>NC_067140.1:65160908-66633408 GCF_903995435.1 Acomys russatus | reverse complement strand
CCGTGTAAATGCCATGTAAATCGCTGTTGGCCTGTATTGATTAGAGAGTGATGACCAGAAGAGTTACGTGTGTGTTAAGGGCAGGTGTGACCCCTACAGGCCTAACGTCTCAGCATCTGTCCCTTAGCAGCGGCACAGCCTTTGTTCTATAAACTAATCTCCACCTGAACTGATTTACAGAGCCCAGAGATGTGTACTCTGATGTCCTTTTCTTGTGCCTTGCAGAACACCACTAACCCTATCTGATGTCTGTTTCTGTATTTTTCATCTCTAAAAGTTCATTTTGAATCTTTTAAAAAGTATCCTTCATATGACAAGCTAATGCCGTTCCTCCGGGTTCTTGAACATGTAGAATATGATGTAACCATTGACTTGGTCAGGGGCCCCAAAGGGCTCTGCCGCTGAGGTGCTGGTGTTGCCGCTCAGTCGCTGTTCTGTTTTCTTTGCATCTGAGACTTCGTTATGTTTCATTGAGAAGGCATCTCGCTAGGTATCCCTGGCTGACCAGAACACACTCTGTAGACCAGGCTGGCCTAGAACACACTCTGTAGACCAGGCTGGCCTAGAACTCACAAGAGGTTTCCCTGCCTCTGCTTCCCGAGTACAGCAATCAAAGGTGTGCACCACCATACTTGAGATGTAAGTCTTACCTTTAAGCTTTGTTCCTTAGACAGGAATGTAGCCTTACCTGAGTAGGAATCCTTCTCAATACTCAGTGTTCCTGTGCAATAATGAGACTGTTTTCTGTGGCTGCTGGTGGTCATGGGTAGAATTTCCAGTGTGAGGGGCCCGTGTGAATGTTTGTCTCACATATGAATATCCAGTTTTTGCTTTTTGTTTTGTTTTGGTCTTTTTGTTTTCTGAGACAGGGTTTCTCTGTGTAGCCTTGGCTATCCTGGACTCGCTTTGTAGACCAGACTGGCCTCGAACTCATAGCGATCCACCTGCCTCTGCCTCCCGAGTGCTGGGATTAAAGGCGTGCGCCACCACACCCAGCTGCAGCACCGTTTATTGAAAAGGCCTTCATCTCTCCTGTGAATTGTCTTTGTTGAGAATCAACTGACCATGTATATATAGGTTTGTGGTTCCCTAACAGGCTCTGGTGGATGGTTGCTCATTGCTCCTTCATTCTCCCAGTGGAGATCAGACTTGAGAGTGGTTGTTTCCTTTGGGAGAGTTTGTTGAGCAGAGGTGCTGGCACAGACGTGGGGCATTGAACATATCTGAGAGCTCTGGGGACAGGACAGCCCAGGCAGGAAGGTCTGCCTCTACTCTGCCCTGCTCATTTCCTTTATGTCCACGTGAAGTTGGTGGCAGACACTTTTACAAAGAAGGCTGAGCTGCAGAGAAGGCTCAGCAGCTAAGAGCCTGGCTGGTCTTGTTGTAGGGATCTTTCTGGAATAAGCAAGTTGACAGTCGTGAGTGGAAAGAGGAGATGTCACAGGTAGACGGAAGCCAGGAACCACAAACCTCTTTTTAAGGCATATGTTATAGTAACTGGTGTATAGACTTTAAGCTTTTGTGCTCAGCTTGTTCAGGGCAATGGCCCATTGTTTCCAGCTGTTTCTCTGGGTCACTCTGTTCCAGGTAACAAATGAAGTCATGCCTGGAAATGAGCAGTGCAAGTAATGCTTTAAGTAAAGCAATAAATAAGTCAATTAATCAGTATCTAATCACTGGTCTTTTTTACCTGATTCTACTAGTCTCACAGAGAACTTGAGTTCAATTACTAGCCCGTACATAATGACTTACAATCATCTGTAACTCCAGTCCAGGGCATCCAACACCCTCTTCTGCCCTCCACAGCCATGGCACACGTGTGGTGCACACGCATACATAGAAACAAACACATGAAATAAAAATTAAAGAATGTTTCCAGGGACTAGAGCAACTCACCCACACAATAGCTCACAACCATCTGTAACCTCAGTATTCGGCATACTCTTCTGACCTCTGTAGGCACCAAGCACATTGTGCGCGCACACACACACACACAGGCAAAACACTCATACACGTAGAATACATAAATACAAAAAGAGAAAAAGATGGATGTTTGGTATTGTAAAATAACTGCACCCCTTACTTCTTTTTTGGACCCAGAAGAACAGTATGATTTCTTTAGGGCTGAGATAGCTCCTGCCAACCCTGGAGAAAGGGAATTATGAACTCACCAATGTGTCAGAAACAAAAAGAGTCTCAGGGTGGCACAAAGGACCGTGCAAAGAAAGCAGAAGTAATCTGAGAAGGCAGTTTCTTTTTGTAAAAAGGGTGTGTTTGACAACCCAGGCTAAGAAGTGAATGAAAAGCTGAAATAAAAGGAGGGTATAACTACTCCTAGTGTATGGAGAAGATTTCTGTTGGTGATGTAAGGGAGAGCGCAGGCAGACACAGCCCCAGCTGAACATGGCGGCTGCGAGACTAAGCTGAACTGTGAGAGGAAGAGAGAGCACGAGAGGAGCCACCAACCAACAGTGCTTCTGTAGGATTGAGGCTGGGGGAAGAGAGCTGGAGCCCAGTCTGTAGGCGGGAGAGGCTTAGGGGAGGAGGCGGGGCAGGAGTGCTGAGTGAGCCTCGTCCTGGGCTTGAGACCTAGTTGATTGTAACAGAGGTGGTCATGATGTCTCTTCTGCTTGTCTTGAGTCCAACTTCACAATCTTTCGAGACTGGCTAATTTTAAAATCAGCAGCACAAAGGAAATGCAGGAAAGGGGAAGGGTCAAGTTCTGGGAATGCAAAGGGAGGAGTCTTTGTGTAAAAAAAACGTTTTACCAGGTAGAGGAGATTAAAAGATTTACATACAGGTTTTACAAGACGAGAGAGATTAAAACAAAACAAAATATTTCTCACAAATAGAGCAGATAAATCCAAAGTACTTTAAACATATTTCCTTTGAAGACACCCAGTAAGATAGTGTGAATTTTGCTTCTCCACATTAGCAGACAGTATGTATCCTAGGTGGTGGGCTTTTTGTTTGTTTATTTTTATTTTTTTCATTTTTTTGAGACAGGGTCTTTCTATGTAGCCCTGGCTAGCTTTTTAACTCACCATGTAGCCCAGGCTAGCCTTAAACTCCTGGCAGTCCTCCTACCACAGCTTCCAGAGTGCACAGCTTCCAATTATAGACACATGCTGAGCTGCCACACCTCATTCTTACTGTGTCTGTGCTTCCTCTCTGGTTGGGGCTCTGGAAGGTTAGCTGAGCTTCCCCAGATCAGAAGGCTCAGCACACAGCTTGTGTAAGTGCACCTGATAGTGGTATCCAGTTACCACCTCTGGAGTTACTGGATGAAAGCCTGCTCTCTGCAGGCCCCAATGAGGAGGCAGGACATAGTTAGGGAGTCTAGTGTGTTTGGGGGTGGGGGGGAGGTGTCAAGCAACAAATACAGTAGAACAGGGCTTTTATGACTTCCTTGTTTCTGTTAGAAGCATAAAGAATATTCTCAGTGTCACAAAAGAACACATAAACAAAGTAGCCTGGCTAGCCAATTTTGAAAAAAAGGGGAGCGGGGTGAGGCAAACCCCAAACCAGGCTAGCAGCACAGCAGGGCAGGAAGTTTGCTTGATTTTTATTCTAGCACAAGTGGCCTTAGAATGAAAACCAATAAAGGTGAGATTCTAGAGATGACCCAAATGTGAAGAAGGGGGCGGCCACTTGGGCATGGAACAAGGTCTCCTGTAAGCATTTTGGCAGAGAATAGACTATATAGCAGCCTCTCCGTCCTTTCTTCAAGGTCTCTTGCTAAACAGAGTGGGTTGTAAGAGCCATGTGGTCAGGTCCTGGATATTCAAAGTCCTGGTTTAGTCTACATGGCTGTTCTCCTGTTCCCTAGCTCTCAGGAACACAACAAGCTACCACACTAAAGACAGTCTTGGCTGCCCACCTTAACATACCATTAAAGAGACAGGTAGTAGCCGGGCAGTGGTGGTGCACGCCTTTAATTACAGCACTCAGGGTGGCAGAGGCAGGCAGCTCTCTGGGAGTTTGAGGCCAGCCTGGTCTACAGAGCAAGTTCCAGGACAGACAAGACTACATAGAGAAACCCTGTCTCAAAAAATCCATAAATAAATAAATAAGATAGCTAGAAGGCAAGAGAACTCACCATGGGCTCACCACTGTCTCAGCTCTCTTCTGCCCTGCCAGTTGGCTAGGCTCTCAGAAGTGTGTGAAGACTCTTTCTAAGAGACAGGTGCCCCCTTTGACTGCTCTCAGGATTGCGGCCTTTCCCTTTTCCAGCATGTGACTCCTTGGGAAATTTTCATTCTTTGGAATCTATTATTTCAATAGTGGGAATACCAAAAGTAGGGACAAAAGTGTCTCTCTTTAGAATGTCTCTTCTCCTTTCAGGAAGATCACATTGTCACTCTAGTGCCCTCAAGAAGGACACTGGAGTCCAGCCCAAGGATGCAGCACTCCAGCTCTGACCAGCATTCTTTTTCTTCTAGGGACTGTGCACTTCTTCTCTGGTGGCCTTCTGTTTTCTCACCGTCATCACGGAAGTATCATCATTTCCAAAGATCACATGAATTCTGTTTCCTTCTATGATGGGGTAGGTGGTCTTTCAACCGCTGCCTTCAGTGCTCTAAAATACACCCCATTTCCCTTCTCCATTGCTATGTGTCGGGACGACAGGAAGCACAGTCGGCATTGGAGCAAGCAAGGAGGGAGGATGAGCAGAAGCCTGCACATTTCCAGAACACTTCCACGCTTTGCTAGAAAGGCCTTCTGCTCAGAAGAAGCCAGCCCAGCCCTTGCCCAAAGACAAATAGAAAATAGCCAACACAAAACAAAACAAAACCCTCCAATGGCTTTTCACACAAACCCAAGGCTCACACATTTCAGAGCTGGAAGGTTCATCCTATGGCGTGATGGGGTTCTAACTTATCTTCTAGTCATGAGAAAGAATTATACATGCAGCCAAAGATGTAAAAATTGCTCATTTTCTCCACAGGAGTTTAGCACCTTCCTTAACCTCTACCTCCATGACATTGGAGTCTTCAAGACATTGTACTTGTCACTGACTTCTTAGATATTGCACCAAAAACACAGACAGTAAAAGAAGAAGTACACAAATTGAACTAAATCAAAATTAAGCCTTCTAGAAGCTGGAGAGATGGCTCAGTGACTAAGAGCACTGTTCTTGCAGAGAACGGGTTCAATTCCTAGCACCCACGTGGTGGCTTTCAACTATCCATAACCTCTCTCTAGTTCTGAAGGGTGTAATGCTCACGTCTGACCTGCCTAGCCACCAGACATGCACGCCAAAGGCATACATAAAGTAAATATATAAATCTGAAACACCATTAGGTGTAAATAAAGCATTTGCTGTGCCAGCCTGAGAGTTCCATCACTAGACCTCATGGTGGGAGGGGAGAACCCAGCGCCCCAAACCCACCCTCTCCCGTGACTCCACGTGTGCTCATGTACATAGACACAAGATCTTTTTAATTACATTTTTGTTTATTTCCTGGAGGTGGAGTTTAACCTGGAATATATGTGTAGGTCAGAGAAGAACTTGTGGGACATGATTCTCTCCCGTAGGGTGAGAGATCAACTCAGGTTGTCAAGCTTGGCAGCAGTCACTTTTACCAGCTGAGCTATCTCACTGGCTCAAATAATTTTGAAAAATTAATGCTAGCTGAGTATGAAGGCTCATGCCTGCAGTCTCAGTGCTCCGGAGGCCAACGCAGGAGGCTTGCCATGAGTTCCAGGACAGTCTAGGCTACATAACAAAACCTTTTTCAAAAAATAAAGATTAAATTTAAGAAACTTCTGCGCATCAAAGGAGACCCTCAAAAGAATGAGCAACAATCTATTGAGTGGCAGAAATCCTATATATAAGAAATTAACACCTTCCCTGGAAGAGATGACATAAGCCTTAATCCTAGCTCTTGGGAACTGGAGCCAGGACTATAAGAAATTGTCTCAAATCTCCCCCATCCACCCTAAAACAGTACCTTAGAAGGAATTTTGAGGTGACATTTTTAGTTTAGGAAAATATCTATCTAAGCCAATGTGACAACATATTCCTCTAATCCCAGCTGTTAAGGAAACTGAGGCAAGAAAATTGTGAGTTCAAGGCAGCTTGGGCCTTTGGTGAGACTATGCTTCCACCAAAAAAGAAAGAGAGAGTGAGTCCCTGTAGTGCCAGTATCTTCTGTGGCTGGAGGTGGAAAGCACATTGTTACTAAGTCCAGTAAACCATGTGCTGTGAAAGTAACTGAAAAGCAGCCGGTCCTGTGTGTCCTAACTGTGGGGCTGGTTCCTGTGTGTGGGTTCCCATCTGACTTTCCTCTTTCTCTCCCTAGGATTCCACCAGTGTAGTGGCCGCCCTTCTCATAAACTTCCGCAGCTCACTGCTTCCTCATCTCCCAGTTCAGTTCCATGGAGCAAGCAATTTCCTGATGATTGCCCTTTTCCCCAAATCAAAGATATACCAGGCATTTTACTCCGAGGTAACATCAGTTATCAATTTAGCAAAACACAACTACCTTTCTTTTTCTCTTAGAAATTTAAGTGGTAAAATGGTATCTTAAAACAAACTAATGGTATCTGGGCAGTGGTGGCGCACACCTTTAATCCCAGTAGGCAGGTGGATAGCTGTGAGTTCGAGGCCAGCCTGGTCTACAAAGTGAGACCAGGACAGCCAAAGATACACTGGGAAACCCTGTCTTGAAAAACAAAAAACAAAAAAAACCTAATGGTAATATAAAGCAAATAGTGTGGCTCATTCCTTTAATCCCAGCACTTGGGAGGCAGAGGCAGGTGGATCTGTTGTGAGTTTGAGGCCAGCCTGGTCTCTGTAGGGGATTTCAGGCCACCTAAAGCTACATGTGAGACCTCGCCTCAAAAAGAGGTAGGGAGATGACTCAGTGGTGAAGGACACTGGCTGCTCTTACAAAGGACTGGTTTGATTCTCAGCACCAACATGGAGGCTCACAATCATCTGTAACTCCAGTCCCAGGGGATCCAATGCCCTTTTCTGGCCTCTGAGGGCAGTACCAAACATGCAGGTGTAAAATACCTATACAAATAAAAAGAAAAATAATTGTGTTTTTTTAATTAGAATTAACAATGATATCATTAAAGTGAGAGTTGAAGTAGTAAGTGGTATAAACCTGTAACCCTAGTACCTAGGAGGTGGAGGCAGCAGGATCAGGAACTCAAGCCTCAGCTAAACATGAAGTTCAAGGCCAGCCTGGCCTACACTCTCTAAAGACATGAATAACAACAAAAAGATTTAAAACCCGGTTGAGAAGACATAGAGAGGAATGGAGGCATAGAAGGTGTTTTCATAATCCTGTTGGTTTTTGAATGGTGAAGAATGGGAGCAGAAATGAAATCTGCTTGTCCCCACTTAAGTAACAATTAAATTTATTTCCTTTTTAGCTATTTTATTAAATAACGAGCTCCTCTTACTGGGCTAGAACTGTCTATCCCACCCCATGCTCTCCTTCCCTGTGGACTGCAGTTCCCTCTGTCTTTCAGATGCCCCTACATGGTAGTCTGCTCACTGTACATGCTTAGTACATGTTCTGTAAAGGAAGCAGCTTACCAGAAAGTCCACGGCCCCACAAGGTAGTGTCCCGTGCCTACAAGCCCAGCACTTTGCAGATAGAGGCAGAAAAGTCAGGAGTTCGAAGACTAACCTCAGCTACATAGCAAATAAGTGTGAGGCCATCCTGGGCTATCTGAGACTCTTTTCTAAAGGTAGTGCAGATAGATGGATCACGTGATGCACTTAGAGACCACACAGTAGCCAAAGCCAGAATAACGATTGTTAAAAGTTCTTGAAAGGGCCAGGTATAGTGGCACACGCCTTTAATCCCAGTACTCAAGAGGCTGAGGCAGGTGGATCACTGTGAGTTCAAGGCCAGCCTCATCTACAAAGAGAGTCCAGGACAGCCAATGCTACACAGAGAAACTATGTCTCAAAAACAAACAAACAAACAAACAAACAAACAACAACAACAAAATCCCAAGAAGTTCTTGGAAGGATGTGGTTACAGCAGCTCATGAGCAGCGTCCCTGCTTCATGACAGTCACAGAGTACAGAGGAACATGGACAAGTTCTTATGTGTCTCCCCCTTACTGCTGGGCGGTCCTGCCTGCCACCTGTTGGTGCTCACGGTCCACCTAGACGTAGCCTTCCAAATGATTCCTTTCAGCTAGCTCTCCTCCCTCCCTCTGCCTCTGAGCAGCAGCTTCTTGAGGCCACTACTGCCTTCTGGTCCTGTCACCAGGAGGACTGCTGTTCCTGACAGCTCCCTCCAGGCTTCCTGACTTCTGGAAGGTCACAGTCAGGAACCCAGAAAGGCATTTCTGGCTCTGCAAAACACTGAACAAAATTGCTTTCTGGCCTCATTTTTGAAGCAAACTTGCTTGTGATAATGTTTTTCTCTGCACTGACAGTGTTGATTTCAACAGTCATCAGATCCCATGTGGATTCCATATCCTGTTGTTGGGTTTAAAGTGTTCTTTGTTTAAATTCTGTTTTGTTTAGGTCTTCTCCCCCTGGCAACAGCAGGATAACTCAGGGCTTTCTTTAAAAGTGATCCAGGAAGATGGATTATCTGTGGAACAAAAGAGATTGTAAGTGGCTGTCTCCAGTGTTTGTGCTAGATTCCCTAAGCTTTGTGGGTGTGCTTTCTCTGCAGGGTGACTCACATTATGTAACAGAGGGGTCTTGGCTTCTGAAAGGGCCAGTAGTCATGTCATTATTGCTAACGCACAGGTCGTGGGTGTACTTCGGGAAACGGAGACATGAAATCCAAGCTGGGCATGTGGCTCAGTTGGAGGAGCACTTGCCTAGCATGCAGGGTGGGTCCGAGCCCGCCATGGTGGCACACTCCTGGAAGCCCAGTGCCCAGGAGGTAGAAACAGGAGCCTCAGAAGCTCAAGATCATACTCAGCAGTGTAATGAGTTGGAGGCTAGCCTAGGCTACATGAGACCCTGAAGAAAGTAGAGGGAGAGGAGGAAATTCCCTGCTGTCTTACCTAGGTTTCTGCTGCTGTGATAAAACACCATGACCACAGCAGTTTACAGAAGGAAGGATATTTGGGCTCACAGTTCTAGAGGGATAAAGAGTCGATGATGGTAGAGTGGAGGCAGCAGGTGGCTGGAACAGCGGCTGAGTGCTCAGACATCTCAAACACAGACAGGAGGCAGAGAGAGCAATGACACACCTCCTCCAGTATTCAAACCACTACAACCAAGAATTACAACCTGAGACCACTGTCAAAAAAACCGAGGCAGCCTTCTATGGACATGCCAGTTGCCGTGCACTGGTGCCATACTTTGTTTAAGTCAGTGCAGGACTTATTTTGGCAGTGTTGGCTGTTTCATCTCTGGCTTGGAAGCCTCAGTGCTAACTGTGTAAAGTGCCTTTGCTGTGGGAGGCGCAGCACTAACGTGAGCCTTTGGTGATTTAGGCACTCCAGTGCGCAGAAGCTCTTCAGTGCCCTGACCCATCCTGCGGAGGAATGGAGCTCCCGGAAACTGCTCTCAGCCAGACTCCCTGAGTTGGACCAGTAAGTTCTATGCCTCTGACTGCAGATGTTTACCGTCTCGGCTTTTGAAATGTGGGGGCCTCTGTGTTGGTCCTTCCTGAGCTCTTATTTATAGCTTTTTACGTGTATGTGCCACATCCATTTTCCTATCATGGAATCTCTTTAAGGCTTATGTTTGAGCACTTAGGAAGAAGTTACTAGAGTGAATGGACAGGTCAGGTAAGGCTGTGACAATGAAGTGACACTTGTCTTGTTTTTCTAGGTTTCTCCAACATTTTGCCATTGGCAGCATTGGTCAGGAGCCTGTGATGCGAACCCATCTTCCAGGCCTGCTGCAGCAAGCTGAAGTGAGCCCCACTCATGAAACAGGAAATGACAAGGTAGAGGACTTCACCAAACACGCCTTGGTCACAGGGTGGGGGAAGAGCCCAGGTTTCCACAGAAGAGAGCCACAGCTGCCTCTGCGCTTAGGGGACCAGCTGCTGCTAAACACCATCCAGGCTCAACAGTGTAAATTATCCATGGCTGGGCCTGCCTTGCTGAGTCTCACATGTGTGAAATACTCATGCCTGTGTCCTGGTATCCAGGAGTCTGAGGCAGGAGGGTCACTGTAGCTTTGAAACTCTCCTGGGTGACACTGAGTTCCAGGCCAGCTTGGGCTATAGTGTATAAAACTTTTTCTCAAAAGAAAACGACAGGTCTTCTTGGGCTTGTCATTGTAATAAACTTTCTCCTGTGATTGCTCAGTAAATTCCATAAATGGCCTTAGAATATGTACCTGAGGGAAACCCAGGTGTGCGTGCTGGTGTACTGCAGCAAGGGCCAGCCAGTGACTCCTTTCTTCCTCCACAAGAGGCTATAAGGGAGCTTATCATGCTGGGCGTTGTGACTCAGCACAGGTCTTATGGCTTGGCAGACACAGGGAGCCCACAGAAACAGCTCGAGCGCAGCTCCCCTGCTTGCCAGGTCTGCATGCCAGTAGAGCCAGGACACTTTTTTTTCCAGACTCCCTTTTTGCTCCCTAAGAAATGTTATTACAAATATAATAAATAGATACCCTGAGCATCTCCTTCACTTGGGGTCTGCAGTCTTAAGCAAGTTAGGCTCTCTAAATGCCTTTTCTATTTTAAGTGATACAGTGACAAATGCTCCCTAGAAATTCGGTTACTATTTACATAAGTGAACTTCATGAATCACCACACCTCCATAAGGTAAGTAAGTGTCTTAGCTTAGTTTCCAGTGCTGCAATAAAACACCATGACCACAAACAACTTGGAGAGGAAAGGGTTTATTTCAGCTTTCAACTCTCAGGTCAGACTCCACCAAGGGAAGTCAGAACAGGAACCTGGAGGCAGGGGCTGATGCAGAGGCCATGAAGGGGTGCTGTTTACTGACTTGCTCCTCATGGCTTGCTCAGCCTGCTTTCTTATAGAACCCAGGATCACCAGCTCAGGAGTGTCACCACCCACAATGGGCTGGGCTTTCTATCTATTTGCAATCAAGAAAACGTTTCACAGACTTGCCTACAGGCCATGTGATGGAGGCAGTTTTTCAGTGGAGATAGCTCTCCCTGTTTGACTCCAGCTCCTGACAGGTTCACAGAAAACTGCCCAGGTCAACAGACATTGTCATTCATTCTAAATCAAGGAGCTAGTGAATACTGGTGCTGATCTTGAAACCCACAGAGCCTTGCTCTGGATGTCAGTTTCTTTACGAGAGGTGAACAGTGTTCGTCAGTTGACTTGCAGACCCACACACCTTTCCTTTCATGTAGGTTACCATCAACATTATAACTGGTCTCCCAGGCTGTCATGCTAGCAAGCTCTGTGCTTTCCTGGTCACTCTGCATAAGGAGTACGGCAGGTTAGTATGGCTTCTACTTTTGCTTTGGGGAAGGAGAGCCTGTTCCTGGGCCTGCCCTGGTGTAGGGAAACCTTAGCCATCTACTGGCACTTAGCTCAGCAGTCATCCGTCATCTCTTCATTTAACACACTGTGCTTAGTGCCTTGTTTAGGATTTTCAGGGTTACCAGATCCTCGCGTCTAGTGATTCTGTCATACAAGTTTTCTCTTTGTCGGGGCGAGAATCTCATGTAGTTCATGCTGCCTTGAACTTCTGTGGCTGTAGCTGAGGGTGACCTTGGATTCCTGATCCTTCTGCCTCCATCTTTCAAGTGCTGGGTCATAGGCATGAACCACCACACTCAGCTGTGTGTGCTCGTCTCTCCTCCTCCCTGCCCTCCCTCTCTCCCTCTCTCGCCCATTTCCTCTGTCTCTGCAATAATAGCTAAAGTGGCCTCAAATTCAACTGGCAGTCCTCTTTTGAGCTCTCTGAATGTTATCACTATTGGCATGTGCCACCATTCCTGCCTCTTGCTAAAACAGTCTGAATTCTTGACCGTGCCCATTTCTTACTAGCTTTACCAGGAACTTACTGCTGGGTCAGAAGTCTTTCTCACTGCCGAGGCCTCCTGGCCATACATTACCTGTCTTTTTTCCCCCTGTGAAAGGAATTTCCTTTCAGAAGCTCCAAGGATTTTGGTTTCATGATGCTGAGCTTGTAGCCCAGCCAGTGTCCTTCTGTCCTTTTCTGTTATGCCACAGTAGCTCTCTCTCCATAATCACTGGCAGCATATTCTACAGAACACTGATCACACTTAAATCCATGCCTGGGCTTCTCAGGACCAGGCTGTATGCAGCCTTCTTCTAAGACTGCCTCTGCCGCTTCCAGGTGGATGGTATACCGCCAGCTCATGGACAGCTCTGAGTGTTTCCATGCTGCGCACTTCCAAAAGTACCTTTCCAGTGCCCTGGAGGCCCAGCAGAACCGCTCTGCCCGCCAGGCAGCTTATATCCGCAAGAGGACCAGACTGCTGGTGGTACTACAGGGGTGAGTGTTCAAGTCCTGGGAGTGGAAGTGGGCCTGGGGGCCTCTGGGGACCACTGTTACTGTGTGTGTGTGTGCCCTAATGCTTCAATACTCCTCGGAAAGGCCAGGATACTGTTGCCATACTGCGGCTCAGGGTAACTCCTAGCTACACATGTTTCAGTTTTGCCTTCTATATTGTAATATCTCCAGCAACTGTTAAGAGTGATAGTAGTCTTTAAGCCTTGCCATCTAGACATGGGAACCTTATCTGTTTTACTCCTCCCTCTTTTAGAATTACATATGTAGCCCCTATGCAATTTATAAGCACCCCCCTCCCCAATACCTATCCCAGAAGAGTTTTATGGGACTCACAGTGAGAAATGTGCATAGTACTGTTGAGCATGGAGTGTCTGTTTTATGACTGATGCCACGCTGTGGTTGTAGGCTCCTAAATCTTAAGTCCCTGCTAAGTACCATTATTGTCACAGGAAAAGTGGATCTCTCTCTCTGTGTGTGTGTGTGTGTGTGTGTATGTGTGTGTGTGTGTGTGTGTGTGTGTGTGTGTGTGTTGTAGATAGATATGTATGTATAAATGTGCACCCCTGTGTGCTTACACATGGAGCCAGAAGAGGACATAGGATGTCTTTGCTTCTTACGTCCTTGCTAGATCTCTGTCTTATTCCTTTCAGTCAGGGTCTTTCACTGGAACTGGAACTAGGCTGGCAGCCTTTTGTCTCTGTCTCTCACAGCACTGGGCACAGCCATGTCTTCCTTTTTTTTTTTTTTTTTTTTTTTTTTTAAACCTTGGAGCTGAGGATCCAAACTCACATCCTCATGCTTGCATGGCAAATGCTTTCCCTACTGTGCCATCTTCCCAGCTAAGAGGGAAGAACTGGCAGAGTCTGTGCCGCTGCTCCACAGACTCCTGCCCACCGGCCTTCCGAGGAGGAGCGCCTTGCAAGTCCTTTATCACCTGGGCCCAGAAGGGAACATGTAGGCCAGGAGAACAGAACAGGGGCTGGGCTTGTTTCTAGTGTTATGGCTGTAAAGAAGCTTAATGCTCGTCTCACAGTAATTAGTGTCTGCAGCAGGCTGCTTGTTTCCAGTAAAGAATAGGCCCAGATCCGAAGCTCTGCTTGGGCTCGTGGTTGTAATGATGGGACCTGGGAGGAGCTATGGTGTCCCTGAGAAGAAAGGCAAGTGAGGATGTGAACCCCTGGGGCCTTCGGGCACTGAGAGCCCTTGTTGTAGCCTGACCCGCTCTGCAGTTTCCCTCCTGCCAGCCCCTTATGCTATGGCATGGTCAGAAGGAGAATCCAGCCTTGGAACCACTTGCTTCCTTCAGGTTTTCTGTTGCTTCTACTAGTCAGAGGACTGGGTCAACCCAGCATCACTATCGCCTGCCCTGCCAGAACTGAGTCACTGGCAGTGGGGACCTGGGAGAAAACTCGCCAGTTTGTCAGTATACACAGCTAAGGTCATTTCTGTTACCCATCATCTCAGGTGCTATTGTCAGTTCCTTATCTCTGACTGCACAAGTCTGTGAAAATGCTGGGCATTCTGGCTGTTCCTGGCTGCTGTAAGGAGCAGCTCTTGGAGCACAGACTCAGCATTCATTCAGTCATAGCACAGGGTGTGAAGGACGCCAGTGGAAACCCTAACAGACTCAAATCAGAACAGCAGCCGAGCCCAGCCATGATGGCGTACACTTTCAGCTCTGGCACTTGGCAGGTGGAAGCAGGAAAATTGGCCTTTGGCTACATAATGAGTTAGAGGCCAGCCTGGGTTATATGAGAAATAGCAGCTGCATTTTGTGGCTCTTAGGTGAGTGGTGGCTCACACCTTTAATCCCAGCACTGGGAAGGCAGAGGCTGGCAGATTTCAGTGAGTTCCAGGAAATCCAGGGCTACACACAGAGAAACCCTGTCTCGAAAAACAAAAAAACAAACAAAAAGAGTTGTGGCTCTTTACTAAGGCCCTTATAGATTTGACCCATGGTTTTGGAGCCAACAGATAACGTAGAGATGCCTGCACTATAGCTTGCACAGTTCTCGGCCCTAGTCCGTACTGAAGCTGGTTGTAAAGGAAGGTGGCAGGGGCTTCTCATGCCAAAAACTCCCCCCTCTTTGATTTTACTATGTAGTCCAGGCTGGCCTTGAACTTGTGACCCCCTTGCTTCAGCATACAGAGTGCTAGGATTGCAGATATGTACCGTAACATTTGGCTTGTTTCTCAAATCTAGCTTCTATGTTCATCATTATATCTCTGATTATTTTCTTTAAGACTTTTTATGTGTATGAGTGCTTGCTTCCATGTATATGGGTTTGGGCATGCAGTGCCCATGTCAGGGGGGTGCAGGGAGGGTGCCAGATTCCCCTGGGACTGGAGTTAGGAACCATTGTGAGCCACCATGTAAGTGTTAGAAACTGAACCTGAGTCTTGTGCGAGAGCAGCAGGTGCTCTTAACCTCTGAGCCATCACCCAAGGCCTGACTTTGTTCTTTTCATGTGTGTGTATCTGTGTGTGTCAGGCGTGTCTGTGTGTGTCAGGCGTGTCTGTGTGTGTCAGGCGTGTCTGTGTGTGTCATGTGTATCTGTGTGTGTCAGGTGTGTCTGTGTATGTCAGGTGTGTCTGTGTGTGTCAGGCGTGTCTGTGTGTGTCATGTGTGTGCTAGTGTTCATGGAGGCCAGGGGAGGACATCAGACCCTCTGAAGCTAGAGGTGCAGGTGCCTGTGAGCTGTCCAGTGTGAGACTCAAACTCAGCTCCTCTGGAAGAGCAGCAGGCACTCTCAATCTCCAGCGCGGGCTCCTGACTGCTAAGCTAGCTCTCCAGCCCTCTGTCCTCATCATCAGTGAGTCTTCTGAGAAAAGCTTATAATAGAAGGCAGAGTTTTCTTTTGTTTCCACTCAACTTAGTACCATTTTGGAGGTCGTGGTATTGAGGGTTTGTTTGGTTGGTTGGTTTTGGTTTTTTGGTTTTTTTGGTTTGGTTTTGTTTTCAAGGTGTAGACTTGGCTGTCCTGGACTCGCTTTGTAGACCAGGCTGGCCTCGAACTCAGCGATCTGCCTGCCTCCTGTGGTATTGAGTTTTAACTTGGAGTAAAACTGTGGTTTCAAGAATGAAATAAAGGGGTTTTTATTTGTCTCTGTTTTGTTTCTGAGACAGGGTCTCGTTTCTAATAGGCCAGCCTCCAATGTAGTGGAGGATGACCTTGAACTTGTGATCTACATCCCTAATGCTGGGATTGTAGGCATGTGTCATTATGCCCAGTTTATATGTGCTGGGAATTAAACCTGTGGCTTCCACTCTGGCATCTAAGCTACATCTCCAGCTCCTGGAGTGCTTTTTTCTTCTTTAAAAAACAAATTTGTGAGCTGAGAATGGTGGCACATGCCTTTAATCCCAGCACTCGGAAGGCAGAGGCAGGTGGATCTCTGGGAGTTTGAGGCCAGCCTGGTCTACAAAGCGAGTCCAGGACAACCAGTACTGTTATACAGAGACTGTCTCAAAACAAAACAAAAAACCAGATTTATACTTGCCAAGCTCTTAGGGATAGGGCAGATGATAGGGAAATAGATGGGTTATAAAGGGATCTTCTTTTTTGGAAGTTTTGCCATCTTGACATAAAATAAATACATCTAAAACAAACAGAAACCATAAAAAGACAAGCCTTGTTATCTAGCTCACACTGACTGGCCTTTAGCTCACAGCAGTCCTGCTTCCTCAAAATCCTTTATTTTCAAATGTACTGCTGTAAAGGCCTGCAGTGTCTAGGATTCTCCTGCACCCAGACCCATCCAAGCACTGCACTGGATACAGACGCACACATGCCCAGGGAGAAAAGCCAGGGAGCAGAGCCTGTAGGACTCACTCAGCAGTTTCTTGAGCAAGCCAAGCAGAGAGACTCAGACAGGTAATCCATGCACTTTGGAGGCTGAGGCAGGATTCCACAAGTTCAAGGCCAACCTTGGTAGTAAGGTCCAAGCTACCATAGGGCTACATAATGAGAGCCTCTATAAAATAAATCAGTAAATAACACTAGAGCAGCCAGGTACCCATGGGGAAACTAGAACTTAGCAGGATCTATCCTCCCTGAGAATCTAATGGCTCAGCAAGACCAAGGAGGGTATTCTGATCTGGGATGAAGCCAGGGCCTTTTCACAGGTCAGCTGTTTGTAGGAATTCAGGGCATAGCTGCTCTGGCAGGCCACGCCCACTCCTCACCTCCCACCAGTCTCCCAAAGGCCCACACAGACACAGGTCCCTCTGACCTGCCAGACAGACTGCCATCAGGTTTGATGTCTCTCCATAGACTCAGACCTTTTGATAATAGCCTGGGTCCCATGGGGACAGCGCTGTCCTCCGTGAGGTGAAGAGGCCCCTTCTTAGAGCAGCCCCAAGCTCTGCTGGAGGAGGTCGAAGGTCCAGTGCCCTGATCTGTATTGCTTTAGGCTTCAGAGACTGTAACACTGAACAGCCACCTTTCTGCAGAGACGGGGGTGGGGGAGGGGATAAATGAGGAAAGACGGGGCCAGAGATACTCACAAAGAAAACAAAGTATCAGAGAGGCTGTGGCTGAGAGTCCGCGCTTTGCAGAAACACTGGTGGGAGGGGGTAGAGGAGCATTACCACTGTTGCGGTGTGCATGATGGCGAGCGTGACGTGCATGACAGGCACAAGATGTGTCACAAGATGCCACCTGATGTAGCTCAGTGTGGAGCACGCAACCAGCATGTGCACCACTCCCTGAGTTCCATCCCCAGCACCACAAAAACCAACACAGTGACACGTGAGCAGAGACAGCCAGGTGGATGCCAGAGGAAAAGAGCAACCCAGCCTGAGGGCAGAGTAACAGGTAGAGGCGTGCCTCGCGTGTGCAGAGAAGACCCAGGAGGCCAGCGTGGCTGGAGTAGCGGCAGGGATGGGATAACGAAATCCCCCCCAAGCAGTGTGAGAGGTGAGATGGCACAGGCTGCCCGGCCCACTGTAAGGGCCTTTGCACTTAATGAAAACACTAGAGGGTTTTGAACAGAGCAGTAATGCGATCTGCCGGAGGGCTTAGCATAGCACTCTGGCTTCCCTGTAGAGGACAGTTTGCAGCAGTCAGGCATAGTGAAAGTAGGGGCAGCTGGGAGACCATTGGGGTGTCCTAGGTAAAGTATGGTGGCAGTCTGGACCCAGTGGGAGTGTGAGCAGTGATCTCTTCCAGGTATATGCTGAGACTAAGGGAAAAATTGGAATCAAAGAAGGCTGGGATCTTTTGGCCTAGCATCTGAAAGAGCAAAGTCCTCTGGGCTTAGAATAGCAAGAACTTGGGAGGAACCGGCTTGAGGGCTTGGGTTACAGACATCCTCGCTCCTAAGTGAAGACATCAAACTGGTTCTGTAAATCAAGGTTGGAGGGAGCTCCAGCAGAAGAGGGGACTAGAAATGGCATTTGACAGGTCTGGTGACCGTGTGGAATGGGGGGAGATGAGAAAGAACTAAAGAGTCTGGAGGAGCTCCTGGGTTATGACTAGAAAGCACAGTCCCGCCCTCAGAGCCCCAGTCACTCCGTTCTTAGCTCCAGAATAGGCTGCCTCTTCTGCACACTCTTCCCTTTAGGGAAACAGAATGAAGAAGCACACTGTGGATTCTAGGGGCTCTAAATCACAAAGTGGGGTGACACCAAGGGACTCCATGGCAGCCTTCACCCCTCTGCACTCAGCACCCCCCTGTTCTGTAGCCCCACCCAGGAAGCTGACCATGTGCTTTTTTCCACTTAGCTACACAGATGTCATTGATGTCATCCAGGCCCTGCAGACTCACCCAGACCCACGTGTCACGTCCTACTTCACCATTGGTGCCGTCACAGTGTGTGTGGAGCCGCTGAGCTGCTACATGGAGCACAGGTAGATACTCAGGACCACCTCCAGCCCGTCACGTGGTGTTGATGTGACCTGTGGTGATTTTCCCTCCCACCATGAGATAGGTCTTCATGCATGTTTAGCTTGTGGGACCGCATAATAAATGAGACTATGGAAGATAGGCTTTATTCAGCCCTGTGAGAAGAGGAGCCATGTCTTTTCAATGCTTAGGAAGTGCTCATGAAGCATCTCTGTTGTGGAGGGGCTGGGCTGGGGTGGGGGTGGGGTTCAGCTTGGGGTTGAGGACTTGCCAAGTGCATGTAAAGGACCCTGGATTCAGTCCCAAACACTGCAAAAAGGGATAGAGGAGGAAAGAAAGAGGCAAGGGGGAATATATAAATCTGATAAAAGCTAATGTGGTGGTTAAATGCCTATCATCCTAGCACTCAGGAGGCAGAGATGGGAGGATCACTAGTTAGAAGCCAACTAGGCTACAATGAGGCTCTGACTCAAAGAAAGAAATGATGACTAAGTAGGTGCTTAAGTACAGCCTGGGCTACAACAGAGTGAGAGATCCTGCATCAAAAAACAAAAAATAGAAAAAAACAAGGAAGTTTTTCCTTGAGTATACCAACATGAGCTCATGAGTATACCAACATGAGCACCACAGACATAGTTTAATAACGTGGAGATACGTGTATAGCTATTTAAATACAGAAGTAAAGCTAACTTAAGTGAATATTTCAATACAAAAGCTAGTTTAGGCTGCAGAAACCCTGTCTCAAACAACAAAAAAAGAAACACCAATATCTTTTCATTGGATTAAGAAGAAAGCCAATGGCACACACCCATAATCCCATATGTGGGCGGCAGAGGCAGATGGATCTCTGTGGGTTTGAGGCCAGCCTGGTCTATAGAGCTAGTTCTAGAACAGCCAAGGCTATACAAAGAAACCCTGTCCCTTCCCCCCCCCCCAAAAAGAAAAGAAAGCCACCATATTAATTGGAAGGACAAAAATATCAAGATGTGAGAAATTTCATTCCATTCTTAAGAAGTCATGCATACACATGTGGTAGTCTGAGTGAGAACAGCCCCAACCATAGGCTCATATGTTTGAATGCTTGGTCCCCAGTTGATGGAACTGTTCGAGAAGGATTGGGAGGTGTAGCTTTGTTGGAGGAGGTGTGTCACTGACTTCGAGGTTTTAAAAGACTGGAGTGATTCCCAGAGCTCCCTTGACCTCTGCCTCCTACTTTTAGATCAATATGTGAGCTCTCAGCTGTCCCTGCCACCACCATGCCTTTGCTCCCCCATCGTGAACTCTAGCCACCCGAGGCCACATGCTAACTAAGCACTTTGTTTTATGAACTGCCTTGGATTAGCAGTTCTGTCTTACAGGCCCCTTCCCTTGTCAGAGGTTTCGTGTCCAGCCTCTGACATTGTGGGAAATCTTTGTGAGTTGTTATGGGCTGCTGTGAGAACGGAGGCGGAGCCAAAAAAAGGCCTAAGTGATTACACTCCAAAATCATAGGCACACACACACTTCTAAGAATATATTTATTGTGCAGCGGGTGATTCAGTGGACTGTACAATCACACATACCCCACAGTGACATCAAGGCCTCTGGTGTGGCTTTGTTCTTGCTCTTTTGGCCCTGCTTTTATCACACAGGTGTTCCTCCTCGGAATCTTAAGAAACTAAGAGAGAGTCAGGCAAGAGAACGGGATTCAGCAGTTTGGTTCATGTGGTGTGTGAGCAGCTACTATGTGTGCTCCTATGCATCTTACCAGCTGACTTGGGGACCATGGAGCTCTGTGAACCCTGACAGACCTAGACTTGCTGCAGGCCCACTGTGTGGAGTGAGTGCCTTGAGCAGGACATTTAACCTGCTTTCCAGTCTTCAGCTGGCACCTCTGCTCTGCTAATGGTTAATAGCAGAATGCGGTCTAACTGCTTGTATGGTGCACATCCTCCTGGGGACCTTAGACAAGGCAGCCGCTCTCATCGGTGGTCGCTCACTTCTCTAACAGGAGCATTATAATGTTGGAATTTTAATTTTTTTTTCTTACTTTAATTTTTGTTTTGTTTTGTTTTGTTTTTTGAGACAAGGTTTCTCTGTGTAGCCTTGGCTGTCCTAGACTCACTTTGTAGAACCAGGCTGGCATCCAACTCACAGTGATCCACCTGCCTCTGCCTACCGAGTGCTGGGATTAAAGGCATGTGCCACCATGCCCGGCTTAATTATCATTTTTGAGACAAGGTTTCACTAACTGTAGATTAGCCTCAGAAATCCACCTGCCTCAGCTTCCCTAGTGGCCAGAATTAAAGTCCTATGATTGTGAATTTTTTTCCTTCAGTAGACTGAAGAGACAAAGATCAGCTCCATCTTGTTTTGTTTGTTTTTGTCTGTGTCTGTGCTTTGGAGGTGGGTGTCCGGAAACCCAGCTGCTTTGTCTTGACTTGTGGGGAAGACTATCCCTGATCTCCTGAACCTAAGTACTTCCTGTTACAAGCATGTACCACCATGCCTGATGCTAACCCAGTGATAGAGTGCTTCACTGGCATCCAAACCACACAGGTGGAGCTTGGCTAGGGCAGCTCTGTTTGTCGCCTGTGTTCTGAAGAACTCTTGGTGCTCCCAGGATCCCCCCTGCAATGTGCCATGTAGGAATTTCCATGGAACATGAACTTTGGTGCAAAACTGTGAATGTCTTGGATCACTACAGCATCATGCTCAGTACCACCTGGCACTTGCCTTGTCAGTCACATTCATGCTTTTGTGAGAAATAATGATGACTCTGAAACAAATGGTTTTGAAAATACTTTTTTTTTTCTCCTTAGATTTCTCTTTCCTAAATGTCTTGACCAGTGTTCACAAGGTAAGCAATATGTTTGGCTTCCTGTTTATATGCCTGTCACATTCTGATCAAATACAGTAGGCTTTTCTTCCTGTTGCTGCCTCTATGAAATCTACAATGTATGGAATTGGTCCAGGGAAAACTCTGACAACTTCCTCCTGTCCTGCTGGGTAGACACACATCTTCCAGGGCTTCTCTTGTAATGTAGCAAAGCTCCCGCAGCTGCAGCACTCCTGCCTTGGCCTTGCAGCTGATGAACAGTAAATGGAGCCTCTGGGTCAGCAAGATTGTTAGGGATCCTGGCGAACCAGAATAAATTATGAGTTCCCTGCAGTGCTGCTGAGGTGCTCAGTGACCTCAGGGGGTATGCCTGGGGAGGGGGAGGCGGGTGACCGGGGATGTACCTGGGGAGATGGAGACTGTCTGGGGACACGCTTGGTGTGGGGTTGAGCTTTCCGAATCAGCCTAGGAACCAAGCATCTAATAAGAAGAAAACAACTTGGTGTCCCCAGCATACTTGTGCCCTGCTGATCCCATTGCCAGTCTGCAGGGACAATAAAAACAACACACAGAGTTGTTGTCTTGGCAGACAGCTGAGCTAGCTGCTGCTCAGGCAGGAGGCTGAGGAGGAAGAACGCTCATATTGGACTTGGCACACCAGGACTCACAGTCCCCCTGAGCTTTCTTGAGACAGGTCTCATGTAGTCCCACCTGGCTTGAGATCACTCTGTAGCCCACATCCACCTTGAACTCCTGATCCTCCTGCTTCTGCCCCCAAGTGCTGGCATTAGTAAAAACTGTCTTGCCTGCCTTCTGCAGCAGCAGGGTAGAGTGAAGGTTGTCTGGGCCCATTTATAATATCTAACCCAATCCAGGTGGATCTGGGGTTGGCGGTGGGGGGAGGTTCAAGACAGGGTTTCTGTGTGTCCCTGTGGCTGTCCTCAACTTGCTCTGTAGACCAGGCTGGCCTCAACCCTGAGATCCCCCTGCCTCTGCCTCCCTAGTGCTAGAATTAAAGACATGTAACACTATTTGCTGCTGTTGAGACCCTGTCTTTAAAAAAAAAAAAAAAAAGTTTTTTTTTTTTCTGAATTAGTCACTGAAAAATAAGCTGAGAAGGCCACTGGTCTTGATAGAGGAAGTCGGATATTCTAGAGGTACAGCTGGGAAATGCAGGCCGACTAGACAGTGATAACTTACTGAGGAAGTTGAGGAAGTGTCCGCTTGGCTGGTAGCACTTCCTGACCAACGTAGATGGTTCACACTTGAGAGGCTGAGGCAGGAGAATTGTCACTCCAAGGGCACCTTGGCTACGAAAGGACATGGTTCCCATCTTTAAAAAAATTTATTTGCCAGGCATGGCACCTTTAATCCCAGCACTCCTGACCTGCCGTGGCCCTGTCTTCTTGTCAGTGTTGAAAGCCACTGTCGTGACATTTCCCCTCCAGCATCTTCCCACTTTTCTTTGTGGAGCATAAGCACAGATGGTCAGGTCCCCTTGGCAGAGAGCCTCAAGGAAATGCTCTGTCCTTGTTGGCCATAAGTCTGGACCAGTATCTCAACCTTGTCTAGTGTTCATCCTTCTAGGCTGAGGCAGGCTCAATTCCCTTGGCACTGGATCGTATATTGCATTAATGGTCCCTTCCAACACATAGTTCAAAGGCAGTTGTCTCAAAGTTTGTACTTGCTGGCCTGTGGGCAGATGATCTTGATGCCATAAATTGTTTCTTTTCTATTTTGGAGACAGGGTCTCTCTGTATCCCCTGGCTGTCCTAGAACTTAGTGTGTTGACCAGGCTGGCCTCACAAAATCCACCTACCTCTGCCTCTGCTTCCCTAGTGTTTGGTTAAAGGCATATACTGCCACACAACCCAAATCCTGTCCCATTGGATGCCAAGGAACTCAGGAGCTGCAGTGTCTTGGTAAAGTATCTTCCATTTGTATCTGGGCCTGAGGACTCTGAGCTGACTTAACTTGGCTCGCCTTGGATGAGCAGGAAATTAAAATATATATATATTAAAAAATATTAAAGATTCAGTGGCTGTCTTGAAAGTAGGCTCTGCCACCAGCAGACAACTTATGTTGTGGTCCAAGGATGATGTGTCTTACAGAAACCTGGGAGTTAGGAACAGTTTCTGTGCTTAATATTCTGCAGCATTTACTGACATCAGAGGCTCACATTACATTTACCGAGGCTCATTTCAGCAAAGCGAAGGTGTTCTAACTGCCTTCTTTCGAAGTGCATAGAGATAAGCGGAGGGAGTTTCATTTATTCCTGGGCTGCTGAAAGCGCTTAGCCCAGTCTGCAGTGGTCAGACAGCAAAGAGGTTTTTCTGTTCTTGGGAACAGGCCAGACTAGGCTGCCTGCTTATAGCTCAGCTGGTAATCTTGGTGCAGAGCCGAAAGAAGCTCCTGACCCCAATAAGGTGAAACTCCACACTGTGGCCTGTTTGCCCTGTGTGCCAGACAATGGCTCTACCTGCCTTGCAGATGGCATTTCCTCTTGGCAGGTGGCAGTTTACATAGCTGGCCTAAGGAATGCTGAGATAATCCTTTTGCTTTTTCCGCTATGTAGTAAAGTCCCTTTTCTGTGCCCAGTCCCTGACCTAGAGCCCTACCCCTACAAAATCAGTCCATACAGTACATGTATAGCAAGCAGAATATTAGACAGGGTTCATCTTACAAGCACCACAATCTGGGCAGGAAAAGGGGCAGGCCAGGACTGTACCTGTGACCCTGGTACACAATGCTTAGAAGTTTGTACTGGTTTGACTCGTTCCTTTTGGCCAAGGAAATATCACAGTCTTCTGCCCAGCGTAATCTCCTAGTCACCTTCAGGGTCTGGCTCCCTTGTCTGCCAATCCCAGGATGTACTGAGGCCTGGGGGATTCCACCTGCTTGCCCATGGTGCCACATTTTGGCATGACCTTCTGACCTCAACTTACTCAGTTTCCAAAGGCTCCAGTGGCTTCTTGTGGCTGCACCAAGGCCTGGGGATCTGGCATCAAGCCTTCAAGAAAGCCCTTCACTGGGCATGGTGGCACACGCCTTGAATCCCAGCACTCGGGAGGCAGAGGAAGGCAGGTGGATTGCTGTGAGTTCAAGGCCAGCCTGGTCTACAAAGCAAGTCTAGGACCACCAAGGCTACACAGAGAAACCTTGTTTCAAAAAACAAACAAACAAAAAAAAAAAAAAAAAAAAAAACAAAAAACAAAAAAGAAGCCCTTGCTGTTTCTCTGCCACCTCCAAACTTGGGTGTCAGAGCACAGGTGCCACGTGCCCCTCATTCAGAGGCTTCCCTGGCACTGGCAGAGAAAAGACTATCTTAGCCTGAAAGGGAATGTGAGTAGCCTTCGGAAGATGAGCCTTTCAAAATCAAAGAAACGGGGCCACAGAGAGCTCAGTAGGTAAGAGCACTTGCTGCTCTTCATTGGACCCAAGTTTGGTTCCCAGCACCCATACTGTGGCTCACGACCTTCCAGAACTCCCTGGATACAACACCTTCTGGCTTCCATGAGCACTGCACACCTATGAAATACATGCAAACATACATATACATAAATTTAAAAATTAAAAGACAGGCTAGAGATACGGCTCAGCAGTTACTAGAATGTATTCTCTTATAGAGAAACAAGGTTCAGTTCCCAGCACCCACATGGTGACTCCCAGCCGCCTGTAACTCCAACTCCAGGTGATCTAATGCCGGCTTTTTGGGGCTCCCGCATACACATGGCACACGTAAATTCATGCAAGCACACACACACACAAACAAAAATCTTTTAAAATATAAAATAAAGCAAAAGCAGGCATGATAACTACTTTCATTCCCAGCACTAATATCTGAGATTGGCTTAAAAATTTATCTGGCAGCCAGGGGTGGTGGCACACACTTTTAATCCCAGCACTCAGGAGGCAGAGGCAGGCAGATCTCTGTGAGTTTGAGGCCAGCCTGGTCTACAAAGGGAGTCCAGGACAGCCAGGGCTATAAGGATAAAGAACAGTCACACATACAGAACAGCTGGGATCAGGTGGCCATGAACTCTGATGGAGATGTACCAGCAGCTGAGAAACTCAGATTTTTTATTGTATACAGCTGACCAAGGAGGCAGGTTTACTGTACACAGCTGAAGGAAGAAGCAGGTTAGCTCACCGTGGCAGGAACACTCTGTGGAGAAGCAGCTTGATTACAGTAACTAGTTTTAGCTAAGGACTAATGTTTGCACCAACCACACTTGGCCAGAGGAAGGCTTTACCATCTCCTGAACCTGACCACACAAGGCTGGCTCTTCTCATGGGTCTGA
Organism: Acomys russatus; assembly: GCF_903995435.1. Taxonomy (NCBI): domain Eukaryota; kingdom Metazoa; phylum Chordata; class Mammalia; order Rodentia; family Muridae; genus Acomys; species Acomys russatus. The sequence continues at coordinate 66,608,028 of NC_067140.1, read as the reverse complement.
GGCATTGGGTTCCTTGATATGCAAGGCTCACAGCACTGGTTCACCATGCGCATGCCTACTGATGATTGTGAGCCACCATATTGGTGCAGGGAACCAAACCTGGATCCTGTGCAAAAACAGCAAGTGATCTTAACCACTGAAACATCTCTCCTGCCTTGTACTTGACATTTTAACAATATGAAATAAATAAAATTATTGAGCTAGATGGTGGTGGTTCATACCTTCATTCCCAGCACTCAAGAGGCAGCTCAAGGCCAGCCTTGCCTAGAGCAAGTTCCAGGACAGTCGGGGCTACAGAGAGAAAGCTGTCTTGAAAAAACAAAATTAATTGATTGATTAATTTAAAAATTATTGAATAGGCAGGCATATCTCTGTAAATTTGAAGCCAACCTGATCTCCATAGTCAGTTCCAGACCAGCAGCTGGAGATGTTCTAGATGTGTTTCAGCTGGTAGCATGCTTGCCTGGCGTTTGAGAAGTTCTGGGTTTGATCCCTAACACCCCATAAACCAGTGCATGCCTGTAACCCCAGAACTCGGGCGGTAGAATCAGGAGGATCAGAACTTCAAGCTTGTCCTCAGTTACATTGTGAGTTCTAGGGTGTCCTGGGCTACATGACACCCTGACCCACCCTACCCCCACAAAGGCAAATAATCTTATAGCAGAAATGGCCAATATCAATAAAAAAAAAACTTTATAAACTATGTTTATAACTGTGAAAATAAGTATGAGTTTGGGAGTATAATTTTGTTGGGATGGGTAACAACTTTTCTGATTATTAAATTCTCCATAGTTTTGTGGATTTTACACGTTAATAAAAGTTGTGATGTCATTGTTACCCATTCTACAAATCCTAACATAGGCTCCCCTTTCTTAGCACGTCAGTGAATGAATATCTGTGTCAACACTGATCTTGGAATTGTGTGACTCTAAGAGCATGATTGGCAGCACCTAATGCTTGGTGACAAGTAGATGTCACTTGCTGAGGCAGAGTGACAGCAGTTTCTGATAAGGTTGAATGTGAGGGGTACAGTAAAGCTCTTTGATCAAGAACTCCATGTAACAACCAAAAGCTTGAATTAAGAGAAGCTAAATTAGTCTGGGGCCTGTGAGCTGCCTTAGTGGTTAAGGGACTTCCAGCAGCACCGTGGCCTGAACTCAGTTCCTGTTACCCACGTGCTAGAAGGAGAGAGCTTGCGCCTGCAAGTTTTTACAGTGCATACACGAATGCACAATTTTGAGAGGGTGAAAAAGGGAACAGCAGTTAGGCTTGGTGTCCCAAGTTTATAATCCCAATATGTAGGATCTTTTTCTTTCTTTCTCTTTCTTTCTTTTCTTTTATTTCTTTTTTCCTGAGACAGAGTTTCTCTGTGTAGCCTTGGCTGTCCTGGACTTGCTTTGTAGACCAGGCTGGCCTCAAACTCACAGCGATCTGTACTGCCTCTGCCTCCCTGAGTGCTGGGATTAAAGGCGTGCGCCACCACACCCAGCTAATATGTAGAATCTTGACTCAGAAGGATTACTGAGTTCATGGCTACCCTGGGCTACCTAATGATTTCCAGGAAAGTTTGAGCTGCATCTTAGGTAAAACCATGTCTCAAAAGGCAAAAAGCCGGCCATGTGGCACACCTGTAATCTCAGCATTCAGGAGACAGAGGGGAAAGGTCACCACAGATTGAAGGCCATTCTGGTCTATGTCATGAGTTCCAGATCAGCCAAAGCTACAATGTGAAACTCAAAAACAAAATAAAAGCCAAACACACACATAAGGGGTGTGTGTGTGTGTGTGTGTGTGTGTGTGTGTGTGTGTGTGTGTGTGTGAGAGAGAGAGAGAGAGAGAGAGAGAGAGAGAGAGAGAGAGAGATTTTTTAGGAAATGAAGCTGCTAAGAGGCGAAGCCCATGTACTCTTTTTTAAAAAATATTGCCTGAATGTATGTCTGTGGGTGTCAGATCTTGGAGTTACAGACAATTCTGAGCTGCCATGTGGATGCTGGGAATTGAACCCGGGTCTCCTGGAAGAGCAGAAAATAACAGCTGAGCCATCTCTCCAGCCCCTAACCCCCCCACCCCCACTCCATGTACTCTTCAGATGTGGCACTTCTAGAAGGGAAGAAAGGAGACTGGGTCTGTCAGTGTTGGGACAGAGGTGACCAAGAGGAGATGGTCAGGGGAAGGACCACAGGCCCGTGTTTATGTCAGCCGCAGCCCTAGTCAGAGCTCTGAAGACTGGTATGTTTTTGCTTTCGTTCTTCAGGCTTGGTGAATAATGTGGTGTTTACCAGTCACACGGTGGAACAGAGGCACCCTCTCCTTGTTCAGCTGCAGACCCTCATCAGGGCTGCCAATCCTACTGCAGCCTTCATTCTTGCCGAAAATGGGATTGTTACAAGGTAAACACACACAGAGTGCTCAGCTTCTTTCCTAGATGCAGCACCTAGCTGCCTCACAGGATCTTCCACTGTGGCTCAGACACATGGTGGAGGGAAAGAAGGCAGTACTGTGAAATGCCCTCTTACCTCCACATGCCTGCTGTGGTGTGTGTACACACACACACACACACACACACACACACACACACACACACACACACACACACACACACACACACACGTCAGATACCCTGGAACTGAAGTTTTTGGTGATTGTGACCTACCATGTAGGTACTAGGAATTGAGCCAGGGTCCCCTGAAAGAGCAGCTGCTACTCTTAAACTTCTAGCCCATCTCTCCAGCCCTGTAAAGTGCTGTTTGGTTTGTTGGATACAGGGTCGCACTTTGCAGCCTGGCTTGTTTGGAACTCAGAGAGACCTATGTGCCTCTGCTTACTAGGCTCTAGTGTTAACATCACTCACCCCGCACCCTTCTTAAAGTGCTTATAATGCTTTGTAAAAGTTACCAAGAAGACCCCATTTTATCCCTAGTCTATAGTGGTTTTTATTTTAGATATTTTGTTTTGGCAGATTCATTCTCACACACTGAAGAATAGAAATCAGGACTGTCTCCAGTGGTCCATTTGTTAAGATTTGAGAGAAATGACCTAGAGAACACAAGAGAAATGATCTGTTTACTTCATAGTCTTGGTCCAAACTAAAAAAAAAAAAAAAAAAAAAGCACTTGTTAATGTAGCAATTTGGTTTGCTCTGCTGGCAGACTCAAAGGAATAGAGTATTTTATATAGTTTCCATTTTCAAACCATTTAAGTACCATATTGTAGGCATGATGTGCCTTTCTGAATCCCCAGCATTTGGGAAGCCAAAATGAGTTCAAGTTCAAACCAGCCTGAGCTACATTCTGAGAACCTGTTATTGTTGTTGTTTTGTTTTGTTTGAGAGGATGACAGTTTGAGACACGGTTTCTCTGTGTAGCCCTGTCTGCCCTGCCCTTGTAGACCAGGCTGGCCTCCAACTCACAGAGATCCACCTGCCTCAGCCTCCTGAGTGCTGGGATTATAGGCATGCACCACTGTGCCTGGCTCTGAGAACATGTCTTATATTTTTGGTTGTGAGCCTAGCCTTTAACCAGCTGAGCCATCTCTCCTGAGATGAGAGCTTGTCTTAAAAACAAAACCCAGCTGAGGCCAGGCGAGATGGCTCAGCAGGTAAGAGCACATGCCACCAGGCAGGACATCCGAGTTTGTTCCCTGGAGTCAACATTGTAGAGGAGAAAACTGACTCCCACAGCTGTCCTGTAGCCGCCACACACATACCATGGCCATACATGTGCACACACCTCTAAACAGCACTTGGGAGGTGCATCTCTGTGGGCCTGTGTATGGAAGCCAGAGGTCAACTTTTTTAAAAAAGTAAAAACAATTGTTCTGTTACCCAGGGAAATGTTTCAGTCAGTAACGTACTTCCCATACACGCACGAGGCCCTCAGGCCAATCCTCAGCACCCATATGAAAGGCTGGGCACAGTGGTACATGCTTGCTAGCAAGAGCAACAACACCCTAGATCAAGTTACACACAGATCTTTTTGAGTTAGGGGCCATCCTGGTCTACAAAGTGAATCCAGGACAGCCAAGGCTACACAGAAAAACCCTGTCCCCCCTCCCCCCAAAAAAACACCAAAAAAAACAAAAGAAAAGTTTTTTTCCTGATTCAGTGAGTTGGGAAAGGACCTGAAAAGAAATTCTGCCTTTACCACTGCTGATCATAGGACTAAATTCCTCAGCTGCAATAGGATATTGTGGTGGTCCTGTAAGAGAAACTTTTTGGGTTTTTGGCAGTTTTTGGATTTTTGTTTGTTTGTTTCTTAGGAGCCCTGGCTGCTCTGAAACTCATTGTGTAGACTCAAACTCACAGAAATCTGCATGCCTCTGCCTATGAGAAACTATTAGAAGGAGCATACTGAAGTATTTAGAAGTGAACTGTTATGCATACAGCTGATTTTTATATTCTTTGTCAGAAAAAAAAAAGCATGCATGTGTGGGAAGGAAACGGATTAGCATTGACAATGCTCATTAACCTGGCTCTTCTCTGTGTTTTTAAAGGAATGAAGACATCGAGCTGATTCTCTCAGAAAATAGTTTCTCAAGTCCCCAGATGCTGCGTTCTCGATACCTAATGTTTCCCGGCTGGCAAGTATCTCTACTGAATTGTAGGTTTAAAAAGAACTGTGAGCCAAGTAGCCAAGAGAGCAGACATGACAATAGCAGACACGCTTCACGTGTGTTAACTGGGGAGACCTGCCACTCACAGCAGCCTTGCCTGGGGGCCGGTGCCCCAATTCAGAGCCTCTCTGGATGTTTCAGCTCAGGGGGTCATCTTACAGGCCCCATGTACAGTGGTTCTTTGTGGTGTGACACCAGAGCTTAGATTCCCCAGGGGAAAAGTACTTGCCCAGTAGTCAGTCAGTCAGTCCCCTTGCCCACTCATCTAGTAGGTGGGCTTTTGCTAATGAGATCCATGGAAAGGCCTGTACTGCTGCTGACATCCCAAGAATCTCTCCAGGGAGAGGAGACGGGAGAGACACAAAGGCTGCCATGTCTCACTCTAAGACCAGCATCACCTGAACCATCCTGGGGCTGGGCCTGTCCCAAGCCTGCTCTGGTCTGGCCACACAGCTGCTGAGTGTCATGTGAATGTAAATTGATAAAACTCAAATTTAGGTTAATTGTGGCTGCCTCTGGCAGGCAGTGCAGAAGCCCAGGAGCACACTCTCAAAGCCGCCTGCCGTCAATCCCAGCACAATCAGACATGGAAACCCTGTCTTGAAAAAACAAACTAAAACAAACCAAAAGAAAAAAACAGAGCCCCCAGTTAAGTCCCCATATAAACTAGGTATGGTGGGGGCTAGAGAGATGGCTCAGAGGTTAAGAGCACTGTCTGTTCTTCCAGAGGTCATGAGTTCAAATCCCACAACCACATGGTGGCACCTATAATATGATCTGATGCCCTCTTCTGGCCTGCAGGTGTACATGCAGGCACAATACCGTATACATAATAAATAATAAATAAATCTTAAAAAAAAAAAAAAGAAAAACAACCAAAAAAAACAAAAACTAGGATGGCGCCCATGGTTTTAATCCTAGCATTTAGGAGATGGATACCCAGAGGATCAGAAATTTCAGTTCATGCTAAGTTATACAGCAGATTTGAGGCCAGTCTGAAATAGATAAGACCATAGTTCGTATAGAAAAGAAAGAAAGAAAGAAAAGTATATTGTAAACAAAACAGTAAGAGAGGATCAGAACAAATGACCCGTTCATCCCAATAGTCTATATAAGAGTAAAACCCCCAGACACTGAGTGGATGAGAAGGAGCAAAAGGGCCCAAAATTTATTGTATACACACAGGGTTCTGTCAAAGAACTAAAAAGAATACTTGTTCTTACATTTTAAAAAATATTTTAAGGTATGAAGGTAAATTTGATGCCGGATCCGTCTTTCCACTAATGGTTCAGATCTGCGTGTGGTTCGACCGTCCTCTGGAGAAAACCCGCTTTGTGACCAAGTGTAAAGGTGAGCCCTGACTATGGCATGTTTCTACCCATGATGGATGAGTTGTCCCTTCCCTGTGGCCCCATTTCAGTCAGTATCTTTGGTGATTTCTCTTTCCCCTACTTCAGCATCAAAACCAGGTGTGTGTGTGTGTGTGTGTGTGTCTGGGGTGGGGGTAGTCATGAGTTCCGAGTCCTGCTTCTGATTGTGTGTGTGTGTGTGTGTCTGTAGGGGGGTGGTCATGAGTTCCAAGTTCTGCTTCTGATTGTGTGTGTGTGTGTGTGTGTGTGTGTCTGGGGTGGGGGTGGTCATGAGTTCTGAGTCCTGCTTCTGATTGTGTGTGTGTGTGTGTGTGTGTGTGTGTCTGGGGTGGGGGTGGTCATAAGTTCTGAGTCCTGCTTCTGATTGTGTGTGTGTGTGTATGTGTGTCTGTAGGGGGGTGGTCATGAGTTCCAAGTTCTGCTTCTGATTGTGTGTGTGTGTGTGTGTGTGTGTGTCTGGGGTGGGGGTGGTCATGAGTTCTGAGTCCTGCTTCTGATTGTGTGTGTGTGTGTGTGTGTGTCTGGGGTGGGGGTGGTCATGAGTTCCGAGTCCTGCTTCTGGTTGTGTGTGTGTGTGTGTGTGTGTGTGTGTCTGGGGTGGGGGTGGTCATGAGTTCTGAGTCCTGCTTCTGATTGTGTGTGTGTGTGTGTGTGTGTCTGGGGTGGGGGTGGTCATGAGTTCCGAGTCCTGCTTCTGGTTGTGTGTGTGTGTGTGTGTGTGTGTGTGTGTCTGGGGTGGGGGTGGTCATGAGTTCCGAGTCCTGCTTCTGATTGTGTGTGTGTGTATGTGTCTGTAGGGGGGTGGTCATGAGTTCCAAGTTCTGCTTCTGATTGTGTGTGTGTGTGTGTGTGTGTGTCTGTGTCTGGGGTGGGGGTGGTCATGAGTTCTGAGTCCTGCTTCTGATTGTGTGTGTGTGTGTGTGTGTGTCTGGGGTGGGGGTGGTCATGAGTTCCGAGTCCTGCTTCTGGTTGTGTGTGTGTGTGTGTGTGTGTGTGTGTGTGTGTGTGTGTGTGTGTGTCTGTGTCTGGGGTGGGGGTGGTCATGAGTTCCGAGTCCTGCTTCTGATTGTGTGTGTGTGTGTGTGTGTGTGTGTCTGGGGTGGGAGTGGTCATGAGTTCCGAGTCCTGCTTCTGATTGTGTGTGTGTGTGTGTGTCTGGGGTGGGGGTGGTCATGAGTTCCGAGTCCTGCTTCTGATTGTATGTGTGTGTGTGTCTCTGGGGTGGGGGTGGTCATGAGTTCCGAGTCCTGCTTCTGATTGTGTGTGTGTGGCCACACTTTGATCACTCGGTGGATGGAGATGGCAGCTCTGAACCCTACGCCCTTCCTCCTGCCCTGACCTTTCCAGCGATGTCGGCTGAGCTTGGCCTCTGCTTCCAGGTAGCTGACACCCCTGCCCTTTTTATCCACCAGCAATTCAGTCTTCCATCAAGCCAAGTCCCTTCTCTGGAAACATCTATCACATCCTTGGCAAAGTGAAGTTTTCAGGTAAATGGGGTGAGTCCTGGTAGCGTGGGCACTCACAGCGCATGGTGTGGGTGCAGAGCCTCCCTGGTGTGTGCCAGCCTCTTCTGGCATTGCTCTGCTCTGGACCTACTGGCCCAGTGCTCTCTTCCCACAATGGAGACTGCCCTCTGCTCCTGGGTTACTCTCCTCACATCTCCTCAACTCCCTCATTCCAAAGAACTGCACCCTACCCCTTGAGCCGTCCACAGCCTCCTCCCAGTCTGGCCAAAATCTTAGAACTCCCTCCCTTTGGTTCAGTGGCCTTAGACCCTGAGACCCTTAGAACCCTCAGTTCTTTGAGGACAGGAGTCAGAGGAGAGCTCAGACCAGTCAGCTCCGAGTTGGGAAGAGGAGCAAATGCCAAGGGAAGATTGTACCCTTGCTCAGCGCAGAGGCAGAAAAGACAGGAATCACAGCAGTTTATTACAGCAGAAGGGATGAAGGGAACCTGCGGGTGCCTGTAAATTCTGGCGCAGGGCCCTCCAGTGAGCAGTATGGCTCCTCCACGGTGTCAGCAGGTGAAGCCGTAGGCCTTGGCCCCTGAAGCTCAGCTAACGTGTGCATGCTTTCTTCCATGCTCTTATAAATCTGTTCTGGTTTACTTTGGTGGATGCTCTGCCAGCATGTATGTGTGAGCCACATATGTGCCTGGTGCCCATTTGATCCCCTGTCCCTGGAGTTACAGATGGTGTGGGCCAATGTGTGGGCACTAGGAATCAAACCCAGGTCCTCTGGAAGAGCACCAGCAAGTAACCTTCAACACGGAGCCCCTCCCCAGCCCCTTCCTTGGGTTGCTGCCCCTCAGGCTGCGGGTCACAGCAGACACTGCATTCAGCCCCTGTGGAGAGGCTGCTGCTTCCGTGGGTATGACTGTCAGTGCAGATGCCATGGTGAATGGTCAGCTTCTCCTCTTGCTTAACAAGCAGGCCGTTCCTTCCTCTTGTGTCCCTCATCCCAGGTAACTGTGTAGTTGACGATCCACATCAACCAAGCCACAAGCGTGTGTCCCATCCTTTCCAGCCTGCCACTGCACATCATGTCAGTTCTTAAGAATCTGTCCACCTGCCAACATTCTTACAGCGTAGCGTTCTTTTGGTCTCAGGGACAAATGTGTTCTCTCTGCAGATTCTGAAAAGATCATGGATGTCTGCCACAACACTTTGACCAACTCTCTGAGCATTGTGCCGGTTTTGGAAGGACCCACACCACCTTCCAACTCAAGAAGCATGCCTCAAGATAGCGGGCAGCCAGAATGCTACCTTGTGTTCATTGGCTGCTCCCTGAAAGAGGACAGCCTCAAAGACTGGCTTCGACAGTCAGCTAAGCAGGTGACTTGCAAAGCCCACAAAGCCTGGATATGACCAGCACACCCACTAACCCTGGCCCCCTTCCCTCTGACACCCATTAGTCTATACCTCAAAGCCCCACCAGGGCTTAAGGACATTGAGGGATTAGGAAGAAGCCAGAGGGAGCATACTCTAGGCAGACATGGCAGTGCTGTGTTTTGGGTTCGGGTTTGGTTTTTTGGTTTGTTCTTTGGGTTTTCTGGACAGGGTCTGAGTTCAAGGTGGCCTTGAACTCAGAGATCCACCCTCTACCTCATTACTACGATCAAAGATGTGAGCTACCACACCCAGCTTGGTTGTTTTGTTTTGCTTTGCTTCCCCCCGCCCAAAGACTGTGTGTGTGTGTGTGTGTGTGTGTGTGTGTGTGTGTGTGTGTGTGTGTGTGTTAGTTAGTTAGTTAGTTAGTCAGTCCTTGGACTTGCTATGTAGACCAGGCTGGCCTCAAACTCACAGAGATTGCTGAGATTAAAGGCCTGGCCCTGTATAATTTTTATTATTTTAGTGTATGGTTGCTTTGCCTGCACCCCATGCATGCCTGGTGCCTATGGAGGCCAGAAGAGGTCAGATCCCCTGGAACTGGAGATACAGATAATTTTGGGTGCTGGAAATCAAACCCAAGTCTTCTGGAAAAGCAGCCAGTGTTCCTAACCATCGAGCCATCTCTCCAGTCCCAATACTGTGCGTTCTTATGTGAGGATTCTAGCACAGACAGTATCAGTGGTGTAGCTCGTCCTGGAACTCCAGGAGGAATTGCCTGGGTCCTGGATCTTTCATGTCTTCTAGGAGCTATGAGCTGTCTCCTGTGGTTATGGTCTTCTGCCTTTGCTTGTTTTTTGTGGGGGTTTTTTTGGGTTTTGGGTTTTGTTGTTGTTGTTTTGGTTTGGCTTTTTTTGGTTGGTTGGTTGGTTGGTTTTTCGAGACAGGGTTTCTCTATATTATTTTGACTGTCCTGAACTTGATTTGTAGACCAGGCTGGCCTTGAACTCACAGCAATCCTCCTGCCTCGGCCTCCTGAGTTCTGGGATTAAAGGCATGTGCCACCACCTGTGGCTCCTTTGCTTGTTTTAAAGAGGTGTTTTGAGGAGGTTGGCTGTTTCAGCTGATGTGTTTAGGCAGGATCTCACTGTGTAGGCCAGGCTGGCTTCTAATTTTTTGTTTGTTTGTTTTTTTCAAGACAGGGTTTCTCTGTGTAGCCTTGGCTGTCTTGGACTCATTTTGTAGTCCAGGCTGGCCTTGAACTCACATAGACCTGCCTGCCTCTGCCTCCCGAGTGTTGGGATCACTGGCATGTGCCACCATGCCTGGCTGGCTTCAATTTTTTAATCCTCCTGCTTCAACCCCCCAAGTACAGGTATCACAAGTGTGTGCCACCACTCCGTGCTCTGGAGGAGGTCATAAATGTTACTAAACTGGAACTTCAGGCTGGCGGTTCCCTGTCACGGTTGTGGCTGAAGCACAAGACTCTGCCAGGAGGCAGGACTGTACCCATTTGCCAAGCACTGGGCGCAGCTACCATTTGTTCCTGGCTATCTTGCAGGGCTCTGTGGTAGGGAAATAGTTTCTTCAGGGGATTAGGGAAACAAGACAGCATGTCCATGAAAGCCAGTCCACATGCTCTTCCCTCTTCTGGGATCTTTGACATGTAACTGGCTCTCGTACTCCTTTGAGCCTTCAGCCACCCCTGTGTTCCATCAGCTTTGTTGAAATGTATGTTTTTTGTTTTGTTTTGTTTTGTTTCTGCATCTGCATAGAAGCCTCAGAGGAAAGCTTTGAAAACCAGGGGAATGCTGACCCAGCAGGAAATCAAGAACATCCATGTAAGTGCCCCGCCCTGCCCTAGCTCCTCCTCAATGGCTTGTCCTAGACTTAGAGTGCTGTCTTGGGGTCCCAGAATAAGGGTCTGTTTACAGGCTGTCCTGGCAGCCTTGCTTCTCTTGGGACACAAAGGGAAGCTGGTCACCAAACCAAACCTTGTAGCTTCTGTAAGTGGAGTGGCCACTTGTGCTGTGACGTAGAGGAAGTGGAGGATATGTGGAACCTGTAAGAGGACTGGGCACCCAGAGGCCTGGCCCTCTTACCCTGCCCAAGTAGTTTGTCAAGATGTCCACTTAAGATAAACCACACAGAAGTCAGCTGAGGCCCAGAAGAAAGCCGTGTAGACAGAGCTGTTGGTGGGACGGTTATAGGATCCTAAAGTCAAGATGAGTTTTCCTGGGTGGCAGGCTGACCCCTAAGGTTCTTGTTCTCAAGGGTCTTGGATTAGAACAAAAGACCAAGAGTCACAGTCCAAGGCCCATCTATCATGGGTTGTCACTAATCCCAGTGTCTGTGCATCGTGCTTGGTGCCTATAGATGCCAGAAGAGGGTGTCTGACCCTCTGGAACTGGAGTTACAGATGGTTGTCAACCTATCCAGTTAGCTGGCCTGGAATTCACTATGTAGACCAAGCTAGCCTCAAACTCCTAGAGATCCACACCCCTCTGCCTGCAGGGTGCTAGGAGTAAAGGCATTTGCCTCCATGCACAGCTGATTTGTTATGAATGAATGAATGAATGAATGAAATGATAAAAAGTTATCAGATCAGCACTTGGGAGGCAGAGGCTATGAATTCAAGGCCAGCCTGGTCTACAAAGTGAGTCCAGGACAGCCAAGGCTACACAGAGAACCCCTGTCTCCAAAAAAGAAAGAAAGAAAAAGTTATCAGATAATTCAACAGGATTCTTTCCCAACAGGTGAAACGCCACTTGGACCCCCTACCTGCAGGCTACTTTTACAATGGCACCCAGTTTGTTAACTTCTTCGGGGACAAGACCGACTTTCACCCACGTATCCTTAGAAATACTGGTCCTAGTGTGAAGATCTGGGAGATGCAAGTTTCTGTAAAGTGGGTGTCTGCTAGGACAAGCACAGCCACTCCCTAGGCTCTACAGTCCCAGGGGGCTCACGGGGACAAACTCTTCAGGCAACCAGTCCCTGATGTCCTTTGGTAGTTGTTGGTATTGGATTTGCCCTTTATTGAGCAGTTGTAATGTAATACTCCACAACGTGTGGTTTGAAGGCAGCATTGGTGATAGCAGGGTTATGACAAACAGATCACAGACACAGAAAGGCATAGGGTGAATGGTAGGACTAGCAGGTGCTGGGGCACACTGTCAATCTCAGGCAGAGGCAGGCGGGCTCTGTGAGTCTGAGGCCAGCCTGGTCTACAAAGAGAGTTCCAGGACAGCCAGGGCTGTTACACAGAGAAGCCACACACACGCACATGCACACGGAGGGAGAGAGAGAGAGAGAGAGAGAGAGAGAGAGAGAGAGAGAGAGAGAGAGAGACCCTGTTTCAAAAACCATACACACACACAAAGGAAGAAAGAGGAAGAGAAACGGAAGACCAGCAAGCTTCAGTGTGCTTATAAAACCCAAGGCTTGTTGTAGGACTTCATGATACCTGTCCCCTCACTGTAGCTCTGACGCACGGTGGCAGATACCCTGGTTTCCTATGCCTCACCTGCCCACAGATCCCCTGGGGTGAGCTGCCCCTCTTGTCCTCCAGGCTTGTAGCTCACCTCCTTAACCAGGTGCCAGTCATGGACCAGTTCATGAATGACTACGTGGAAGAGGCCAATCGGGAGATCGAGCGGTACAACCGAGAGCTGGAGCAGCAGGAGTACCGGGACCTCTTTGAGCAGAAGCCCTAGAGCCAGCTGGGCCTATGCCCACCCTGAATGAATGAATGGGTGGCCCCTCCTGGAGGGGCTGTGTCTGTCCTCCCTGGCCTGTGCCTGCCAGCGTAGTACTTGTTCTCTTTAGTCTCTCTTCTCTGTGCCCTGAAAGGCATTGTGTGCACCACTGAGTGGGGGCAGTGCACAGGAAGAGCAGCTGCCACTGCCCTGTGCACTAGCAGCTCTGGGTGTCTGGTAGAAGACTCCGTTGGTCTGCTGGACACCATGTAAGGCTAAGGAGAAGCCTTTGGCGTGCACAGTGGAGCTGCTGGAATTTAGAAGGGCCCCTGGCTGCTTAAGCGGTGGCCAGGCAGAGAGCCACAGTGCCCTCTAGATAAGAGAGCACTTTTGTGGGCTGAATGGAAGATGGTGCTTTCTGCAAGTATGAAGCTCCTGAGTGGATAGCAGCATTGCGTGGGGCTGGTCCTTGAGGTCCCCTGTGGCATTACTGGGTTCTCTGGTTCAGGGACAAGAGCAGGCCTGCTGCCCAAGACCTGGCAGTGCCACCCCTCCCTGTCAAGGTGAATGTCTTGTGGCTCGCTTGTCTTAGGCCCAGGGTCTGATCATTGGGGACTGTTGGTCTCTAGCACCCAGCCTCCCCACCCCCTGCCATGGAAGGCAATACATTTCAGAAACTACCCCCCTTACCCCCCACCCCGCCAAACTGTCCCTGTCCTGGATTAATTTGCTTGGTTCCTGAGGACCAGGAATTTGAAGCATTCTGATATCCAAATTAGAATTCCCCCCAGTGGTTTTGTTGTAGTTTGGATCATACAGCAAAAGTAAACTAATTTGCATCCCAAGACTGACCTCCCTAATTAGTGTGGGGAACAAGGTCACTAAAGGTGATGCCTACTAGGACTTGAGTGCCTCCTGCTGCTTGAACTGTAAACGTTTGTTTTCTGAGTTTGATGTACTTTTTGCATGCCTTAGGAAAAAGCACATAGGTGAAACCAGCATCGTGTTCTGTAGTGTAGAGAGGTTTCTGAGAAAGGGCCCTGGCACAGAGGAGGGGTAGTGCGGAGCTCATGGGTCCATGTGCCTGGTAACACACAGCTATCTGGGCAAATAGCAAAGTAATAATCAAGGACTTGTCAGTCAAATATTCTTGTGTTAGGAAAAATCATTTGAAGCCAAATGAACCAAATTACAAGTCCCATTGGATAAGAAATCTTGCAGTAAGAGAAGCTTTTGAGACCCAGGCCCATATGCTCCAATCCCAGCTCCAAAGTGCACTGGTGCAAGGCCCACCATTGAGCTCCAGCCTGGGGCTCCGTGGCTTCAGGCTGGGGTTCCAGAACATAGATCTTAAGTGCAATTGATTACTGAGCAATGAGTTACTCTAGATCCTTTATCTTCATCAAGCTCTTTTTAAAAACTCAACATTGAGCTAGCAGCCTTAGAAAAGGGAAAGTGGGACCTACACGCTATCTTGTTTCCTTTGGGGGCAGGGGTGGGGGGAGAGCCACAGGCCATTTCATTTCCTGCAGGGCTACTGTGAAGTTTTCAGTGGACGCTGTAGATTAAGAGCTCTGGCTGCTGCACAAAAGAGTTTTTAAAGAGGGGTTGGGGCTGTGCTACATGGTGAACCTCATTTCTGACCATCATTCATAGAAATGGGTTTTCACCCACCTGCCCCACTGCCCCTGTTCCTCTCATTAGAGGGAAAACTGATTACCTCAATTGAATATGAAACTGTGGTTGAAGAAAAGGCAGGACATTCAGCCGTTTCTAAGCCAAGAGGGCACATGTAGCTGAGGCCTCCATGGTTGCTCCCTAGCCTACGCAGAAGTCTGGGGAGCACACAACCACACACTGTGAGTTCTGAGGACTAGGAGAGGACTCGGCTTGCACCTGTGCTGCTCCCTACATCCTGCAGGTCTCCTGACTTTGTGGGTTACACCCACTTGATCCTCTGGGTCGGAGTGTCTGGTCTGCGGCTCTTTCCTCTGGAGAGCCATGACACTCTCTTAGCTCTAATCTTAGAAGTGGGTGTGAGGGACCTCGCAAGGACTTTAGGGACCAGGACCAGGACAGGCAAAAGTCCTCCAGGGGCTTCATGCTTTCTGCCAACTTTCCCGTTAGCAGCTTCAGTTTTTATCACCAGTGTGAGTGTGAGCGTGGTAAAGTCACTGAAGTTATGGGTTGTTTTGTTTTAATGTGGCACCTCCCACTGTTGACTAGAGGGAGGAAGCAAATACTGGAGGCGACTTGGCCCATCAAGCCCTCGGGCTTTCTAGCCCTTCAGGCTGTGATCAATAAAAATGTCCCTCCTAAATCCTGTTAGGATTTTGGAGAATTTTTGCACAGTAATAAGCTCTAGCTTCTCAAAAGGGAAAAGTTCAATTCAAAGACTGTAAACTGTTAAGTATCCCAGCCTTGCTGCTGACTCGTGGATAGCTGTACCTCAAAAAATAGGCGGGAAGTGACTTTGATTGTCCCTCGCGGTCAAATACTAACGGATGAGCTCACTTACGTGCCAAAATTCACTTTTCTACTAGTTTTTCAATGCTTTAATATTTGTAACTTAAATTTTAAAATTTATTACAAACACTACTAACTTCAGTGAAACTGAATTGTGTGGTTGAAGCTTTCTGCTTATTACAGTATTTATTACACTGCTTAATTCAGCCAATACATAAAGTAGCCTCCAATTTATTTTTATATTATTTTACATGTTTTTATCAGCAGTTGTGTCTGTGACTTTCCCTTGGAGATTAAGATGTAATGCAAAGGACCAATAAACTACCACTTAACAAGCTGCCTCTGTCCCCAAGTGTCCCTGGTGTGCCTTTGGAGGGTGGAACTCTGGGAACTGGAGACTTGCTCAGTCTGGCTGGGATGTTCCTAGTGGACTGCTGAAACAGGAGCCCTTGAGGCTCACACTGGAGCCCCCAGAGTACCCACAGAGTGCCCACAGAGGGTAGAACTCACATCACACAGGCACCCACCCTGGCTTAAACACTCGAGGAGCCCCCAGGAGCTGGAGCCAAGCCACACGAAACTGATACTGATGGTCCCAAAGAAAAGTACCGTGTGTGTGTGTGTGTGTGTGTGTGTGTGTGTGTGTGTGTGTGTGTGTGTGTGTGTGTGTGTGTGTAACAATCATGCTGGGCACCTGGCTCCAACACTGATGTACGTTCCCACTCCCTCTACCCTCCCTTTTTTTCTTCTTGTTAGTTTCTCTGAGATAGGATGTCTTGTAGCCCAGGCTGTCCTCTAACTTGCTATGTAGCAGAGGCTGGCCAAGAACTCCTGAATGTTCTGTTCTCATCAGTAGTAGGCTTCCAGGCATGTGCCACTGTGCTTTGTTGCCTGCCTCCGGCCACCTGGCAAGGCTTCAGTTGGGACGGCGCCTTCACAGGGTGCTCAGCTCCTCTTACAAGCTCTGAGTTTGTCCCTCAGTCTCACTTTATAAATGGGGAAACTAAGTCACCAGCAGGCAGAGGCACTGCCACAGCAGTAGGGACACTGACAGGCCTGGTTAAATCTGGATGAGCCTCTGCGTGGGGCTGGCTGTAGAAGCCCAGACTTTTAAGAGCCTCCAGAGTTGGCCCAAGTATTTGCAGCAGTTGAGTGGCTAGGAAGGTAGGGGATCAGGGAAGAGTTGGGGAGTGGGAAGTAATATAATCAAAATATATTATTTGAAATTCTCAGAAAGTTATATCGTCTGGAGATAAGGGTTAGTCCCAGGACCTCAGTTCAATCCCCAGAACACAAGTTAAAAAAAAAAAAAAAAAGGGTTCATGTCAGAGTCAGTACCCGCTCTCCACATAACTGGAAGGGAGGCCTGGTGGCACCCAAAGAAAGAATAAGCAGGCTACCAAGATGAGACTATATAGTGGGGGAGGAGGGCCCCCTCAGTCGTAGACCTAGGGGAGGGGAATAGGGTGAAAGTGGGAGGGAGGGAGGGAGGAACGGGAGGATACAAGTGATGGGATGACAATTGTAATCTGAATAAATTAATAAAATATATTAGAAATTTTTTAAAATGTTGATGGGCGTGGTGGCACATGCCTTTAATCCCAGCACTTGGGAAGCACGCGTAAGAGTTTGAGGCCAGTCTCCGCTAGATAGCAAGTTCTAGCCTGCCAGGACCACATAGACCCTATGTCAGGCAAAATAATTCACCACCCCACAAACTGAGAAAAGGCTACCAGCATTTGGCTGAATAATTCCTGTAGGCACCTGGTGTCCCAGGGAAGCCTATTTGACAATAATCTTTTTCCCTCTAAAATATACTTCTCTGGGAGAGGCAGGGTTGCTGCTTCTGAAGTGGACCAACCAAAGAGCCATTTTGAAGAAGCAGTTGATGACAAGACAATGGCTGGCCAGACAGAGCCAATGGGATGACTTGGAGGTGAATGTGGAAAAAGCCAAAATGGAAAAAAACCTAATGTTCTGAAGCAATGCCAAAAATGTTTCATTCTCCAAAAATCTGAAGGAAAATAAATGTGTTTATCAACAAAGTATTCTCCTTTCCACCCTCCTCCAAGGCCTCTGCATCGCTAAATTGATCAGCTTGAAGCAAAAACTGCATGAGGCTCAAGGATTCTATTTCATATTAGTATAAATCCGCAAGGGAGAAAAGAACGCGACTGTCTGAGTGTGCATCTGCTTTACCCCACAGAGATGGCTGCGTTTCCTGGACCAGTGAAGACGCTGAAGTCTCTCCCTCTCATTGTTTTTCATTTTGAGAAATTACATCTCTGAAATTTCATGCATGAGTGAATGTACAAATAATAGAAAAATAACAGGAAAAAGGAAAGAATTGACAAGGAAAACTCTTTCAGTCTGAGACTCATGGAATTTTCTAGCTAAAAAGACTCATTTCTGGGGTCTGGGGAGACAGACAGGTCAGTCTGTGAGGAGTTTGCTGAGGACCTGGGTTCCACCTGGAGCCCCCACGTAGAAAACAAAAAGGTAATCCAGTAGGGTCCTGACCAGCCTGCCCAATTTAACTGCAACCTCAGGTACCACAGAGAGACCTTTCTCAAAAAGACAAGGTAGATAGCACCCGATTTCGCCAGGTATGATTGCCCTCTGGCCTCTGCTTGTACACACACACACACACACACACACACTTTAAAGTTTTCTTTTTTCTAATTTTTTGTTGCATCATTGTTTTGGTTTTGGGGTTTTTTTGTTTGTTGTCTGTTTGTTTTGGAGGGGACGGTTGGTTTTCTGAGGCAGGGTCTCTCTATATAACTGGCTGTCCTAGAACTCATGAATAGACTAGGCTGGCCTCGAACTCACAGAGATTTGCCTACATCTGCCTCCCTGGAACTGAGATTAAAGGCCTGTGCCACCATGCCTGGTCCACATTGTTTCTGAGACGATAGCAGCCCCGCTTTCCACAGGCCACAGATGTGGTTCTCTGCTAAGTGGGCAGGAAGCCACCAGAAAGGAAAAGTGATTTGTGGGGTGATGGAGGCAGTGCTGGTTAGACAGCCACACGGCAGACATGGCTGGAGATGGGCCAACTCGAGTGCTGTTTTGAAGAGGCAACACTTAATCCTGGATTTGGTTTGGATGAGTCCCAGGATGCTCTGGTCTGAAGGAGCTGATGCCTGGCTCAGAGGACATCTCTGTGGAGTTGATCTTCTCCCTTCACCTTTACGTGGATTCCAGGGATTGAGCGCAGGTCACGCAGGCTTGCACGGCAAGCACCTTTACCCGGTGAGCCATCTTGAGGGCCACTTTTTTATTAAAGCTCTTTTATTTGGAGGGGAGATCATGTCCCATAGGATCGTTAGGCTTGGTGGCAAGTCTCTACCTTCTGAATCATCTTGTCAGCCCCATCCCCCATTTTGAAAGCTCTTACTGTTTTGGGTATTTTAGATCAATTGATTTTCATATTATGTATATGGGTGTTTGGCCTGCATATTACATATGTACACCGTGTATGCCTGTAGAGGTCAGAAGCGGACGTCAGGAGAGGGGTTACAAGTGGTTCTGAGCCATCATTAGGTGCTTAGAACCAAATCCAGGGCCTCTACAAGAGCAGTAAGTGCTCTCAACCATTGACCAGTTTAACTGCCCTTATGTTTTGTCGGGGTTTCTTTTTGTTTTGTTTTGTTTTTGTTGTTTGTTTTTTGAGAAAAGGTCTCACTGTAGCTCTGGCTGGCCTGGAACTTAGATCTGCCTACCTCTGCCTGCAGAATGCTAGTATTAAAGGCGTGTGCTGCTACATCTGCCTTGTTTTTTTGTTTTTTGTTGTTGTTCTTTTGGTTTTTGGAGACAGGATCTCTCTGTGTAGCCTTGCCTATCCTGGACTCACTTTGTAGACCAGGCTGGCCTCAAACTCACAGTGATCCACCTGCCTCTGCCTCCCAAGTGCTAGGATTAAAGGCATGGGCCACCACACCCAGCCTTATTTTTTAATGGGATACTAAACGGCTGCTTCTCACCCAGCACTGTAAAAGAAGTAACAACGGGTAGGCAGAGCTTAAAGGTGCGGGGCTGGAGAGATGGTTCAGTGGTTAAGAGTGCCACCTGCTCTTCCAAAGGTCCTGAGTTCAATTCCCAGCAACCAATGTGATCTGATGCCCTCTTCTGGCCTGCAGGTGTACATACAGACAGAACACTGTATACATAATAATAAATCTTAAAAAAAAAAGTCCTAGGAAACCCATTAGACACTGCCTGGAATCCGGTGAGTGGGTTCTGGAGGCTCTATAGAGGGAATGGGGGGTGCATAGACAGTGGTCCCTCAGCCTGCCTGCTCATGTCATCACCTCATGCAAAGGCAAGACTTCAGCGTCTGTTTGCACAGCACAGAGGCAGGTGGGAAAGCGTTAAGGAAACCGGTCCTCATACACTGCCGAGGAGGCTGAAGCAAGAAAAGTCATTGTCTAGGTTCCTCCCAGACAGAATGGTGCGGTGCGGAAGAGGCCACTGAGGAGCACTGCGGTGGGATGGAGGGTACTCTGGGCTCCTTTCTCCTCAGGGAGTTGGGGAAGTTAAATTGTTCCTTCAGTCGCCAGAGATATTCTGGAACTGGAGGGGCTGTACCAACCAGGTATTGGGGGTGCTGCTCAGAAGTGATGAGAGAGACTAGGGTGAAAGAAGGCTCTGCCATCCTGCGTGGCTCCAGCTTTTCTGAACCTCCACCCTGCAACTCCACAAGCCTGTATAGGGCTGGGACTCCAGCTAGAAGGTACTGAGAGGAGGTCTTAAAACCTAGGTGGAGCACCCCGACATGTAGTCTCTCCTCCCAGGGCCTGCTTACCCCAACAAAAGCAGCGTATGGCTACCCCTTAGTCATCAGGGTTCTTGGAAGGGAGGGGAGGATTCTGGAATAACACGTGTGTGAAAAGAGGGAAGTTTTTTTTCGAGATAGGGTTTCTCTGTGTAACAGCCCTTGCTGTCCTTGACTTGTTTGTAGACCGGGCTGGCCTTGAACTCACCGAGTTCCATCTGCCTCTGCCTCCCGAGTGCTGGAATTAAAGGCACGCACTACCAAGCCAGGCTATCATGCCTATTTATATACAAATTCCCACAACACTCCAGATGCCTCTCCTGCCCGGGGGCCCCTTTCACTGTTGAGCGACAGTGGAGAGAACAGTGAGGAACATGTCTATCCCGGGGTGGAAGGGATGGCTAGAGGATTGGTACTTTGCTTAGGTGCGTTCCAGGGTCGGAACCAGGCCCAAGATCCGTAGAATCACTTACTGGGATAGCCACCAAGGATCGGGGGCGGGGGCGGAGGGGAGCAGGGAGCAGGGGGGCACGGGTGAGGTTGGGGTCGGGGAAAGAGGTGCTTGTCGCATTTGTCACAACTCACCACAAGCCGCTCTCCAGAGAACCAGCCACCTCCTAACCTGGGAGAGGGATGCGGAACCGAGGGCGGGCGCCAGCGGGTGAACACGCGCGAGCGGAGGCGGCTTAGGGCGCTAGCCCAAGGGCAAGCGCAGAAGGCGCGTGGGCGGGGCTGGGGACCGCCCTGGCGGTCGGGGGCGTGGCGAAGGCAAGGGGGCGCGGCGAGGGCGGGTCGTGGGGCGGCTCAGCAGCCCGCGGGCGTGGCTGGCAGTGGTGCTCAGCTAAGGTAGAGGCAGAGTTCCGCCACGCATTTAAAGCAGGCGCGCCCCAACCCTCGGGGCGCTCGTGGGTCGCCCTGCACCGTGGGGCTGTTCTGAAAACTCTGTAGTCCCTTCCCTGGCTGGCACTCCACGACTCTCAGGCCTGAGCACGCGAGCCGCCGCGGATTCGGAGCAGACCTCGCGGGTGAGGGCGTGACTTCGGCTGGAAGCTGCCTCGCCGCACGGGTTGCACCGCGGCGCGCCTCGTAGAAGTGTCACCGGCTTCGGCTGCTTGCCCGCGCAGAACGGCGGAGTCGTGGGTGAGAAGCCCGGGCAGCGGCCATACCAGACGTGTGTACCAGCGCCGGCGGAGCAGGCACAGGTGGGTGAGAGGCTGCGCGGGCTTCGCGCCTGCGACGGGGTTCGACCAAAAGAAATCAGAGTCCCAGAACGAGCGCGCGCGCGCCAGGGGGCGGTCGGGACGCTGTGGGCATCCCGTCGTTGTTTGTTCTGTGTTCGCTGTCGTGACACGCCTTCAGCAATTGAACGAAAGATGTAACGTACCCGGCGGGGCGGAGGGTGGAGAGCTCGGAAGTGGACAGGGTGGTTCTGTGTACCCGAATGCGTCCGGAGTAGAGTTACGACCCAGCAGAGCAGGGAGTATCCTGCAGCTCACCTGCACGTGGGTGTGGTCTGTTTCCCTTTGCTACCGCCCCGAGTGCCTCTAAATCCTGCCCATCCACTCATTCTCAGGGCTTGTGAGTGTGGACCACATCCCTTTCTCGTGCATGGGACCCCGCCTGTAAGCCCTTCCTCGCACAAACATTCCGCATAGTGCCTCCAACCTCAGTGTATCCTGTCTACCCATTCTGCCTCCTTTATTTTCTGATCCAATGGCTTCTTTCCGGCATCCCAGGACCCACCGTGACACCTTGGGATAGAGGCAGTTGCTGAGTCGGTCCCTGAGTGACCACTAGGTGATTGATAAGGTTCAGAGAACTACGCTTGAGATGGGCACACGTATGGCCCCTAGGCACCAGCCTCAGGGAGGGGCTCGTGTACACTCCCCCAGCCCAAAGTGCTGGGCGTGGTTGGGCGGGATCCAAGAAGGAGGCTATTTCCAGCTGCCTTCCTCCAGAGCTGGATTAGGTTAACTCATAGACGCTTGGGTTAATGAGCTGAGTACTGATGATAATTTGGTGGTGAAATCACCCGAGCAAGTAGCCCTTTGCATACATAGGCAGCCCCTAGTAGATGGACTAAGGGACTTACTACGCAGAGTAAGACTGACCCTCTCTAGGCACTGCAGGGTCCCCTCCATACTACTCTGACCCCTGCCTCTTGGCCTGGCATGTGTTTTTAGGAAGGTTAAGGAGTCAGCAAAGATGGGCAGAATTGAAGAGTGCACAGGAGACTGTCCAGGCTGGTCCACTGGGCTGGTGACAATTCTTTGCCTTCTCTTGTAGAACGGTCCTTTGGCCATGTCACAGAATGAACACCTTGAGGACTCTGGTGAATACTTCTCCGGTGTGTATCAGAAATCTCTGGGGAATTCTGCCGGTGCACCTGCCAATGAATGCAGGGCAGGCCTGCTTGTCTGTAGCCCAGTGCTGGCGTGAGTAGCTCCCACCTGTCTGGAAGTTATGTGGCTTACCCAGTCAGCAGCTGATGGGACTGGCCAGAGGCAAGCAACCAGGGATGCTTGGGAGGCCAGATGGCTACCAACACCGCTTGCTGTTTTCTCCTGTGGTTCACTGTTCCAGGGCCTTCGCATCTGGCCAGATTTAGGCTACATGCCATGCATAACTTGAGCCGAGTGCGGTGGGCGACACCTTTAAACCCAGCACTTGGGAGACAGAGGCAGGCAGATCTACAAAGTGAGTCCAGGGTGGTTACACAGAGAAACCCTGTCTCGGAAAACCAAAGCCATGTATGACTTGATTGCTCAATCTCCATTCGGTCCTGGAGAGAGAGCTGTAGTCATCCCTGCTTCAACTGTTCTAGCTTCTCCTCTGCATTTGGCTCCTTGCTACCTATCCGTGTCTACTCTTTGTTGGTTTTTTGTTTGTTTGTTTGTTTGTTTTTTGGTTTTGTTTGTTTGTTTGTTTTTTTGCATTGGTTGGTCTCTCTGTGTAACCTTGGCTGTCCTGGAACTCACTCTGTAGACGAGGCTGGCCTCGGACTCAGATGTCCACCTGTCTCTGCCTCCCAAGGGCTGGAATTAAAGGTGTGCGCCGCCGCCGCCCAGCCCGGTTTGTTTCTTTGGTTTGTTTCATATGTTTTTGTTTGAGGAAAAAGTTTCATGTAGCCTAGGCTGGCCTGAAACTCTCCATGTAGCCAAACATGAACTTGAATTTCCAATTACGCCTAAATATTACGGTGGTGGTACACATGCCTTTAATCCCAACACTCAGGAGATAGAGGCAGGTGGATCTCTTGTGAGTTCAAGGTCAGCCTGGTCCAGGACAGCCAGGGTTTGCTGCACAGAGAAACCCTGTCTCAAAAAACAAACAAACAAACAAAGCAAAAACATTACACGTTTGTGCTACCAAGCCAAATTTATGGGGTACTGGAGCTTGAACTTGGGGTTTCATACAATGTTAGGCACATATTCTGCACATGGAGCTGCATCTTCAGCTTTCCCATGTTTAATGGCATGACATTTAGGCATCCTGGTAATATGTTTTTACCCAGGCCTGCAGGGCTTGAGGGCTCTGTGTCAGGCTGCTAGCTGGCAGCTTAGCTTTGTGGTTGTGCTGTGTAGAATGGTCCGTGGAGACCTAAGGGTCTGAGAGCCAAGGCTAAGAAAAGGCGGGACCCACGTAGAGATGGATAGTGTGGGAGTGTCAGCAGAAGCAAGGCTGAGATTGGCTGCTGAAGGAGCCAAGTGGACTTTTAATTATTTAGACAGGGTCTCATGTAGCCCAGGCTAGTCTCTAGCTCACTATGTAGCTGAGGATAACTTTGATCCTCTTGCCTCTTCAACAAGCCTGTGCTACCAGGCTCCCCTCCCATCCCAATACTTTTTGTTTGTTTGCTTGCTTTGTTTTGTTGAAACAGGGTTTCTCTGCATAGCCTTAGCTGTCCTGGACTTGCTTTGTAGACCAGGCTGGCCTCGAACTCACAATGATCCGCCTGCCTCTGCCTCTCAAGTGCTGAGCCCAGGTACTTTTAAATAAGGGTGAGCTGCATCAAGGAGGGTAGTTGCCATGTCTTCCACAGTAAAAGCAGGGGAACTCAAGTTCTCCAGGCCTGGGGATGGGATAGGGTGGGGCGAACACCAGGTCCTGAGCTCAGGATATCAAGGTGCAAGGCCTGGGATGTTCAGAGGAAGCTGAAGGGGCAGGAGTGGAAATGAGTCAGGGTGAGTCACTGGCAGGTGTAGGCATGCCACTGACCTGTCCTTGTCCCTGTGCAGGTGTTTATCAGTCATCAGTGGGGTCTGGATTACAACGGCCTCATACCTACAAGTGCCCACGGGTGAGAAACTATAGGACAGTCTGACAAAAAGTTCTGACTGAGCTAGGAGAGAGGTAGAACACTAGGAAGAGAGTGCCAGATGAGCCTAAAGATGACTCTGGAGGGAGAGACACTCTCTGCTGGCTTACAGGACAAGAGTGGGCATGCCTGTGGCCCTAGCTGACTGGCCCAAGGAGAGATAGAGTGTGACTGGCCTGAGGCACCAAGGCCTAGGGGAAGGATTAGAGGCTGCTGGCTCAGGCTGTCATTTTCTTTTTTCCCTTTTTCCAGGGCTACAGGGAAAGGGGACATTTGCATTTTATATGGAAGCTTTCCTGCTGCATCCTGGGGCATGATGGGAGGTGGACTAAGGCTGTCTCACAGGCTTTCTTTCCTCCTGGGTCTTATTCAGCTGCTGAACTGAGTCTCAGCCTTGATGTTCTGCCCTTAGCTTCACCTGACCTCCCTGGGAGGAGGGGCTAGAAGCCCTGTACCAATGAGGCAAAGGAGGGGGGGGATCATTTGGATCTGCAGCACTTCACCTTCCCTTGGGGTCCCCAGTCTGAGAAATCTGGAAGAGAGCAGTCCTTTTTTTGTTTGTTTTCTTTTCTTTTTTTGGTTTTACGTGCTTATCTTAACCACTGAGCCATCTCTTTTTATATTTTGAAATGGAGGTTGGCCTGGAACTCATAATCCTCCTGCCTCAGAGTCCTGAGTTCTACATTATATAACTCCTTATATAGACCAGGCTGGCCTTGAACTCCTACAGATCTATCTGCCCCTGCTTCCCAAATGCTAGGATTAAGTGTGCTGCCTCACCTGGTCTAACATACTGTATTTTAAGCTGAAGGATAAAAATAGTACAGAGGGGGCTGGAGAGATGGCTCAGAGGTTTAGAACACTGCCTGTACTTCTTTTTTTTTAATTTTTTAATTATTAATTTATTCTTGTCACATCTCAATGGTTTTTTTTTTTTTTAATTTTTTTATACTGCCTGTACTCCTGAGTTCAATTCCCAGCAACCACATGGTAGCTTACAACCATCTATAATGAAATCTGGTGCCCTCTTCTGGCCGGCAGGTGTACGTGCAGGGATAATAAGTAAATAAATCTTAAAAAATAAATAAATAAAAATAAAATAAAAGAACAGTACAGAGTCCTGGCTCTTAAAGCTGAAAAATGGTACAAAAGATCACTGGGCAGAGCCGGGCTGGTGGTGCATGCTTTAATCTCAGCACTCGAGGCAGAGGCAGGTGGATCGCTGTGAGTTCAAGGCCAGCCTGGTCTACAAAGCCAGTCTAGGACAGCCAGGGCTACACAGAGAAAGCCTGGGCAGAGGCTTCCGCTCTCTGCCAACTGCCATGCTCTGGGTGGGGCCAGGCAGGACCTGCAGTTCTGCTTCCCTAAACCAAAGCTGCCTCTCTGACTGGTGGGAGGCCTCTTCTCATCACGTAAGAGATGAAGCAGGGTCCACATGCCTTGAGCTTAGAGCCCCTCCTTATGGTAGCAATGATGGATGGTCTCTCCTGGTGACAGCTGGCACTCTGGGATACTTCAAAAACGACATGGATGACACCCCTGAAGTTCAAGAAGACTGCCTCGGGGATGAGGTCTTTGACACCGTCAACTCCTCCATTGTGTCTGGCGAGAGCATCCGTTTTTTTGTCAACGTCAACCTTGAAGTGCAGCCCTCCAAATCTGGTATGGGGGCTGTAGATGGGCCTGCTCTGCTAAGGAGCTCTGAAGAGGTGGGAAAGCATACTGAGCTCTCTTCCCACTTCTCCAGACATGGAAGCTGCAACTGGTGGCTGTGTGCTGCTGCACACCTCCCGCAAGGTGAGGCACATCCTGCAGGGGGCGGTGGTCAAGAGAGCTGATTTCCCTCGTTTCTGCTATGCTGTCCCCATGTTCCTGGGCCTTTTCTCACAGATACAGTTCCTAGTGGGCAGGGATATTCATAGACCATCATAGAGGGCAGGTCGGGACAATAAAGACAGGGGTCGAACTTAGAGGCCCGTGTGGTTCTGTGCCCGCGGATCCCTACAGTATCTGAAGTTAAAGAACTTCGAGGAAGAAGTCCGTGCACACCGGGACCTGGATGGCTTCCTGGCACAGGCCAGCATCATCTTGAATGAGACCGCTACCTCGCTGGATGATGTGCTCCGGACGATGCTAAACCGCTTCGCCCAGGACCCCAACCATGCAGAACCTGACTGTGACCTGGACCTGCTCATGGCTAAGCTTTTTACAGATGCTGGGGCCCCCATGGAGAGCAAAGGTTAGGCTGCTTCCCACCCCCTACCCCCCACCCCCGTGCCCTGGCATGTGACAGGGTGGCTGGAGCAGCTGACTCCCCTGTTTCCTCTGTCCTCAGTCCACCTGCTGTCAGATACCATCCAGGGAGTCACCGCCACTGTGAGAGGGGTGCAGTACCAGCAGTCATGGCTCTGCATCATGTGAGTTGCATCCCTGTGACTGCCGCACTTGCTCCCCTACTGTCATCCCAGAGCTAACCCAGGCATCTCATGTCTCTGGAGAGGCTGGCCTTCACACAGAGACACAACTGTGGCAGCACCTCCAATTTGGAAAAAAGAGAATGCTAGCACTCTGTCCCATCTGGTTAATTGGTTGGTTTGTTTGTTTGTTTATTTGCCACAGATGTCAGAGTTCCTTGTTGTCGTGAGCCGCCATATAGGCACTGGGAATTGAACTCTGCTCCTCTTCAAGAGCAGCCAGTGCTCTTTACTGCTAAGCCATTCTTTCAGCCCCCATGTGGTCTTTTTGTTTTCCCCTGGTAGTCTCTGTCACAGGCTCTGCAGGGTGGCATCTTGTCTGAGGGTGTTAACTGTCCCTTTGCTCTTCTGTCCTGACCCAGCTGTACCATGAAGGCCCTACAGAAACGGCATGTGTGTATCAGCCGCCTGGTTCGACCGCAGAACTGGGGAGAGAACTCGTGTGAGGTTCGCTTTGTCATCCTGGTGCTAGCCCCACCCAAGATGGTGAGTTTCAGTCTTTGGGTGCCTTGTGAAGCAGATGCCCAGGGTATTCTATCCTCTCCTTGGATGCAGGCCTCCTCGTGCCTGCTCTTCCTCTCTGTCTGTTTATTAGAGATGCTCTTGGAAAGTCCCCATTGCATCTGCATTTCCCTGGAAATGCCCGAAAGGGTGGCTTTCCTACTGAAAAGAAATGCTTTTTACAGTTACTGATTCAGGTGGATGGCAGTGTAGATTGGCGGCAAGGCATGTGCTCTGCTCAGCATTTACAAGGCCCTGGGTTCAAATCCCAATATAATGACTGTATGCATTGGGACCTGCACTCCTATGCTATGCAATGCTATACTATACTATACTGTACAACCTGGGCAAGGAACCCCACTTTTGTCGGGGTTGAAACTGGTCCAGTCTGGATGTTCTCCCAGTAAAGAAAAGGTCTAAAATCCTGAATAGGGAACTATAAGGCCCCTGCCCAAAGCCACATGAGGGCCTTAATATTTAAGCTTTCATTTATTTAGCTCTTTGTTTCTTCTCACGCTGGGGATGAACCTCAGAGCCCTTGTGAACACACAGCTGGCCTGGGGCTCTAACCATGACCCACACCTCTACCCTCTGATAGCTCTCTTGAAACAGATTGGAAGCTGGCTTTGACCTCTGGATCCCAGGGCTGGGATTATAGGCCTTCTCCCATGACATCTGCCTACCTACCTTTCTTTTTAATTTCTTTTAAATTTTTAAAAATTTATTTTATGTGCATTGGTGTTCCATTTGCATTCATGTCTATGTGAAGGTGTCAGATCCCCTGGAACTGGAGTCACACACAGACAGCTGTGCGCTACCATGTGGTTGCTGGGAATTGAACCCAGGTCCTCTGGAAGAGCAGTCAGTGCCCTTAACTACTGAGCCATCTCTCCAGCCCCCACTGCATGCACTTTTCATTAGCTTTTTGATGACTCTGCCAGCTGCCTTTTCTGATTTATTTATTTATTTATTTAAGTTTTTCAAGACAGGTTTCTTTTTTGTGGGTTTTGTTTTTTTGTTTTTTTGAGACAGGGTTTCTCTGTGTAGCCCAGGCTGTCCTGAATTCCCTTTGTAGACCAGGCTGGCCTCAAATTCACAAAGATCCACCTGCCTCTGCCTCTCAAGTGCTGGGATTAAAAGCGTGCCCCTCATGCCTGGCCAAGACAGGGTTTCTTTATGTAGCCTTGGCTGTCCTGGACTCTGTAGACCAGGCTGCCCTCGAACTCACAGCGATCCACCTGCTTCTGCCTCCCGAGTGCTGGGATTAAAGGCATGCACCACATCCGGCTCCCTTTTCCAAATTCTTTAGGTGCCAGGAATTGGGCGGCTGGGGGGGTGGCGGGGGGGCCTGCCCTACCAGTAGTCCTATAGATACGCAGCCTATAATAGCTCTGTGCAGTGTGGCCAGAACAGTTGGAAGCAGCCATCCTAGCCTTAGTGCCTATATCTCCTTGATGAAGTCATGTGGCACCCAGCCTGGAGGGTGCTCAGGAACATAGTAGGTGCAGACCCGACTGTTGCTCCGAGTCTAACCCAGAAGCCTCCTGGTTCTTGGGCTAGGGAGTGAACAAGCCATGTGTTAGTTGTCACTGTGATGGGTAACTCAGAGAACCAGCTCGAAGGAGGGAAGGCCGGCTTCCGCTCAGGGTTTCGGCCCATGGCTGGCTGGCTGCCTTCATGGCTTTGGAACAGAAGATGGAGATGGGAAGAGCTATCGCAGGGGAGCAGCCCCAATGACCTCATGGCAACCAAGAAGCAGAGAGAATGAGGAGAGGCCATGGCTGTGGCTGGGTAGCTGCAGGCTGGCACAGCATACATGAGGCTCTGAGTTTGATTCCAGCACCTCATAAAAGTTAGTGGGGGAGGCACGGGGGGGGGGGCGGGGGGGGGGAGGAAGTGCCCTGGGATAAGACATGCCCTTCCAAGGAGTACTTCCAAGATCCAACTTCCTCAGGCCAGGGCTACAGTCTCCTTGCCACTGCTTCTCAGTAATGCCAGGAAATTGTAACTGTCGGTGTGTGAATCCACCAGTGAGGTAGAGCACTCAGAACCCAGTTAGATGAGGAAGCTGGGTGGGGGTTGGGGGTCAAGCTTTCATTTTATACCTAAACTTTAACCCTTGACCATCAGGTAAGAGAATGAGGTCTGATGGGCCCGGACCCCTTTCAGACAAACCGGAAGACACCTGGGCCTACTGAGATGGCTAAAGGCGTGTCAAGCTCCACTGTGGCTTCTTGTCAGTGCTCAAAGCTTTTTCTTGTTTAGAACAATGCTAACGTCTAAGTTATAAGAAAAGCACTAAGCCAGGCATAGTGGCTCATTGCCCGTAATCTCAACCCTTGGGAAGCTGAGGTATGGAGGATGCGGTGGTTCTGGGCCAGCCTGGTCTACAGAGTGCGGCCCTATCTCAACCAAACACGGAGGAAAACCACCGCACCATCTTCTGCCCCCAGAAAAGCACCAAAACTGCGATGGAGGTGGCGCGCACGTTTGCCACCATGTTCTCAGACATCACCTTCCGCCAGAAGCTCCTGAAGACCCACACTGAGGAAGAATTTAAGGAGGCTCTGGTGCATCAGAGACAGCAGCTCACCATGATGATGCCAAAAGCAACAGGCCACAGCATGAGCTCCCTCCATACTCACAGACACCCTCAGGTACAGAATCAGAGGTGCCATGGTGGGGGGGGGGGCACGGGCCAACCAGGGCTAACAAGTTCTCTCTTTTCTCCCAGCCCCCAAAATGCAAGGACTTTTTCCCTTTTGGAAAAGGCATCTGGACGGACATCATGCGCAGGTTCCCTGTGTACCCCCTGGACTTCACCGACGGTATGTGCCCACCCAGAGCTCAGCCTTTCAGGCCGTGAGGTCATGTGTGCCCATCCTGCATCTCCAGCAAATGCTATCTGTCCTGCATCCCTTAGGCATCATTGGGAAAGGCAAGACAGTGGGCAAGTACGTCACCACCACGCTCTTCCTCTACTTTGCCTGCCTTCTACCGACGATTGCTTTTGGATCCCTCAATGATGAGAACACAAATGGCGCCATCGGTGAGGGGCCGGGGGTGCAGGCGGGGGAGCGGTAGGGATGTGCCAGGCAAGACCTTGGGTTGTGGTGACCCCTGACCTTACCACCTCCACAGATGTGCAGAAGACCATAGCTGGGCAGAGCATCGGAGGCCTCTTGTATGCACTGTTCTCTGGGCAGCCGCTGGTGATCCTGCTGACTACGGCACCCTTGGCCATCTACATCCAGGGTGCGGTGGGGTGGAGATGGGAGATGGTAGCAAGGTCCCGGAGCCCAGCTGGGGCTCTAACAGCACATCCTGCCCTGTTGTCTACAGTGATTCGAGTCATCTGTGATGACTACAGCCTGGACTTCAACTCCTTCTATGCGTGGACGGGCCTGTGGAACAGTTTCTTCCTCACGCTTTACGCCTTCCTCAACCTCAGCCTCCTTATGAATCTCTTTAAGAGGTGACAGGTCCTGGGCTGCTGGGTCTGGGGATGTGGGGGTCGGCTTGATGCCAAGGCTCTGGTAACCCCAGGATAGTGTGCCCTGCGAGACTGCGGTGAGCTTAGTAGGAATGGCCCCATGGGGAAGCACTGGGTCCATGGGGTCAGCCCATGTAGGAACTCAGGAAAGCCTTCAATAATGACCCGTACACACCTTGAGGCTTATCGCCCTCTGCAGGTCAACAGAGGAAATCATCGCCCTCTTCATCTCCATCACATTTGTGCTGGACGCTGTCAAGGGCATGGTCAAAAGTGAGTACAAGTTGGGTATGGCAGTGCATGACTTTGATCCTGTCACTCGGGAGGCAGAGGCAGGTGGATCACTGTGAGTTGGAGGCCAGCCTGGTCTACAAAGCGAGTCCAGGACAGTCAAGGCTACCCAGAGAAACCCTGTCTTGAAAAACCAAAACCAACCAACCAAAGAAACAAAAAACTGTGTACAGACCATGAGCGGGATCTGCTTGAGGCGGGGAGGGGTGCTCTCAGCTGTGACCTGATGGGGCCGAGAAGGCATCGAGCTAAGGTTGCTCTTCCCATGGCCAGAGATACTGTAGGAGCTGTGGCTGGCACAGAGCAGCAGCACCATGGACTGCTGAAGGGAAGT
Source organism: Acomys russatus (assembly GCF_903995435.1). Classification (NCBI taxonomy): domain Eukaryota; kingdom Metazoa; phylum Chordata; class Mammalia; order Rodentia; family Muridae; genus Acomys; species Acomys russatus. The sequence continues at coordinate 66,576,868 of NC_067140.1, read as the reverse complement.
AGCTTCTCCAAGCAAAACCAAAGAGGGGACCAGGCACTAGGCCAGGCATGATGGGTATCAGATATAGCAGAGAGGCAGACTTGGGAGACAAAAAAGATAGGCGGGCAGGTGGTAGTTCCTGGTCACTGAGAAGGCCAGAATTCTCCCCTATCCCTTCTGTCTCCCCCTAGAAGCCCCCCGCCTCTCTTTGTGTATGCCAACACTTCTTTCGGCATCCCCACCTCCCTTAGGACACCCCTTCACCCTATATATGTACGGAAGCTAGGCTCCAACCTCCCAGATCCCCGATGGCTTAGGCCTGTTGACCTGTCCCACAGTCTTCTGGAAGTATTACTATGGTCACCACTACCACACAAAAAGGGCTTCATCCTTGGCGAGCTTGATGGGCGTTGGCAGAAGCCCCAACGCCAGCCTCCACACTGCACTCAACACCAGCCTCTTGGCCAGCCCTATAGAGATGGCCACAGCCAGCAGTGGTGGCAGCGGCGGCAGCACACACTCAGGCCAGGCGACAGCGGTGCTCAGCCTCCTCATTATGCTGGGCACTCTCTGGCTGGGCTATACCCTCTACCAATTCAAGAAAAGGTAAGGGCCGGGGTGGGGGGTGGGGGCCGGTGGTGGCACAAGCCTTTAATCCCAGCACTCAGGAGGCAGAGGCAGGAGGATCTCTGTGAGTTCCAGGCCAGCCTGGTCTACAAAGCGAGTCTAGGACAGCCAGGGCTACACAGAGAAACCCTGTCTCAACAAACAAAGATGAAGGAGTACCTTTGAACCCATAGGCGCCAGAAGCAGGAGGATGTCAAGTTTGATGCCAGTCTAAGCTGTATAGACTTTAGCTCCAGACCTCCTCAAAAGAAGGCTGCCCATGGGCTGGGGGTACAGGCCAGCCAGCTCCCAGGCCATGCTGACATGCGCATCATTTCCAGCCCCTACTTGCACCCATGTGTGCGTGAGACCCTGTCTGACTGTGCCCTGCCCATCGCCGTGCTCTCCTTCTCCCTCATCAGCTCCTATGGCTTCCGGGAAATTGAAAGTGAGTTGGGGCCAGGCATGGTGTGGCGCACGCCTTTAATCCCAGCAAGCCCTTGGGAGGCAGAGGTAGGCGGATCTCTGTTAGTTCGAGACTGGCCTGGTCTATAGAGTCCAGGACAGCACAGGGCTGTCTAAAAAAAAAACAAAAAACAAAAGCGGGCGTGGGGGTGAGGGGGAATAGGAGGGAGGGGAGTGGAGAGGGCAGGAGGATGAGCTGGGGATGGGATGGATGGCTTTGCTCCCTGGGAGCTGGGCCAAGCCTTGTCCCATATTGCAGTGAGCAAGTTCCGCTACAATCCCAGCGAGAGCCTTTTTGAGGTGGCCCAGATGCGCTCTCTGTCCTTCAAGGCCGTCGTCAGTGCCATGGGTCTTGGTTTCCTGCTCTCCTTGCTTTTCTTCATTGAGCAGAACCTGGTGGCTGCACTAGTCAATGCGCCTGAGAACAGGTGCTGAGGGCTGTGGGAGCGGGTGGGGCGGGGTCTGACTTCTGACAGCCAATGGGACTCAGCCCATGTGTGCTCACCTCCCTCAGGCTAGTGAAGGGCACTGCCTATCACTGGGACCTCCTGCTCCTTGCCATCATCAACACGGGGCTGTCTCTGTTTGGGCTACCCTGGATCCACGCCGCGTACCCCCACTCCCCTCTGCATGTACGGGCCCTGGCCTTAGTGGAGGAACGTGTGGAGAATGGACACATTTATGAGACGTGAGTAGGAGTGAGCCCTAGAGTCCTGGAGCAAGAGCCAGATGGCGCTCAAGGACAGAGGACACAACCTTAGGGTGCATGTGACCTAGGGAAGCCGGTGACTTAGAGACAAGGGCTCGGAGGCAGTGCAGCCCTAGCTAGACCCACATGCAGCCCTGTGCTCCCGCCGCCCTCCTCCCCCTCCCCCCACCCCCCACAGGATTGTGGATGTTAAGGAGACAAGGCTGACGGCGCTGGGCGCCAGCATCCTGGTGGGCCTCTCCCTGCTGCTGCTGCCCTTCCCACTGCAGTGGATCCCCAAGCCTGTGCTTTACGGGCTCTTCCTCTACATCGCGCTCACCTCTCTGGACGGCAACCAGCTCTTCTCGCGCGTGGCCCTGCTGCTCAAGGAGCAGGTGGGTGTCTGGGCCAGGGGCGGGCTGTGGGGACACAGCCATCCCTGACTACCTGCTTGCTGCTCCCCCACAGACGTCATACCCGCCCACACACTACGTCCGGAGGGTACCCCAGCGGAAGATCCACTACTTCACGGGCCTGCAGATTCTGCAGCTGCTGCTGCTCTGCGCCTTCGGCGTGAGCTCCCTGCCTTACATGAAGATGGTCTTCCCCCTCATCATGATCGCCATGATCCCGATTCGGTATGACCAGGCTGGGCAGCTGTCAGGAGGGCTCAGCCCGAGGGGGGGGGGGTGTGTGCCAGGCTCAGGCTCAGTGGGTGCTGCGATGACCACCTACCGCTCAGTTTGCGTCTCACCTCTCTCCACTCCGCAGCTACAATCTGCTACCCCGAATCATTGAAGCCAAGTACTTGGATGTCATGGATGCTGAGCACAGGCCCTGACCGGCACCACCCTCCCCATCCTCCAGGCTTGCTCTGTGGCAACGCATGGGGAGGGGTGAGCTGGCCATGGCTCGGGCCCATCTTTTCATTGCTGTCTTGTGGCCTAAAACCCCCTGGCATTGAGGGTTTTCAGTGATGTGTGCTCACTCGTTACTCCATGAACAGTTTGGAGTCAGGAAGGTTGCCAGGGTGAGGGCTAAGAAGAGTGGTTATTCTTTTGATAAAAGAGTTGATGCCCAGGAGAGAACCCATTTCCTTGATTGTGTAAGGAATTCACGATGTGCACGTGAGTGAATAAAAGCTTGTTTCTATGCTTTAACGCGCACTCCTTGCTCCTCTCCCAGACTCTGGGAGGAGGAAACACACCCACCGGGAGAATAAAAGGGACCAATATTGAGTCAATATGCTGCCATCTCCAGCAGTGGCCAGCTGTGAAAGACAAGCCAGACTTCTGTGTGGCCCTCCCTGTTGAGAGGCCAGTGCAAGGGAAGTATTCTGGGAACAAAGACCCAGAGGAGACAGGGTTTGGGTACAGCAAAGTGCTGTGTGGTGAAGGAAGAAAGTAGCTGCAGGATATGGCTAGAGGTGAGGACAGGCATCCCCTGCGCAGCCCAGTGAATCACTGAACCCTCACGCCCTTTGGTCATTCCTCTATCTCTGGCACACTGTTGCTGTTGGCAAGTCTTGACCAAAAAAAAAAAAAAAAAAGCAGAAGAGTATCCAAATGGCTACCGACTGCAGTAACCTATGATGGTGAACTCATGTGAACTCAACAGTAATTGCTTCTCTGCTGCCCACAACCACTTGTGCAGTAGACCAGCCAACGCACCTTGCCTGGCGCTTCTATCATGAAGCTTGCGGGATCCACAGCTGAATGAGACTCAGGCTCCATTCTCCTCAGCATCCTTACCAGCAACTTCTGGCACTACAGGAGCTAGCTCTCAGGGAAGAGACACTCCCAACCCAGCCCTAGCTTTATTTTCTCCAATTGGGCAGCCAAAGCAGCAACCTCTTCTGCAATAGGGTCTTGCCCTTAAAAGTTCTGGAAGGCAACCACAACTGTGGTAAAGCTTTTATTGTTTTGGGGGCCTCCAGGGTCCCAGTGGGTTACCTAGCACTGGGATTCCTAATTAACCACCTATGGTTTCTGGGAGCATCTAGCCTTGCCTTTGGGCTCTGTAACATTTTAGGCACAGATGATTGTAAACCTTTCCCAGTCACATTGGTGGGATCAACTACCTTACAACTATCTTACCCAGCCATACGGTTCCCACCCACAAATTCCATAGCTGTCATTCTGTCCCCACAAGGACCCATCTTGTTGTCCCCTCCAAGAGAGGACACGAGCCCAACTGTGAACAGCAGACAAATCAGGGCTGCAGAGGCAGCTCAGTTTTTGTTATCTGACTTAAGCAGAACCCTGGGTTCAGTTCCCAGCACCACAAAATAAATGCAAAAGCAAACACCAGATGATACCACAGAGAAAACAAGATGCCTCCACACTAGGACCCCAGTCTTGCACACTAGGAAGAAGAGGAAAAGACAAGAGGAATGGCAAGAGATGCTCAAGCCTCTTGGGAGAGCTGGGGGAGGGGGTCTACAGAATGCCTGGCATGCGAGAGGCCCTGGGTCTGCTCACTGTACTGGAAAGAAACAAACAACTGCAAACCGGAAAGGAATGCCATCTTAGACTTGAGCTGGCAAATCAACGGGTTGAACATGCTAGGATGAGAGTGGTGCCCCTGTGCGCAGATGCAAGGTGTAGACCTACATGTGATCCTGTGTTGGAGGATCAAGTGTGGCATGTTCTCCACGGCTTTGTTTATAGGATGGGTCAAGTGAAACTGTGGAGATTCAGGAAGAAGCTGAGCAGTAAACACCAAGTTGCCTATATAGCCACCCCTCCTACCTACACAACCGGCAGCTCAAGTTAGGAGGAAGGAGTGGACGTCCTCGGGAGCTTGGGCATTCCCTGAAGGGACAGCCAAACCCAGAATTGCAGACAAGGGGCAGAGAAGCCCCCAGTACTCCATGTTAGAACCAGGCAGAGTGTTGGACAGGCAAGCAGTAGGGGACAGGAGGGGAAGAACGGTGTCCTGTACTCAGCCACATGCCCTGCCTGAAGCCTGGCAGAAGAAACACCTTTATTTTAACAGCTGAACCCCATGCCACCTTGCCAAGTTTGGGAGCCAAAAACTAGAGGGAGTATCTACAGAACTGCCCGCGACACGGATCTTTGTTCCCTCATGTTTCTCCCACATACCCTTCATCAAGAAACAACCTGCAGGAACTGCAAGTGATGGTACGAGGCAGCTTAAGCAGGACTCCTCAAGGCTTCTGCTGAGGAAGGCCTCTGTGTTTCCTTCTGCATATGGGGCAGGGCACATTCTGTGGCATACAGTCAGTTCTCTCCCTTCTGATGGGGCTCTGGCGATTGAACTCAGGTCTGCTGCCAGCCCACACTATATAAGAACATAGGGTGAAACATTCTACACTGTGCCACCCCCAACCCTCACCCCCACCATCAATCTGAGAAGGAGAAGAGGCCAGCTCATGGCTCACATCTCGGAGAACTCAAGTGGTAGGCCTGCTACCCAGGCAGTGAGCACCCTACACAGCACTGCCCCTCCCATCGCCCATCAAGATAGCTTCCCACCAGTCAACGGAAACGCAAGAGACAGGGCTCAAAGCAGAAATACCATTTATTTCGGGAAACAAATGACTTCCAAAATTCCTATTTGCTGCATTCTAAAATCAAAAGTTGTGTTTCTTTGCCAAATCCTCAATCCAGCTAAGAAGTGTGAACATCCAAAGTTTCCCCAGGATCTCAGAGGCTGCAAGAACAACTCTTTGTTTTGTTTTTGAGACAGAGTCTCTCTATGTAGTTCTGGCTGTCTTGGACCTCGCCATGTAAACCAGGCTGGCCTGGAATTCACAAAGATCTGTTTGCCTCTGCCTCCCAAATTCTGGGATTAAAGTTGTACACTACCATGCCTGGCCAAAGGCACTAGTGGCCACCAGCAGCGATCACACTAAAGTACTCCTGTAGCTTGAGCAGGGCCCGGAACCGATGAGAAATGCTGTTCTTCTCAGCCTTCGGCATCTCTGCATACCTAACAGGCAAGAAAAGCAGCTCAGAAAACGGGGGAAACAGATACTGGGAAGATGGGTATATCACTGCCATGCTAGAGCCTGAGTTTTTTTTTAATCAAAAAATATTTTTTTATTATATATTTTTTAAAAATAGATTTATTTATTATTTATACAGTGCTCTGCCTGCATGTACACCTGCATGCCAGAAGAGGGCATCAGATCACATTATAGATGCTTGTGAGCCACCATGTGGTTGCCAGAAATTGAACTCAGGACCTCTGGAAGAGCAGACAGTGTTCTTAACCTCTAAGCCATCTCTCCAGCCCCTTAATCCAAACATTTTTTAATTTAATATTCTCTCATATATTACATCCCAACCAGCTTCCCCTCCTCCTTTCCTCCCAGTCCTCATACTGCCTGCCCCCCACCTCAAATCCACTCCTCCTTCAGAAAAAAATAAATAAATCAGGCCTCCCAGGGATACCAACTAAACATGGCATATCAAGCTGCAGTAAGACTAGGCACCTCCTGCCGGGTGTGGTGGCGCACGCCTTTAATCCCAGCACTTGGGAGGCAGAGGCAGGCGGATCTCTGTGTGTTCAAGGCCAGCCTGGTCTACAAAGGAAGGGAGCCCAGGACAGCCAAGGCTACACAGAGAAACCTTGTCATGAAAAACCAAAACCAAACCATACAAAAAAAAAAAAAAAAAAAAAAGAGACTAGGCACCTCCCCTCATACTGAGGCTGGAAGCCACAGCCCAGTAGGCGGAAAAAGGGGTCGCCTGCTCCCACTGTTAGGGGTCCCATAAGAACAGCAAGCTATACAACCACAACACATATGCAGAAGGCCTAGCTCAGACCCATAGTCTGTCTGTGCCTGTCGTTTCAGTCTCTGGGAACCCCGATGAGGCCTGGCAAGTTGATTCTGGGGTTCCCTAGTGGTGTCCCCTCTGCCTGCTACAACCCTTCCTCCCCCTCTTTTTCAGGGTTCTATTAGATGGAGCCCAAATCTTAATGATTCTATTTGCGAGGGGCTAGGGTGGGGTGTTCCCTGCAGGTAAAAATTATATCCGGAACCTGTGCACAGGCAAGGGGCAGACAGGCCCCCAGCACTCCATGTCAAGAAATGGCCTTCCGCCCTGAGAGAGCTAGGAAAGCAGGCAGTGGGCCACCAACTTCGCAACTTGTTAAATCAGTTTTAAATTCCTCTATACGATAGCAACCCACGGTGACAGGCTTGGAGAAGCTGAAACTGCTCAACTGTGTCCACGAGTTCTTAAGGGAAGCTGGGGACGAGAATGAGGTGTTTCAGAGGAAGCAATGGAGCTTGACAGATCAGCAGCCACAAAGCACGGTGGGTTGTAGAGACCAGCAGCTGGCCATTTGGTCTCTGTGAGGAAACTACCAGAGAAGTGAAGAGCCACACCCTACCTTTAAGCTTCAGAACTGGCTCCATGTGGTGAAGCTAATTACACTGGAATAAAAATGGGGCTGGAGAGATGGCTCAGTGATTAAGATGGCTCCAAAGGGTTCCCAACTGATTGTAACTCCCGTCCATGGGATCCAACATCCTCTTCTGACCTCTGGCCAGGACACTCATCAGGTGTACAAATACACACAGAGGCAGAACACCCACTAACATAAATAAATAAGCACAGTAAAAATAAACTCAGATCCTCATCTAACTAGATTCCAAGTGCTCTGTGACCATCCAAGCACACAGGACACCCAAGGACAGGCAGACCATGGCTGCTGCAGTGCTCTTGTCCCTATGAGGTGTGGCATGGGAGACAGTCTGGAAAGCATGACCGCAATGTACAGATACGTGTGAGAGGGGGCAGTCAATGTGGCGTGCTAAGAACATGTTCCACTGTGCGGGGTTCATGTGTCCCAGCACAGATGGTGCTAGTGCCATCCCACAAACCTGCAAGGCTTATATACATTTTGATAGGCAGGGCCAGAGGACAGGCCCTACTGGCCACAGACTGGCCAAGTGAGCTGAGAGCAGAACCTAGGATATCTGTGTTGCCCTGCCATGGACTGGGCTACCAGGGCTCCTTGTGCCCACCCCAGCAGAAATGACTTAAGCTGCAAGAGAGTCTGCCTCAGTCATACCCACATGACTGCACACGGGCAAAGGACCCACCCAAGCCTGTGCACCAGGGAGGAAGTTTGGGCTCCTTACGTTTGCTCATATCCATCAGGCTGAAAGCAAGGATCCCAGCCAAAGTCCCGGGAGCCTCGAGGCATCACGATCTGTCCCTGTAATACGAGGACAGGTGTGTAACTAGAGAGGTCTAGACCACAGTGAGTTTCTTTAGTTTGCGAATCTGACTAACCCTGAATTACTCAAAGTGTCCTCTAGTTCAAAGGATCCACAGCACCTGTAAATTCATGTTAGGCCCCTCAGTGAGGTGTAGCTGGGAGTGATGGGGCAAGCTTGTAATCGGAGCACTCAGGAAGATTGCTGAGTTAGCAGGCCAGTCAGGGTTACACAACAAGATTGTCTTTAAAATTGGATGAAGCCAGGCATGAAGGCACATGCCTTTAATCCCAGCACTCAGGAGGCAGGGACAGGCAGATCTTTGCGAGTTCGAGACCAGCTTGGTCCAAGAGTAAGTCCAGAGCAGACAGGGCTACACAAAGAAACCCTGTCCCAAAACAAACAAAAAAACCAAGATGGACATAGGAGGCAGAAGTGGGGGTCTCTATGAGTTCACGGTAACCCTGGTTTACACAGTGTAATTCTGGAAACAAAAATCAATACAAGATGAACAACAGCCTGGACTTGTACCCTGGCCTCTTCACATGTTCATGCATATACACACAAACATACAACAAAGGATGCAGAACAGGCTTAGGAGGAAGAACTCTGCATTTGACTGGACCACCAATATCACTGGGATAAACCTCTTTCTATAGTTTTGATAACCTTAACTTCACTGAAGAAAAGTTGAGTCAATTTTGAAAACTTTACAGAAAATATGCACTCTGGCAAGATGGCTCGGTAGGTAGTGCTTGCTGCACAAACCACCTGATTTCACTTCCTAGATCCAACCAACTCCCAGAAGTCAACCTCTGACCTCCACATGCAACATGGCATGCATGCAACACACACTTGCTACATACACGCAATAGTAATAAATAAAACTTTTAGAAAGGCAGGGGTTTGAGCTGTTTATGGCATTTCTGAAAACAGAAGGGAGGAGCTGAGCATGTGGCTGGGTGGTGCAGTGCCTGCTTAGCATGCATAGAGTCCTGTACTCTCAGCACTTAGGAAGTAGACACTACAAACTCTAGGCCATTCTCAGCTAGACGGATGAGAACAGCCTGAGCTATAAGTAACTATAAAAGACAAAAGTATTCACACCTGTAACAGAGCCCTTGAGAGGTGGCCACGAAAGAGAAAGAGGAAGACTTCAAGGCCAAGCCAGGCGAGGTGGCGCACACCTTTAATCCCAGCACTAGGGAGGCAGAGGCAGGCAGATCTCTGTAGTTCAAGGGCAGCCTGGTCTACAAAGAGAGTCCAGGACAGCCAAGGCTACATAGAGAAACCCTGTCTGGACAAACCAAAACCAAAACAAAGCAAAACTTCAAGGCCAGCAGGGCATGCTGACACAAATCTTTAATCCTAGCCCTCAGGAGGCAGGTGCAGGCAGATCTCCGTGAATTCCAGGCCTGCCAGGGCTACACAGAGACTGTTGAATGAAGTGGGGAAAAACATGGAAATTCAAACATGAAAATCCCACAAAGATGGCAAACCAATGTTAACGATATGCCATGTTATCAAGTGAAAAGTCTGAGCTGGATTAGGGATGAAGTTCAGGGGTAGAGCACTAGGTAGGCATTAGACCCCAGCAGCAGAGCCACCACCACCACAGACAGAAAAGACAAATTGATCTAAAGAGCAGTGGCATGCTCCTGAAATCCCAGCTCCCAGGCTGAGGCAGAAGTATTCCAAGTTCAAAGCCAGCCTGGGCTACATGGTGACTTTGTAACCACCATGGGAAACAGCAAGACCCTGTTTTAAAACAAAAAACAACCAAAGAGGCTGGAACTATAGTTCGATGGTAGAGGACTGGCTTCACACCTCAGCATCTGGTAGGTGGGGGAGAGCAGAGGGCCCAGGGCAGTGACAAGGGCGGTAATTAAATAATGGAGATTGGGGCTGGAGAGGTGGCTCAGAGGTTAAGAGCACTGACTGCTCTTCCAGAGGTCCTGAGTTCAATTCCCAGCAACCACGTGGTGGCTCACAGTCATCTATAATGTGATCTGATGCCCTCTTCTGGCCTTCAGGGGTACAAGCAGGCACAGCAATGTATACATAATAAATAAATAAACCTTTAAAAATAAATAAATAACAGAGATTAAGCCCATAGATAAGTGACAAGTTACACAGCTGCCAATGGGAAATTGTGCTTTTGCTAGTGAGAAGCTGTGTGACCAAAGCCCATGACTGAAGCACTCGTGAGCCTCACCTACAGTTGTCAACTTTCTTAGCCTGAGGTCACAGCACAGCCAGACCTCCACTCCTAATGCAGATGTTATAAGGCAAACAGCTACTACAGGGACAATGCTGCTCACATGCCACTGTGGACAGTGCGCACCATGCGCACCAGAGACAACGAGCACACAGGTGAGGACACAACAAGGAGAGTGGAAGCTGGGACAGAGATGGGAAGGGACTGGAGAACTGGCCAGTCCAAGGCAGGTGCTACTTAGTCACTGCAGGAAGTGGCTAACTAGAGATTGCTAGGACAGCAACAGGCAGCACAACAAATTGTTAACAATCTCACTGGGCTGTGAAACCAGCCACCTACCACTTACAACATGTTTAGCCTAAGGAAGGGCCTTGACTCATCTGCACTATTGGGTCGTTGTAGTATTATTTACAAGATGCAAGAGGAACTACCTGAAGGTTGTCAACAGATAAACTAATGAAGAAATGTCCAACAGGTGAGGGGCACATGTGCTCCCAGCTCCTCTTGGGAAGCAGAGGCATGGCGATCAGAAGTTCAAGGAGAGCCTCAGCTACACAGTAACTTCGAGGCCAGCCAACTCAAAACTAAAGGAAGAAACAAGAAAGAGAAAGGTAGCCTGCGACCATAAACTGGGAGAGGAAATCCCTTTCGGACATAGACCTAAGGGAGGGGAATAGGGTGGGGGTGGGAGGATAGGAAGAACGGAAGGATATGAGTGATGGGAGAACAACTGAGTTGTAATCTGAATAAATCAATAAAAAAAATTTTTAAATATACATATGTATACAGACAGACAGACAAGACAAACACACACACACACACACACACACACACACACACACACACACACACACACACACACACGTTCAGCCTTAAACCTGTGTGCTGCACCATGAGCAACCTTGAGAACATCATGCTACATGAACTAAACTAGTCAAAAAAAAGCACATACCGAAGCAGGGACATGGTGGTGCACACCTGCAAATCCTGATACTTAGCAGACTGACGCACTCAAGCCAGGGCTACATATTGAGACCCTGTCTCAAAAAATAAATAAAAACAAAAGGTGGGTAGGGCGGTGATGGCACGTCTTTAATCCCAGCACTCAGGAGGCAGAGGCAGGCAGATCTCTGTGAGTTCAAGGCCAGCCTGGTCTACAAAGTGAGTTCTAGGACAGCCAAGGCTGCACAGGAAAGCCTGTCTTGAAAAAACCAAAAAGCCTGAGTGAGGAGGAAAGGTCCCGGCAGAGGACTAAGGCCACCCCAGCAAGCTGGCCCTAGCTGTGGCATTGAGAGCGGCGACATTCTGCTTATGCGTCTGCACCTTACTCAATCTGAGGGTATAATGCTGGGGGGTCAAACAGGTTTGGGGACTGCCATTTTTCTAACTGTGGTGTCCAGCTTTGTCTCACAGCAAGCATAGTAAATCAAAAGCCCCCTAACTCTAGGGTCTTCTTGCTTTGTTCCTGTAGAAGATCACAGGCCATTTGCTTAAGCCACAGCACCCTCTGGTGACTGCAGAAGTGCTGAGGTGGGTACGCACCGAGGTCTGGCCCCTGAACAGGACTACTGGCTGGCCTGGGTCCCCCGTGCTGAGAGCAAATGTACACAGTGCATAGGCTGACTTGTCCTCAAAGCCGGCCAGGAGCTGGTGGAGACCTGCAGGTACATAGAACGAGGTTCAGTGAATCCATGCTGTCCAGCCCCACCCTCACCCCAGAAACCCAAGGCGGTGGAAGAGTTCTCCAAAGTGGACCGTGTTGAGGTGGGAGGTGGTAAGGGCTGCAGTCTAGTCCTCAGGTGGGAGCCGATGCCTCTCTTCAAGCCCTGACACAGACTAAAAGGAGGCTCTGTTTGGCTCATGTAGCCCAGCCTGGCCTTGAACCTGAACCTGCCTCGTAACCCAGGCTGTACTACAATGTGAGATCCTTTGCCTCTGCCCTGTGAATGCTGGGATTGCAGGCATGCATCATCACACTTGGATTCCGTGGCACTAGGGAATGACTCCAGAACTTTATGTATGCCAGGCAAGCACTCTGCCAACTGAGCTACATCGCCAGCCTCTGCTCTTGAGAGCAAGGCCTCAGGTAGCCCAGGCTGCTCTTTGACGTACTATACAGCGGAGGATAGTGCCGAGCTGCCTTCTGATCCTCCTGCTTACAGCTCTTGGGATACAGGCTCAGACTACCACACCTGCTATTTTTTATTTTAAAAGGTTTTACGCTTTGTAGCCCAGGCCTCCATACTTTGCTGACATTAAGATTGCTCCAAGTTTTGTTTTTAAGAATCTTTTTTGGGGCAAGGGGGGTTTCAGGGGCTTCTTTGTGTAGCTTTGGCTGTCCTGGACTTGCTTTGTAGGCCAGGCTGGCCTGGAACTCACAGAGATCTGCCTGCCTCTGTATCCTTGAGTGCTGGGATTAAACGTATGTGCCAGTATGACCAGCTGAGAATTAATTTTTACGTATGTAAGTGTTTTGGCCACATACATTGCACTGGTGCCCACAGAGGCCAGAAGAAGATGCCAAACCCTCTGTTAGTAAAGTTATGGACAGCTGTAAACAGCCTTGTGGGCGCTAGGAAATGAACTTGGGTCCTCTGCAAGAGCAGTAAGTGCAGTTAGCCACTGAGCCATCTTTGCAGCCTGTTTTATTTTTTGAGACAGTGTCTTACGTGTAGCCCAGGCTGGTCTTGAACTCTGGATCTTCCTACCTCTGCCTCCTGAGTGCTGGGGTTATAGGAATGCATCATTGTGCCAGGCTTAAAGAATTGTTTTTTTCACGCCTTTAACCCCAGCACTCGGGAGCTAGAGGCAGGCAGATCACTGTTGAGTTTGAGGCCAGCCTGGTCTACAAAGTGAGTCCAGGACAGCCACGGCTACACAGAGAAACCCTGTCTCAAGGAAAAAAAAAAAAAGAATGAGATAAGGGCTACCAGTGTGTAAGCACATATGAATATGGAGGCTGACGGCAGGGCCAGGAGCAGCTGCCTGAGTGTGGACTACACGCAGACTCAATCCCGAAAGCCCTGTGGGAAGGGACAAGGGGCACGTACCTTCTGGCTTCAGCTTCTCTAGGAACCATTTTCTGCAAAAGCAAAAGTGGAGCGTCAGGTACCAAGGGCAGACGGCTCTTCACACTGCCTGCTCCGCCCCTCACCTGACAGGGATCAAGGCTCCCGATGAAAAAGTGTGTCTCAAGTCAAAACTAGGAAACTAATCCAAAGGCTGGGAGCAGAACTCAGCAGTAGAGGAAAGAGGAAAGAGCAGGGGACTAAAGGGAGTGAGGGAGGCAGAAGGAAATGGAAGAGAGAAACATGAAATCTAATAAGAAAAGCTGGAATTGCTGGGTGCGGTGGCGCACACTTGTAATCCCAGTACTGAGGGAGGCAGGTGGATGGCTGTGAGTTCAAGGCCAGCCTGGTCTACAAAGTGAGTCCAGAACAGCCAAGGCTAATACAGAGAAACCCTATCTCATAAAACCAAAAATAGGGGGCTGGAGAGGTGGCTCAGTGGTTAAGAGCACTGGCTGCTGTTCCAGAGGTCCTGAGTTTAATTCCCAACAACCACATGGTGGCTCACAAGCTCTATAATGTGATCTGACGCCCTCCTCTGGCCGGCAGGTGGACATTCAGGCAGAGCACCATATACATGATAATAAATAAATCTTTGAAAAAAGGAAAAGAAAAACCAAAAATAAACAAAGAAAACAAAAGATAAGAAAAAATGGAGCCAGGGGGCTAGAGAGATGGCTCTGCGGTTAAGAGCTCTGGCTGTTCTTCCAAAGGACCCAGGTTCAATTCCCAGAACCTACATGGCAATCTCTGTGAGTTTGAGGCCAGCATGGTCTACAAAGTGAGTCTAGGACAGCCAGGGCTACACAGAAAAACCCTGTCTTGAAACCACCCCCCCCCCAAAAAAATGGAGGCTCAATATACAGACCAAAGGCAAGACCCTCATGGAGACTAGGGAAGCACCTAGGCCACGCAGGAAGACTACCACAAATTCTGGGTAAGCCTGGGCCACATGGCAAGTTAAAGGTCAACCTGCTGAGGCATACTCTCAAGAAAACAAACCAAAACCAAACCAAACCAGCATGTGGTAACATTTCACATTCCCTAAACTGCGAAACATTAAAGTCACAATGGTGCCGGTGAGGCTGTGAGTTAAGTGTGTGCTGCTGCTTTGGCAAAGCATGCAGTCATCAATTTTATCTTATGTTTTACTTTTTTTTTTTTTTTTTTGAGAGGTGTCATATCATCTCTGAAATGAACAGACACATTTCAGTGTCACTTACATAACCACATTCTCATAATTATGTCTTTCTGACTACTTGGTTTGTTTATAACAGGATCTCATGTAGCCTAGGCTGGCCTAGAACTCCCTATGTAGCCAAGGATGACCCAGAGCTTTTGATCCACTTGTCCCTCATCTTGCAAGTGCTAGAACTTTGGGCATGCACTAGCATGCCTCTCACCAGGCATGTAATACAAGTCTACGTGTTACACAATAAAGGCCAGCACTCTGCCAACTGAGCTACAGCCTCACCCACCTCTGGTCTTCTTTTATTATCACCACTTTCTGTATTATCAGTGTTTTGCCTACATATATGTGTATGCACCACATGTGTGCCTAGTGCACGCAGAGGGCAGAAGAGGATGTTAGACTACTTGGAAAGGGAGCTACAGATGGTTGTGAGCTGCCATGTGGGTGATGGGAATTAAACCAGGTCCTGAGCAAGAGCTGCCAGTGCTCTTAACAGCTGAGCCATCTCTCCAGGCCCTCTTTTTTAAAATTATGTGTGTGTGCATGCGCCTATGTGGATGTATGTGCACACATATGTACAGGTAACTGTGGAGGCCAAGAGAGTGTCTTGGATCGCTTGGAGCTGGAGTCACAGAGTGTGCAAGCTGGATGTGAACCCTGAACTGTGAACTCCACTCCTCCTGACTGAGCACGAGCACTCCTAAGGGCTGAGTCGTCTCTCCAACCCTTTCTCTGATATTCTTTGAGGTCTCACTGTGTAGCTCTAGCTGGTATGGAACTCACTATGTAGACTAGGCTGTCCCTGCCTCCTAGATGCTGGAATTAAAGGTGTGTGCCATTATACCCTGCTCTTTTCTTTTCTTTTTCTGTTTTTAAGGGGTGTGTGTGTGTGTGTGTGTGTGTGTGTGTGTGTGTGTGTGTGTGTGCGCGCGCGCAGGTGCCCCAGAAGGCCAGAGGCATCAGACTCCATGAAGCTGAAGTTACAGGCAATTGTAAGCTGCCTGATTTAGGGATGAGAATCAAACCTGGGTCCAGTGGAAGAGCAGCAAGAGCTCTTAAGTGCTGAGCAGTTCTCTTCTAGCTCCATCTCTGGTAGCCTTAATCCTTCCTTGTGTTGATGGCAGGCTAGTGAATGGCCCACAATACCAGGTAACTAATCATCTTACTCTTTTGGTAGTTTTTTGTGGATGGGGCCCTGCAGGGGCAGAGTGGTCACAGGCGTACTCACATGTAGGGGCCAGGGAGTCCCCCGAGGGCATTGAAGCATAGGCAGGTGTCCTCCACGAGTACAGGACCCTGCACCTGTAACACAAGGACAATCCTGAGCCTGTGCAGGCTGGGGCGCAGCCCTCAGCTGGGTAAGGGTGAGCTCTGCAGTTAGAGGTCCAGCAAGAGCCACAGAACTCAGCTCTCTTCGTCTTCAATTTACATCATCAGAGCACTGGCAAGACAAGTCTTACTCAACACAGAGCAATGAAGTGCTGGAGATCAGCTAAGGATATAACGTGCTCCTTCCTAGTTCTGTAAACTGTGCCCGTGCAGGGGTGTGGGGTGCATCTGTGTAAGGGAGATGTATGGCTGTAAGATCCGGAGGTGAGAGCTGGAAGAGAAGAGGCGGCGTTCCATGCTACCACTGATAGCAGTCCGCCTGGACAACAACCATTGAGTCACCTGTCCCCAGGAGGCACAGACCCCACAAAAAGGCTGAATGGGGGTTACAAAGGTTAAGTACCTGTCGAGCTGCCTCTTGACACTTCTGTATGGAAATTTCATCTGGCTCTCCCTGGTACTCAGGCACTTCTCAGAAAAACAGACAGACAAATGTACAGAGTCAGAACACAGGAAGTCAGATAAATCAAACCACTTTTAAATATGAAACAAAAGAGAAACATACGGTCAATTTTCTGTGCCACCAAAGTGCATGGTAACTTATCTCCTAGAATCTGAATGACCTGTTCCAAAATGAAAGAACATTTGTCACACCGTGTTGTTGTTGATTTACCAGTATGGCCTAATAATTGTTTATTATCCAGCCTATACTTATTATTATGTCAGTATAACCCGCTAGCAATCAATCAAGACAGAGATACCTGTTAAAATAGCCTTAATTAACCTGGGGCAGGGCAGACATTAATCCCCTAACTATTTCCCATAGTGATACCTGCCCCAATCCCATGCCATTTGCTTCTAATATTTTTTATCAAGCTACCTCCCATCCATAATCCCAAATACTTGCTAATTTTCTTCATCTGGGCCAAATCTCCATCCACATGGCCTTCTTCCTCTCTCTTCCTGTTTCTCTTCTTCTTCCTAAGAGTCTCTCTATCTCTCTAAGCCTGGGAACCTCAGCCACACCTATCTCATTTGCCCTGCCCAGGTGTGACGGCTTTTTATTAATTAGCATCAAAACGCATCAGACCATCCTCCAACAACACCATTAGCTAACAATCCCTGTTCATGCCATTACTGTGTGAGGTGTCACCCACATTTCTCATTAGGCAACATTCCCATTAGTTCACTAAAGCTTATCAAAGTACGCCCATGAGCCTCAGCCCAAATTTCAGAGACCCACTAAATTAGCACCCCTCCTTTACATCTCCATCCCTTACAACTTCTGTTGTTATTTTACCTTGCCCACTCTTGACTCTAGAACACTCTCTTGTCCCTTCAGTGCTCTAAAAAGGCACTGGTCCTTCTAATCCAGGGATTCTCTGTCAAGGGCCGAGTGAAGAAAACTGCTACGTACTTTCACTAACCCCTAATTGACATTCACCACCTTCAGAAATTAGAACAGCAAACAAAGATGTACCAACGGTTTCTGAGTCCAACTTTTCGTCTTCCTTTTACTGGGTAGCCCTGGCTGGCCTGGGCAATTTCCTGCCTTTACTATTCGCCCCCCAACTCAGTACTAGTATTACAGACATGTGCCATCCTGCCTAGCTTCCCAGTGACTTTTTTCTTCTTTCTCCCTGAGACAGGGTTTCTCTGTGTAGTCTTGACTGTCCTGGACTCCTTTTGTGGACCAGGCTGGCCTTGAACTCACAGCAATCCACCTGCCTCTGCCTCCAGAGTGCTGAGATTAAAGGCGTGAGCCACCATGCCTGACTTCCCAGTGACTTTTAATCCTATTAAAATCAAGGGGTAGAGTGGGGTGAGCTATTGCTTTGAAAATTATGCCTCAATATAGTTTATTTTCTTTGTGCTTGTGTGGTACTAGGCATACACTTTATAACTGAGCTATCCTCATCCCAACACACACATTTTTTAAAATAATAATAATAATAATTATTATTATTATTATCATTATCATTATTATTATTATTATTGTTGTTGTTTTGTTTTTCGAGACAGAGTCTCTCTATGTTAGCCTTGGCTGTCCTAGACTCACTTTGTAGACCAGGCTGGCCTCAAACTCACAGCGATCCGCCTGCCTCTGCCTCCCGAGTGCTGGGATTAAAGGCATACACCACCATGCCTGGCTTAAGACACACACATTTTTATGAGACAGGCTTTCACTATATAACTCATGGTCCTCCCAGCTCAGCTTCCAGACTGCGGAGATTAGAAGCATGGACCACCGTGTCCCACTCTTTGTCCATTAGACTACTATTTATATTGCCATAGAAAGATTGTGTGTTCAAGGCCAGCCAAGGCTGTACAGCAAAAACTTACACTGAGAAGAAAGGAAGGAGGGAGGGAAAGTATTTATTACTTCCACAAGGCCGAGAGCCTGAGCTTGTCAGCCAAGCCCATGGTACAAAGAGAGAACAAACTACTGAAAGTTATTCTCTGACCTCATGTCCCCCTCCCCCAACACATACACATAATTTTTTTAAAAAAAATTAAGGGCAGGAAGGGGCAATGACACTTTTTCTGAGGATCAAGTCAAGGAGATGGCAGGTCACAATTTTAATTCCCAATCCTGTCCCTGAAAAGGTTAAAGGAGGAAGATCACAAGTTCAAGGCAAACTACAGAGTCTCTGGCCCCACCCCTTTTTAAAGAGTTTTGAGGGGGCTGGAGAGATGGCTCAGAGGTTAAGAGCACTGTCTGCTCTTCTGAGGTCCTGAGTTCAACTCCCAGCAACCACATGGTGGCTCACACCCTTCTATAATGTGGTCTGATGCCCTCTTCTAGCCTGCAGGTGTACATGCAGATAGAGCACTCATACATATAAATAAATAAATATTAAGACAATGTTTTTTTAAAAAAGTTTTTTGAGACAGTGTTTTGCTTGTAGTACTGCTTAAAGAGTCCCTATTACAAAAAAAAAAGGGGGGGGCCGGGGAAGACCTGGGGCTAGAGAGATGGCTCAGTGGATAAGATCACCTTAATTCTTGCAGAGGATGCCACCCCATAGGGTGGCTCACTACCATCTGTAACTCCAGTCTCAGGGGATCCAATGACCTCTCCGGTCTCCATAGGCAGTGCATGCATGTGGTGTGCACAGGCATACATACATACAAACTCAGAAGCATAAACACAAGTGGGAATGGTGTGCTGTGGTAAGAACACTGCAGCCTAAGCCAGATGACCGGAGTTCCGGTCCCTACACCACACAAAACTCTGGGACAGCCATGCTACTTGTAACCTCAGTGCTGGAGGAGGCAGACAGAAAGATTGCTTGAGCTTGCTACCCCACCAAACAAATAGCACCCACCCTCCTCTATCTCAAGGGAGTAAGGAGGAAGACAATCATTGGCTTCCTCTGGTCTTCATCTGCACACCGTGAGTGTGTACACACACACACACACACACACACACACACACACACACACACACACACACCAAGAGTACACAGGCTTCATAATCAAGCCAACAGACGACTAAAAAGATGGAGAGAGGGGTTGGGGAAATGGTTCAGTAAATAAGATGGTTCCTGCAGAAGTATAAGGACCCGAGTTCAGAGCCACAGCACCCAGGTAACAAGCCAGCTGTGCTAGTGTAGTGCCCGCTCTCAGAAGCAGCCACAGCACCCAGGTAACAAGCCAGCTGTGCTAGTGTAGTGTCCGCTCTCAGAGGCAGCCACAGCACCCAGGTAACAAGCCAGCTGTGCTAGTGTAGTGTCCGCTCTCAGAGGCAGCCACAGCACCCAGGTAACAAGCCAGCTGTGCTAATGTAGTGCCCGCTCTCAGAGGCAGCCACAGCACCCAGGTAACAAGCCAGCTGTGCTAGTGTAGTGTCCGCTCTCAGAGGCAGCCACAGCACCCAGGTAACAAGCCAGCTGTGCTAGTGTAGTGCCCGCTCTCAGAGGCAGCAATAGGCAAATCCCAGGAGCTTCCAGCCAATCTACTCAAAATAGTGAGTTCCAGGCTCAATAAGAGAAAATGCCTCAAAAAACAAGGTGGATAGGGTTGCAGAGATGGCTCAGCAATTAAGAGCCAGGGGCTGGGGATGGTGACAACGCATACCTTTAATCCCACACTTGGGAGGCAGAGGCAGGGGGATCTTTGTGAGTTCCAGGCCAGCCTAGTCTGGGGTCTAGCATCCACCACTCTGCAGGGGCACCATTCATGTGATACTGCCTCTCTAACTGATGTGGCCTTAAGAGCCCAAACTTTTAATCGGGGTGTATCTGACCCTTTAAAAGATCCACCCTTGTCCTAGACAGAAATGCTATTAGTCTCTGTTTTCAGTTGATGTAGGGTCCCCTGGCCCGGGAAAGACAGAACATTCTAAGTTGCAGACAAGCCTTAACTATCCAATGAAATACTGTCTACAAAAAAAAAAAAGCAATGCCAAGCCAGGTGTGGTGGCACATGCTTTTAATCCCAGAATGTTGGAGGCAGAGGCAAGTGGATGTATGAGAGTTCAAGACCAGCCTTGTCTACATAGTGAGTTCCAGGACAGCCAGAGCTACATATGTTCATATCAAGACCATCTCTCGAAAGAAAGAAGAAAAAAATTATCTGAGGTGCCCTCACTTCCAAAATGGTCCTACCACATACAAGGAAGGAAGAAACACTGAATAGGGAAATGTACAACTGAACTGAGTTTCCCGAGTCTGATCACATTCTATAATACATGTGCTGTTAAATCTAGGTTGAAAAACAGCTTTCTCCGGCAGGGAGGTAGTTCAGAGGTAGGGCAGTGATGGCAATTCTGTAAGGCCTGGTTTAGATCCAAAGCACCTACAGTCAAAAGGAAACTAAAATCTTTGGGTCTTCATTCTAAAAGCTGTAGCGGTAAAGCTTTGACAAATTTGTTACGGTTTGCCTTTTGTTAACCTGCCTTTTGTTATACTGCGGTAGGCCACGATCCCTGTGAAGGATTACACAGTTCGGATATGGAAAGTGCCCGAGGGCAGATGGACCATATCGGGTGTGAACTAGTCAGTCTGGATCAACCCCACACACTTCGTGTCTGCCATCACTTTTGAGGAGGGAAGGTCGGAACTCAGGTATGAAGTCTAGGGCTTAAGGGGTGATCTTTGTCACAGATGCCACCACTCCAGCTCCCATAGTCTGCTGACTTTATCAATTCATCCCAAAACGTTATGTAGTGGGGCATGCACGTAGAACCAAGATTTGAGAGCCAGGAGGGGTCAAGAGAGTAAGGTCAATTCTGCCTACACAGCAGGTTCAGGCTACCTAGCACTTCACGAGCCCTTGTCTCCAAAATGAGAAGGGGAAAAAACCGTTAAATCCTCTCGACTCTCAAGGTGCCACACTCCACGGTGGTCTTTCCCCAAGCTCAGCCCTTCCACACTTGCAGAGGCTAATCCACCTTCCCCCGAGGGTCCAACTCCCGGTGTTTCCCGCCTCCTCTCGTTTGCTCCCCTGGTAAAAAGCCCTGTAAGCCCCATACCACACGCTCCTAGAGGGTCCCAACACCCCACAATACCTCCTCCAGCTTCTTTGCGTTTCCGGTCACAAACACGATCTTCTTCCCCGCCAAAGACGCAGCCATTGCAAGCGCTGAGTTCAGCCCAGAATGCCCGAAAGCCTTTTGCCGGGAACCGTAAGACACTTCCGGCAGGAAACGGAAGTAGGTAGCTCGGCTTCCGGTCCTACCTAAAACCTAAAGCTGCCAGCAGCCGGGAGGTGGCAGCCGCGGCCGATGAGCACCCGGCCGACTGCTGCCTGCGTTGCTAGGGACGTGCTGAGGAAAGGAGAGGTCGCTCAGCGCAGGGATCCTCGGATAAGCATCCCTCAGGGATTGGGTGAGGAGGAAGAGCCAAGAAGCCGCTCCAAGACCAACTGCAGCCCTGTCTCCAGGGCGGCGTGCGGACCCCACACACCGCCAACTCTCTCATGAAAGACTGTCTCTAGACAAGAGCTGTAAGCCAGGGGATCTGTTCTAACCTCGCCTTCAGCCCCAAAACTCGAGGGCCAGCTCCATCTACTTAACTGCGAATTTAAAACAGCGAAGCCAAGCCATCTTTTACCCGATAGGCTTGGAAGCTGATCTTTTGGCTCCTTTTCTCTTGTCCGGCTTATCCAACCCCATCCCTTCTCCATGGACCTTCCTTCAGCCCTGTCTCTGCACTTGGAACACAGCAAGAAAGATTAGAACGCTCCTATTAGCCGCCCTACCACGCGCATGAAGCCAGAAGAGGGCGTCACATGCCCGGCCACTGGAGTTAACAGTTGCTTTTGAGCTGCCCATCGTGTGGATGTGGAGAACCAACCCTAGGTTTCTCTGAAAGCTGTAAGCTCAGGCTGGAGAGATGGCTCAGCAGTCAAGAGCACTAATTGCCCTTGCAGAGTTCTGTTCCCAGCACCCACAAGATGGATCACAGCTGTCTGTGACGCCAGTTCCTGGGGAGACATTGCCCTCTTGTCCTCTCGCAAGGCACCAGGCACACGGCACACGTATTGTGCATACACGTGCAGGGGAACACTCACAAAAATAAATCTTTTACAAAATGAAGTACTAGCTAGTCAGAGTGGTTCACACTTGCAATCCCAGCACTCTGGGACTGAAGCAGGAAGATCCTGAGTTTAAAGCTAGCCTGGCCTATATACTGTGTTGGGGATGTATCTCGAAGGTAGAACACACACACACACACACACACACACACACACTCAACACACACACTCACACACAGTGGAATCCTAATTGGGCCTGTTTAACTTAATATTATTGACCTCTAATAGGCTTGGGTAGTGGTGTATGCTATAGATGCAATTTAGGGGCTTATGGAATTTAGGCAAGCACTGGACCACTGAGCCACATGCCCAGCCCTCTAGTGATTTTTTTTTTTAAACTCTAGAACTGTCCTCACAGAGTAGCCAAAGCTATGTTCACTACAAATCTTTGCTCAGAAGCCTCAATATTGTGTCTTGCACAGTTCAGAGGCTTTGCTGTATAGTATGTCTTTGGAGACGGGCCATAAAGTACCCCTTTCACTGCACCTACCAGTAGTGTTATTTTTTTGAGGAGTTGTGGGTCCTTAGAGTTGACTGGGAAAGGCCCTTCCTGCGTGGCACTTGTCTTCCTCCTCTATGAATTTAAAGGGAATCCTTAGGAAGGTAGAGAAGTAAAGGAGGTTTTTAAAGCAAAGGTGACTTCTTGGATGTTAAGTGGCTCAGCTCCAGCCTCTGGCTAGGAGGAGCT
This sequence comes from Acomys russatus, assembly GCF_903995435.1. Taxonomy (NCBI): domain Eukaryota; kingdom Metazoa; phylum Chordata; class Mammalia; order Rodentia; family Muridae; genus Acomys; species Acomys russatus. The sequence continues at coordinate 66,553,899 of NC_067140.1, read as the reverse complement.
TGTCGATTTGGATATATGCCCTGACAGATACCATGTGGTATGGTCAATTAGTTCAGTGATCCCCACATACAACATTCCAAGCGGTTTGGGTCCTAGAACCCAGGCTAGGGTGTAGCAGGACTGAAGAAACCACAGACACATAGGTGGGGTTTTTTGATCTGCATTGTCTGATCTGCAAATAGTAACTTTGTATCAGTAAGGAGCAGATCCTTGGCCGGGCATACCAGGTCATGTTATTACTTTGAATCAGTATTCTATACCCTTTTTTTTTGTTTTTTGTTTTTTGAGACGGGGTTTCTCTGTGTAGCCTTGGCTGTCCTAGACTCACTTTGTAGACCAGGCTGGCCTCGAACTCACAGCGATCCTCCTGCCTCTGCCTCCCAAGTACTGAGATTAAAGGTGTGTACCACCATGCCAGGTTTGAATCAGTATTCAGAAAATACCGGTTTGTTTCCCCAGTGGTCATAGACAGAAATATAAAAATATGTGCCAAAATTCTTGTTTTCTTTTTTTGGTTTTTTGAGACAGGATTTCTCTGTGTAGTCCTGGAACTCCATCTGTAGACAAAGTGGGCCCCCAGCTCAAAGATCTGCCTGTAAAGGAGTGTGCCATCACTACCCAGCTTTTTTTTTTTTTTTCAAACTTACAAGAAACCAAAACAAAACAAAACAAAAACCTAGGAAATATTATGAACCCTTAGTACCCACAAACCAACTTCAATAATTATCAACATCTATTTTTATTATATTCATCCTTCCATTTTTGCTTTTTTTTTTTTTATTTAAATTTAAATTTTGAGTGGAGAGATGGTTGAGTGCTTAGAAGTGCTTACTGCTCTTGCAGAGGACCCAAATTGGTTCCTCTTCTGACCTCTTCTAGTACCTGGTTCACACATATACTACAATCACATACATACAACATAAAATGTTATTTGTTTAAAAATGCAGGAGCCAGGCAGGTCTGTGGTGGCTCACACCTTTAATTATAACCAAGGCAGATTCCTCTATGTTTGTGGCCAGCCTTGTCTATATACAGAGCTGTGTAATGAGACCATCTCAAAGAAACAAAAACAAAACAATCCACCCTTAAACAAACAAAACCCAAGACACATCTGGGCATCAGGGTGCAGACCTGTACTCCCAGCTACTCTTTGCACTTGGGAGGTAGAAGTCGAGAGATGAGATTAAAACTCTCCTCTGATACACAGCAAGTTTGAGGCCAACCTAGGCTACCAGAGACCCTGTCTCATAACAAAACAACTAAAGTAGGGGCATGAGCTGAGGTAAAGGCTGAGACGAGCCTTAGCCTGCATGAGAACATGGGTTAAATCTCCAAATACAAAGAGGATAGGTGCTAGAGATGCAGTTTACCGAAGCTGCCACAATGGCGCAGGCCTGTAATTGCGTAATTACAGCACTCAGGGAGGCAGAGGCCAGCCTGGGCTACAAAGAGAAACCCTGTCTCAAAAAAAAAAAAAAAAAAAAAAAAAAAAAAAGAGAGAGAGAGAGAGAAGGAGAGAGAGAGAGAAAGAGAGAGATACAGCTTACTATAGCTTACTATATCAGCACTTGCTTGACACGTGGAAGGCGTCGGGTTTATCAGTATTGAAAATTAAGTTACAGAATATTTAAATTTTACAGAAAATAACGCAATAGATGCCTAGGCTGCAGGATTAGTAAAATACGAACCCACATGTTGCCATTTGGGAGTGCTCTACCATCAAAGTACAACCCCAGATTAATTGATCCTCACGTACACATTCACTCTTTTCTTTTCTTTCTTTCTTTCTTTTTTTTTTTAAGATTTATTTTATGTGTATGGATGTTTTGTGTGTATAACGTGCACACCTGGTGCTCCAGGAGGTCAGATGAGGGCGTTGGGTCCCCTGTGAAGTCGGAGAAGGTTGTGGATGCTGCGAACCAAACCCAGACCCTCTGGAAGAGCTGCCAGCATCCTTAACTGCAGACCCTCCGTGTCGCTATATAGCCAAAGGCGACCTTGAAATGCTGGTCTCCAGCTCTCCAGTTCCCCGACGCTGAGGTGACAGGCTTGTGTGGCAGCCCGGGGCTTCCGGGTTAACTAAAACCCCTGGGCGGGGGCGGAGCTCAACGTGCGGCTGGGCAGGGCTTACGGTAGTGGGCGGAGCCTGGCGATTCGGGTCCCGCGGGCTCGCTGGCTGCGAGGCTGGCTATCATCATGGTGGGGCCCTGGGTGTATCTGGCGGCGGCGGTTTTGCTCATCGGTCTTATCCTCTTCCTGACTCGCAGCCGGGGTCGGGCGGCAGCAGGTAGGAGGTGCCGCCGTCCCAGGGCCAGAGGAGTCCGTTTCTCGGGGTTCCTGGGCTTTGGTAGGCCGTCGCGTCGGAACTCGTGCGCATGCACGGACTCGCCTCGCTCTGCTGACGAGGAGCTAGTGCGATAGCCGGCGACAGCTTTGCGCATGCGCATGTGGACGATTTTTCGGAACTAGTGCGGAACCCAGGGCTGGGGAAGGCAACTTGGGAACCAAGCCTGCCTTCCTGCTCTGCACCAATAGGAGAGGCTGCAGGTTTACTAATCCTGCCCAGTGTATTCGGCTTACCAGGAGTTGGAGGGCCAGGTAGCCTCAGGAAACTCTGAAGACATCTTCCTGCCAAAGAGGGCACCCATGCTGCTTTGCCTCCCTTCCACCAGCATTAGAAGGCCATGCCATTGGTCTGGCACAAACATATAACCTGTCAGCCCCCCCCCCCCTTACTAACACTTCATGTATGCGCAGAAAGAAGAGACGCTGAGGTGAAGCATAGCCAACAAATCTTCCAGGGAAGGGAGATTCAGCCCCTGACTGTGAAATGTACTCTCTGGTTGGAGTACCCTACAAAATCATAGCATAGTGTTAAGCAATGTGATCTCGCGCTGGGCATCCAGTGAGATCTGTAAGCCTCAGGGTAAGAGTATCCTAAATAGGCCCCCTGCAAAGGGGCTGACTGGAAAGGAGATAAAGGCATTCAAGCAAGTACAAAATGAGGTCTTAGCATCAGACCAAGGTGTGAGTAATCGAGGCCTTGACAGACTGAGGTTGGAACTTTGTGGTGTGGGCAGCAGTAGTCAGTCTGGAGAAGGCTGGGCAGGGGAGGATGACTCCCGAGATGCTGATCCTCCACTCTCAGGAGGATGGACTGCTTGACAGCATTATGGTTCCTCCTTCCCCGAAGCTGGCGGAGAACCAGTGCCCAATGAGGAAGAGCGGGCAGGAGCAGGCCAGGTAATTCGGTCCTCACCCCAGGAGTCTGAGGAGCAGAGAACTGGAAGCAGGCCCCGCCGTCGGAGGGACTTGGGCAGCCGTCTGCAGGCCCAGCGTCGAGCCCAGCGAGTGGCATGGGCCGAAGTGGGTGAGGAGGAGGAAGAGGAAGCTGTTATCCCAGGTGAGAGGGCCCAGCCTGCTGGGAGGGGCTGCACTGAAGGGGTTAATGAGTCCCCAAGAGTGGACAGATGTAATGAGCATGAGGCCAAAGCTTAGGAGGGACATTAGGTGGTGAGGCTGGAGTTTTAGGCCTGGACTTTGGTCCTCAAAGCCAGCATTTCTTAGCTCAAGCCCTTCGCTGTTGGGCAAGCCCTCTCTTCCTTCATCTTCGGTTACTGGGATTAAGAATAAGGGCTTAGAAATAGAGACATGTGTGGTGACATGTACCTCCACACGCAGGGTTCTGGGGAGTCTTGTAAAGTCCTTAGGATTGTGGGAAAGAATGGCTCTTCGCTAGTTCTGGAAGGCTTCAGTGTGAAGAGATAGCTAACCCTTACTCAGAATTTAGGGGGAGTTGGGGCTTCTGCCTTGAGCCCTTGGCATTATTAGCTCCTTCGCCTTCAAAAGAGACCTTTAGTGAATGTGTGTGTGTGTGTGTGTGTGCTGATAACTCCTGTACTCAGAAGACGGAGGCAGGAGCATGGCCAGTTTCAGGCCAGCTTGGCTTATATAGTGGTTTCAAAAAGTAGCACACAGAAACAACAAAGAGGCCCTCTCTTCGCTATCCATCCTGGCTCAGATTTGGGTCATATACTTGGGGGGGGGGGCTTAGGCATTAGCATATCATTAATTTCAGCTGGCCCTGGGTAGCCCTAAGGTTAGAGTTATTTTTTTTCAGTCTGGGTCTGTTAAGATAAAGGCAGACTCCTGGTTGAAGGAGCCCAGGACACTCATCAGTTCCTGACTAGAACATACAGGAGGTTGGATTTATGGTAGGAATAAATTTACTCACAAGGCCACCGTTCCCTGGAGGTTTGGCACAGAGGTGGAAGTCAGGGACTGCTGCAGGTGTTGACACCTATGATCCCCAGCATTCAGGTGTTGACATCTTCTTACAGCTGTGCAGTGTCTAAAGTCTCATTTGTCTTGGTGACCTCCCAACCCCCCAAGTACATATGTGTGTATTCTCCTACTTACATTTGTATGTGCATGCACGTTTATGGTAGATGCTGCTAGAAGGCAGAGGTAGGTAGAAACCATCCCTACCCCTTGAGGAAGGTCACAGGGGCTAGGGTGAGTCTTCTCTGTCTAGGACTTAAATTGTCTTTCTCTGACCATACCCAGCCCAAGAGGAAGAAGCTGTTGAGAAGCCAGCAGAAGCTCACCCAACAGGGAAGATTGGAGCCAAGAAACTACGGAAACTAGAGGAAAAACAGGCTCGGAAAGCCCAGCGAGAGGCAAGTGAGAGGACGGGGCATAGCTCCGGGCGGGGGCGGAGGGGGGTGGGGTGGACCCAATCTTTAGTTCCCTTGACAGACCAGACTGGCCCTTGGGTTCCTCATATGCAGGGCTGGAATTTGCTGTCTACATGGCTTTGTCTCCTGTAGTCTCAGCCTATGTCCTGGCCCAGGCATTGCCTTCTTTGGCCTCTATAGGGGGTGGACAGACTAGCCAGAGGTGGGGGTGATGTGCCTTAGAACCCTCTCTTCAGGCAGAGGAGGCTGAACGTGAGGAACGGAAACGCCTAGAGTCCCAACGTGAGGCCGAATGGAAGAAAGAAGAGGAGCGGCTTCGCCTGAAGGAAGAGCAGAAGGTGAGATTGGCTCTACACTCTGATGCCTAGCCCATTACCTAGCCTTGCTCCCAGATACTTGAATGGCTCCGTCCTACAAGGTAGGCCATGGTACTAGCTGTGCTAGAGGCTCATAGCTGTAATCCCAGCACCTGAGAGGCTGAGGCAGGAGGACAGCCTGGACTAATTAGCTAACTCCTGTATCCAAAACAGAGGATGGGCATGGGCCCAACACAAGGGCGTGCCCCTGGTTTATTCCTTTCCCTGGCCTTAAAGCATCACCTTCAGAAGCAGCATGGCTTTGAAATGAGGATTTCTTTTTTTCTTTTTAAAAATTTTATGTGTATTGGGGTTTAAAAAAAAAGAAAAGAAAAGAAAAAGAAGCTGGGTGCAGCGGCACGTGCCTTTAACCCTAGCACTTTGGGAGTCAGAGACAGGCAGATCTCTGAGTTCCAAAACAGCCAGGGTTGTGTAAAGAGACCCTGTTTCCAAAAAACCAGACAAAACAAAACTTTATGTGTATGGGTGTTTTGCCTGCACGTACATCTGTACACCCTGTCACTATGTGTGTGCCTTGGTGCCCATGGAGGCAAGAAGAGGGAACTAGAACTGCAGTTACAGATGGCTGTGAGCCACCTTATAGGTTCTGGGATTGGAACCCAGGTCCCCTGGAAGAGCAGCCGATGCTCTTAACTGCTGGTCTCCCTCCAGCCCATAGCTGGGGATTCTTGTGAGTGTGAGCCATGAAGGAGACACAGACATTTGAGGGCTGTTGAACATGGTCAGAGCATCTGGAGCCGAGAAAGTACTGAGGAGGAAGGAGGCAGGGAAGTAAGGCAGTTAGGGTTGTTCCAGGGACCTTGAGGTTATCAACAGTCGTAAGATATGGTGAGTCCATTTAGGGCCTGACATAGGACCAGCGCTTGGAGAACTGGCGTCACGACAGAGAGGAGGTTAACGAATCCCCGCTTGCCAGATTATCCTAGAACCAGGTTTCCAAGAAAAGGAAAAGTGTAAACATGTAGGGTGGATAAAACAAGAGGGCCTCTGGTTGGCCTTGTCCAGTACTCTGTATGTCGAGAGGAAGCCTGGCCAGGGGCACTGTAGGAGTGGCGGTGGGAGGCATGAACCAAGGGAAGGTCTTTACTGTGAGTAGTGAGCATTCCTATGCCTTCGTCTTCTGCTTTTTCTCCCTGTTTTAAGTTTCTCAGCAGCTCCCCTCATTGTAAGATACTGGTACATTTTTCACAACAATAATAGCACATCCTTAAAGTAAGTGTCACACTCTATTCAGATTCTTACCTCCTTCTTTCCCTGTCTCCCTCTCTTCTTCTCTCCCTTCCTTCCTCCCTCCCTCCCTCCCTTCCCACCTTCCTTATCGTTTTTTGAAGCAGCAGGTTGGCCTTGAACTTGCTGTGTAGCCAGTGATGTCCTTCCCTCCCAGTTCTGCTTCCCGAGCCCTGACAGTAGAGGCATGCGTCACTATACCTGGTAGAGATGGGAGTTGAATCCAGGGCTTCATGCTTGCAGGGCAAACACCCTACTAACTGAGCCACATAGATCCCCACCAGCCCCATATATGCCCAGAGGCCAAAGGAAGGCATCAGATGTCCTGGAACTGTAGTTACTAACTGTTAATGAGCCACCGCGTGGTGCTGGGAATTGAACCCAGGCCCTCTGGAATAGCAGCAAGTACTCTTAACCACTGAGCCATCTCTCTCTACCCAAGTACTTTTCTTTTGCAGGGTCGTATCTAACGTACTGTGTTTTATTTACTTGCGATGTCTTCTTGGGCCTCTATAGGGTTTCATTGTCAGTTTTCCTTGTTTATCGTCTTACTAGCTTTGAAGGGTATTGGAAAAGTAGTTTGTAGATGGTAACTTGATTTGGATTGGCAGGTTTTTATTTTTAGTTGTCTTTTAGATTAAAAAAAATAAGGGCTACCATGTGGGTGCTGACAACCAAATTAGGTCCTCTGAAAGAGCAGCCAGTGCTCTTAACTGCTGAGCCATCTCTCCAGCTCTGATTTTTATTTTTATTTTGTTTTTGTTTCGATGAGAAAGAGTTTCTCTGTGTAGCCCTGGTTGTCCTAGAACTCGAGACCACGCTGGCCTCAAACTCAAGAAACCTGCTTGCTTCTGTCTCCCAAGTGTTGGGACTAAAGGTGTGTGCTACCATACTTGGCTCTGGTTTTTATTTTTAATTAATTAATGAACTTGTTTTTTTTTTGAGACAGGGTCTTACTCTGTAAAAATATGCCTAAAACTCCCTGTGGCACAGGCTGGCCGCAGCCTTGTACTCTGCTTTCCTCCTCATTTGAAATCCTGGAGTGACTCAGGGTTAGACTGCAGTAGGTTGCTTTTGTTTTGTTTTTCCCCAGTGCATTCTAGGGAAGTGCTCCACTATTGAGCTATTACTGTATGCTTTCATTCTTTTTTTCCCCATCTTCTCATACTTGTTTAGAAATAAAGTCACTGTCCTGCCACAGTTAGGAAGTGCAGAGGTGGTCAGCTGGTTGGTAAGCCAGACTGCAGTGGGCTGGCTGTGCGCATAGGTGGCAGGAAGCAGCAGCTGCTGTTTGTTCGTATCTGGACATGACCAGGGAGAAGTGGCAAGGTTTCCAAGAATTTTTTTCCTAAGTTAATCTCCTGAGCAAGGGGACAGGGCAAGGGTCTGGGCAGTGAGGAGAGCCTCCATCTGTTGTTTATCTTGAGACCAAAGGGCGGAAGTCTTGAAGAAACACTGCTTCTGGATTGTCTGTTATTGTGTCCTGCAGAGCTGAGAATAGATGTGAGTGGGCAGCTGCTTCAAATACCTGCCCTTTCTGTCTCTGTGTCCACAGGAGGAGGAAGAGAGAAAGGCTCGGGAGGAGCAGGCCCGGCGAGAGCATGAGGAGTACCTGAAACTGAAGGAGGCATTCGTGGTAGAAGAGGAAGGTGTTGGCGAAACCATGACTGAGGAGCAGGTGGGCCTATCCCGCTGGGGAGCCTATACCACAAGGGCAGTGTGTGTGTTAGGTCCACGGCTACCCATGTGACCTCAGGCACTTCTGTCTGTGTACCGAGGAGCATGTTGAGTGCCAGTACATGCAGGCCCTTGTGACTATAGCCTTGGTCTCAGTAGAGAACCTTGTCCTGTTACCCCTTAGTCTGGGAGACTCTACCCATCAGGAGAGCAGGTGATGGGGTGGGAACACAAGACAGGCTGCAGGCGGGTAAGGCAGGCTGCAGGCGGCATGCAGGTAAGACAGGCAGCATGCAGGTAAGGCAGGCTGCAGGCAAGCAGCATGCAGATAAGGCAGACAGCATGCAGGTAAGGCAGGCTGCAGGCAGACAGCATGCAAGTAAGCAGGGAGTATAGGTAGTTAGAGCTCTCTGCCTCCAGCTAGGGGTGGTGCTCACTGATTTCTCTGCTCTTTAGTCTCACAGCTTCCTGACAGAATTCATCAATTACGTTAAGGTAAGAGGCTCAGAGAGCGCTATTATCTTCTCCTGCTAAGTGAGCGTACATATGTGTCTGTGTATTCTGTGTATGTTCTCACGACCAAGCAGGGGAGTCTCATTCAGTCTTGGACTGGAATGGGCATGGGGTTCAGAAGGGGTGTCTACTTGCTGGTACTTGGTCAGGAAAGTCCCTTCCCTTCAGACCCAGAAGGTGGAGAAGGACAGAGGTCTGTGTGGGAGACTCAGTGGCTTCCTAATACTTGGTTTGACAGTACCTCTGCTCTTCAGACCCCACGCTCAATGAGTCATCATGTTTTGAAGTCAATTCACATGTGTTTTCTGTCAGTTGTCACACTGAGGTTCCACTGAATTGGAACAAATGTCCTATGCTCTGTGCCCCTGACGGGGAGCTTGGAAATCCGAGAAGAAATAGGATGGTGTTAGCACTGTGATCCTGAGCAGTCTGCAGTGTCCCTCCATCCATAGCCACTTCTCAGGCTGCCCTGATGCTGCTCCAGGTTGCATAAGCATGTCCTGAACGCTTTGCTGCTAAGCAACTTCTCTCCCACAAAGGATGCGAGAAGGGGAGAGGTTTTCAAGTGCAGCTCAGAGGTGTAGAGGCAGCTGAGGGAAGGAGTGCAGAGGGAGCGGGGGCGACGGTGGGGGTGGCATCAGGGGCTGCCAAGAAGCTGGGGCTTGCATAATCCTCCCCCACCTCTCCTAAAAGAGAGCAGGGCTTAGACAGCTCCCAGCAGCAGTGAGGGGCTGGGCTCATGTGTGGGGCCCAGAATCCCTAAGAGGGAGAAGCCATAGCACCTTCCAGAGGGTGCCTTTCCCTTAGAGTGTAAGTGTTCCTCTTTGACGGAGTCTGCACTCCACTCTGGAGTGCTGCCCTGGGCAGCGTTTTTCAGTGCCCTGCTGTTGCTGAGAACTCTCTGTCCCTCCCTACACGGTGGGAAGCAGCGTGGGCCTTCAGCGCTTCCTTCACCAGGCCTCCCAGTGGATTTAGAGGTCAGCTTCAGTGTTGCCCCCTATTCTGCAGAGACCAGAAGGAAGTTCCCAGGTAGATCTGGCTCTAGCTTTTGGTGACTCCCTGAAAGTTTCATTCTTGATGTTCTCCAAACCCCTGGAGCGGAAGAATTTGTCCAGCCTTTACTGGCTTAATCTCTTGGAGCTGCTGTCTTGGAGGAAGAGAGCGGACTTCTGAAATTCACTCCATCCACCTTTCTCACTCCAAGAGATCTGACCCTTTAGATAGAATTTCACAACTGGAGGAAGGTTTCTGCACAACAGTGTACTTCATGTGAACGGTAAGGATGTCTGTTCTACTATGGTTAGGTCCATGTTTGCTCAAATACACTTTTGACCCTAGCAGTACCTCAGGCTAGACTCTCAGGAACCAGCAACACAGGAAGTGACTCTGGTCCTGCTCTAAGGGGGACCACTGAGAGCCAAGTGCCTTGTCTGTTTTATAGGGAGAAGCTGCTGGCCGATCATCCAGTGCTTACCCATCCCCTGCCAACTGCCTCTTGATTATATCCTCCCCAGCCCTCCCACCCCCACCCTGCTTACACAAACGGTTTGGCATTCCAACAAGTCACATGCCATATGTAGCTAAGGAGGTGTCACCATGTCATTACTCCCCCAGCTCATTTGCTGTGGAAGATTCATGGAAATGCAAAGGACCGCCTTCTCTCAAGTCATATGCTATATGTGGCAAAGGTGGGGGCAGATGCTTGCGTGGACCCAGCTGTGAGTGCTCCATCGAGCTGCTGGGAATTAGTTTCTACTGAGGGTGTGAGAGCAGCATGTGACACATGGCCCAGGACTGCGTAGAGAGAACACTTTACTATTAATATGGTCACTTTGTGTTGTGTTTATATATGTGGGGGTATTGTTTGTTCCTCAGGTACTGTGTACCTTTGTTGTTGTTTTGTTATTTATTTATTTATTTTTGTTGGTTTTTTTTTTTTTTTTTTTTTTTTTTTTTTTTTTTTTTTTTTACAAGGAGTAGGGTTATGGGTTGGAAGGGAGGTAGAGGCATTAAGAAACCCTAAATAAAGTAGGTTTTAAAAATATCAAGGCTTAAGCTGGGCAGAGGTACATGCCTTTAATTCCAGCACTTGGGGGGCAGAGGCAGGTGGGTCTCTGAGTTTGGGGCCAGCCTAGTCTACAAAGTGAGTTCCTGGGCAGCTGAGGCTACACAGAGAAACCCTGTCTTGAAAAAATAAAATAAAACAAATCAAGGCCTACATAAGGTGATGTACTTTCTTTCACTGGCCTGGAACTCACCAAGTAGGGTACCCTGTCTGGCCAGTGAACCCCAATAATCTAGCTGGCTAAATTATTACTGCCTTTCCAGTCATGAGGTTTCATGTGGACTATGATACCACCCCCGGCTGTTTGCTTGCCTGGTTTTGAGACAGCATCTTACTATATAGAACAGGCTAGTTGTGAGCTCTCACAGCCATCTGCTTCTACCTCCTGAGCACGTGCACTACCACTTCCAGCCACACCTCCTCCTGCTACTGCTTCTCCTCCCTCCTTCCTTCCTTCCTTCCTTCCTTTCTTTCTTTCTTTCTTTTTTCTAGACAAGATTTCTCTGTGTAGCCTTGTCTGTCCTGGAACTCTGCAGACCAGGCCTCGAACTCACCAAGATTAGCTTGCCTCTGCCCCTCCAGTTCTGGCATTATAGGTGTGCACAACTGCCACCCAGCTCACACTCAGCCAGTTGATGTGAGTTCTGGGGTTTGGACTCAAGTCCTTGGAAGTATACAAGCACTTGACTGACAGCCATCTTGCTATTCCTAGTGATAGTTATTTGGCCATTTCAGGTGGGAGATGGGTATGCCCCAGTGTGAAGAGGTTGAGTGAAAAGGAACACACAAGGCAGGGCTGTGGAGATCTGGGCTGAAAGGTGGGAAGCAAACACAAAAGAGGGATGAGTCTCTGTGAGCCTTATGGAAGACCCAGGCCTGCTACCTTTTCTTCCTTTCCTATGGACTTCTGTTTCATCAGATAGGCTTTTTAGCTCAGGGTTAGGAACTGTCTCTTATTTACTATTCCTTAAACCCTTTCCCCTGCCCCCCGCCCCCTTACATGTGTGAGAATGTATTTACCTGCATGAAAATAGGTGCACCACATCCATGCCTGTGCTCCAGGAAGTCTGAAGGTGTCACATTCCCTGGAACTAGAGTTAATGGGTGGTTCGTGTGGGTGCCAGGAATCAAGCCTGGCTCCTCTGCAAGAGGCAAGTGCGCTAAACCTCTGAGCCGTCTCTCCCCCATGTCTGCACCTGGCCGGTCCTCAGCAAAGTCTAGACAAGAAGTTCTGTTTTGCCGGTTTTCTTTCTTTTTCTTTTGTTTTGTTTTGTTTGTTTGTTTGTTTGTTTGTTTCTTCGAGACAGGGTTTCTCTCTGTAATAGCCCTGGCTGTCCTGGAACTCTCTTTGTAGACCAGGCTGGCCTTGAACTCACAGAGATCTGCCTGCCTCTGCCTCCCTGTGTGCTGGGATTAAAAGCGTGTGCCACCACGCCGGGCTTGTTTTGCTGGTGTTCTGAGATGGAGTCTTATAACATAGACAGGCCTTAAACTCAGTACAAGGCCAAAGATGGTCTTGAACTCATTACCTTCCTGCTCTCATGCCAGATACTGGGATTACAGGTATGTACCACAACATCTGGCTTATGTAACCATTTTTTTTACTTATTTTGGGCTGGCAAGATGATTCAGCAGGTACAGGTGCTGGCCGTCAAACCTTAAGATCTGAATTCAATCCCTGGGATTCATAGGGTGATTTCACAGCCTTCTGAAAGTTGTCAATGCACACAATAAACAAACAAACAAAAAGAAAGAAAATGTTAGTTTGAAGAAATGGTGTGTATATGCATGAATATATAGGAGGTAGAAGACAGCTTTGGGTGTCATTTCTGAGGTGCCTCCCACCTTGTTTTTAAAGGCTCGACGTGTCAGTGACATCAAGCTGACCAAGTGGTCTCAGCCTCTCTCCCTCTTCTTCCTTTTATCTGTAGCAGTCCAAGGTTGTCCTTTTGGAGGATCTGGCTTTCCACATGGGCCTGAGGACCCAGGTAAGCCCTGGAAAGTGGGTTAGAATGTGGAATCTAGTTACAGGGACTGTATGCCCAGCGAGAGTAGAGGCTGGCGTGAGGATGGCAAGTTGTGACTCCCTTCCAGGCTGTCCCCAACAAGAGTGAACAGAGTGTAGGAAATTCTTGGCACTCCAGGAACCCTGCATTTCTACAGAGATGAAAAAAATGGGAAAGAAAAGGAAAATTCCAATGCCTTACTTAGCCTGCCCTGTGACCAAAGCAGCCCAAATCCAGCCACTTCTTGCAGACAGGCTGTTTTGCACCCAGATTTTGCCACTATTCCTTTCCAGCTGGAGTAGAGCTTCCATCAAGCGTTTGGCTGATCTCAAATCAGAGCCCCTTCACTCAAGAGTCCCTCCTAGGAGAAGCACAGTCACAGCAGGGACAGGCATGCTAGGGGGATAGGAAGCTTGACTCTAGTAGAGAGGTGATGGGATGGGTCTGTGGTCATGGGAACCATAAAACAAGTGCTGAGACTTGTTTTCTTCGCAGGACGCCATAAACCGCATCCAGGACTTGCTGACGGAGGGGACTCTAACAGGTGAGAGAGTGACAATCAATCCTGTAAACAGGTCCTGGCCAGTGGGAGTGAGGGACCACAAAAGGCTGCAGGGACTTGTTCTGAAGGCAGCTTGGCCTTTCCAGTAAGGGACACTGAGGAGTTAGACTTGGTCATGAGGAAGACATAGAAGCCTCGCCCTAGCTAAGGAGTGAGGAATGTGAGGAAAGGATTGGTAAGACTCGCCTACATGGCATTTAATATACCCAGGAAGGGCCAAGCTGACAGGAGGACCAAAAGACTCTAAATCAGTAAAGGAATAGAAGGGCATTTTTTCATCTACACAGGGAAAGCCAGGGAGGACTCAGTCCTACAATGTGCATGTCCCCACAGGTGTGATTGACGACCGGGGCAAGTTCATTTACATAACCCCAGAGGAGCTGGCTGCCGTGGCCAATTTCATCCGACAGCGGGGCCGGGTGTCCATCACTGAGCTTGCCCAAGCCAGCAACTCCCTCATCTCCTGGGGCCAGGACCTTCCTGCCCAGGCTTCAGCCTGACTCCAGCCCTTCCCTCCTGAATGTATCATGTGGCCAACATGCATCTTTGTCCTTCCTGCCATGTTGGGGCAGGCATGGGACATGACCAGAATGTTGTGGATTAAAGGCCTATGAGCGCTGCTGGGCTTCCTGTGGCTTGGTATAGAAGGCCTGGTCTGGGGTTTCAGGTAAGCAGATAAAATCTAGACCTCAGATGCCAGGTGGTGGTGGCACACGCCTTTAATCCCAGTACTTGGGAGGCAGAGGCAAGCGGATCACTGTGAGTTCCAGGCCAGCCTGGTCTACAAAGCAACTCTAGGATAGCCAAGGCTACACAGAGAAACCCTATCTCGAAAAACCAAAAAAAAAAAAAAAAAAAAAAATCTAGACCTCAGGCTATATGTTAGAGGTGGCAGGAGTTTTAGCCACATTTTCATCTATTACACATTTATTGTATTCGTCTGTGCCCTGCAGCCCAGCTCCTTAGCTGAGTCCCTCCTCTTGGGCAGAGAAAAGTACGTAGAGGGGAGTCTCAGGCCGTATCTCCTCCAATTGGTGAAGGAGATCTTATTTACAGATCCAGGAGGTCTGAGTAGAGCCAAGAGCCCTGGGGAGAAGAGTTAATGAGAACTGCCGAGCATAGAGACCTGGGACACAGGTCTCTCTGTGTGTCTCAGGAAGGCAGGTCTCTGGGAGAAAGACTGCCTGGCTGCTTGTGAAGCAGGGAGCGGAGAGAGAACGATTTGCGCTGCATTTAATTGTTTGACAGCACATCACGTGAACTCAGCCCTGAGTCCTTGACAAAAAGCGTTCTAAGTGGTGTGGGTGATTCCACCCACTGGAGGATATGAGGAACATATGCTCAGAAGTGGGTGTGGGACGGAAGATGTGTCTTCTGGAGGGTCACTTGCTCTGGTTCCTGTGGGCAGTGCATGAGGTAGGCATCATACTTTGCTGAGGATGAGATATATTTTTACGTTATTTTACATGTATGGGGTTTTGCCTGTGTGGATTTGTGTACACCACGCGCATGCCTGTAGAGTCCAGAAGAAGGCATCAGGTGACCTGGTCCTGGAGTTACAGAGGGTTGTGAGCCGCCATGTGGGTGCTGAGTCCTCTGGAGGAGCAGCCAGTGCTCTTAACCTGAGCTGCCTCTCTAGCCCATGTTTGTACTGTGTGTGTGTGTGTGTGTGTGTGTGTGTGTGTGTGTGTGTGTGTGTGTGTTTTGAGACAAGATCTCACTAGCTGGCTTGAAGTTCGCTGTATGGACCAAGCTGGCCTTGAACTCAGAGATCTGATTCTGTTTCCCAAGTGCTAGAATTAAAGTCATGCTCCACTGTGTACCATCTCCTTTGCTTGTTTTGGGGACGGTATGCACTTTAGTCAGTGAGTAAACGGCTGTCCATTGTTGGTAAGGTCATCTATAGCCTAGTCTTTGTAAGAGAGGAAGAGCTAAGATGACCAAAGTAGGGGATGGTAGGAGAGGCATAGTTGACAGTAGAGTCAGCTTCTCAGTGGTTACTGTTCACAGTTATACGTTAGATCAGCCTGTGGGGCTCTTAGTACTTCCGAGATAGACTACACCCAAGGCCAGTTGCGGCAGATACCATCAGAGTACATTTACACAGTGGAGGCAGCACTGTCCCTGCCAGGCTGTTGACCTAGGTTCAATCCCTGACACCACATACAGAGTTAGACATGTTACTATACTATGTAATCCCAGGACTCCTGCAGTGAGGTGGTAGCAAAGCCCAGAAACTTGTGGGCTAGCAAGTCTGGAACATGCAGCCTAGCAGCAGAAACAAGAGAGACCCTGCCTCAGAAATGGAAAGCTGCTCCAGAAAGTTGTCCTCCGACCACCACACGGGTTCATGACCACATTTACTTACACACATACAAATAACAAAATCGAATCTCCTGCAAGAGGCTTCTCAGACCAAGACAGTAGCGCCAGAACCCTGCCTCCACCCAACTCATGTCCCTCAGCATCTATCTCTAGGTAGCTGTGGCTCTCTGAGCCATCCTCAGGACCACACCCCAAGGCCTGAAGTAGGATGAAGGCACACTGGGGAGTGGGGACAGACTCATGTAGCCCAGGCTGCCCTCAAATTCAAGGTACTTTGGACTACGCCTTCCAAGTGCTGAGATTATAGGCGTGTACTGCCATACTCCTGCCCCGAACCTTTAATGATTTGTGATGCCACAAGGGCTTGATGTAAAAGAAAAGGCTTATAACCTGCTCCTCTCTCTCTCTCTCTCTCTCTCTCTCTCTCTCTCTCTCTCTCTCTCTCTCTCTCTCTCTCTCTCTCTCTCTCTCTCTCTCTCTCTGTGTGTGTGTGTGTGTGTGTGTGTATGTATCTGCATGTTTTCCTGTGTACCACATACATGGAGTGCCCATGGAAACCGGAAAAGAGCATTAAATCCCCCTGGAACTGGAGTTACAAACAGTTAAGAGCTGCCATTTGGATGTTAGGAATAAAACCCAGGCTGTCAGCCAGGTGTGGTGGTGCACACCTTTAATCCCAGCACTTGGGAGGCAGAGGCAGGTGGATTACGGTGAGTGTGAGTTCAGCCTGGTCTACAAAGTGAGTCCAGGACAGGCATGGATACACACAGAGAAACCCTGTCTCGAAAAAACAAAAACAAAAAACCAAGATGTCTGGAAGAGCAGCCAGTGCTCTTAACCACTGAGCCATCTCTCCAGCCCCTCTAAAGGCATATAATCTTTTGTGCATTATTTGTTCATTATTTAATATTTAGTCTGTTATTAAATGAACAGTTCCCGGGGCTAGAGAGATGGCTCAGAGGTTAAGAGCACTGTCTGTTCTTCCAGAGGTCCTCAGTTCAGTTCCCAGCAACCACATGGTAGCTCACAACCATCTATAATGAGATTTGGTGCCCTCTTCTGGCCAGCAGCCACACAAACAAACAGAATATTGTATAGATAATAAATACATCTTTTAAGAAAAATCAACAGTTCACTAAATAGTAAGTAGCTAATGTTTTGCTAAATATGTACAAATTGCTTTCACAACTAGTCAGTTAAAACTTGAGGGCTGCAGAGATGGCTCAGAGGTTAAGATCACAGCCTGATTTTCCAAAGGTCCTGAGTTCAATTCCCAGCAACCACATGGTGGCTCACAACCATCCATAATAAGATATGGTGCCCTCTTCTGGTGTGCAGGCTCATATGCAGACAGAATACTATATAAATAAATCTTGAAAAGAAAAAAACCTTGAAGGATAAGCTGGGCTGGTGGCACATACCTAGAGTCCCACACCCTGGGGACAAGTGGATCTCTGAGTTCGAGGTCAGCTTTGTCTATATAGTGAGTTCCATAACAGCCAGGATAAGCAACTTAACTAATTTTAAACATCAAGTGTTTAAGATTTCTAAGTATTTAATTAAAAATTCTCAGGGCTGTTGATACAGCTCATATAGAGTGTGTTTGATCTCTAGCACCACGCACACAAGAAGTTAATGTATAAATACTTTAAATACTTGTTTCTGTTTCTAGATAGGGTCTCACGTAAATCAAGCCAGTGTTGTAAGCAGCTGAAGTAAATGCTTCAAGGCTGTTGTGCACTGTCTCCTGGTGCACGGTGCTTTTCACCTGTTGTAGTTCATTGCCAACAGTGGCTACATTTTCAGCACCCTGATGGTGATTCGATCTTACAATCCATCAACAAATCAGATTGTTGTCTGTTTTAAACAGGGTCTAAGATCCAGACTAAGCTGCCCTTGAACTCTCAATGTTCCTGCCTGCTTTCCAAACGCTGGAATTTTGTTTTATACTATTATACCTGGCTTTATGAACAGTGACCCACAGATGTGGAATTGTAGTTCAGTGTTACAGAACATGAATGTGAGGCCCTGCAGTTTATCCTCAACACCTAACACTAAGAGAGAGAGAAAGAAAAGGGTGTCCTAAAGAGCCTTGCTCCTTTTGCATTAAGTACAGGGCTAAGAATGACTGTCGAGGTCAGTGTCATGTATTGTACATAACTGGTGCATGTGTGTGTGTGTGTGTGTGCCTGGGGTACTTAAGGAGGCCAACCATATTCTCTGGAGCTGGAGTTTCAGACAGTTGTGAACTGCCAGATAAAGGTGCTAGGAACTAAACTCATGACATCTTTGATAATATCAGTGCTCCTAACTACTGAGCCATCATCCCTCCAGCCCTTTATTTGTTTGGTTAAAGGTTGAGAGAGAGAGAGAGTTGTGGTTGCAGGTCTCTACGAAGGGTATCAGATCGTAGAGCTAGCATTATAAGTGATTTCGTGCCACCCACTGTGAGTGCTGGGAACTAAGCCTAGGTCCTCCAGAAGAGCAGGAAATGCTGTTAACCACTGAGCCATTTCTTCAGCCCTGTTTGTGTTTTGAGACAGGCCTCTTATGGCCTAGGCTGGCTCTGAACTTGCTATATAACTAACGACAGCCTTGATCTGCTGCTTCCGTGAAAAGTGTTGGGATTCTAGGCGTGTCCTACCACGGCTATTTTTGTGGTGCTGGGGATCGAACCCAAAGCTGCATGCATGCAGGCAAGCACTGTACTGAGTTACAGCCTCAGCCCTTTGTGTTTGTTTTCATTTTGTCTATCTACTTTAGGCTTTCCTGAAACTCACTATAAAGACCATACTGGCAGGGGGCTGGAGAAATGGCTCAGTGGTTAAGAATACTGACTTCTCTTCCAGAGGTCCTGAGTTCAATTCCCAGCAACCACATGGTAGCTCACGACCATCTGTAATATGATCTGATGCCCTCTTCTGGCCTGCAGGTGTACATTCAAATAGAGTACTCATATACATTAAAAAAAAAAAAAAAAAAAGACCATACTGGCTGTCTTAGTCACTTTTATGTTGCTGTCTGAAAAGACACCATGACTAAAACAAGTTGTATAAGAGAAAGCATTTAATTGGGTTCCATTAACATGGTGGGAGCATGGCAGTAGGCAGAAGGCACTGGAGCAGTGGGTGAGAGCTCTACGTCCTTATGGGCGCTCAGCAGCGAGAGACAGATAGACACTGGGCCTTCTTCAGCATAGTCACGTCTACTCTAACAACCATAGTGACACTCCTCCAACAAGGCCACATCTAATCCTTCTCTCATCATGATCAGCTGGGGACTAAGCATGCAAGTATCTGAGCCTGTGGGGCTCACTTTCCCTTAAAACACCACACCAGCCATGAACATTTGATGTTTCTGCTTGTGCCTCTCAAATGCCTGGCTGCCTTAATGTCTTGTTATTTTGTGCATATTGTCTCATGTCAAGTAGTCTGGAGTACAAATACAAATCCATAAATAAGATATTATTGAGCATATTCCCATAAGCCTCAGGAAATTGTTTCCACATCTCAGTTACTGTCCCTACTGAGTGACAACAGCTCAGGAAAAGAGACACTGGCATATCAAAGTGAAACACACAAAGGCAGAGAATAAACGTTTCATTAGGTCAGCACCAAGCCTGTCTACAGTAATTATGTAAAATAAGTTTACAGAGAAAACTCTGAGCTGGGTTAATTTATTCTTGCTATTACGAAAATGAGAGCTGCTTGAGCCTGCATGTGTCCATGAAATTGGTGGTATTTCTGTGTAACTCCAGCACATAGGAGCTACAAGGTGAGAAGCTCGTGGCTCTCCTTGGCTGCGTACGTAGCAAGGTCTAGCCAGCCCAGGGAACTAAAGACTTTTCCTTCAAAACAAGACAGAAAGCCTCTTCTGCTTCACAAATAGTTGCCAGTACAGAGAGCTTACTTGAGGGTAGTGCTTGGTATTTTGTTTTACTTTGTATCTTGCAAGAAAGTTTACAGTGATCAAGCACAGGTGGCTCCTTAGTATTATAATGCAACCCATTCATTTTATTTTACTGTTTTATTATTTATTTAGAGACAGAGTCTCACTGTGTAGCCTGGCAAGCCTAGAACTCTCTATGTAGACCAGGCTGGCCTGGAGCTCATTGAGATCCACCTGCCTCTGCCGGTGCTTGAGGTCAAAAGTATGAGCCACCATTCCCAAAACACAAATACCCTTAAAGTTGAGACCTTGGAGAACATAAAACTATCAACTGTCTACTTTATGTGAGGCACGCAGTTAGTTAAAAAGTAATAAGAAGGGGCTGGAGAGATGGCTCAGAGGTTAAGAGCACTGTCTGCTCTTCCAGAGGTCCTGAGTTCAATTCCCAGCAACCACATGGTGACTCACAACCATCTGTAATGAGATCTGGTGCCCTCTTCTGGTGTGCAGGTCACATATAGGCAGAACACTGTGTATGTACAAATAAATAAATAAATATTTTTTAAAAAGTAATAAGAATACAGTCATGAATATAGTTTTACATTTTTCTTTACCTTTTGGTTTTCATGGACTCTGTGTGCACATGTAATCAGCTTATAAAATGTAAAAGACTTCATCATATTTAGATCATAATCATTTCAGTTATATTTTTTATATTGGTCTATGTCATTCTAAGGACCTTTACAGGTAATTTCCATAAATACTTGGTCCCATTTCAAAGGTTTTTCCTCATTAAGTAAACATAGCTGTAAAAAAAATAATAATGGAGGTGCACTTGGGAGGCAGAGGCAGGCAGGGCTCTGAGTTCAAGGTCAGCCTGATCTACAGAGCGATTTTTCAGGACAGCCAGGGCTACATGGAGAAACCCTGTCTTAAAACAATCTAGTACAGGGGCTGGGAAGGTGACTCAGTTGGTAAAGTGCCTAGTGGGCGCCAATATAAATGCCAGGTTCCAGAAAATGTCTGTAACTGGCGGAGTGACGGGTATGTGGTTTACATAAGCTGATCCCTGCACCCCACTGGCCAGTAACTCCAATCAAACCCATGAGCTACAGTTTAGTGAAAGACCTTGTTTTAAAAATCAAGATGGAAAGAATCAAGGAAGGGACTAGATGTCCTCTCAGCCTCCATGTGTGCCTGTGCACAAAACTGCCCCATACAAGCTTTAGTGTAAACATCCAAACCAAGGTGTGAATTGAAGTTCATCATCCACCACCATTTGGTGTTTAGAAGCACAGTCCTCCCGCAGAAGAAGCCCCAAGCTTCCCCTTTGTAGCTGAAAGTTTTCTACGTCACAGTGGCCAGTGGGGTTATGTGATAATATTCACTGTTCTGTATCAGCTTTCCACTGCTGCTGTAACATCTTACCAGAGCCTAGTGCTGTTGTAGGTGCCGTTTATTTTGATGCCAGTTCTCTTGTGTCTCAGGCTGGCCTTGAACTCCATATATAGCTCAGGGTGATGTTGAACTTCTGATCCTCTTGCTTAACCCCAAGGGACTAGGATGACAGGTCTGCACTGTCTGCTCAGTTTTCTGTTGTGATAGAGCTCAGACCCAGGACTGAGCTACAGCCACAGCGCCATGTAGATTACTGGGTTTGGAGGCTTAGCACTCCCTTATAGATACAGGGTAGGACTGACTTCCTTCAGGAAAAAGTCTCTGGCTGTCCACACACATATGCAAAACCAGTTATGTCATTCTCTCTGGCCATTTTTCTGTAGTCAAAGTAGCTTTCCTTCAGTTTTTCTCTCTTTTTGTTCATTTGTTTAATCAGGGTTTCTTTGTGTAGCTTTGGCTGGCCTGAAACTTGATGTATAGACCAGGCTGGCTTTGAGCTCAGAGAAATCCACCTCAGAGTGTTGGGATAAAGGCCACCATACTTTTATCCTCCCTCCCTCTTTCCTTCCTTCCTTTCCAGTCAGTCCCTTTTAACCTGTGTTTTAATGCTCTTCTTTATCCCATTGATAAGAGAGAGATTCCCAAACCTGGAGTTACAGGGGCTGCCAAGCAGGGCACCTGACCCTAGATGAGTGAGATTGATAGCATGTGTTTCTTAAGTCTGACTGCAGTTCAAGGGAAGAAAATTATACCGGCCAGGCAAGGCTGCACTGGAGTCTCATCTGCTCCACTTGGTACAGAGCTTGGGGGCTTTACTCACACGTTCAGAGTAGGAGGGCAACCTCTGCTTCTACCACGCACGCCTTCTTGATTTCACCAACTCAGGGTAGCACATAATCCAGACTCTCCCTGTCAGCATTAGGCTTCCTCTCCACCCTTCCCAGGAGCCACTCTCTAGCTCCTCAGGCTGGCCTGGCAGCAATGCCATAACTTGCCTTGAAGGAGCCACTCTCTAGCTCCTCAGGCTGGCCTGGCAGCAATGCCATAACTTGCCTTGAAGGAGCCACTCTCTAGCTCCTCAGGCTGGCCTGGCAGCAATGCCATAACTTGCCTTGAAGGAGCCACTCTCTAGCTCCTCAGGCTGGCCTGGCAGCAATGCCCCAGCTTGCCTTGAACTCAGTAATCCTACGTCAGCCTCACAAGAACTGGGGTTGCAGGCTTCAGCCACCATGTCTGGCCTGCATAATTTTTAAAGTTAATTTATTGTTTGTTTGGAAACAGTATCTCACTATCTAGCCCAGGCTGACCTAGAAGTCAGTATATAGCCTAAGCTAGCCTTGAACTTCGGTCTGCCTCTCTCAGCTCTAAATACTAGGTATACATATACAGAAGAGGGCCAAGGGCTGCTATACCAACCTTTAAGTATTGATTTTTTAAATTAATTTTTTTAAGCTACCATTTCTCTGTGTAGCCCTGATTGATCTGGAGCTCACTATGTACCCCAGGCTGGCCTTATAGCAATCTTCTTGCCTTTCCTACCTCAGTACCTGGTGTTGGTTTTATAGGTATGTTATAGTTTTTTCATTTTGTTTTGGTTTTTGTTTGTTTGTTTTTGTTTTTATGTGGATAAGTGTTTTGCCTGCATATATATCTGTGCACTACATGTGCTCCTGGTGCCTTTGGAGGCCAGAAAAGGGTGTTGAATCTGAGAGTGAGGTTCCAAATGGTTTTGAGCTGCCATGTAGGTGCAGAGACTTGACCCTCCAGAGAAATGGGTCCTTCGGAAGAGCAACTGGCTGATTCTCCTAACCACTGAGCAGTCTCTCCAGCCCGTGAATAATGTACTGTTTTAGATGGAAATCATACTATGCTGTCCAAACTGACCTCCAGTGTGTGGGTTTAAACAGTCTTTCCACCTCAGGCTCCTGAGTAGCTGGGACTCCAGGCATGTGCCACCACACATAGCTGTGAGTGACTTCTTTCTTTTTTCTTTTTAAACAGGTTTTTATTTTGTAGCCCAGGCTGGCCTCAAACTCTCCTGCATCAGTCACCTGAGTGCTGGGATTGCCCCGTTCTCCTGGACAGTTAGTATTGCTCTGAAGAGACAAAGTCACATGCCCCATAAAATAGGGGCAGAGAACTGTAAGGAGAAGAATTGAAAATGAAATAGAGGTGTAGTATATTGTGACAACAGGAAACCGGAATCAGCAGGGTCAAACGTCTTCATGGAGACTATAAAGAAAGTTAAATCTGTGATGGCTAAAAACCTCACGCTTTCTCAGGGTGCACAATGATCATTTAATGCAATAGTTTTGGTAGGGTCCTAATGTCTTCACAGAATAACAGGAATGTATTATTACTGTTCTGAATTGAAAGGGCATCTTTTGTTTCTAGAAAGTTAATCAATGGTGCTACTGAGACATATAGTAGCAATGTTTGAATTCTGAGGGGAAACTGAGAAGAAACTCTGGGCAGATGAGATGATTTAGCAGGTAAAAGTTCTTGGGGCACAACCTAAATTTGATTTCCCAAAGCCATGATGGAAGGAGAAAACTGGCTTCTAAAAGCTGTCCTCTGACCTCCACACATCTGCCATGGCACACTCACTCTTTCTCAAAAACTCAGTAATAGTTTTTAAAGGCTAAGACACACTCTTAAAAGCAAAAATATAAAAACGTGAGGCAAAACACCTGCTTTAAACAGATTAGCCCAGTTCTGCCGTCATTTCCAGTAAGATGACAAGGGAGTAGGATGGAAGATGGGCAGAATTCTGTGAACACACAGAGAAATACTGTGAAAGTATTTCCACCTAGGTCAAATTCTTAGAAAAGCTGTCCGAGCTGGAGAGATTGCTGAGTGCTTAAGAGCACTGACTGCTCTTCCAGAGTACCCAAGTTCAATTCCCAGTAACCATGTGGTGGCTCACAATTGTCTATAATGAGACCTCGTGCCCTCTTCTGGCCTGCTGGTGTATATGCAAGCAGAACACTGTATACATAATAAATAAATAAATCTTAAAAAAAAAAAAAAAAAAGAAAGAAAAACCAGAGCCTAAATACTGGCAATGACATTGAGACCAAATAAGCAGAGTTGGCAGAAGCCAAAACCACCTTAAAGAGAGGTGGTGCTGGACAGAACCCAGGCTCTCCTGTGTATTAAGTTTACACTCTCCCTGATTTACACCAGCTTCACGTAGCACTCCAGAGGACAGCGAGCACATCTCCAGTATCAGGGCCATGGCGAATAAATGAATAGTGCGTTTCAGGCCAGCCAGGCGGCCTAGTGAGACGCAGTCTTAAAAAACAGGCAAAAACTCTTCACTCTTCAAAATATATGTGGTTGTTTGTCAATCAAAACTTTCTCTTGCCTGGCATGGTGGCACACACCTTTAATCCAAGCACTCAGGAGGCAGAGACAGTCAAATCTCTCTGAGTTTGAGGCCAGCCTGGTCTGCATCATTCCAGTACAGCTAAGGCTCTGTAGAGAGACCCTGCCTCAAAGACAAAACAAAAATGAAAAAGAAAAGAAAATTTCTCTTTGAGATTCTTTCTGTATTTCACCCTCTTCTCATTGTGTAAAAATGATAGCAAATCTGGACTGGTCTGTTTAAAGCAAGTGTGGCACGTTACCTCTCTACGAGAAGAAATGAATTTATCTTGGAATTGGTGGCTGGCCACAAGCCAGGAGGACCACCACAAGTTCTATGACACCCTAGTTCACAGATTTCCAGGACATAGAAATGATTGGTCATTGACTAATACTTACAAAATAAGAATTTAGTTTATTTAATACATTTCTTTGCTTTTTTTTTTAAAAGTTGGTTGTTTGGATAGTTTTGTTTGTTTGCTTGTTTGTTTTGTTTTTCAAGACAGGGTTTCTCTGTGTAACCCTGGCTGTCTGGGAACTAACTCTATAGACCAGGCTGGCCTTGAACTCAAAAGATTCTCCTGCCTCTGCCTCCCAAGTACTAGAATTAAAGGCATGGACCACCACCCACAGCTTATTTAATACATTTAAAGGCAATCATTAGAACTGAAAACAGGCATTAAAAGCAATTATAGAAAAAAAAGCAACAAAAAAAAAATGCAATTCAGCTAGACATGGTGGCACATGCCTTTAATCCCAGCACTTGGGAGGTAGAGGCAGGGGGATCGCTGTGAGTTCGAGGCTAGCCTGGCCTACAAGTCCAGGACAACCAAGGCTAGACAGAAACCCTGTCTCAAAAAACCAAAAAGGGGGTGGGGGGTGGGAAGCAATTCTATGACATGGTCCTGTGTCATAGGCTGGCTAAAGGCCAAACTCATTAAGTGTCACAACAGATATTATGAATTAAATCTTACACCAGCCTTTTCCTAGTGCTGAAGCCTGGGCCTAGCTTCCTTCACCATACTGACCAGGCCAAGGCCATAGCTCAAGGCTGACTGCTTTCCTCGGGCAGCCACTCTGGGCAGCTGGTAGTCCCTGCAGTGTATGGCACATGAGCTTGCCAAAATGGCAATCTGAGTCAAAATGAAGTCTTTGTGCCACTCAGTCTCTCTTTGGGATGGGGACAGGGACTGTTAGTTTTACAGCAGACACGGGGTACAAGGTATAGGATGCATATTTCCTGTAGTGACAAGTTTTAAACTGGTCAGTTTATTGGTTCTGGTCTCCATTGGGATCGTATCCTTCACATTCTGGAGGCACCATGTATATTGAGGGATGTTTTGTTTTGTTTTGTTTTGTGTTTTGTTTTGTTTTTGAAGACTGGGTTTCTCTGTGTAGCCATGGCTGCCCTAGAACTCACTCTGTAGACCAGCCCGGCCTCGAACTCAGAGATCCGCCTGCCTTTGCCTCCTGAGTGCTGGGACTAAAGGCCTGCGCCACTACCACCTGGCTTGAAGGATCTTAAGGGTTGTTTTGTTTTTCCAGTTTTTTTTTTATTGTTGTTGGGTTTTTGTGGTTTTTTGTTTTTTTGTTTGTTTGTTTGTTTTGTTTTGTTCTGTTCTGTGTATGGTTTGTTTCAACCGTGTGTTTGTGCAGTGCCCGTGGAGGCCAGAAGGTGTCAGATCTCTTGAAACCAGTCATCATGTGGGTGCTGGGTATTAAACCCAGGTTCTGTGAAGAGCAGCCAGTGCTCTTGACCACCAAGCCATCACTCCAACCCCAGATGTGAAGAATTTAGGACGTCTGCTGCACCGGGAACAGCTAGTGCAGGAGTTCAATCAAGAGTCCAAACGGGGTCGTCCATAAACCAAAGGGCTCATACTCTTTATTTAAGATGTGGGGTTCAGAGAGAATAGGAACCTGATGGACTCGTTGGAGGGCAGAGATTAGGGGCTGGCCTCAAGAATCTGGTATAGCAGTTAACAGGAACTGAGGCAGAGTATCTGTGCCACCGGGCCTGTGGAGCAGGCGAGCCCGCGCTAAACGACCAAAGGGGTTAAGGCACCGAGTCCCGCCCCCGACCAGGATTGGCGGGTCCCGGGGGCGTGGCCGGAGGGCGGGCCCGCGTTTGCCGCAGCCGCTGGTGGGCGGGCCGGGCGCTGGGCGGGAGGGGCCAAGAGCAGAGCCCGGCCGCGCCGCGCGCCCAGTGGGGCGGGCTTCGGGCTGCGCCAGAGAGCAGGGCAGCTGGCGCCGGTGTCTGAGCCTCTGCGCCGGACTCTGAGGCAGTGAGTAAGTGATACAGGCCTGCTGGGGCGCCCCTCCAGGTTCTCCCTCAGGTCAGCACGTCCGCTGCATCGCGCGCTGCTTCTGGCCGGTGGGAAGCTGGGGAGGGGGCGCGTCCCGCTGCTAGGGTACCCGGAGCGGCGGGGGTGGGGGGGCTGTGATGAGGCCGATGATGTCATGGACGCTTCACCCGGCGGGGTTGGGGGGGTGGCGGCCGGAGGGGGTGCGGCCCGGATTATGTCACCTCATCTCTCTGCACCCCGCCCCCCCGGGAGGCCACGCAGGTTGGTGGAGAACCGAGGGAGGTATGGGTGGAATTTCTCCAACCGCAGAGACCTCTGTGGCACCTTTGCGGAGGGTTTGTGGCTGGGAGCTATGTGCTAGTGAATGGCAACCCTCCCCCCTCCCCACTCCGACACACATGAACAGCCGAGGCAGGCTCCTGTGTGAGCGGGTGGGTGGGGGTGTGCTGTCGCTACCTTCAGCCCTGAAGCAGTGCCTTCATCAGAGCCGTGATCTCGGGGATGGGCTTCTTGCCCTGCAGGTGCCCACGTTTCCAAGGGAAGATAAATCTCCCCTCATACATCCCAACCAAGAAGTTCTGCTCCTTGAATCCCCTTTCCTGAGTCCGTCCTGGAAGCTCTTCCTTGTTTCTCTCTCCGAATCCATTTCCTATTTGCATTGCTCATAAGCAACATTCCCACAAGCATCGGCCTTGCATTTTCTTGATGTCAGGGCCCAGAAACCCCTAAAGACATCTTTCGTGCTCTAAGGTAACACGGGCTTCCAATGGGGAAGCTTCACAGTGCAATCTCCCTGGGGCATCCTGAGCTAAGTGCTTCAAGACTCCTCGGGTATCAAGGATGCTATGCTGAGCAGGAGTATTTGGACTGGCTCCAGAAGAATATAGGATGGGCAGAGGGCTGAGAATAGGTCGTGTGTGGGGTGAAGAGCCCACGTCAGGAGAAATATAGGATGGAAATTAGAGGCCTTGGGGACTCTGCCACAAGCTTTACTGGGTTGTGGGTGCCAGAAAGATTACCAGGCATTTTACACATAATACATTTCTTTCTTAAGACTGCTGTAAGGTAGGTGTGAGAACCTGAGGCGGAGCGATCTGCATGAGGTTCCATTGCTAATCAGTTGAGCTGTAGTTTACATCTGGAGCTGATGCTGCCAAGAATTCTGTTGCGCTTGACTGTGCTTGTGGAAAGGCTTTAGCCAGAGTCCATTTGGCCCCTTTGACCACTGGTATTGTATCACAGGCACTGAGGGTTGGTGGGACAGAAACAGAGGTAGGCTCAGGCAACAGGCTACCATCCCAGACTGATCTGATGGCTGTTAACTGCCTTTGCAGGTCACACTCTTGCCTCGGCCTGCCCACCACCCTGTCCTACAGAGGGAGCTCAGCCCTCTCTCTCCCTCAGTTCCTACTTACCAAGAGACTATATCCCACTCCTCGTCCTTCCAGCTCTCCACCAGGGTTCCGAGGAAAGAAGGTTGGAAGAGGCAAGGGGCAGGGAGTGGTTACAAGGGGTTGACTACCACAGGTCAGGACTATGGCAAGGACCTCTATGGGAATTGCCTGTTGGTTGACTACAAAGCAGCAGGCCTCATGTAAAGCCTGCGGAGAGAGGCTCAGGACAATGTCTAGGACCCTAAGAATCTCCCAAGGACCCACACTCTAGAGAAAGAATGCGGCAGACTGACATATGACCACCTCCAAACTTTGCTCGGAGCCTCCTTCCCTGGAGCTCCGAAAGGAGAGCTGTGCAGTTTATAAAGATCTTCCCAAGCACTCATTGCATTACTTCCTGTCACTCAGAATCAGCACACTCACTCCTGGGACTTGGTCCTTCCTCCACCCCGGCCTGTGGCACAGCTCCCTTGTGCTAGTCCTCGGCCAGCGTCTCACTAATGGTGCCCGCCTTCAGTGCTTCTATCAGCGTTTTCATTCCTATCAAAATGTTGCTTGATTTTTTGGTAGAGTGTATGTGCGTGCACACAGAGAGGGATGGAGGTGTCTGTCACTCTCTGCCTCATTCTCCTGAGACAGTCTCTCACTGAACTTGGGAGTTAGGCCGGCAGCGGGGGCGGGGGGGTGGGGTGTGCTACAGGTTAGGGTTAGTAGCGCAGCCACAGGGTGGTGTCTGATGATTTTATGTGGCTGCTGACGGTTCAGGGTCAGGTTCTCGGGCAGCGGGTACTCTTACTCACTGAGCCGTCTCCCGGCCTGTTGTTTATTATGTTTTCCCCTGTTTGTTTCTGGAGAACGGGATCGCATGTCGCCTACACTGGCCTCAAACTCAGTATCTACCGAAGGCAGGCCTTGAACTCTTTTTTTTTTTTTAATATTTATTTATTTATTATGTATACAATGCTCTGCCTGCATGTACCCCTGCACACCAGAAGAGGGCACCAGATCTCATTATAGATGGTTGATGAGCCACCATGTGGTTGCTGGAAATTGAACTCAGGACCTTTGGAAGAGCAGTCAGTGCTCTTAACCTCTGAGCCATCTCTCCAGCCCAGGCCTTGAACTCTTGATCTGCCTCCGCCTCCATGCCACCGTGTCCTGCTTCCGGGGTTAACTTTGAAAAAGAAAAGTCCTTTGATTCCTGACTTTCTCAAATGAAGACCTAAACTGTCCTCCATTAACCAAGAGCTCCGCTGTCTCTTTGCAGCACCTTCCCATCCCTGTGATCCTGTCTGCTTTTCTATACTTTTCTAAAAACCATTTCGCCATAGACGCCAGTGGTGTTTGCAGCTGCGGAATCCAGACCACACTCTTCACTTCCAGTTTTACCTTCCAGACCCCTTTTCTTTTTTTTTTTCAACACTGGAAACAGTCCTCGTGTTTGTTCTGTTTCCTTCCTCCCTCCCTTCCTCTCTCATTTTGTTTTGTTTGTTTGCTTGCTTTTTGTGTTTTGTTTTTGACAATGAATCTCACTTGGTTCTCACTGTTGTATCAAACTCCTGGGCTCCAGTGATCCCCCTCAAGTAGCTCAGGCCGCTTGCTGCTCCTCTGCCTGTTTCTTCTTTCTTGACCTCCTTCCTGATTTTTATTTATTTATTTTTAAACCAGGGATTGAATCCAGCCAGGGTCTTGCATGTGCTAGGGAAGCAGCAGTCAACTGCTGAGCCTGTGTGTGTGTCGAGACAGGATTTCTCTGTGTAGCCTTGGCTGTCCTGGGCTTGCTACTTGTAGACAAGGCTAGTCCCAAACTCACAGCAATCCTCCTGACTCGGCCTCTCTCTGAGTGCTAGAACAAAAGGTGTGTGCCACCACATCCAGCTGCCTTTTTTATTTTTTAAGACAAGGTCTCACTAAGTTGCTCAGGCTAGCCTTGAACTTGCAATCCTTTCGTTTCGGAATTCCAAGTAGCAGGGGTCTGGGGCCTATTTCTCCAGGCTGGTTAGTGCCCCTGCTTTGAGTCCCCTCCCCATTTTGGCTTTCAGGGCACAGCTTCTCTTGGACTCTTTGCTGCTCCCACACTACCTCCCATCCTTGCTTGATGGCTAGGCCCACCTACGCCACTCTCAGATGCTAACAATCAGCCTTGCCTCCCTGCAAGAGGTATCTTTGGTCTTCTCTTCCAAGCAATCTCTGCCTGTCAAGTTAATGATGTCACACCCACACCTGGTGCCCTAGCCCCTTCTCATGTTCCCTCCACCTGAGCTCCAGCTGCGTGAGGATTTGCCAGTTCTTCCTGTAACCGTGCCCAAGCCTCCCTGTTGGCTCCAAGCCTCGGGCCATGCAGCCTTCACCCTGCCAGTCGCAGCTGTCCCCTACGTTGAACTCAGTGAGGATGAGAGAGAGAGAGAGAGAGAGAGAGAGAGAGAGAGAGAGGGAGAAGAGACTAAGCTTAGGGTAGGAAAAGGTTTCAAGGTTGAAGGCCAGCAGGCTAGAGTATGCCCAGAGTGGAGGTAGCTGGGGTAAGGCCAAGAGGCCTCCCTGTTGGGGTTCTACGCCTGTACATCCCACACTTCGGTGTTTCCCTAGGTGCCTCTTGTGCCCCAGGCTGGTATCAGCTTACATGTGGGCACAGGATGAGCAAAAGGAGGAGGGTGGCAACAGTGCTGTCTTCCACACCTGTGGAGGTAGGCATTGGATGGATTTCTGCAGTGCCGATGACCAGCTTGTTAGCGAACTTGGCAGTGTTCAATGTGGCCAGAAGAAACTGAAGGGTGCATGTGTCAGCAGCCTCCCTTGGTTTGGGGCGTGACATAAAGGACACACCATTAGAATTAGCCATGTGGGTAAGAAGGAGGTCTGCAGAGCATTCAAGAGGTGCTTGTACATGGACCCCTAAGCTTTAATAGGGAAGAAAGGTGCCCCGCCTGGTTTCTGGGCTTTACAGGCCTGAAGAGCAGCCCTCTTTCATAACTGGCACACGTATTTGAGCTATTAGAGCCTCTAGCTAGTGGCCGGGACTTGCCAGGTGTCCCTGCCCACCTGTATAATACAGATCTCTAGGACAAAAGAACCAGGAAGTAAGCGAGGCCTCTCTGAGCACGAGTAATAAATAATAGGAGGCTTTGCACCCCCTTGTGTGGGAAGAGTTCACCCAGCAGAACTGGCTGAGAACACTTCATGGTCAGTTGACGTGGGGTCAAGGTCCAAAGGGAAGGTGTGTGTGTGTGTGTGTGTGTGTGTGTGTGTAAAGGGAAGGTGTGTGTGTGTGTGTGTGTGTGTGTGTGTGTGTGTGTGTGTGTGTGTGTGTGTGTGTGTGTGTGAGAGAGAGAGAGAGAGAGAATGGCTAATCCAAAACTCTTCCTGGTGGTACCGCATTCTTAGCAGGGTTCAGCAGGCATGGCATCCTCAGGGGTCAGCATTGGTTGCGCAAGCCCCGCCCATGTTTCACCCACCTGTGGGAAAAGCCTGGCGGGAGGAGTTGGTTGCTCCTGTGCTAGTGTCGCTGTGTCCCTGCCCCTGGCCTCTGCCAGCTTGGGGACTATTGCAAAGTACTGATCTCAGAGTGGGCCACTCGGGGGGGCCAGGCCCTCACAAGACCAAGTTAGGAAAACCTCCAGGGAGGCTCCCTTGCCACCTGCTGCAGCCACTGCCCAGGCGCGCCAATCGGTTTAAGCAGGGCTGCGCCCACCTGCGACCTTGGAGCAGGCCGCAGCAGCAGCTCCGCCCACCCAACTCCAAGACCGGAGGTTCTTTCGCTGGCTTGCTGGGCGCCTGGCGCGCGACTACACGGTTTTTAATGACTCCCATTTCACAGAGGAGAAAACTGTAGTACGGGATGGCTTGGTCAGTTAGTCCAAAGTCGCACAGCTGGTTCTGGCCGAGCCCGGACTTCGAGAGAGAGCCATATGGCCCCTGCAGACCCGGCCTCGGAGGGTCCCAAGCTTGAGGACCCGCCGGCCCCCCACCTCTTTGGAAAGGTAAGGAGAGAAGTCTACCCTGTAGTTAGCTTTCACTTCTATTGTTCACCACCTTGAGTCAAGGGGCCGCGGAAATACCCACGCTGTTAGCTCTGTGTGTGTGTGTGTGTGTGTGTGTGTGTGTGTGTGTGTGTGTGTGTGTGTGTGTGTGAAGTATATTGTGTCTCTCTAACCTCTGAGGTCCCCTATTGAATTCAGTTACTGCTTTCCTCAACCCGGCCAATCTCCCCAGCCCAGGAAGCGGGGGAATATAGGAGTCATGACCCAGGGTAAATTTAATGAAAACTAAATTCTGGAAGCTGCAGCACAGTTAAGAGGGTAACTGGGTCTGAGAGGCTCATGGGTGGAGTTGGGTTAAGTGAGTACAGTTGAGGCGTATGCATGGTGCTGTGCTGGGGTTGGGGTGGCTTCTGACCTCTCTACCTTCCTTCCCACTTGTGCCCACAGTGCCCTTCTAGCTTAGTCATGGCGAAGCTGGAGACGTTACCTGTGCGCGCTGATCCAGGGAGGGATCCTCTGCTGGCTTTCGGCCCCCGGCCTTCTGAGCTTGGACCCCCAGATCCCCGCCTGACCATGAGCAGTGTGGATGGTGGGGTGACCCATGCCCAGGAGTTTCCTATGAAAAGCGTGGGCACTCGAACAGGGGGTGGGGGCAGCCAGGGCAGTTTCCCTGGTCCAAGAAGCAGTGGCGGCGGCGGCAGTGGGGCCAGCAGAGAGAGACCTGGCCGCTACCCATCAGAGGACAAGGTTCTCGCCAATTCTCTCTACCTCAATGGCGAGCTGCGGGGCAGTGACCACACAGATGTCTGTGGTAATGTGGTGGGCAGCAGTGGGGGCAGCAGCAGCAGTGGGGGCAGTGACAAGGCTCCACCACAGTATCGTGAACCCGGTCACCCACCCAAGCTCCTGACCACCTCTGGCAAGCTAGACCAGGTTAGTCCCAGGACCCAAGAGTTTTTTAGGGGGGCTCATGGGAGGCAGGAGGAAAGCCATCTTGGGGGAGCTGTGGAGTTACAATCCTGGGGGTAAGTCTCACTTGTGGATCCAGGACTGGGATGGCTTGTGGGAGACTTCGTTTGGAGATCTAACAGGGGCAGGAGTTTTGGATGTAAGGAAGAGGATTAAGATCTCGGTCTGATGCCTCTCCCTCCCTCCTTTTATGCAGTGCTCAGAGCCACTAGTTCGGCCATCAGCCTTCAAGCCTGTTGTACCCAAGAACTTCCATTCCATGCAGAACTTGTGTCCTCCACAGACCAATGGGACCCCTGAGGGACGACAGGGCCCTTCTGGACTCAAGGGCGGACTGGACAAGTCTCGGACCATGACTCCAGCTGGTGGGAGTGGGGGTGGCCTCTCAGACTCAGGCCGAAACTCACTCACAAGCTTGCCTACCTATAATTCCAGCTATAGCCAGCACCTGGCACCCCTCAGTGCCTCCACCAGCCACATCAACCGCATTGGCACTGTCGGCTACAGTAGTAGCAGCAGCGGCGGCGGCGGGGGGTCAGGCTACCAAGATCTGGGGACCTCTGACAGTGGGCGGGCATCCAGTAAGAGTGGGTCATCCTCCTCCATGGGGCGGTCCGGCCACCTGGGATCTGGGGAGGGCAGCAGTGGAGGCCTGCCATTTGCAGCCTGTTCACCGCCCTCGCCCAGTGCACTGATCCAGGAGCTGGAGGAGCGGCTGTGGGAGAAAGAGCAGGAGGTGGCAGCTCTCCGCCGCAGCCTGGAACAGAGCGAGGCGGCCGTGGCCCAAGTGTTGGAGGAGCGGCAGAAGGCCTGGGAGCGAGAGCTGGCTGAGCTCCGGCAGGGTTGCAGTGGAAAGCTGCAGCAGGTGGCCCGCCGTGCCCAGCGTGCCCAGCAGGGCCTACAGCTGCAGGTGCTGCGGCTACAGCAGGACAAGAAACAGCTGCAGGAGGAGGCGGCCCAGCTGATGAGGCAACGGGAAGAGCTAGAGGACAAGGTGGCCGCCTGCCAGAAGGAGCAGGCCGACTTCCTGCCCCGGATGGAGGAAACTAAGTGGGAGGTGCGGGCTGGGGCGGGGCCTAGAGCTTTCCTCCCATTCATCTTCTCCTCCAACGTGTAGTGTAGTGGGGGGGGGGGGGGGTACGAGGGAGGGGAGTGAAAGGAGTAGGACCAAATCAGTTCAGAGTAACCGAGAACAGAGGCTGTGCCCTTGGGCTGTAGAGATGAGTTAGCCAAGGAACCCCCATGGGGCAGAGCAAGAGCCGAGGTGCCTTTGGAGCCAGATCTGGGAGCTGGGTTGATATGAACCTTAACTACCTCGGCTTGTGTCTTTACCGGGGCTTCTGCTTCCGCCTGTCCCTATCCAGGTGTGCCAGAAGGCGGGTGAGATTTCCCTCCTGAAGCAACAACTGAAGGACTCACAGGCTGATGTGTCGCAGAAGTTGAGTGAGATCGTGGGGCTGCGCTCCCAGCTTCGGGAGGGTAGGGCCTCCCTCCGGGAGAAGGAGGAACAGCTGCTCAGCTTGAGGGACTCCTTCGGCAGCAAACAGGCCAGCCTGGAGCTGAGCGAAGGCGAGCTGCCCCCTGCCTGCCTCAAGCCCGCACTGACCCCAGTGGACCTGGCCGAGCCACAGGAGGCGCTGGCCTCCTGTGAGAGCGATGAGGCCAAGATGCGCCGCCAGGCTGGGGTGGCAGCTGCCGCTTCCCTGGCTTCTGTTGATGGGGAGGTGGATGCCGGGGGAGAGGGTGGGACACGGGCCCTACGCAGGGAGGTGGGGAGACTGCAGGCTGAGCTGGCTGCTGAGCGGCGTGCCCGTGAGCGCCAGGGTGCCAGCTTTGCAGAGGAGCGCCGGGTGTGGTTGGAGGAGAAGGAGAAGGTCATTGAATACCAGAAGCAGCTCCAGCTGAGTTACGTGGAAATGTACCAGCGCAACCAGCAGCTGGAGCGGCGACTCCGGGAGCGTGGGGCAGCAGGGGGTGCCAGCACGCCTACTCCCCAGCATGGAGAGGAGAAGAAGGCCTGGACCCCCTCCCGCCTAGAGCGAATCGAGTCCACAGAAATCTGATTCTCTGTCCTCTTGCACAACCTTCTGACAAGTGCCCTGTCTGAAGGTCGGGAGTCACCGATGGCCCCTTCCATTCATTCATTTCCCTTCCCCACGTGTGCTGCATATCCCCCAGACCAAAGAGGTTCTCAAAGCAGCTGGGACCCAACCCCCTTGTCCCCCTAGTCCATGCAGCTCCAGCACTGCCTCTGTGGGTAGCCAGCCACTCCAGACCCTCTCTCCAAGGAGAGCATCGGGGAGAGCAGAGTGCCATGGGGTGAGGTCCCAGGCGCAGGGAGCATGCTCCTTTTCTGGGAAGCCTCTGGTTGGAGATGGAGGCAACAGGCTTGCATTGCCAGGAAGTACCCGAGCCCCCTTCCTCGGATCTTGGGCTGCTGCTGCTGCTGCTGGCCATCTTGTGTCCAGTGCTATTGTCTGCGCTCTCCTCCGAGGCCAGACAGCCTGAAGGAACCTGCATGGGTCTACCAATGCTGACAGACCCTAGGCTCCTAGTCTCTCTCCTTCGTGTGGTATTCTCCTAACCCAGGCAGCTTGGTAAAAGAGGGAGCAGATGGCCTGCCTGTGGTTGGGAGGGCTACCTGCCCAGCCCCCCACCCTCACACCAAGGTATCTTGGACTCAGGCCTCAGAGCCTGGCCTAGTCCTGAGCATGTGTCCCTCTGTGTATATTGAGGGAGGTGACAGCTGAGGCTGGAAGCTCAGTACTCAGGGGAGATCTGCCTTCCTATTCTTGGGAAAGGTCACCTGGAGGTTTCTCAGCCCCACCCTCACCCTCTGGCCAGGATCCTCCAAGGCTACATGCCCTGCTGCTTGGTTGACCCCACCATACCCAGGGTCACTGCTCAGCTCTGATTATAGCTATGAGTGCTACCTGCCTCTTAGGCATTGTGTGCCCTGTTGCTGTGGTCAGATGGATGTCTGATGTCTTCCCGTGTTTTCCCTCACTCCCCCCCCCCACCAGCCTTCTGCTTTCATGCTCACATCATCTTCCCAGGCTGCCTTTTCTTCCAAGTCTAACCTTTTCTCCCAGCAGAAAGCTCTGCTTGACTTTTGGTGCACTGCTCACTCCCCAGCTCCACTGGCCCAAGTCCGAGCCCGGGGCCCTTGTTTTGAGGGGCCAACCAGGGTTGGAGGTGACTGCCCTTAAAGAACGAGGCTAACGTTCGAGGACTACTGACCCTTACGTTGCTTGCCAGACTCCTGAGCTGTCTTATTTTGTCCGGGCAGGGATGGCCAGTACTGTCATCAGTGTGGGTTGCGACAGTCAATGCCGCTGTCCTTTTCTAGGATCTCTCAGATTCTATCTCCCCAAGACAGGCATGGAAATTCTAATTTCTCTTTTAAGAAAGTAATTTTCCAATTCACCAGCAATAACAATCAAAGGAGACTTGGCCCTCAGTTCTTGTATTTCTCTTTTTCACTCTCTCTTCTACCCCCAAGATGGAATTTTGGGGTCAGGATGGAGAGAGTTGGTAACTACTGTGAGCAAGTCCCCCAATCCCTGACCAGCCTCCTCCCATGACTGGTGACTGTTTAACAAGCTGTGCATCCCCCACAAAAACAGGAGTGCCCTGTTTGTGGCCTCCAACCCTCTGCACAGCTCCTTCTGGGTGGTCCTCAAACAGGTTTTTGACCTCGATTGGAGGCCACTCTGGCAACCACTGCCCACCCTTCTAATCCCTCACTACACCTGCTCCAGACCCTGAGCCTGGTCCACCGGGGCTGGGAGAAGGCACTAATACAGAACAAAATGAAGACGGGGGAGAGAAAAATATGAACAGCTTTGGAATGTCCAACCACAAATAAATTATATATAAATATATAAATATATATATATATACCATATGTGATGGAAAGAGTTTTCATTTTCCTTTCCCAAAGAAATAAAATGGAGAAAGCCTCTTGGATGGCATTCTTTGGCCAGCTTGTATCTTTGCAAGTATGGGAGGTAAAGTTGGGCAAGGGGCAGGACAAAGCTGGAACAGACGTTGCTCCAGAGGAGGCAGGAGACCAGAGATGTTCATTAGGCTGCCCAAGGGGATTGGCTCAAAGGCCAAGTCTTTCACGTTCATCCAGGAGTCATGGTTCCACCTTTCCTACCAATGGGCATGGGGTGGGGTTTCCTGTTCAGTTCTGGCTGTTAGTGTTACAGCCAGTTCTAGCTCAGGAGCTGGACACTTGGCTGCTGTCCAGAAGAGGTAGGTGATGTGGGACACAGTGGCATCACATCTGGGTTGACACTCCCCCCCACCCCAGCCCAAGACAGGGTTTCTCTGTGTAGCCCTGGCTGTCCTGGACTCACTTTGTAGACCAGGCTGGCCTCGAACTCACAGTGGTCCTCCTTCCTCTGCCTCCTGAGTGCTGGGTCACAGGCATGTGCCACCACTAGATCTACACTTTTAATGAGTGGCTTATTTTCCCTTCACCTGGCAAGTCTAGATAGAGGTATCACAGATACCTGGCTCTTTGTGGATTAGAGCAGTGGTTCTCAACCTGTAGGTTTTCGACCCTTTCCTGGGGTCGAACATCAGACAGTCGTGTTATGATTCCTAACAGTAGCAGAATTACACATAGGAAGTAGCAGTGGGGTCACCACTGCCTGAGGAGTTCTTTTAAAGGGTAGCAACATTGGGAAGGAAGCACTGATCTAAAGCCTAGATTGCCATCTTCCCACTCTCCTACCCAACCTGTCACCTCTTTGCACGGAGCATCGAAGATCTTGGACAAGATAGATTTGCATCTCTTTATCATGATAGTGGAAGTTTTTCTGAGGCTGGGTGTGGTCGCACATGGCTTTAATCTCAGCACTCCGGAGTCGGTGGTGGGCAGATCTCTGAGATGGAGGCCAGCCTGGTCTACACAGAGTTCCAGAACAGGTAGGGCTACATAGTAAAATGTTGTTTCAAAAAATTTTTAATCAATAAATGCAGATACTTAAAAAAGAAAAGGGGGGGGAGCTTTTCTAGGGGCTGGGGAAATGGCTCAATCAATTAAGTGCCTGCCATACGGGCATGTAAACCTGAGTTTAGCTCTACAGCACCAACATAAAAACAGGCCCTGAGACCTGGTCTATCTGTAACCCCATCTCAGGGGTCACCAGGATACACATGGATCCCTCGAGTTTATTGGCAAGCCAATCTGGCTGAATCTAAATCTGTGGGCTCCAGTTTCAGTGAGGGACACTGTCCTCAAAAGTAAGGTGGAGAGAGGCTCAGGAACACACTTGATGCTGACCACTGGCCTCCATATACACACCCTAAAGCAAGGTCCCAGGACCATGCAATGACTCTTCCCTTCCAGTCCCGTTGGCCAGAGCTGGGCCATAAGCTCCTCCCACATTATGGGAAACTAGGAACCAGTATTCGGCAAAAAGAAACTGGACTGTCATGACTGTCTAGGAGCAATCAAGCTTTGTCCCCTGGAGGTGGGATTTTTCACTCTGGGTTTGTGACTAGATTATAATCGGTTGAGAAGTCCCTAGCCAGTGTAAGCCATGTTACCAATGGTCTGGGGCACACATGTTGAAATGTTCACAGAACTCAGAAGACCAGGCTGTCCTTGAACACCTGCCTCTGCCTCCTGTTTTGTTTTGTTTTGTTTTGAGACAAAATCTCTCTACATAGCCATAGCTGTCATGGAACTAAGATCAGGCTGGCTATGAATTCATAAAGGTTCACCTGCCTCTGCCACTTCAGTGCTGGGATCAAAGAAGTGCGCCACCATTCCTGGCTCCTTGAATCTATTTTTTAAATTGATTTTAAAAATTTATTTATTTATTATTATGAATATAGTGCTCTGTCTGCATGTACACCCACGGGCCAGAAGAGGGCATCAGGTCATATTATAGATGGTTGTGAGCCACCAAGTGGTTACTGGGAATTGAACTCAGGACCTCTGGAAGAGCAGTCAGTGCTCTTAACCACTGAGCCATCTCTCCAGCCCCTTGAATCTATTTTTTATCTCTTTATTGCTAGGCCCTCTTCTGAAAGCATTTTCACTATTATTATCCTTTTTGTATAAATGACAAACTAGGCTTGAAAAGTTTATGTGACTTCTCCAAAGTCATAAAACCCAGGTGGCAATCCTAGCATTCGAACCTGTGCCATTTACTTCTTCTCAATTACTCCCAAAGCGATCCATCCAGGGTACTATTCTTCCCTCTGTATGTTCTCAGCTACTAACTACTGCTACTAGCCCTTAAAGTCAAACACTAGAAAAACCTTAGCGGGAAACGCTGCCTGGAGCCTTTTGAACATCCGCGGCTCCCGTACCAACACAAGCGGAAGTAAGGGGCCGCTGGCCGGAAGTGGGTTGTGAAGCGGTTGGTGCTGGAGGAATGTGTGTTGGTTGACTTACCCTGTGCGGCCCGGGGCTGGAATTGGGGCGCTGCCTTCGCTGGCCTCAGGTGAGTGGCGGCGGGGGAGAAGAAGGTGGCTCAGTTTGCTGCTTGCGCTCTGGCTCCACCGGGCCCGGCGCTCCACTATCCTGGTTCCTCCAAGCCTGCTGCGCCGCGGAGGTGCTTCCCAGCCGGCGACAGTAGCGCCATCTAAGAGAACCTTTCTGTGCCTAGGCCACCTTCCCCACTCCGGACTGCTGCGACT
This sequence comes from Acomys russatus, assembly GCF_903995435.1. Classification (NCBI taxonomy): domain Eukaryota; kingdom Metazoa; phylum Chordata; class Mammalia; order Rodentia; family Muridae; genus Acomys; species Acomys russatus. Next base: position 66,514,489 of record NC_067140.1, on the reverse strand, counting down.
GTGAGCAAAGACTTCTTTGAAGGCTGCTCTTGACCCTCTGTGAAGTAAAGATCATCTCTGTACGTATCGCACAGAGCTGTTAAGGCTGCATTCTGCCCGGTCCCTCTCCACATCCTAGTGTGCGCGCAGAGCCCTTTGGAGAGTGACTTAGAGGGTCTTAGAGGGCCCCCATCTCGCCAGGTAGCACTTTGAGCGGAGTTTGATTTAGGGCCTGGGACAGGGTGAAGGAATAGGACACACGCCTTTTCTTCATTTGAAGCAGTTTTCGATTGTACAAGCCAAACTCGGGGTAGTAATGGTTCTCTTGCCCTCCCCTCCCCAGGGATAGGAAGTAATTTCTCCTTTTCTGTGCAAATTATGACATCTCTTGGCTCTGGCTCAAGGAACTTTGGACAGAAGTCTTTTTTTGTTTGTTTGTTTGCTTGCTTTTTGTTTTGTTTTGTTTTTCGAGACATGGTCTCGCTGTGTAACACAGAGGTCTTTTTTTTTTTTTTTTTTTTTTCCCGAGACAGGGTTTCTCTGTGTAGCCTTGGCCATCATGGACTCGCTTTGTAGACCAGGCTGGCCTCGAACTCACAGCGATCCGCCTGCCTCTGCCTCCCGAGTGCCAGAGGTCTTTACGTTACATACGATCATGAGTCTTTTCACAGGCGCCGTTGCATTGCTTCATCCTGTGGAGCTTTATCTAGATACTCTGACGTTATAGGTAACTGGTATTTTGTGCTCATGTTTTCTGCATAAAAGGATTCTGGTCAGGCATGCAGTTGTACTTTTTGTTTGGTTTGGTTCGCACCCCCACCCCCACCCCCACCCCTCAGTCAGGGTTTCTCCTGTCTGTCCTGGACTCAATTTGTAGACCAGGATGGCCTCGAACTCACAGAGATCTACCTGCCTCTACCTCCTGGATGCTGGGATTACAGGCATGAGCCACCGTGCCTTGCCTGGTGTTGCACATTTTTAATCCCAGCATTTGGAGGTAGAGGAGGCACATCTCTGAGTTTGAGGCAAGACAGGGCTGTACTGTGTTCTCCCAAACCCCTCTTTTAAAAAAAAGGAGGAGGAGGAGAAGTTTCTTACTTTAAAACCTTACAAATTGGAAAAAGAGATAAAACAAACCCCCAGTTGTTTGACTACAACTTTTGTTGAGATTTTCTCTCGTGTCTACGTGGGTCTTTATATTGTCTTTACCTGGCTGCTTTTTTTTTTTTTTTTTTTTTTCCGTTTTTTGAGACAGGGTTTCTCTGTGTAGCCTTAGCTGTCCTGGACTCACTTTGTAGACCAGGCTGACCTCGAACTCACAGTGATCCGCCTGCCTCTGCCTCCCGAGTGCTGGGATTAAAGGCGTGCGCCACCACGCCTGGCTTACCTGGCTGCTTTTTAGCCATAAAGTGAAGGAATGGCCATGGTGGCGTATGTCTGTAACCCAAGCACACAGTTAAAGGCCTGTCTGTACAGCAGTAAGGTCTCCAGCACAGGACAAATGGCTGAGGTGCCTATTTAACGTATCAAAGTAGACATGGGCATCAGGTCCTCCTGGCATCACTCAGTACCTGTGGAGTCATCCTGGCTAGCATCGCCACCTGCTACCCTATACTCTGCAGCCCAGGAGCTGGGTTTCCCTTCCCCCAGCGACTCTGAATCCTACATAATCTCAGCCATTTTGGCTACCAGTCCTTTAATCCTTTTGCCTCTTGGTTCCAACTCTCCTGGCCTCTTGGCTTCCGGTTCCTCCCATCTTCCCACCTCCCCACCCCCATCTCCCACATGGCCCAGGTCAGTCTGTTGGCCACATTCACTCTGGACTCCTCCAGATGCCTCTGGCTGTGCTCTTCGTCAGATTTACAACAAAACTCAACTATACCTAGAAGCAGTTATGTCCTCATTTTTCCCCCCTATTCAGCTACTTAGTTTGAGGCCAGTCTAGGCTACCTGGGACCCTGTCTTTAAAAAAAAAAAAAAAAAAAAAAGGAGGGGAGGGGGAAAAAGAAGAGGGATGGTTTGAGCTGGGTTGGATTTTGTTTTGGCTTAGCTCGTGGACACTTACTTTGACCTACAGACTTCTGCACTTGAGCATAACTATTTCATAGGCTCTGCTCCTGTGTGAAAACAGATGGGAGGACACGGCCTAGTTAATGTCCTCTCTGGCAGCGCAGGGTCCTTACTGCTAGTTTCTAAGCCTTTGTGGCTTTAAAGTATGACTTTAGCACCTAGAAGTCAGAGGCTCAGGCTGTGGTGAACATACAGTGTAGGAGGCCCGAGTTTGACTACTTTGCAAAAAAGAAAAGACAATGTGAGATTGAGATTGGTAATTTGTATATGCTGAGGTATCATACACTTGATTAATTTAGAGCTACCATGGCTCTAAGAGCCCAGTTTCCTTTCCTAACTTCTGGGCTGTGATTTAAAATAGCCTCGCTGAGGCATGTACCTGGAGGATAGGAAGGTAAGATCCCTGGCTTCCGTGATACCCCAGCACTCTGGGTGGTCTTGGGAATGCCAACACTCTGAAACTGAACTGTGGTCTCTTAGACCCCTAAAGAGGATACAGAGAGGAGGCTCAGTTTAGAAAATTGAAACTAGGCAGGGAGCTTGTTCAGTGACATCAGATTGGGTCCTTTAATAAAGGAACCAGGAATTAAGTGAACATAATCATAGCATTCTCTTTCTCGCTTTCTTATATGTGCTCTGGGAAATCTTGGGAAAGAGGAGTTAACTATTCTGTCAGCACATGCCTCTCTTGCCATGCGCTTCCTCCATACGGGCTTATTCTGCCTCCTCTCGTCCCTTTTTATTTCTCTTTTTCTTTAATTTCTTTCTTTTCTTTTTTTTAAAGACAGGGGATCTTACTATGTAGCTCTGGCTAGCCAGGAGCTTCCTGTGTAGACCAGGTTTGGCCTTAAGCCCACAAAAATCTACCTGCCTCTGCCTCCTTAGTACTGGAGTTAAAGATGTGCACCACTATACGTAAACACACACACACACACACACACACACACACACACACACACACACACACACACAATTTTGTAGCCCTGGCTGTCCTGGAACTCTGTAAAACAGAAAACAGGCTAGCCATGAACTCACGCCTGCCTCTGCCTCTCACCTTTAGTTAGGACTAAAGGTGTGGACCATGAGCCCAGCTAGTCTTGGCTTTGTTTTGTTTTTGAGACAGAGTCTTATATTTCCTAGCCTGTCTTCAAACTCAATATATAGTTAAGGGTGACCACTTCACAAATGCTGGGATTACAGGCATGCCCCACCACACTTCTAGCACATTTATTTTGTAAATTTATTTTTTGTTGAAGTTGTGCATACTGTGGTTTAAATAGTTCAACAGAGCCATTTTTGTTCCCCCCAAAGCATTTTCAGCAGGATATTTTGGGTTTTGACATCTATCATTTTATTTCTTTTTCTTTGAGGTTTGATTTAGTGCTATAGTGACACGATTAAGAGAAGTTTTAGAGGGCTGAAGAGGGCTCAGCGGTTAAGAGCACTGACTGTTAATCCCAGCACTCGGGAGGCAGAGGCAGGCGGATCGCTGTGAGTTTGAAGCCAGCCTGGTCTACAAAGCGAGTCCAGGACAGCCAAGGCTACACAGAGAACCCTGTCTCAGGAAGGAAAAGAGAGAGTTTTTTAGCAGCTGCTTTCACACTTCCTTCCTGCCTTCATGTGGCACTGAGGAATGAACTCGGCCTCTGTATGGTAGGCAGCAAACAACTATTGAGTTACATCCAAGGGCCTTTTGATTGTTTTTGTTTCCAGATTTTATTTTTAATGTGTATGAGTATTTTGTCTAAATGAATGTGTGTGCATCACAAGCTCGCCTGGTGCCCACAGAGGTCCAAAGAGGGCACTGGATCTTCTGGAACTGGAGTTCTAGACAGTTGTAAGCTACCTTGAGGGTACTGAGAGTTGAACCCTGGTTCTCAGAAAGAACAGCACGTGCTCTTAACAACATTGTTTTGAGGCTGGGACCCACTAAGTTGCCCAAGTAGAACTTTTTATCCTATTTCAACTTGAGCATCTAGGATTACAGGGGTGAGCCATCACATAGCTAGTGTTGCTCACTCTTCCTTCCCTCCTTTTTTTTGGGGAGGCGGTTTGCTTTTGCTTTTGTTGTTGTTTATTTATTTGTTTTGTTTTTCGAGGTAGGGTTTCTCTATGTAGCCTTGGCTGTCCTGGACTAACTTTGTAGACCAGGCTGGCCTCGAACTCACAGCGATCTGCTTACCTCTGCCTCCCGAGTGCTGAGATTAAAGGCGTGTGCCACCATGCCCGGCCCCTCTTTTTGTTTTGATTTTGAGACTCATTCCTGTTTCCTAGAGTGGTCTTAGATACTTCCCACACCCTCTCCATGACAGTTCCGTCCTTTTTTGATTTTGGTTTTTTGAGACTGGGCTTCTCTGGCTGTCCTGAACTCCAGTTGTAGACCAGGCTGGCCTCAAACTCACAGAGATCTGCCTGTTTCTGCCTCTGCCTCCACGCCTGGCACTAGCCCTATCTTTGTCTTTTATACATACCAGTATGTGTTATGCATTCCACTTTTTTATTTATTTATTTTGTTGTGTTTTTGTTTTGTTTTGTGTTTTTGTTTTTGTTTGTTTGTTTGTTTGGGTTTTTTTGTTTTGTTTTGTTTTTTGAGACAAGGTCTCTCTGTGTAGCCTTGGCTGTCCTGGACTCACTTTGTAGACCAGGCTGGCCTCAAACTCACAGCAATTCACCTGCCTCTGCCTCCTGAGTGCTGGGATTAAAGGCATGTGCCACCACGCCTGGCTATGCATTCCACTGTTAATGACCAGCCAGAGGACCTTCACCAGACGTCAGGACTTTGATACTGGACTTCCTAGCCTCTAAAGCTGAAAATTCAACTGTCTCTTATGTAATCATTATTCACAGATGTCTAGGGAGTATTAAATGATCGGGGACTATAACTGTTTCTTTCTGGCAAAACTTTTTGTCTTAATTTTGTTTTTATTTATGTATATGTGTATGAGTGTGCCTGCAAAGGCCAGGAACGATATCGCATTCCTTGGAGGTACAGTTACAGATGTTTCTGAGCTGAACCCACCTCAGGTTCTCTGGAAAAGCAGAAAGTTTTCTAAGTCATGGAGCCATCTTTCCCTCCCTTCCCCACCCGCTGTTTCCCTTTTTAAATAGGAAAGAAGATCTCAGCATAGCCCATGTTGGCATCAAACGCATGATCTTCCTGCTTCAGCCTCTTTAAGAGCCTGGACTATAAGCATTACTTCATCGGTAGTGAATACCTGGCAATTTTTTTTTTTTTTTTTTTTTTTTTTTTTTTTTTTGAGACAGTGTTTCTCTATGTAGTCTTGGCTGTTCTGGACTCATTTTCTAGACCAGGCTGGCCTTGAACTCACAGAGCTCCAGCTGCCTCTGCCTCCCAGAATGCTGGGTTTCCAGGTGTGAGCCACCACACCTGGCTTTTTTTTATCTTATTTTTAAAATTTTATTTACCTTTATTTTATGTGCATTGATGTTTTGCCTGCATGTATGTCTATGTTAGAGTGTAAGGTTGTGGAGTTACAGTTGTGAGCTGCCATGTAAGTGCTAGAGTTTGAACCCAGGTCCTTTGGAAGAGCAGTCAGTGTCCCTAACTGAACCATCTCTCCAGCCCCTAGCGATAACTTTTGTTAGTGTTATTACTGGCTTATTTTTCTGTCTGTCATCTTTTTGTCAGTTTTGTTATTTTGGAAAGAGAGTCTCTCTGTTTAGTGTAAGCTAGCCTTGAAAATGTATCGATTCTTCTGGCCAGTCTACCAAGTGCTGAGGTTAGAGGTATGCGTAGGTAAGTGCCACCTCACCTAATTGAAAACGAATTCATTCTCCCTCCTGAGACAGCGTAGCCCTGGCTAGTCTAGAATTTGCTATATGGAGTAGGCTGGCTTCAAATTCTCTTTGATCTACCTGCCTCTTCCTCACCAGTGCATTACCATGCCCAGCATATTAAAACTCCTAATTTTTCTTCTTAAAATTTCCCTTTAGATTTATTTTATTTTACTCATATAAATGTTTTGCCTACATATATGTATATAAGCCGTGTGCATGCTTGGTACCCTCAGGGTTCAGAAAAGGGTATCAGGTCCCCTAGAACTGGAGTTGTGAGTCACTGTGAAGGTGCTGGGAAACAAACTAGTCCTCTGTAAGAGCAACTACTCTTAAACACTGAACCAACTCTCCAGCCCCTAAAACTGTTTTGTTTGTTTGCTTGTTTATTGTTGTTGGTTTGTTTGTTTGTTTTTGAGACAGTTATCGTGGAACTCACTCTGTTGTAAATCAGCCTGGCCTTGAACTCAGAAATCCTCCTGCCTCTACCTCCCAAGTGCTGGGATTAAAGGTGTGTGCCAGCATTCCTGCTCTGTTTTAGATTTATTTTATTTGCTGTGCCGACATGTTTTACCAGCATGTGTGTCTGTGTGCCATGTTCATGCAGTGCCCACAGAGCCAGACAAGGGTAGTGGATCCCCTGGCACTGGAATGACTGATGTTGTAAGCCACCGTGTGGGTGCTAGCAAGCAGACTCAAATCTGCAGGAGCAGCCAGTGCTCTCCATCAGTGAGCCATAACAACAGCCCCTCAGCCCCTAAAACTCACACGTTTTCCATCTCATACATCTGTCAACTTTCAGGTCTTTAACGGTGGTGCTGTGTGTAGAATATCCTGCAAAATCCATTCTTTCTTGTTAGTTCTTGAGTGTTCTCTTTATTCTTTTCATAGGTAGGGTAAACTTATTATAATGACACCTAGAATACTAGATTGTGATAGGCAAGAGATGCTTGTGAGTTGACCTGGCATCAGCACTCTAGGTCCTGGCATCTGGAAACTCAGGAAGCAGTAGCATCTTCAGCCCTTCCCTGATGGCTGAACCTACTTCCTGAAGTGTGTCTCTCTGTCTGTCTGGCAGTAGTGTGGCCTGGAGTTACAGATGATGGTGAGCCACCACGTGGGTGCTGGGAACTGAACTTCAGATCTTCTGGAAGAGCAGCCAGCGTTCTTAACCGATGAACGTCTCTCCAGCCTTCTGTTTTTAAGGTAAAGCCTCAGCATGAATGCATCGCTCAACTCATAGAGCTCCTCCTGCCTTTGTCTCTGAGTGCTGAGATTGTGTGTGTGTCGCCATGTTCAGCTGTAGAGGTAATTTTCTTTCCTTCTGTTTCCTTTCATTTTTGTTTTGTTTGTTTTTTGAAACAAGGTCTCTTTACACAGCTCTGGCAGTCCTAGAACTCATTGTGCAGGCCAGAACTCATAGAGATCCAGCTGTCTGAGATTCAAGGTGTGCACCACCACACCTGGCTTATAAAGATAATTTTTAAAAATGTTTTTTTAGATTATTTATTTTATGTGTAGTACTGCATACATGCCTATTGCCCACAGAAGCCTGAAGAGGCTGTCAGATCCCCTGGAACTAGAGTTACAGTAGGTTGTGAGCCGCCATGTATGTGTTGACAACTGAACCTGGGACCCTTATAAAAGCAGCAAATGCACTTAACCACTGAGACATCTCTATCTTCTGTAAAGGTAATTTTTTAAAATTATTGGTTGTAGGCCTAGAGGACTAGCTCACTTGGTCAAGTACTTGCTTAGTGTGCAGAAGGCTCTGGGTTCAGTCCCCAGCAGCTCATAGACCAGGCACCGGGACACACACCTGCAGCGGAAGCACTAGCAGTGGGAGCAGGCGCTCGGAAGGTCTGCCCGTCTCCAGCCACCTGCTGAATTTGATAGGACCTGGATCACATCACCCAGTCTCATAAAACTGCCTAGGAATCATTATCTGTAACCAGGCAGCACATGCCTGTAATAGGGCGTAGAAGCAGGAGGATCTTGAGCTCCAGGCCAGCTTGGGTTTTATGAAATCTGAAAGCCTAAAAAAAGAAGAAAAGAAAAGAAAAACGAAAAATACAGACAAACAAAAATGACTTCGGAGGCAATTTAAAAGTAAATAGAGGAGCCAGGTATGGTGGCACACACCTTTAATCCCAGCACTCTGGAGGCAGAGGCAGGTGGATCACTGTGAGTTCGAGGCCAGCCTGATCTACAAAGTGAGTCCAGGATGGCCAAGGCTACACAGAGAGACCCTGTCTTGAAAAAAAAAAAAAAAAAGGTAAACAGAGGATTTGTTGTTAATTGATAAACACGTTCATATTAACAGTTTAAATCACAACAAACTAGTGGTCTGTAGCAGGGACTGAACTTTTTCTATAAAGAGCTATATAAGAAGCACTTTATGTTTCACAAGCATACAATTTCTTAAACAGTTACTTAGTTCTTGTATTGGGAAAGCCAACACCGACATTAGATACATCCAGAAAAAAAATTTTTTTTACTTACAAAAACCAGGTATGGGGCTCAGTTTGGGCCCCAGGATGTAGCTTGTGACCACCTGAGTAGTTGAAGCTGGCCTGGTAAAACACCAAGTGTAGCACCAGGCAAGGTGGTGCATGCCTTTCATCCCAGAATTAGGGAGGTAGAGGCAGACAGAGCTCAATGTGTTCATGCAAAGTTCAGCCTAGTCTATCTAGTGAGTGCCAGGACCACATAGTGAGGTCCTGCCCCCCAAAAAGGAACCCAGTGTATATAGACATGTTGTGAAAGTAGAATGTACTTTCCTGTCACCACGAGAAAGAAGCCTGGTAGGCAGAACAAAGCCTTTTCGCCTGCCAGGCACTCATGGCTCTTTATGGAGTCTGGAAAGAAGAGGCCAAAAGCAGAGTTAGAAAGACATTTCCCGCCAGGCGTGGTGGTGCACACCTTTAATCCCAGCACTCGGGAGGCAGAGGCAGGCGAATCTCTTGAGTTCGAGGCCAGCCTGGTTTACAAAGTGAGTCCAGGACAGTCAGGGCTGTTACACAGAGAAACCCTGTCCCGAGCCCTCACCCCTCCACCCCCCAAAAAAGAAAGACATTTCCGAAGATCTCTCATGAAAATTTTGCAGCAACAACCTCGTATGGTCCATTGGTTGGCCACTCACATCTCCTTGGGGTTTTGCTGGTAAGTATAGGGGAGAAGAAAAAAAAATGATGAGCATCTGGAAAGATGGCTCAGTGGTTAAGGGCACTTATAGTCTCTTACAGAGGACCACAGTTCAGTTCCCAGCACCTATATGAGACTCACAGTTGCAGAGGATCCAACACCTTGCTTCCATGGCACTGCACACATGTGGTGCATAGACATACAAGTAGGGAAAATACCTATATACATAAAATGAAAAAATATTTTTGCTGTTTGTTTTGGTTTTTTTGTTTTTGAAACAAGGCCTCACTTTGTAGACCAGGCCGACCATAAACTCAGAGATATGCCTGCCTCTGCCTCCTGAGTGCTAAGATTAAAGTTATGTGCCACTACACCTGGCAGGAAAAAAAAAAAAGTCTTTTTGTAAAAAGGAGGAGAAATGTGGGAGAGCCAGTTTCATGGCCTGCTCATTTTTTTTCCATGGGAGAAAAATGGAAATTGTACTGCTTCCAGCCAAGTGAGGACGTAATTAGTACCTGACTCAGTGGCCTCGTTGCCAGTCTGCCTCCTCCAGGGAGACCTGTGCTCTTCCCTGGGCTCGTTAGCAGGACAGCCATGTGAACTGGTCCTCCTTGACCGAAGCATACCTTGGAGTAGCTCTTCCCCACCACTACCATGTAAGAGTTGCTGAGTGTGCTTCCCAGCTCCTAATTACCTAATTCAAACCCTGTTAGACGCATCTGGAAGCATGCTGTGGTGGCACCACCTGTAATCCCAGCTTTATGAAGTAGACTGAGGCAAGACTTCATGAATATGAGGCCAGCCTAAACTACATAATAAGGCCTCTGAGAAAACAAAGCAGCCTAAAGAGGACAGTTGGCCTTTGTGAGAGGAATAGCACTAAAAATGACAGGATTCTATAATTAAGTTTGTGCTGTAACAACTGGGAGAGCTCTGTGGTTCTAATTAATTAAAGCTTACACCCACTTGAAAGCAAATTAAGGGTCTGGAGAGATGGTTCAAACTTCTGAATAGCTGAGAAACAGTCTTTCTTCACGCCAGCATTAAAGTATGTTTCCCAAAGCAGCACCTAGATTTCCATATTTCTCCTGTGCTCTTCATATCCTCTAAAGTGAAGGTCCTTATTATTTAGGTTTTGTTGGCCATTCTTAGTTTCTGATTCTTCCTACTGTAAAGACTCATTTCAGAGCTGGAGTTGATATCTTCCACCTGGTTCTATTAGTCACATTTCTACTCTTGCATAATCCTCTCCTAATCCTCATATTTTCATTTTAAACCGAACCTAAGCTAGATGTGGTAGTGTGTCTTTTGTTGTTGTTATTGTTCTTTGGTTTTTCGAGACAGGGTTTCTCTGTGTAGCCCTGGCTGTTCTGGACTCACTTTGTAGGACAGGCTGGCCTCGAACTCACAGAGATCCACCTGCCTCTGCCTCTGCCTCCCTGAGTGCTGGGAATATAAAAAAAGGTGTGCACCAGTGCACCCTGCTGCTGGTGGTGAATGAAAGGTCTCTGTGAGTTTGAGGTCAGCCTGGTCTACAAACTGAGTTCTAGGCCAGTCAAGATAGACACAGTGTGACCCTGTTTCAGAAATAAATAAATAAATAAATAAAACAAGCAAACAAACAAACAAAAAACCTGGACCTAGAAAAATGGAATCACAAAATGCCTCTTGTGGGCTGGAGAGACAACTCAGTAGTTAAGAGCACTGGCTGTTTTTCCGAGGTCCCGAGTTCAACTTTCAGTGCCCACATAGTGGCTCACAGTGGTTTATAACTGTAGTCCCACGGGATCTGATGCCTTTTTTCTGGTATGCAAAACACTCATACACATTTGACAGACAGACAGAGAAACTTAGAGAAAATGTACAGATTTCCTGTACTTCCAGAGAACCTGAGCATAGTTCCCAGCACCCAAGTCCAGTGGGTTACAACTGCTTGTACCCTTAGCTCCAGGGGATCCAACCCCTTCTTCTGACTTCCTCAGGCACCAAGTGGTGCACACCCATACAGGCAGACAAAACATCCATATACATCAAATAAAAATCTTAAAAAATAAAGCAAATCCTGCTTTTTGCTTTATGCTGTTAGCATGGCAACTTTTCTATCAATGTTCTTATTCTTTAGAGTACTCTTCCTAATATGTTGACAGTAAATGGAATGGATGAGTTGTCCACTTTCACCCCCAGCTGTTTTTTGTTTACTTGTTTGTTTTTAAAAATCCTTCCCTACAAGGAAGTAGATTTGTAGCAAGCAGCAGTATAGATATCACCTAATGGTGTGTAGATATAAGGTTTTCTTGTTTGCAGTGCGCACAAAGTTTTGTGCTTGGGCCTTCACTAACATACTTGCACAGACAGTAGTACAGTCTTTGTATCTATTTCTTTTTCTCTCTTTTTTCTTTTGTCTTTTGAGACAGGGCTTCACAAGATAGTCCTGGCTGGCCTAACACTAGCATAGGTCTTGTTGCCTCTGTCTCCTAAGTACTGGTAGTAAAGGATGTGTACCACCACTCCTGGCTGTTCCTATTTCTTTCTTTCTTTTATTTATTTATTTTTATTTTGTTTTTTCGAGACAGAGTTTCTCTGTGTAGCCTTGGCTGTCCTGCAACTCTCTTTGTAGACCAGGCTGGCCTCGAACTCACAGAGATCCACTTGGCTCTGCCTCCCAAGTGCTGGAATTACAGGTATGCACCACCAAGCCCTGGCCCTATTTATTCATTTGTTTGTTTGTTTGTTTGTTTCTCGAGACAGGGTTTCTCTGTGTAGCCTTGGCTGTCCTGGACTCACTTTGTAAACCAGGCTGGCCTGGAACTCTGTCTCCCAAGTGCTGGGATTAAAGGCATGCGCTATCACGCCCGGCCCTATTTTTTATATTGTGTACATTTTGTGTTATAGGTAGAAGCCACTCATTCTTCATCTACCCTTTTTTCAGTATCTGGCACCAATTCTGGCCCCATCATTTGTGGCCCATGGTTCTTGTGGTATGCCGAAGATTTACAGGCAGTTTCTGTGGAACATCTCCCTGTTCATCTCTAATCAAGCACCATAGAAACAAGAACTTGCCTAGTCAAACATATGAAGACTGTGCTCTGACTGCCAAAAAGATCAGCACAGACTCCAGAATGGCAGCCACTCTCAAGTTGTTTAAACTGTTAAAATACCAAGCATCTTGTAATCCATTTGTCTACCATGCAGCCCAAAGCCTGGCATATTGGAATATGGAAAACAGCACACAACACAGGAGACAGAACATAATAGCTCCTGAGCATGAGAGCTCCTGCCATCCTGCCAGAAAAGTAAAGAGCATTGGTGGTACCACTTTGTCTCAGAGAATCTTCACAACCAGCAGTCCCCACCTGGGTTTGGAAGTCAGCGAAGCTTCTACCCTTCCGTCCAGCACGATGCATCCAGGCTCCGGTGCCACAAGAGTCGGTGAAGAGGATGTAGAGGTTTTTGATTCCTTTGCAGGAATCCGAGTTTTCCTAAAGCTGAGGCCAGAGTACCAGCTTCACAGTTATAATAGAAGTGAGCCTTGCCAACCCCTGTCTGCTTCAGAAGGTGAACTGATTTTGCACAAAGTCACAGTTTATCAAAATAAACTCCAGCCAGAAGTCATTGCTAATTATTTTTATAAGCTGAGCTCTTTGCCAGCAGAACAGCATTCTGTTTTGTTGTCCAGTAATAGCTTTGCTCTGCTCTGCCAACTGAGTATGAAAAACATACAGCTCTTTGATACCTCAGATCTGATCAGCATTTTGAAAGCCTTTGTTGATCTAAGAACTCCTCTCCCCCCTGCCATGCTAGACGTGTTTGAAACCAGATTTTGCCATCAGGTGTGGGAGATGAGTCTGGATCAGCTTCTCCTAGTAGCTGATCTTTGGAGGAACTTAGGCCGCAGAGTGCCTCGTTTTTTAAAAATCTTTTTTAGTTACCTTAATTTACACTGGCAAGAGCTCTCCTTGTCTCAGCTGATTCACTTGATTTATATTATAGGTGAAAATCGTCAGGCTCCACCAGACCTAATGCAGAAACTAGAATCACTGATCCTCAAGTATGTAGATTTGGTCAACTTAGAGGAGGTTGGTACAATCTGTCTGGGGTTTTTTAAATCAAGTAGTAGTCTCTCTGAATTTGTCATGCGGAAAATTGGCGACCTGGCTTGTGCTAACATGGGGCATCTAAGTAGCCACACCTTAGTTCATATGCTTAAAATGTTCCGCTTCACTCATGTGGATCATGTGGATTTCATGAGGCAGTTTGGAGAAATTGCTCCCCAGCGAATTCCTTCCTTGGGGGTCCAGGGTGTTATGCACCTCACTCTTGCCTGCTCAGCCTTACGAATCCTGGATGAAAGAGTAATGAATGCAGTAGCTGCCTCTTTGCCTCCGAGGGTAGCACACTGTCGGAGTAAAGATGTTGCCAAAATTCTGTGGTCATTTGGAACTCTGAACTATAAGCCACCCAACACAGAAGAATTTTATTCCAGTCTGATAAATGAAATCCACAGAAAGATGCCTGAATTCTACCAGTACCCGGAGCATCTTCTCACCTGCCTGATTGGCTTGGCGTTTTCTGAATACTTTCCAGCTGAGTTCATCAATGTTGCTCTAAGTTCAGGCTTTGTCAAATTAGCTCAAGAGAGAAGTAAGTTTGAACTCACTAAGGAACTGTATACTCTCGATGGCACAGTTGCCATTGAATGTCCAGATTACAAGGGCAGTCGTCTTAATTCTCACCTTCAGCAAGAGGCATCTGCAAAGCTGTGGGATTTAGCAAGCAAGGATATGAGATCAAAGCCTGAATTCCTAGAAACTCTCTATTTACTTGAGACAATGTTGGGTGGTCCCCAGTATGTTAAACACCATATGATTTTGCCTCACACCCGCTCTTCTGACCTTGAGGTTCAGCTTGATACTAACATGAAGCCAATACCATTTAATAGTGAAGTGACACCGACTGAAGATGCAGCCCGATTACAATTTAAGCAGGTGGGAGTGAGCCTTACAGATGATTTGGTCAGTCGGTTGCTAAAGGGAAAAGCCAAGAGGTGTTTCCAGGGGGAAACTGAGTTAGAGACTGGCCAGCCACCCATGGAGTTAAGAAAGAAGACAGCCATAGCCTTGGTGGACTCTGATTGCAATGTGACAGATAGACTGGGGGATGTGGGGACCATTGGCCTGCGCCCTCTAGCCCACAAGCAGCCCCCACTAGTGAAGCTAGCTATTCAGTTCACAAACAGGAACCAGTATTGCTATGGTTCCAGGGATCTGCTTGGACTGCACAATATGAAGAGGAGGCAGCTGGCTCAAGTGGGGTACCGTGTGGTAGAGCTACCCCACTGGGAATGGCTTCCGCTACTGAAGCGAACTCGTCTAGAGAAGCTAGCATACCTCCATGAGAAAGTGTTCACCTCCGCTCTCTGAAGGGCCCTCATGGGCATTGGTGCTCAGGAAAGTGATAGGTGCACATCCTACACCTGTAGGCTGAGCATCCTTAACCAGAAAATCAAAGTCAAGTGTTCTAAAATCTGAAACTTTGATTACCGACAGACCTCAGGCCAAGTGGTAGTCCATGCAGATACCTAAGACTTGAAGTCCGAAACAGTCCCAAGTATTGGATGCAGGGATTCTCAACATGTCTTCCAAGTAATTAGAAAAGCCAGAGTGTAGATGGATAATGAAACAGCCACCTATTGAATAGCTGTGTGTGTACTTTTTTGTTTTGTTTTCTTTTTGTTTTTCAACCAAGGATTTTTCTGTGTAGCTGTGGCTGTCCTGGACTTGCTTTATAGACCAGGCTGGCCTCGAACTCACAGCAATTCACCTGCTTCTGCCTGAGTGCAGGGGTTGCAGGTGTGTGCCACCACGCCCGACTCTATGGGTGTACTTTTTTCTGTTACAGAGCCTATAGCTATTGTATGTTATGACAGCTGCTATAGTTGTGTATTTTGCTCAGAATAAATAAGCATCTTCAAAATAACCTTGATCTACAAAGTCTTACTGCGTTTTTTTCCCGTTAGCCTTAAGTTATAGTTATTTTGAGTTGGTGTTTGTTTTTCCTTTTTAATAATTGTTATGTGTGTTCTGGAACCAAACTTGGGTTTTCTGTAAGAGTAGTAAGCACTCATAACCTCATCATCTTAAAAGTAGACCTACAAGATATAGTCCAGCCGGGTGGTGGTGGCACACACCTTTAATCCCAGCACTCGGGAGGCAGAGGCAGGAGGGTCATTGTGAGTTCGAGGCCAGCCTGGTCTACAAAGCGAGTCCAGGACAGCCAAGGCTACACAGAGAAACCTTGTCTCCAAAAATAAATAAATAAATAAATGTATATGTATGTATGTATGTATGTATGTATACACACACACATTCCCGTATTGTGGTACAAGCCCTTAATTCCAGCACTCGAGGTTGAGGTTGGTCAAAATCTGTCTGTTAATCTGTGAACCCATAAAGGTTTTAGTTGTGGTGTGAATTCTTTTTTAAGATTTTCTGCATAGAAGCTCATGTTATCTGTACATAGAGTTTTGTGTTTCCCTTCCACTTTGGCGTTGTTTATTTCTCTTACCTAATTGGCTCTGGGAAGAATTCTAATAAGGCTTGGACCGAAGTGGTAGAAGTAGATGTCTGTCTGATCTTCCGGGGGACGCTGTGGCGTTTGCCATTGAGTGTTATGTCAGCTGTGGGTCTTCATGCAGGCTCTAGCATCAGAAGAGGTTCCCTTTTGTTGCTGCTTCATTGAGTACTCAATAACTATGCTGTTGTTTTTGTTTTTGAGACCGGGGTCTCTCTCGGCAACCTTGGTTATCTTAAAATTCCCTATGTAGATCAGGCTGGCCTTGGACTCAAAGAGATCTGCCTTCCTCTGTCTCCCAAGTGCTGGAATTAAAAGGCTGGTGCCACCACACTTAGCCAAACAGGACAGTCTTATGTCTAGAAAAAAGAAAAATTTGGGGCTGGAGAAATGGCTCAGAGCTTAAAAGCATTGTCTGTTCTTCCAAAGGTCCTGAGTTCAATTCCCAGCAACAACATGTTGGCTCACAACCATCTATAATGTGATCTGATGCCCTCTTCTGGCCTACAAGTGTACCTGCAGACAGAGCACTGTATACATAATAAATAAATAAATAAATAAATAAATAAATAAATAAATAAATAAATAAACCTTTTAAAGAATTCATTGTTTATCTGAAGCAGTTTAAGCTCTATTTGGTAAGTTTGGCAGCCAATAGAGTTTGCATTAAGTTAGGGTTCAGTAGTCAGATTGAAATTGAAATTCCAAGAGAAACTGAAAAGCACATGAAATATGGCCCAAAGAAAAGGGACAAGATCACGATTTTCAGACATTACTAAAGCATTGAGTACAATATTAATCTTGATAGTCTTTTAAGAGGGAAGTACCACTCACTCTTTTATTTTTTCCTAAGAGCAAAAACAGGGCTAACAATGTGAGTCAGTTACAATGTGTTTACCTTGCTGGCCTGAGGTGCTGGATTTGATCCCAGCACCACAAAAAGAAAACTTGACATGTGTTCGTACAGTGCCTCCAGGGCACCAAGCCTGTGGCTTGCCTGCATGCAGCATCAGTTGCAGGTGTCTTTTAGACCTGTAGCTGTGTTTAGTCTTGTTCCTCTGGGCATATATATGGGCCCAGCACACTCCCACTGTGCCATACTGTTACTGCCGGGCATATATATGAAAAAGGCTAGGAGAGCTATCTTTCATTTTAGCTGCCTCTGAAAAGTGTTGCAAGCCACATTTTTTCTTGGATAGATAGGTAACTCAATTTAGAAATTATAAGAAGTACTATGTGTCTTTAAAAGCTAAAGTACCCAATTTCCAAAATTGCTCGCTGTATTGGTATTCTACCTACTCTTCAAGGTTAAATGCTTTTCCAGTATTTGACAGGTAGCTCCCACTTCCCAAATAACCTGTTTGGACCTACTCTTTAAAATATACGTGTCTTCCAGAATTACTTCCCATTACATTCTTGTGTAAGTCAGCTATGACAACTTCTTTATAGGCCCCAAATGGTGTCATGGTCACCCCATTCTCTTCCAAAGTAGCTCTCCATTCTTGCCCGCCTCCACATTTTGACCCTCAGCAACAAGAAGTCAGTTTGGTTGCTTCAGGCTCTGGGGCACACAGACCTTTTAGAGAAGATACTTCATCCTGTTTGCCTAGGACCTTCCCCACTTCAGTATTGAAAGTTCTGTGTTCTGGGAAACCCCTTAGTCCTGGGTAGAGCAGTGCCTCCTGGAAAACTACTCTTGACTCTCCTTTCCTAAGCCAAAGCATAGAAGAAAAAGATTTGTCGCTCCCCAGAGTGTGGGTGCGGATGCTCGGTTCTTACATGTCTGAGACCTGAGGGATCCAGTCCAGTGTTTATAATTTCTTACCTCCATTTTAAACACACACACAAAAAGGGGAAATCCCCCAAATTAACTGTCCAGTGTAGTAGTTTTAAATTTCTACATGCTCACTAGTACTTTCCAAACTGCCTGTGCATTCATGGATGGAGGGGGTTGGTTTCTGTGGTGCCAGTGATTTTTAGGCAGATGCTCAACACTGAGCTTGTATCTCTAAGCCCTGACATTGTTTTGAGACAGCCTCACTGTGAAGCCCATTTTCGCATTGAACTCTAAATTTTCCTGCTTCCGCTTCCCAAGTTGTCCTTTGACCCTCACACATGCTTTGGCGTGCTGTGTGGCACCCCTCACTCCCTGTAAGTTTTGTTTGTTTGGTTTTTGTTTTATTTTTTGAGCCAGGGTTTCTCTTTGTAACCTTGGCTGTCCTGGAACTCACTCTATAGACCAGGCTGGCCTCAAACTCCCAGCGATCCACTTGCCTCTGCCTCCCCAGTGCTGGGAAAGGTGTGCGCCATCACTGCCTGGCTTTCTATAGATATTTTAAAGTCAATAATAGCCACAGTAGCTCACACCTATAACAGCAGTAGTTGGCAGGTGAAAGCAGGTGGGTTTTTGTGTGTTCCAGGCCAGCCTGAGCTACAGAGTAAGGCCCTGCCTCAGAAGAGCAAAACAAACCCAGCCAGTTTCTTAGAAGCCTTGAGGTTGTTTCAGCATACTCAGGGACACAGGGAGGACCGTCATCTCCATTGTTCCGCTTTTGAATAATAGCGCTCCCTCAACACGTCAAACCCTGAAAGTAGAGGCTTTATCTCTGAGGAGTTGTTCCTTAGTGCTCCTCGGTAGTATCTTTAAACCCCTTCTGTAGAGCTGAAAGATTGTGAGAACTCCTCAGCAGAAAGAGGAGAGGCCCTTTGAAGGGTGAACTGCTTCTAAGTGGCTCAGAATTGCCTTTGTCATCTAGGAGGTTAATGGCCAACCTGATTAATGTCATCTGTCTCCCCTGTTAGAAGTCTTCGATGACTTACCTATGACCAGTAGCTTTCAAACTTTTTTTTTTTTTTTTTTTTTTAGAGAGAGCCTGTCATATAGTCTAGGCTGGCTTCGAACAGTTATAGCCAGGGATGACTTTGAAGTACTGCTATACCTGCCTTCACCTCTTGAGGACTACTGGGGTTACAGGGGTGCAGCATCACTGCAGTTTTATGTGGGAAAAGGGATCGAGTCTACGGCTTTGTGAATGCTAGGCGAGAACACTGCACATGGAACTACATTACCAACTTGAGAATTTGCAAGAGTTCTTTTGGGGTGTGTTCTGTTCCAGGGATCGAACATAACCTTGTAAATCATAGGCCACTCACTTTACAACTGAGTTATATTCCCAGATCATTGTGTGTGTGTGTCCATGTATGCACATGTAGGAAAGGGTAGAGGCCAGAAGGTGACATCAGGTGTGTCTTCTTCAATCACTCTCTCTTAATTTTCAAGACAGCATCTCTCACTGAACCTGGAGCTCACCAGTTTGTGAGACTGGCTGGCCAACAAGTTTCCAAGACCTCCTGTAACTGCCTCCTCAGGACAAGGGAACACATAAGGTGCATGTAGCCACACATGGGTTTTTATGTGAGTACCAGAGAGCCAAACTCACTTTATCAACTAAGCAATTCCTCGGACCATTGTTCCATTTACTGCCACCCTAGGAGGAAATTTGATTCACACACAAGCCATGAATGAATGACGAATGAATGAATGAATGAATGAATGAATATGTTTTTAAATTTAGTGTATTGCTATACTGTGCATGGTGTGTATGTGTGAGTTTGGACGTGCATGTATCACACTGCACATCCACCACAGTGCACATGTAGAAGTCAGTTCTGTCCTCTTTTCTTTCTGGCAATCAAACTTAGGTCAAGTACTTTTACCCATGGAGACCCATCTCACCAGCCTTGTGTGTGTGTGTTGTTTTGAAGCGGGGTCTTATGTATCCATAGACCTCAAGCTCCCTATGCAGACAGGTAGGATCTTTGACTCCTGATCCTCCTACCTCGACCTCTCCAGTGCTAGGGTTATAGGCATTATAGCACCATGCTCAGTTTATGCAGAGCTGGGAGTCAAACCCAAGGCTTCATGCATGTGAGACAACACACACACACACACACACACACACACACACACACACACACACACACACACACACAGAGCCATAACTGAAACAAATTTTACAAAACAGTGTTCACCCTTGTATGTGGTACATTCTGGTGGGGTTTGTTTGTTTGTTTTTAATTTGTTTTGTTTTCCTGCTTTTTCAAGACAGAGTTTCTCTGTGTAGCCTTGGCTGTCCTGGAACGCTCTCTGTAGGTCAGGTTAGCCTCGAACTAAAATATCCTCTTGCCTCTGTCTCCAAGTGCTGGAATTAAAGGTGTGTACCACCACCACCACCCACCTCTGGGGTTTCGTTTTTTTTTTTTTTTTTTTTTTTTTTTTTTTTTTGGGGTTTCGTTTTTAAACTACTTAGTTAAAAAGAGATGCTTGGTGTGATGGCTTGCGTTTGTTATCCTAACACTGTGGAGCCCGAGGAAGAAAGATAGTCATGGGTTTGAGGCCAACCTGGGCTATAAAGAGACCGTGTTTCAAATCAGTGCAACACACTGGTTATGACTCAGTAAGTGATGTTCTTGGTTCTTGTTTTAGATTTTGTGCATCGTGTGTTTGCATGGTGCTTGTAGGTGTTAGAGGAAGGTGTTAGGTCACCTGGAACTGGAGTTAAGGATGGTTGTGAACCACCATGTGTGTGTGCTGGCAATCGAAGCCAGTGCTCTAGCCCCTTTAAAGATTTATTTATTGTTATGTGTATGAATGTTTAGCTTACATATATGAATATGGACCACATGCATGCCTGGTGCCCGGGAAGGTTAGACACTGGATACCCTGGAAATGAAGTTACAGAGGAGCCCTCTGATAGAGCTGCTGGGGATCCAATCCGGATTCTTTGGAAGAAAGAAGCAGTGTTCTTAGCCACTGCGCCATCTCTCTAGCTCCCCCACCCCAGCCCCTGCCTGTTTGTTTGTTTGAGACAGGGTCTTGCTATGTAATCCCGGCTGTCCCAGAACTCATTTGTAGACCAGGTTGGCCTTGAACTGACAGATCCACATGCTTCTGCTTCCCAAGTGCTGGGATTAAGTGCACTACATTCAGCTCTTCTTTTAAAAAAAAAAAAATTTTAAGATTTATTTATTTATTATTATATATACAGTGCTCTGCCTGTGTGTATGCCTACACACCAGAAGAGGGCATCAGATCACATTACAGATGGTTGTTGGGAATTGAACTCAGGACCTCCAGAAGAGCAGTCAGTACTCTTAACCTTTGAGCCATCTCTCCAGCCCCTAAATTTTTTTTTTTTTTTTTAAAGATTTATTTATTATGTATTCTGCCTGCATGTATACCTTCAGGCCAGAAGAGGGCATCAGATCTCATTATAGATGGTTGTGAGCCTCCATGTGGTTTCTGGGAACTGAACACAGGATCTCTTAACCTCTGAGGCATCTCTCCAGCCCTTATTTTAAATTTGTATTAGTGCTTTGAGAATTTTATACAGTGTTTTTATTGTATTCACTCCTTTTCGTTTTCTCCTCCCTTTACCCCAGTGCATATGTGCACCTGGTCTCAGTGTGGAGCCCTGGCTGGCCTGAGATGTTCACTGCCCAGTAATTATATTTTGTTTTTTAAGACAGAGTCTCATGTAGTTCAGGCTAACCTCAATCTCACTGTGTTGCCAAATCTAGCCTTGAACTACTTACTGCTTGTTCTACCTCCAGCTTCTAATGCCGGAATTATAGGAGCTTGCCACTCTCCCCTACTTGGCAAGTGTTTTGTTGCTGTTGTTGTTGTTATTGTTTTGTTTTTAAATCCAGAGCCATATCAAGAAATATTTAGTTAGGTCAAGTATAGGTATTAACTGTATTTGCACAAATTTGAAGCAAGTTTCATGACATAATATCCATTTTCTCATATTTTGGTGTTTTGTGTTTTCTTCCAGTTAACTTCCTTTTTATAAAACACTTTTGGGGGGTTGCACACAGGCCATGGTACTTGTGTGACAATCAGAGGACAGCTTATGGGAGTCAGTTCTCTCCTTTGGCAATATGGGTCACGGGGGGCTGAACTCGTCTCAGGCTTCCATTGTCCCTGGCTTCAGGGTACTATTTGAGCAGCCAACTACATTTGCTGTGCCCTGAGACCCCCAGTTTATATTTCGATACCACATTTGGAAAAGGAGACTGCAATCTGTATTTTACTGAACAGAATTTATAGTAAATTTGGGTTGCAAGACAATTTCATAGGCAGGGCTGGCAAAGCTGTCTTCCTAGGCTAGGCTCTTTGTCTTTCTTTGTAGGTTAAGACTCCCCCCCCCCCCATTAAAGCATTAAGGCAGGAGGTTCTTGACCTTGAAAGATCAGAGTGTTGAAACTAGTTAGCTAATAAGACCATACCAGCTAAGGCAGAGAGGCAGGTGGATCTCTGAGTTGGAGGCCAGCATGGTCTACAGAGCAAGTTCCAGCAGCTAGGGCTACACAGAGAATCCTGTCTTGAAAAACCAAAGAGAGGGGGCTGGAGAGATGGCTCAGAGATTAAGAGCACTGTCTGCTCTTCCAGAGGTCCTGCGTTCAATTCCCAGCAACCACATGGTGGCTCACAACCATCTATAATGTGATATGATGCCCTCTTCTGGCCTACAGGTGTACACATATACATAATAATAAATAAATATTTTAAAAAAGAAGAAAAGAGAAAAAACAGAGAGACAGAGAGACTCTACCAGCTAAAGACCTTGATAGAGCCAACAGTGGTGGAATCCAGACCGAGGTTGAGTGGGAAGGCCATGTATCTACTACTGCAGTGTAGTACCCAGTAATTTTGCCACCTGGCTACTGCATTTTATCTCTGCCCCTCAGTCCCTTGTAAAGGATTTGTAAATGCATGAATATACAGTAGTATCCAATCTAAAACTATATACAAATCAAATTCAGTAGTCTAATATTTAAAGAACTATTAGGTTGTATGCAATGTAGAGTATGTAATCCCAGCCTTAAGGAAGCTGAGGCAGGGGGATCCTAGGCTTAGGGTCAGCCTGGGCTACAGAAGAAGACATGGTCTCAAGCCACACAGCATGTCTTAGAATTAAAAGGATAGTTTAAGTAGGGAAATAAATTGATATGTCCCAGTCTGTCAATAAGATATATACATATATATGCATATATACATATATAAAACACATATGAGTATATATAATTCAGAGTTTTTAAGAAAGTATGAGTTAGGATGTTAACAAAAACATCAGTCTAACAATAAGCATTGTGTTCAAAGATGCATTTTCTTTTAAACAATAAAAATTGTGAAAGGATTTATTTATTTTATGTAAAATTTATTTACATGTTCTATTGGCATTTACACTTGCACGCCAAAAGAGGATATCAGATCCCAGTATAGATGGTTGTGAGCCACCATGTGGTTGCTGGGGATTGACTCGGTCTCTAGAAGAGCAGCCAGTGCTCTTAACCACTGAGCCATCTCTCCAGCCCAACAATAAAAATGTAATGCTAGGTATGAAGGCATACCCTTCTAATCCCAGCACTCAAGATGCAGAAGCAAGCTGATCTTTGCTGACCAGCCTGGTCTACAGAGTGAGTTCTAGGACAACCAGTGTTATATAAGTGTGTGTGTGAGAGAGAGGGAGAGAGGGTGGTGGGCGGATTGAGAGATTGTGATTCTCTCTCATTGTGGGTTCTGGAGCTGGAACTCAGGTCATTAGGCTTGGCAGAAAGTGCTTTTACCACTGAGTCCTTTTATTTTAATTTTTGTTTTTCATTTCTTCCTAAGAGGCGTTTTCTGATGAGAATAAATAAGGATAAAAGCTCTTACAGAATTCTGAAAGTCCTAGCTAATGCAGTAAAATGAGAGACAAAAATAAGAATTATCACTTCAGAGATTACTGTTACTGATACTATAAAACCCCAAGAAGAGGGCCGGGCAGTGGTGCCCAGCACTTAGGCGGAGGCAGGCAGATCGCCATGAATTCAAGGCCAGCTTGGGCTACAAAGCAAGTCCAGGACAGCCAAGATAATGTAGAAAAATCCTGTCTCAAAAAAAAGAAGAAGAAAACCAACCCAACATTTATTAAAAATCAATGAGTTCAGGCCGTGAAGATATCAATCAGTAATAGAATGCCTAGAGTGCATGAAGCTCAACTCCTGCTACAATAAAATAAAATAAATATCCAAAAATAAAAACTGAGTACATAAGCTGAACATGGTAGCTTACATCTGTGATTCCAGCTTGGGAGGCAGACAGGAGGATCACTGTGAGTTCGAGGCCAGCCTGGTCTACAAAGCGAGTCCAGGACAGCCAAGGCTAACACAGAGAGACCCTGTCAAGAAAAATAGAAACCAACAAACAAGCTGATCACATATAAAGACACTGGTGTTTAAATATTTAAATATTTATTGATGTTTATGCATTTTTCTATATGTAGATTAACTGGCTCAAAATATTAAAGTCAGCATGATGGTACATGTTTTTTTAAGTTTTTAGTTTTGAGACAGAGTTTCTGTGTGTAGCCTTGGCTGTCTCGGAACTCTCTCTGTAGACCAGGCTGGCCTCAAACTAACAGCTTCACCTGCCTCTGCCTCCCAAGTCCTGGGATTAAAGGTGTGTGTCACCGCTGCCCTACCTGATGGTGCATGCCGGTAACCCCAGCACTAGGGAGGTAGAGACTGGAGAATCAGGAATTTGGGGCTAACCCTGGCTACCTAGTAAGTTCAAGGCCAGTTTAGGGTACTTGCCAACCTGCTTTAAACAACAACAAAAATTAAGAGTTAAGATCCAATTTATGGAGCTGGGCATGGTGGCAGTTGCCTTTAATCCCAGCACTCTGGAGGCAGAGGCAGGAGGATTGCTGTGAGGTCAAAGACAGCCTGGTCTACAAAGTGAGTCCAGAACAACCCCCCCCCCCAATCCAATTTATTATTAGCTGAAACTTTAAAACATGTAGACTCAAAATTGAAAATGTAAACTGAAATAAGACTAAAGCAAGCCAGGCTCCGTGACCCATGCCTGTCATCCCAGCACTCAGGGAGGCAGAGGCAGGTGGATCTCTGTGAGTTCGAGGCCAGCCTGGTCTACAAAGTGAGTCCAGAGAAACCCTGTCAAAAAAGAAAAGAAAAGACTGTGTGTCAGGACTAGTGTGACAGCACCCATATATGTTTCTAGCATTTGGGAAGTGGAGGCAAGAGAGTCAGGGGTCGGGTATACCTTTGTAGCGCAGTGACCTGGAGGCTAGCCTCAAGAGTAGAAGGCTGCTAACTAGTTGAAAGGGAGATTTACTATTGAATTATACTTTATCCATCCTGTTTGATTTTTCTTTCTGG
Organism: Acomys russatus; assembly: GCF_903995435.1. Classification (NCBI taxonomy): domain Eukaryota; kingdom Metazoa; phylum Chordata; class Mammalia; order Rodentia; family Muridae; genus Acomys; species Acomys russatus. The sequence goes on along the minus strand of NC_067140.1, from coordinate 66,489,709 downwards.
TCTATCTATATAGCCCTTGCTGTCCTAGCACTCGGAGATCTGCTTGCCTCTGCCTCTAGTTCTGGGCCAAAGCTGGTGTGATGGCACACACCTTTAATCTCAATATTCAGGAGGCAGAGGCAGGAGGAGGATCTTTGTGAATTCAAGGCCAGCCTGGTCTGCAAAGTGAGCTCAGGGCTCAGAGCTGTTATGCAGAGAAACCCCGTCTTGAAAAACCTAAGTAGCTGGGCGGTGGCACATACCTTTATTCCCACTGGGAGGCTGAGGCAGGTGGATCAAGAGGCTAGCCAGAACTACAGGAGAAACCCTATGTCAAAGAAAGAAAGAGAGAAAGAAAGGAAGGAAGGAAGGAAGAGAGAGAAACTAAATAAATGATAAATGTCTGGACCACCACCCACCATACCTGGTTTGTTCCTGTTTTTGGCAGCTGAAGTAGAGGAACCTGGTTGTACCTTAATGGCACTAAATTGCTTGGAGAAACAATTATTTTAATATAGAGAACGAAGGAGGAATTTCTCGTGGTCTCAAAAAGAGCATGCCAGGCAGAGTAGAGAATGATCATTTTAACTTAAGAGCACTGCATCCCTCACTACAAACTGGTTTCTACACAGCATTGCAGAACAGCTAAGTACGTGCATCTGTGCTGTATGGCAAGGAGCTTGGTGGGGATAGTGGCTGGGCTGGGCATAGGCCAGTCCAGTACACCACCCAGAGGGTCAGCTTGAGAAAAGGAGTATCTTAGAAATGCTGTGGTTGTTAGCTAACATGTTGTCCCACCTTGTGTCCTACTGTGCTGGTTAGTTTTTGGTGAATGTCACACAAGCTAGAGTGATCTGGGAAGAGAGGAGAACCTCAGTTGAAAAAGTGTTGAGGACTGGAGAGATGGCCCAGTGGTTAGGAGTACCAACTACTCTTCCAGAGGACCCACTACATGGCAGCCCCAGTCTCAGGGGATCTGACATACCCTTCTGGTTTTCATGGGCACCAGATTTAAAAAAAAAAAAAAAAAAAAAAAAAAAAAATCCAGCTAGCTGCGGTAGTGCACACCTTTAATCTCAGCACTGTGAAAGCAAAGGCAGTCGGATGTCTATGAGTTCTAGGCCAGCCAGGTCTACACAGTGAGTTCCAGGATAGCCAAGGCTACATAGAGAAACCCTATCTCAATCAATCAAACAAACAAACAAAGCGTCCACCAGGCAAGTCTGTGGGTCATTTGCTTGATTAATGATTGATGTGGGAGGGTGTAGCCCACTGGTCAGTGCCAGCCCTGGGCAGGTGGTCTTAGGGCATATGAAGGAAATGCAAGTTTAGTAAGCTGTGACGAGAAAGCCAGGAAGCTGCATTCTGCCTGGGTCTCTGCTTCAGTTCCTCCTCCAGGTCGCTGCTCAGTTTCTGCTCTGACTGAGATGTGAAAGTGTAAGCCAACCAAACCCTTTTCTCCAGACTAATATAGCATTTTAGTTACTGTTCTGTGGCAGGGGGAGAGACCATGACCAAAGCAGCTCAGGAAAAAAAAAAAAAAACAATTTGGGGGCTTGCTTACCGTTTCAGGGTGTTAGTCTATGGTCACCGTGGCAGGGAGCATGGTGGCAGGCAGGCAGGCACGCAGCCTTGATACTGGAGAAGCAGCTGAGAGCTCACACCTGATGTGCTAGTTTCAGGCAGAGAGACAGAGACCAACAGATGGGCCTGCTGTGAGCTTTTGACACTTCCTTCAGTGACAATGCCTCCTCCAACAAGGCCACACCTCTTCACCTTTCCTAAACAGTTTCAATAACTGGGGACCAACCATTCAAACACAGGAGCCTGTGGGGGCCGTTCTCACTGAAGCCACTATATATAGCAACTAAATTATATTGTTTAAATTTTCTGTTGCTGGGCATTGGACCTAGAGTCTAACAAGTGCTAGTCAATCTCTCTACCACTGAGCTGTATTTACAACTGAGCCTTAAGTTATATATATATATTTTAAAGCTATTTGTGGTGCTTGGTATTGAGCCCAGAGCCTCATGCATGCTAACTAGGCAAATGCTCTAGCACTGAGTTACACCCCAGCCCTAACACTGTGTCAGTGTGTTAACATTTGTTTTGCTACAGGAGAGGATCCCATCTAACTCCTGAGAAATCTGTCAGGTGGTAGCATGGGATATGAGCTGCCACAGTCCCCAAAGATACCAGAAAGAAAGCAAGAGGTGACATTGAGGTTGACAATGAAGATAATTTAATGTGGACGGCCTGAACAGCCTCTGTTCTCTTCCTCCCGACTCAGTAAGTGCTGTGGAGAAAGGCAGTCAGTGCGTGCGTCTGTCCTGGGCTCAGAGGCTTCAGTAATGTGCTCGTACAGTTGGCCACCGTTGATCAAGTTGGAGCAGCTTTGGGAACTGATTGAGACTGTGACGGGAAGGCGCTGATTTAATCTTCATTACCACATAAACTGACACATACCTCTTGGAAACTACAGGTAAGAGGATCAGAAGCTCACAGCCTGGGCTGCTAGAGACCTTATCTCAAAAACACAAACCAAACCAAACCAAAAAAGACTTCCACATTTGTATATCATATATTAATGTGGGGGGCGGGGCCAGGGGCGGTTTCCTTGCCTGCATGATATGCCTTTGTACCACATGCATGCCTGGTGCCCAAAGAGGCCAGAAGACGGCATCAGAGCCCCTTGGCCTGAGTTACAGGTGGCTGTGAGCCATCATGTAGGTGCTAGGAATGGAACCCGGGTCCTCTGGAAGAACAGCCAGTGCTCTTAACTTCTGAGCCTTCTTTTAGAAGCTACCCTAATTTTAATTTATTAAGCACTTTGGGATAGGAGAGGTGGCATGGCCAGTAAAGGCACTTGTCGTGAAAGCCTGATGACCTTAGGGCTCCCATAGTACTCCTGCCAAGTTGTCCTCTCACACTGTGGCATACGTGAGCCACACTTTCACACGCACGGTAAGTAAAGAAATGTAATTATACACAAATTTTTAAAATGTGGGAATCTGCGGGATTAGTGAGATAGCTCAGAGAGTAGAGACACCTGCACTCTAAGCCCCGTGGCCTCAGTTAAATGCCTAGAACCCGTAGAGAGATGAACAGAGAAAACCAGCTGTCTGAAGCTGTCCTCCAACTGCCACATGGGCTGTGGCACGTGCGGCCTTACACATGTATCATATGCGTACATACCCAGTAACAATTTTTTGATTAAAAAAAGAAGAAGAGGGAATCAGGTCTACTAAAGTAAATGGCCATAAATGCCATGCTTGTGATTCCATGCCATGATAGCGCCCCCAAGTTCTTTTGTTTGTTTGTTTGTTTAAAGACTTATTTATTATGTATATAGTGTTCTGCCTGCACACCAGAAGAGGGCACCAGACCTCATTACAGATGGTTGTGAGCCACCATGTGGTTGCTGGGAATTGAACTCAGGACCTTTGGAAGAGCAGCCAGTGCTCTTAACCTCTGAGCCATCTCTCCAGCCTTCCTTCCAGTGAGTAGTCTCCCCAGTATCAGTGGGTACAGGGAAGTGGTGTGTGTGGACTCGGAGAATGTACTGGAGGTTCTGCTCCTGCCCTATTTGTTCCTCTCTTCCATTCAAATCCTCAAAGTTTAGAGCTGAATTTTAATGTGTCTGACTAATACTGAGTTTCACTCTTTTTTAAAGGCTGTTTCTGATGCTTGGAAGCTATTCTTTCAGCCACAAAGATGGTAATAAATCTTTGCCTCCCACAGTTCAGACCAAGAATTCACTGCAACAAGGTAAACCAAACAAGGACGCGCACGTGCGCATTCGGTCTACCCTTTGTGCTTCTGCCCATTTCCCGGCTCGTGCATGTGGCCTTACTGTTCGGCACGCTTAAGTCCCACCAGACAGCGTTTAGCCAGTCACTGGGAACCCTGAGCACTCTGACGCATTTTGTGAAAAGTAGACTTAATTGTGCCCTTTCTTCGCTGCCAGTCAGTGTCACCTGTCATAGCAGAGTAGAATTCATCTCTGTCTCCTTTCTCTCCCTCCCTCCTTCCCTTCCTCTTTCCTCTCATGGTTTTGTTATTCTTGACTTGCTTTTTGTTTAGTTTTTAAGATTCATTTGCCAGGTGTTGTGGTGCATGCCTTTAATCTTAGCAGGCAGGAAGCAGAAAGTCAGAACAATTGCCGTGAGTTCAAGGCCAGCCAGGTGCTGGGAGTCCACTGAGACGTTTCTCCGGACCTTGCTTTTCGTTTTTTGTTTGTTTTATTTTGTTTTGTTTGTTTGTTTGTTTGTTTTTGAGACAGGGTTTCTCTGTGTAGCCCTGGCTGTCCTGGACCCACTTTGTATACCAGGCTGATCTCGAACTCAGAGATCCACCTGCCTCTGCCTCCCAAGTGCTGGGATTAAAGGCATGAGCCACCATGTCCAGCTGTTTTTGTTTTGTTTTGTTTTGTTTTTTGAGACAAGGTTTCTCTGTGTAGTCTTGGCTTTCCTGGACTCATTGGTTTGGTTTTGGTTTTTTAGGTTTTCTGGCACAGGGCTTCTCTGTATAACAGCCCTGGCTGTCTTAGACTTGATTTGTATGTAGACCAAGCTGGCCTCAAACTCACAGAGAATGCAAGTGCTAGGATTAAAAGCATGCACAACCATGCCCAGCTGTTTTTGTTTTTATTTTTAAGATTTATTTACTTACTATTATGTATACATTGCTCTGCCTGCATGTACCCCTGTAGGCCAGAAGAGGTCACCAGCTCTCATTGTAGATGGCTGTGAGCCACTGTGGTTGCTGAGGCTTGAACTCAGGACCTTTGGAGGAGCATCCAGTGCGCTTAACCTCTGAGCCATCTCTCCAGCCCTTGTTTTTGTTTCTTTAAAGACAGTCTCATGCAGCCCAGGCTGGCCTGTATGCCACTATATAGCCAAGGATGACCTTGAAGTGACCCTTCTTCCTCAGTCTCAAGTGTGGGGATTTATTGAACCACCGCACACAGTATTATGTACTGTTGTTTTTGTTTTGTTTTGCTTGTTTGAGACAAGGCTCTCACGTAGTCTCGCTGACCCCATAGGATGGTCTTCAGCCCACACCTTTAATCCCAGCATTAGCAAGGCAGAGACAGGCAGCAGCCTGGCCTATGTGGTGAGTTACAGGACAGCCAGGACTACACAGAGAAATCGTGTCTCAAAAATCCGAAGACAGAAAGAGAGAAAAGAAGATGTTGAATTCCGATCATCCTGCTTTACCTTCCAAGTGCTGGGATACAGATATGTACCACGGTTCCTGGCTTATTCTTATTCTCATATTTTTAATAATTGATCGTGCTTGGGGACATTTCCCTTCAGCCTTTGCCATGATACTGAGTGCCTCCAAGAACTTGAGATAATTCAGTTTAACAGATATAAAGTCTTCCTTAAAATCAACTTTTGCAGAGTTGGAAAGATGACTCAGTGGTTAAGAGCACTGGCTATTTTTCCAGAGGACCCAGATGCAATTTCTAGTTACCCACATGGTGCCTCACAACTATCTGGGACTTCAGTTCCAGGGGATCTGATGCCCTCTTCTGGTCTCTATGGGCACTGCATACATGTGTTACACAAACGTTCAAACAGGCAAAACACCCACATACATAAAAATAAACATTAACATTAAAAATATTTTTCTGGGTGTGCTAGCACACGCCTTTAATCTCAGCACTCGGGAGGCAGAGGCAGGCAGATCACTGTGAGTTTGAGGCCAGCCTGGTCTACAAAAGTGAGTCCAGGACAGCTAAAGCTACACAGAGAAACCCTGTCTCAAAAAACCTTAAAAATAAATAAATTAAATTAAATTAAAATAAAAAAGTATTTTGAGGGCTGGACCGATTGCTTAGCAGTTAAGAGCACTGGCTGCTCTTCCAGAGGTCCTGAGTTCAATTCCCAGCACCTACATGGTGCCTCACAACCATCTATAATGTGATCTGATGTCCTTTTCTGGCCTGCAGGTATACCTGCAGATAGAGCACTCATATACATAAAATAAATAAATAAATCTTTTTTTTTAAGTATTGTTGTAAGTGACAAGTTTTTGAAAGCCACTTGTCTTCATTTGGATCAGTGTGTCTCCTGTTTGTTCTTAAACCTAGGTGTCAGCTGATGGTTACGAAGTAGAAAATCTCATCTCTGAGGACCTCATAAAGAGAAGCCATGGCTTTAGGACAGAGTATTTCATTAGACCTCCAGTCTATGTGACGGTTTCCTTTCCCTTTAATGTGGAACTCTGTAGGATTAACATAGATCTCACAGCTGGGGGAGGTCAGAATGTCACTGGCCTGGAACTATACACGTCTGCCTTATCTAGCAGAGCCTCTCAGGATTCACAGGAGTGCTGGACTACAGGCCTCATGGAGCCGTCAGTCCCAAACAAGGAGACCTTCACTTTGGTAGGCAAAGTCTTACTGAAAAATCAGAACCATGTGGTGTTCACCCACAGGGGCTTCAAGGCCAGGCCACCTTTTAGCCCAATGGAAGTCACACTCCTCTCTCCTGCTGTGGTAGCCCAGGAACTCTGGAATAAAGGGGCTCTTTCCCTTAGCCATGTGGCCCACCTCAAGATCGGCATCACCCACGTGACAGGCAATGGCGTCTCTAGCATCAAACGTTTAGAGGTGTGGGGTCAGCCAGCCAAGACCTGCTCTCAGGAGGTGATTAACCGAGTCTTGTTGATAGCATCAGAAAGCCTGCCTCAGAACTTGGGTCTGCACACTCCAGCCTTGCCCATGGAGAGTGACTGTGATGCCGGGGGTCAGTCTGAGAGCCAGCAGGCTCCCTGCACCGTACAGGAGATGTTTGAGGTGGTTCATGATGTGCCAGAGGAGTTCCTAGACCCCATCACCCTGGAGATCATGCCGTGCCCCATGCTGCTGCCCTCAGGCAAGGTCATTGACCAGAGCACTCTGGAGAAGTGTAACCTCAGCGAAGCTGCTTGGGGCCGAGTGCCCAGCGACCCTTTCACAGGGTTAGCCTTTACTCCCCAGTCCCAGCCCCTACCTCATCCTTCCCTGAAGGCCCGGATCGACCGTTTCCTACTCCAGCACTCTGTTTCTGGCTGTCACCTGCTTGGGAGAGCACAGATTACATCATCAATGACCCCTTCTGTCATTACCCTGCCCTCAAGGAAAAGGAAGCTGGAGCAGGCTGAACACAGCTCAGGCAGCAGCCCCGGCATGCACGCTTCTAATGCTGCCACAAGCCCTCTGCTCTCGCCCACTACCTCAGAGCCGACTGCCAAGAAGATGAAAGCCCCCAGTGAGCCCAGCCCAACAGACATGGACTGTTCCACAGGTGACTCTCCCTTCTGTGTCTGTGGTTGTCATCCCTGCTCTTCCTGCTGACATGGTGTCGCTCTCCTTGCCTTTATGCTTTACGAGCTTGGCTTTTTGAGTCTGGGGCCGTGTCTCTTCTCGTTTGCGTTAGGGCTTGTCACTGGAAGCCCCACAGGGTTGTGTGTGTTCTTTTATTATTCTGAGGTTTCTTTTTTCGTTTATCTATTTATTATTTCTATTATGTATATCAGCGTGCTGTTTTCATGCACGCCAGAAGAGGGCATTGGGTAGCAGTACTCATAGTTGTGAGCCACCATGCGGTTGCTGGGAATTGAACTCAGGTCCTCTGGAAGAGCAGCCAGTGGTGTTAACTTCTGAGCCATCTCTCCAGCCCCTCTCCCTCCTCTTTCTTTCTTTTCTTTTTTATTTATTTATTTATTTTTAATGTATACAGTATTCTGCCTGCAAGCCAGAAGAAGGCACCAGATCTCATTACAGATGGTTGTGAGCCACCATGCGGTTGCTGGGAATTGAACTGATGACCTTTGGAAGAGCAGTCAGTGCTCTTAACCTCTGAGCCAACTCTCTCGCCCTATTTTTTTTTTTTTTTTTTTTTTTGAGACAGAGTTTCTCTGTGTCATAGCCTTGGCTATCTGGAACTCTTTGTAGACTAGGCTGGCCTTTAACTCAGTGATCTGCCAGCCTGCTAGGACTAAAGGTGTACGCCACTATATTGGGCTTTTTCTTTCTTAAAATGTTGTTTGTTTATTTACAGAGAAAGGGGGTTTCATTTTGTAGCTCAGGCTAAAGCTCACTGTGTAGTCCTGGCTGGTGTTCAACTGTTGGTCCTCCGGTCAGGCCCCCACACCTGACTGTTCCTGAGCCCTGTCACCATGTTCTGTGCTGTCATCCAGTGAGCTTGTGCTTTGTGCTTCCTTCATGCTTTCTTGTCAGATCATTGCTCTTCCTGTCTTGAATCCTCTATTCAGACCTGCTGGGAGGAGAAACAGTAGGCCCCTTAAAGCAGACCATGCCTTCTTTTCTGGAACCTTCAATATGTCGTGTGTCTACATGCCTTTGTGACACTATGTCTAGTCTTCGCAGAGGAGAGTGCTGGAAGAACACTGTGTGGTTCTGTTGTCTCCCCTGTGAGGTACCTCAGCGCACAGGAAAGTAGACAGGTCTGAGGCGGGAGGCCTGCCTCTGAGGAAGAAAGCATGGCGGGTGAATAGGAGAGCAAGCTGTATTGTTGCTGAGTGTGAGATTTGAGCGGTCTAAGCTTTCCCCGCCTTTTCCAGCATTCTACTACCACCTGAGCAAGGCAGACCCCTGGCTGGCTTTGGAAATGTGTGATGAACCATGTGACCTTTTAAGATTGGCAAGATATGTTTGTTTGTTTGGTTGGTTGGTTTTGGTTTGAGCTTGAGACAGGGTTTTCTTGTGTAGCCGTGGCTGTCCTGAAATTGTTCTATAGACCAGGCTAGCCTCTGATTTGGAGATCCACCTGCCTCGTGAGTACTGGGACTAATGATGTACAGCTCCACTCCCTTCTTTAAGTTAAGAGATTTAAAGAGGACTTCTGTTGTTGTTGTTGTTGTTGTTGTTGTGTCTTGTGTAGCCCTGGCTGCCCTGGAGCTCTGTGTTGCTGGGGTGACTTTGAACTTATTCTCTTACCTCTACCATCCAAGTACTAGGTTCACAGGCGCGTGCCACCCTAGAGAGTAAAACACACACTCCTCACTTGGCCCAGTTGGATTGCTTATAATCTTTTCTCAATTACTCTCTACTTTTTAAAAGTTATTATATAATAATGATATTATTCTAGTGTGTGTGTGTGTGTGTGTGTGTGTGTGTGTGTGTGTGTGTGTGTGTGTGTACACTCATGTGCCATGTACCTGTGTGGAGGTGAGAGGCTAGCTTTCAGGGATAGTTATTCTCTTCCTCTGTGGGTTCCAGGGATTGAATTCGGGTTGCCGGGCCTGCATGACCAGCAGGCTCAAGGTGTCTGCCTTTCTCTGCCTCCTGAGAACTGGGATCATGGTGTGTTCCACCATCCTGGATCTGCCACGGATCCCAGGGGAATCAAACGCAGGTCCTCGTGGTCTTGATGGAGGTGTATACTGACAGGGCCACTTCCCTGGCACTTGAGGTTTTTTCCCCCCCCTAATCAGAAAGGCATGGTAGCAAAGCCAAAGCCTGTAATTCCAACATTCAAGAGGCAGAAGCTGAAGAATCAACGTGAGTTTGAGGCCAACCTGGGCTACATAGTGATAACTTTGTCTCAAAAACAAAACAAAACAAGAGGCAATAAGCTGAGGCCGAGGCTAGAGTGTGGTAGGCACTGTACGGAGCTGGTCTCTGCTTGTCTCATCATTTCCTGGGCCAGCAGGAAGGCCTTCCAGGATGTAACACAGGGCTTGGGGTGTAGCTGAGTGAGTGGTACACTGTCCGGAAATCACAAGGCCTGGGCTATATCCCAGCACCACAAAATAAATGAGGGAAGAAAAGAAAAGGTAGGTGCAGTTCTGCTCTGAAGCCTCCAGATGGCTCTCTCCTGCACAACACTCAGGGAGAAGCTAGAGAAAGCTCAGAGCTCTCTGTAGGCCTTAGAGATGGGAGGAGTGTGAGGGTCCCCAGAACCCTGACTCCCTTGTTCTGCCACAACCATCCTGGAGACATTACACCCACGTGTCTGAAGTTAGAAGGGTCATTTTCTGGTCCTCCAAGGACCTGTGGCTGTTTCCCTTTTGCTGGGCCTTCTTGGATATGACGGTCTATGTATCTCAACAGGTCCAGTGTCCCATGAGCAGAAGCTGTCGCAAAGTTTGGAAATTGCCTTGACTTCCACCCTTGGCTCCTTGCCTTCCTTCACTGCCCGGCTCACCAAGGGGCAGCTCCAGCAGCTCGGCACAAGAGGGAGCAGCGCTTCTAGGAGGCCAGACCCCAGTGCCGGTAATCTTCTGGGGTTCTAGCATCTACCTGTGCAGGAGGCTGGGCCTAGCCTTTTTGGGCTGCCTGGAAATGGGCTCATCGCTGGCGAGGCCTTCAGTCAGCCCTGCTGCTCTGTGGGCGCAAGCCTGGCTGTCTTTGCTATAGGTTTTTTTTTTCTTTTTTTTTTTTTTTCAGATTACCAGTTGTTATCCCATCAATTGTGTCCTCCCGTTCCTCCCCCCCCCCCCTTTCACCCTATTCCCCTCCCCTAGTTCTAAGACCGAGGGCCCCTCCTCCCCCTCTATGGTCATAGGCTGTCAGGTCCCATCTTGGTGGCCGGCTTCAGGTTTTGTTTTGATTGTTTTGACACAGGCTGCTGTCTTGCTGGCCTTGAACTTTCTGGCTCCCAAGTGCTGGGATTACAAAGGCGCCCACCACGCCTGCCTGTGTGGGCCGCACACTTCTCTGCTGGACATCGATGCTCCTTTCCTGTTTCCTAATCCTGCCCTCTTCTGACAGCTGGGCTACTTTATGTCCATGTGAAGAAAGGTTTAGGCTTCAGATGTCACCTTCTGCCTTTCTGGGTAACATTTTTAACTAGAAAAGCACAGTGGTAGATTACTGAGCCAAATCCCCTCCCCCCAAAATTAGAGCCGGGTGGTGGTGATACACGCCTTTAATCCCAGCACTTGGGAGGCAGAGGCAGGTGAATTGCTGTGAGTTCAAGACCAGCCTGGTCTACAAAGCAAGTCCAGGACAGCCAAGGCTAACACAGAGAAATCCTGTCTCAAAAAACAAAACAAACAAACAAAAATTTAGCCTAGGGTTATGTTGTGTGGTAGGTACAAAGTGAGTCACTGACTGGATTGCTCCCCTATTCTTGCTCTTTCCATTTGTTTTAAGTGTATGAGTGTTTCACCTGCACATATGTCTGGGTTCTGTCTTCTGAAACTGGAGTTACAGGTGTTGTTAGCCACCAAAGCCAGGTCCTCTGCAAGAGAAACCGGTGCTCTTTAATCATTGAGCCAGCCCTGCCCCCCTTATTAAACAAAGGGGAAGCGGGTCAGGGGAAAGAAGGGGGGTGTGGAGCCTACACTGGCTTCAGACTTGGAGTGATTCTTCCACTTCAGCCTCCCATGTGCAAGAATGATACACAGAGACAGGATCTTACTACACGGCTCTGGCTAGTGCATTACTTCCTATGTAGTCCAGGTTGGCCTTGAACTTAATCTTCCTACTCAGCGTCTCTACCCCTACTCCCAAGGAATCCCTGGAAACATGTAGACTAGCTAGCCTGATGAAGGCAGGGACAAACAGGAGACCCTGTGTCAAGGTGAAGGGTAGGACCAACAACCGAGGCTGTCCTCTGGCTTCCATACTCAGGCTGTGGCACACATACACCTGCATTCACATGCAGAGATTTTTTTTTCAAGACAGGGTTTCTCTGTGTAGCCTTGGCTGTCCTGGACTCTCTTTGTAGACCAGGCTGGCCTCGAACTCACAGCGATCTGCCTGCCTCTGCCTACCGAGTGCTGGGATTAAAGGCGTGCGCCACCACCACCCGGAAACATACAAAGATTTATAAGACCAGAGTGGGCTGGACAGATTAAAAATTAAGAGTACTTGTTCTGAGCTGGAGAGGTAGCTCAGTGGTTAAGAGCATTGGCCTCTCTTCCTGAGGTTCTGAGTTCAATTCTCAGTACCCACATATTAGCTCACGACCATCTATAATTGTAGATCCATGGGATCCAATGATCTTTTCTGGTGTGCAAACATACAGGTAGACAAAATACCCATATGAATTAAATAAATAAATAAATAAATAAATAAATAAATAAATAAATCTCTTTAAAGAGAGAAAGAGAGAGAGAGAGAACTTGTTCTTGCAAAGAACCTGGGTTCAATTCCCAGCATCCAAATTCTCCCTCACAGCCGTCTGTAGCTCTCGTTCCAGGGGATCTAATGCTCCTTATGGCTTCTGTGGACACCTGGCACACACACAGTACAAAGACATACATGCAGGCAAAACACTCATGCACATAATTTTTTTTTAATTTATTATTTTTTTTTTTAAAAGAAATCAGGGCTTGCTGGGCATGCCTTTAATCCCAGCACTTGGGAGGCAGAGGCAGGTGGATCGCTGTGAGTTTGAGGCGAGTCTAGTCTACAAAATGAGTCCAGGACAGCCAAGGCTACACAGAGAAACCCTGTCTTGGAAAAAAAAAAAAAAAAAGAAAAAGAAAAGAAAGAAAGAAAGAAGAAAAAAAGAAACCAGGGGCTTGAGGTAAGAATTTCCAAGCCAGGAGTAGTGGCTCACAGCTGTAGTCCCAAACTCACAAGAGGCTGAGGCAAGAAGATCGTAAAGTCAGGATCACCTTCCTAGCCCCTGCATGACAAGCCTAGTGACGAGTTCACACCCCAGAACCCATATAAAGGTGACTCCACAAAGTTGTTCTCTCACCTCCACAGGCATATTGTGGCATGGGAGAACTTGCCCCCAAAAAGAAAAAAAATCACAGGGGACTCCCCTCCAAGAAAACAAAAACAAAAACAAGGACTTTTTGCAAAGTGGTTTAAGGTAACTTGGGGTCCCCAAGTATTGGGGAGTGAGCTTTGAAAATAGGCCAGCCTGGCCTCTGTATTTTTTAGGCAGGCAGCTCCTTTAAACCACAGGGAAGAGCCAGAATGTTAGGGGAGCAGAGCTGTTCTTGTTTGGAGGCCTGAGGCAGGCTTGCAGTGAGTCTTGTAGTGAGAGGGCTAGCTGAAAGCCAGTTTGAGAAAGGGATTGGGGGATAGAAGGCCGCTGCACACTGAAGCTGCCCCTCTGGCGGTTTCCCTCCGCCCCGACTGTTGTGAGCCTGGCATTTGGGCCACGTTCTGCTTCCGCCTCTCCTTGCAGTTTTCTCTTGTCAGGGTGAGCTTTGCCTGGGTACTGTTTGCTTAGTTTGGGAGAGCAGGGGGCAGGCCTGCCTGGTCCTGTGGACTGGGTTCAGAAGCCAGTTCTTGGACATCTGTACACATTACCAAGACTGAGAGCCATGTAGGAGGGAGGTCCCCCGCTCCTAGCTTCCGGGGACAAAGCGTGCACTAAGGAACCACCTCACCTCACCCTGCCTCGTTTTTCTGATTCCTCAGAGCATCCCAGGAGCGTTTCTGGTCCAGAATGTGCCTCCTGCAAGAGAGCATTTTCTTCCTACTCCACAAAGGAGCCTGTGTACCAGCTGCCCTGTGGCCACCTCCTGTGCCGGCCCTGCCTGAGTGAGCAGCAGCGCTCCCAGCCCATCATCTGCACAGCCTGCCAGCAGCCAGGCACCAGCCAGGATGTGCTGCGGGTCCATTTTTGAGTGGCCAGCCTCAACCAGAGAAGCCCCATTTTGGGGGGGCTACCTGCAGGTGGAGGAAACAAAAACAGGATCCCAGTGCCCCTGTTCTCTCCTGGGCTTGAGCACCTCATTGTGTGTTATGGGGACTGGGTCAGGACACCCCGTTCCTTCTTAGGCAAGAACAGGATAATAAAGCCATAGGCTGGGCTGATGAAGACATCCTGTTCTTCTGACCCGCCTTACCACACCCAACCAGAGCCAGCCCCAACTGTTCAGAAGCACCCCTGATGCCCATGTTGTCTGCAGACAGCCTTCCAATGGAGCTTTGTGGGTGGAGTCACTAGACTGACTTGGGACCTCACACAGCTCTCAAGCACGTGAGTTAGCCCTGTGTACCCACCCCTGCAGACACTTGGAGCCTTAATAAAGTGACAGTTGACATTGACCAGGGCTTCCTTCTGGCACACAGGACAGGACAGCCATATGCAGTTGCTGCCACTGGTCAGGCAGTGGTTCAGATCTCTCCAGTGTGGGTGTGTCAGTGCCAGGGGAGGAGGGCAAGCAGCCTCTGCCAGACCAGACATGTGTGGTTGGTCCTGCTGCCGCTTCTGAGGGAGGAGACTCCTATTCCTTATGTAGCCCGCTGCAGGAAAATACTTTTTATAGGCAGTTTTTAGCACATTCTGTATATGTGTGGGCACACGTGTGCCATGGTGTGCCCTTGGAAGTCAGAGCACACCCTCCAGGAGTCCGCTCACTCCTGTGTGCTCACAGAAACTCGGGTTGTCAGCGAGGTGGCAGGCTCCTCGACCTTCTGACCCACCTCACTGGCTCCCTAGACTACATTTTTGTTTCTTCCCATTCAAAATTAAACCTTATGGAGTCCCAAGAAAAGGATTCCACACAGCTCTGCTCACCCTAAGGGGAGCTTCCAGCCATGACAGGAATATTTGTGCAGGTCATCACACTGTCCCCATCCTTCCAGGCCTGATCCACTTTGTCTTGAGATAAATCACAGTCTCTTGAGCCACATGTTGTGTCTTCAGGTTGTCCAGGGCTCAAGGAATCTGCTTTCAGAGTTCCCAGGGGTATGTGTCCACAGAGGCTGCCAGTAGGGGACATGTCACCTCCTTCCCCCTACACACCTCCAGTGCCTACTGTGCTGCAGTCTTTATATGACACACCAGGGTCTGCATGATAGGCCGCCCTGCATGGCATGGTGGCTCCTCATATCCTCACTCTGCCAGAGCGTCCCTTAAGTTCTCAGTTGTGTGCTTAGCCCATCCAACTACATAGGGTGGTCCAGGGTGAGACCTACCCATAACCCGCCACGTCTCTGGAGTAGCCAGCCCACCTCCTGCTGAGCCTCCACACAGCCATGTGAGTGCTGGAGCCGTCCCTGCCCTGACTCCTAAGAGCCCCCAAGTTGCCACTCTCCTGCAGCTCTATGGAGGGTCCAGATCTGAGAGCCCCTGGGGTGGGCAAGACCCACCGTGCGTCCAGGGGAGCCATGCCCACACCAGTAATGTGAGTAAGTTTTTCTCTTCAAGATCTGACCCCAACCCCAAGGAACTGCTCTTTTTCTTCGTAGGATACAAGAATGAAAGCCAGCTGTAGTGTAAGCTTGTAAGTGGAAACAGCAGGACTGCTGCAGGTTCAAGGCCAGCCTAGGCTACCTAGCAGACACTTGTCTCAAAGACACCACAATAAAAAGAAATGTGTTATTTGGTGCCATGGCATTTTATTTCTCATTAGAGACTGGGACTGGGGCCCGTCACAAAACAGCTTCCAGTAACCCTGCAGAGCTCAATTCCCACTGACCGAGATGACGCAGCTACAACCTTGCCTTGGTCTGGCAGTCTTCCAGAGCTGCCCTGTCCTTTGCCTGGTGATGGGGTCAGTGGAGGCTCAAGGCTGGAGACGTGATGAAGACGTGTGCCGCTGCAGCCTCCTGAGAACAGAAAGCGGGCAGCCTGAGACAAGAGGCCCACAGTGGCTCCAGGCGCTGGGTCTTCAATCTCTAAGTCAGCAGGCGAGAGCTGCTCAGCGGCCCTCCGGGGCCAAGGCTTTGACCCTCAGCCACCACCCGAGCAGGTGGAAGGGAGCCTTAGTCAGTCCTGAAGGTAGAAGAAATAGAAGAACCAGATAACGAGGGAGAAGATCAGCAGCTGCTCAGTGGTCACAGAGAATCCCTGCTGCCTGGAGGTGGACATCTGGGTCCTGGGGACGCTGCGCTGGGGGGCTGGGCTGGCTCGCCCAGCCCCACACCTGCTGTGCTTCCTCCTAGTCTGCATCTTGAGGCCGCTCAACTGCTGAGCTCCTTTCCATTCCCCAGGGAACAAGGTCCGCTGACGCCTGAGTTCCTGTAACTAGGTCTGCAGACAAAGAGACCAGCCTCCCACTGCCAATGGCATTGTGACGCAGACCTGAATGCCATTGTGACGGCCACTGGGGTAGGAATGGGGGCTGGCCTCCTCCCACAGAGCTCCCATGGGTACTCTGTAAGGAGGACCTGGCCCACAGCTAACCCCACTCGGCTACCTATTCAGGTCTACTTCAACTCACCTGGCCTCCAGGCTGCTTGCACGTGCAGCATCTCCTCAGCTTCTGAGCGAAAAGGGGAGAGCCGGGTTGGGAACTGGCCAGCCACACTGTTCAGAACAGTCACCTTGTGTTCCTGGGTGATTAAAATAAAAGCTGGGTGTCATGGTTAATGCTTGTATTCCCAACCCTTAAGCATGTGAGGCCAGCGTGGGCTACAGAGAGAAACCTTGCCTGAAAACAAGCCAAATTGGCTGGGTGTGGTGGCACATGCCTTTAATCCCAGCACTTGGGAGGCAGAGGCAGGTGGGTTGCCGTGAGTTTGAGGCCAGCCTGATCTACAAAGCAAGCCTGGAACTGCTAAGATAACACAGAGAAATCCTGTCTCGAAAAACTAAAAATTAAATAAATAAAACGAAAACAAAGCAAATTGACTTTAAGTTCCTAATGTCCCCATCCAGCCATGTTTCCCAGCGGCTACTAGACTGGACAGTTGAGATACAGACCAAGTCTACTATCACAGCTACGTGATTACAGTGTGAGGCCAAGATAGGATTGTGAGACAGGTGTGCCCTGTATAAACCTTTGTCCTAGGAGAGAAGACCCCTAAAATAGGACACAGGATGGCTTGGGGTTGCCCCGTCGGCTTGAACCTCACTCTGTACTAACCACTGACTACCACCTGGGGCTCCACCTGCTGAAGTGACTATACCTTCCACCCCTCCCCCAATCCCATGCTTGGACCGGAACCCAGGCTCTCATTCAGTTGTAGGCAAGTGTTGCCACATCCTCATAATCTGCGCAGAAGGATTTCCAGAGGACACAGAAGTAAAAAAGATGGCGAGGGACAGCTTGTCACAGCTGCTAGTGGTGCTACGTATCACCACGCAAAATACATTGTTGTCTCTTCCAACAGTTCTATTTTTAAAAAAAAAATGCTGTCCCACTGTGTGCCTGTCCTGAGGAATCAGACCCCAGGCCTCTGGCACATGAGGCAAATAAGCTACTCCTGGACACCCAGGAGCCTGGATCTTTAGGTTCGAGGTCAGCCTGGTCTACATATCAAGTTCCAGGACAGCCAGAGCTGCATTAAGAGATCCTGTTTGAAGAATTGTGAGGGACGGAGGGAGGGAGCGAGGAAAGGGGCCCTTTAGGGCACCCAGGGGTTAAGAACACTTCCTGCTCCTGCAGGGGACCTACATTCTGTTCCTAGCACCTCACGGTGGCTCACAACCTTGTCTAACTCCAGTTTTAGGGAATCTGCTACCTCTTCTGAAAAAGAGTGGGCCCATCACAATCAGGCAAGGCTGGAGGAAGGCTTAGGGTCCCTACCTTTTACTACTCAACTGTTTGCTACTGACAGAGACAGAGGGGAGACAGTGCCTTCAGTTCACACAGATGGTCCTGCTTAAACTACATGGGTCACAAAACATCACCAACTGAAAGTTATGGATCTAAGGAGACAAAGATGAGGCAGAGGGGGGAGGGAGGGGGAGGGAGAGTGTAGAGAGTTAAGTAAAGGGGAGAGAGAGAGAGAGCAATACAATACAGACATGTAAGAAATTGTAAAAAAAAAAAAAAAAACCAACCCAAAATTCATTTTAAAAATTAGACTAGGGGCTGGAGAGATGACTTAGCAGTTAAGAGTACTGTCTGCTCTTCCAGAGGAGCTGGGTTTGACTCCCAGACATGGCAGCTCACAACCATCTGTAACTCCAGGGGCATTCAATGGCCTCTTCTGGCTTTTGGGGCCACCAGGCACACAAATAGTGCACAGATATACAGCCAGGCAAACCCTCATACACATAAAATAATTTCTTAAAAATTAGAATAAAAATTTTTTTAAGTTTATAAAAAGCAGCACAGGCAGTGGCATCTTGGGTTGGTCCTTTAGGGAATGAGGTGCCATATTACTCCCTTGAGGGACCACCTACATCCAGACTGTAGACTCAAGAACAGGTGACATGTGACTGCATTCATATTATCTAGGGAGTAATGAATACCTTGAAGGGCATGCATGTTTAAAAAAAAAAAAAAAGAAAACCTGGCCGGGCATGGTGGCACATGCCTTTAGTCCCAGTACTCAGGAGGCAGAAGCAGGTGGATCTCTGTGAGTTCAAGGCCAGCCTGGTCTACAAAGTGAGTCTAGGATAGCCAAGGCTACACAGAGAAACCCTGTCTCAAAAAAACAAAACAAAACAACAACAACAAAAAAAAAACCTTTGCAGCTGAGCGTGATGGCACACGCCTTTGATTCCAGCACTCTGGGAGGCAGAGGCAGTCAGATCTCTGTGAGTTCAAGGCCAGCCTGGCCTACAAGTCAAGTTCAAGACAGCCAAGGCTACACAGAGAAACCCTGTGTTGAAAAAAAAAAAAAACCTTTGCATTAAAATGTTTAAAAGAGGGCTGAGGTCCTTCCCTGGGTTTGGTTCCCAACATCACGCACAGAGAAAAGTAGGGAGAGGAATGTATCCAAGGATGGTGTCCTCGGCAGTGCGCTGCATGCTTTGTATGAATAATTAACACAACTCTAGGTTTGGGAGCAAAACCAAGAGATTTGGTTACGTGAGGTAATAATATGAGCTATTGTTTCTACAGTTGAGTGTTCGCCCACAGATCTCACTTGCACTGCCTGCATCGATCTGGTGACTGACGCTGGCACACTATCTATAGCGGTGACTCCCAACCTTCCCTAATGCTGCGACCCTTTAACACAGCTCCTCACGTTGTGGTGACCCCAACCATAAAATTATTTTTATTGCTACTCCATAACTAATTTTGCTACTGTTATGAGTGGCAATGTAAATATCTATTTTCAGGCTGGGGAGATGGCTCAGCTATTAAAGGCTAGGCTCACAACCAAAAATAGCTATATTTTCCAATGGTCTTAGGTGACTCCTGTGAAATGGGTCATGACCCACAGGTGGGCTACAGTAACCTCCACTTGAGTCCTCTGTGAAGAACCAGAGGCACGGAAGTCAGTAAGCGTTCTGTAGAGTGAGCTTCAGGCCTCGTGAAAGCAGGTCCATCACGGCTACAGTGTCAACTGAAGAGTCCCCACCATGCAGACACAGACACTGGGAGGAGGCTGTGGGAAGGGTCTTAGATGGCATCTAAGCGTAGTAGGTGTCAGGATCCTGCTGAAGCAGGCTTGTCATGTTTCCCAGAGAGCCCAGGTGCATGCTAGACGTGGCCAAAGACAAAGTCTGACAGAATAACTGCATGGCTGGAGAAATGTGTGGTGTGGTGCCCAACGAACCCTGTGTGGCTCTGGTGGGATTTGAAGGCATGGGGGTCAAAGAGGGTCGGGGGCAGAAGTTCCAGAAATGATTTATGACTAAGAAAGCTGGTGTAGAGTGGAAAGACTCGGGCTTTAATAGGGAAAAGACACGCCAGGCATAGTGGCAGCTGGCTTTAATACCAGCACTCTGGATGCAGAGGCAATCCAAGCTCTGTGAGTTCCAGGCCAGCCTGCTTTACATAGCAAGTTCTAGGCCAGCTGGGGCTGCATAGTGAGACTCTTGTCTCAAAAAAGGATTGGGGAGGGATTCCGCAGTTAACTCTAGTTCCAGGGAATCTGATGCCCTCTGACCTCTGTGGGTACCAGGCACGCATGTGGTGCACATACATACATGGCAGGCAAAACACTCGTACATATAAAATACATAAATAAATCTGAAAAGGGGGAGGGAGGAAGGGCAGGGGTCTGGAGAAATAGGTCAGTGGGTAAGAGAACTCACTGCTCTTCCCCGATTTCAGCTCCCAGCAGCTATGTTGGGTGGCTCACAAACACCTGTAACTCCAGGCTCAAGAATCAGTGGGTCTTCATGCACCTGCCTTCACAAGACAGGGGCACACATAGGCGCACGTACCTAAAAAAATGAGTTGTTTTTTTTTTTAATTTAGAAAGTTGAATGCAGAATATCAAATGGATTAGACAGCATCTCCAAGCTGGTTTTTATGCATCCCAGAACCCTCCTTGACTCTTGGTACCCTCTCTTTGGGCCCAAGGCCCAGACATAAGCTATGACTCAGCTAATGAAATGCAACCCCATGGCTCATTAATTAGGAAGCCTACAATTAGCCTGTCTTGAAAGCTGGGAGCCTCCAGAGAGAACCCCTTTCACCTGCCTTCCTCCCTCTCACCCGGGGGATGAGCAGGGGAGCTTTGCCCCTCAGACGGAAGAGGGGAGCGATAGCGTGAGCAACAGGGGAAATGAGATGCTGGGGCACATGCCTGTGTGTGTGATGTCTCAGAGAGGTCACCCATAATGAGACGATGGAAATGAGCTATGCTGCCTGAACCCTCAAAATTTCCTCTGAGAAATCCATAGGGAGATTGGGGTGTGGCCCAGCGCAGCTCTCCAACCCCTGCTGGCAGAAGCTGGGGCCACCACCATTTTTATTTTGATACAGGGTCTCACTCTATAGCCCTGGCTGGCCTAAAACTCACGATGTAGACTCCAAACTCAGATGTTGGCCCACCTCTGCCTCTGCCTCCTGGGTGCTGGGAATAAAGGTGTGAGACACAAACTAATACAGGCAACAAAACATTGTTTTAAAACCCTATACGAGCACGTGGCATGGTGGCACAGGCTTTTTTTTTTTTTTAAATAATTGCTTATTTTGATTTTATGTGCATTGGTGTTCTCCCTGCATGTATATCTGTGTGAGAGTGTCCGGTCCCCAGGAACTGGAGTTACAGATGGATGCGAGCTCCCATGTGGATACCGGGAATTGAACCCAGGTCCTCTAGAAGAGCAGCCAATGCTCCTAACTACTAAGCCATCTCTCCAGCCCTGGCATAGCCCCACCCCCACCCCAAGACAGGGTTTCTCTGCATAGCCTTGGCTGTGCTAGACTCCCTTTGTAGACCAGGCTGGTCTAGAATTCACAGCAATCCACCTGCCTCTGCCTCTCTGAGTGCTGGGATCAAAGACGTGCGCCACCAAGCCTGGCTTGGGATCTTCTTTCTTTTAAACAACAAGCCAGGACCACAGAGACCCTGTCCCAAAAGCAAAACACCAAACTTTGCACAGCTTTTCTGAAGAGATGGTTCAGTTGAGAGCGCTGACTGCTAGGAATCAAACCCAGGTCCTCTGCAGGAACAGTGCTGGTAACGGCACCCTACCCCTACCCCCACCCCTACCCTCACCCCCACCACCCACCACTCACCACCCACCAATGAGTTGTTGTTTTTATTTATTTATTTATTTATTTATTATTTATACAGTGCTCTGCCTGCATGTACACCTGCAGGCCAGAAGAGGGCATCAGATTACATAGTAGATGGTTGTGAGCCACCAAGTGGTTACTGGGAATTGAACTCAGGATCTCTGGAAGAGCAGTCAGTGCTCTTAACAATTCTCAAGCCCTGAGTTGTTGTTTTCCAAAAGATTTATTTATTTAATTTATATGAGTGCTCTATCTGCATGTATACCTGCAGGCCAGAGAAGGGCATCAGATCACATTATAGATGGTTGTGAGCCACCGTGTAGTTTCTAGGAATTGAACTCAGGACCTCTGGAAGAGCAGGTGACACTCTTAGCCGCTAAGCCAACTCTCCAGCCCCCACCAGTGAGTTTTTAAGTGTCTTGGTCTATGGCTTTGTTCTGTTACTGTAAAATCCTCATGAGAGAAGCCAAGATGGCTCAGCTGGCAACTTGCTTAGCTGGTGACCTGAGTTTGGTCCCCAGAACCCATGAGAGTGGAAGGAAAGAACTGACTCCACAAAGCTGTCTTCTGAATTCCATGTGCACACACACCACACACACACACATGATAGTAATAAATAAAAATGTAAAAACTTCATGAAACTGTTAGTACGCTCAGGCAATGGCTTGGAGTTATGACCTAACTGTGATCCTGAACCATGATACTCAGTCCTCGCATCCGTGTAGGCCAAACACAGAGGTTGCCAGTGGACAGCTGCTAAGCCGGGCTGAAGGGAGCCGAGGTACTTTGGCTCTGGACTCAGGACATTCCGGCTCTCCACATTCACAGAAGTCTTTCTAGTTCATCATTAGTGAGGCTTTTTCCTAGGAGCTTCCATTTTGAACACACGCCACCACTCTGGATTCAGTTGCCTGTGCCTCAAGAGAAAGTTAGAGCCAATATATTAAACCCCTTCATGATTTAGTCAACTGCCAGCTGTGGAGTTTGGGACAAAGGAATGGTTAAATTTTTGGGTTTTGGCCAGGGCCTCATTCTGTGGCCCTGGTTGGTTTGAAAGTTGCCCTGTAGAGCAAGCCTCAAATTTACAGAGCCCCAGTGCAGCCTCTGCATCCTTAGTGGATTAACAGCATAAGCCACCCTGCCTAGTCTTATTACTTTGTATTCTTGGGCATGTGACTCTGTTTCAATCCCTCAGTTTTCTAAGAATGTGAAGAGAATACTTCCTTGAGGAGTTTTATGTGAATTGGGAAAAAAGACTGCCAGATACTCTGACACCTATGTGTGAGCCAAGAGTGGTGGGTGGGTGGCACAAGGACTTAGGTTGAAACAGGAGGGTGTGTGTGTGTGTGTGTGTGTGTGTGTGTGTGTGTGTGTGTGTGTGTGTGTTTTCGCGCACACGCGCCTACCTGCATTCCCCCCAGGACCCCTACTCCACCCCAACCCCCCTCCACCCCCACCCCCCACCCTGGATCCGGCTCCCGGTCCTTTGCAAAGGTGCGGTGTGTATCCTCAGCTCTTCCCAAGGACTGGAGTCCCCACAACGTGGGCCGGTAACCCATCATCTTTGCAGTGGCCTCCCCTTTGCAGAGGCGGGGCTGAGGGCCCAGGGAAGACTCTAGCAGCCAGCTGCCTCACGTCCAGCCTGGACCTGCAAGCGGACAGACCTCTCCCCGCAGTGATGGTGCTGAGTAATGTCAGGCCCGTGTTTCATGCGCCTGCTGGGCCAGCTCAACCGCATAATTTGTTCCTGCCCCCTGCCCCCTGTGCCCTGTGCCGCCCCCCCCCCCCCAAATGCTTCCAGGACGTTGGAGGCCCTTTGTCTTTTCTTGTGAGTTTCTCTTCATCAAGCTGTGTTTCTTGCCTTTTTGCCTGGCTGCCTTTGTGGGCAGATGGACAAGGCTGATTCCTCCCACATCCTTTAAAGAGCTTTGTCCTGTCACTCTGGGGCTCCTGTCCCTGTCAAGCTCAGCAGGCCACCAGACCCAGAACTGTGAATCTATCCAACTTAGCTCTGTACAGAGGTTTTTGTTTTGTTTTGTTTCATAATATTTTTTTGTTTGTTTTGGTTTTGTTTGTTTGTTTGTTGAGACAGGGTTTCTCTATGTAGCCCTAGGTGTCCTAGAACTCACACTGTAGACCAGGCTGGCCTGGAACTCAGAGAACTGCATGCCTCTGCCTCCCAAATGTTGGCATTAAAGATGTGTGCCACCACTGCCTGGATGAGTTTTTTCTTTTTTTCTTTTTTTTTTTTTTTTTTAGTAATTCTTATTTTATGTGCATGAGTGTTTTGTTGCATGTATGTCTGTGCACCTCAGGCATGCCTTACAGAGGGCGTGCTTACAGGGGCCAGAAGGAGACACCAGATCCCCTGGAACTGAAGTTATAAACAGTTGTAAGCCATCACGAGGATGCTGGGAATAGAACTTGAGTCCTCTTCGAGAGCAGCAAGTGCTCTTAACCCCTTAACCCTTTCTCCAGCCCCCACTGTACAGGATTTTAAAATAGAACAAGTTTTGTCATCTGTTTTGGTGACCCTGGCCTTTAATCCCAGCACTTGGGAGGTGGATTGCTGTGAGTTCAAGGCCAGCCTAATCTACATATCGAGTCCAGGACAGCCAGGACTACACACAGAGAAACCCTGTCTCAAAAAAACAAAAGTAGGGGTGGAGGAGGGAAGATAAAAGATAAACACTAGACTCTAGAACACCTCACCTTCTCATAAGACCTCAGTGAAATTAGGCACAACGACACATGCTTGTAATCCCAGCATGGGGGAGGAGGGCCAGAAACAAAAGAACTGAGGCTGAGTCGGCTAGAGAGCAAGTTCACGGACAGACTGAGCTACACGTACATTGTCTCAAACAAGTGTATAATGAGGCAGGAGTTGGGGTGAGCACATCAAGTCAGTAACCTTGGAAATAAGTTTGACCTTTCCAAGGTCACACAGCAATGCCCTAGAGAGCTCGGGCTGGTCCCAGGCCTTCCCTCCCCCTCCCCTTCATTCTTTCTATAGTTGAAAAGTCCACTGTTTAGCAAAAAACAAAAACAAAAACAAAAAAACCAACACTCCCAGGGGAATAATAAACATGAGTGATGGTGTCCCTCGTGTCTTGGGGCTTTCATTCTAGAAGGAATACAAACACACATACACACATGAACACCCCACAGGAAGAAGAGAGGGGTACGGTAGAGAGCTGAGGGAGGGGGTAAAGGGGGTATTAACCAGCTCTGTACCCCACCAACACAGACCCAAGCTAGAAAAGAACAAAGGGAGCGAGGGGCTGGAGAGCTAGCCCAGCAGTTAAGACTGCATACTGCTGCTGCAGAGGACCAGGCTGGTCCCCAGCATCCATTTCAGTGGCTCACAACTGCCTCTAACTCCAGCTCCAGGGACTCTGATGCCTTCTTCTGCATTCTAGGAGCTCCTCTACTCATACGGATAGACACATAAAACTAAATAAAAGTAACTTATTAAGTGAGTAGCGCTCTAGACGGGTCAGTAAGTGTTAAGCTGTGTGTATGGGGGTGGGGGGTGGGGAAGGGGGTGCTATTTGATTGGTGACCAGATGCCTGGCAGATGGATGCTGTCACTGCGAGGTTCTAACTGCAAGTCTGCACGCCAGGGAAAGGCTCAGACTGAAGATATGAGTTAGAGCATCATTAGTGTGTAAAAAGTATAAAAATGCCCTAGGAGGAAGAGAAAAGACACCGCAGAGAGCCTTGGGGTGTTCCAGTGTGTAGACACCAACGTGAAGCCAGAAAAGAAAGTGGAGAGAAGGCCGGGCGTGGTGGCACACGCCTTTAATCCCAGCACTCGGGAGGCAGAGGCAGGTGGATCACTGTGAGTTCGAGGCCAGCCTGGTCTACAAAGTGAGTCCAGGATGGCCAAGGCTACACAGAGAAACCCTGTCTTGAAAAACCAAAAAAAAAAAAAAAAAAAGTGGAGAGAGTGCGGTGGACAACCGGCAAAGCCCAATGTCGTGGGACTAGAAAAAGAGTGTTGCAGTCAAAGAACAAAATCTTCGTCGTGTGGAATTCTGCTGGGAGAGGCCCATGTGAAATAAAGACACAGCTGTGCCCACCGAAACGGCAGCACAGGCACTTTCTGATCACCACAACGGCAGTCTCAGTAAGTGGCTTTGGCCAGAGTCCAAATGGAGGGAGTTAGAGTAAGTGTTGACTTCTGGATAAAATGACAGATCACAAGCCAGGTGTGGTGGGGCATGCCTGTAATCGCAGCACTCTGGGAGGCAGAGGCAGGCAGATCTCTGTGAGTTCGAGGCCAGCCTGATCTACAAAGTGAGTCCAGGACAGCCAAGGCTAACACAGAGAGACTGTCTCAAAATAAATAAATAAATAAAATAAAAAATAAAAATAAAATAAAAAACTTCCAGTCCAGTCAGAGCTATAGATAGAGACCCTGTCCCAATAAAATAAAATAAAAGTATTTGGGGAAAAAGAACCAATGATGGAAATATAGAGTGTAGTGTATCTGGGGGGTCCATGTGGGGTGTGGGATCTGAAATGAAAAGAGCCAGCACGCTCATGGGACCTTTTCAGCCATCATACATGGCCAAGGGCTCTGGGTCATCCCAGGCTGGTCCTAGGATCTGTGTCTTTTAGTCTGGCCCCATCAGCTTTCAGGTGATACTGTGGAACTGAAATACAGAGAGAGTAAGTTAGGGACAAGGCCATACACCAGGCCTGAGCCAGGTGTCCCCACCCCCAGCCTGCCTCACGACTAAGCAGGACAAATCGGGCCCCAAAGCTCATCTTCAGCCATCAGTGGAAGGCCAAGGAAGCTGTTCCCTCTGGAAAACAATCGCCTCGGCTCTTAACAAGGACATTAATAATACAATGCCGCTGTCAACTAACATCACCGTGACACAGGCACTTCCCTTAGGTTTTGCATGAAGTGACTCAGTGCACACAGCCCTGTGCAATGGTTGCTCTCCTTCGCTACTTTATGCTGGAGTTAAGTGGGGAGTCAGACACTCGGTGGTGACCTGCCCAAGTCAGGAAGCTTCAAGCCGCCGAAGCCAATGGACTTGGCTTCCCTCGGCACCGCTGCCTCTTAAGAGTCCTCTAGTGCCCTCGGTGATTCCTGAAAAAATCTGGCCTCAAATCCTGAGTATGAGAGGCCACCTTGGCTACCAGGTCCCACTGTACTTGTTGGGATAGAGGCCAAACAGTCCTCTGGAGCTCCCTTGATGCACACTGATAACCCTGGAGAGGTAGCAGGAGCCTCTGGGAGCTGGGAGGACCCTGGCCTGTGCACACTAGAGGGCATGGGCTGGTTAGTGTGGGCCCAAGAACAGAGGGTTTTTTCTGGTGGCCACTGAAAAGAGGCTGTTAAGTCTAATGCAGAGTGCGATGGCTAGAAAGATCAAGAGTTCAAAGCCAGCTTCTGCTACATAGTAAATTCAAGGCTAGCCTGGGCTACATTAGACTACCCTAGAAACAAGCAAACATATGCTTACAGGCTAAAATCAGGAACTACAACTGCTTTCTCAGACTCAATCTCTTTGGCTGGGGTTTCTCCCATTTTCTCCCCCAGAACAACAGTCCACTCCCATTCTGGCCTCAGGCCTAAAATGGTACCAGTCTTGAGACATGGGTCTCTCTCTCTCCACAGCCTTTCCCTCTTTTGTTTTGTTTTGTTTTTAGTTATTAGAGACAGGGTTTCTCTGCATTGCCTTAGCTGTCCTGGACTCACTTTGTAGACCAGGCTGGCCTCTAATTCAGAGGCACTGCCTCTGCCTCCCTGCGTGCTGGGATTAAAGGTGTGCGCCACCACACCTGGCTGTTGGCCTTGGCCTTTTCATCTTCCCAAGTAGCTCAGACCACAGGCCCACGAAGCCAGAGTCTCCACATCATCCTTGCGCCTTACTGAGCCTGGATTTCTCATTCTCACAGTAGCTTCGCAATTCATGTCCTTAGTGAGAACCAGGCAGCCAGTATCCCTAAGCCCCACCCCCCTCTCAGAGCCTGAGTCCCCAAACCTGGCTCTCCACAGGCTATAGGGGGGCTCAACATTCTGAGTACCCCGAAGGCAGTCACACCCAGCTCAGGACCCACCTCTAGATGGTGTTCAGCCCTTGACCCTGTGTCTGTGGCTGTTGGCCCAGGAGGCTGCAAGTGAGAATTTCCTTCTGAAAGCCTACCTGGTATGTGCAGCTGCTCTCACACACCCTACCCACAACTATCAAGCCTGCCCCACTCCTCCTCCTGGTGATCCTGCTCCAAACATGCCAGCCCTTGATGAATGGGGCCTGTTGCCCCCTATAGCCTGTGGAGAGCCGCTGGGATGCTCAGATATAATTTCCAGGTGACCCTCAAATCAGCAGTTGCTCTAGTCACACTGCGGCCAATGACAGCCTGATGGCCTGCCCCCCTCCTCCACCATCTGCACAGACAGGTCCACGTGTGTCCCCAGATGCCTGAATCACTGCTGACAGCTTGGGACCTGGGGAGCCACTGGGGAGGGGGTTAGCAGCCACGTTGTCGCCTCCTAGGGAACACCTGCAGACATAAATAGACAGCCCGCTGAGGCAGCAGAGCAGAGCCCGGCAGAGCTGCGCTGCTGCACACGGTGGTGCCCACCTATGCTTGCCAGGATGCTCAACGTTACGCTGTCTGCTTGCTTCCTGAGCCTGCTGGCCTTCACCTCTGCCTGCTACTTCCAGAACTGCCCGAGAGGTGGCAAGAGGGCCACCTCTGACATGGAACTGAGACAGGTACCACTGTGGTCTGTTTTCGGGCAGCTGGCAGTATGCTGGGAACGGGTCGGGGTTGGGGGGTGGGGGGGTGCTAGGAGAGAAGGAGACATTGTCAGAGGAGCCAGACTTTAAGGGCGGTTCCTGGAAGTAGGCACCAAGATGAGTGAGAGGGGACCAAGTACCAGGGAAGCCGCATGGACACTGTCCGTATGCAGGGGATGCGCCAGAAATTGAGAGCTATATGGACTTGGGGTCAAGTTGAACTGGGTGCCTTGGCCTCCTCCCCACACCTGGAGGTGGGTGTGGGGCGGCTCACACAGGACTGGCTAGATAATACAAAACTCTGTTCTAACCCAAATTTAAGGCCCTCCCCCCCACCCCTCCCCAGCTCAGCCTCTCGTAGCTCCTTTCCTAGCCTCCACTGCCAGTTTCTTCCTGTCCCCAGAAGATGGCCATTGTTCTATACACGTCTGAGTGGACTACGTCCCGAGTCTAGTCCCAGCCTCTTGCCCAAACCTCTTGTATTGCTGTGAGCTGTACAGCTGCGAGTCTGCCCTTCTGGCAGAGCTGAAGGGAATCCCAGTCGCCAGGCTCAGGGCTGTTCAGGCCGCGGGTGGCTCAATTTTGAGTTGTCGGATAAGGCAGGTAGGCAGCTCTCACAGTTTGTCTCCCTTGGAGGCTTGAGGCACCAGCTCTCCCGTGCACGCACCACCCTGAGTTGGTCCTTGCCCTAATAGGTGGGCAGGAGGTCAAGGCTCATGCGAAGCCTACTAGCAAAGCCAGAAAAGGGAGTGTTCTAGAGAAAGCAGGGGTGCTCTGTGTGGGGGGTGGTTAAGGTAGGGGAAAAGAGGGGCTAGGGATGTGTAGGAGGATGGCTCTGAGAGACTGCTGCACGCTGGTGACATTTCAGAGCTGAGGAAAACCCTCCTTGCCCCGTGCTGCCCCCCAGGGAGACTTTGCCAATACAGATAGGGGGGTTTGAGACACCCCCCCTAGTGAGAGAACTGATTCTTCTCATAATCTAGCCATTTAAATTTCAACTTCCTGCCCTTGACGGCTGCCTTGGCCTGGACAGCAAGCGACAGGGCGCCTGCAAGGGTTCGAAGCTGGGACAGCAGCAGGGTGGCCTTGGGTTCCCAACAACCCCTCTCGGCCTCGCTCCTGCAGACTCATGTCTTTTCCTCGCAGTGTCTCCCCTGCGGCCCGGGGGGCAAAGGGCGCTGCTTCGGGCCGAACATCTGCTGCGCGGACGAGCTGGGCTGCTTCGTGGGCACCGCTGAGGCGCTGCGCTGCCAGGAGGAGAACTACCTGCCCTCGCCCTGCCAGTCCGGCCAGAAGCCGTGCGGGAGCGGGGGCCGCTGCGCCGCCACCGGCATCTGCTGCAGCGACGGTGCGCACAAGGCCGGGCGGGTGGGCATGGGGTACCGGCTGGGGATGGGGGCGCGTGATGGGGGTAGGTTCGGAGGGCCTAAGGGGGACGCCAGATGAGAGGTTGGGGGTGGGGGCGAAAGGTGGGGATAGGGACGCCAGGTTGGAGGGTGAGAATGAAGGGGGTGGGGTGGGGTGGGGGTGGGTGATGGGGAGCGTTGGGACGCCGCCCCTGGAGCTGCGTCCACCTCAGGGCGCTTGCGCTCACAGAGCCCACCCCTCAGAGAGCTGCGAGACCGAGACCGAGTGCCGCGAGGGCTTTTTCCGCCTCACCCGCGCTCGGGAGCCGAGCAACGCCACGCTGCTGGACGGGCCCGCCCGGGCGCTACTGCTACGGCTGGTCCAGCTGGCTGGGACGCGGGAGCCTGCGGATTCTGCCAAGTTCCGGGTTTACTGAGCCATCATCGCCCTCATGCCTCCCCCCTACAGCATGGAAAATAAACTTTTAAAAAACGCACCCTGATGTCTGTCTTCTGTCTCTGGAGTGGGAGGAGAGGGGAGGGAGAGGCATTGGAGTGCGAAATTTCTACTCTGCCTTGGCTAATCCCCCCCCCCCCCGCACCCGCACCTCAAAGTCGTGGCATGGTCCACGCTCCCACCCCCAGAAGAGGCAGAATCTATAAGCCTTATAGTATAAGGGAAGCATTCTGGGGCTCCCAGATACCCCCATTATACTCAAGACAAAGACAACCCCAAGCTCAGAAGAAGGACAAGGTCTGAGGGCCCGTGACCGGAAGAGTCAGGGTGACTTAGCGATTCTCTGACTGAGATCGAAATAAAAGGAGGCAAGACGCTTGGCGGACAAGACAATCAAAGCACGACGAGGAGAGAGACAGAATAAGCGAGAGTGACAGAGAAAGAGGGGTCAAGCCATGATGACCATCTCAGCCCTAATTTCATCCAAGACTAAGGCAAAACAGCTTGAGGGACCTACCCTGGTACCCAGTGCAAATGTCACACTTGCCCAAGATTGTGCCCAGATGGGAGAAGGAGAAGAGACATTACCCCAGATCTAAATGAGATGTTTTCTCTCTAGATGCCCTACCATCAGCACCCAACCACTAAGAGGCAGACCCCATCGAGAACGCTGCTACAAGTCCCCTACAGATGTGTGCTCAAACCACCACACCCACCCTCAGGCAGGGAAATAGACAAGATAGGCTGGGGTTGTGCCTCAGGAGCAGAAGGCTTTCCTAGCCTGGATTTGGTCCTCAGAACCACAGAGAAGGAGTTCTCAAGAAGGAGAAAGGAGGAAAAAGAAGACGACAGACTCTGCGGCTAGAGGTTTTCTATGACTCTTGATCTCAACCACAGCTAGGGACCCACAAAAAACCCACAAGTCCAGCAACAAGGCACACATACAGTAGCTCCCAGACAAGCCATGGGGCGCGGTGACGCACTCCTGTAATCCCAGCACTCCGGGAGCAGAGGCAAGCGGATCTGGGTTCAAGCCCTGACTGGTTTACACAGAGAAAACCCTGTCTCCAAAAAGCAAACCCAACCAACCAACCAACCAAATAAATAAACAAATAAATAAATAAACACATAAACGTAACACCCAGACACAAGTACTTCATTCCCTTTGGCACATCTGGTTTTGGAACAAAGCTGTCACCAGCACTTACTTGGCCTTTGTCCCTCTATCCTCCCCCCCCTTTTCTCTCTCTCTCTCTCTCTCTGGTTTTTTTGAGACAGGGTCTCTCTGCGTAGGCTTGTCTGTCCTGGACTCACTTTGTAGAACAGGCTGACCTCGAACTGACAGCGATCCACCTGCCTCTGCCTCCCGAGTGCTGGGAGTAAAGGTGTGTGCCACCGTACCTGGCTTAGCTTCTCTCTCTCTCTCTCTCTTTTTTTTTTCTAAAATTTTAGATAGATATTTATTTACATGTATGGGTGCTTTTCTGTCATGTATGTCTGTGCGCCGTGTGTGTGCCTGGTACCTGCAGAGGCCAGAAGAGAGCATCAGATTCCCTGGAACTAGAGTGACAGGTGGTTATGAATGACCACATGGTCTCTAGGGACCAAATCCCAGTCCTCTTAACTGCCCTTGGCTCCCAAGCCAGCACTCTGGCCCTCCAGCGCCTTGGCCTTTCCAGCTGCTCTCCCAGGGTTCTATCCTTGCATCCCCTAGTCTCTTCTGGTCCTCACTCTCCTGCTAACCTCCCACTGTTTTCTCTCTTTGCCTCATCTCTCCTGTGCATCCTCTCCAGACGTCTTGCTCCAGGGTTGGGGCCCACACGGTGCTGCATCTCCTTTGGGAAGCTCTGCAGGTTCTCGGGTCAAAAGAGAAACTGCGGAAGAGAGAGTAGCTGCACTGATCTGACTGGGTGGACAGAGTCAAGGGGCCCTACACAGTCCCCAGGTCTCTCTCCCCATCTCCTCAGCACCGTTAGGCCTCTCTGCATGTCTGGGTTTAACCAGGTGTTACAGGCGCCAGGCAGCCTCCTCCTTAGGTGACCCTCCCAGGGTCTGACCTCCAGCAGGGCGGGGCCAGGGAGTGGCAGATGGCTTGGCCACTCTTGATTTAATTCCTAGGGTTGTGTGGGCAGCTTCAGAATGAAGTTCAGAGCCCCTGTTCTGCCCAGGTGGAGAACTGTGATCCCTGCTTTCCTCCACTTGTTTCTAGAAGAATCAGGCTCCTCTTTCTCAAGGAAAGGAAGTACATGTGTGTACCCCATCTTCTGCCCACTGGGCCTTCTATTCTCTTTTCCTTTTGGGGAGTCAGTCCCAAACCCAGCTACAGAGCCATTTAAAGGCACTTCTGGGGTTCCCTTGCCTCCTCCCTTCAGCCACTAGAAGCAAAGGGGGTGCATGCAAGCAGATGCTAAGAGACCTCTGACTTCCACATGTGCACTGTGGCATACATACAGCCCTCAAACACACAATAAAGCAATAATGAAAGGTAATTAAGAAAAATTTTAGGCTAGAGAAATGGCTCACAAGTTAAGAGAGCATACTGCTCCTGCAGAGGGTCCCAGCACCTACATGGCTCACAACTCTAGCTCTAGATTCTGGGGATAGGATGCCCTCTGCTGGTCTCTATGAGCACTGCACTCATGTACACATAGACATATACAAAAATAAACATTTAACAGAATACGTCTTTTTTAAAAAATAATTTCTTAAAAAAATAATTTCTTTAATTTTTATTTTATGTGCATTGGTGTTTAGACTGTACATATGTCTGTATGAGAGTGTCAGATCCCCTGGAACAGGAGTTACAGACAACTATGAGCTGCCGTGTGGGTGCTGGGAATTGAACCGGGATCCTCTTGGATGAGCAGCTGTGCTCTTGACTGCTGAGCCATCTCTGCAGCCCCTGAAAGTTTTAAGATTAAAGAAAAATCTTCAAGCCTAGCTCAATGACACACACCTGTGATCCCAGCACTCAGGGAGGCAGAGACAGGAGGTGTGAGTTCCAGGCCAGCCTGGTCTACAAAGTGAATCCAGGACTCCCAAGGCTACACAGAGAAACCTGTCTCAAAACAAACAAACAAACAAACAAACAAAAACAAAAAACCTGAAATCAAAACAAACCAAATCAAGACAAAATCTTCAAAACCCAGCCCCAGAAAAATGAAAAGAAAAACAAAACAAAGCAAACAAAACAAAAACAAAAAACCCTCAAAACAACAACAACAACAACAACAACAAAACACAACCCTCCCAACCCAACCCAATCTTGAAGTCTTTTTCGTATATCTTTTTGGCGTCCACGATGTCTGCGGGTCCCACATGTGGTGGTGTTGAGGCATCTGTGTTTTTTTGCTGGTTGTGAGAACTATAGAAAGTGTTTGTATGTTTCTTTACTGCTGTGATGGGATGGAGCCCGGGGCCTCGTGAGCTCCACCCAAGCCATCACTTTTTATTGGAACAGACAACGAATCACGTGACCCTGTGTAGGCGCGAGGGGCATGCGCCTTTTGCCATCCCAGCCGAGAACGCTGGCAGCTGGGTGGGGCAGGCTTTGTGCGGAGGAGGGGTATATAATCCAGCCATAGACACATAGTACAGGGTGTGGCTTTCTCTGTTTGCCTGTGGGCTTTGTGTTTTTATCATTTATGGCCACTGGCTCTTAGATGCCATGTGTTCCCAGAGAATACTGTCCTGAGCTCAGCAGGGCCCTGAGCTCAGGCCTGGCCCTGAGGACAGGCAGAGGAGAGGCCAGCTGGTTCTTGTTATTTCCCGCTGTAGCCTCCTTGGGGCCTGTGTGAGAATTCAGCAACTACCCTCCCTGGGCCAAGACGCTTCCTTCTAGGCGAGGCTTGTCCCCTCAACTTCTGAGGTTGTGGCTGAAGTCTCCTCCCACACCAGAAGTGACTGAATGAATTCCCCTGCCTCCTGCCTGCCTCCCTCTCACTCGGCCCCTTGTTAGGCCTTGTCTTTTCCCACAGGTGTCCACCATTGTTGCTTGGACTTTCAAATGCTTCTTTTATTTATTTTTGATTTTTCGAGACAGGGTTTCTCTGTGTAATAGCCCTGGCTGTCCTGGAACTGTCTTTTAGACCAGTATCAAATGCTGCTTTTAAGTCTGTCTGCAGCAGGCCCGCCCTAGTGGGAAATAGGGCTAACCTATAGGGTGGTGACAGCCCTGTAGCACACCCCTTTGTGCCCTGAGTAGCTTATTGGGCTGGTCTTGCTCTGAATTCCCAGGACCCATAGCGTTCCCAACCCTTTTCTTCCCCCCCCCCCCGTTTCCAACAATTAGACGCCAGTCAAGTTTGAAGAGGAAATGTGCTTTATTTTTCATTCTTTCTAGCGATGGCCATGGGGAGTGAAGGATGCGCCTTAAAGGTATCATCACAGTGGGCTCAGCGCTCAGAGAAGGCCGACTCAGGGTCGCAGGCGGGGTCCGTGCGGCAGCCATCTGCAAGAGACATGGGTCAAAGGCCTGAGCATCAAACCCGACGGCTCCCTACCGGGCAGTCCTGACGGGACCCCTCCTGCTCACCCGGGCTGCAGCAAACGCCTGCAGCGGCGCAGCGGCCCCCGCTCCCGCACGGCTTCTGGCCGGACTGGCAGGGCGACGGCAGGTAGCTCTCCTCTTGGCAGCGCAGCGCCTCGGCGGTGCCCACGAAGCAGCCCAGCTCGTCCGCGCAGCAGATGTTCGGCCCGAAGCAGCGCCCTTTGCCGCCCGGGCCGCAGGGGAGACACTGAGGGGAAGGACACGAGTGGGCGCAGTGGCGGGGCGAGGACCATCACATACTCTCTATCTTCTCGGCGTCAAGCGGGAGCCTAACCCTCCCCAATGCCAAGGGTTCCCATGCGAGACCCCGATAGGGCAGCCAAGAATGCGGGGATGCTCTCTGCGGGTGAGAGAGCTTCCCCGGTCCTTGGCGCTGCTAAGGGTCCGGAGAAGACTCACCTTGCGCATGTCCAGGTCCAGCGCAGCCCTCTTGCCGCCCAGGGGACAGTTCTGGATGTAGCAGGCAGAGGTCAGAGCCAGTAGGCCAAGCAGGCAGCAAGCGAGACTGGGACAGGCCATGGCGTTGATGCTCTGAGTCCGCCACCCACCTCAGGTGATGGTTTCTCCAGCCCAGGCCCGACCTTTTTATGTCTGAGCATCGCCTTGGTGGAGCACTGTCTTAAGAGGGTGACTGCATGACTGGTCACAGCAGGTCTCTTGGGTCAAAGCGGTTCACACTGTTTAGAGGCAGGGCCTTCATTTGCAGGGTCTAGACTAGGGTCAAGGTCAGCGTCTCAGCTAATGGCCTGGAGCTCCGAAGGGAAGCAGCCTGGAGGGGGTGGCCTGAGCCACAAAAGAATAGCGAGAATTGGGTGGGGGTGGAGGTGCAGCCTAGACAGGAGCTATTTTCACAGGATTTATAGGAGTCCTTATATGTCCCCGAAACTCGGATGGGGAAAAAGATCGCGTCTTCCTTCAACTTCTGAGTGTAGCTCAGCGCTTCTTCCAACTAGATGGTAAGACAAAATATCAGTGGAGGTCAAAGCCAAAACACACCAAACAAACCAAAATAAAACAAAAGAAAGAGCCAGGCTTAGTGGCGCATGCTTGTAATCCCAGCACTCCGGAGGCAGAGGCAGTTGGATCTCTGTG
Organism: Acomys russatus; assembly: GCF_903995435.1. NCBI lineage: Eukaryota > Metazoa > Chordata > Mammalia > Rodentia > Muridae > Acomys > Acomys russatus. Next base: position 66,454,279 of record NC_067140.1, on the reverse strand, counting down.
AGTTCAAGGCCAGCCTGGTCTACAAAGCGAGTCTAGGATAGCCAAGGCTACACAGAGAAACCCTGTCTCAAAAAAAAAAAAAAAAAAAAAAAAGAGAGAGAGAGAGAGAGAGAGAGAGAGAGAGAGAGAGAGAGAGAGGAAAGAAAGAAAAAGAAAAATCACAACAAAACAAAACCTTTGGGCTGCAGGGCTGCCGAGGTCTACATGGAAGGGAGAGGTGCTGCTTGCAGTTTAGTGGCAGACGGCTGGCCTCGTGTGTGAGACCTTGGCAGGATGACTGCAACACATTCCGGGAACAGGCTTTTTCATTAAAATTTTAATTTTTACTCTTATTTGTGTGCATGTTTGTACGTGCAAGTTTCCTTGGAGGCCAGAAGAGGGCGCTGGATCCCTAGGAGGATAATTAAAGGGGGTTGTGAGTTGGCCTGTGTGCATGCTGGGAACAAAATTCAGTCCTCTGCAAGAGTGGCATGCACTCCTAACCACTGAGCCATCTCTCACACCCCTGTTTGTTTGTTTGTTTGTTTAATACAGTTTAAAATGGAACACATATCAAAACCTGTGGTGGCAGCACACACCTTTAATCCCAGAACTTGGGAGGCAAAGGTAGGAAGATCTCCGTTACTTCAAGGCCAGTCTGGTCTACAGAGTTAGTTCCAAGACAGCCAAGGCGTCACAGAGAAACTCTGTCTCAAAAAACAAAACAAGGGGCTGGAGAGATGGCTCAGTGGTTAAGAGCACTGTCTGTTCTTCCAAAGGTCCTGGGTTCAATTCCCAGCAACCACATGGTGGCTCACAACTGTCTGTAACTCTAAGATCTGACACCCTCACACCAATTCACATAAATTAAAATTAAATAAAAATATTTTAAAAAACAAACAAAAACAAAGAACGGAAGGAAGGAAGGAAGGAAGGAAGGAAAGAAGACATGGAACACTCAGCTGCTTCACAGGCCCCGCCCTCAATCACCTGAAGACCTTCCACTGGGTCCATCACAGGCCCCGCCCTCAGTCACCTGAAGACCTTCAACTGGGTCCATGTTTTAAATATCTTACCATCTTGGGGCTGGAAAGTTGGTTAAGAGTTTCTCTTGCAGAGAACCCAGGTTTGATTCCCAGCGCCCACGTGGTGGCTCATAACCACCTAATACTAGTCAATTCTAGTGGAGATGGCGCCTTCTTCTGACCTCCAAGGGCACCAGGCACACACATGATACATTACATACATGCAGGCAGAACATTCATATACATAAAATAAAATAAATAAACCTAAAAACATTTTTAAAAGAAAGGAGAAACATTGCCCAGACTCTTGTTTTTGTTTGTTTGTTTGTTTTGAGACAGCGTCTCACTATGTAGCCCTGGCTGTCTTAGAACTCTCTGTGGAGACCAGGCTGGCCTGGAACTTACACTGGTCCACCTGCCTCCCAAGTGCTGGGCTTAAAGGTGTGTACCACCAGCTTAGGACTAGGATCCTGTCTAAGAAAACACTTGCCATCTGCTGCTGGAGTGTGGACAATGGTCTCAACTGCAGGAAGCCGCCTGGCCCTGGCCCTTCCCTGGTGGCTACATATTACGATTGGTCCATTTCGGCCCAAGCTGAGCATCTCTGACTGCATTTCAGCTGTGGGCTTTGGTCTGCATATTGGTTGTGCTGACCCACTCCTTCGCTTCCACAGAGATGGTCCCCCCGGCCCTGTGTTCTAAACTTCATCTCAGGTCACTTCCTTAGGAAGTCACCATGACAGCCAGTGTCCCAGAGACCAGATCACTTGCAGTCTCTGCCCCCAGAGAGAATGGAAAAACCCCTAGGCTCTTTGTCCTCAAGATCCGGGGCCTGGGGCCAATGAGACAAGGCTCATCACAGCTCCTGAGTCACTGGTGCAAGCAATCAAATGCTGAGCTGGTGGTCAGGTTGACCTGTACTACAAATCAGTTCATTTCTTACCCAGATTAGCTTATTGGCATTCTTGGCATAGAAGGCTAAGAGCTTGACCCCCAGAATGGCCCCAGAGAGGCCTCCCACATACTCTGTGGGCCCAGTGATCTCATCTAAGGTAATCCATGTGCATAAATTAGCATATCATAATAATATGCAGATAATGCTCCCATAAGGCCAATGTGCCTTCATGTGCTAACCAACTCCTCATCCGTGTTTGGGAACAGCAGACAGAATCCTTGGCCTCAGGCGGGGGCTGCAGCTTAGCAGAACCCTTGCTTGGCTTATATGCAGGCAAGTGTACACGAAGCCTTGGGTACAATGTTAGCACCGGGGGGGGGGGGGGCGGCGGGGGACCACTATCCCCTTACTTGAGGAGGTAAAATGTGAAATAAGCTGCATATGACATCATCGGGCGACGCTTTGGTTTGGATCTGAGTGTACCCCACCAGCTATATTGCCAGTCCTTAGGAAGGCGTATTGGGCGGTGTTGAGATCTTTAAGGTGGAGACCCCGTGGGAGGAAGGTGTTTGGGTCCTTGAGGTAGTGAGAAACCTTGGGGTTCCCTAGACCTCATCTTTGGTTTTCCAACATCGCAGAATGAACGAGCTCGTTTCTCCATGCGCTCTACCATTACGTGTGCATTGACATAAACTTGTAAGCAACAGGGACAACAAACTGTGGACTGGGGCCTCTGAAACGGTGAGCCAAACTAACCCTTTTCCTCTCAGCTTGATGGCACACACCTGTGATCTCAGCATGCTGGAAATGTGCAAGAGCATCTGAGTTCAAGACCAGTCACAGGTAAAGGGGAGTTCAAAGCCATTCAGGGGTTTATGAGATACTGTCTTTTTTTTTTTTTTTTTCTTTTTGGTTTTTCGAGACAACCTCTCTCTGTGTGTAGCCTTGGCTATCCTGGACTAGCTTTGTAGACCAGGCTGGCCTCGAACTCACAGCGATATGCCTGCCTCTACCAGCAAGTGCTGGGATTAAAGGCGTGCACCACCACGCCCGGGGAGATACTATCTTAAAACCCACCAAATTAAACCTTTTGTTTGTATAAGTTAAAAATTGCCAGAGGTTTTGCTATAGTAACTAAAAGCCACCACAGGAAACGAAGGTAAGCATAACTCCAAAAGCAACACGTGCTAGGAGGACTGGTGGGAGGTACCACTGTACTGGGTGCCTACACAAGATCTATGTCTTGATCCCCTGAGGAGAAGTGACGAAGCCCCAAGTGAATTGTGTACTATTTAAAATGCACCTCAGACCCATGAGAAGTCAGCAAAGCTTCCCTCTGTACCCTGGGGATGAGGTGAACAGGGCTTTGGCAAAGCCTTTGGCTGGCCCCAGTGCAAACGCTGAAGAGTGTGTGCTGGGGTGAGTGTTTACAAAGGATTGAGCAGTGAGCGCTTTAGCCAGCAGAAACTGTAGCCTCCTGGTGGGTGTTTACAACCGGGGATTGCTGCCTGCAGAGTCTAGCCGGCCCCTCCCTGTGCTGTGCAAAGTGGACACGTGAGGCAAAGTGGAGGGTTGCTGCACCAGGAGAGCACACAGACCATGTGGCCCCAGCCTCTCTGTGCTGGAGTCTGTTCTTTCCTCGTTCTCTCACCGCCCTTCTTAGGTTTCCAGATCCAAGTTACGCAGGTGGTGGCTTAGGAAATGCTATGGAAAGAAAAGCAATGTCTGGTGTCCTTCTCCTTGGGGGGCCCTGTGAGTACCCAGCCGGAGGGCAGAAACCATGTGCGTGCAGAAGGCTTGGGTGCTGCTGCGAACAATGAACACAAATGTAGCCTCCAAAAATAACATCCATTTATTACGTCAGAGCCCAGGCGGGGCTTCTCCACTCAGGGTCCCCAGCACAGCGGCAAGCCATCAGCCGGTACAGTGTGCGTTCCTCACCAGAGCTGTGGGTGCAATGTATTTCCCTGCAGCTGCATATCACACGACAGCTCACTTCTTTTATATATATATATATATATATATATATATATATTTTTTTAAATTCATGTATATGGGTGGTTGGTTGGCCTGCATGTCTGTCTGTGCATCGCACATGTGCAGTGTCCCCAGAGGCCAGAAGAAGGTGTCGGATCCCCCTGGACCTGGAGCTCCAGGTGGTTGTGCTCAGGCAAACAGGTGCTGGGAAGTGAATGGGGGCCCTCCAGAGGAGCAGCCAGTGCTGTCAGCTGCCGAGCCGTCTTCCCAGGCCCTGCTTCTCTGAGGACTAGGAGACAAAGCGAAGATGAGAGCTTGATACTGTTCCATCAAGTCTCTGAGCATGGGGAAGGCCTAGGCTCACATTCTCTCTCTCTCTCTCTCTCTGCTATCTATCTAAATATCATCTGCCTTTTATCTATCTCTCACTATCTACTATCTTGTGTTTATCACTGTCTGTCTATGATACATCTGTGATTTATGTATCTATGATTTATTTATCATCTGGCTGTCTATTATCTATCTATCTAGAATCTATCATCTACTTATTTATTGAGGGTCTCACAATGTAGCCCTGGCTGTCCTGAAACTCTACGCAGACCTTAACTTTGCAGAGTTCCTCCTCTTTCTGCCAATACGCCCAATTTAGGTCCACTTTTTTGTTCGTTCGTTTGTTTGTTTTTTAAGACAGGGTTTCTCTGTGTAGCCCTGGCTGTCCTGGATTCTCTTTGTAGACCAGACTGGCCTCGAACTCACAGCGATCCGTCTGCTTCTGCCTCCCGAATGGTGGGACTAAAGGCAAGTACCAGATGCCTAGCTCTTAGGCTCACTTTTAAAGGGCTCATTTGGTTGAGTGTGGTGGTGCATATCTTAATCCCAGCACTTGGGAGGCAGAGGCAGGCAGATCTTTGAGTTGAAGCCAGCCTGTTCTGTGTATAATAAAGTGAGCTACAGGCAAGCTACATAATAGAACCCTATCTTGACAAGAGCTTTAAGCAAATAAATAAGCAGCTCACTAGGTTAGATGAGGTCCAGCAGGGTCGCTACATTTTTATTTTTATTTATTTATTTATCTACCTATTTATTTATTTATTTATTGGTTTTTCGAGACAGAGTTTTTCTCTGTGTGGCCTTGGCTGTCCTGGACTCACTTTGTAGACCAGGCTGTTCTAGAACTCACAGAGCTCCGCCTGCCCCTGCCTCCCAAGTGCTGGGATTAAAGGTGTGCACCATCATGCTGGGCTCACCTACACTTTGAACTGAAACTGAGTGAAAGCTTCATGACATCATACTCGCCAAAAACCGCTCCACCTCTGTTACAGCCGCAGTGCACTTGTGGGGGCGCCACTGCGCCACTTTTGCTGTATTTTTCTTTTGGTTAGAAAGTTATGGTAGCCAGGCATGGTGGCGCACGTCTTTAATCCCAGCACTCGGGAGGCAGAGGCAGGCGGATCGCTGTGAGTTCGAGGCCAGCCTGGTCTACAAAGTGAGTTCAGGACAGCCAAGGCTATACAGAGAAACCCTGTTTGGGGAGGGAGACAGGGGAATTCAAACAATCCCTGCCCCTAAGGCTTTGCAGGTGTGCCTGCTATGTCACATGTCCGTCACTAGGTGGCAGAGAGGAGAGGGGCTTGTCTTCACTCAGTGTTCTGACCTGTGAACACCTGAATGGTTAGTAGCCTAACAGTCCCTGAAAAAAGCTACCATCAGTCTGGTGCCACGGAGCCCAGACTGGGAGGCAGCCTAAGATGACCACCAGTCCAGCGCTGCGCGGGCCTGGGGACGAGGGAAGGGCAGACCATGAGGGAGATGACACCTGCCCGCTGCCGTAATGCACAAGCAGGGCGTAGCATTCCTGAGACCACTCCTGAGACGACCCCAGACACTCAGAGGCCCCCTGCACCACTAAGAGAAGCAAGTAAGTGGTGGAGAAATGGAAAAGAAAGAGAAACAGAAGGATGTGGGCACAGTGAAGAGAGACGGAACTGGAGACTCGAGGGTGGTGAGGAACAGCCTGATGTGAGTAGCCACCTGGGACCATGATGGGGCCCCTGCCTGTGCTGCCACCAGGGGCCACCTCTGGGTCCGTGGCCCTGCAGCAGCAAGGGTCTGTTGACACCAAAAGCCAGGTGGATAATCTTGGTTTGAGCTACTGCCTGGAGACATGTTGATGTCCAAGGGCTGTGCAGAACTGGTCCCACCTGGGCATCATGGGAGAGCTGACCTTGGGAGGCGTGAGAGCAGGAGAGCTGACTGTCCCTGGCTAGCTTCAGTCCTTGGGAGAGTGGTCCTGCATGGGAGGCCCTGCCATTCATCTCCTGTGCATTGGCATGGGTGAGGGAGAGATCCTTCTCCCTCCTCTCCTCACGCTTCACCATCTGCTGCAGGTGGGAGACCTGGCCCTGGGGTCATGAAAGCAGGAGCTTGGTCCCTGCCCCTCACCAGCTGCAGCACTCAGGAGAGGACCTGTACCTCACTTGGGCAGCATGGTAGAAGTGGAGCTGGCCCCTGGATGTGAAGGTTGTGGGTGAGCCACCCCGAGGGTGTGAGGACTGATGGGTTGAACAACTCAGACATCTCTCAGGTCCAGATCCAGTGCTCTAAACTGGCTCACCTTAACATCTACCCCATTGAGAAACTGGTCTTACAGATCCAAAATGGCAGGCTTTCCATGACACGAGTCCCAGTGAGAATCCAGTATGGATAGTGTAGCAGAAGCCAGGGGCCTCATACCAGACCAATGAACATTAGCAAGTGAAGACACGTGAACAAAAGGGTATATATACTGTGGGACACTGTGACACACTACGGCTTCCACAACTAGATTATTTTTTTCTCTTTTGGGGGAAGGTTTCAAGAGTGGAGGATGGGTATGAGGGGAGGGAGAGATGAGTGGAATTGAGGTGCATGACATGAAATTCACAAAGAACCAATAAAAGACAAGACTTAAAAGCTTCGTTTTTATTATTTTTGTTTGTGTGGGTAAGTGCATGTGGCATGGAGGCTGGAGGCATCATATCCTGGAGGCATTGTGAGCTGACTGGCACAGGTGCCGGGGACTAAACTCAGATCCTCTGTGCTTGACACATTGGTCAAAGCATCTAAAGAGGAAATGGTCGCCATCATCATTAGACTGGCCAAGTTTGGGGTTGAAATATTGCTTTTGACTTCATATTTGGCAAGAAAAATGTAATTCCAAATTTGATTTTTCTTGCCAGACATACTTTTTAGCATTCAAGTAGGCTTGTTCACTGACTGAGAAGCTTTAAGATTTCAGGGCACATTGAGTACCTGTGCACTGGAGAAACTGAGCAATGATCTTAGGCTTAGTCAGACCTAGAAGAAACAAATTAAAATACCCAACACCCATTGAGCTGGCAAGTATACTCTTTCTCCAGCCTTTGACCCCCCTAAAGCAGTTTGCCTCGCCCAGCTGGGTAGCAGAGGTAGAGCACCCTCACATCCAGCCTACCTGACAGGACTGGGGCAGACTTCTGCACTCTCAGACTCCCCATGTAGCCGAGGATGACATTGACAGTCAACTAATGCTCTTCTTTTTACCTCCAGAAAGCAAGCACAAACCACCATGCCTGCTTTATGCAGTGTTGGGGATTGAACCCAGGGCCTGTGTGTGCCCTGGCGGCCCACCTCCTTCAGTGTTGCTTGACCCAACCTAGCTCATTCACTGAAGTGCATGCAATGTAGTCACGAAGATCTGGTTTTGATTCCTGGCACCACATAAAATGCCAATATAATGGCATATGCATCTGATCCCAGTGCCAGGCAAGCATACACAGCCCGAGGGTCTACTACCTGCTGGGTGGTTGAATAACGCTGTGACAGGGTCCTGCCACAGAGACCACTCCTGAAGAGCTACCAAGAGAAAGAGGGTACCCTTTTTGTTTTCTGGATTTGGACAACTGGATGCCAGGCAGCAAAGCTCAGGATTGAGCAAAGCAGGTAACTAACTCATGGCTTAGTGAGATGAAACTTGCTTCTGACTAGAATCCAAAAGACAAAACCCAAAACAAACAAACAAACAGGACCTATAACAAATGCCTTTGATTTTACAAGCCAGTTACCATCTGCTTAACTACTTGCCTCTGCTATTAGCACTATACCTGTAGTCAGCCAATAGGCAAGACTGGGCTCCAACACTTTATTTATAAAAGCAGGAAACATTTGGCTCATGGTACTCCACCAGACTCAGGAGACAGCTTGGCTTCTAGAGGAGACACAGTCGAGTCTGATCCTCCTTGGGACAGGAACTTCCCTGAGTTTGTATGTGGTGTCAGAGCAGGGCACTATGTTTGGGAGTTTCTGGTGAGTGCAGACCCTGGCATGAATGGGGGTTGTTCTGGAAAGGCCGAGCCATCCTCCTAGGCTATCCATGCTGGGGCCCCCAGAGCCTCTGTGCTCAGTTCCTGATCACCTGCCCTTCTTTGGTGACAGCCCAGTTATAACTCTTCGGAGAGTCCAGTGCTTCTTCTATCCGCGCCTCCAGGTTCTCAGGAGTGATGAAGTTCTTCGCCTCCTCCTGCAGGAGAGGAGAGGTTAGCGACCTGGGAACTCCTCCCGAGCGGGGAGCGGGCGGGCTACACAGCTTACTGCCTCTAGCACACAGAGGCTGAGGTTCTAGGCATCCAAGTGGTCAGAGGGCCCAGAGCCTCTTTGAGTGTCCCACCTATCTTCCAGCACAACAGTGCTCGGTGACCTCAACCATCCGAGTCCTCATCCTTGGACAATCATTCATCAGATCTCACAGCCACAACCCAAGCACCAACCGTGACAACCCGATTAGATGGGGCAGAGTCTCTCAAGCTCGTCCCTCTCTCTCTTGCACTTTTAAAAAAGGCTTCATTCTAAGTTACAGGTTTCCCTGATTTCAAGCTTGACAAGGCAATACTAGCTTGTAACCTCTTTCACTGACTATCACCTGGGAGGGTAAACAAACCAACCCTCTGTGTGCAGAGCGAGAAGCCTCCAGGGCTGCTCTCCCCAAGACCTCTCTAGCTGGAGTCTGCACCGCCCACAGCTCCCCACAACCTCGGCCCACCTGCAGTTGGAGCACTTCTTGTTCTTTCAGTTGCACCCAAGCCTGCTCCTCCTGGGCTCTCTGGGCCTGCTCCTCAGCCTGCCGCAGCTCCTGGGCCTGTGCTGCTAGCTGCAACCTAGCTATCCTGCGAGGGGTAAAGAAGCCGAGGGTGAGCGGGGCCGCGGCTGAGCCCGGCCCGGCCCACCGAGCCCCGCGCCTCCGCGCCTCCCGCACCGAAGCTCCTGCAGCCGCCGGTTCTCCTCCTGGTTCCAGGCCATCAGCTCCCGGTGCTCCGCGGCGGCCTCCTGAATCTTGCGCTCAGCCAGGACCCCGGCTCGGGCCTCGTGGATCTTCTTTCGCACCTCCAACGTGAACTCCAGCCTGGGTGAGGACGGGCTTCAAGTCGGCACCCACCCTCCCGCCCCAACACTTCCCAGAGGGCGCCGAAGGCCGCCAGCCCTTTACACACACCTGAGAGCGCGCACGGTCTCCCGGTACTGCCGGTAGCGCTCGGTCAACACGAAGAGTTCCGCAGGGTCTACTGCCGTCGGCATTTTCACGCGCCCGACCTTGGACTTGGCAGGCGGGTCGTGGCGGGTCTTGCGGCCGCGCACGGGCAGGAGCAGCACGGTTGGGGGCTGGCCCCGGGGCCGCACGGCCAGGCGGCTCAGGGCGCGCAACATGACAGCCGCTTGCGGCACGCCTGGCCCGGAAGTGGCCGCGGAGCACCACGGGAGCCTCACGTTCCCGCCCTCGTTAGGCGGAGCGCTTGTTGTCTAGCCCATTGCCTCCACGGAGTCTCGGGTAGAGTAGGAGGGGCGGAGGGGAAGCTTGGAGACCGCAGCTTGATGGACTGCGTCGCCCGCGAGTGACAGCCATACATAACCATCCGACGCCCCGCCTGTTGGTTCCCACACCGCCCCCAAGCGTGGGCCTCTGCGGCGCTCTGGCTGGCCAGCTGCCTACCCTTTCGGGTTTGGTGCGCGAAGTTCTGAGTTCATTGCCACTTAAGTTAGGCTTGCACTTCCTTTTAAGTAAGCGCTCTCCTGGTGCACTGCCCTGCCCTGCCCTGATGTGGTCTTGGGCAGCTCTGCAGCTGCCGGAGCACTCAGTTATTAGTGACCTACTGTTCTGAACTGAGTGGCCTGTGTGAGGTGACCCTTATTCTCTTTAACCTGACCCGGGGTCTTCCCACCTTGAAAAATACTGGCTTGTCAGGAAACCTAGGGGACTCACAGCTGCAACCCTTATTCATGACACTTTTAAAGTATTGTTTCCTTTACAGCTGGATAGAGAAACAGCAGGCAGTTGCAGGGGCAGCGGGCATCCATCCCAGAGGTAGCTCATTCCCCTCCTTACCCCAGCAAGGAGAGCTGCTGGTAATCAGAAGCCGGCTGTTGAGTGCTGGGGAACTTTCATCCCACTCATCAGTATTGTCAACAACAGATTCTACAGAGAACACCAGAGTCAGTGGCAGGTGGATCTGATCCACATCGTGAGTTCCAGGCCTGGCAGAGCTATATAGTCTCAAAAACGGAGCAGGATGACCGCGCATCGTGGCACACGTCTTTAATCCCAGCACTCAGGAGGCAGAGGCAGGCGGATCTCTCTGCGTTCAAGGCCAGTCTGGTCTACAAAGAAAATCTAGGACAGCTAAGGCTAACACAGAGAAAGCCTATCTTGAAAATCCAAAAAATAAAAAAGAAAATTGTCCACTTAACCGGGCAGTGGTGGTGCACGCGTTTAATCCCAGCACTCAGGAGGCAGAGGCAGGCGGATCACTGTGAGTTCGAGGCCATCCTGGTCTACAAAGTGAGTCCAGGACAGCTAAGGCTACACAGAGAAAACCTGTCTTGAAAAACCAAACCAACCAAACAAAAACAAAACAAAACAAAAAACCCAAAACAACAACAACAAAAACCAAACCAAACCAACCAACCAACCAAACAAACAAACAAAAAAAAAAACGGGGCGGGACGGACTATATGTGGGAATGTGCTTACAGAGCACCTAGGAGGTTCTGAGATGCCTGGGCTGGCTGCAATACCTGACTTTTTACCCCCCAGAACAGAGGCTGCTTACATCCTGCTCTCACCTTCCAGGCCCAGGGTGAGCGGAGGCGCCCCAGTGAGCTCCTTATTCTTCTCAGTCAGGCATGGATGATGTGATGCCAGAAGGTTCTCTGGAGTCCTGGGGTGAGCTGAAGCCTGCTTTCCTCTAGGGTGCCAGCCATGAGACCATTGCTGAGCCCTTGAGAATCCAGGATGGACAGACAGTGGAAGCAAGGGCACTACTGCCACCCTAGCCTGGAGTGCTGCAGGGCTGCCCTTAAGGTGAGGGAACCTGGCACTCCCACATATACTCAGCTGTGGCTGACCTGGAACTTTCAGTGTTGATCAGGCTTATGGATGTCCACCTGCTATTGCTTCCTAAATGCTGGGAGTAAAGGTATGTGCCATTACATCTGGCCTAACCTTTTCTTCTTCAAGGTCACCCCAGACAACCAGGATCTCAGATAATTTCAGTGTCTGGACCAGGAGAATGTTCTAGGGTATGGGCCATTTCCTAGAGACTCCCTAACCTTGCCAGGTCTTTAGTTCTCTCAGCTGGTCAGGCCCACTCATCATCCTTCTGGGGGGGTTTCATAAGTGTAAGACATGAATAGTGTGGAGTCATTTGGAATATCTACTGCTACAGAACTAGAAGGCAGGCTCTCTGCCCCTTTCTCTGTGGCCTGTTGGGGATGTGGATTGGTATGCAGTGGTGATGGAACCAAGTGTTTCCATTTGCTGATCCTGCTAAGGAGGCAAGATAGAGTTGTTGAGAGCAGAAGTTGGAAAAAGGCTTTTCTGGGTAGTTCATGGATAAAGGCACTACGTACTTGGGATAGAGCTGGAGAAATGGAAGTCTCATTTACCAAGGAGTAAACTATGGGTGAGCTGACTCCAAGCTGCTGCAGGACCCTTTTCAGACGGTCCCAGGATTTAATAACCAGGCAGTTCCATTTCCTCTGGTATCAAATCCAGTGATCTCTTTAAAACAAAATCCAAACCAAACCAAACCAAAAACCCACACAGGGTTACTTGCTGGCCTTATGTTTGTCTGATGTATTTTGATGCTAATAAATAAAATGCCATCACACCTGGGCAGGGCAAATGAGATAGGCATGGCTAAGGTTCCCGGGCATGGGGAGACACAATCTTGGGAAGAAGAGAGATCAGAGAAGGCCACCATTAGTTGGATGGAAGAGAAGCACATGGCTGGCAAGTATTTGGTATTATGGATGGGAGGTAGCTTGACAGAACTTATTAGAAGCAGATGGCATGGGATTGGGGCAGATATCCCATACCTGCCTCACCATGGGATTAATATCTGCCCTGCCCCAGGCTAACTAGGGCTATTTTAAAAGATAACAGGTGTCTGTGTCTTGATTACTAGTAGGTTATACTGCCATAATAATAATTATAGGCCTAATAATAAACATTATTAGGCCATACTGGTAAATTAACAAGTGGCGCCCAACATGGGGCAATTATTAGGCAATACTGATAATTTAAAAAACAACAGCCTTATATTTCCAACATAGCCGAGGCTGGCCTTGAACTTGTAGCAATACACTTGTATCTGCCTCCTGAGTGCTAAGATTGTGTGTGTGACCATATCAACGTACAGTGACATCTTGAAACAGGGGGTCCAAGTTGCTACTCAAACCTCTTCCCACAGCATCCAGTTTCATGAACAAATAAGAAGTTGCCACTGGCTTTTCATTGTCACCAGACAAATGTTCCCCTATCTTAGGTCTTCCCAGAGATCTGAGGTTGAAACAAAAATCAAAATGGAGCCAGACAACGGCTCAGCACTGAGATCTTGAATTCGGTTCCCAGCATCCACATCAGGCAGCTCAGAGTCACCTGTAATTTCAATTCCTAGGGGTCCAACACTTTGTTCTAGCTTCTATGGGAGACTCACATACATGTGTGCATATGATGCATAAGCAAAAAATAATTTTTTTAAAAACCAGCTTAAAAAAAATAAATTTTCATTAATTTGTTTTTATGTTCACTGGCATTTTGCCTTCATGTATGTCTGTGTGAGAGTATAAGATTCCCGTGAGAGTATAAGATTCCCTTGGAATTGAAGTTACAGCATGCCTGTTGGTGCTAGGAATTGAACCCAGGTTCTCTGGAAGAGCAGTCAGTGCTCTTAACCACAGAGCCATCTCTCCAACCCGAAACAGCAAATCTTTAAAAATAATGAAGATGGTAGGCCTGCTCACAGGGTAAAGACACTTGCTGTTAGCCCGAAGATGTGAACTCTGTCTTGGAAGTCACATGGTAGACAGGAGAACCAACTCCTGCAGTTTGTTCTCTGACCTCCATACCTGTATTTTATGGCATGTGTGCATGTGTGCACACATGTACACGTGCGTACACATCCACACACAAATATAAAGACTGAAAATGGCTACAAAATGGTCAAAATGGGGCACAGACCTTTTCCTGAGCTTTTCAACTTCACCAACAGATAAGTTGCCATATAGACATGTTGGGGACAAATCCACAGGGAACTTTCTTTACTAGGGCTGGTCTCAAACTTCTGAGCCTCTTTGTTCCATTCATCCCATGAATGCTAGGACAGCAGGTGTTACCACCAGGATCAGTTCATGCAGCGTTGTGGACTGAACACAGGACTTTCCACACACTAAGCAGGAATTCTATCAGCCAAGGCACATCTCCAAGCCTATGTTTTGGATTCTAACAATACTTTTTAAGGGCTGAGAAACACCCAAGTGCCAGTTTTGACCTGGACATGCAGTGAATTAACAGAACTTATGATCTTCCTGAGTTGTGCAGAACTTGCCTCAATCCTCTTTGTCTTTTAAAAATATGCGTAGTTTCCTCCTCAATGTCCAAGCACACCAAGCTTGGTAGAATACTGGTGTAATATAACCAGATTTGCTTCAAACGTGCAAATCAACTCAGCTAGGTATCTGTCGTGGAGGTTACTATGTTGTGTATGTACACATGTGCCACAAGAAGTCCAGGGACAACTTGCTGGAGTGCATTTGCTTCCTTAGGGACTGGACTCAGGTTGTCAGGCTTGGTGGTAAGTAAGCACCTTTGCCCAGTAAGCCATCTTGATGCCCAACAGTGGTCTACGTTCTGTTTTCATCTCCCTACTTCTTGGCTGCGTGCTAGTTCCTGCCCTTCCTAACCTTGAATGGAAACTGTGACATGGAGACGGTTAATGCTTGAGGAGTCCCTGCCTCACCTAGCTCGGGTCTCTGGCCTAAGAACAAGGAGCTCAGCAGCCTGTACAGAGGTCTGAGAGTTCATAACTGCTCACCTTCAAAAAGTGTGACAGGCTGCATCTCAATACATATTTAGCACGAAGACTTGGACACTCCTGACAGAGGTGGGCTTAGTGGAGTAGTACCAACCCAGGGTTGACTTCTCTTTCTTCCAAGCAGACAGATGAGGGCAGTCCAGCAGAAGTGACAGGGGCTATCAGGGGATAATCTAATTCCTCCTCATCTTGTGCTCACCCAGTCATTTGTAGATCTGGACACTCCTTGTATGGGACTGTCTGAGCAGTAGCTGTGCTTTCACTGCAAGCCATAAACTCTGGGAGTTGGGGCAGGGTAAGAAGAAACATTTATAGGGTTAACAGCCAATCTATATTTGGACTGAAAACCACATATGAAGGTAGGGTCAAGCACGGCATAATGGTGACTGGAGCCACTGGGTGATCACATGTACCCAGCTTTAGGATAACGATGGGCAGCGTAAGAGGTATCACTGTGGGTGCTGGGCATGAGGTTCAGGATGGCTATAACTTCAACTTCCTAGAGTTGTCTTATTAGCAGGAACAGGCAACAAAACAGGGACATGTATGCTATGTTAAATTATCCCCAGAAACACAGACTGTGCTAAGTGGATGACTCTTTATTTTGGCTTTTTGAGACAGGGTCTCAATGTGTAGCTCTGACTGTCACAGAACTAGATCTGCTGGGTGGCCTGGAATGCAGCGATCCACCTGCTTCTGCTCGGATTAAAGGCGAGTGGCACCACTGTATTCTAGCTGTCAGCATGTTTCATTCAAAGTTCCTAGTGTTTCCTTTTCCTGTGTATGTGCACTGGTCATGTACAAGCATGTCTGCAGGCCAGAGGAGAACTTGCTGTTATCAGTCTCCAATTTATTCTCTTGATAGAGGGTCTCTCACTAAGCCTGAGGGGAGGCTGGTGGTCAGAAAACCCTTATAGGCCCTTCCTGTATCGTGCTCACCAACTCTATTGGGGTTACAGGTTCAATCATGGCCAACTTTAATGTGGGTTCTGAAGATCTAACACAGGTCTTGTGCTGGCTAGTTTTATATGAACTTGACACAAGCTAAAGTTATTGAAAGGAGGGAACATCAGTTAAGGAAGTGCCTTTGTAAGATCCAGCTAGTTAGTGATTGATGGGGAGGGGCCCGCCCATTGTAGGTGGTGCCATCCCTGGGCTGGTGGGCCGGGATTCTATAAGAAAGCAGGCTGAGCAAGCCAAGAGGAGCAAGCCAGTAAGCAGGACCCTCTATGGCCTCTGCATCAGCTCCTGCCTCCAAGTTCCTGTCCTGTTGGAGTTCCTGTCCTGACTGCCTTCGATGATAAGCAAACAGTGATGTGGAAGGGTAAGCCAAATAAACCCTTTCCTCCCCAAGTTGTTTTGGTTATGGTGTTTCTTCACAACTACAGAAACCCTAACTAGGATAGGCCTTAATGCTTGTACAACAATGCAATCTTACCTGCTGAACCATCCTACCAGCCCATAGTGTTTATTTTAAAAGATGAGTTACTTACTCACTTTATTTATTTATCCTTTTAAAAATCCAAAGAAGAAGCCGGCGTGGTGGTGCACACTTTTAATCCCAGCACTTGGGAGGCAGACAGATTGCTGTGAGTTTGAGGCCAGCCTGGTCTACAGAGTGAGTCCAGGACAGCCAAGACTCTGTCTGGAAAAACAAAACAAAACAAAACAACAACAAAAAAATCCAAAGAAGAACCATGCTTCCCAGGAAAAGCTTGCCACCTGGTAACTTAAATCTTTTTTAAAGACAGAATCTTTGTGTGTAGCCCTCGCTGGCTTAGAAGTTGCTAAGAAAACCAGGCTGGCCTCAAGCTCACAGAGATCTCCCTGCCTCTCAAGTGCTGGAGTTGAAAGCCTGTGCTAGCATGTTTCTAAGGACTGTCTGCCGTTCCTTCCAGACCACCAACTCAGATTCACCCTCGTGTCCATTTAGCAGGACAGGAAAGCCATTTGTTCACCATGGAGCCTCTGCTAATGTCAGGATACAAAAATCACTGCAGCTGAAGGTGTTTGCGACCATCTGGGAAAACATGGCCAAAGCTGAGCTGTTGGAGGCGAGTGCACAAGCCCTATGCAGAGGCTGAAAGGGAGTGAGTTAGAGCTTGGAAGCAGAAAGGCAAAATGAGACGCTCCGGGAGCAGCAAAACAGAGAAGGCGGCTAAGGATGTTCCAAGCTGCAGCATGGTGGGTGAAGCACTCAGAAGCTAGGGGTTAGAAGAGCAGAGACGGTTGCTTTTGGAGTACTGCTGAGTCATCCAGTAGGAAATGCTGGGGTCTGGGAGCTGGGGGTGGAGGAAAGCCAAAAGTCTGCACAGTCCCAGATCCTCCATCTCTGGGATGACACTGTGAAAAGGGGGTAACTAGTGAACCAGACCCCATATCCTTGGGGTTCCAGTCCCTGAGCTGTCCTACTCAGCATGGATGAGAAGAGGGGAGGAAATGGGGGTGAAGGAAGAACACAGACTGTGCATAAGCCTGTCACAAATGAGAAGTTAGGCTTTGGGAAACATGCCTGAGGAACACTGGTGACAAAGTGGAGTCAATGAATAAGGTCTAAGCGGCAGGGCTCTCGGTGTGTGCTTGAGGCTGGCTGCACCTTTGAGGAAATGCTTATCTCCATTCTGTCCCCTCCCCTGACCCAGGTGGCAGCTGACATGCTGGAGTGCCATGGGTGAATTAGTCACTTTTGCTCTTTCCACACAACTGTGCTGAGTCACACTGTCTCTGGACACACAGGAAGTCCCTTCTGGGGTTTAAGCCCTGATTAAAAAGAAAGGAGAAGGAAAGGACGAGGGCTACTTCTATGGAGGGGAGCAAAGAGCGAGGTCATTCCTGTTGGAAGACGTCTATTAGCAAGCAGGTGGTGTTTAACAGCAGCAGCTGCTGAGCAAGTCAGCACAGATGGCGGTGGAATGCTGGCCAGGCCACTCTAGTACCTCCTGGTTAGCCTTGGCAGCCCAGCCTGTTGGCAGGTGGGACAGCAGCACAAACACAGAGGATCTTCATAGTGGTGTATTTACTGAGGGCTTGCTGACCCAATAGCAATACCCTTCCATTGCTGGACTTAAGGTACAGTGTGCAAGGAACAGGCCATTCTTCACAGAACATTCCTGACTCTAAGAGGACAGAGTGACTCCAGTGACTTACACTCAGTGTAAAGCTGGTCTGCTGTCCCTGCTTTGCTCTCACAGGTTTCTGGGCTTCCTTCTGTACATCCTCATCTTTTTTTAACTTAAAAAGTTTTTTTTTAGTAATATTTATTTTATTTAGTGTATGGGTATTTTGCCTGCATACATGCTGGGTGTAAGGGATCCCTTGGAACTGAGTTATAGAGAGGTGTGAGCTCCCATGTGGGTGTGGGGAATTGAACCTGGGTCCTCTAGTGGATCAGTCCTTGCTCTTAACCACTGAGCCATCTCTCTAGCTCCACACAGAGAATGTTGAAGCTGAAGCCCTGAGTGACCTACTTGCTAATCAGCTGGTCAGGGAGGCTGTCGAACTCCACATGGCCGCCCAGGGACAGGCTCAGGGGCTAGGGCTCTGCGTTACCACATGAGACCCCCTCCTGGGGTTGGCTCCTGAGTCCCTGGGTTCGAGGTGCTGCAGCGCAGTGCTGACAGCTAGCCCCCCGCCCCCTTCTACGCCGCAGCCGTGCAGGGGTCTCACTGAGAAGCGTTCCAGGTCAGTGAGCTGCCTGGTACAGATGGGCTGCACACTGAGCCTGCTGCAAGACAGGCTCCGCCTGGGTGGCTGCGGCTGAATAGATTCAACCTTTTTTTTTTTTTTTTTTTTTTTGGGACAGGGTTTCTCTGTGTAGCCTTGGCTGTCCTGGAACTTGCTCTGTAGATCAGATTGGCTGTGAATTCAGAGATTTGCCTGTCTCTGCTGGGATTAAAGGCGTGTGCCACCACTGCCCAGTCTCTCTCAAAATTTTAATTTATGGGCTTGAGAGATGGCTCAGTGGTTAAGAGCACTGACTGCTCTTCCAGAGGTCATGAGTTCAATTCCCAGCACCCACATGGTGGCTCACAACTATCTATAATGAGATCTGATGCCCTCTTCTGGCCTGCAGGTGTACATGGAGGCAGAGTACTGTATACATAGTAAGTAATTAAAAAAATTAAAAAAAAATTTATTCTCTTTTTCTTTTCTTTCTCCCCCGCCCCCCAAGACAGGGTTTCTCTGTTATCTTGACTATCTTGGACTTTGTAGAGCAGGCTGGCCTCGAACTCACAGTGATCTGCCTGCCTCTGCCTCCCGAGTGCTGGGATTAAAGGCATGTGCCATCACACCTGGCTTTTATTATTTTTTTCAAGATAGTGTCTCACTATGTAGTTCTGGCTGTCCTAGAAATCAGTTTGTAGACCAGGCTGTCCTTGAGCCTCTGCCTCCAAGTACTGGGATTAAAGGTGTGTGCCCCTATGCCCAATCTTAGAACTGTTTCAGGTGTATTTTGTTTGATGTTTTGCCTGCATGTATGTCTTTGCATTGTTTGCTTGACTAGTGCCCATGGAAGTGAGAAGGCTTTTGGTGCCCTGGAATTGAGTGATTGTGAGCCATCACATGAGTGCTGGGAACAGATCCCA
The DNA here is from genome assembly GCF_903995435.1 of Acomys russatus. Lineage (NCBI taxonomy): Eukaryota > Metazoa > Chordata > Mammalia > Rodentia > Muridae > Acomys > Acomys russatus. The sequence goes on along the minus strand of NC_067140.1, from coordinate 66,435,436 downwards.
GGTTTTCTGCAGGAACAGCAAGTGTTCTTAACCACTGTGCTGTCTCTATAGCCCACATTTTTTTTTTTCCGCACACATTTTGAATGTGGTATACTTACTACTAAGCTTCCTTTTCACACCATTTTGTCTAGATTTAAAGGCCCCTTATGGCTCCAACTAACCTTTGCTTTCTACTCACCTGAATTCTGTCTGGGTCTGGGTTAATCCCAAGCAGTCCAAATAGCACTCGCCTCTGATCGTGCCTCTGGGAAGCACACTAGGTACTTGCTAAAACCTCTGAAGGGTGGAGGGCGTGCCCAACCCTCCATGGCAACCAGAGTAACTGCTGTGCTGAGAAGTGGCTTGTGAGCTGGAGGAGGTGGGAAAATCCACCCTCCATGTCACCTCACGGGAAGGTCAGACTTCCAAAATGGCCCGAGGCAGCCACAGGCCTGGGTTCTAGCCAGTGGGGATTAGTGAGAATAGAAAAGTGTAAAAATGAAGTTGCTTGCTTTCTGAGATTCTTTCTATTTCAGGTGGGTAGCAGTGCCTAGCTCCCGTCCTAGGGACAAGAAATACACCCTCAGGATATTAGCAACAGAAACTGGAAGGAACTGGCAAGGCATATTGGGGCACGCCTTTAGTTACAGCACTCGGGAGGCAGAGGTAGGCAGATCTTTTGTGAGTTTAAGGCCAGTCTGGTCTAGAAAGCGAGTTCCAGGTCAGTCCATGCTACACAGTAAGACCCTATCTCAAAAACAACAACAACAACAAAAACAAAAAACAAAAACAAAAAACAAAAAAAACCAAAAAAACAAAAACAAAATAAACAAAGAGAGAAAGAGAAAAAGCTAGACACAGCATGGTCATACTTCTAAAATAGCCCCTGGGTAGCCACAGGCCTGGGTTCTAGCCAGTGTCTGTAATCTCAGCCTTAGTATTTTCTATCAAAAGGTGGGAAATAGAGAATACAGAATCTTGAAAAAACAGTACTACAACAGCAGAAATAACAAGACACCTTAAACCTGGTCTTGAAGAAAAAAAAAAAAAAAAAAAAAAAAAGAGAGAGACTGGCCCTCATATTTGAGTATTTAGTCCCCAGTTGGTGGAACTGTTTGGGAAAGATTAGGAAGTGTGGCCTAGTTGGAGGAAGTTTTCTAGAGCTCACACTAGGCCCAGTGTCTTTCTTTCTCTGCCCTATGCTTATAGACCCAGATGTGAGCTTTCAGGTACTGTTTTAAGCACCGCGCCTGCCTGCAGCTACGCTCTACCACGACGGTCAGAGACTCACCCTCTGGAACTGTGAGTCCCAAATTAAATGCTTTCTTCTGTGACTTGCCTTGGTGATGGTGCCTGACAGCCTCAAAAAACAAGCTGAAAAGAGAGCCCCAACTCCTGAGCAGTAGTGTGCTGTGGCATGTGTGTGCCTACACTTACACATAGAACTAAATACACCTTCTGAAGAAAATTAGAAACTTATTCTGGACAGAAACTAGAGAGGCCAAAGTGGTTTCAACTCAAGCCATCCAGCAGCTCCTCTTCCCCTCCTGGTGTCCTTTCCCTTACAGAAGCTTGGTGAGACCCTACCTGTGTCTGTCCTAGGGAGCAAAGCTGGTTGGGTGGCTGGGATGACTACACTTGATAGAAAAGAGGACTAGGGAAGTGAAAGACAGCAGCCAACAGCAGGGCTAAGAACAACCCAGGAGAGCCGCAGCTTAACAAGGCTGCCCTGCCCAAGACAAAGGGACCAGCATTTCCTCAGGGAACCAAAAGTTTTATTACCTGATGATCCCTAGTGTGGTGCCAGAGATGCCACTCTGGGCTCAGTATTCCCCATGCCGGGGTGGGAGGGCTGACACTGGGCTGTAGGCAGTGGGAGAGGAGGGTGGACTGGAAAGGGGAGGGATATTTACAGTCCAGGGAGGGAAAGAGGCTGCATGGGGACGGTGAGACAACCACTTCCTCAAGAGCTCTGAGAACTTTGTGCTTTGTTTTAGTCGGCACCACGCTACCGAGAATGAGTCTTGCGTTTATCTTCTTTAGGAAAAGACGTTTGAAGCAAAGAATAATCTAGCCCAACTTCCAGGCTGAGAATTTCATGATATCAGTCCAAATATCACACTATTTAATTCCTCAATAAAACACTGGGAAGAGGACTGTCAGTGCTAACACATTTACATACAAAATCTCCACCTAATAGGTAATAGAAGCCTATGTGCCATTTCTAAAACAGTTATAAGATATATACAATTTTGGGTATATTAACAAAACAGAATATTACAAAATATTAAAGGCAATTCTCCTGTCTGTGGACCTTGTCACCTGTTACTTGAAGTTGGCATAGTCTGAGAAGGCATCGATGTACTCCTGCACCACCTTGTAGCAGAATTCATACTGTTCCTGGGAACAAACAGAACAGGGAAGAAAACCAGAGTCACCAAAGGGACGCTAAGGGATACCAAAGGGATGTTCCTAAGAGACACCCCCACCCCCATTTCATTTTAGAATTATCACAATGTATCCTTGGCTGGCCTGGAACTCGCTCTGTAGATCAGGCTGTCTTATAGTGCTAAGAATAAAGGTATGCACCATCACTCTGGCTTAGCAGACCCAGTTTTTCAAGTGGAAAACTGAGAGAGGTTTGAAAAAAAAAAGGAAAAGAAAAGAAAAAAGAATGTTTGTGAGTACAGTAGATCTTTTATAGGCAGAGCTGATCAGATGTGTGAGGACAGTCCTAGGTCCTGCAGGTCAGCTGTAAATGTGCCAGGCTGAGCATGGGGTATCTAGGGTGGCCCTCAGCTTGCCCAGGTTGCTAGGCTTAGATGAATCCTGACACCCAAAGCTTTGTCTCCCCTTAAACCTTTCTAGGTCCACAAGATTCGGGAAAACCTTTCTGGATATACAGACCGTCAAGAGTCAGACCTCTGAACAGGAAAGCCAAGCCAAGCCAAGGCAGGCACTCCTGCCCACTCCTTCCACACAGAATCCAAGCAGAGTACAGACAAACCTTGTGGGCCATTCAGGCATTCCCTTTGCACACGTGTGCATGCATGTGTGGTGAATGTATGTGAGTATTTGGGCGTGACTATGCACCCGCAGGCCTGGCATCTTCAATTGCTCTCTTTCTCTTCCCTTGAGAGCTAGGCTAGTTGGCCAGTGAGCTCTTGGATCTGCCTGTATCTGCCCTCAATGCTGGGGTTACAGGGACATACAGCCCACCTACTTTTTTATTTAGATACGGATTTCAACTCAGGTTTGCATGTGTGTGTAGAACAAGTGCGATTACCCGCTGAATTATCTCCCCAGCCGCAAGGCACTTCCTTTTAACTGCTTCTATTTCTTCTGGTAACAGGCTGTGCTCCCACTCTGACCCTGCTTCCCAAGGTACTTCCTGTCTTCTGAGTGGGAGAGCTCTCTGAAGGCTTGCTCCTAACAGGGAGCAGCTGTAGATAGTGTACTGACACAAAGACATGGGTAGCATACCAGTGTCTGGACCATGTGTGGCCTCTGTAGCCGCAGGCTCTTGACTGTTTGGAAGACATCCAAAATTCCTTCTGCTTTCACACGCTCCAAGACTGTGCTCAAGGCACAAAAGGTCCCTGTTCGTCCTGCCCCGGCGCTGAAACAGAGCAGATACACTTACCACACCTGCTGTCTGTCTTGAGGGGCAAGTGTGAGGAGCAGATGCAGGCTGAGGCTGGTTCTGGGAACATGAGTGAATCCATGGAGCTACCAAGGGAAGGGGTCAGTGGAGCAGGAGAGCCACGCTCACCTCTGCCCCACTAACCTGGAGCTCTGCAAGAGAAAAGCTCTGCAGAGCTGACGGATCCCTGCTGCCCCTCCTGTGGGCACCGTGGTGTGTCTCTAGGACTACAGCGGCAACTCTGACACACCTGCTGGCTTGGCTCCTTGCTGTCTACCTACAATGACCAAGTTGTCTTCACCAGCTGCTGACTCAAACATTGGTGTTTGCCAATTCCCTTCCACTCTTTCTAAGGAATCTAAATGTCCATCCTGACACAATCTACTCGGTCCAGTATTACCAGTTGATTCCCTTAGCAGACACAGAGTACCTGCTGCAGGGCAGGGACTGTGAACTCAGCAGTCCTCCGGGACAGTAAGATATACAACAAGCAAAACAAACAAGCAAAGAAGAGTAACAGCACTCCAGGCAGATGCTCAGGGAAGGCTCTCAAAGAATGGTGCATGAGCAGACACCAAAGTGACAGCGATGCACTACGGTGGCTATCTGAGAACAGGCCTCTTAGGGGCCGAGGGTGATGAAATGATGTACTGGTCCTGGTTTAGAAGGGAAGGGAGAATGGTAGGTATGAGATGAAAGCCCAGGAGAATGCTGGGTACACTTACCTGACTGGCTAGGCAAAGAGACCTAACATCTCCTGGGCCCTTGTTGGGACGCTAGGTAGGAGTGGTCCAGTCTTACTGATTGTTTTTGTAAAAATCTGTATTTATGTGTGTGTGAGGGATGGGGGGACGGTGTATGAGTGTGTGTGAGCAGGCTGCAGGGTGTGCCATAGTGTACACATGGAGGTTAGAAGACAACTTTTGGAAGTTGGGTCTTGCCTTTTACCTTGTTGAGGCAGATTCTTTCTTGTTTCTGCCACTACACAGTCAACACCAAGCTAGCTGGTCTGAGAGCTTTTGGGCGATGCGCCTGTCTCAGCCTCCTGCCTCACTATTGGGAGTGCTAGGATTATTGATGCAGGAATACCAATCTGGCTTTTTATGTGGGTTCTGGGGATAAAACTTGGGCTGTCAGGATTGCATGGCAAGTGATTTTACCAGCAGAATCACTAAGGAGCTGTGGGGGAGGGAGAAGTAATATTTGGGTTCTGAGAAGACAGGGCAGGTAGAATAGGATTCACTGATGGCCCAGATACGATGTGGAGAATGGGAGGGAACAGGATCATCCTAAGGCTTCTCATAGAGGTAAGCAGGTCCCCAGAAGTGGTGTCACACACCTTTAATCTGGCACATGGGAGACAGAAGCAGCTAGAGACCCTGTCTCTAGAAACAAAACTAAAAACAAAAACAAAAAGAGAGGTCTGGAGAGGTGGCTCAAAGGTTAAGAGCAGTGGACCTGGGTTTCATTCCTAGCACCTCCATGGCAGCTCACAACCATTTGTAACTGCAGCTCAGTGGACGCAATGCCTTTTTCTAGCCTCCTCAAACCCCAGGCATGCACATGGGGTAAAGACACACATGTAGACAAAACACCCCACACAAAAATAAAGTTAAGACAACAACAAGGAGCTGAGCCAGAGTCGACAGGATGCTGACTTGGAAGAAGACCAGGAGTTGTGACTTGAGTCTTGCGCATCAGGTATTTGTGTACTAGATACATAAATGCCAGATACAACAGTATGAAAATTAAGGGGGAGTTTGAGCCAGACACCAAGATTTGGCAGTGGATATTATAAGCAAAGGGGCTTAGATGGGCTACCTAAGGCACTGCCTATTGGACTGGGAGTCAAAGGCCTGGCTACAGATGGAGCAGAATCAGCATAGGCACAGAGACAAAATAGCTCATGATGAAAACCACGAGAGCAGCCATTAAAGCTTGTCACAAAGAGACGAGTGACTTGTGTCCAGTGTGAAAGAAAAACCATTGTCTGCATCCATCTTGAGGCCACAGGTAGTCCTGATCGGGGGGAGCTGCAATGGAGTATCAGAAAACACACACACACACACACACACACACACACACACACACACACACACACACACACACGTTCACAGTATAACTGGAATGGGAAGAAAACTTGGAAATTAGTACATACACTTTCTTTTTTTAAAATTGCTTTGCTATATAGTTGAGGATAACCTTGAATTTATGATCCTCCAGATTCCATTTCCTGAGTGCTGGGATTACAGACCATGCGCCAACATGCTTGGTTTTATGTGATGTGTGCACAAAGCTACATCTTCAGCCCTACAGAAGGGGCAATACCTACCTACCTACCTACCTACCTACCTACCTATCTATCTTTTTAAACAGGGCCTCACTATGAAGCCCTGGCTTGGAACTCGCTATGTAGACCAGGCTATCCTTGACCTTACAGATCTGCCTACTTCTTCCTGAGTACTGGGATTAACTGTGTGTACCACCACGCCTGCTGAGACTTCACTATTAAGGACATGCCTTTGGATAAACATTTTTTCCCCCTTGGGGGTGCTAGGGATTTCACTCGGGACCTTTAGCATGCTAGCCAAGTGCTGTAGCACATCTCCAGGCTAATATTATTTTCCCTCTAAAATGCCATCTCAAATAAGCCTCACCGGCTCCCCAACAGGTCTTCTTTCCATTGTTGGTTATGTCAATGCTACTATTGATTAGGGCTGAAACCTGGGAGGCATCTTGACTTTTCTTCTTTCCTCTATTCTCACTCTCACTAATTATTCTTCCCCTCAAACCATCCTCAAAATACTCTTTTCTCTTTCCCCATGCTTCAGGAGACCAGCCTATACCCCACATTATCTCACTGGTCTCCTCAGTGTAGACCTCCCTTGCTACTCCCCTGAATCCCCTCACTGTTCCATGCTCTTCTCAAGATCTGAGCATCACCACTCCTTCAGCAAACACTGTGCAGAATTCAAACTCCAAGACCCCTCTGATTACCCAGTTGTTGGGCCGCCCAACACCTCGGTGCTCAGCAGTACCTGCTGTGTGCCTTTCCTTGGGGTCTGATCGATAGTCACATCATCCTCCACCTGCAACCCACCTGGTCCCTGTAGCCCCATGTGTACCTGCAGTGCACAGTGATGGGATGGTTCCCCGACTGCTGCTGCTGCTTCTGCACTGCTGCAATGATGTTGATCATACCCTTCCCATCACTGGGGATGCCCACCTCAGGCCAGCCATGGAAGTGGAACTGTCGGATCTGCCGGCTCTTGTTCTCCTGTGGAAGAAGGGGGATCAGGGAAGCAGTGGAAGCCCTGCTCTTCCTGTAGGAGCAGCCCCGCCCGCACCCATCTTACCCTGGTGTTGGTGACCAGGAGGTCTCGGACAGTGTAGCTCTCGCATTCCTCTTCCTTCTTCAGCTCAACTGTGATGTCCCCATAGGACACCAGGCCATCAGATGGCCAGTACTGGGCACATTTCTCCTGGAGAAGCAAATGGAGGGGTATATGAGGTCGGGGCTAGAGTCCTGGATGGTAGAGCAGCAGCAGTGCTCATAAATAGCCTGTCTTCTCACAGCACAGAGACCTTTTCTTCTGACATTTATATTTAGATTTATTTATGTATGATTGTTTTGCTCACATGTATGTTTGTGTACCACCTGTGTGCCTAGGTCTTACTATGTAGCCCTGGCTGGCCTGGAACTAACTAAGCATATCATGTTGGCCTTGATCTACCCTTCTGCCTCCCAAGTGTTGAGATTAAAGGTATGTACCACCATGTTGGCCCCACAGTGTCCTCTTAGCCCTTTAAACTGTAACAGTTAAAGGGATGTCTGAAAGTTCCTAGTGTGAGCATTTCTATCTTTGCTAGTGGGCAGAACAAGCCAGTACCATCAGACATTAAAAGAGAATTTGGTAACAAAGGCCAGGTGTGAAGGCTCATGACTTCAACCCCAGCATTTGTGAGGCAAAGGCAAAGAAGACTATGAGTTCAAGGCTAGCCTGGGCTACAGAGTAAGGTCTGTCTCAAAAAACAACCAACCAACCAACCATCAAACCAAACCAATAAATAGGTACTGAAGACCACACCTAGCAGCTTTTAGGTCATAAATCATTTACTTATAGGCAGAGGGGGCAGGAGATGAAGATGCCCCTTCAAGCTGGGTTGGGGAAGGGGATGAGAACAGCAAAAATGAAGCTTCTTCTGATGGCTCATGGGAATAATGGATTAAGGTAGTTTCATTTGATCCTGACTGAACCTGGGGGCAGACTCATGCTATACGAGGAGTTTCAAGGTGAAAAAGCTATTACAGGGAGGCGTGTAAGGTGTACAGAGTGAAATGCATCTGGCCACTTGATGGGACTAGGGTTTAATGGATGATATGAAGAGACACCACATAGATCATTAAGAGTCATGAGGCTGATGTCAGGGGTTATCCTCACGCAGGCACTCCTCACTTGGTGAAGTCTTCATTTAATTTAGTTCTCTATGTGGGCTCAACAATGAAAATCAAAGTAGTTTGGAGTGAAAAAAGCAAAGGCAAGCTCTCTGAGAGAAGAGTATATTAGAGGGACAGTGCATCCAGAGGCGGCCTCTTGGCTGTGAGAGGTTGGTGGTGACAGCTGTTACAGCAACACCAGCGTTTTAGTGGTTTCTCGGGGTTGACTGAAGGCAAAGGCTTAGGAGGGCAAAGCACAGCTTCAGATCATGGGATCTACTGGGCTGACTCTGTTCTGATTTAAGGGGCAAAGACCTTTCTTAGGGGGCAAAATGTGAGTCTAAGGAATCTAGATAGTAGGAAGGCCCAGGCTAAAAATGCCTAGGGATCCCGCTGGGAATGGAGGTATGAGGGCAGGGCTTGTGATTAGGCCCATGGAGAACACAAGGCCATGAAGAAAAATGGGACTCCTATCTCAAAGACAGAGGCTGTGACTGAGCCTAGAAGCTGTAACTATGTTCTATTTAGTTTGTAGAGTAGGATGAAATAAGGATGTGCTACACATGGTTAGGATGGCACATATACCCATAATTTTTGTTTTGGGGATGTTAGGCAAAAGGATTCTGATTTTTCTTTTCTCTCTTTCTGTTCCCTCCCTTTCTCTCTCTTTCCCTCCCTGCCTCCTGCCCTCCTTGGAGACAAGGTCTCATAATGTCACTATGTAGTTCTGGCTGGCCTTGAACTTACTATGTATATCAGACTGGCCTTGAATTTAGCATAGATCCTCTTGCCTCTGCCTCTGGAGCACAGGGATCAAAGGCATACACCATTGCCTCTGTTAAAAGGATGCTGATTTAGGGCTGGAGAGATGGCTTAGTGGTTAACAGCGCTGCCTGCTCTTCAAAAGGTCCTGAGTTCAATTCCCAGCAACCACATGGTGGCTCACAACCATCTGTAATGTGATCTGATGCCCTCTTCTGGCCTGCAGGTGTACATGCAGGCAGAACACTGTATACATAATAATAAATAAATAAATCTTAAAAAAAAAAAAAAAAAAAAAAAAAGGATGCTGATTTAAAAGCCAGCCTGGAGCCAGGCGTACTGGTGCACGCCTTTAATCCTAGCACTTGGGAGGCAGAGGCAGGCAGATCGCTGTGAGTTTGAGGTCAACCTGGTCTACACAGTGAGTCCAGGAAAGCTAGGGCTACACACAGAGAAACCCTGTCTCGAAAAAGCAACTCTCCCCCCCCCGCAAAAAAAAGCCAGCCTGGGAAATAATGTAAGAATTTCAGAAACAAACAGGGTTGGAGATGTAGCTAAGTTATTGAGCATGTTCAAAGTCCTGGGTTTGTTCCCCAGCATAGAAAAAACTAGGCATGGAAGTGTGCACTTGTAATCCAGCATTCAAGAGGGGGGCGGGAACAAGAGGGTCAAAAGTTCAAGATTAGCCTTTGTTTACACAGTGGACTTGAGGCCATCCTGAGATACATGAGAACCTCACTGTAAATAAGTAAGTAAGTGAAATGAGGAAGAAGGGCTGAACCCAAGTTTAGGAACTATTTGTCAGCACCAAATATTCCTAAAATTTACACGAATGGTTATTTATTTATTTTTTTTTAAAGTGAGATTTTCACAAACCCAAACAAGATTTTAAGACAAGGAATGGTTACATCTATATTTTTCAAAAAGGCACCACATGGCTGCTACAAGAAGAACTAAAGTTTGGGCAGGATGTGGGAAGTGGTGCCTGTGCTGGTGGGATGCATGGGAGCCATCACCACTGCCCCACACATCTATACTCCATCACGTCAGAGATAATGGTGACAGGCAGTGGGCCTGCTGTAGGCAAGTGGGCGTGCTCAGCAGCTATCAGGAGTCACTAATAACAGACAGAAAGACAGACAGACTGCACGTAGAGGCTATGGAAAGGCTGGGGAGGAAGGTAACTCTAGACTTAGGTGGGCGCAGAGTTAAGTGAAGGAGTGATGAACCTTTCTTATCAGCCTCCTAGGTGCTGGGATTACAGGTATGTGCTGCCTTGCAGAGTAAAGAGGCCTGTTTATAAAAGAACACTTATTTTGTGTGCGCGTGCATGTGTGTCTGTGTGTATGAATGTGCCATGGACTGCATATGGAAGTCAGAGAATAGCATCCTCACCCACTGGGTCATCTTAGTAACCCCAGAGAGCTTTTAAGAGATGTATAAATTAGATTTGTCAAAGACTCTTTCTAAAAAAAAAAAAAACTAACTGCTGCTTCTGAGCATGTGTGTGCATGTGCCAGTGTACATAGGAGGCTCAAAGAAAGGCATCATGTGTCCTTTATGCCTCACGTATTTGAGGCAAAGTCTCTCCTTGAACCCAGGCTCTCATATTTTCAGTGAGGATGGAAACTAGGAAGGCCTAGCAGTCCTATCTGTGCTCACTGGAGGCAGGGTTACAGGACTGTGAGGGATACCTGGCTTATTGGATGGGTGTTGGGACTCGAAGCTGGTCTTGACTATGCAACAAGCAGTAACTGCTGAGCACCTCCCCAGCCTCTCAAGTCCTAAGTCTTCCCTGTAGCTTAGAAGCAACTGTTACCAGGCCACACTAGCTTCTCCAGCTCATTCTATTGATGCTGATCTCTGCTAAATGATGTTCCGTGGCCCGTGAACCATGTGCTTACTACGGTGTACAACCTTGATGCAAAGAGGCTTCAAAAAATAAACACTATGGAAACACAGCCTGAAATAAGGGATGAAAGATGACACCCTAAAATTGAGAGTGCCCTGCTGAGGCTGCATGACCAGGGACAGAGAGTGGGGAACGATTTCCTATGCTGAGGAGCTATCTAGGACATCTCTGAGGTCTCTGTGTACTCAGGAGTCCCAGACAACACTACTTTCAAGTTGGTTTTAAGTCTTTTTTCCTTAAAAACAAACAAACAAACAAACAAAAGGACCTTAAGTATGTGCTATGCAGCTGCTGGCCAAACATTGGGGCGATCTCTCTTCTTTTCTCTAACTGAGGAACCCCCTTGCAAATGATTTTTTTTTTTTTTTTTTTTTGGAGACAGGGTCTCACTATGCAGCCCTGGCTCACCTACAACTCCGTTTGTAGACCAGGCTGCCTCAATCTCATATAGATCATTCTGCCTCTGCTTCCACAATACTGGAATTAAAAGTGTGTGCCTCTATCCCCAGCTCCCCAGGGCAGTATTAAAGAGAGATCCAAATATATCTTATAGTTGTCCACCCTTTCTGTTTCTCATAGCCCAGCATCTTGTTGAGCTCACCTGGCCTCTCTCTTCCAGTTCTGTTAGCATAACGATGGAGCAGGACTTCCATTCCCAGATCATTCTCCAGAAGTCCTCAGCTGTGTGCAGAAGAGGGCCCTGGCTGGCAATGTAGGAGTCTTTCTGCCGGTAGCCCTGTATGGGTCAGGTTAATCACAAAGGTGGTGTGTCAAGGAGCAGAGAGTGTAAAGACAGGCTTATCTGGAAGGTAGTAAGCCGAGCCCTTAGGAAAAGACAAGGACTGCTCGGAGGCATACCCATTCCAGAAAGAGCTTTTCTGAGCAAGGGTCACACTCAGGGAGGGGAAGAAGGGTATGGAGATAGGAGGAAGAGAGTAGAAATAGGAAAGATTAGATCAGTTTTAGATTCTTGGATGTGTTACACTGTAAGCGTCTCTTCTAGAACTAGGTAGCATGTCTTCTTTACATTCTGTTCCTTATTGCTAGACAGGCCTAGTGCTCAGGGTGCGTAGGTGGCAATGAATTTAATAGTTGCTGATTGGCTCAAAGATGTTCTTCTCCAAGCAGGGATGTGAGGGAGGCGCTGGAAGCCCCATGGGACAGACTCAGGGACAGAACCCATCACTTACATCAATGAAGGATGCATTCACATAGTCTGTGTTCTCTTCACCTCGTTTGACTGGAATGATCACTCTGTTAAATTCATCTGCAAGGAGGACAATGAATGGCTTGCACCTCACCAACATTCATTTCCCTTATCGATTTCAAGGCAATGGGGCAAAGATATCAATGTTTCTTTGGCTTTTATGCCTTTTCATTTCCTGAAACCACTGAAGAAGTGAGAGGAGCAGGCAATGCTGTGACCCTTGACTTCAGCCCAGTCACCATACTCAGGAAGCCGGAGTAGTGGAAGACATGGAGCTGAAGCAGTAAGACTCTGGAGAGAGAGAGAGAGAGAGAGAGAGAGAGAGAGAGAGAGAGTGTGTGTGTACACACTTACATGGAATGATTTGTAAAACTCGGTTCTTCTTCATGTTGGCGGGAAGGTTTCCAGTACGCATCTTGTCATTCTGGATTTTGATTGACGTTAACTTCTGAATGAAGAAAGAAGAAAGACACTATTGTTCCCAGTAAGTGAACCTGAGCCAACTCTTGCCAGCACGAGGTCCATACCTCCAGGCACCCCCACTGCATTTTTATTAGTATGTAGCCTTGGCTGGCCTCAAACTCACAGAGATCTACCTGCCTGCCTCTGCCTCCCTGAGTGTTGGGATTAAAGATGTGTGCCACCGCGCTCGGCTTCAGATGTATTTTCATGTGAAATGTTCATTTCCATTTCCAGATGTAATTTTTCTGTCTTTAAGTTTAGTAGGAAGTCAAAAGGATGTTTGAGAGGCAATGCCTTCTAGACTCCTGTAGAACTTTCTGAGATTCCTCTGGGCCAGTCTTCTGCCATTTAGAAAAATATTCAAGTTGCATTCTTCCTTCCTGGTTCTGAGGTTGTTTCCTTGTGGGTCTGGGTGTATTCCTTATATGTGTGCATGTGGAGCCCAGAGGTTGACACTGGGTGACCTACTTTATCCCTTTTCACCTTGGGACTCATGGAACCTGAAGCGTGCTGCTGCAGCTAGCTGGACAGTTGGCCAGCGACTGTCTCCTTCCCCATCTGTTTCCTCAGTAGTAGGGTTACAGGCTCATCCCATCCTGCCTCGTTTTTCACATGGATGTTGAATATCCATTAGTCATGCTTGTGCAGTGTCCCAGCAAATCAAGTATATACTAAAGTGCAGTAGGGATGCTTTAAGACCAATGGTTCTCTGTACCACTCTCATCCACTTTCAGTCTTGCTTCTGAATGCACACTTGCCATACTAATTTTTCTTTTTAGACAAGGTCTCTCTACATAGTCCTGCCTGTCCCACTATGTAGACCAGGTTGGCCTCAAATTCACAGTGATGTGCCTGCCTCTGCCTCTGGGGATAAAGATATGTTCCATTTTTAAAATTTTGAGATAGAATCTTGCAATCTTCCTGCTCAGCCTCCCAAACAGCTGTAATTATAGGCCCAGCTTAGACTTGAATACATCTTTATTTTATTTATTTATTTATTTATTTTTTGAGATAGGGCCTCTCTATGTAGTTCTGGCTGTCCTGGAGATTGTTATGTAGATCAAGCTGGCTTCAAATCCACAGATATCCTCTTGTCTCTGCTAGGATTAAAGGAGTGAACGACCATGCCTGGATTCTAGAAGTTGTTCTTCTTCTTGTTCTTCTTGTTCTTCTTGTTCTTCTTCTTTTTTTTTAGAAGCTCTTCTTGATGAGAGTGTGACATGGGGTTTTATTTGTTTACTTTTTTGGGGAGGGGGTTGCTGGGGATTGGATCCACAGCCACATGTTGTGCATACTTTCTACATTGAGTTAAACCCATGTCACAGGCCCAATGTTGAGTCACTGTCTAAAGCTTGCAGTAGTGGTGAGCAATCTAAGGTTCATAGGCCAAATATTGCCTATTACCTGGAAATAGCAGCCTATCTCAATCGTTGGCTTGTCACTGGTTGCTTTTGTGTTACAATGGCAGTATTAAGTAGTTACAATATTGTATGACCTGCAAAGCCCAAAAGATTTTTTTATCTGGGCTTTATATTTGTTGTACATTAAAATTATCTAAGAATCCTGAGGGGCTTAAAGAAATACTGTTTCTATTTATTTTCCTTAAAGACAATTCAAATGACTTTAACATGCAGGACATACTCAACTAGATCTATTTTTCCCATTCTGTGTGGTTCATTCAGCCTGGAGGTTGTCCAGGTTCAACTCACCTTGAATTCCTCCTCTAATCCATTGTTGCTAGTCCCTGGGATTTTGTTATAAATTTTTTGCAGGTGTGTTTCCAGAGAAGTCACTTCCAGTTCTGTATCCCCATACAGATAATGCTCCAGAAGGGCCTGGTATATGAAGACGTACTGCATCTGGAATGTGGATCGCACAGAGGTCTCAGTTACGAACAGCATGGCCCAGGTGGGACCTGGTCACTCCTAGTGCCATCTTTACTTAGTCTATTTTGCCTTTATTTGGGCAGGGACAAAGTGAATCACTGCCCCAATACAGTGAAGCAGGACTTGAAACGCATGAGCTCCCCTGGGGTGCTTAGGGTGGAAGATAGGGTCCTGACCTGCCAGAATCCAGTCTGAAGAGTCTGTCAGGAACAGGACATACACAAAGGCTGCTAGTCTGGAAGATCTCAGACTCTAGCCTGCGTCCACCCCAGGTCTGTGACATGACCACAGAGTCCATCTCACAGTTGCTCTTGGACTTGGCTGCATCAGGACTGTGGGAGTTGGCATGTTTGCACTCATTAAAAACACTTCCCTTGTCCATGAGGTCCAATGGAAATGACGGCTGCCTTCCCGTCTCCCCAGCCATAAAGCTACACCCTCCTCTGTGTTATTTCTTTTAAAAAGACCTTTATTTATGTGTGAGTGCTTTGCCTCATGTATGTACAAGTACCATGTGCATGCCTAGTGCCCCCAGAGGCCAAAAGAGGATGCTGTATCTCCTACAACTGGAGTCCCAGATAGTCGTTAGCTCCTGTGTGGATGCTGGGAACTAAACCTGGGCTATTCTGGAAGAACAGCTAGTGCTCTTAACCACTGAGCCACATCTCCAGATCCCATGCTTGGTTTCTTTACATATAGGGCAGAAGGAAAGAACTAACTTGTAACTTGTCCTCTGACCAACACATGCATTCCATATTACATGCATGGGTACATGCATGAACATGTATACATACTACATGATGTTCATGTGCAATGAACTGAAGTCCTCAGAGTAGGCAGGCGTCCTGGCATTAAGAAAGCCCTTCCCTTGCCTCGCCCACAGATCACTCACGTCTGTCTGTACCATCTGGCAGCGCTGGGCCCTGATCCGGCTCACAAAACCATAGACATCCACTTTCCGTTCTGAATGCATCATGTCCAGCATGGCATCGATGACAACAAATGTACCAGTGCGCCCTACACCTGCACTGTAGCCAGAGAGCGAGGGTTAGTGGGGCCAGGTACAGCTAGTGGGAGCAGACAATGGAGGGTGGCACACCTCAGGTTTTCTCCAGGCAGCTAAATTCTAATTTCCAGTGGAGTATAACACTGCCCCAGCATCAACAATCCTACTGTGCTAGGAACTCCTGGTCTCTAGTTATCAGGGCCTGGGTACCCGGACACTTAAGGGTCTCAGGGTAGCAAGAAAACTGAGCCAGCAGTTGACCCCGTTGCTTGGCTTCACAGTGGAGTCTCTCTATTCCTAACCTTGGAAGACTGCCTCCTAAGAAGAAAGGTACATTAACTCTAGTCAATATAATAGCAAAAGTAGATTTTACCTCATGCATTGTCAGGGTATATACTGAAAATAATGAGAACCAGTGAACAGATTCTCCCCTAACTGCAAGAACTGCTTCTAGAGGTGGATAGCGCCTCTGGCTCAAGTCTTCCTTCACAGTTACCTCAGAACCAGAGTCGCCTAACTCCTCTTTTTGTACAAGACATATTCTCCACCCCAGACTAGAACGTGAAGATTCTCTCTGGCTGCTGCCTGGGGTCCCACCTATGCATTTCTTCTGTGTCAGCCTCCTTGGTCAGAGTCCCTGTGCTGATTCCTTGCTCTGGACAAGGGGGCAGAAAGTGGGCAAGGGTCAGGCCACACTGACCTGCAGTGAACCACGATAGCCCCTGCATACTGAGGGTTACAGGCTTTCACCTTCTTGAGGAACTTGAGCATGCCAATTGGGGTAAAAGGCACCCCAAAGTCTGGCCAGCTGGTAAAATGGAACTGAGTGATGAGACGCTGTGGTTTTCTGTTGGTCACGTCACCCACCTGTAAAGAGAGGATACTCTGTGTTTGTTCTGATAATCAGAGGAGGACAGCACAGGGTCAGGGAAGGAGGAACAGAGGTGGTCAGGATGAGGGCAAAATGAGGAGACACCCAGAGGGGCTTTCATCACAGACAGAGACTCTTCCCCACACATTAGGCTGCTCTCTGATTATTATTGTTGGCCTACTAATTAATGAAGGTGAAACTCAGAGAACTTAAATGACCTGGTCTAAGCCCAAGAATTATTAAGTAAACAGTAGAGTTAAAGACACAATGCAGGGCTCCTGATGCTTCTTCTTCTTAAACAGAATTTCATCTGTAGACCAGGCTGGCCTCCTGGTCAGATAGCCTCCTGCCTCTGCCTCCCAGTGCTGGAATGAAGGGTGTGCAGCACCATCCTAGCAGGCCTCCTGACTCTTCTAAGTCCTCTTTGCACAGCAGCCCAACCCCCACCTCCAGCTCAGCCCTCCAGGTCACAGCCCATTACGTCCTCGGTGTTGGAATCCTTAGAGAGGTGAACACAATGCCCAGAAGACTGTCTCCCTTCCTGAACCCTCTCTTCATGTGGTCTGGTCACATTCAAGGTGATCAAACTTCACCTCTACAGGCCCTTTTCCTTCCAGACATAGAAACTCTGCTCATTTAGCTTTGACAGACATGTTTCTGGAGGTCAGATTTCTGGTTTCAGTCCACACAGACTGAATACTATGCATTCTGACATCCTGAATAAGAAGAGGGCAACCCAGACCTTTCTTTCCACCCTTTTAGTGGTCAGCAGATCCATCACAAATGCCTAGAAAGAAGGCAGAAGACTGTACCTGCTGAATGCAGAATTTCCGTACTGTGTAGTCCACCAGAACAGTCACATCCTCGACAGACACACGGACATTCCCATAGGTCCAGCAGCCTTGGTCTGGCCAGTACTGGGCACATTTACACTATAAAGAAAACAGACACATGTCTCTCATTCACGACTGCCATGGTAGATGTAAAGGGACTGAGAGAAAAAGCCCACAATGCTTAAATCTCCTGTCACCTACATTACTGTAAAGTTTAGTTACTGTACCTTACTTTTTCTTTAGCTGTACCAGGCCTGAGTAAAAGAGCTCTCCACAGTTTCCACTCCTACTCAACTCAAGGCAAATGGAACTGTTTTACTGCATTTCCCAGTCTCCCAAGTCAGGCTTTCGGGGGTGAGCCTGTGTGAGGGAGGGGCTGGCAGCTGCTGTGACAGAGCTACTGCAGCACACCCATACAGGCTATCAGCTTGTTGTCAACCCAAGGTCTTCCTGTTGACTGAGTCCTGAACAGCTTCCAAGAGCTAGAGGTCTGCGTAGAGCTTACTAAGGCAAAGCCCAGCCCCAAACAGCCCTTCTAAGCACTGGGGGGCTGTTGAATGATACACCCAAAACACACACAAGGGGCCAGAGGGCCATCCTTGAGAAAGACTATCACGAATGCAGATACATCTCTGCGGGTTGATCTACGACCCAGTGTAGTGGTCTGAGTAAGAATGGCCCCCACAGACTCTTTTATTTGAATGCTTAGGCATCAGGGAGTGGCACTATTTTGAGAAGGATTAGGAAGTGTGGCATTTTGGGAGTATATGTGGTCTTGTTGGAGAAGTGTCACTAGGGGTGGACTTTGAGGTTTCAAAAGCCCAAGTGTGGCCCAGTGGCTCTCTCTTCCTGCAGCCTGCAGATCCAGATGTAGAACTTTCAGCTATTTGTTTAGCAGTAAGCCTGTCTGTGTGCTGCTATGCCCCCCACCATGATGACAGTGGACTAACCCTCTGAAACTGTAAGCAAGTTCCAACTAAAAATACTTCCTTTTCTAAGAGTCACCCTGGTCATGTGTCTCTTCACAGCAATTGAACAGTGGCTAAGACACCCAGGTTTGACACTGGCTATGGCCCAGCTACAGAGCTGGTCAGGCCACAAAGGAAAAAGGAGCTGTTAGAAGCTGCTACAGGATTTGGTGTAGGCTTCAGTGTCACTGTACCCTTGCTGGCCACACCTATGTTAGGGGCTCTGCCAGTTCATATGGCTCCCTCTACCTGTTTGAGGATATATCAAAGGCTTTAGGAAGTGCTGTAGGAGACTAAGGGAACAAGGGACCAAAGAACGAAAACCCCCTTGTCTCTTCTAGCTAACGGCCCATGTCTTTCTTCCTGGTTACTTTGGAACCAGAATGAGCTGTTTTAATACCAGACATGGCAGTGTGCCATGGACACCTCTACCCTCTGCTCCCAGATTCATCTGAGGTTTCCTGGCTACCGGAAGAGGCACATTAGCCTGTCTGCCTGTCTGGATGATCTATTAGCACAGTAACCACAAAAAGAAGGCAGCTGGGCTCAAGGCTAGAGCTCCAGTGGAGCAGATTCTTCTACCAGATATGCCTACACCAGGGTCTTCCTTCTTAATTTTCAACTTACCTCCTTTCTCTCCTTCAGGTTGGTCACCATGACGATGGTAGCTGTGTTTTGTTCCCAGATCATTCTCCAGAAATCATTTACTGTTTCTTCTTTTGGTCCTAAAGTAGCCAAAAGTGAAGATTAGAAGAGGGAACACAGTGCTAGGAAACTGATAATACTCATCCTTGACTGTTTGAATTCTGTGCCTACACATCTCTTCAGGGGAAGATCCACCCTACTATCCATCCATCCACCTGCTAACTGAAGGTTTCCCATGTATCTACCATGCATGTACCAGACACCTCATTAGGACTGTGGGCAGCAGGCTTGCAAGTAGGAAAGAACACAATGGTTTCTTCAGGGTAAGGATTAGAAGTCATGACTGCTTACTGCATATAGTCCAGACAATAAGGGCTAACTCTGGACTCCTGTCACACTCTGGAATGAATGTCATCAACCTCAGAAAGGCTGAGTGAGCTGCTCAGGCTGGAATCCAAATTTACTTTCTATACAGCCTTTCTCAGAAAGCCATAAGATGTTCCTAAACAAAGGTGAGGCTGTGTTCAATAAGAGGAAGATGGGATTTAACAGTGGAGAGGCTCGTGGAATTCCAGGTATGGTAAACTGAAGTGTTTGCAATTGAACTCTGCCAGGGGCTAGGGACACTGGATCTGCTATGGAGCTAAAGGTTTTAGGAAAGCCCTCAAATGTCCTTAAAATATTTAAACCTCAAAAAGCAAAAATAAACAAGCAAACAAACACCCAATTAAACCTCAGAAGGCAGCAAGATAGCTGTGGGTAAAGGTGCCTGAAGCCATACCTGATAAACTGAGCTGCATCTCTTGGACCCAGGTGGTAGAGGGTAAGAAACAACTGTTTAAAGTTATTTGACCTTCACATGTATTCCACAGCATGTGTGTGCCAATGCTAGTCCCCACCCCAATAAAACTTTCAGCTTGTTAAAATGGTGGTACATGCTTTTGATACCGTTACTTGGGAGGCAGAATCTGAAAGACCTCTGTAAGCTTGAGGCCATCTTGGCTTATATAGCAAGACTTTGTCACAAACAAACAAACAGACAGACAAAACCAAATGTCCAGCTCAGTTGGATGTGGTAACATATGCTTTTAATCTCAGCAATTGAGAGGCAGGGGGATGCCTGTGAGTTCTAGGCCAGCCAGGTCCACACAGTGGACCTAACAACAACAACAACAACAACAACAACAACAACAACAACAACAACAACAACAAATCTCATTTATGAAGGTGATGAAAGGAGACACACTACTAGGAGAGTGGTTAAGGGGAAAACCAGCAGCACTTTCTATAAAAAAAAAAATTAGATGACTAGAAAATCAAGACGATTAATCTTGAAAAAGAAGGAAAAAACTGCAAAATAATGACATTTTGTTTGTTTTTGTTTTTCCTAGACAGGGACTTTCTGTGTTAGCCTGGACTGTCCTAGACTCTCTTTGTAGACTAGGCTGGCCTCAAACTCACAGGATCAACCTGCCTCTGCCTCCTGAGTGCTGGGATTGAAGGCATGCGCCACCATGCCCAGCTAAAATATGACATATTATACTATACATCTCACTTGTGTTAACAAAAACATTTTATATAAATGATAAGATAGCTATATAACAAAATAACATTTTGTTTCATCCCATACAAAATATATAACACGATATATGTAAAAGAGTTTATGTATATTAAACAAAAGAATAATAAATGTATTATAGGACTATGTCATATGTGCTGGAGAAATATTCCACCAGAGAACCTAGGACTGTGTCATACAGGCTAGGTAACTACTCAACCACGGAGAACCTAGAACTGTAGCATATGTGCTAGGCAAATATTCAACCACTGAGCTACACATCTGGAACAAAGTAGAATATTCTTAAAATTAACATGCTAGGGCTGGGTGGTGTTGGTAGTGGTACAACTTTAATCCTAGCAGGTGGGAGGCAGAGGCAGGTCTACAGAGCAAGTTCTAGGTCAGCCAGAGAGAAACCCTATGTCAAAAAAGCAAAAAAGTTTAATACGCCATTAATCCTAGCACTTGGGAGGCAGAGACAGGCAGATCTCTGTGAGTTTGAGACCAGCCTGACCTACACAGCAAGATCCAGACCAGCCAGAGATACACAGTGAGACCCTGTCACAAAACAACAACAACAATAACAACAACAACAACAACACCACAAAGGGAAAAGATTAGCATAGGAAAAGAAAGGAAGTAATAAGCAGACATGCCAGAAAGGTATAAAGAACTCTGGGGAAGCATCTCTCTGCTGGCCATGCCTGTCTGCTGCTTCTCCTCTCTGCTCTGGACACTCTCTCTCTTACCACAATAAAGACCTGCCCCTAATCATGGAGCAGCACTCCTGGATATAGCCTTGGTTCCTCTGTGAAGAGTTACAGATGATTGTGAGCCACAGTCTTATAGGTTTGTAACCTGTAGGTACTGGGAATTGAACCCAGGTCCTCTGGAAGAGCACTGTTAGATCCAAAGCAGATTCTAATTCCTCAGCGTCCAAATATGCAAAAATGGGCTCAACCTGGACTACAAGGGAAGTTTTGGTTGTTAGACAAAAACCAGAATTTCTGAGGGGGTCATTTTTCTTTATCCTTGGTAGAAGGAACAAATGGCAACCTGTGGTACCTATGAGCATAACAAAGTACACGCTGCCTCAAGGCTCCTTCAGATTCACAAATGCCTGTTACAGGTTTCAAGTCCATGTCCTTCTCACCTCCTCTCCTACCCTAAACTCCCTCCAGTGCCAGCCTTGCCTCCCCTAGCTGCTCATTCTCCTTCTAACCCTGCCATTTTGACTATTCTCTCTTCTCTCTCTCCCTTCTTCCCTACCCCCCCCCCCCCCGCCAGCCTCCCTTCTTTGTCTCTCTGCTCCTATTTATCTCACAGCCATGTTCAGTCTACTTCTCTCTCTCTGCTCTGGACTCTTCTAGATGCCTCTGGATGCTTTCTCTCTCAAATCTACAATAAAAACCTTCCCCTTGGGGCTGGAGAGATGGCTCGGAGGTTAAGAGCACTGGCTGCTCTTCCAAAGGTACTGAGTTCAATTTCCAGCAACCATGTGGTAGTTCATAACCACCTATAATGAGGTCTGGTGTCCTTTTCTGAGATGCAGGCACACATGCAGGCAGAACAGTGTACGAATAATAAATAAATAAATAAAAAACAAAACAAAACAAACCCCCAAAACCTTCCCCTTAACCATACCACGAAGTGGTTATGTTGTCAGCCTTTATAAGCAGCTAGTGCTCTTTCTTTTCTCCCTCTTTTTCTTCTTCTTTCTTTCTTTCTTTTTTTTTTTTTTTTTTTTGGTTTTTCAAAACAAGGTTTCTCTGTGTAGCCTTGACTGTCCTGGACTCACGTTGTAGACCAGGTTGGCCTTGACTCACAGCCATCTACCTGCCTCTGCCTCCCGAGTGCTGGGATTAAAGGCGTGCGCCACCACCACCCCGCTAGTGCTCTTTCTTAACTACAGAGCCATCTCTCCAGTTCCAAGGGACTTTTTAAAAAAGTCATCGAGATAAAGGTTATTAGTTACAAACCTGTGAGATGTATTATATTTCCTTCCTTGTGTATGAGAGTATATATGCACATGCTCATGTGTGTTTGTATGCACATTCATATTTCTGTAGAGGTGCATGCGTTTGCTATGGGGTAAGAAGTCAAACCGGGGTTTTCTCAACAGCTCTCCACCTATTTTTCTGCAGACACTCTCACTAACCTAGAACTTGTTAACTAGATAGACAGCTAGTCAGTGAGTCCCTAGGATCTCTCAGTCTCTGCCTCTCCAGCACTGCAATTGGGTATGTGCTGTCATGCCTTTTAAAAAGGAGGGTGCTAAGAATCTAAACTCAAGTTTCCATGTTTGTGTAGCAATGACTTTACCAACTGAGCCATTTCCCCAGCCCCATATACTTCTACTAGGTGGTAATAATTAGAGAAAAGCTATTGTATTTTCATTATTTCATTTAGTATGTGGAAAAAATCCCCCACCTTCAACTAACCCACTATGGGATCATGGTTTAGCCCAAGGGTAAAGTTGTCATTACCTTGTGCAGCAATGAATTTGTTCTTGTCTTGGTAGCCCTGGGTGGAAAGAGATGAAAAAGAAAAGTGAAAACCAGAAGCTGGCGGGATTGATACCCTCCAGTCTGGCTCTCAGTTAACAGAGCTTCCCTGTTAAACGGTGCAGCAATTGACAAGAATTTCCACTACAGAAAGCCCGAACGGTTAGCTTTGGAGAGGACAATCAAAGACGATGAAGCCCAAATGGTCAGGTAGTTTCTCAAGGTGACTTGAGTTATTAGTGAATTATTAGTGAATACTGGTGGGAGAGTATCCCATGATGTGGGTTTTAGTGTTGTGGGGAAGGCCTTCCAAGGCAGACCATGTGAGGTGGTTCCAAGGGTACAGCTGGGCTGACACTGGGAAGGATAAAGCATTTGATCTTGAGGATGCTTCTAGGGTGTGAAAATGCTTTAGAAACAGCCAGGTTTGACAATGAGCTTCTCCATTAGTCAGTGGGAGACAAGGAACAAAGAAGACTGGGGATTCCCAGCCTCTGGGAGACTCGGAGCAGAAGGGGACTTTCTTTTCTCCCTGCGCTGACAGCAGTTAAGATGGGCAACGGGAAGCAGTCTTGCTGGGACGCCAGGCCACAAGGAAGTGGTGAAGCCATAGAAAGGACCTAAGTCTGAAAAGCCATTTCCTATTCTAGGTCAAACAAGGGCAGAAGAGAGCTGTTTCCTAGCAGAGAAGAAGACATTTAAAGTCATCAATAAATAGCAAGCTTCTTAAAACTTTCTTTTAAGAGCAGGAATTTAGTTTTCAGAAATGTTTTTAAGTGCCATTACAGCAAGAAAATCAAGATAGCCTTAATTCAGGATGTTCAATTCTCTTCGGTTCTCAACTTGAAATTGAACTGAGAGGCTCTTAAGAAACACGGTTTCATGAAAGGCCACTGTTAGATTCTCAATGGACCACAAAGAGCTTAAAAGAGAAACACAAGTATACACATGGATGTGAGAGCCAGCCCCTGAGTGTTTCCTGTGGTATTTTTACTGGGAGTGGGCCAGTTCCCTCCATGAAAGACGTTCACAGTGACACAGCAGCAGCGTCTAATCAGTCAGCAGAGTAGAAGGAAAAACTAAGGAGGGAAGGATGTGGCTCCTTAGCTTCTTCCTTGTCTCGAGTTCTGGAACCTGAGTCCCAGCTGGTTATGTAAGTGGAACGTACACTCCTACCAACAGAAACTCTTTGAAAGACTTGCTATGTGCCCTCAGGCATCTAAGGAGAGTGAGAAGTTAGTTTCTCCCAGTCTAGACTGGAATCTCCCTGCAAAGGCTTTGTTTCATGAAGTCCTGTGACTATTAGCAGGTGAGTTTGTGTAGCCCAGAATTTAGATCTCATTTCCTGTTGTCTGTACCACTCCAGGGTACCTGAGGCAATTTCCCTTCCCTCAGGCCTTGACTCACAGGGACACATTAACCAGAGGAACAGCTTTTCTTGTCTTGTCCTCCCTTATTTTATTAGTAGCAATTTGAAAATGCTCAAAAAATGATTCCCAAAAATATACATCTAGATTCAAATTTCTACACTTGAAACTGTAAGGAATGATGAAAGAATAAACAAAATATATATTTTAAATTACCCAAATTTAAAAAAGTAGTCATGTAAAAAAATCAGATTTGTTAGGAAATGCTTGCAGTAGCAATCTCTCAAAACATAGCTGGGAAGGAATGACTAGATGGCAGCCAATAGCTTTTCATGGTATGTATATGTATATATATATAAATAAAAAGAGCACAGCTCCTTACATTAATGAATGAAGCATTGATGTAATCGGAATCTGGAACCCCTTCAACAGGTGTCAGGTGTACTCTAGAGTGGTCATCTGGAAAAAAAAAACCAAGCAAGAAGTTCACATTATTTTTTTAAATAATTTATTTACTTTGATTTTATATGCATTGGTGTTTTGCCTGCGTGTATGTCTATGGGTGTCAGACCTTATAGTTACAGAGAGTTGTGAGCTGCCATGTGGGTGCCGGGAATTGAACTCAGGACCTCTGGAAGAGGAGTCCGTGCTCTTAGCTGCTAGGCCATCTCTCCAGCTCCAAGAAGTTCACATTTCTTTCTTTCTTTTTTTTTTATGATTTTAAAATTAATTTATTCTTGTTACATCTCAATGGTTATCCCATCCCTTGTATCCTCCCATTCTTCCCTCCCTCCCATTTTCCCCTTACTCCCCTCCCCTATGACTGTGCCTGAGGGGGACTTCCTCCCCCTGTATATGCTCATAGGGTATCAAGTCTCTTCTTGGTAGCCTGCTATCAGAAGTTCACATTTCACTTGATCTAATTTTGTTTCTTACTGTTCCTGAAGCAGATTAGCTCAGACACCTGTGGTTATATGACTGAGACATGACATTCTAGTTTTCTTTGTTTGTTTTTATATAGTCTTACTTTGTAGCTCAGGCTAACCCACAACTCCTGTTGTAGCCCAGGCTGCCTGGAACTCACAGCAGTCCTGTTTCAGCTTCCCACATGCTAGGTTCATAGAAGTAAACCACTGTACCTAGCTTTTAGAGTGTAGAAAACAAGTTTTTACACTTATTTTGTGTGCGTCTGTGTATGTGCTGTGGAGCTCAGCAGACGAGTGAAGAGAGTCAGTTCTTTCCTTCCATCAATGACTCAGGTCACTAGGCTTGGCAGCACAGGCCTTTACCCTGAGCCTCCTTGCTGCCATCCATACTTGCCCTTTAAAACTGTTATTTAGTCTTAGCATCCAGGAGGCAGGGGCAGGCATATCTCTGTGAGTTTGAGGCCAGCCTGGTCTATGCACTGAGTTTCAGGATAGCCAGAGCTACACAGAGGAAACCCTGTCTCAATTTAACAAATTTAACATTACTGTATACATGTACGTGTATGTGTGTGTACTTGAATATGTGTGAGTACAGATAGGCCTGTGCCCCCTTCTCTCTCTCTTTCTCTCTCTGTGTAGGTCAGAGAATAACTTTCATGAGTTGGTCTTTTCCTTCCACTATGGATTAAACTCAGGATGTTTTTATTGGCTGAGCCATGTCACCAACCCTCAACATTATTATACTTATGATGGTGATGTATGTGTGGGCACATGCGCCATGACATACACGTGGACATCAGAGGACAACTCTGTGGAGCTGGTTCTCTCCCTCTACACTCATGTGGATTCTAAGCATTGAACTCAGGTTCTTAGGCTTACTTATTAAGCTAGCTCTAATGCCCTAAATATGTAAACATCTCCACTATTATTAGGGTATTATACTGTATCTATAATGTAGAATATAAAACAGCTGATAAAAAGGAAAGTGTTTCTTGACAGATGAGCTGACAATATATATATTAAAGTCAGAGGAATGGACATTGTACAATATACCTACTATATGTAAAAATATTATGTGTATATATATATATATATATATATATATATATATATTCACACCCATATATATGCATACAAATAAGATTGTAGGTTCTACCAATCACACCTGAGTAGGTATTTTCAGTTGTTCATTTACTGATAAACTATGCACAAACACTAATATACTTACTATACACTAGAAAGTAAACATTTTAAAGGGATGAGGGCCTGGAAATTGCTGAAAGGGTAAAGGTGCTTACTGTTAAGCTTGTCAATCCAAGGAGCTACAAGGTGGAAGGAGAGGCAAGCCGTCTTCTCCTACCTCCACATATGCACTAAGGCATATGTGTGGCCATACACATACACAAATAAATGTAATTAAAATGTAAAAAGAAGTTAATAGGGGGCTGGAGAGATGGCTCAAAGGTTAAGAGCACTAACTGTTCTGCTGTTCTTCCAAAGGTCCTGAGTTCAATTCCCAGCAACCACATGGTGGCTCACAACCATCTATAATGTGATCTAATGTCCTCTTCTGGCTTGCAGGCATGCATGTAGGCAGAGCACTGTATACATAATAAATAAATAAATCTTAAAAAAAAAAGAAGTTAATAGGATAGAATTTTTAGACGAGATTTATTATTGTGTGTGTCAGATCTCCTAGAGCTGGAGTCACAGATGGTTGTAAGCTTCTATGTGGGTGCTGAACTGAACCTGGGTCTTCTGCCAGAGCAAAAATTGCTATTAACTGCTGAGCCATCTCTCCACAGCCCCCAAACAGTAAAATTTTAAAAAGCCAATATATAAATACAAAGAAGTTCAAATATCTTTGTCTCATACTCTACTGGGTTATACATACCCCACCACATAGATTTAGAAAAATATATGTTAGATAAGGTCAACTGATTATCAGTGGTAACTGATACTGTTATTGTTAGGTTCCAAGAGGGCCCCCAAAATGGCAGTGCTGTTGACTATGTCCTAAATGATAGTCTAGGCTCATCTTAGGTTGGACTCTGACTGAGTAAACAGAAGGAATGCTACCTAAACTCAGCATCCTCAGAAATCTTGTTTCTGCTCGTCAGGAACAGCCATTAGTGCCTTTACACAACCTCCACAGCCAACCACCTTTGGCAATGGGCAACTAGTTCTTGGCTACCTCCAAGTCTGTAGATCAAAGTCCCCACTCTGGTCCCCACGCTGTTCTGGCCATACCCCACTTCCTGCTCCACTAATTCCTAGGGTGTTCACTAATTCACAAGACCCCTCCCACCACTACCTCCTCCTCTTAAAACCAGCACGTCTTTTCTCTACTTTTACTGTTCACTGTCCCTGAGAAAGTCTTTGCAGTTTGATTTCCCAACAGACCTTTCTACCCATAGAGTGGTTCAGTTTGGTGGTTTCACTGCATTCTTTTTTTTTTTTCTCACTGCATTCTTGACAGCTAAAAAGCAGAACATTTTATGATTGTTTGAGTAAGCAGTGCGTGTATGCGTGCGTGCGTGCGTGCATGTGTGTGTGTGCGCGCGCGCGCGTGTGTGTATCAAGCAAACAAACCACATAACCTACTTTCTGCCTGGTTCCATGAAGCTTGCCCTGCCTGGTCTCTGGAAACAGGCCTGCAATTCAAAGTGTGATCTACTGTCCCACCTGACTGTGAGGGTGCCTTGCGGGAGGGACACACATGCTCTTTCAGCCCTAAGGATGAACTGTATTCTTACTGTCCTCTTGTTACCAACTCCAAGAGTCTTTCCATCTACAAGGAATCTATCTAGAGGCATAGTTTCAGATCACACTCCAAGGAACCCTACAAACACTCACAGGGCAGGATGTTTACGTATCGATTTTTTTCCTTGTTTTCCTCCTTGGAGGCAGCCTCACAGGTGGCCTGGATAGGACAAGCAGGTAGAGCCTGAAAGGTTAAGAGACATTAAGGTGGTTACTAAGAGGGTTGAACACCAGGCAAGCGTTCTGCTTTACCAAACCCGGATCTGGCAGTAAGTTAGAGTTCTGAAGGGGAAGGGAGTAGGGAGAGGAGGAGGGGAACACAGACCCAGGTGAACATCAACAGCCTAAGTTACAAAATCCATCTTTCTCTTAAATAGCTTCATGTCTTAAGAATTCAATATGAAGAATCCACAGAGGGGGGATGCATGCTTTTTCTATGGTTATTGTTTAGTTAGGGGGGACTTTTACAATGTGTGACCAAGATGGGCTAGTCCTGTAACCTGGGAGTGGGGATTATAATGTGGGAAGTGGGTCATTTACTTACGTACATATTTATTTTAACCGTCAGGCAAAGACAAGCTGAAACTCAGGAGTGAACTGCTCTGGACAGTTAGGTGCTTCAGGGCCTCTATGGGGGTTTGTCAGAGACAAGGCACCCGGCCTTCTGTGTACAGGGCAAGGAAGCAAGGACTGGGGGCAGCATCTCACATGGAATGTGCAGGTGGGAAGCAGTGGAGCTGGATGAGGTGACACTTAACTGGCACAGGGGTGACGTAGGTAAGCCTAAAGTGTTTTGACACAAGACAGCCTGGTTGTATGAAATCTGTATTACCTCTTCTTCAACACTGAGAGAATACTTTCCACACAAGGAGTAAATTATATAATTCCATGTGTGGTATGAAAGCAGTATTAAATAAATTAACATTTTATTTTGTTCATTTTCTTTTTTTCAAGACAGGGTTTCTTTGAGTAGCCTTGGCTGTCCTTGAACTCATTCTGTAGACCAGGCTGGTCTTGAACTCAGAGATCTACCTGTCTCTGCCTCTCAAGTGCTGGGAATAAAGGCACACGCCACCACTGCCTGGCTTCAAGAAACAAATTAAAAAAAAATTTTTTTTTATGAAAGTGTGAAGTTGAATTTAACTGTTACCCTCTTGTATGTTATAAATACTCAAAACAAAGAAAGTAAAAAAAGGAACTTATTTAACTTGGATAACTGCTCAGTTGAGTGATCAGAACATTTTTATGTGAATTCATTTCCTTCGTCATCTTCAGAGTGACCCAACACTGAGACAATCTGGGAACCAGTGAAGCATATCGCAGTTCATGTAATATATATTCAGTGCCTACTAGGCTGCACATACAGTAAACAGCGGTGAGAACTACACATAGTTTTTGCCCTTGTGTACAATATAAACTGTAGACAACATTCAACTAGTAATACAAGTGAAAAAAATATGTACTAAAAGGAAAATGTTATTCTATAAAGTATCAGAAGGACTGGAGAGATGGCTCAGTGGTTAGGATCATGGCAACTCTTCCAGAGGACCGGGGTTCAACTCCCAGTACCCACATGGTAGCTCACAGATGTCCGTAACTCCAGTTCCAGGGAATCTAACACCCTCATACAAACATACACGCAAGCAAAGTGTCAATTATATATATATATATATATATATTTAAAAAGTAAAATTTTAGGTTGAAGAGATGGCTCAGTGGTTAACAGCACTGGCTGCTCTTCCAAAGGACCTGGTTCAATTCCCAGCATCCACAATTGTCTGTGACTCCAATTTCAGGTAATCTGACACACACACACACACACACACACACACACACACACACGCCAATGTATATAAAATAGAAATAAATAAATGTAAAAAGGTATCAGAGAGGACAAAATTTAGATTAAAGGCAGATGTCTATGTGGAAGGATGAGGTAGGAGATACTATTTCAGTAACAAAGCATACTACCTTGAAGACTCAGAGGTAGTAGACGGTTCTCCTGCAGGAAGACCTGAAAGTCAATGAGTGTAATACAAAATAGGTTGGAGGACACAGCAGAAGGAAAAGGGATACAGGAAGTGGGAAGGCCTTGGGAGGGTGAGACTATTCATTTTCAAGTAGATCATGAAGACAGGGAGTTTGGATCCTAAGTATGTGAGTAACCTCACTGAGGGTTTGAAAGTGAAACTAGTTTACTGATAAGGAGGAATACCTCTGGTTGCTATTTGTGAGATAAGACTGAAGGAGGCAAGGATCAAAGCATGGAATAGATACAGATAAAATGATGTAGCATGTTGAATAAGAATGGCCTCCATAGACTTCTATTTGAATGCTTAGTCATCAAGAAGTGGCACTATTTGACAGGATTAGGAGGTGTGGCCTTATTGGATGAAGTGTGTCACTGGGGGTGGCTTCTGAGGTTTCAAAAGCCCACGCCAGGCCCCCGCTCTCTGTAGGTCTTCACTATTGCTCTAGTGGCTGCCTGTGTGCCACCATGTTTCCTACCATCATGATAATAGACTAAACCTGAACAATTGCAAACAAGCCTCAATGCTTTCTTTCTTAAGAGTTGTCTTGGTCATGGTGTCTCTTCACAGCAACACAACAGTGCCTATGACAGATGACAATATAAGGAAGTGGATGCACCTGAGACAGATGCTGGAGATGGCATTCGGAGATGGAAGGAAGTGAAACAGATTAGAGAGAGAAAAAGAAATGAAGGAGAGCTCTCAGATTTCTGACTTTGGAAATAAAATAAGAATGATTAAATGAAAGAACTCTCAGCTTTGGGGCAATTAATTTTGTCAGATGAGAGGTGTTTAAGGAGAGAATAAGGCTATTTCCTGGGACTTGCATGGTAGGGGTATAAATTACACTGTAAATCTAAGGTAAGGGCAATCAGTCTCAGTCTACTCCTACCCAACTCAAGAGATTTCAGAGTTTAAATCCTGGAGATTCCGCATGTTATTTCACCAAGACAGGCGACTCTCTTTGACGTCTGTGTTGTCAGCACATGATGATAGAAAAGTTTCCTGTTTTTCTTTTCTTTGTGCCAACTCTTGCATATAAAACTAAGAACACAGCTAATCGTGGAATTTCCCAATTCACTTACACTGCATCTTCTTTCATTTAGGCTGTTTCCATGCCAGCACAGGACAGGTGAAGTGCCAGCTTTTAAAGTTCTTAGACTAACCCTTTTTTAAGAGTCCTGCAAATTTCTTTTCTTTAAGAAATCACATAGAGCAGAGAGAGCGAGAGAGCAAGATTACAGTACTAGCCAAGGCTGGCCTTGAACTTGCTATGTAAGCTTGAATTTATGATCCTTCTGCCTTCACTTCCAGAGCGTTGAAATTAAAGGAATGTGCCACCATGCCCCGCTTTATGTGGTGTTGGGGATTGAACCCAGGGCTCTGTATACAAAGCAAATGGTCTCCCAGTTGGGCTATAGGCCTAGCCCCACAGAACACAATCCTTAAAACGCAAGCAAAAGGAATGAGTGATCACTGCCTCCTAGTCCTATCAGGGTCACCAGGGAAAACTGGGAAGAAACAAGAGAAAAGAAGGCTTGTTCTGCTGATGTCAGAGACAAAACAAAGGGGCCCTTACAACGCTTTAGCTTTTACTCTGAGAAACAGCTTGTGCAACTCCTGGAGGGAGCAACAGAACTGAATGACTAGAAGATGTTAAAATCTCTAGAAATGCTAGGAAGCATCAAGAATCATCTCATTCTAGTTAAACCTTAAGGGGAAGCAAGTATAGGTTAAACAGTCTTTTAAAAGGTGCATCTAAAGTTGGGCATGGTGGCACATGCCTTTAATCCCAGCACTCAGGTGACAGGGGCAGGTGGATTGCTGTGAGTTTGAGGCCAGCCTGGTCTACAAAAGTGAGTCCAGCATAGCCAGGACTGTTACACAGAGAAACCCTGTCTTGAAAAACCAATAAATAAATAAATAAAAATAAAAGGTGCATCTGCTACTCACTGTAACTTACACGTTCATTCTGGATTGTTTTATCCCTTCTGAACTCCTCTATCTCCTTCCAGAGTTCATCGTTACCTTGTTATCGTCTGTCTCCTATATTGCATCCCATTATTATTGTTCAGTGTATTTTGCGGTAAAAATGGAAACATGAAGTGCTAATGTGCTTTTCTTTTAGGTCAACACTATGTTCTTGAGCTGGATAGTTTTGTATCAACTTGATACAAATCACCTGAGAGGACGGAACCTCAAGTGAGAAAGACTGGGTTATAGGCAAGCGTGACTGATGGGGGAGGGCCAGCCCACTGTGCATGGTTACCATCCCTGTGTTCTCTAAGAAAGGAGGCGAGTAAGCCATGGCGCAGCACTCCTCTGTGGCCTTTGCATCAGTTCCTGCCTCCAAGCTCCTGCCTTGACTTCCCTCAGTGATGGACTATCACCTGGAGGTGTAAACAAAAATAAACCCTTTCCTCCCCAAGTTGCTTTGATCACAGCATTTTACCACAGCACTAGGACCCCTAAGACATGGTCTGAAGTTGCTCAGACTTCTGTTTGTAACTGGCATTTGTTCTCTTTAACCAATGAGAGATACAGTTTCTGTTTTGGTCTGCTGAGTCATCTCTCTAGGCCAGAAACTGTTTTTCAATGTAACTGCCTATTTACACTACCAGCTGTGATAGGAGGTCCCATGTGGTACCTTCATCCACACCAGCTATTGTCACACTTTAAATATACTAAATATAGTCATAACTCACACTGCTATGTTACCAACAGGGTCGCCGTACTTTTGGTTTACTGGTTAAAAGGGTCAATGCAGTGCCTCAGCTACTGTTTTCTCCATTGTCTTACTTTTCCCATTACAGGTGTGCGTGCGTGTGTTCTTCCTTTCCTTCTTGTTTGTACTTATCAACAAAATTTTTATATTGCATGTAGTCAAATTCATCAGTCTTTCACTTTACCAACATTTTCAGGTTGAAGATATCCTTTTCTGCTGAGCAGTGGTAACGCACGCCTTCAATCCTAGTCTATGGGAGGCAGAGGCAGTCAGATCTCTGAGTTCAAGACCAGCCTGGCCTACAGGATGAGTTCCAGGATAGCCAGGGCTACACAGAAAAATCCTATCTTGGAAATAAAAGAAAGAAATCTTATACGTGTATTTTCTTATTTTATAATCTTGTCCTTTAGACTTCAAGCTCTATGCCAAATGGAATTGGGATTTGTATTGTATATGAGACAAATGACCCACTTCATTTGCTCTCATAGATCTGCCCAAGTATCCCAGTACTGTATATTGTAAAGGCCATTCTTTCCCCAAGCAAAAAAGCAACAACATTTCTGTGATGATCTGTTTCCATTTATACACAGGGTCCTGCTCTTGGAGTTCTGCTGCACTGTCAGTCCGTCTACCCCAGGGGCAACATCAAATGTCACATAAGGACTCGTAGTGTCTGCTGAGGCGGTTCTCCTCACCTTGTTCTTCTTCTTCGGGATTGTCTTGGCTCTTTTTCTCCTTCATAAAAATTTTAGAATCATCTTGTCAAGTTCCACAAAAAAACCTGTTGGGATTTTTATTGGAATTGCATTGAATCTGTGTATCAGTCTGAGGAGAGCTGGTATCTTCACACACTGAGCTTCCTAACTCACAGATTTTATTTCTTCACTAGCTTAAGATGTTTTCCTTTAGTGTGTGCAAACATTTTTATAAATTTCTCCGAAGACTTTGCAAATATTTTGTTAAATTTATTCTTAAGTACTTTACAACTGGGATACTAATATAAGAGATACATTTTAAAATTATTAGATTTTATGGTCTACATAGAAAAATATTTTTATGCTGCTTTTATATCTGATAATTTATCTCCTAAGACTGAATTTTTCTGAAGACAATACTTGTAGTAAAAACCTATTTTATCTTTGACTTTTCAATCCTTTCTTGTCTTGTCAGGGATCTCCAGAACTTGCAGAATCTCGATTCCCTGTTACTGCCAAATCTCCCTTCAAGTGCCCTTAGCTCACAGTCACCAGCACCTCCACGGACCTCTACAACAGTTCTATTTAAAAGAACACAACACTCAGACACACTAAGTAAACCCAATGACAGCTGATGCCTTTACTGTAGCCTTCCAGAGTGCAGCTATGGTAAATACCCAAAGCCCTTGTCACAATTCTTGTTAAGTTTCATGGCATTTTAGCTCAAGGTAACGCAAATGTCTGTTCAGTTCCGTTACATGACTTACATGTCTTCTTTACCTGCTATTCTAAAAATTAAGTTGTTACTAAAAGTACGTATCCCAGGGAAGGGCCATGCACACAGGTTTTGATGATCTCACTGGCTTTACCTCTTTCCTCTCTTCTCTGTCTTTTCTCTTGGGAACTAAATCATCTTTTCTTTTTCTTTTCCTCTTTAAACCTTGAACATTTTAGGAAACCTAGGAAGTGGATTTTTAATGTGTGAACAAATTCAATGTTTTTTCCTAAGACAAATGTTAGTGAATAAAAGAGTTCCAGTTTGTAATTAAGATGAAAGATACAGCTTTGAACTTCCAATCAGAAGGGAGTCACTGAAACACTACTGTACAGACTTTCTTAAGGCTGGCAAACATCTGAGAACAGCGGTCAGTTCCTATACCCATTGCTCTTTGAGCTAGGAGGAATGCCCCTGTTTTTCCAGAACAGCATACTTGGTGATATACCTTTTCACAGGGACCTGACCTCACATGTGCTGGCCAAGTTCAAACGCAACTGCTTCATCCCACATGCAAGACACCCGCCAAAGCACACGTTCTCAGGTTAAAGCCGGAAGGTGGTGGTGCACTCCTTTAGTCCCAGCACTCAGGAGGCAGAGGCAGGTGGATCTCTTGAGTTCGAGGCCAGCCTGGTCAACAGAGTGAGTTCCAGGACAGCCAGGGCTACACAGAGAAACCTTGTCTCAAAAAAACCAAACACAGCAGAAAGCAGTTCCTATCTTCCACAATCCTTTGTAGAAACCAATTGTTAGCATTCAGTTTCTCCCAGACTTGAATTAGCATACCTAAACATGTACACAGGTATTAATAGTTATTTTAAAAAACAATCTTGGAATTAATCCTTCTTTCTTTCCTTCCTTCCTTCCTCTTTCTGTTTTTTTCAAGACAAGGTTTCTCTGTGTAGCGTTGGCTGTCCTGGATTCACTTTGTAGACCAGGCTGGCCTCAAACTCACAGAGATCCGCCTGCCTCTGCCTCCCGAGTGCTGGGAGTACAGGTATGTGCTACCACGCCCGGCTCAAACTTGGAATCTTCACATCTACATTTATTATTTGTAATATTCTTTATCACATAATATGCTTTGCTATGTCAATATGTTTATCTGACAGTGAGGAATTTCATGAAGGCTGTAAGAAATTATCAAGTCAGTCAGCTATTTGGTGGCTACTACTGTACTGCATACTGTTGTAAGCTTGTGTGATTGTGTGTGACTTGTGTGTGACTTTGTGTGTGGGAGCACTTATGTGCCATGGCACACATGTGAAGGATATACGAAATAATCAAGTCAGTCAGTTATTTAATGGACACTACTGCTGTAAACTAGCGTCAGTGTGTATGAGAGACAGAGAGAGAGAGAGAGAGAGAGAGAGAGAGAGAGAGAGAGAGAGAGAGAGAGAGAAAGACTGTGTGTGGGGGGGCACTGATGTGCCATGGTGCACATATGGAGGTCAGAGGGCCAATTTGGAGGCAATAAAACAAAAGCACTTTCAGCTGACAACTTTCTTAGTGGCATAATCTGTCATTTCATAGAGGGTTTCTGTTTTAGTTAAAATAAGAACATTATAATGTATTAGCTTCAATCTTTTTTCCATTCTGTTTTCTGTTGTTGGTGGTTTGTTTGTTTGAGACAGGGTCTCCCTATATACCCCCAGGCTGGTCTCAAACTCAGAGATCCATCTGCTTTTGCCTTCTGAGTGCTGAGATTAAAGATGTGTGCCATGCCCAATTCATTCTGGTTTCTGAATCTTTCACTTTTTCTTAAAAGGACCTTCTACGCTGATGACTGTAAAATAATCTTCTAGGATAGTAGGGGCTCCCTGTTGCTCACTGTCCCTGCCTAGAATGACTGATGGAAGCAGTGACCCTGAACAATGCTGGGCTAGATTCTGTTTTCCTGGATTTTGAAAACTGGGAAGAAGCGGAGGCTTCCCGAGGAGGGTCCAGAACCATCAAGGTAGGGTCTAGTCTGCCTGGGGCTTG
Organism: Acomys russatus; assembly: GCF_903995435.1. Taxonomy (NCBI): domain Eukaryota; kingdom Metazoa; phylum Chordata; class Mammalia; order Rodentia; family Muridae; genus Acomys; species Acomys russatus. The sequence continues at coordinate 66,399,501 of NC_067140.1, read as the reverse complement.
TTTCATCAACTGCTTTTTTTTTTTTTTTTTTTTAAATATTTATTTATTTATTTTATGTAAATGAGCGCTCTACATGTACACCTGCATGCCAGAAGAGGGCATCAGATCACAGTATAGATGGTTGTGAGCCACCACGTGGTTGCTGGGAATTGAACTCAGAACCTCTGGAAGAGCACACAGTGCTCTTAACCTCTGGGCCATCTCTCCAGCCCCAACTGCTTTTTTTAATTTTGCCAACTATGCAGTGTCTTCCCAAAAGAAAACCGCTATAATTTTTCCTGTCCCCCACCCCTCAATTTACTTGAATTCTTGATTGTGTGTGTATGTGTGGGGGGCAGTGTCAGGGGATACTTTCATGTGTTGTGTCATTCTTCAGGAGCTGTTCACCTTCTTCTTTAAGACTATCTGGTCAGAAAGTACCAGAGGTCCTAGCAGGGTGACTTAAGGTCCTGGGCTTTTCAGTGTGGTTTTGGGTATAGAACTTAGATCCACATAGCATTTTGCTGACTGAGCCTTATCCTTAGCCTGGCCTCCCACTTTTCAGCCCAGGGAAATAACATCTTCACTCTGTCCCCAGTGGGGTTTTGCTGTTATGTCCCTAGCATAGTCTTTGCTGTATGATACGCACTGGTGAGGAAAACACTGGAATCTCTACAGGAAATGGGAGGCAGCTAGCTCAAGTCACTCCAGAAGACCAACGAGACTACCCTGTCAGAAAAAGTGCCACTTCTCAGCTGACATCTAAACTTGGGTCATTCCTTTAATTAGAGTGAGGCCAGGCACCTGTTTTTGACAAACCCTGGCCACGCATATCTGCACTCATATTCCATGATCCGGTTTCTCCATCTTAAGAAACTGAATCACATTTCCTGTGGTAATTCACACTGCAAAGGGAAACAAAACTTTCAGGATTTACTGGTCTCTGGCCTTGAACTAACTAATCTCTGGGGAAGCCAGAGTATCACTATGACACGTTCCTTATAATGGAACATCTATAGGGCAGGTAAAGGAAGGGGCTCTGGCCTGAACTGGGTTATATTGGGTATACTCATTACCGCAGAATATCCATAGGTATATGATTCCCTACCTATCTACTAGATAAAGACTGTTTTAGAAAAAGCAGATGTAAGCTCCAGGAGGCTAAGCCCCTACATAAGCAGATCTTAGGTGCTATAGAGCATCTAAAAGCCCGTACCATCCAGCTATAGTAATACATGCTCCAGTCCTAGCTACCACGGCAGAAGAGCCTTCTGAAACTCAGTTGGAGGCCAGTGTGGGAGACATAGTAATACCTTGGGGGAAAGGGGAAAGGGAAAAGGAAAGGAGACACAGAGAGAATCCCAAAAACACTAACACAGAGGTCTCATGGTCTTTAACAAAGCTGGTGTGTCTGTAATTCTAGCACTTCAGCTCTTCTAGAACTCAGGAAGCTGAGGCAGGAAGCTCTTGAGTTCCGGGCTAGTCTGGGCTACATGGTGAATTTCAGGACAGCCTGGGCTATACAGTAAGAAAGTAAGTCAAATCAATACTGGCTTATGATAAACTGAGTCAGTTATCAGCTGGAGCTGTACACTTAGCATGTGGCTTTCCCAGCAACTTTTCCTCCTAATGTAGAACCTACTACCTGAATCTCTGTCTTTTTAAGTTGCACACATTATTTGAATCTGTTTCCCGTTTTCATGGAAAGAGCTGCCTCACTGATAAATAACCCTGATCTTCCTATGCTGTGGCCAAGTTTATGAGTATTTTGTCTCAGGACATTAACCTGATCACCACGCAAATGATGGCAAGCTGACAGAACTTCAAGAGCAGGAAGTTATGTATCTAAGATATGCACAGTGGACATAAAAGCAAACACAACAAAGCAAAACCCACAGTTGGCTTGTGACTTGAGCCAAGTTTTCTCAAGGCCAAAGTTGTGGGCATAGCAGGCTGCTGCTCCGTCCTCCACCAGCTCTCCCCCAGTAAAAGGAGTGCTACTTGCTTGGGCATTTTGAATCTTGGAGAAAGGGCATGGCATACGCTGGGTATCCTCTAATCTATTTACTGAGTGATGGGAGCAAACTAATCTAGGCTGAGGCACACAGGTTCTAGCAGGTTCTGCGGGATTCTAAAACATCCACAGCAAGGCTGAGTAAGACAGTTATAAAGCACATGATCTTGTCTGCAAGACCACTTGAGCCCTAGAGTGGAAACTACCTGATGCATAGCAGCTTCCCGTCATAAGTTAGTCAGGTGATCTGTAAGTTACAAATCTGGATATGCCCCACAGAAGGAAGCGATGTGTGCAGAAGACCTGCCACATGCTATGGTCCTTCTCCTTCAAGACATTTATGACTTCTTGTTGATGTCAACGGCTGACTAAGAAGGGAAAAATCCTCTCCGGTAGATATGTGACTTTGTGTGTTATGCTGGCCCAAGCTGTAGAGAAGCAGACTGCAATAGAGTATACACTTAATTGACAGCTCTCAGTGAGTATAAGGAGAGACCGTCTCAGTGAAGAGAACTTTAAGTAGGTTGTCACACTGCCTCACTGCAGATCAGGCTCTAAACAGGAACAAAGAGCTATCTGTGCTCCAGGTGAGCACTCACTGAGAGCACTCACAGCTACTTTCTTTCCCTTGCTACCTCAGTAGTAGCCTGATGAGCTCATGAACATGTTAGCCATCCATTGGCTATTCTGTCTGTCTGTCTGCCTCCCTGCCTCCCAGGGAGTCCTACCGCTAGGACTTCTCTCCAAGGATTTACCAGAATGCTTTATTTCCAAAAGACAATTAATTTCTACAAAATGTATGTCAATAGGGTCATATACACCACCATCCAGAAGCAGCTGGTGCTACAGATTACAGAACAGTAGAATGTCTACAAAGCCTCCCATCTGTGAGGCTTGCTGGTGGGATGTGCCAACATTTTCAATCAATAATGAATATCAAATTGTGCTTTTTCCCAACAGTTTAAAACAAAATAAAAGGTCTAAACTAGGCTGTCACTCTTACCTGGTAAATGATTGTAGGCTTCAAGTGTTTCCTCCCTTCTACTAACTCTTCACATTGAAGCCAGTGATTTTTCTGAAGATTCTCATCTGAACCTAAGCCCTTCAGTGACAGAGCAGTTGTGAGGTTGCTATGACCACATGATAACCATTTTTCTGTGTTGTCCTGTGTGTGATGGATGGATGTGCGTGTGTGTACGTGTGTAACCCAGAGGTGGACAGTGGGTATTTTTCTTAATCACTCTCTACCTTTTTATTGTTTTTGAAATAGCATTTCTTACTGAACCAGAAGCTCGTCAATTTGGCTAGGCTGGCCAGCCAGGGAGCTCCAGCGAGTCTTCGATCTCTAGCTCAGGGATTAAAGGAGCATGCCAAAGTGCCCAACTTCCTCTACGGGTGCAGGGGATCTAAACTCAGGACCTCGGTCTGAATGACATTCTGTTGGCTGAGTTCCCCTGTCAGGTTATCTGTCTAGAGCAGAAATAATCTCATTGACCTTGGTAAGCTGCAGGAGCTTTCTCCCCTACCCAGGATGACTTTAAGAAGGAACATGTGGCAAAAGAAGTCTCCAGAAACTTAAAACAGTCATCCTTTTTCCAGTGGACCTGACTGTGATTTTTCTGAAGATTGGAATGCAGAATCAAATTCGAATTTGAATCATGCTATATTAATTTTAGAACTGGGGTAGCCATTTTGGCATTAGGAGAAGAGCCTACCTATAAGACAAGGCTGACACATGACACAATCCCAAAGGCAAGGGAAGCCAACAGTCTTGGAACTGCTCTCCTCTGTCCTTAAATCTACTTCCTGTCTAATTATTAAAGTCAGTACTAGTCTTAACAACTGCTACAGACTCTGTTTCCCGATCCTAATCTGGTTCCCATGGACTATTCTCCATATAGCAAACAGAATCACTTTTTTCAAAATACAAATCTGCTCAGTTTACAGGTTTCCACTTCACTTGCAACTATCTCGAGCTGAGTGGTCTGGCCCAAGTCGAGCAGAATAAACTAAAAAGTTTACTGGGTAGGAATACGATGACTTGAGGGCAGCGGACACACTGAAGTGTCCACCCCAGCATACATGACCACTCAGGTGCCTCTCTGGAGCTCCCTATAGGAGCTGGCAGCTGGGCTTCCTGAGTCTTAATGATCTTTTCTCTCCTCATGAAGGAACAGTTCAGTTAGAAGGAAACTGCTACACAGCACTACCTGTTGGCCATGTGGCCCCTTAAAAAACTTCTTAATATGCCTTTCTCTTACCCCTGACACTTGTTCCTTCTATTTCTAGTTCCTTAGTTCTCTTTCTTTACTCTCCTTGCTTCTTCAAGGAAACTGTGCTCAAATACTGGCTACATATTCCATTAACAGCAGCTAACTAAGTTGTCCAGGCTGGCCTTGAACCTGTGATCCTCCTGCCTTAACCTCCTAAGTAGTTGGGATAACATGGCTGCAAACTAGAGTTGTCTAAAGCCTCTCCCACCCTTTTCTGTAGCATGGGGGAATAACCCTAGGGGCCTGTACACACTAGGTGAGCAAGCTATCGCTGAGCTACATCTCAGCAGGAAGCTTCTGACGCAGATCAGCAGCTGCTGGCTTATACTCATTCTGCGTCCTTGAGAGAAATGGAAAACAAATCTCACTATTCTGCATTGTCTTGCAGCCTCTCCTTTGACATCAGCCTACTCCTAGTACCTGCTATAAACTATATCTTGAATTGCTGTTTGGCTTTATAGGTAGTTTTGTTTTAAGGTTTTTCAAGAAAGGGTTTTACTGTGTAACAATCCTGGCTGTCCTGGACTTGCTTTTGTAGACCAGGCTGGCCTCGAACTCAGAGCGATCTACCTGCCTCTGTCTCCTGAGTGCTGGGATTGGGTAGTTTTGTTCTTGTAAGTAGAGTTTTCCAAGTGGGCAGAGAGTTATTTGAAGTTGGGAGTGGAATTTGTATTTCTCTGTATCATATCCTTGGCACCTAGACTATTACTTGGTACCTGTAAGATGCTTGTAGGTATCAAACAAATGAGTTAACTAGACATGATGATGAACGAATAGGTGGATGAGGAAAGAGAAACAATTTCCTTTTTTAAGAAAATGTTCTTTCCATGACTATACAGGAAAAGAGCAGGATGAGCTTGGTAAACCCTTCTCACCATTACCCACTAGACACCTATTTTATATCCCATGACTCAAAGGCCAGACCTGAGGCTTCCCTCTTTGCTAAGAACAAAGAACTCACGTTGAATTCCTCTCTGAAGAGCTTATTGTCATCAGCCATCCTTCGGTTAATCTCCTCTTCCAGCTTGTCCACAGGCAGTGGTGGGTACTTCCTGTTGGTGCTTGGGGACCTGGCTAGCAGTGGTACACTTTGGGGCTCTGTAGTGTACAAAAGGGAAGGTCAGTTAGGTACCCTGGAGATGAATGCAGTCCCTTTTGTGAAAACTAGTGGTATCATTCTTTTGAAAAGATGGGGAAGCTGGGTGTGGTGGCGCATGCTTGTAATCCTAGCACTTGGGAGGCAGAGGCAGGCGGATCTCTTTAAGTTTCAAGGCCAGGCTGGTCTACAAAGCAAATCCAGGACAGCCAAGGCCACACAGAGAAACCTTGACTCAAAAAACAAAAACAAAAAACAAACCCAAAACCAAAACCAAGGGAAAAAAAACCCAACCCCCCTGCCCAAAACAACCCTTCCCCTGAAAAAGGAAAAAATGGGAGAAAGAAGCAAGGATATTGCTCTGTCAGTAAAAGGTGTTTGTCACTAAGTGTGATGGCCTCACTTGGATGACCAGAATCCACATGATGGAAGGAGAGAACCAATTTGCAAGTTGACCTCTGATATCCACAAGCATGTCAAGGTAAATGGACACAAATAAAATACATAAAACTGGGAAAATAAGCCAGGCATGGTGGTGCATGCCTCTAATCCCAGCACTTGGGAGGCAGAGACAGGTAGATCGCTGTGAGTTCGAGGCCAGCCTGGTCTACAGAGGGAGTCCAGGACAGCCAAGGCTACACAGAGAAACCCTGTCTTGAAAAACAACAGAACAACAACAACAAAATTAAAAAAAAAAAAAAAAAAGGGAAAATAAATTAAAAAGAACGGGGAACCTTCTCCAGAGGTTCCTCACGCCTTACCCACATCCTCTGTGCGGCCATTTGACAGACGGAAAGAATTGGAGTGGCTCCCAGCTTGCTTGTATTTTTTAAACCTAGTGAGAAAGTATCTGTAATGAAAAACTAGACAGCGAGGTAAACCATTGTCTTTGTACCCCTGTTACTGACTCCACCTTTCTAAATCTCTTCTGTCAAATCAAACTTTTAGAAAAAGAGACGGAAGTCGGCACATCTGTTGTGTGGTGACTGAGTGTCTGAAGATGGTCTTCCTGACACTTGGTGCCCTCAGGGGCAGCTTCGACATCACTGTATTCTGGCCTGCATGGTTCATCTGCGTAGCTTTAGCTCCGTAACACACTTGCATGCACAGCCATAACAGGTGAAACACGGGCAAGCGTGATATACAGAGGTAAGGCGGGTAGAATGGGCTGGACAGGATGGGATAGTAAGATCTTTAGAAAACAAAATCCTGGTGTTTCCTCACTACAGTCATGGAGAGAACCCCTGAGCTCCAGAATGAGTGACCACAGGTTTAATGGACACACATACACATGCCACATTCTAAGGTGCACACAAGTTCCCCCTCTCTTAATTCCTACAGAAGAACAAAGGGAGCACAGAGTAAGTTGGGTCCAAGAGAAGGTAGGGTTAAACCCAGGTAGTCAGGGCAGTAGCTTCAGCAGGGAGAGAGCAAATGAACCAGGTTTTTCTTTCTCTTGGGTTCCTCTCCTTGCTTCTGTTCATTGTCTAGAAGCTTCTGAAAGGTCAGCCAGAGGAACACTTTAACCCCTAAGATCAGCCTAGCAGAAAAAGGCCAGGGGCCCTAGAGAGTTTGGCAACAAAGCCTCAACCAGAAACGAAGTAAGCTTTTGTGGTACATAAAATCTTACCAGGGGCCTTTGGGGGGGGGGGTGTTTCAAAGGACAAGAGCTGAAGATCTTTAGACACCCATCATTGATAGAGAGTATGGAAGTCTCTCATCTCCAAACCACTACTCTACTCTAGGCTTTAGGCTGAACTAGAATTGGGAGACTTTGTTTGGACAGTTAGAGAGGCTAGGCCTTAAGCAAGAGTGTAGTTTAGATACCATTTCTAAGCAGTATTTTAATCTAAGCATTCTACCCTCTACCCTACTTAGTGTACCTCTGTCCTCAGCCTACTGTCTTCTGGATTGTGTGGACTTACTGAGACACTGGGGTATCAGGATATTCTAAGCAAGTGCAGTAACATTAACATACTCACCTTAACATGTACAGAACTATGATAATAAACACGATCACCAGCAGAGAGGACAGGGCAACCATTACCGCAATAATTGGTGTCTCATCTGAAACAAAGAAAAGAATAGGTCATAACTATTTTTCGAAATGAAAGGCTCAAGTTGGAAGCTCAAGAAGACACACTGATGCGGGGGTTGGGGCACCATCCATTAACTATTTCTGCAGATGGTAGGATGTGGAACACACACACCTCAAGAGAACAAAATGTGAGACAGAAAGTGTGTGTGTGTGTGTGTGTGTGTGTGTGTGTGTGTGTGTGTGTCTGTGTGTCTGTGTGTACAGAAATGCACACAGCACAGCAAGGAGCAAGTACATGTGCTACAGTATCATCTACCACCTTAGGCCACTGGGGAGGCAGGGAGATGAGGTGGAGTCCTACCCACCTCTGATGTATCATACATTTGTTTACTGTAGATTTCCTGCATTGGGATACAATTTGTCTTTTAAGTCAGAGAGTCTTTCATTGCTTTATCATTTAAGAAAACAAGCTGACAAAACAAAACCAGCCAAACAAAAAACTTAGAACACAAAAAGTACTCTAGGATTTGGAGGTACGAATACCGGCAAGCCAGAAACGTAGGACCAGTATTACACTCTTTCCTGGACTCAGTGAGTTCTGCCTGGAGAAAAACAGGAGAGGGAAGGACTCCCATAAAGCCAGGTGATTTCCTGGCACAGGGAGTTTTGTGTATACAAGGGGATACTGCTAGACCCTCATGCACCATGCAGCACTGCTGCTAGGTGCTGCCTATTCCCTTCTACCACCTTCTATGTCCTGTTCCCTTGGCTTCCATTTTGCAAGGATCCCAACAGGGACAAAGTCTGGTTTGAGTCAAGCTTTCCCTCCATCCCACAGCCCCTAGCTCAGTACCTCGCCACATTTCTCATGCAGCAGAACAGATCAGGACTCCACTTCTACCCCACATTACAACCCTCACAACCCACGTGTGTTTCTCTGCCTCGTGAGGACATGTCCCTTTATGTGAAGGCAGTCCTGCCATGTGGTCTCTGGAATATGTCCATTGCTGTCACCTCAAACACTTTACATTCTTGACCCCACTTATCCTGTCTCAGCTAACTTCTCACAACTGTTGCTTCCGTTTCTAAATTTCCTAACTCCCAGGCTCTCCTGATCAGTATATGTCGACCCCTACTTAGTGCAGCTCAGCAAGGACACGGAAAATAAAAGGCATTTACAAAATCTACAGAAACAGTCCCATTTTCATCTGACTCACACTCTTACCAGAATTAATTCAAAATATGTTTACAGAGCAGCAACTGTATGCTGGGCTGTTTGGGACACTGATAACAGTACTTAGGCATACAAGAGACAGAAAGCTTATGTGGTTCACAGATGTGTCATTTAACAGGGACAAGGAATTTGGAGGAAATGACAAGAAGGCAAAGCAGCAGGGAAGGTGCAATGGAGTGTCTGAGGAGCTCCTGAGATCTGTCCCGGTCCCTTAAAGGTGACACCTGAGCAGAGCACTATGTAACAGCAATGTGAGCCAGGAAGAGATCGGGACGAAACACTCTCTAGACATAGGCAATGACAAGCCCAGCGGCTTAGGGGTTTGGCAAGGAACAGCACAAAGGCCAGTGGGATTTAAGCTGCAGCTGGAGAGATGGGCAGGAGGCAGAAAACTTATGTCATAGTCCATGGCAGAGAGTGTGGCTTTAATTCTGAATATGATAAAAACATAATATTATTGGAAGAGTGACATGAAAGGCCACAAATAACTAAATTTGCTTGCCTTTGTTTAAGGCAAATAGCAGCAGCCATTAGGTAGGAAGTCATTTCAGCAGAAAGCCAAGAACAGTCTCCCAAGGAATGAGAAATTAACTCAAATACTGCTGGCAGGTTAAGTAAAATGAAAACAGAAACTGGACTTGACCAGGTGATAGTCGCTGCTAAGTTTCTGGAGTAGTTTGTATCGAGTATGGGTGAAAAACGCTAGATGTAATGAAAAGAAGGGCAGAAAGGGGCGAGAAGGGCACAGCCACTCATTGATGAGGACTTTTACATGAGAGTGTATATGCAAAGAAAAGGAAACAGTACTTGGGAAGAAAATTGTTGTTGTGTGGGTCACACATCAACATAGAAATCTGTCTAGGGTTGTGTCTGTACGTATGTTTCTAGGGGCATACTGCCATCTAAAAAAAAAAAAAATAATAAGTTCCTCAAAACCCAGTATGATGGCTGAGATACTAGGAATCCCCTGCCCCCATGCGCAGGGATGGTGGCAAAGGCATTCAGGGGGCAGAAGCAGGCTCATTTCTGGGAGTTCAAGGCCAGCTTGGTCTACACTGTTCAAGCCAGGCAGGCCAAGTAGTGAGACTGTCTCAAATTTAAATATGCTAAACAGCCAGCCATTTTTGTTTAAAAAATCATCCTAAAGACCTAGGTACAAAAATGTAAAACCCTTAATTCATTTGCATAAATGATAATACAAATTATTTTTAAGTAGTTGACTCATTTCTAAAAAAGCTTTGGCTTTAATCTTGAGGTGAATCATTCTGACATAACTTTAGTATAAGAGGTTAAAAGAACAGTTTTAGAAAACAAATGTAAGTAGATGCCTACATTAGAAAACTATTGATGGAGGAGTCTGAGCAATGATGTAATCCCATTCACTCAGTTTTTGGTTGCTTAGTTTAGTTAGGAAAGCGAGAGCTGGAAAGGTGAGGAGGGAACTCTGCACACAGTACAAGCGAAATGTCAGATAGCATTACATAAAGGCTCAGAGAGTCTACTTTTCTGATGCAAATACTCTCTACTTAGTGGATCTTCATAAGCCTTCAAATCAGACACTGAAAACTGGATATGGTTAAATAATAGAATTATAACAAAGAATTTGAAGTTTGATTTAATAACAGAAAATTATGAGGCTGGGGAGTGAATCAGTGGGCAAAGTGTTAACTGTGCAAGCATGAGGACCTGAGTCTGGACATCCAGCATACTGGTAGAAAAAGTCAGGTATGGTAGTACAAGTCTGTAACCCCAGAGCTGCAGGATAGGGTCAGGCGGATCCCCAGGGGCTCAATGATGGCCAGCCAGTCTAGCTCCAGGTTCAGTGACAGAGCCTGTTTCAAAAATAAGTGGAGAGCTCTCGGTAAATATAAGGAGGACCTTTCCCAGGCACGAGAACTTTAAGTAGGTGGTCAAACTACCTCACTGGAGATCAGGCTCTAAACAGGAACAAAGAACTATCTGTGCTCCAGGTGAACACTCACTGAGAGCACTCACAGCTACTTTCTTTCCCTTGCTACCTCAGTAGTAGCCTGATGAGCTTATGAACATGTTAGCCATTGGTTATTCTGTCTGTCTGTCTTCCTCTCTGCCCCCTCCCAAAAGTGTTCCTTTGATGCCAGCACCTGGGAGGCAGAGACAGGTGGATCTCTGTGAGTTCGAGGCTAGCCTGATCTACAAAACAAGTCCAGGACAGCCAAGGGTACACAGAGAAACCCTATCTCCAAAAAAAAAAGTTGAGAGCAACAGAAGAAAATACTTTAAGTACACACACACACACTGGCTTGGTAGTACAGGAAATGTAATCTCAGCACTTGGGAGACAGAGGCAGAAACATCAGGCATTCAGTATCATCCTCTGCTTTTTGTAAAATTGAGGCCAGCCCAGACTACATAAGACTTTAGCTCAAAAACATACAAACAAAAATATACCCCCAAATGCCAAAGTTATAAAAAACTTCTTAATAGGCTTTCATTTTCCAAATTCAAATATAATGACCATATCTTAGAATGGATGACTTATCCTTCTGCCTCATGCCTCCAACTCAATCTTTGTAAGTAGTCCTATTATTGCCATCTGTATATATATCACCGCCATCTGTACATAAACACTCATGCGCCAGGAATTCAGAGTCTAGCCTAGATCAGACATATAATATCTGTGTTGGTTTGAATAAGAAATATCCCCCATAAAATCACCTATTTACAATGTGGGTCCCCAGTTGGTGCTGTTTGGGGAGAGTGCGGGACCTTTAGGAGGTGCAGCTTTGTTGGTGAAGTCCATCACCGGGGAGGCCTCCATGCGTTCCCAGCCTTGCCCGGCCTTCTGTTCTTGCTTTCTGCTTCTTGCGTGTGGTTAAGATGTGATCTCTTTAGCCTTTTGTTCCTGCCACCATGTCTTGCTTGCTACTACAGACATTTATTCCTCTGGAACAATAACCTCTTTAAGTAACTAATACATTATCTGGGGCTATAGGAGCTTTACTAGAAGCTTGAAAATCCCTAAAAGCCATGAAGTGACATCATTTTATAGATTAAGAGGAAAAACTATAGGAAACAAAAAGTTCAAAGGTAACAGTAGACTCAGAGTCAAAAATTAATTCATAAAAATTATGTCCTAAGGACTGAAGAGATAGCTCTGTGGATAAAAGCACTCATTTCTCTTTCAGAGGACCCAGATTCAATTCTCAGCACCTACATGGTGGCTCACAACCATCTGTAACTCCAGTTCCAGAAGATCAGATGTCCTCTTCTGGCCTACACGGTCACTGAGCACATATGGGTGCACAGACATAAATGCAGGCAAAACACTCATATATGTAAAATAAATAAAATTTAAAAACAAACAAATTGTGCTCTAATATATCACCATATGGTAAAATGTTAGCATGGGGACGTAACAAATATAGTTATTTTATGGTTGATTAAAATACATCAAGAGGCAGAAAAAGGTCTCAGTAGCTAAGACCTCTGGCTATGAGGACTCTGAATCGATTCCCAGCACCAACATGAGGGCTCACAACCACCTGTGACTCCTTTCCCAGAGGATCTGATGCACTTAAAAAAAAAAAAAAAAGATTTATTTATTATTTATATGGTATTCTGCCCGCATATGAGCCTTCACACCAGAAGGGGGCACCAGATCGCATTATAGATGGTCCTGAGCCACTGTGGTTGCTGGGAACTGAATGCACTACCTCTGGAAGAACAGACAGTGTTCTTAACCCCTGAGCCATCTCTCCAGTCAATCTGATGCACTTTTACAGCTTCTGTGAGCAACAGGCACATGTGTGGTGCGCAGATGTACACGAAGGCAAAACACTCATATACATATATGAAAACTTAAAAATATATAAAATAAATTGAATCTATGATACACATAAAAATTGAACGCTCACTTCTTTTACTCTTTTCTAAGGTAAACATAGAAACATTTAAGGGACACTAAACAAACAACATAGCCATGGATGCACAAGGACCACACAGAAGAAACATGGATGGACAGTGTACACCTTTTAAAGGACAACAGATAAAAGGTGACTGGCTCACCTCTCCTGTCTTTTGAGTCAGAATTACCTGTGTAACAAGTAAAAAACAGAAACATTTACTCAGGTTAAAGGAAAACATTGCCATTCAACTTAAGGAAAAACAAAGAAACTCCCCACCCCCACCCGATACAGGTAATTTTCTCCATGTTCAGGATGCTGTAGTAAATCCAGGTTTACTGAACTTGAGTCAGTGGTCTCCTTCCTTCTTCCTAAGTATGCACACAGTGCAGCATCCAGTATCACCCAAGATACAGAAATGCAAGGGGAAACACAAGCGTAAGCTAACACAAGACATTCTATCTTTTGGACTTTTGAGACACAGGATGACAACTTAAAAATATAGAAGATCTACACAATAAGATGCAAAAAACCCTACAGAAAGCAAAAACCCCAGTCTAACTGCTATGTACCCAAGTCAGAAAAGCTTGTTTTCAGAAACCCATGGTGGACTGGAAAGGCAGCTAAGCAGGCAAAGGCACTTGCCACAAAGTCTGAAGACCTGAGTTCAATCCTCAAAATCTACATGAAGGAAGGAGAAAACTGACTCCATCACACCTGCACTGTGGCTGCTCCCAACCACCACCAATAACTAAACAGATCCCTAAGACAAACAGTATAATATTCTTTCATCACTGTACAACAAAAGTAGAAATTAACTAACACAAACAAAATTTGAAAATTAAAATAAAAACATATAATGAAAATATCTCTGTGTTTTTTAGCCAAGTACAAAGTTGTCCAGTTAAATACTGTACTTCTAGGACTAGGTGTGGCTATACAGTAAATTCCAGCTAATGGGATATGAGAAAAAACTATGGTTAGGTGTAGGTTATATATAACATTTGGAGAATGAGCTGCTTTTATTTCCTCTGGGGCGGGGGAGATGGGGCTGAAATTTGATTCCAGCGCTGAGAACACATAGCCATGCAGACAGGAAGGCTGTCGCTAGGAGGGCAGGGCTATGTAAGAGGGGCCTGGTTCCTGAGGAGAAGCAAGCCTCTTGGCCATACCTGCAGAGGGGGGTCCTTTGGTCTTCATCACACCATTAAATTAACAAGTCTTAAAAATAAAAAGTCAGCCCTAACTTTAAAAATCTAAAAGAAGCAGAAAATATAAAAATAATTGATAAAATAAAAAGCTAACATGATAGAACCAATAAAAACATTGGGTACTTGGGAGGAAGAAGCAACAAACTATGAAATAGTGCACCCTAAGAAAAAAAGGAGACAAAAATATGTAAAGCGAGAAATAGTCATAGCTATGCAAGAAATTAAACTATTATGAATAAGAAGACTTTCAAATTCACTCGAATTTGAAAATATGAGCAAAATGCATATAGTTTTCTATGTAAACTTTCAAATTCTTTTTTTCTGTCCTTTTTTTTTTTTTTTTTGCTTTTTTTTAATGAAAACAAAACATCAGCTACTGACAGACACATTAACAACATATGTTTGCAAAGCAAAAACACAGACCAAATTCACATAAAAAACAAACAAACAAACAAACAAAACAACAAAAAGCTGGGAGTCGTGGTATACACCTTCAATCCCAGCCCAAAGGCAAAAAAGCAGGTGGATCTTTCTCTGTGAGTTCAAGTCCAGGATAGCCAGGGGCTACAAGAGAAACCCTGTCTCAAACCCCCAGATCCCCCAAACAACAACAAAACCACTTGTAAATATCAATGGAAAATATCCTAAATAATAACACAACTCCTCACACATGTTTCTGTAAGCAATATTAATGAAATTTCTTGGGCCATTAAAAAAATAAAAATAAAACAATTTTAATTGGAGGGCACTACAGAGATGGGTGGCTGCTCTCACAGAGGCCAAGTTCAGTTCCCAGCACCCACATGGAGGCTCACAATCACCTGCAACTCCAGTTCTGGGAATCTGATGCCCTTATCTGGCCTTTGTGGCCACCACATAGCACACATACACATACATGCAGGCAAAACATTCATGTATATAACAACCTTTAAGAAAAAAACATGAAAGCTGAAGTGGGACTAGGTAGGAAGGACAAGATGGGTAGTAAGTGGGGGTGGACATTATATGCATGTATACAAATGATAAAAGTAATTAATTGCATATATGAAAATTAAATTTATAACAAAGGTATCATTTCATCTTTTATTTGTTTTCATGTTCATATATGTGAGTTGGGGCTTATGAGCAGCACGACACACGTGTGGAGGTCAAAGGGCAACCTTGGACACAGGACGTGTACATTTCTATTGCTGTGATAAAACACCATAGTCAAAATCAGTGTGGGGAGAAAAGAGTTTATGTCCTCTTACAGCTTTAGTCTATTATCCAGGAAAGCCTGGAGGAACCTGGAGGCAGGGACTGATGCAGAAGCCATGAAGGAGTACTGCGTACTGCCCCGCTCTTCATGGCTTGCTCAGTTTGCTTATAGAAGCCAAGTCCAGCAGCTCAGAGGAGGTAACACACAGTGAGCACGGCCCTCTACGTCACTCACCAAGGGCCCCACAGGCCAACCTGGTGGGGGCGTTTCAGGCAGCGCAGGTCCTTACCTTCCATCTTATTTGAGCCAGGGTCTGCTCACTGTTTGCTACCGTATACACCACGCTCACTGGCCTGTGAGTTTCTGGAAATTGTTCTGTCTCTACCCTCTACTTGCCACAGGAGCACTGAGATTATGAATGGGAACCACCATGCCTAGGTTTATATGGATTCAGGGGATTTAAACTAAGGCCCTTGCTTTTGTGGCAAGCACTTTACCTATTGAGCTATGTCTGCAGCCCTCATTTCACCTTTAAAAGGTTATTTTTTAAAAATTACATTGTGTGTGTGTTGGAAGGAATCTTAGTGTGAAAATTAGGTCTATTTTGCTATTTGTAAGTCTAATATCTTATTTAGTCTTAAAGTCAGCAGGCACAAACAGGAGATAATTACCCGTGGTCACCCCACAGAACTGTGATGTGTAATGCAGTACAGAGTGAGACTCAGGTTATGAAGTCAACTGTGCTTACCACACAGTCCTACCTTCCATATCACTCCTTCAGGCTCTGTAAATACTCTGCCTTCTCCCCTAAGGAACGGCTATAGCTCACACACGAACATTTTGTTGTTATTTAGGATACATATGTGTTTGTGCATAACGAAAGTTTCAAAACATTATACAAATAACAAGAATAGAAGTGGAATAGGATTACCCACTGAGACAAAATAAACACTAATGACGCTGGTCCATTAAACATTTTATGAAATAGGTCATAATCTGTACTTTAACATTAAAATACAAGGCAAAATTATTTGCAATTCTCAATCTAATCAAGAAAAGTGGCAGCCACTGACATTTACTGTATCTCTAATCCATGGTTTCTTGCACAATAGGCAAGTGCCTCCATTGAGCATTTTAGCCCCAGCCCTTTGTGAGATGGGCTGCTCTGGAACTATAAAGCCTCCTGCCTTAGCCTCCTATGTGTTGGGATCACAGCCATGTATTACCTTGCCTGGTCATGTGACTGTAACAAGTTTTAACGGCTGACTCTTAAAAAATTGCTTATCACCATGTACAGTACTGTAATATGTAATTTACTTAGATCAACTTATTTATCTATTTTTGAGACAGGGTCTCCCTGTATAGCTCTGGCTGTACTGGAAATTGCTCTGTAGACCAGGCTGGCCTTGAATTCACAAAGATCTGCCTGACTCTACTAGGCAAGGTGCTAGTATTAAAGGCATGTACCACTATGCCCAGCTTAGATCAATTCATTAGACAACTTCTCTATAGATGTGAACTATTACTATCAGTCATTTAAAATTCATATATGAAAAAATTGAGGTACAGATAATATCAAGTAAATTTACCTATGCTCACAATGGAGCTTATGGCAGAACAGGGATTAAACAGAAACAAGTAGTGTGGGTCTGCAAACTATGCTCTTAACTGTGACTAGTGCTATCTTGCCTTTACTGCAGAAACAATATTAAACCAGGCAGGGACTGAGTTTGCACTATAAGGTCTAATTGAAAGATGTCATCTTTAGTGTCAAATAGGATTAAATTTCAAAAGTAATTCTGGAATTCCACCATGAGCCAGAGAATCTGAAACAGTTAAGAAATTTGAACCATAAGGATATGATCGTAGATCAGCAAATAGCCATTTTACTAGAAAGAAACTTCTTTTATGTGGCAGTTAGTTTACTCCATGTAGAAGCTATTTAAGGGCTTTCTAATTGTCTTCAATAGACCAAGAATCTGTTGAGTGAGTCAGAAATGTGCCCTACCCAAGCTAGGCTCAGCCTAGGGCTCAGATCCTATCCTCAGGGCTACTGCTGCTTCAATCTAGTGACTCAAATTCAAGGGCACAGAGACCTGAGCTGAGTAGATGGCTCTGAAATGCATGAGGGTCCCTGAGCCTCACTGTCGCTGTGGACATTGTTCTGCTCCTTTGTGATGTCATGGGACATCCATTTCATTTTCTTCCCATGGCCTCCAAGGATTGCTTCCTTCTTAAGGCCATTTCACTGCCCAGTCTGTATTTTCCATCTTCAGCCTTTTGACTCTCAACTAGCTCCCCTCTTTTTATCCAATACCTTTAAACGTGCTATCTAATCATGATCTAGAAATATCCCACAGAAAGTGCTATGCTACCAGGCTTTAAGAATTGCTTATACACTGCCGGGCGTGGTGGCGCATGCCTTTAATCCCAGCACTCAGGGAGTTATAGGCAGGAGGATCCCTGTGAGTTTGAGGCCAGTCTGGTCTACAAAGCAAGTCCAGGATAGCCAAGGCTATACAGAGAGACCCTATTTTGAAAAACCAACCAAAGAGCTGCTTACACGATGGGCCTGGAGAGCTGGCTGTAGTTAAGAACATCGCTGTCCCTTCAGCGGACCTGGGCTTTGTTCCCAGCACCCACATCAGGTGGCTCCTAACTACCTGCAACTCCAAATCCAGGGGACCCAGCGCCCTCTTCTAGTCTCCAGGGCACCTGCACACATGTGTTACACACAAACTCATGCAAACACACAGATATTGATACAGGCAAACAGACACACATATAAAAACAAATCTTTAAAAAAAATTCCCCCTTTCCAGGTTTCATGACTTTTCTTGGATGAACATATATTTAAAGAATTTTGTGGATATAAAATATATACAGAGATACTAACACAGAAAATAAACAGAGCAAGATGGAAAAGCAGAAAGCATTTCTGGTACCTGCAGGAGAGAAGGTCTCTGGAGTGGTTGCTGCAGTGCTGGAATTCCCCTCCCAGGGTTCTGTTCTGGCATCTGTGAACTGGTTATCAATAAGCCATGTTCCGTTCAGTGAAACGGCAGTGCCCCCAGAGTCCGTGCTGGCTGCGCTCTTGGTCCCATTGTCAGAGGGTGAAGAATTAACAGTAGTTACATAGGTGGGGTCCAGAGTTAGATTTGGGCTGAATGTTGTTGCCTCAGAAAGAGAAACTGCCGAAGAGGTTGGATTTGAAGTTTTATTCTCTTCCTTAGCTGATTCTGTTGTTGATGTTTTAATTAATCTTGTAATTCCTAAAGAAGGTGAAACTATAAACACCAAAAAGAATAAAGAAACATCTTATGAAGAATGTGAAGCTCAAAATTGAAGACACATAGTAGCAAGCATTAATAAATGCCTCACGTATGTGGACACCATGCAAAGGCCAGGCACCTCCACCCTCTTAATGCTAGACCCTTCCCACTTCCTCCAAAGGACTGACGTCTATGGGATGAAGAAGTAGAGGCCTTTCACTTACTTCTTCAGAATCACTATGTAGGGATATAAATATTAACATTCTTACAATTTTTAGGAAAAAATAGTCTCTCCAGTTATTTTAGCATACAGAACAAAGGTGAGAATTAATATAATTCAGAGATTGCCTGAAGCTTCACAGTCACATTTAAATAATGGTTTAGAATGACTTAAATTAATATGGATTCCTTCAAATTTAAGTCATTATATGTAAAATCAAAATCTATTTCAAACACTAGCCTTCTCAGATGACAATTTTTACCTGTAGAAGCATTGTTGGCACTAACGTGTATTAGCCCACTGCCAAACAGAACAAGAATGAACCAGGAATCCATGCTGACCTAGAAAATAGGGAGAAACGAGATGAAGTTTTACATTATTATAATTATGTCCAAATGACTCAAAACATAAAGGTTATTTTGGGTAACATCTTTTTTAGTTATTAAAATTATGCACACAGGGTCTTCTGACGGCTTGATGGGCTGTTTTCCCCAGAAGTTCGGCTACTGTCTCTTCATAGAAATAAAAGTAAATTTAAATAACATATTTTAAAGTATAATTCTCAAACTTGGTTGCATTTTAAAAACTGTTTTAAAAACTCTGGTGTGAGACTGCATCCCTATGTATGAGAGACAGGCAGTTCTCAAGTTTCCTAGGTTCATCAGCTCAGGACCGGTGTACAACACTGATCTTAGTTAGGTTCTAGAGAAAGAACTGAGGACCATTTTATTTACAAGTCATGCTTTCACATGGTTTATAGATGTAAACTATATGTAGAAATAAATCAATATGGTAGCCACTATCTCAGACAAAGAGGACCTGTCTCCCTAAGAGGCACATGAAAATACTGAGCTGGGGCATATGCACATACTGTATACAACTCTAAGATGTTGCAATGGGTCAATGGTGTTGCCTAGCAAGGGAATATACTCAGCAGTGGCCTTCTCCAAGTGCAAAGACTTTTCGATTCTTTGTAGGTTGTGATAATGACGTCAGTGTCACATTATATTAGACGTCTATAACCCTTGAAGAACTGCGTAGTGAACTTATATTGATCTCTGACAGAATCCAGTTCAATTCCTACATGATCATATTTCAAAGTTGGGAATGCATACCATCATTTACTTAGCAGGTTGGGACGCTACTGTGTATGTGTGCTCAGCTACTCAGGGAACATCAACAGAAAATAAGTTGGTTTACAGAATTAAATGTTTACAATATTTTTAAAAAAGAGAATAAGCACATATTTGTGAATTGCAGCTAAGAAATAAGTTTCTAAGCATAAGGACAATGCAAGAACCATGAAAATAAAAATGGAAGCTGACAAGAAAAAACAAGTAAAAAAAAATCATAAACAATGTACACAGGTAGGAACTTAGTTTTTATCAGGATGTCACTTCCTAGCTGGCGGTGGCAAACCTTTAGCCCCAATACTCCAGAGGCAGGTAGATCTATGAGTTTGAGGCTAGTCTGGTCTACAGAGCAAGTTCCAAGATGGCTACTGCTACACAGAGAAACCCTGTGTCCCAGTCCCCCTAAAGATGTCGCTTCTTCCCAAATTAGTCAATAGGTAACACAATTTTGATAAAAATCACAAGCTTTTTTTTTGTGTGTGAGATATTGATAAACTGTTTCTAAAGTTTATATGGAAGTGAAGAATTCAAGAAAGTAAGGAATATATTGAATAGAAAAATTAGAGGATCAACACTACCTGATATCAAGACTTACTGTAATGTTGGGGGGGGGTGAAGACAGATACATGATAAATGAGTGGAACAGAGTAAGAGACCAAAGACAGAACCATATGTTGTCTAGAGTTTTTCTCAGATTAGTAGTAGTAAAGAATTACTGGCACAATGATACATCATTAGGGATGAATCTAAAAAGATTAATTTCATATGCTCAATGATAAAAGTTGGGACCAAAAGTGCATAATTATGATTCTATATACATGAAGTTCGACCATAAGCAAAATTAACTTATATGGAAAAAAATAAGAGTAAGAGTTCCCTAGAAAAGAGATTTACTGAAAGAAAATTGATGTTGAATAGTGTCTAGCTAGGGACAACAAGTGTCTGGAATTCCAGAATGGTTTAGGTTTTGAGGTATTTGAGGTGACAGCTATTGTTGGACTACCAGGACCACCGCTTATCAGCTACAGTAATAAATGTCAGGAAAAAGAAGAAGAGGAAGGAGGACAGGGAGGAAGAAGACAACAAAAAGGAAGAGGGAGAACAAGTGTGTGTGTGTGTGTGTGTGTTTTATAAGTTACATTCCTTTAGAGAACCTTGACTGACACAAAATGCTTGCAACTACCAGGACCCTCATGGTGGAAGGAGAGAACTTATTCCTGCAAGTTGTTCTTCACATGTGCACTTAATATACACATGAACATGTTATATGTGTACACACACACACATTTTAAAAGTGAATTGGTAAGTAGATATATGATAAAACATGTATAGAAGAATATAGGTATAAAAGTCTTTTAACTGGAGAAGAGAAAATTCAGTAAGGTAATTGCCTTGCAAGCTTGAGAACATGAATGCCACCTCAGTACTCATGAGAAAAAGCTCAGTGTGGTGGCACATGCTTATAATCCCAGTGCTGGGGTTGCAGAGGCAGGCAGACCCTAGGGCCATTAGGAACATCCTTAGGAACAACCAAAGTTGTTTTCTATACACACATGTGTGTACCCTTCACACATACACATCTATGCATACACAACTCTCTCAGCTAGGATGGTGACTTAATACCTATAACCTCAGTACTTAGGAATCTGAGGCAGGAGGACTGTTGTGAACTTGAGGCTAAGCTGGGGTACACTTGAGATTCTGTCTCAGAAAAACAACAAAGAACTTATTTCATTTTTTTTTCTATATTTTTGAAGTGTTTATAGGTGACTCATCAAGAAACGATTTTGCTGCAAAATCAGATCTTACAAACTCAGGACCTAGCATCTAATACTATTTTGTACCATGGTGAATAGAGTCTTGTAGCGCTTCTTACTACTTCTGTTAGGTAAGAAAGACTGGGGGTTGGGAGGTGGAGTAGGAGCAGATGGCTCAGGAGGTTAAGGAGGCTGCTGGCAATCCTGACAAACTGAAATCCATCATTGGAACTGTAGAAAGACTATTGAAAGTTGTCCTCTGACCTCCATACATGTGCCATGGCACATAAAATAAACATTAAAAAACTTGAAGACAAAGTTGGGCGTGATGGCACACGCTTTTAATCCCAGCACTGAGGAGGCAGAGGCAGGTGGTCTACAGGGTCAGTTCTTGGACATCTAGAGCTATACTGAGATTTTGAACAAAACAAACAAAAACTAACCAAACCAACTAACCAACCAAAAAACAAAACAAAAAGTTGAAAACAGGAAAACTTGCTCAATCTCTTACTGTCATGTATTATAAACTGCTTTTACAAAAGTAACGCACACTTGTAAGAATAAATGCAAACAGAACAGGGGTATAAAGCAAAACAAGCCCTGCTCACCACTGTTAGTCTCACTCACCAGGAGACCACCAGCTACCTCTGTCTGTACTCATAAGTTTTCTCTTTCTTTACTCTACTGCTACACACCTACACGTTTAAAAACTTATTATAGTCGGGTGTGGTGGCGCACACCTTTAATTCCAGCATTCAGGAGGCAGAGGCAGGTGGATCACTGTGAGTTCGAGGACAGCCAAGGCTACACAGAGAAACCCCATCTCAAAAAACCAAACCAACCAAATAACCCCCCCCAAAAAACCTTATTATGAGATGACAATGTCTAGTGCTTCAATTTTTTACCTAAGTTAATCCTAAACATCTTCCATGCACATAGGTACCTTTCTTGTCAACTGCTACAGTGTTTTACTATATGAATATGCCAATAATATTTAAACCAGTCTTTTCTGTTTGCTTCTGTTAAGAGTTGATTGTAGGGCTGGCCAGATGGCTCAGTTGGTAAAGTACCTTGCTACCAAGCTGATGACATAATTCACTTCCTAGGATTCCAAAAACTAACTCCTGTAAGTTGTCCTCTGATCTCCACATATGTATGCACACATGCATGTACATACGTACAAGTAAATAAAATTTTTAAAAATTTAAAGTTTATCGTGGAAGCTGGAGAAATGGCTCAGCAGTTCAAAGTGTTTGTTGTTCGTGTGGAGGACGAGTTTGGTTCCCAGCACCCATGTTGGGTGACTCACAACTGAATCACCTCCACATGCACCTGTACTTGTGCACACCTACCCCACCCCCACATATTAATTTAAGAAATTAAAAATAAAATGAATCTTTAAAAAGTAAAGCATTTACTGTAGAGTGTTGGCTTAAGCCACCTGCCCTGCCTCTGTGTGCTTCTGCCCTACTCCAGATCCTTCTCTGCTGCCCAGCTGGATGCGGATGGACTGCCAGGTTCAGGTCACCCAGCCTGGTGGTGACACAATCTTTGGGAAGATCATTGATAAGAAAATTCTGGCCAAAATAATTTTCAAGGATGATTGCGTCTTGCTTTCCACAACATTTTCCTAAAACATTAACACATTTTTGGTGATATCCAAGAAACACAGAGCTCAATTTCCTGCAGCAGCAGATAATGAAAGTCTTCTCAGACCCTGAAATGTCTTGCCATCAGCAAGAAATGGGCCCGAACAGCTGTTACTGAATGGTGGTGGAGGAAGGCGGACAGGGCAGGGGACAGTCTATACTCATCCCCACGTCCTTGGAGGTCAGCAGATGAACTGGCCTCCCGGTTAAGAACATTAGGGATAATTTTCCCATCTCCATGTAATGATTACATAGGCAAGCTGTAGCATGTTAAATATTTCACAAACTTATTTTTGTCTGTGTATGAACAGATTGAAGAGATAAATTTTAAACATCTATACTAAATAGAGGATGTCATATGTAAAAAAGAATTGTTTGAGTCGGGCGTGGTGGCGCACGCCTTTAATCCCAGCACTCGGGAGGCAGAGGCAGGCAGATTGCTGTGAGTTCAAGGCCAGACTGGCCTACAAAGTGAGTCCAAGACAGCCAAGGCTACACAGAGAAACCCTGTCTAAAAAAACAAAACAACAACAACAACAACAACAGAAATGTTTGTACACATTATAATTTATTTTCCTGTTTTGTAAGTTCCATTAGGCAACAATGGCCCGAGTAAGACAGAATTGTGTATTTTAGAAAAGCCAAAATAATGGGAGAAATTCAAGTTTATAATAGTTTATTTTTCCCCTTTATTTGTGGTGGTAGTGGTAGTGGTGGTGGTATGTGTGTGTAGGCCTGAGATTGACGGAGTCTTCCTCAATCACTCTGTCTTATTCTTTGAGGCAGGATGTCTCACACTGACCTGAGAGCTCACTAATGTGACCAATCTAGCTTGTCAGTTTGCTCTGAGACTCCCCAAATCTCTGCTGAGTGCTGAAATAGCAGGTGGGCCATATGCATTTAGGTGGGTTCTGGGTATCAGAACTCTGGTTCTCACATTTGCAAAGCTTTATCTATTGAGCCATCTCCCCAGATCTGTAATTATTTATTTAAAAATAACGACAAACACAAAAACTTGTAAATCATAAGCCTTTGGTAAACTGAGCAGGTTTGTTGTTGGCTGTCTGTGAGATGATGCATCATGAAAGCTCCTCGTTTCTTTAGTATATCAAATACAATGGCACACACACTCTGTGTTCTTTCCCTCACTCTTGCCTGTATGTAGACTTATTACAAAGACATTTCTAACTTATTTAAAAATGTTTCCATTACATATACATTAAGTTGATCAATTATGAAAGTTCAACATTTAAACAATAAAGAAAACTCAGATGCCACTAACATGCATGAAAGCAATATGATAAAAGACTAAGAAAAATATGAAGGAAAAAAAAAAATCACAGCTGTTGTCGTCATTTCTTTTCCTGCTGTGATTAAACCACTACCACCCCTGAGAAAAGCAATTTAAGGCAAGGTTTATTCCAGCCCACAGTTTGAGATTCTAGCCCATCAAGATGGGGAAGCCACAGAGGCAGGAGCCCCAAGAACCTGATCACACTGCACCCACAGTCAGGAAGCAGAGAGTGATGAATGCTTGTTGTTCAGTTCACCTTCTTTTTTCACACAGTCCAAGATCCTAGCCCAGGAAATGGTGCCACCCGCAGCAGGCAAGTCTTTCCTCCTCAGTTATTGCCCAACCAAGACAATCCCTGACAGGCACGGCCATAGGTCCACTTCCTAGAGTCTAACTCTCATCACGGTAATAACTGAGATATCCATTACAACTTTACTTTTCCTGATACTAAATAAGAATATTTTCTAAATGTTCATAAAATTCTAATTCAGCACAGCAAACATGAGACATTTCCATGGGTGGAAGTGGAGGCTCTCAGTTCTCTATTAGGGAAACAGAAGATGGGCGATGCTCACTGGCTGTTAGATTTCTCACATCTTCCCTTCCACCTAAAAAGACCAGGATACTCTAAATCGTTTTTATATTTCCTCTCACTTAGCCCTCATCAATTCTGCCATGCTGACAGTGCAGAGTAGAGTTACTGTAACTTACAGTAAGTATTCTTTGCTGTTGGTATTATACCCCCCATTATAGAAATTGTAAACGTTAAATTGGAACCACCCCCCCACCCCAAGCAGTGCAAGAAACAGTAGCCAGGACTTTAGGCGTGCTAAGCACTCTACTGCTGAGTTATAACCCCAGCCCAGAAAACTGAATGTTTAATTCACGGACAATCAATTATATGCATTTACACACATTTCATGGCCAATTTATTTGAAAAATATGTCCTGCATTCAAAATGAAGGAATGAACCACCAGAGGCACACTGAATATTTGCCAGAGAAAGCCTGACTTTGCTGGCTCCTGGCCAAAGAACAATATTTCTTGCTCCGATATATAAGCTCTGCCAAGATGCCAAGGATGACAGCCATAACCTCTCAGAGGAGGGCAAAGAGAAGAGAGCAAACTGAGGTGCTAGAGAACATGCCTGGCATCCAGATAGGTGCAGACAATCCAGCCAACTAGAGCCAAAGGACTAATAAGCTAAACTGTGCTGTGAGATCTCTAGGAATGTGATGCTGAGAACCTATTCCAGGTATTAAACAGACGGTTTAGAAGTGAAGAGCACTTGCTGCTCTTGCATAGCATCTCTGTTTTGCTCATAATTGTCTGTAACTCCAGTTGCAGGAGATCCAGTGCCCTCTGGCCTCCAAGGGCACCAGGCACGCATGTGACACGCATACATAAAATGTTTTCAGACAGATGCAACAACCTCAGATACAACTCATAAGGAGCGAGAACAACTCCTCATGCTATGACTACTGATGACCTAAGGGTGAGACTGATGAAGGAGCTCTGCATACATTTATGAAGGGAAACGGTTATACACACTCACATTATGCAGGTGTCATGGGACACATCTACATTCCCAGCAACCAGGAGGCTGAGGAAAGAGGATCTAGAGTTGAAGGCCAGCCTGGGGCTAACCACGAGGCCCCCATCGCAGGGAAACAACAGGAACAGCATTTATGAAGTCCTTACTAGTGTGAAAAAGAGCTAATCTGTGCATTCCTTAGACTTGTGCTTCTAATCCCTTCCAGTACACCTTTCTAATCACGTGGAAGAGCACACACCTAGTCCCAGCTACATAGAGGGCTGAGGTAGGAAGATCAAGCCTGTGTTATACAACAAGGCACTGTCTCAAAATAAAAATAAAAAGGGCTGGGGATGCATCT
Organism: Acomys russatus; assembly: GCF_903995435.1. Classification (NCBI taxonomy): domain Eukaryota; kingdom Metazoa; phylum Chordata; class Mammalia; order Rodentia; family Muridae; genus Acomys; species Acomys russatus. Next base: position 66,373,355 of record NC_067140.1, on the reverse strand, counting down.
CAGTCACAGAGCATTTGCCCAGCACACAGCATGAGACTCTTGGTTAGACTGCTAGTGCCACCAAAAGAAAAAGTTACACTCTAAGTTACATGTTCTACATTTAACATGTCCCCAATAAAATGTGACCAAGAGAAAGGTACGTACTACTATTCAAAACATTTTGTTTCTGTTAAAAGTCTTTTATTTATTTATTTTTATTTTTATTTTGAGATAGGATCTCTCTATGTAGCTCTGGCTGTCCTGGAACTCACTGGTAGACCAGGCTGGCCTCCAAGTCAGAGATCTGCCTGCCTCTGCCTCCTGAGTATTGGGATCACAGGTGTGCACCATCATGCCCCACCTCTGTCTTATAACTTTTCTTACTCCCATTTTACAGATTAAAAAAATTTTTTTAGAGATTTTTGGATAAGATTTATTTATTATTATGTATACAGGCTGCATGTACACCCGCAGGCCAGAAGAGGGCATCAGATCACATTATAGATGGTTGTGAGCCACCATGTGGTTGCTGGGAATTGAACTCAGGACCTCTGGAAGAGCAGTCAGTGCTCTTAACCACTAAGCCATCTCTCCAGCCCCGATTAAAAAAATTTTTTTTAAAGATAGTTTCTCAATAGGTAGAATTCAGATTTAAGATCACATGGGTTTTCTCCACATAACTAAAAACAGTTAAGTCTTCCAAAAATGTCAACTAAAACAAATTGGTAATTCTATTTCTATTTTACAGATTTTTTTTTCAATGATGGAGTTGTAAGCCTTGAAAACATAGTCAGATTAATCAAACGCTGATGTTCAAACATACAGTATTTGGTTCTGGTCTTGATTTTAAGTAAACTCACCTCTTTGGTGGAGATAAAGTTTGTAGTGGGAAAGATATGATTCCAGAACTTTGTCTTACTGAAGATGCCTCCCAAGTGCGGGACAAAACGACAGCTGGGAGTCATTTCAAATTGCTCTGGGACATCACCTGGGGCTGCTCAGGTGATCTGACTTAAAGCAAAAAGTGACTAGAAGGAGGGGTTGGCCACTTCAGACAACTTGCTCAGCACTATATACTACTGGAAACAATACATAGCTATAATCCTTGATTACTTTCTTTGTGCCTTTGTAATAGGCGTTTATATACTCTATCCTATTAATTCTCATAATATTATGAGTTAGATACTGTCTTTCTAGAGATCAAGGAATTTGTTTAAGGATCCATAGCTAATACATGTTTACTGGTATTCAAACACGGACTTTTCAAACTTCACAGCCCATGTTTTTTCCCTTTTATTTCACTAGACATTGGAGGAAACACAGATCAAATATGTTATCAAGGGCTTCAGTAGCCTGTAGTGAGGTACAAATAAACTATTCAAATCCTGAATAGTTAGCCAATAAGCACTACAATGAGGTGGGGGAAATTTCCAGTGAGGATGATGTTAAACAGAATTTGGAAGAATACAAGTCAGCGTAGAGAAGGACCAGGTAGTCCTCAAAGCGTAAAACAGTGTGTCTGGTACCGTCATCAATGACAAGCTGATTACAGACCAAAAAGGGATTATACATGGGTGAGGAGTTACTTACAGGAACAAGAGACTATTAGGCAGTTGCACCAGAGACTAAGCCCTACCTCTGACACTGGTGACGAATCAGGAAATCTCAATCTTAGCCAAACTTCCATCTCCTATATACTCTTAAATCCCAAGACTATGTGCAGCCAGGACAGTGGGGAGTGGTGACTGCCATTTCTAGTGCACATTTCTTGGGGTAACAATAGCTGCTCAGATTTCAATACAGCAATGGCCATGTCATGCTCAGAGGACATAGTTCCAACACAGGCACCAAGCAGGACCTCAATACAAACCTGGAAACAACAGACTAGTGTCTGGGAGGATGAAACAAAGGGGATATAATGCACATGAGGTAAGACGAGGCAACCATTACATCCCCAAAGGGCTGCTGCCCACAACAAAAAGGTTTTAAAAATTTCCCTCATAATAGAAGATTTATCAGTGAGAATAATTGGGGAATACCAATGGTCACAGCATAAGAAAACTGACAGAACAATCTGGAGTTTAGACCAGTGTACAACAGGATGGGAGCTCAAATGGCTGAGTGTGAGGAAAGGGAGCCACTGACCAGTGCCCTCAGAAAGAACCCAGCTGTTAAAGCAAGTGCAACTAGAGGAGGGTAAGGCTTCTCTTAAGATAGACTTCAGAGAGTCCATGGGTGTAGCATTAAAGACTAGTGAGATGCTGGAGGTGGGCAAGGCCCACGTGGTGGAGTTAGCTACCATAATCCACTGGCAGAAGGATGGCCAAGTTTGGGGCATACAGAGGGAAGTGATGGGTGAGTTTGGTTCTGGATGTGCAGAGTGTGCAGTGCTACAGCACACACTGTATCTGCCAGGAGTGATGGGAAAGGGACAGAGCAGCTGCCATGGAAGTCAGGCAAAATACCAGGAGGGACAAAGACAGCTGATCAAGTGACAAATGCAGCAATAAGCAAGCTGGGCAGGAGACATCTGACAGGCACAAGAAGCAGTAGGCGGATGCTGAGTACAAAGCTGAAGCCTGCCTGAGAGAGGATGGAAGAGGAACAGTTCGAGATGAGTAATGGAAAACGGATGAACGAGAGAACGATGAAGAGCTGCGGAGGGAGGGCCCCAACACCAACTCTACACCCTGCCTTAGGTTTTGGCAGCCACCACAATGCTTTCTGACTCTGAGTTTTACTATGTTTGGGAGTCCTGTGATATTTGACTTCTATATCTAGCTTTTATTCACTTAGCAAAACTCAGGCTATCTGCCTGAATTTCTATTTATATGTTTATGATTTTTCAGTTCTGGAGATCGAACCCAGGTCTGTTTCCAGCTAGTCTACCTGAGCTCCAGGTTCAGTGAGAAACACTGTCTCAAAAAAAAAAAAAAAAAAAAAGTACAGCCATTCGAAGTGGCGGACACCTGGAATCCCAGCGCTGGGGAAGCAGAAGCAGGTGGATCTCCCTTGAGTTCCAGGCCAGCCTGGTCTATAAAGTGAGTCCAGAACAGCCAAGGCTACACAGAGAAACCCTGTCTTGAAAAAACAAGCAAACAAAGCAAAAAAAAAGGGGGGGGGGGGAGATGGCAAAATGATTAAAGAAGATATATCCAACACTGATCTTGCTTTCCTGCCACATACACCTTATCTTTCCCAACACACACACACACACACACACACACACACACACACACACACACACACACACACGAGCACTCAGCAAGAGAGAACAGTGCCTTGAAAAATATAATCACACGAAAAAGAGTAAAGTTGGACTCTTACCTTTAGTTAAACATATAAACTAACTCAAATGAGTTTAGGACTGAAATGTGAGATCTAAAAAAAAGGAAGCTTGGGGCTAGGTCAATGGCTCAGTCAGTAAAGTGTCTGCTGTGCAGGTATTTGCTTAATTTTGTTTGTCTGTGTATAGGTTAATATGCTCTGAGTGATTCAGTGGTAGAGCAGGACTGGGTTAGAGCCCTAGAACTGTAAACCTAAAAACAGACAAAAATAAAAAAGAAAGTCAGAGCCAGGTAGTGGTGGCACACGCCTGCAATCCCAGTACTCAGGGAGGCAGAGGCAGGTGGATCTTTGTGAGTTTAAGGCTATGCTGGTCTATAGAGTGAGTTCCAGGACAGCCAAGGCCACACAGAGAAAACCCTATCTTGAACTCCCCACCCCACTCCAAAATATCCTGGGGTTAGACCTAACACCATAAAATAACAACAAAGGAAGGTATTTGGAAGGCAATCAAGCACATGAAACACATGTGAGACTCAATAATCCTCTGGGAAATAGAAAATACTAGCGTATTCCCATTAAAATGAAATTATCAAACATACTTAAAAACAGAGAAGGCACAAATTAATATGAATGCAAAGTGGAAGCATCTACACACAGTATATGGAACAACAAATATTACACACAATTATTAGGGCAAATGATTTAAACACTTAAATTGAATGTTAACATACAAATAAGTTAATCATGATCAATTTAAATTTATTCAAAATACCTAAGGATGTTTTAAAAGGATTATTTTTTCATTTATTTATTTGGTTTTTTGAGACAGGGTTTCTCTGTGAAACCTTGGCTGTCCTGGACTCATTTGTAGACCAGGCTGGCCTCGAACTCAGAGATCCACCTGCCTCTGCTTCCCTGAGTGCTGGGATTACAGGTGTGCACCACAGAGCCTGGCTCTTAAAAGCATATTTTAATCTAAAGTCTATAAATACATGTGATAGTTAATTGCCAACTGTGCTGGCTAGTTTTATGTCAACTTGATACAAGTGAGGGTCTTTTTGAAAGAGGGAATCTCAATTGAGAAAATGTCCCTACCATATTGGTCTGTGGGCAAGACTGTGGTCCATCTTTTTGATTGATGACCGATGTGGGAGGTCTCAGTTTACTGTGGCTGATACTGCCCCTGGGCTGGTAGTCCTGTGTGCTGTAAGAAAGAAGGCTAAGTAACCAGGAGGAGCAAGCCAGTGAGCAGCACTCCTCCACAGACTCTTAATCAGTACTTGCCTCCAAGTTCCTGCCCTGACTTACTTCAATAATAGCCTATTCCCTGGATGTGTGAGAGAAATAAACCCTTTCCTCCTCAAGTTGCTTTTGGTCATGATGTTTTATCAGAAGTAAGACATCAATCTAACACAACCTAAAATAAGCTAAGAAGTATCAATGAGAAACTGTCTACACAGGTTGGTAGTGGGCATGCCTGTTGGTATTGTCCTAAGTTAATGTAGGAAGACGTAGGCCAGTGTGGGCAGCACCATTCCCTAGGTTCTGGATCTTGGTCTGCTTACAAGTAAAGAAGTGAACAAAGAACAAAAAGGGAAGCAACGTGTTCATTTCTCTCTTGTTCTTTGACTGCTGATGATATGACCAGCTATCTAAAGTTCCTACCTAGACTGCTCACACAATGATAGTCTGTAACATAAAATTGTATGCTAAAATAAACTCCTTTCTTTCTTAAATTGCTTTCTGTCAGGGTATTTTGTCACAGCAACAGAAATGTAACTTTCAGTGCAATTCACCCATGTTAAAGATTATATATTTTAATAGATGTATAAAATATAGTAGATAAATGTTCATGAATTTAAAATCTTTAGAAGTCCTTTTAGGAATAGAAGAAAAGCTCTTTATCTTTAAAAAGTTTCTTCTCATTTAATTTATTCATTTAAATTTTCATTTATTTATTTATTTATTTATTTATTTATTTATTTATTTATTTATTCTGAGGTAGGGTTTCTCTGTGTAGACTTGGTTTGTAGACCAGGCTAGCCTTGAACTCAAAAGGATACACCTGAATCGGCCTCCCAAGTGCTGGGATTAAAGGTATGTGCCACCACACCCCACTATTTTTAAAGTTGACTTGTAATATAATTTTTAGTATCCCACATATTTTTATATGTATAAGCATTTTGTCTGCATGTATGTCTGTGTACCACATGTGCAGTCCCATGGAACCTAGAAGAGGGTGTTGGCTCCCTTGCGGCTGGAGTTACAGATGACTGTGAACCACCATGTAGATGCTAGGACTCAAACCCAGGTCCTCTGGAAAAGCAATCACATGCTCTTAAACACTGAGCCATCTCTCCAACCCCATTTAATTAATTAAATAAGTAAAGTCTTGCAGAATAGCCCAGGCTGGCTTCTAATTTGTGACCCTTCTATCTCAACTTTTTGGTTACTTGAATTATAGCCATTTGCCACCACACTGAGCATTCTCACCCCCCCCCCCCAAGTCCTCCCTCTTTTTTGATAAAGGTCTCAATATGTAGCCCTGGCTGGCCTCCAACTCAGAGATCCTTCTGTCTCTGCCTCCCAGGTGCTGGGATTAAAAGTGTGCATCACCATGCCTAACCCCTAAATTAACTATTTTAACAATAGGAGCTTAAGAGATGGCTTAATGGTTACGAACACTGGCTATTCTTCAGGAGAAAACATGTTTGAATCCCAGCACCCACGTGGTGGCTCACAACTGTCTTTAATTCCAGTTCCAGGAGTTTCAATGTCTTTTTCTGCTCTCTATAAGTGCTGAAAGTACATGGTACACAGACAGACATGCAGGCACATAACATATAAACAAACAAACAAACAAACAAACCTAAAAACAGTACCACCAACAACAAATAGCTGGGTATGGCAGTGCATGCCTTTCTTCCCAACACTGGGAAGGAAAAGGTAGGCAGATCTCTTTGAGTTTCAAGTCAGCCTGGTCTACAAAGTTGAGTTCCAGAACTGTTTCTACACAGAGAAACCCTGTCTGGAAAAACAACAACAACAATAACAACAACCTCAAAATAAAACAAACAAAAACGGCTGGGCATGGGGGCATACACCTTTAATCTCAGCACTTGAGAAGCAGAGGCAGGCAGATCTCTGTGAGTTTGAGGCCAGCCTGGTCTACAAAGTGAGTCTAGGACAGCCAAGGCTACACAGAGAAACCCTGTCTCGAAAAACCAAAACAAAAAACCCACCTAACCAAACAAACAGAAACAACAACACATATTATCTTCAACAGGAAAACATTGAAAATATTCTTTTGAAAATCAGAAATAGGGCTGGAGAGATGGCTCAGAGGTTAAGAGCACTGGCTGTTCTTTCAAAGGTCCTGAGTTCAATTCCCAGCAACCACATGGTGGCTCACAACCATCTGTAATGAGATCTGGTGCCCTCTTCTAGCATGCAGGCATACATACAAGGAATACACTGTATATAATAAATAAATAAATAATTATTAAAAAAAATAAAATCAGAAATAAAGTGACTCCTATCCATGTCTAGCAAATACATTGAGAGGTCTTTGCCTTCATAATAAGAAATTAGGATAGTAAAAACCAGTGTACAAGCCGGGCGTGGTGGCGCACGCCTTTAATCCCAGCACTCGGGAGTCAGAGGCAGGCGAATCGCTGTGAGTTCGAGGCCAACCTGGTCTACAAAGTGAGTCCAGGATGGCCAAGGCTACACAGAGAGACCCTGTCTCGAAAAACCAAAAAAAAAAACGAGTGTACATGGCAAAAGAATGGTTAAGTCACTGAGTCAGAGTCTAGTACTGACAGAGATAGATGACAGAGGTACTTTAGAATACAAAAGTGGCTAAAATGCAGAAGATGGCAGGGAATATTTAATTGTGGAAACAATGTACAGTACACAGACAGGGGGGTCCTTAAGAACTAATTTCACTATACATCCTTGGATGCCTTTCAAAAATCAGTAAATATGGTTAACTTTGTATAGTTACAGCACAGGTATTGGCAGGATACAGATGCCAATAACATGTAAATAATAATTTTTAAAAAGGGATTTATTTTGGGGTCCAGTAGTGGTGGCACATGCCTTTAATCCCAACACCAGAGAGGCAAAAGCAGGAAGATCTATATAGTGAGTTCCAGGACCCTCATAGAGAGATCCTCTCTAAAAAAAAAACTACCTATTTTATTTTTTAAGCTATGTGTGCATGTGTTGTATGGTCTGTGTTTGGTTTGTGCATATGAGTGCAGCACTAATGGAGCTGGAGTTGTGAGCTGCCTAACTGGTGCTGAGAATCAAACTTGGGTCCTCTGAAGAGTAGTACATGCCACCTCTCAGCTCCACCCATACCTCCACCATGTTAAACTATTACAACTACTTTACTACTCAATTATGTCACAAGTGCCTTACCAAAGATCCCTTTAAAATTCTATATTCCCTCGATATCTCTACTCCTGCAATGGAAACCTGAACTAACAACCATTTCCAATGCTGATCAGAAGCTGTGACTTATTCCTCTTCCTCTCCTGTTTTGGGTTGGTTGGTTTGTTGAGACAAGGGCTCACTATATCGCCTAGGACAGCCTGTGCCCTGACCATGCTGTCTCCTCAGTACTGAGATTACAGCAGACAAGCTTCTTTTAAAGAGTTCTGAATAGATATCTAGGTTATAGAAAGGTTTCATAAATTTCTTATCCAGTTGATAACAGAAATTATCTATAGACAAATTTTATATATAAGTTAATTTAAAACAAAGACTTCTTAAATCATGGCTTAATAATTTGATAAAATTTCAGTCACAAGTCACTCCATCAGGCAGACATCACCTTTGGTTATGACACTTATCTGGAAAAACGTTGATGTTGATTCAGGGTTAGCAGTTCCTGCTGAGCTAAACATAGTCTGTAAATAGCCCTGAAAGAGTCCATGCGACCAGCATGGGGGAGGGGTGGGTAGCTTAATTCTTTCACAATGCCTGTGGAGAGTCTGACAGCAATGAAAGCCTAGAAAACTCATGAAAGGCCCCTTTATAAGCATGTGAATGTGGAGCACAAAAGCAAAGTCAGATGACCTACTTAAAGCTCTGCTTTTATTGATGAGAATCCATTCTCATTCCAGATTAGTCTCTTTCTAGAAAAAGAAAACCTTATACAATAACTGAGAAATTAAGACACAGGAAGTATAACCTCACCAGTTCCCATCACTGCCTGTCATGTCATAGAGGTCAGAAAATACTGAGCAAGGTTCTGAACAGGTCATTTATTTCAGTATAAAGTGGGCTCTGAGAAAAGTAAAAAATTTTACACTGATTGTGTGTGTGTGTGTGTTTTGTGTACATGTCAAGTACCCATGTGTAGGTCAGAGGACAACTTGTGGGAGTCAGTTCTCTCCTTCCATTGGGTTCAGGGATTAGACTCAGGTCATTAAGTTTGGCAGCAAGCCCTGGGAAATTTAAATCTAAATTCTGTAGCTAATCAGACCAGTTTTGGGCTGGTAATATAAAAAAAGAAAATACTTTCTTAATCTCTTTCCTGGAATGCATATGAAGTAAATGAACAGTTAAACTTGACTTGTAAAGTAATGACAGTCCAAGTTATTTCAAAGCAGGGAAACTCCTTTCCTCATGTGTCCAACTGAATTCCAATGTTATCTTGGAGAACCGAGGATCCAATGAGAAGCAAAGTGAGGAGCTCACCTGTCAGGCATTTTCTCACTCTCTATGCTGCCCAAAATATTTCAGTCAGTCAATAAAATTCTTTCATTCAGGAGATGAAGATGAACACGGCTTTTCTTCATTTTGATTAATTTTCTTTCTTTTTTCCCCCCTTTCTACTGTTTAATTTTTAATTAGTTAATTAGGACTTTTTGAGACAGGGTAGCCCAGGCTGGCCTCAGACTTGGATCAATCCTGTGCCCCTGCCTCCTGCATGCTACTATAAAAGGAATGAGCCACTGTTTTCAGCCTTTTTTTTTTTTTAAAGATTTATTTTTATTTTATGCATATGAGTGTTTGTCTACAGTCTGTATACACACCATGTGTATGCAGTGCCCAAAGATCCCAGAAAAGGGTGCTGGCTGTTCTGGAACTGCTGTTAGATATGGCTGTGACGTCTTTGTGAGTGCTGGGGACCACACCTGGGTCCTCTGCAAGCACAGCAAATATTGTTAGCAGCTGAGTTCTCTTTCCAGCTCCCCTATTTTTTCTTTCAAACACAAACAATATGGAAAATTCTTACAGCATCTTCTCTCTCTCCCTTTTCCCCAAGACAGGGTTTCTCTGTGTAATAGCCCTGGCCACCCTAAAACTCTCTTTGTAGACCAGGCTGGCCTCGAACTCACAGAGATCCGCCTACCTCTGCCTCCCGAGTGCTGGGATTAAAGGCGTGTGCCACCCCACCCAGCTACCATTTCTTCTCTTTAATGACAGAAAAGGATCTGCTTTGTTTTAGTCTGTTAACTCAATAGGTACTCTGACAATGTTTACCACAGATCCCAAACAGTGAGAACACTTGGGAGGAACAAAGAGAAACCTGACCGTCTCTCCTTATGCACCTTCTTTCTTTTTTATTATTCAACTTCCATATTTGCCCTCTTCTTCCTTCTCTTCTTTGAATGAAACTAAGCCCAGAGCCTAGATGCAGCACTTCTTTGTCTTCCCCTAAAGAGAAATGGGAGAAAAATGGAGGGTGTGTCTGTGTTCCAGAGCTCATATTTGAAAATCAGTTTCTTTTTTTTTTAAAGACTTACATATTAATTATTTATACATTCTTTGCCTGCATGTGTGCCTGTACACCAAAAGAGGGCACCAGATCTCACTATAGATAGCTGTGCCATATTCAACACCAGTTCCAGGACGACCAACATCCTCCCATGTGGTTGCTGGGAATTGAACTCAGGACCTTTGGAAGAATAGCCAGCGTTCTTAAACTCTGAGCCATCTCTCCATCCCTGCAATTCAACTTCAAACCACTTCTCACATTATCCCCTTCGCCATTTTTCACGCATACTTTTTGTTGTCATCTTGTTTTACAAATTCTTTCCACAATTTTTTTTTTCTCTTTGGGCAAAGATACAGAGTAGCCCATGAGGGCACTGAATACTCAATCTATCTACCTCATACTTGGCCTCCAAGTGCTGGGATACTAGGAATATGTCCTCATGTAAAACTGCAAATAATTTTTAAAATGCCCATGAGGAGACAACATGAGGCCAGTGGAAAGAAGATTTGAATATCAGCCAACAATCAATACTATATAAACATAATGCCAGGTGTTCGCCATAATGACAGTACTTGGGAGGCAGAGGCAAGAGGGCCATGAATTTGAGGCCAGGCTGGGATGCAAGAATTAAACAAAAAACCCAAGAAATGTAACAATAGACTTAAAATAAGTGTGAGCTAGAAATTTTAAAGTGTTGAGAATAAGGCTCATCAGGTGAGGACTTGCTTAGAATGGGCAAAGGCTGAGTCTGGCCTCCAGCACTGTAAAGCTAAGAAGACAAACTCTGGACTTGGTGCTGCACATCTTTAACGCCAGCCCTGGGAAGGCAGGGGCAGGCTGATCTCTACAGTGAGTTCCAGGCCAGCTAAAGTTACATATGGAGATCAATCTCTCCCCCCAAAATTCCCTAGAAGATATAAAAACAATAACTGATTAAAAAGAGCTCAATAGGTATATTTAAAAACAAATAAAATGGAGCTATGATGCCAATACAGCTGCAGCAATGAGAGAACCAAAGGGATCTGGAGAACAGCTTAAGCAGAAATGATGGGAAGCAGAGGAAGAGAGACAAGGGCCATGAAGAGCTGAAGGTGAGAAGCTGTGCCCTGGTCACGAGGAGCTCCAGAGCCAAAGTCTCAGACACCCTAGGTCTGAGAGTTTAACACTAGACTGTCAAGGCCTGATGACTCCAATACCCAAGGCCTATACAAGAGCTCTAGCCCTAGGAGCCACATACTGCTGCTTGCTGTAGAAAACTACCAGAATAAGGATTATAAGCTGCCAAGCAATAATCCCCAGTGTGCACAGTTAGAGCAGCAAGCCTCTTGCTTCTAAAATCTGGATCTCTAAGCCCCTAGCTGCTGGATCTGCTAATCCAGTTCAGGCTTGGTACTTAAAGGCAGGAGATGCCAGAGCTAGAAGTCCTACCTATCCAAGATTCCTGTCCAGGTAGAGCCAAAGGACCTTAGCACCACCTCACTTGTAATACACAATCAAAGTAAACACCATGCAAGTGCCTAATATCCTCTTCTGAAAGAAATGTGTGTTTGGGGGCTATATGCAGCATAGTTCTATCATATTAGTCAGAAATATGAAATCTCCATTGTCTTTATTTAGAGACTAAACACATCTTAAAAGATGTAGATAGGTACTAAGTTGATAGAGTGTGGGGTTTGTGATGGTTAATTCATGTGTCAATGTGGTAGAATACATGAATGACCCTAAAAATTCCATTAGGAAATTCTACAGCTTTCAGAAAAAATAGCAGGACACAAAAATAACACACATAAAAAACTAACCTTCCTGTATACAAACAGACAGAGAAAGAAAACCAGGGAAACATCACCTTTCACAATATTCTCAAACAATAAAAAATATCGTGGGAGTAACTCTAATTAAGCAAGTGAAAGACTTGCATCATAAAAACTTTAAGACACTGAAGAAGACATCAAAAGATAGATCTCCCATAATCATGGGTCAGTAGGATTAATACCATAAAAAAGACCATCCTACCAAAAGCAACCCACAGATTCAACACAATCCCCATCAAAATTCCAACACATTCTTCATAGAACATGATAGGATAATTTTTAGCTTTGTATGTAAGCACACCGCCACCACCACAGGTTAGCTAAAAATAATCCTGAATAATAAAAGAACTTCTGGAGGTATCACTGTCCCTGATCTCAGACTGTACTACAGAGCTACAGTAACAAAAACAGCATGATACTGATACAAAAAGACATATGGAACTGAATTGAAGACTCAGATATAATAAATCCATACACCTATGGATACATAATTTGATAAAGAAGTCAGAAGTACACATTGGAAAATAGACATCATCTTTAACGAACGATACTGAAAACGGTATGGCTGCATTAGAGGAATACAAATAGACTCATACCTATCACCCTGCACAAAACTCAACTCCAAATGGATCAAAGACTGCAAAATAAGGTTAGATATCCTGAATCTGATAGAGGAGAAAGCAGGGGATAGTCTTGAACTCGCTGGCAAGGAAGCCTTCCTGAACAGAACACTGATGGCACAGGCACAAAGTTCAACAATTCATAAACAGGACCTCAAGAGACTGAGAAGCTTCTGCATGGCAAGGACTCCATCATTCAGACACAGTGACAGGCTACAGAATGGGAAAATATTTTTACCAACTACATATCCAACAGAGGGCTAATATCTAAAATAAATAAAGAACTGAAAAATAACTATACATCAAGAAAAATTAAAACATGGGGTACAGATCTAAACAGAATTTTCAAAAGAGGAAACACAAATGGCTGAGAAGTACTTAAATATTCAACATCTTTAGCCATTAGGGAAATGCAAATCAAAATTACTTTGAGATTGTATCTTCTAGCTGTCAGAATGGCCAAGATCAATACAACAAATGACAGCTCATGCTGGTAAGGATGTAGAGTAAGAGAACACTCATCCATTGCTGGTGGGAGTGCAAACTGTACAGCCCCTATGGAAATCAGTTGTGGCCATTCCTCAGAAAGATGGGAATCGATCCACCTGCAGATCCAGCTATAAAACTCTTGGGTATATAGCTAAAGGATACTTCATCTTACTACAGAGGCACTAACTCATTCATGTTTATTGCTACTTTATTCATAATAGCCAGAAACTGAAAACAGCCTAGATGTCTGTCAACAGATGAATGGATATGGAAAGTGTGGTACATTTACACAATGAACTATTACTCAGCTCTTAAAAAATGAAATAATTAAATTCACAGGTAAAATAAATGGATAGAGCTAGAAAAAAAAAATCATTCTGAGTGAGGTAACTCAAATCTAGAAAGACAAATATGGTATGCATCTGTTTATATGTGGATGTTAGCTGTTAAGTCTTTGATGAGCAAGTTATAATCTGTATAACCACAAAGGTTAGATGAATAGTAAGTGACAGGGAGGGGGAATCGATCTTAGGAAGGAGACTGTTATAGATGAATGGGGGTGGGAGGAGGAAGAGGAGGGTCAGATGGGGAGGGGAAGGAAGAGGAGGGTGATAAAGGGAATATGAGGAGGGACTACTAAAGTAACAGCCATTTGAGGGGTTGTACTGGAACCTAATACAGGAGACCCTTCCTGCATTATAAATATATATGAAGTGATCTAAATGAAATTGCCAAATAATGGGGGTAACATAGGCCCAGCTGGACATCTCATCACCAAATGAAGTTTCCAATATTGGGACTAGGATACATCTTACTGAGTTGTTGGTCAAAGGGGCCCTATGGGAACCCCCAAACAATACAGGCTATTGCCAAGGGTACTGGTTGAGCTCCAAAAACTGCCTCTAAGGGGCTATTGCTGAAGACAACACACCTAACCACTCACTGAACATGGAGATGTTGAGCTGTGCCCACCTAGAGCCTGTATCCCTAAGGACTAGTGTTCACGGTACTGGAAGATCCTCTGCAAAACACCAAAGGGGAAATGTAAGGTGTACTGGTACACTGGCGGCACAACACTAGTGGATTTAAGGGCCATTCTATAAGATGGAACCCGTCCTGGACACTGCTCTGGCCAAAACCCTCAGAAAAGATAGGCCAGGGACCTAGGGGAAAACCAATACTACTGTTATGCTAAAGGGACATAGCAACAAAATGACTTCTTATGACATTCTACAATACTCATAGATTACCTTCTTAGATAAATACAAAGATCTACATAACCAATGTGCAAAGAGTGAGGGACCTTGGCACACTCAGCTCTAAGTGGGATGTGTCCACCAAACCCCTCCCCTCAGATTGGAGACTACTTGCAAGTGAAAAATTAGTTTTCTCCCATGGGAATCTCACTGGGGACACAAGCCACTCTGAAGGACAGGCTCCATGCCCATCAGTAAATGGCTAACAAGAAATGAATGCAACATCATCTTTTAAGTTTCTTTGTCTCGTAATGTTTTGTCAAAGCTTTCCTTCTGCCCCAAACCTTACAGATCCTTGGTTTCTGGTTTTATATTTTTTTTTATGAAATTTCTGTGTGTGCAAATGGTTTTGTTTGTGTGTGTGTGTGCACACACGCACTTTTCTTTGGCTCTTGTTCTGTTTGTTTTGTTCTGACTTTATTATTCTTCTTTAGATGCCTGTTTGTTTTCTAACAAGAGAAAGAAAGGGTGTGGATTCAGATTGGGAGGAGGTAGGGAGGATCTTGGAGGAGTTGAGAGAATAGAAACCATAATCAAGAGTATAATGCATGAAAAAAAATCTATTTTCAATTAAAGAAAGATAAAAAGAGGGGAAAAAGGCTCATTAAAAAATCCCAGCAGCATAAATGTATATAATCTAGAATTATGGAGGCCATTAAAACAACACTGCAGTGTTGGAGAGTTGGCTCAGTAGTTAAAAGCACTTGCTATTCTTCCAGAAGACTTTAGTTCCCAGCAGTTATTTGGCGGCACAGAACCATCAGTAACTCCAGTTCTGGGAGATCTGATGGCACCTTCTGGCCTTTGTGGACACTACATGCACAGACATATATACAGGAGAAATATCCCTACACATTAAAAAAATAAAATTAAATTAAAAAAACAACAACATTGCTGCTGAGAAGATGTAAAATAGTTTAGCCACTATGGAAAACACTATGATAGTCCCTCAAAAATCACTGGATCTCAGACTTCTGTATGATTTACAATTCCACTTCTAGATATAGATGTGAAAGGGCTGAATGCAGTTAATCGAACAGACACTTGTACACCCATGTTCATGTACTAGTTCTAACCCCTGTGCCAACTGCTACCAAAGAGGGGTATGAGAGACATAAAATAACCTTATTTGAATATCATACACTGTTCTGGGGGTTGGGCAGCACCCTTACAAATTATCTCATAAAGGTGTGCTTACAATTCAGAAACTACAGAACACAGTACCATCTTGATAGCTCTTACTAAGGAGTTCAGGAGAACTGAATTAGCAAGAAATCCAGCCTTTCCAAGTGGGCCTTTGGCATGGCTTGCTTGTGCAAAAGTTTGGACGGGGCTGCTGCAGAGTCGTTTGTTGTACCATTAGGTATATTGTCTCCCAGTGACACTGGGCAAAGTCTAAAGTTGTTTTTGATCACCATAATGAAGGCAGGAGGACTGTGTTATTGATGTGTAGGGATCAAAGCCTAGGATGCTACTAAACATCTTATAAATCAACAGGACAATCTCCTAAAACAAAGAATTCTCCAGCCTTAAAATATCCCTAATGTCAAGACTTTTCAGCCATACACTAGGCAGAAATCTATTTTCAGGTTAAGTGATCCAGGCTAAATCTATGCATCTCTCTATAAGCCTCATTTCCCCCCCCTCTTAGAAAGTCTGGATTAATGGGAGTGACTGGGAGGAGAGGGAGCGTGTAACAGCACGGCCTGGTGCTCTGTATTTGGAGGAGAGGGAGCGTGTAACAGCACGGCCTGGTGCTCTGTATTTGGAGGAGAGGGAGCGTGTAACAGCACGGCCTGGTGCTCTGTATTTGGAGGAGAGGGAGAGTGTAACAGCACGGCCTGGTGCTCTGTATTTGGAGGAGAGGGAGTGTGTAACGGCACGGCCTGGTGCTCTGTATTTGGAGGAGAGAGGGAGCGTGTAACAGCACGGCCTGGTGCTCTGTATTTGGAGGAGAGGGAGCGTGTAACAGCACGGCCTGGTGCTCTGTATTTGGAGGAGAGGGAGCGTGTAACAGCACGGCCTGGTGCTCTGTATTTGGAGGAGAGGGAGCGTGTTACGGCACGGCCTGGTGCTCTGTATTTGGAGGAGAGGGAGCGTGTAACGGCACGGCCTGGTGCTCTGTATTTGGAGGAGAGGGAGTGTGTAACGGCACGGCCTGGTGCTCTGTATTTGGAGGAGAGGGAGCGTGTTACGGCACAGCCTGGTGCTCTGTATCTGACTGTTATGATTTTGTTCCCTGAGATCTGGCTGTCTCACACACACCTGACCTTGTGTAAACCCTGCTCTACCTAATTTAAGGTTGACTGGCTAATTTTTAAAAGGCCTAAAACTGGGCCGGCAGAAGTGAGGGGCTTTGGAGAGAAAAGGATCTTGGGTAGGAGAGGGGCAGCCAAGGAGCAGATCCGCCATGGCACAGGAGAGAACCACCTGGGCCAGGAGGAGGAACTCTATTTGGGGTTATGGATGAGAAACAGCCCAGATAGGAACGATTAAAGCTTGGGATGGGGGCTGGGAGATAATGGAAGGTAGTTTAGGGGGTTATTATCTGCCCAGCCACAGGTAAAATAAAGCTTATTTTAAAACACCACAGGCGTGTCTATGTCTTTTATTGATTATGGTAGCATGCTACAAAGTACCACGGTAATAACCATAAGTTTTAATGATAGACATTATTAGCTTTTTTTTTTTTTTTAAATGTTCTCTCAACTCATGAACAACTAAAATAACCGAACAAATATCTAATAAAATAATTCCTAGTCAGGTGTGGTGGTGATTACCTGTGATGCCAGCACCTGGAAGGCTGGAGCCAGGTAGATCACAAGTTTGAGGTGAGCCTGTCTTACCTACATAGCACGATCTTGTCTCAAACAAAAAGAAGAGCAACAAGAAAACCCAGAAACAACCACCCGCTTCATTTAGGAACTCCCAATGAGATACAAACCCATAAAGTGTTTTTCTATGTTCTGCTATTTAATTCACTGCAAACAGTTCTCCCTGTAAGAGGAAAACTATTACTTCTGCTACTTAGGGAAATGGCTAATGCTCAGACACTTGTTAAAAACAAGAAAACAGGCAAAGACAAAAGTCTGAATCTGGTGAGTTTGGTTCTGAAGCCTTCATTCTTAAAATTATTTTCCCCTATCCCTTTGGACAAAGAACTGAATTAATATTCATTCAATTAGCCAGGCGTGGTGGCGCATGCCTTTAATCCCAGCACTCGGGAGGCAGAGGCAGGTGGATCGCTGTGAGTTTGAGGCCAGCCTGGTCTATATAGTGAGTCCAGGATGGCCAAGGCTACACACAGAGAAAACCTGTCTTGAAAAACAAAAAACAAAACAAAATAAAACAAAACAACAACAACAAATTCATTCAATTTACAAAGTACTGAGTACCATATGGGAGCAGCAGTCCAAGGCTGCTGAGGGGGCAAGGGATCCAGTGCAGGTCATCATGAGGCTCCAGTATCTCATAGTGTGGTGACTCACACCTATAATCCTAACACTTGGGAGGTAGAGGCCTGAGGATAAGAAGCTGATGGCCATCTTTGGCTCCACAGGGAGTTTATGGCAGGCCTGGGCTAGAGACCCTGTCTCAACATTTAAAACAACAACAACAACAAAATGTTTACTGAGGTTCTGATGCCACAGGTTGCTTATTACTTTCACTGACACATAAACACTACAGACAATTACTCTTTTCACTCAAGGACTCAAAAACCTTCCCATTCTTCAATCTATTTTATTTCTGAGACTCTATTGAAATAAAATAATCCTATCTTACCTAAAATAATGATGTTCATTGCTATGTTTCTATTAATACGGAAAATGTAGAAACCTAGGGAGTAGATAGGTCAAACAAGCTAAGCACTTGTTGTAATATTATATATACATTTACACGTTTATGAAGACCCCAATAAAACCTGCATGTGTTAGTAGAAAACGCAGGACACAAAATTTTATGGCAATTGGAGACACAAAGATAATAACAAATATATTCCTCTTTAAAAGGAAGAAGAAGAAGAAGAAAAGAGGCTCGGGCTGTGGGATGGCTCAGCTGGTAGCATAAGCACGAGGACGGGGCTTAGATTCCCTGTACTCCCAGTCCAGGAGAGGTGGGGACAGACAGGTGAGTCTCTAGCCAGCCAGCCTTGCCTACTAAGTGAGCTTCAGGCCAATGAGAAGCATCTTCACAAAAAACAAAGGGATGGTTTCTGAGGAACAACATCCAAGGTTGACCAATAGGCTCCATACACATGTGCACAGACATGTATTCAGATGAACCCAGCCCTTCTGCACACAAGAACTGACTGTCATGTGAGGAAAAGGTCAGCTTGAGAGCATCTACTGTTTGCTTCTTTAGAATCCAGCTCAGCTTTAAGCAGAAGACACCTTTCTTCAGCATTAGCCCTTAATCAGTGATTAGGCAGTGGAATGGAATTTCCGCTCCATTACCTGCCTTGTTAGGCAGTCTAGGTAGGCAGAGACTTAGCCAGGCGTCCACTGCAGTCTGATCACCCCCACAAACCTGTTCTCTCTACTCTCACTGCTCCCAGTGAACCCACTGAACACACTGAAGATTAGATGAAATGTATGTACACTGATAGAGAAGTAAATCAAAATGCTAGCCATTCTAGTTAGGCTTCTGCACTACCCAAATATTTCCTAAGGATCATCTGCTACTTCTACATAATAAAAATGTATTAAAATAAGATATTGTCGGGTGGTGATGGTGTACTACATTAATTCCAGGACTCGGGAGGCAGAGGCAGTGCTGCCTCTCTGAGTATCTCTGAGTTCAAGGCCAGTCTGGTCTACTGAGGGAATCCAGGACAGCCAGAGCTGCACAGAGGAACCCTTAAAAAAAAAAAAAAAAAAACCACAAACAAATTTTAAACCCCACAAAACCCCCAAACAAACAACAAAAACAAAACCAACCAACCAAAAAAAATTCCCCAAAACAAAAACCCAGCCAACCACCTACCACCTACCACCACCACCAAAGAAGATATTAAATTAGAGCTGGGTACGGTGGCACATGCCTTTAATCCCTGCACTGCAGAGGCAGAAGGAGGCAAATCTCTGTGAGTTCAAGGCCAGCCTGGTCTACAAAGAGAGTTTCAGAACAGCCGGGGCTGCACAGAGAAACCCTGACCCCCAAAACAACAACAACAACAACACAAACAAAAAAGGTATTAATTTAGAGAGTATGGTGGCTGATCTTGGTTGTCAGCTTGATATATATAGAATCGACTAAAACTCAAGCTGCTGGGCAAGATGGAGTGTATCCAGGAACTGTGAGCCAAAATAAGCCCTTCCATCCTTCCTTCCTTCCTTCCTTCAACTGGTTCTTGTCACAGTGTTCTCTCACAGTGACAGAAGAGCAACTTACTTAAGAAGCTGTAATAACTATAAGTATATGTAAGGAGCAAATGCTGAGCCTAACAATTTCACAAAACAATGCTAATGAGCATAAAATGTTAGACACACAATAATAGATGTTAGACTATTTAAAATGTTAGCGTAATAATAGGTAATTTTAATATCCCACTCTCATCTTCAGATACGTCATAGAAACTAAAATTCAACAACCACCCAACGACATCACAGATCAAGTAGACTTAATAGATATACAAATATTCCATTAAATAAATAAAGAATACACGTTCTTCTCAAGGTTCCTCATGAAGCCTTATCTAAAACAACTATATTCTAAACTGTAAATCAAGTTGTAACAAATACAAAAGAACAGAAGTAATTTTTATATCTTATCAGATTATTGAGCAATAAAACTAAAATCATTGGAAGAAAAACTATAAAAACTATACGAATTTGCAGACTGAACAATTTATTCCTGGATGACCAGTAAGTCATGAAGGAAATCTGGGAGGAAATTTAAAAGCTCCTAGAGTCAAATGAAAATGAAAGCAAAAATTGTTACAAATTTCGAGATACAGCTAGGGCAGTTCTAAGAGGAAAGTTTACATGTATGAATGCTTGTATTAAAAACAAAAAACAAGAAATAAAAATATATATTCAGAAACAGGCAAATCTCTGTGAGTTCAAGACCAGTTTGGTCTACAAAGTTTTAGGCCATACAGGGCTACAAAGTGAGACTGTCTCAAACAAACAAACCAGAAAAATCACAAATAAATAACCTAATGTCACACTACAAAATCTTAGAAAAACAAGGACAATCTAAATCCCAAATTTCTTACATGGTGGGAAGTAATGAAGATCAGGGCAGAAATTAGTGATGGAGACTAAAAGGACAATGCATACACAAAAGAATCACCCAGAAGCTCATGGAGAAGCTAGCCGGGAGCAGGTAAAGCTCAAGCAGACACAAAACAGACCTTGCCTCAACAAGATGGAAGGTGAGAACTAAATCCCAAAAGCTATCATCTGACTACCACATGTGCACTATAGCACATGTACGCCAGCAATCACATACATATCACATAATAAATAAAAGTATTTTAAAAGGACAATATATAGAATAACTAAAAAAAAGATGGTTCTTTGAAAAAATAAACCAGATTGACAGCCTCACAGACAAACTAATCAAAAGAAAAGACTCAAATTCATAAAATTAGAGATTAAAATGAGGAAAGTACCACACATCTCAATGAATATAGGGAATTATTAGGACATATCTTGAAAACAATTACCTAGAAAAATGGGTGTGTGTGTGTGTGTGTGTGTGTAGAGAGAGATGTCTCAGAGATTTAAAGTATTTGTTTTTGCAGTGGCTCAGTTCCCAGGATCCTTATGGTGAATCACAACAACCCTAACTCCAGTTCCAGGGGGATCTGATGCCTTCTTTTGGACCCCACCAGCCCGACACACACGTGGAACACAGACATATATGCAGACAAAACATTCAAACACTAAAAATTATAGTTAAAAATAAAATAATAAAAAAGCTAAAAAAGAAATCATACACTATGATCAATTTAGTTGCATTCTGAATCAGCATATACAAATCAGTCAGTGAGTGTTATACAGCACAGAGAGACTCAAGGGCAGAAATCACATGACTATCTCAATCAATACAGAAAGGCCTACAACAACAACAATAACAACAACAAATCAACATCCTTCATGATAAAAAGCACTCCTCCCCAAGCTAGGAATAGAAAGAAGCACAGAAGAGCCAGACTGCCAAGGCTATCCTTAACAGAAAGTACAAGGCTAAGGCATTTAGTCACAACACTGATCTCAGATTATATTACCAAGCAATAGTAACAAAAATAGTATGATACTGGCATGGAAACAGACACAACGACCAATGGAAGAAAATAGAACACCTAGAAATAAACCCACATAGCTATAGACATCTAATTAAAAACAAAAAGAAAAGCTTGTATGTGTGTGAGTGTTTTGTCTGACGTCTGTGTAGCACATGTACTCCTGGTGGCCACTAGTGCCAGAAGGCACCCAATCACCTGGACCTGGAGTTACCGATGGAGCCATCATGTAGCTGCTAGGAATTGAATGCTGGTCCTCTGGAAGAAAAGTCAGTACTCTTAACCATCGAGCCAAGGAGAGTCGTAACTGTTGAGCCATCCCTCCAGCCCCTATAACCAATACATTTTTAAACAAATGTTTTAAGAATATATTCAGAAAAAAGGCAGCCTGTTTAACAAATGGTGCTGGGAATACTCTGCTTCCACATGTAGAATGAAACTTCTTGGGTTGAGGACGTAGCTCTACTGATAAGCTGCTTGGATAGCATACGTAAGGGCCTGGGTGCATTGTCCAGAACCACATAAAACCAAGTATGCTGATATTTGCCTAAAATCTCAACACTCAGGATATGGAGGCAGGAGGACGCAGCAGTTCAAGGTCACTTGAGTTTAAGGCCTGGATACACAAGCCCTTACCTTAAAACAAATCAAAATAGCAGCAGCAGCAGCAGCAGCAGCAGCAGCAGCAGCAGCAGCAGCACCACCACCACCACCACCACACACACACACACACACACACACACACACACACCGGGTGGGGTGAGGAAGAGAAACAGAGAGAGAGTATGCAATGAAACTAGATCCATATTTCTCATCTCTCACAAAAACAAAAAACCAACAAACAAACTTAAAATGGACCAAAGCCTTAATGTAAGGTGAGAAACTTTCAAAATGCTAGAAGGAAACATAGATAGAACATGTCCAGATACAGGCACAAGTGATGACTTTCTAAAAAGAACTCAAATAGCACAGGAAATAATCCCAAAGGTAACAAATTAAATTTAAAAGCTCCTGTACAGCAAGGAATATAGCCAACAAAATAGAAAAAAAAATTTTTTAACCAACTACACACAAGAGGGGATTAATAGCTAGAACGTATAAAGAACTGCAAAGATTATATACCTGAAATTCCCCAAACCCCACAATAAATGGCTAGGCTCACCAAAACTAGAAGAGAAATCCTTATTGCTGAAGATACTCTGGTTGCAAGATATAAAGAAATCAAGTGCAACTAAGCTGGAATTTTCTTCCCTGCTGGCTAGCTTTCATAATGCTGGAAGGAGCTATGCAGGTTATTAGGGGGGAAATGCATCAGTGAACCTACAAATGCCAACCTACCATGTATCAGGTCCAAAACAACCCGGGGACAAATGGCTAACTGTGTACTTATTAGCATACCACAGCGACGGCTGGCCTGCAGGCTCACTCAGTACCTGTTGCTCCTCTCAGCTCTCCTCACTCTGTCCCCTATCCTAAACTTCTCCAGCTCACGGGCCTCCCTTCTCTCAGCTTCTCATTCCAACATAACACTGCCATTTTGGCTATGTGCTCTTTTGGCTTTTTTGGTCCCTTCTCTTTGTGAGCTCTTCCTCTTCCCCCCCCCCTCCTGCCCCCTCTCTTTTTCTTCCTCCTTTGACACACATACCCCTCCCAGCATCATGACCCCAAACCTTCTACTGACCATTTAGTTTACCACTTTTTCTTCCAGATGTCTCTCGCTGTTCTCTCTACATAGCTACAATAAAAACCTTCTCCTCAACCACACCTTGTCCTCACTTCATTAGGTAAGATGTGTCCACTGCTACAAGGGTGGCATAACTGTCATGGGTGGGGGCAATCAATTGCTCTATGACTGGATTCCAGGCTTACTCCACAGGAGGAAATCCATAACTGGTACTGTAAATCTATTCAAATAAATATGGTTAGGGAAGAAATAGGCTCTACAACAGAACTTACTGCTGCTGTTTAGCTAAACTCACATGGCACTAGACTGCCTTTTAAACATCTTTCTTTACACCCCACAGACAAATATTACTTTCAGCATTAATTAGAGAAACCTCTTTTTACAATGAACAGGAATGAATGCAGAGACCCTTGGCGGTTGAGAGTGCTGAGAATGAGAAAAGGCTGAGTGCTCAGCCCTAAGTGGTTATTTCTATCACCCCCTCTAGGGTCAGGGAATATCATGGAAGAAGAAGAGAAAATAACGTAAGAGCCAGAAGACAGGGAGAAAGGCTGTAAAATGCTATCTTCTGGGTAAGACACGGCCATTCCAATCACCAACCAACTCACAACAGCCGTGGTTGCCTAAAGTGGGCCTACACAAATTTGACCTCATGTCCCTCCCCTCCAGAGAAACCATTAACTCTGATGGGTTCTAGGGAAGAGGCTGTCATTATCAGATGTGTACCAATAGTGGGCCCAGCAGGCTCCACTGGATCATTCTATTTATTCCATACCTGTGTTCATACAGAAGGTCATAAAACAAGATGGGAAACATGAAGATGGGAAAGAAAACTAGGGAGGAAAGGAAGGCTTGGTAAGGATGAGACAGGGATAAGAGAGGATGAGAGGGATGAATATAATCAGATTGCATTATGTATGTGTATGAAATTGTCAGGACAAAGTTAATCAATAAAAATGGCCTTGGCTGTGGACTTATCCTGGTTGGTATGAGCATGCGCTGGATCCTGGGTCTGATCCCAGCACCATATATATTTGATAAAGAAGTTCACACCTGTAACCTCAGCACTTGAGAGGTAAAGGCAGAAGGAGCAGGCATTCAGGATTATCCTCAACTACAAAGAGTTTGAGGACAGCATGGGCTACATGAAGCCCTGTCTTAAAAAACTAAAAGATGCTGGGGAGATGGCTTGGCAGTTAAGAGCATTGGCTATTCTTGCAGAAGACCCAGGTACAATTCCCAGCACCGCCCATGGTAGCGCACAACTATCTGTAAATCCATTCTAGGAAATATGACACTCAAATTCCTCAGGCACCAGACACTCACATGGTATAGAAACATACATGCAGGCAAAACACCCATGCACACTAAACAAACAAACAACACTAAATAAACACTAAATAAAGACAGGTATGGTAGTCCCATACCTTTAATCCCAGCACTTGGAAGGAAGAAGCAAGCAGATTTCTGAGTTTGAGGCCAGCTTGATCTACATTGCAAGTCCCAGGCCAGTCAGTACATAAATAAATGGACTAATAAGCTGAATGCATTTTCAAAAGAAGAAGTAAAAATACTGGACAAAGTGTTCAACATCCTTAGTCATCAGGGATATGCAGACTCAAGCTGCTTTAAGATTTGGTTTTACCTCAGTTTAAATAGTTATCATCAAGAAACAAATGGCAATAAATGCTGGCAAGGATTTTGGCAAAGAGAATCCTTAATGCAAGTGAGAATCACAACTTTATACAGCAACTGTGGGAATCAGTATGGAGGCTTTCCAAAAACTAGAAGTAGAATTATCCTATGGCCTGGCTACTCTGGTATATGAAAAGGTCTCTTAAGCTAAGACACCAGAGTACTTGCACCTTGTGTTTATTTCTGCACTATTCACAATGGCCAGGAAATGGAGCCAGACTATAAGTCCGCTCACAGATGAATAGACAAATGCAACACAGAACAGTGGTTCTTAACCTTCCTCACGTTGCGACCCTTTTAATACAGTACCTCACACTGTGGTGACCCCCAGCCATTATTTCCATTGCTTCTTCATAACTGTAATTTTGCTGTTATGAATCATAACATAAATACCTGTGTTTACAATGGTCTTAGGCAGCCCCTGTGAAAGGATTATTTGATCACTAAAGGGACTGAGACCCCCAGGTTGAGAAGCACTAATGTAGACCATTATACACAATAAAATTTTATTCAGCCACAAAAAATAAAATCATGTAATTTTCAGAAAAATTGATGAATCAGAAATCATTATGTTAAGAGAAATAAGGCAGATATAAAGGACAAAATATTTTCTCTCACAGACAGAACCTAGATAGTGTGTATGTGTGCATGAGTGTGCTTGTGTTTGATTTAATTAGAAAGGAGAATCAGGAGAGGGAAGAAAGAGCTAAGGGAGGAGGAGAAAGAGATGGTAATGAACTATGTATGACATGAAAACTGAAGAAAGTTTTGGAAAAATTTAGAGGAAGACACTGGAGAGAGCATAAGAAGGGGATATATATATATATGAAAATGCCATCATGAAACTCATTGGTTTGTATGCTAATTAAAATAATTTAGAATCACTATCTATCCAAGAAGCCAGCAACTATCAGTAACATAAAGGTTTGGTTTTGTAATCCAAATAGTCTCTGTCATGGTCATTCTGCTTTGCTATCATGGTATAAAAGGGGCCACAGACTATAAATAACATTTTAGCACAGCTGTATTCTAATATATTTGTGAACACTGAAGTTTGAATCTCATGTAATTTTCATGCCAAAAACTATTAATCTTATTTTGTTTTTTTTTTTTTCAGTTACTAAAAATGCAAAACCCAGGGCCAGGAAAAGCTCTGTTGTGGTTTGGCTACTAGCTCTGCTCTCAAGTCACAACAGCCATCACTTCTCTTAGCCACCATTTCTAGTTAAACGACCCCACACGTGTACAGGTCAACTCCCCAGGATCGAAATGAAAAGATGGGGGCCTGGTGGCATACACTTCTACTCCTGGTGATGGTGACATGGGAGGTGGAGACAGGAGGATGATTCCTGGAGCCTGCTAGCTTGCAGTGTTCCAGGCCAATGACCGACCCTGTTACAAACAAAAGTGGAAGGTGCCTAAGGAATAACACTGGAGGTGGTCCTCTGACCTCTGCAGGCATGTGTATGCATGTGCACCCCTCTCAACATATATATCCCACCCCACCCCCATGATGGCACCAGCAAAGGAACACATACTGTAAAAACAATTCTTTATCCTCTATGCAAAAACTAGCAGCAGGTAAACTTAGGTCTTCATGACTACAGAGCAAGTACTTTAACTTTAGTTTGTTGTTGTTGTTGTTTTGGTTTGGCTTTTCGAAACAGGGTTTCTCTGTGTAGCCCTGGCTGTCCTGGACTCACTTTGTAGACCAGGCTGGCGTCGAACTCACAGGAATCCACCTGCCTCTGCCTCCCGAGTGCTGGGATTACAGGCATGCACCACCACCGCCCAGCTAACTTTAGTATTTTTTTAATGTAAAGATCTTAAACTTTTTTTTTTTTTTTTAGCTTAGCTTATTCTTGAATTTGTTAGTAAGGTTTAAAGGGAAAAGAAAACCAGCAATTCTTTTTGAGACAGGGTCTCACTACATAAGTCTAGGCTGGTCTAGATGATCTTGTTTCTGCTTCCTAAGTGTTGAGGTTATAGACATGAATCACCATACCAAGAGAGACAGTAACATTTAGAACATATAAAATAAAGGTGAAGGCAGGAATAAAGTATACACGCCTTAATAAGCACAGGTAACATATGAGGGAATTTACTAAATGCTTTAATAACTGTTTGATAGCTGTTTCTGAGACAGCTTCTTCTGCTTAGAACGTTAGTATTTAGTTAAATCTTGAGAATACCAAAAGAGTAGCTGATTCCCAGCTGGGTGAACATCTTTAGTCCTAGGGCTTGAAAGGCAGAGGCAGGTGGATCTCTGAGTCCATGGTCAGTCTGCTCTACAGAGTGAGTTGCAGGACAACCAACACCACACAGAGAAACCCGTCTCAAAAAACTTTTTTAAAAAGCTCATTATCATGCAGAGATAAGCCACACTTGGCAGAACTCATCAAAGGGAAGCAACTAAACAGCTAAACAGATCAGTAGTAACTATCATTAAGTACTTATCCTGCCAGACCACGGCACACATTGTTTAGCCTTATTTCATTTTGTGGATCGTATAGATGAAGAAACTGTGGCACAGAGTGAGACCCTGACTCAACTGTTAAATCATGCTGTCACTCACTGATTGCAGAAAGACTAAACCCAAGCAGGTCACTAAATCATGAGAAAAGAGGCTTTCTTGACTGTCAAGTGTCAAAGTTCATTTCCAGTATATCACAACTGTTATACCATTACAAAGTTCACCAAGACTTTCCAATTGTTATTTGAACAAACCAAATGGGAAGAACCAATCGTGAGCCCTTAGCTTCCAGCTCTCAGAGATGGAAAACAAAACTGTGGCCAACTAGAGTGGATGCGATGGTTCCTTTCCCCACCGTCAACAGAACCACTGACAGGAAGTTCCTGGCTTACTATAGCAACCACTGGTTTTGTTCTTCAACAATTTTTTTGTAATTTTTGTTCCTTGGAAAGTAGACAGGAAAGCATGGTTCTGGATCTACTTGTTGAACAGGAGCTGTTTAAAAATACAATTTTAAATAGAAGACGATGTAAAAAATAGTTTTGTACTTTGGCTAATACTCAGTATTTTCGTTTATTAAATTCAATGTTTAGGGGCCAGGAGGATGGTTCTGTGGGCAAAAGCACTAAACCATTAAAGCACATAGCTTTTTTTCCCCCTTCTTCTTTCTCTTCTTTGCCCTCCCCCCACTAGTAATAGGGCAGTCTAGAAAATGAATTAAAACTTTTTTGGCTACTAAGTCCTGGAAATGCTGGATAAATACTAATATACTGTGAAAAGCATAAGTGATATTAGAGAAAACCACAATTGGCAGAACAAAAAGTAAATCAAAACCCAGCAGACTTGGTGGCTTATCACTTTAATCCAAGCACTCCGGAAGCAAAGGCAAGTGGATCGCTGAGTTCCCGGCCAGCCTGGTCTACATTGCAAGTTACAGGTCAGCTTTCATACACACACACACACACACACACACACACACAGAGAGAGAGAGAGAGAGAGAGAGAGAGAGAGAGAGAGAGAGAGAGAGAGAGAGAGAGAGAGAGAGAGAGAGAGAGAGAGAGAGAGAAATATGCCATATACAAGCCCCTTAAGAAAAGCTTAAAAATATAGTCTCTCCCTGGATCAAAAGACTCAAGGCACACATGGAGGCTGAGGGTATAAACCCAGTACTTAGGAGGCTGAGGCAAGAGGATTGTATGTTTTAAGCTAGCCTGGGCTGCCTCAAGAGATCCCATCTCAAACAAAACAACAACAACAACAACACACACATTCTCATCCCCCCTCAAAATTGTTACAAAGGCAGTAACCCCAAACTGATCTATATATTAAGCACACTCTAATTAGACTTCCAGCAGATCTGTGTTTGTAAGTATATAAATACGCAAGTGCTTGTAAAATACACACAAGAATTCCAATACTACTCTGATAAAGAAAAGCTGACGGGTACTTGACAGCAAACTTGATAGTATGCTATGACAAGCAATGCAGAGAATATGGACTGGAGAGATGGCTCAATGGTTAAGAGCACTTGTTGTTCTTGCAGAGGACCTGGGTTAGGTTCCCAACACCCATGTGGTTGTTCACAACAATGAATAACTTCAGTTCCAGAGGACCTGATGGCTTCTTCTGACTCCCTCAGGCAGTATACAGGCAAAACACTCATAGAAATAAAGAGATAAATCTAATTAAACTAATAAGAGAAAGCTTTTATCATCTTGCTAGTGTATTAATTTTATACATTACTTAGTAATCACGCAGTTAGATGTCTGAAGTTCAGGTGCAGCCTGGCTGGATTCTTGGCTAGGCTCTCACAAAGATAAACTCAGTATGTCTGCTAGATTTTTAGCTTTCCCGTCTTTGAATACTCTTCCAAGTTCTCAAGGCTGTACCAAAACTCACTTCCTTGAAGCTGTGGGACCCAGGTCCCTGTTTCTGAACTTCTCAACCTGAGGCCATTCTCAGTTCTGAAGAAGTATGAAATCTGTCACATGTAACCTCCATCTTTAAAGCCATAAATAAATTTTCCTTTCATCAAATCCTTCTCATGCTTTAAATGGTTTTACTTCTTGTGATTCTGACTTTTGGTTCATATGATTAGGTCAGATCTGACTGGATACTCCTCCTTTTGACAATCTGAGAACAAACTGACTAATAACTTCATTATGCTTATAAAATTCCTTTAATGTGAGAAGATGTAACATAGTCATGTAATAAAATCCCATCATATCACAAGTACCACCTATTATGGAAAAGATGTTACATAAGGGCGAGACAGACACAAGACCTCATCTGTCTCTAGGGCATGGGGCAGTGTTAAGCACTGCTAAAAACACTATTAATGTTAATAATAAGTTCATTAACTTCTTATTATAACCATTCCTGATACTCATTTTTTCTTCAATAAGCAAAGATGAAGGAAAATGGAGCAGCTTGACTCCCTAACTGGCAGCTACTGGCTGCCTTGAGCAAAATAACTGTCAAACAGCCTTGGACTACCTAATGCAGTCAGGGCTATCTGGAACAGTTCCTACCAGACAACCTGCTGCCATAAGCTCTAGATGGACATGGTAACCGATTCTACCCAGGTAAGAGGAGGAGAACGGCTGTATGTGCAAGCTCTGGGTGTGATTGAGACCCTGCTTCAAGGATAAAGTGGAAAAGCAATCAAGGAAATGTCTGTATCAACCTCCAGCCTACACACATACCCCCTCCACAAATATAACACACACACACCCTATACATGGAAAAAAAAAAGCACACACACATGTGCACACACAAATAAAAACACAACAAATAAAAAGACTAAATACTAATTTCTTCTATGTAGGTCCCTCTGTGTATATTACCTTTAGTTAAATCTGTGAGGTTTCATTTAGCCATTTGTTACTATTTAACTGACTCACTTAAACCAACTCAGCAACATCCCTAACCCACTTCTAGGATGACATAGAATCATATGGTAGTAACCTTCCCCAAATGTATTGTTTTAAACTGTGATTGTAATGCGTTTTAAAGAAAAGATCAGGCCAATGCCAGCAGCTGCCAAAAACGAGTTTACTAGCCTAGTTTCCATGACTACAACAATCTGAAACCAGCATAAGAGAATGCGTATCCTTGGAAACCAGCTTTTTGCTTCCCTCAATTAAGAAAGGGATAGGAGATGGTGGGGGGGGGGCGGCGGTTACAGAGGGAGGGACTGGTTTAGAATACTTCAAGCTGGTCTAATGTGCCTATTGCACACAACAATCATAGACAATGTCTTATCTCGAGAAAGCTGTGTGAAGCTGAGTGGAAAAATTCAAATTAGATTCACTGGGGGGGGGGTTATGATTTTGTTTTCAATCTTTAAAAGAACAGTGATATAAGATGTACTAATACAGACTTTATGAATCATATCTAAATCTAAATGAGGAAAATGTTTACTAGTTTTTTCTTTTTTATTGAAAAATAAAATCATTCATATTATATCTCAATTGCTATCCCATCCCGTGCATCCTCTCATTCCTCCCCCATCCCGCTTTCACCCCATCCCCCTTCCCTATGACTGTGATTGAGGGGGCCCTCCTCCCTGTGAATATGATGCTAAGTTATCAAGTCTCTTCTTGATAGTCTGCTATCCTTCCTCTGAGTACCATCGGGCCTCCCCATCCAGGGGACATGGCCAAATATGGGGCACCAGAGTTCGTGTGAAAGTCAGTCTCCACTCTCCACCCAACTGTGGAGAATGTCCTGTCCCTTGGCTAGATCTGGGTAGGGGTTCGATGTTTACTGCATGTATTGTCCTTGGCTGGTGCCATAGTTTGAGTAGAACCCCTGGGCCCAGATCTGCCCATGATAGTGTTGTTCTTGTAGGTTTCTAGGACCTTCTGGATCCTTCTATTTCCCCATCTCCTATATTTCTCTCACCTAGAGTCCCAATAGGATGTTCTCTTCTATCCCACTTTCCTGGTAAGTGAAGACTTTCATGGGACATGTCCCTTGGGCTAGTGTCCAGTTATAAGTGAGTATATACCATTTGAGTCTCTCTGCTTCTGGGTTAGCTCACTCATTATGATCAGTTCTAGTTCAATCCATTTGTCCATAAATTTTGGGAATTCCTTGTTTTTAATAGCTGAGTAGTATTTCCAGAGTGTAAATGTACCACAGTTTCTTTATCCATTCTTCTACTGAGGGACACTTAGGCTGTTTCCATATTCTGGCTATTATGAATAAGGCCGCTATGAACATGGTTGAACATATGTCCCTGTTGTATGCTGGAGCATCTTCTGGGTATATTCCAAGGAGTGGAATAGCTGGGTCTTGAGGAAGCCCTATTCCCAGTTTTCTGAGATAGTGCCAGACAGATTTCCAAAGTAGCTGTACTAGCCTGCATTCCCACCAGCAATGAAGGAGTGTTCCTCTTTCTCCACATCCTCGCCAGTATGTGGTGTCGCTTGAATTTTTGATCTTAGCCATTCTGATGGGTGTAAGATGGAATCTCAGAGTTGTTTTGATTTGCATTTCTCTGATGACTAAAGGTGTTGAACATTTCTTTAAGTGTTTCTCAGCCATTCGATATTCCTCTGTTGAGAATTCTCTGTTTAATTCTGAGCCCCATTTCTCAATTGGATTACTTGGTTTGGTGGTGCTTAATTTCTTGAGTTCTTTATATATTTCGGATATTAGACCTTTGTCAGATGTAGGGTTGGTGAAGATCTTTTCCCAGTCTGTAGGCTGTCGCTTTGTTTTGTTGACAGTGTCTCCTGCCTTACAGAAGCTTCTCAGCCTCAGGAGGTCCCATTTATTAGTTTTTTTTTTTTTTTAAGTACCTTTCCTGTACAACTTGCATGCTACTAACACCTGAATTACACATACCCTTGGATATTCTGGAAGGACCTAGTGTCTCAGGTGTTAAATATTGGAAACGCCAAAATGGGAGATTTTCCCAAGTTATGAGACATTCAATATGCTCACCAAAATACCTATATTTCCTAACATAATACTGCATTCATCTCACAAGCTCTCCTCCTCTTCCTCCTCCTCCTCTTCCTCTTCTTCATTAAGACAGGGTTTCCTGTAGTTCAGGCTGGCCTTGAGCTCCTTATATAACCAAGGTAACCTTGAACTCATGATCCTCCTGTTTCTACATCTCAAGTGTAGGTGAAAGGTTTCAGGTCTGGCACTCACAGGGGACACTAAGGCAAATAAAATGGTGACATTTGCCCCCACCTGCCCTTCACTTACCTAACAGAAACGTAAGTTTGGAATGTGGCTGGGTCCGTGCCATTTTGAAAAGCTTTTCTTGATTTCTCTAATTTCTTGCTCTCCCCACCCTAAATTGATTCTGCTTACAGGCCCCAGTCTAACAGACTCCTTCTTTCCCACCTGCCTGCCAGGAACCAGACAGCCTGAAAGTATGTACTATCACATGGCATTGGCGAGCCCCTGACGTGCTGCCGTCTGTCTGTCCATCTATGGCACTAATATATTTTTTAATAAGTAGAATCCTCTATGGTCTCTGCTTCAGTTCCTGCCTCCAGATTCCTACCTGGAGTTCTGCCTTGCCTTCTCTTCATGATGGACTGTAACCTGTAAGCCAAAGAAACCCTTTCCTCCCCAAATTGCCTTTGTCATAGTCCTGATCACTAGATCAAGCTAGGAAAGCAACAGAAAGCAAGCTAAGACAGAAGCTGCGTCTGCGAAGACTGGCTGACTTATAAGAACTTCAGTGATGGACAAGACGAAAGGTTGGAGGCAGAGAGCCTAATTGCAATTTATCTTGGGCTACTGTTAGTTTACAAAGTAGCTATTCCTTGTGCCCCTTGGGTCACAAATAAAGTTGTACCTAATATCCTAACAGATAAAACAAACAAACCTTTAGAATGTGTTAATTTAATAAAACCCTAGTTCTGCCAGCCAAAGCCCTCAGAATGCTTTCAAATAGCATCTAAGCCTACAACAGAGATTCCTCTGTGCCATCAGCATTCACTTTATGTTTCTACCAATGTGTGTGAAAAGTACCTTGACTTGAGACTTCCCTTTGTTCTGTTACTATAAAAATGTGATCATCTGCTTCTATGTTAAAACATTGAATCTGGGGCAACCTAAATCTCTGTTCCAGAGGGATTTTTTTTTCTCTTCTCCCCTTTGAAACAAGAGCTGTGCTTTTGCCTTGATACATTCCAAACCCCAAATCTTTCCTAGAGATTTGTGCTCATTAGTTTTGTCAACTTTATAGAGACACCTGAGAAGAGAGGACCTCACCTGAGAGATTATTGCTGTTAGATGGGTGTGAACATGTATGTGGGGCAGTTTCTTGACAGGTGACTTGACAGTGGAGGGCCTATCCCACTCTTCTGCAGATGGGCCTAGATAACACGAGAGGCAGGCTGAGCAACTCATCAGGAGCCAGTCAGGAAGTAGCACTCCTCCATGGCCTCTGCTTCAGCTCCAGCCTCCAAGTTCCTATTTAAGCTCCTGCCCTGACTTCCCCAGATGGTGGACTCTACTCCGTAAATTTAAACGCCCCTCTCTAAGCTGCTTTGGTATGGTTTTATCACAGCAACAGAGAAGGACACTGACAGGGTTACAGGTGCAGCCACCACACCCCAAGTGCTTCACATATATATATATATAGATAGATAGATAGATAGATAGATAGATAGATAGATATAGATAGATAGATATAGATAGATAGATAGATAGATAGATAGATAGATGTACAGCCTCATCCTAGGTTTTCTTAAAGCAGGATTCACACCACCTCCTTCCCTGAACCACTACTGCTGGGGCAGCCCCTCTGTTCTAAAGAACTAAAAGTACAAATCCGTACATCCCGCTTTCTGCTACCCACCAAGCATTCCAAGAGGAACTGACAGGATGACTGCAGAGCTATATAACGTTTAGCTGAGAAAGGTGCAAACTATAGTGTTCAGGGACACATTAGCCAGCCTCTATAGCATCAGACAAGTTGTAAAAGTTTTGAGTTGTTTCTGATCACAAGTTATATTTTGTTCTCAGTTTTGAGACAGGATCTCCTGTAGGCCACGTTGGCCTTAAATTCCCTATGAAGTTGAGATGACCTTGAACTCCTGATCTCCTGCTTCAATCCCACAGTCCCAGGGCTGGGATTACAAAAATGTGCATAAGCCTCATTTTATGTGCATCTGGGAAATAAACCTAGGGCTTTGTGCATGTGAGGCAAGTATTCTATAAACTAAGCTGCATTTCCATTCTCCACAGATCATTTATTTCAGTAGACTGGAACCAATGCTATTTAATTAAATAATGGTAATAGAAATGTTGCATTTAGGAGCTGTGCAAAGTAAAGACTGTATGATGTTAGAACAACTTATCAAACTTGAAGAGGTATTCTGTGGGGTGGGGCCAATGAGATGGCCTTCACAGACAGAAGATTGATATCTGTATGGGGGTGTAATGAAAAGAATGAGAGACATATTTGTTAATGTTGAAAAAGAGAAGCAATAAAAAAACCAATTCTATCGGTTAGAAAGGAATTAGAGGTATTTTTGTGGAAAATGGCTTTCAGGTGTTTGTGTTTATTTATATGCACATGTATATTCAGACATGTATAATAATCTTAATATCCTGTAATTATTTGGTACCTTCAAGCAGATGCCAAAATTAGAGGCAAAATTATTTCCATTCTTACCATCCTTGTTTTTGAGGGCGTGCACAAGTCAAATGATAACAGCCCATACACAGACCTAACATCTTCTCACCACTGTAGGAAAATGATTTCCACTCATGTCTGTCTCTGGCTTCATGCCTTATGACCATCCTAGTGGTTTTTCATTTGGTCTTGCACAGCAGCATGGTGTACATCCTACTTCTGGAAAACCATGGAATAATAAGCTTTTAATGGTGTTGACCTGCGCTGTTACTCAGTCACCCCTATATGTTAGGAGGCTGAGGCAGGAGATTGCTATGAGTTCTAAGTCAACCTAGGCTACAGAATCAAAGAGCCTTGTCTCTACAACAAATTGTAGTTCAGTGCTCAAGGTATAAGGGGGAATCACATCCTATTTGCAAGAAGCACATGTAGTGATCAGACCTGATGCCTAACTACATTCTCTTAAAAAGAACTAGAGTTCCTTGGGGGGGGGGGGGGTTGATAAAGGACAAGACGAAAACGAAAAATCATGTTATGCCTAAAGGAAAAATTAATGAACACATGAAAAAAAGGAAACAAGCTGAAACGGTTACAGCTGGCTAAATCTGGGACAACTTGATCATCAAAGTAAGTTTAAAAAGGAATAAAATAAAATAGGAAACCATGTTGGGTAATTTTACAAATTTAAAAGACAAAGTGAAAGCTTTTTCTTGTAGAAAATGTCAGATGAATGATGAATTTGTTTTTTAATTTGCCATCTGGCTACCACTGTAGTAATAATGGATTCAGTCACAAATCTTCAATGGCTACTAAAGTTTGTTGGTCAGAATTTTAAATAGGCAATTTACATAACCTCAAAGTGTCACTCCCACAAAATAAGTATCATTTACTTATTAATAAGCACAAAAATACCTTTCAGCTAACTTTTCAAAGTTTGTCAGACAATATCTTGATCGTGTGATGGAACTGAAGATAACCTGTAATGGCACAAATGAGCTATGCCTCCTGACAAAACACACTGGCAAGCACAAAATGTCTGTGGTATTCTGCCAGAGATGTATACTCTAAATGTACTTCTGAGAAGACAGAGATGGCGCAGAACGGCTCTTGCAGAGGACCTGAATGCGATTTTCACAAATGCCTGTTAACTCCAGCTCCAGGAAATCCAACCTCTCTGGACTCCATGAGCATCTGCAATCAAACATGCAAGAGCATATACACACAACCAAAAATAAAGTAAATTCTCAAATCTACTGGTGAGAAGACATCAAACTAACTCAGATGGAGGAACATTCTGCAAAATAATTAGACTACTTAAAAAAAAAAGTCAGCCAGGTGATGGTGGAGGCTGTTAACTGCAGCACTTGGGAAGCACAGGCAGGCATATCTCTTTAAGTTTGTATGTGTTTGGGTGGGGGTGGGGGGTCAGAGGGTGGAAAGATGGCTTAGTGGTTGTGAGCATTTGTGTGCTCTTCCCAGCACCTGCATGACGGCTAACAGCTGTCCACAGCCCCCATTCCAGGAGATCTGACACCCTTTTCTGACTTTGGAGGGTACCAGGTATACATGCAGGCAGAACATTCATACACACAAAATAAAAATAAATCTTTAAAAAATGTCAAATTACTAAAAAGAAGTCTGATGAACCACTCCTCTTTGAAAGAGACTGAAGAAACATGACAAGCAAGTGTTTAACAGTATCCCTAAGCCACAGGTAAAAGAGGTAGAGAGGTTTTCTAGTTTTGTTTTTGCTGTATATGATATAATCAAGAGACCAGTGCAGTATGAGAGGGATACAGTTTGCCTTGATTATCAATTTGAATGGACAGAGAGCTGCCCGGAGTCAGTGAAGCAGTTTTAGGTGTGGCTATGAGAGCGTTTCCAAGATCACTGCCACGGTAGCACCCGCAGGAAAAAGCTCACCACAGAGGTGTGTGGAGCCATCTGATACCCAGGGCTCCAGCTGCAACACAGGACAGAAGAGCAAACACTGGTGCAGATAAGCTCTCACTGTCCTGAGTATCTGTCCCTGTCACTCTGTGCCTCCTGGCTGCAGTGAGGTAAGGCCCCTCTGCCACACTATTATACTTCACCAAAGGTCCCCAGCAACGGAGCCAGAGGATCAGGGACTGAAACCCCAAAGCATTTCTAAGTTACTATCTTTTAGTAACTTATTAATCTTTTATTACAATGAACAACTTTAAAATAAAAAATCTGCTTCAGTAGCAAGTTAGTATCTAGTATCTACCTTTCTTTAAACACAATTTTAAAGCTTTTCTAGAGTTATCTTTTTCACAAGAGTTGTCCTGTTGGACTGGCCAGGAAGTCACATGTTTATTAGATCACGCTGTTTCCTTTAGGAGTACGAGTTCAAGCTAGGCAGTGGCACACATATGAAATCCTAGCCCTGGGGAGGCTGAGGCAGCAAAGATCATGAGTGCTAGGCCAGCCTGGACTACTGAGAGAGATCTTAACTGAGAAAAGAAATGAGTTCTAGTTCACTTATCTTACAGTGCCCAAAGTGGGAGTGAAGTCAAGATGGTTCTGTTGATTAACCACTCACTCTTACTTACTAGGTATCATATTAGAGTTGAGATAAAGGGGGGGGGGGGAAGCCTTTAAAACAATTAAGATTCATACCTTTGTCCTCAAGAGAGTAATTTAGTATATGAAGGAAAGAAACTAACAGAATGTTGTCAATAGGAGTCATAAAAAGTCAGGTTAGGAATCCGGAGAGATAGCTTGGCAAGTAAGAGTGGTTACAGCTCTTCCGA
This sequence comes from Acomys russatus, assembly GCF_903995435.1. Classification (NCBI taxonomy): domain Eukaryota; kingdom Metazoa; phylum Chordata; class Mammalia; order Rodentia; family Muridae; genus Acomys; species Acomys russatus. The sequence goes on along the minus strand of NC_067140.1, from coordinate 66,335,692 downwards.
AGGACCTGGGTTTCGTTTCCAGCACCTATATGGTGACTCACAACCACCTGTAACTACAGTTCCAGAGGATCTGGTGACATTTTCTGACCTTCGTGGGCTCCAGGCATGCACATGGTACATACACATATGTGTAGGCCAAACACATCAAACACACAAGATAAAATAAACAAATATAAAAAGAAAGAAAACAGAGAAGTGAGCTTAGGTGGCAGCTGCCTATCATCCCAGCTCTCAGAAGGCCAAGATAGGAATGTTCAAGTCTGAGGCCACCCTACTAATACAGCAAGATCCTACCTCAAAAATAAAAACATTAAATTCAGAAAGTAGAAGTTTTCAAGCACTATTGGACAGCAGTTATGATTTAAATCTAATCTGATGACACAAGATTCCTTCAAGTACTTTTCTTTCTTCTGGTAGAGACTCAATCCTGAGCATGCTAGACAAGTGCTCTCAACTGAGGGACAGCTCCAGCTCTCTTTACCCTTTGCTTTTAAGCAAGATCTTACTATAACTTGACCAGGTTAGCCTTGAACTTACTGCGTAGCCAGGTAGCCCTTGAATTACCCAACCATAAATAATACTTTTTATACAGAAAGTTTTAGTCCTTTGTAACTAAAGTGAGTAACAGAAGGCAGAATGAGATGCTAGGTGAAGCTACCCGGGCTCAGCAAATAGTATGTGAGCTCAGTTCTGCTGCCGTGGAGTTCAATGTGCAAGTAATGCAAAGCATGCTTCAGTAAGAGCATCACCAAACTGTAGACCACAAAGTTCCTTCTGAGGCCAACATTTACATTATATGTTATGTGGATTATCATACAAGCATACGGACTACCACATGATTTGATTAAGCAACCTGACAGAAAAATCATAGAGGACTAGAGAGCTGGCTCAGCAGTTAAGAGCACTGGTTGCTCCCCAAGTTCTCTGAAGCACCACTGTAGCTCACAAGCCACTGTAACTCCAGTTCTAAGGGATGCAATGCCCTCTGCTCACCTCTGTGGGAACCAGGCACCCATGTGGTACACATAGACCCAGGCAAGCAAAACACTCATCAGATACAAATCTTAAAAGAAACAGAGACACAGAACCAATACTGTCACCAGACTTGCAGCACTGAAGAAATACTGTTTGAAGCTGAGTTTAGTGGTTTGTGTCTATAATCCTAGCACTTGAGAGGTAAAGGCAAGAGGACAGGGTCTGAAGACAGTCTGGGCTACACAGGAAGACTATCTATTTTTAAAATATAAATGTTGAGTCGGGCATGGTAGCACATGCCTTCAATCCCAGTACTCAGGGAGGCAGAGGCAGGCGGATCACTGTGAGTTCAAGGCCAGTCTGGCCTACAAAGCAAGCCTAGGACAGCCAAGGCTACACAGAGAAACCCTGTCTCAAAAAACAAAAACAACACAACAACAACAACAACAACAAAAAACGCGAACAAACAAGAAAGTTGATACACTCTAATATTGCTTCCTTCTTCACATACATATGTGTACTGGATGTCTCTTATAAGAGTACTTGAATTAGACTCACCAAAATAATTCAAAATAATTCCATCTTAACACTGTATCTGCAGGGAGGATGCCTTTTCCACATAAATTTCTTTTCAGGGGCTACCATTCAGCCCATCTGTAGAAGGCCTGGTCCTGTAGAACAAATATAACCCTGGGGTTGGGCAGACATGAGTTCAAGACCCAGCTCAGACGTTTAGAGTCAACCTTTTCAGTCTTGCCGTGATTCTGTAGAATGCTAAAAGGGCTGTATGAGATAACTGGCTATACAGAGAGTGAATGAAATGCTTCTCTGCTCGGGGACTGTCATCTTCCACTGACTGCAGAGAGCCACTGTACAGCATAACCCTGCATCAGCAATACTGTATGATATGCTTACAAATTAGGTAGGCAGAGCCCGTGTTATGTGTTCTTATTACAAAAATAAAAGTCACACGAGAAAAATTCTGCAGGTGATGAACATGTCTTTTACAATCACTGTGGTGATGGCCTCACAGTTTCCTATGCCAAACTTCATCAAATTGTACACATTTAACTGGAGTCACAAATAAAAAAAGGCTTATTCCCTTTTTTCCTGGCAAAATGGAAACCTCGACTGAGAAACTGCCTCCATCAGACTGGCCTGTGGGCAGGTCTGTGAGACATTTTCTTGATTGATGACTCATGTGGAAGAGCCCAGCCACTGGACAGTGCTACTCCTTGGCAGGTGGCCAAGCCATGGAAAGCCAGTTAGTAAGGAGCACTCCGCCATGGCCTCTGCTTCAGTTCCGGCCTCCAGCTCTGTTCCTGGCTTCCCTTGGTGATGAACTATACTGGGAACATGTAAGCTAAGCAAGGCCTTTCCTCTCCAGGGTTCTTTTGGCCAGAATGTTTTATCAAAGCAACAGAAACTAACTAGAATACCTCACTAAAACTGTTGTTAATGATAATAACAGTAATAAAAAAAATAATAATAATAGCTGAATTTAAGAACCTTGCTCTATTAAAGAGACTTAAGCCATGAAGTACTACGATTAGATCAGGAAGCCAGGAAGATCTTTTCAGGTAGTATGCATCCAAGAACTTGGAACAAGGAAGGAAGGAATAATGATTAGAGATGGTGTAAGTCTTATCTAGGTGGGGACTTCTGTGAGGGACATAGGGACATGAGAAATGGTCCAAAGCAGGCAAATTTGAGAGACAAAACCATAACCTATTGCTAGTGATCTGAGTAACAGCATTTAACTGGTGTAGCTGCTGGGTTGTTGTTCCACTCACCAGGACAAAGATTCGAGAACAGGTCTGTCCTGAGTCTGATGCAGGTGTCTGGGAAGCATCTCAATGGGAAAACAAGCAGGTTGCTGCTTATCAACCAGATCTGATCTAAGGATACATTTTCTCCCTAATTCACAAGAAACATGAAACCAAAGACACACTCAAGTCCTTCCAAGAATGCGTATGGTAAGACACAAGGCTGATGATGAACTTAGGTAAGTCCAAGAGCGGACAAAGAAAACCAGGCAAACACTGGCAGATGACAGCCTGAGGGAAGTGAAGAGACCAGAGAGGTAAAGATAAATAGGACAGTGCGCCATGAAGGGGAAATCTGTTCAGGATTTAAACACTATAATTTACTAACTTACCCAGTTCCTTTCCCTTTCTTCCCTCCCTGGACTTTTCTACATTTTCCTTTGTTAAAACCAGGAAGGTAAAAAAAAAAAAGGCAGTTTCTGTGATTATGAAGCACACAGAACAACCACTGGAGGCGCTACATTCGAGACTCTATACATACACAGAGCCAACCTGAGAGTCAAAGTACCCTAGAAACAGAGCATCCAGCCTCTCTCTCCTCCCAACCATAGGCCCTACTACTGTACTGCTGTAATCATGGTTGGCCTTTCCCGTCCAATAGAGATGGTAAAACTGTCCCCTAAAGTTGAGTGACATTCAGACCCAGGGAGACTATGAGTAATAAAAAAGTAATGATCCTTCTAACTTTAGGTGGTTCTAAGTGTTGATGGTTCAGATCTGCCAATGAAAAGCACTGGGCTGACAGAACCCGCTCTGCTGCTTTTGCAGGTTTAACCCCTTAGAGCTCCAGATTGCTCAACTGTTAGGAGACAGACTGTGGGAAGGTGTTACACTCCAACCAGGCGGGACTGGCTGTGCTTGCTGGACTTGAATGTATAAATAAATGAAGGCATTTTAAACAGCTTGGGAAGTTCAGTTTGGTCACTAAGGGGCTGGAAGAATTTCACCTGTGAAATTTTAACATTTTATTTTTTTTAAAGAGTGAAGAGTCAGGCACAGTGGTACACGCCTGTAATCCCAGCACTCGGGGAGGCAGAGACAGATGGATCTCTGTGAGTTCAAGGCCAGCCTGGTCTACAAAGTAAGTCCAGGACAACCAAGGATACACAGAGAAATGCTCTCTGAAAAGCAGAAGGAAAAAAAAGTGAAGAAAGACAAAATACAGAAAAGGAATAAGTTTTCCCACTTCTATACAAAGTTACTGTTTACAACTACAATTAAACAAGCCTTAAAAAACGTGGGTTTTATTGCCACTTTACTAAGTTAATTTACAGCCCTTCTGTTCACAAAAGCCCTCCCCAGCATCCAATCCACACACAGAACTGGCTGCTCTAGCCACTGCTTGTTCCACAGGCGCTCCCTCAAAGCAGAACCTCTGGAAACTATGGATGATGATAAACAAGAGCTGTAGGACAGCAGGGTCCCACCTGTCCTTGCTTCCCTGGTGCCAGGGTTACTGGTGCCACCAGGCTTGGCTTTTTCACTTGTATTCAGGAGAATTGAACAGAGGTCCTGATGCTTGCCCAACAAGCACTTTACTGACTGAACTTTCTCCCCAAACTCCTAAGGATGCTTTTGTAAAGGGGAAATTGGAGGCTGGTGGGGGGGGGGGTGAGAGAATTACCTTTTACTACGATTTTCTCAATATTTTAACATATACAACTATCAATTACTTAAGCATGTATATCATTTTTAAATGCAAGAAAATAGTTAAAAACAGTTCCAAAGCCATGTGCTATATTGTTTGAATGTTCTATTACAAAATGAGAAGGCCCAGCCAGGAGGGAGCACTGGTGAGCAGCCATGGCACAGGCACAGGCACAAGGATAGGCACAGGCACAGGCACCGGCACAGGCACAGGCATCAAGCTACTGACAGGTCTCCCTCCTTGCCAAGTGGAGAAGGATGCGCATCACTGGAGATACCATAAGAACAAGGGAAACAGAAACATCAAGGTGAGAAGATCCGGTCTCTCACACATCCCCATCACTCTAGCAACAGTACTTAAGTGCCATTCTCTTTACTGATTTATCAGTTAATCAGTTCATATTTGGAAACCACATGCACAATTCCCAACAGCTGGATTTCAACTTCTTCCTTTACACAGAAGTTCCACTTGCCAATAACCCTCTTTCAAAGACCCAAACATGGAACTGTTTTATTATTTATTTATTTCTGTGTAGCCTTGGCTGTCCTGGACTCACTCTGTAGACCACGCTGGCGTCGAACTCGCAGTTATCCTGCCTCTGCCCCCCAAGTGCTAGAATTAAAGGCATGGGCCACCACAGCCTGGCTTATTCTGGTATTTCAAGACAGAGTTTCTTTGTGTAGACCTGGCTGTCCTGGAACTTGCTTTGTAGACCAGGCTGTTCTCAAAAATCACAGAGATCTGCCTGCCTCTGTTTCCAGAGTGCTGAGATGACGGGCGTGTACCACTGTGCCTGGTCCCCAAAACTGGAACTATTACCACTTTTCCTACTTAGCCATATTTACCCATGTGTCCCAATTGCATCGCCATGGCTTCACACTAAACCAGGTCCAAATGTAATCACCAGTTCTGGGGGAATCTGATGCACTGGGATCTGACACCCCCTTCTGGCCTCTGCAGGCACCAGGCATACAAGGGGTGCAGAGGCATATATGCAGGCAAAACACCCATCAACATAAAAATTAAAAAAAATTTAAACCTATGTTTCATGTGAGCCTACAGTCTGTAAAGTGTTTGCTATGCAAGCCTGACCTGAGTTCAATCCCAGAACCCAGGTAAAGGAAGAAGTCTATTCCACGAAGTTGTTTGACATGTGCTGTGGCATGTGTACTTCTCTTCACAGATACATCATACAAACACGCTCACAATAGCAACACATAAAAATAAAGTTTAAATAATTCTGTGATCCATGAAATTAACTATTTTTCATCATTATGGGTGAAAAACTACCTTCCCTTTTTCTCTCCTTTCCTTGTTGGCACTGAACCCAAGACCTTGTGCATGGAGACAGGTACTCTACTGCTAAACTGCACTGCCATCCTTGTAAAGCTCATTCTAGTGTTCCACAACAAAGCAATGCAAAAGTCTACTTTTAAGTCAACACTTGGTTTTGACGGGTGAACACGGCTCTAAAAGGAAGAAGCTCTGTGATGTGACATCCCCACCATTCAGTAGCACAAACACTCTGCTTTAAATTAAAAGCTGGATATGGGGCTGAGGAAATGGCACAGTGGGTCAAGTGCTTGCCACAGAACACATAAGTATAAGACCTGATTTTTGGGTCCCCAGTGCCCATGTCAAAAGCCAGGCTTAGTGGCACACGTCTGCAATTCCAGCACTGAGGAGGCAGAGACAGGTGGATCCTTGGAGCTCACTGGCTGGCTAGCCTAGTTCAATCTGTGAACACCAGGTTCAGTGGGAGACCATTAAAAATGGTATAGAGTGCAGAAGACACCCAATGTTGACTTCTGAACACACACACACACACACAGCAAGCAACACACATACCCTCTCCCCACACACAAATAGGTAAGGAATTTCATACATGCAATCCAAGCACTCAGAAGACTGAAGTGGGGAAATCAAGACTAGCTTGGGCTACACACCTAAACTCCATCTCATATCCTCCCTGCCCTAAAAAGTAACAGAAGCCCAGAACCACAAAAATAAACTAATTAATTGGTCTAGCAAATGTCCATCTTCTCTGATGCATTTACTCTTAACAACTAGTTAGAAGATGTCACTTGGACTACGATCTGACAGCACCTGCCAGGCAAGCATGAGGACCTCAGTTTGGTTTCCAGAGACTACCTAGAAGGTAGGCTTGTGGGGGGTGGGGGCACTTATGATCTCAGTGATAGGAGATACAGACAGGAAAATCCCTGGGCTTCACTGGCCAGCCAGACTGGACTACACAGTGAGGTCAAGCCAAGTGAAAGACTATGTCTCCAAAAACCATTTTTTTAAAAATCCCAAGGTGTGTGTGTGTTGGGGGTGTGGAGAGATGGCTTAGCGGTTAAGACTACATAGTCCTCTTGCAGAGGATCCAAATTCAGTACCCATGTCAGCTGGCTCACAACCACCTATGACTCTAGTTCCAGAGGGAGCCAATGCCCTCTTTTGGCCTCTACTCAACATGAATATACCCCTGCACACATGAACTCTCTCCACACACATCTGCATACGGTTGTACATACATGCAATCCCCAAAATAAAATAAAAATCTTTTTAAAAAATAACAAGACAAGGCATGGTGAGATAGAGCATTAGGTAAAAGTGCTTGCTGCCAAGCCTGACAATCTGAGTTGCCTTCTCACAACTCACATAATGGAAGGAAAAACCCAAATCCCATAAGCTGTGCTCTCACCTCCAACCACATGCCATGGCCCAGGAGTGCACACACACAAAATAAGTAAATGTAAAATTTTTAAAGTGTCTAACACCTGAGGAACAACACCCAAGTTGATCTCCAGCCTACACAGATGTGTGTACATACATATGTACCTACAGGAGCAAACACACAAGACAAATCTTTTCATGCCTATTATTCATCTTTAATAATTACCAATATATGGCAAATCTTTTCTCATCTATAACCCTCCAGATACACGGAATATTTTAAAGCAACTTCCAGACATATTACTTCATCCTCAAGTACTTCAGCTCTTATCTCTAAGACAGAAATAGTCATTTTAAGTATGCCAATACTATCATCATATGTAAAAAGACTATAATCCACTAAAAATCATCTAACATATGAGGGCTACTCAAGTGATTCCCAATGGCCTCAAAAACGCCGTTTTATAATGGTGTGGGTACAGATAAGGTCTGCACATCACACTTAGCTGGTGTCTACTCTTTTCCGCATGCAGACACTCTCTCCTTTTCTCCTGACATGCATCTGATGTCAATGAGCTCACTTTGCTCTACAGCACTTCTCACAACATAATTAAGAACATCCTAAAACTGTTACACCTTGAGTCGTAGTTCTTATTTAATTTGTGGAGCAGGAAACAGGAATATTCATGAATGGTGCCATGCTCTTCCTGTCCTGTTGCACAGAGACGTAAGGGTTTAGTTATGCCAGTTTTGGAGCTGGTGTGATTTATCTGAAGTTTGTTAAATGGTTTTAACATTATTGATGATTAATGCACAGGTCCTTTATCTCATTAGATCATCACACAGAAACTTTATTTTACAGAAACAGATTTAACATTTAACAGATTTAAGATTATAAAACCCTGTTTGCAAGTTCCTTTACGTGTAAAATTGAGGATTTTTTTAAAAAGATGGAACAAAATCACAATGACAATCTAAGTCTGTAAATCAAACCACAAAACTACTTTAGTCCCCCTAAAATGACCGAAGAGTGAAGACAGTGAGTGTAGACAAGGGAGCGGAGAAACAGACACTCTCAGACAGCTGCTGGGCTGTCATATGCTGTAATGGTTCCAGAGAGCAGCTCCGCAGCCCCTCGGCAAACTGAACAGAATTAAGCATCTGCTTAGCACCTCTGCTGCTAGATCTATATAGCTGATAAATTATATGCATAAACCCTTCACAAGCAGGAAAGGGTACCTGCAAATCATATACCTAATAAGAGAACAGATCAAGAATGCATAAAGAACTCAATAATAAAAGAAACCATGTTTTAAAAATTAAAAAATCTGAAGAGACTTTTTTCAAGTGTCATATACTAATAGCCATAAACACACAGAAAGACAATCGAGCCTCCCCCCACCTCCCTTTGGTTTTTTGAGACAAGGTTTTCTCTGTGTAGTCTTGGCTGTCTTTCTAAGAAAAAAGAAGCCATTACTCTCGTGGCTGGAGAAATAGCTCAGAGGTTTAGAGACTATTCTGTCCTTTCAGAGAACCTGAGTTTGGTTTCTCCCACCTACATCAGATGGTTCACAACTGCCTGTAACCCCAGCTCCAGGGGACCCACTGTGATTTTCTGGCTTATGTGGGCACCGGCATTCATGTGTACATACCTATACACACAGATGCATAATTTAAAAATAAAATAACTTAAAAAGCAGTTACTTTCTCATTCATTATCAAGAATGAGACCTTTGCGGCTGGAGAGATGGTTCTATAGGTAAGAGCATTTTATGCTCTTTCAGGGAACCCAAGTTCAATTCCAAGCACATCAGGCTGCTCGCTACTCTTTGTAACTCTAGTCTAGACTAGCAGCTCTCAACCTGTGCGTCTCAACCCCTTTGGGGTAACATATCAAACATCCTGCATATCAAATATTTACATTACAATTCATAACAGTAACAAAATTACAGTTATGAAGTAGCAATGAAATAATTTTATGGCTAGGGGTCACTACAACATGAGGGACTGTATTACAGGGCTGAAGTATTAGGAAGGTTCAGAACCACTGGACTAGAGGATCTAATGGATTCTTGTGGCCTCCTCGGGCACCTGCGTGGTCACACTGTACAGAGAGCAGCCATGCATACATATACACATACAATAATAAAAAATAACATCTTAAAATCTTGAAGAGATCAGTCACAGATTATTTATCTAATACTTTTTTAGGCAGCAAAAAGCTGGCTGTTTGTTTTTAAAATAAGGATCTCATCATGTAGCCTAGGCTAGCCTCATCTAATCCTCTTTTCTCAGCCTCTGAGGTGTATGGGGATTATAGGTATGTATTACCAAGCCTAGCAAAAATTGGTGCGCACACACATGGACATGAACACACACACACACACACACACACACACACACACACACACACACACACGGAAGTTTTGATGGCTATTCTTAGTTGTTAACTTCACTACATCTGGAATTGACCAAAATGCAAGTGGCTGAGTACATGAGTGAGGAACTTTCTCTTAATTAAATCATTTGAGGTGGGCAGAACCACCTGTAACCTGAGCCACACCTTCTGCTGGCAGCCTGTATAAAAGACATGAAAGAAGGAGGCGCTCACTCTCTGCCTGTTGCCCTCACTCTCGCTGGCAAGTCCATTCCTTCGCTGGCATTGGAGCCTGACTTCTTTGGAGTTCTGGCAATACTGAAGCCAAGATAAAACATCCAGCCTCATGGACTGAACAATTACTGGACTCTTGGACCTTCTGTTGGTAGACAGCCATTGCTGGACTAGCTGGACCGCGGCCTGTAAGCCATTCTAACAAGTCCCCTAAGTGCATGTGCTTACACACATTCATTCTGTGAGTTCTGTTCCTCTAGAGAATTCTGACTAATACACAAATCATCAACAACTACCACAAGATAACAAGTGAATGATAACCTGACTTGTTTGCCCACAAGGGGGACAAGGAACGGAGCCTCTTCTTTGTGTACAAGTATGTGTGGAAGTACAAAACTACCTCTTTGCCTGTGTGTGGAGGCTAGAGGACACCCTAATGTGTCATTTCTGAGGAGCCATCCACCTTGAGCTTATTTAGTAATAAATAAAAAAAAATACTGTGTGCATGTGATTGTTTAACCTACAAAGCCAGAAGACATCCGATCCCCTAGAGCTAGAGTTCCAGGCAGCTGAGAGCTGCCAGATGTAGACACTGATAACCAAACTCCAGTTCTCTGCAAGAGCAGTACTTACTCTTAATGACTACTAGGTTCCTTTTTCTTAATGTTTCATTTTTATTTCTTAAATTGTATGTGTGGACACCAGTGCAGCTGCCCTTGCAGGGCAGAGGCGTCTGAGCACCTGGAGCTGGCAATATATATAGGAAGTTATGAGCCAACCGATGTGGGTGCTAAAAACAAACTCTGGTCTTCTGCGAGAGCACTCAGTGCTTTTAACCAGTGAGCCATCTCTCTAGCTCCTACACCTATATGTTTTTAAGAAATAAAGTAAGGACTAGGATTTGTCTTTGATAGTGCTAATAGAATGCCAAGAAACAGTGACACTACTGCAAATCAGCTCAACTTCAGCACTAAATTAATCTCCGGACTCAGTAAGCCCTGTTGAGGGGTAAGTGTCCAATAAAATCATCCAAAAGTAACCATACAAAGAAAAAAGGAAAAGAATAAAACAGCCTTCACATATTACATGGAACACTACATTTTAAACAAGATACAGAAATGAGTAAATATCATTTTATGATATTAAAATTTCAGAAATCGTATTCTACGTGTGCTAACAGATAACATCAATGTCAGTACAATGTCAGATGCAAACTGATGTGAATTTTGAGTAAATACAGTTTTACTTAGTGGATTCTCTTTTCCATGGAGAATATATTAAAATAAACCTTAATTCTGGGCAGTCAGTTTCCTGCTGAGCTTTAATAAGTCTGTGTTACACTACTGCTATTTTTGCACCCGGGACCAAAGCAAAAATTTTTTCTTCCGTTTTGGAATTTGGAACACTTACTAGTTCCTGCACTAGAAGGAAAAAGACAAGATTCTATATTTGGCCAGCTTCCTGCTTAAAACTCAAGCCTGCATCTCATTTCTTCACATGAAGATAGCAAAAATAATGCAACAATGTTTACAAACTGACACTGAGGTCCTCCAGGAACGGTACTGGACAAATACAAATGCCAGAACTGCAAAAAGTAAACCACCATAATCCACTTCTGACCTTCCTGCGCAAATCACATGACTTCTTCTGAACTAGGCTGGAGTTCAGGGTTGCAGAGGAACAGGCATAGGAGTGTTGGAAAACCCTTACAGACGATTCTGCTAGATATTCTGACTTAAATTTATTGAGCCACACTTCAGGGGAGAGAATAAACAGGCACAGCCTCAAAGGAGTGGCAACTTGTTGGTGTATCTAAAAATAAAAATACACACAGGTCTTTTGATCCAGTAGTTCCTTTTCTTAAAATGCATTGTTCAGATAACTGTACATATGAACATATAATGAGGGATGCTCACTGCATTCTTATAAGAGAAAAACCTAGAAACAAAGTTTAACATAAAGACTAGTTACAAATACATGTTAACAGTCCTGTGTTTAGATAAAACAGCTTATTTTACAGCTGTGAGAAAAAAAAAAAGTAAGAAATGGTTGTTCTTCCAGAAGACCTGGGTTCAATTCTCTGCACTCACATGGCAGCTCACAGTGGTCTATAACTCCAGTTCTATAGGATCCAACAACTTTTCTGGCCTCCAAGGGCACTTGGCACACAAGTTGTACACAAACATACATAGGCAAAACAACCACACACATACATTTTTAAATTGAAATTTAAAAAAAAGAAGTGTCAACACAAAGAGTAAACAATACTTTATGCTAATATGGAATGATTTCCTAAACACTTGCTAATTTAAAAAGAGTAAAGTGTGACTGGTATAGCCACAGAGGGAGGAGTGAATACATGTTTATAAAGGAGGAGGGTTTATGGATTCTAGAAACTTCAGCCATCCCTGGAAGTGGTTTGGAGATAATAGGAAGACTTTCTTTCTCTACATATCCTTTTTGGCTGCTAGAATTTTCCTCTCCAATGTTTTAACTGGCTTTTCCTAAACTGAGTAAGACTCTCTTAAGAGGAGCATTTATCCTGAGTCTAAGAGAATGTGATCCTCCTCCTGTGAGTCTGGCCCACTGGCTCCTAAACTACACAGCTATCAATAAGCACACTGCCCCATAACGCCCCCAAATGACCCTTCCAAGTCCCTGATTCCTTCAATGCCTCCTCTACATTGTCAAAACCCTAACACAACAACAGAAGCCTTCACTCTGGTCCGAACCGAACCGCCAGTCCAGCTATACCTCTTCCCAGCTCCCTTAGAGTTCTCCTCCTCCAAGGCAGCCTGTTCTCCCACCGCCACCTTCCACCCCTACCCATTACACTCCCCAACCCCCCCCCCCCCCCCCACTGATGTCGCCTCATGATCTGAAGATCCCTTCCCAGGAAAGCCTTCCCAGACTACCCAGGCAGAGAGGCTCTGGAAACAGACTGTCAGAATTCAGATTCTGACTATTTCCTCATCTGTCTACTCACTCAACTTCCTAGTCCTGCAGTGTAGGAATGAGCCCTTAGAATTACTGAAAAGATTAAACGAGATAATCCACGCAAGGCATTTATAATATAGCCTGTCACAGGCAAATAGAAAGCACCAATTATTATTATTCTAGTAACACCTATGATGTAACTGTTTATATCCGTCTGTCCTGCACTGGTCTGTAATCGTCTCAAACATAAGAATATGACTTTCTCACTTTCAGTTTGAATCCTGAGCACTTTACCTGTCAAGCATATGAAGAGGTTTGCTTTTGTGGTTCTGTATTCACCCGCACAATATATCCGTGGCTAAAAGGTACCCAGTGAAGTCTCCTGGATCCAACCATGCCTTAGAGTGAACAGGTGAGGTCACTTGGGGTAGAGCTGAAAACCACTGAGGAGTTTTTGGCCTTCCAAGGACAGCTGGGCAGACTAGAAGCAAGTGGGATATAAAGTCTGCCAGCTTCTCCCTGGTGACTACTTATGCGGGCTGGGTGTGCCAGACTTGGAGAGACAGGGAATCAGAAAAAGAAAGCCCTAGCCCTACACTCCAAGCAGGCTGTCAGGGAAGTAGTTAAGGACCTACAAGATAACTAAGACGACTTCTAATAGGGAGAACTTAACTAAGACATAGCCCCTCCTCAAGAAGCTTCTCGAAGAGTTAATATGGAGGGTCAGGCTAGCAGCTCGGAATGGCTAACCCTGAAGCCGTGGGGAAGAAGAATGAAGGGATCAAGGTAACCATAAAAGACTAAGTTTAGGCAAGCCTGTCCTTGCAGGAAATGATAAGGCATTCGGGGGTTTCATTCATCTCATGAGGGAAGGAAAGTGAGGGTTTGTTTGTTTGTTTGTTTGTTTGTTTTAAGTGCACAATAACAGCATCAGATCTACGTTTTTGAAGAGAGTATCCAGGCAGAAAGATGTTTGTTCGTCCTATCACAATCTATCCCCATCCACCATCTTTTGGTTTTCTGGATGCCTCAATAGTTAGCAGATAACAAGTGATGGCATATGGGGCGGCATCAGACTGCTTTTCAACAGGGATCCCCTATGCTGGCCAAGGGCTTCAGCCAGCATTGCTCTGTCTTGGAATATTTCTTTTTTTCTTCTCCCTTGTCTTACAAATACCACTGACAACAACAAAAGCCTTAATATACCAGGATCATCGCTGCCTCTGTGGTTTTTATTTTTACGAAATACAATTAGGTGTTAGCCCCCTCCCCCTTCCAAGTGGCAATTTTTAAGATTTACTGAAAGTAAACAGAAGAGATGTGCTTTCCCGAGTGGCTCGTTTTGAATTTGGGTAAGAATTTTGAGTCCGTATTTTTCTGGTTAAGCATACACAACAGTTGGGAATGGGAGGCTGAGAGGGGCCTAGGAGTAGGACCAGGAAAGGTTTTTGAGGGGGCGAAAAATGATCACTGCGTGAGCCACCTATCTCCTCCCATTAAATGGACCTGAACAAATACCGTTCTCGCTGCTCAAAAGTTTTTTGTTTTTTGGCTTGTTCCCCCCCCCCACCACCACCACCACCTTTCAGAATGAACTATGGCCCGGCTGGAGGAGGACGTCCGCAAAGTTCCAGCCAGTCCGTGCCCCGCACATTTCCGGGACCCCCTCCCCCTGTCCCCCGTGCCAGGATGCACAAGCCAGAGGCGCTCCTCCAGGACGGGATCCCGGGACCGCTCCCACGCGCGGCAGGGCCACCCCACCTTCCCGAGCCCACCCGACGGCGGCAGGCGCGAACGCTTACCTAGCCCGGCGTTGGGCGGGACCGCGGGGGGGACGCGCACGGCAGCTCCGCCTCAGCACCGCGGCGGCGTCTCGGCCCGCCGCTCCCCTCAGGGCCGCCGCCCGGTCCGCTGCTCGAAGCCCCGCGGCGGCGGCGGCGGCCTCGCCTCCATGGCGAGGAGAAGCGGCAGAGAGAGGGACTGGGCGGGAAGAAGCGATGGCGGCGTGGTCCAGGGGGTCTGTGCTAGATGGCCCCGCGAATCCCTGTCAGCGCCTCACTCGCCGCAGCCTCGCTCCCTACGCGGCCTGGGCTGTAAGGCGCTTCGTCATTGGCCGTTGAGAGACGGGCGCTGGTTCGCTGACGCCAGGCGGGCGTCTCCGCCTCCGCGGGCCCCACCCCTGCGCCGGGGCTGCGCCTCGGAGTTCCCCGGGCGACCAGGGGGGTCTCCGGGTAACACGACAAGACGCTCACTCCCCGTCTTCCCTTGGCACCTAACATCTTCCACCTAGCCACAGTCCTACGCCCCTGGGCATGGGCTTTCTTCCTAGTTTACAGATGAGGAGACTGACACCAGGAGCAAGCCACACCAGTAGAGCCCAGGCACTCGAAAGCCATCGCTCCATCCTCCAAATGAGATCCTCATCCGTAATCTCTCCCCAGACCTCACTGCGCCCCCCCCCGCCCCCCGCGCGCCATCCCCACACATCTCCTGCTGCAAGGTACTTAAAGGACAAAGGATGTAATTGCAAAGAGTTTGCCTAGTTCCTAGAACGGGTGGGTGTCATCTTAAATAAACCAGCCCACGTCATCCCCACCCGAACCCCAGGGAAATCTCTCTTGCTTTCCAGATGTGCATGCTGGGCCTGACTCTCTTCAGCTGGGTGGAAAGCACGGCACGTGGTGCTCTGCAGCGGGCGGGGAGATGAAGGGGGAAGATTGAAAGCCCTGTGAGACCAAGGGCGCGGCGGACTCTGTTCTCAGACGTCTGGGCTGCGGTCCCTTGCCTAGTGCTCCTAAACCATATGCCGGTGCTTCGGGAGGTAGCAGTCCCCAGTTGGAGCACTTTGGATGCTGCAAGACCTGGGACGACAGGTTAGAATTCTATGTAAACCATCCTTCTATATTTGTGGAATAAGTGGGTACTGACCAGAGCCGGGGCCTGGGAGTGTGCTTTGAAATGGGCCTTCCTCCCACTGGGTAGTAAAAACCCCTCCTTCAGTAAGATTTGCCCCTCTCGCCCTTCCTCGGCAGGTCCACCCCAGAGACAACCTACCCAAGAGCACTATCCAGTCTCCTAAATGTCAGACTCCAGCCAGTGACGACTGTTACAAGTTCAAGAAGCCTGTGATTTTCTTTCTCTTTCTTAATTTGGTTTTTCGAGACAGTTTCTTTGTGTAACCTTGGCTATCCTGGACTCACTTTGTAGACCAGACTGGCCCGGAATCCATAGAGATCCCCCTGCCTCTGCCTCCCCAGGTGCTGGGATTACAGGTGTGAGCCATGGCGTCCAGCTCCATAAAATGATTTTCTATACTAATATTTGGTAATGTAATTAAATAGAATAAGTGGTTGTCCATGAGACCAAGTGAAGGGCGCTGCCAGGTTTGAGCACACTAGGGAAAATTTGCAGTCAGGTGTGGAGTCAGAGCCCTGGGCTTTCAGGCCTGTCATGTGCTGGATGACCTGAGCCTACCTGACTCTTCCTGGAACCTTCCAGGTACATGCAGCTTGGCAAAGTAACCCGTTCTCAAAAAAAAACACAAAAACAAAAACCTGGAAATTTATTTTCTCTATATAATATTTGAGCAGTGTGGTATTTGTGCAGGTGTGACACAGAATTCCAGAGGAAAGTTCTTAAGTGACCCACCCTAGAGGCCCTGGGAAAGAAGGCTCGGTGTAGACAACTACAGAATAGACTTCTTCTTAACTGCCTCCCTGGTGAAACCCGCCCAGCTCTTGTCCTGCTTGACTCCTAGTCCTTTTCAGAGCTCCCTACCCAATTAGCACTATCAAGAGCGGTCTTGGGAGAAGGGGGGAGGGACCAAGAGAAGGATAAGTGGGGACCCCCCTCAGCTCCCACCCCCGCTTACCTGTAGAACTGGAATAGCAGGGCTGAAGGATAGCAATAGCGGGGGCGCTCTGTCTCCCTATGAGTCAAGTCACTTCCCCGTCCCCCCCACCGCTGCAGCCCACCTTTCTGTGTCTAGGAAAGGAAACAACGAGTTGTTCTCTCAAGTATTCCCAATGCAGGTCAGACACTGGGCGTGGCAAGAGAGCAGGTCAGAGATGGCAGCCCTCAGGAGCTTACATTCTGGGGTGTACATGGATAACAAACAAAATAAGAATGTTTACTAAAGGGCTAAGAGGAAATACATAAATTGAAACAAATGAAAACCAAGTGCCTTCAGGACCACTGTTCAGCTCCTGAGGGTCATTGGCTGAAGTTTTGTAACCAACACAGACAAGGCAGGCTCTCTGTCCCCCCTCATAGACTCCAGAGTTACCATCAGTAACTTAATCTAGAAGTATGGAAGAAATGGGGGGAGGGAGAACTATGAAAATTTTTTTTCTAAGGAAAAAAAAAACCCTAAAAACAGAAGAAAAAAGATCTGTGCACTTCACTGTATATATTTTGCCTGAAAGAAAAACAGCTGCAAATAACTCTCAGTTTCTGTACTGGCTAGTTTCATGTCAACTGACATAACCTAGAGTCATCTGAAAGGAGGGAATCCTCCATTGAGAAAAATGCCTCATTAAGATCTAGTTTTAGGGCATTTTTAAAATTAGTTAGAGTAGAGAGCACAGCCCATTGTTGGTGGTGTCATGTCTGGGCCAGTGGTCCTGAGTTCTGTAAGCAAGCAGGCTGAACAAGCCATGAGGAGCAAGTCAGTAAGCAGCACCCCTTACGGCCTCTGCATCAACTTCTGCCTCCAGGTTCCTGACCTGTTTGAGTTCCTGTCCTGACTTCCTTCAGTGATGAACAGTGCTGTTGAAGAATAAACCAAAGAAACCCTTTCCTCCCCAGGTTGCCTTGGTCATGGTGTCTCATCACAGCAATAGAAACCCTAAGAAAGACAGGAATACCAGAAGCACCAGGATAGTGGGGGTATTGCTGTGACAGACCTGACAATTTTGGGAGGTTTCTGGGAGAATTGTGGAAGGGCTTTGGAAGTCTGGGCTGGAAAAGCCTTTGAGTGTTGAGCGCTCAGTGAGCGGTTCTGCAGGAGCCTGGGAGATAAGAACGCTGAGAGCAGTGTAGACAATGGACGCCTGCCTTGTTAAGTTTGAGGAAATCAAAGACTTTCAGGCCATTTGTGTGAAGAATGTGGTGACTGGGTCAGCTGAAGCTGAAAAATTGGCTGTAATTAACAAGAGGTCAGAGCCACTAAAGAAAACCTTCACTCTGATGGAACAACGAATGCTGGTGAGCTGGGGCTGAACAATCAGCTGTGATTAGGGAGACAACAGCATCATTGATGCCAAGTCTTCTGGGAAGTGTTTCCCTAGGGTCTATACACAGAAGCCGTCTTCCAGAAGTGCTGCAGAAGGTTGTACCTCCTGTTGGCAACCAAGGTTGGTACGGTGGAACTGGTTTTGAAAGCATGGAGGGGTCATGGAAAAGCATCTGAGGCTTGCTATGTGGCAGGCTCTCTCACTAAGAGAGCCCAGGAAAGGATATTGGTAAAAGTGCAGCATTTTGAAGATTCCAGCACCATGAGATGACCAAAAACAAAACAAAACAACAACAAAACCCCTAGCAGTAGTAGAGTGGATCCAGTAGAGCTTAGAAGACAAGCTGTGTGTGTGCTGCAGGGAAGTAACCCAAAGTCTTTGGAGGAGCCCAAAAGACCCTTGAGTGGCTCCCAGACATTAGACAATGAGCTCTTTACACTGTTGGAGTTCGGTTTTGCAGAACTCAGAGATCTGCCTACCCTGCTTCCTAAGTGTTGGGATGTGCCATCACGCCTGGCCAAACTTTGTGTGTGTGTGTGTGTGTCTGTGTGTAAGGATGCCCTTGGAGGCTAGATCTCTGCAGCCCAAGTTAACAGGTGTTTATGAAGTGCAGGATGTGGGTGCAGGGATCAGGGCCCGCCATGACTGATGAGCAAGCGCTCTTACCTGCTGAGCCATTTCTCCAGTTCCTAGCTTCAAATGCTTGATCCTCCTACTTCAGCCTCCAGAGTGCTGACATTACAGGTGTGAGCCACCACACCCGGCATGGAACTTACTTTTAAATGCACCATAAATAAATGAGCAGATACAGGGACAAATGTATAACTCAAATATAGTATACTACATGTCAATGGATAATGCAAGTGGTGATTACATAGGTGTTCAATATAAACATTTTTTTTTCAATTTGGCTAGGTGTTTGAAAGTATAATAAAATCTTGGGACAAGGGGCAGAGATTAGTGAACTTCACAAGTATACAAAATTGTTTTACTTTTGTTTTGTACTGCAAGGCATTCACCCCAGGGCTCCTGACACTCTAGTCAAGTGCTGCATACATTAAAAGCCCCTGCTTTCAGTTTCCAGCCATTCTCCCTATGAATGAATCCAGTGCTTTATTCATGTACTTTTCATTAAGTTATAATCACTGTATCCATTTGCCATGGTTGTAATTTGTCATCTAATCCTATGAGTTCAGGTGTAGTGTTTACTGTTTACATGTTACTTTGGGGGTGTAGATTTATCATGTACACTCAAAAAGCACCTGCAAGTTCTTCCTTCCCAGAAAAGAAACTCCTTTTCACTAAGAACTCAAAATCTTTTCAAAGGACATAATAGAAAGAGCCAAGCAGTAAGGACCTGTGAAGCCGAGACCAGAAGAGGAAACATGCCCGGTATTAGCAGTCCTTTCCCTCCCCTGGAGGTGTCCACTTGCTCCAAAGAGATTAAATCAAACTGATTCCCGAAACAGGAAACAGACCATAATCTTCCCAGAACTTTGTACTCCATCAAGAAATGAGACTATTTTGTCTTGAGATGGATGAGGCAGGATTAGAAGGCAGGATGTGGTTGGACACACTGGACTTCAATGCTGGGACACACTGGACTTCAATGCTAGGTTAGGAAAGGCAGCAGATTCCATCCGGCTACCACCGAGGATACCTGCCCTTGGCTGTGAGACGCACCAGTTTGTAGCTGTTTTCGTCCACAATCATAAGGTCCTGGTTTACAATGCTTCACCAGAAATAAGAATGAACAAGCCTCCAGGTGAATTCAGGCCCTAGCTATGAAGCCTTCCTTAGCCTCTGAGCTTTCTTTCCGCAGATATCCAGAGCTTGAGCCAGGCATAAGGCATCCCTGTTGAATCCTGTCCACATCCCTGACCCACATAATAAACTTGTCAGAGGTAAGTAGTTGTTTTACAATGAGATTTATATTTTTGGAAGAGTTCACAAACTCCCATTTACAAGTCAGATGGGAATAAAGGAAGCTGTACTTTACCAAGTCCAGAATCTCTCAGGTTTTTTGTTTTATTTTTTTTATTTTGAGACAGGGTTTCTGTTTTGGACTCACTTTATAGACCAGGCTGGCCTTGAACTCACAGAGATTTGCTTGCCTCTGCCTTCCAGAGTGCTGGGATTACAGGCATACAACTGTTTTTTAAATTAACTTATTTTTATTTTATGTACATTGGTGTTTTGTCAGGTCCCCTGGTAGTGGAGTTACCAAGAGGTGTGAGATGCCATGTGGGTGCTGGGAATTGAACTTATGTCCTCTGGAAGAACAGCCGGTGCTCACAACCATTGAACAGTCTCTCCAGCCCTCTTGCCTTGTTTCTTTGAGACAGGGTTTTGATACATGGCCCTAGCTGGGTTGGAATTTGTTATACAGCCCAGGCTTGTGGCAGTTCTTCTACCTCTGCCTCTTAACTACTGGATTTTAGCCTTGAGCCACCACATTTGTTTTTGTTTGTTTTGAGACAGGGGCTTGTTATGTAGCACGTTTGCCTTGAACTCATAACAATCTCTCTACCCCAGCCTTCCAAGTACTGGGATTACAGGTGTGTGCCACTGTACCTAGCTTCTCTTGCCTTTTAAAAACATAGTTAGGACTAGGAATGCTAAAGAAGGAACTGTCTGAAGCTCTAGTGAGGTCCTTTTCTTTAGACTTTGGTTTCTTCTTGCTAACAAGGTGGGGAGGGCATGAAGAAGAGATTCGCCTTCACTGACGGGTGGGAACGCTACAGTGCAACACTGGGGGCTGCCTACAGAAGGCAGAAAGTCAGAGAGCCCTCTTGTTGACTGGAGGGGAAGGACTCACTAAGTAAGGTGGAATTAAGGGTTTCTAGTTCATAGCACTTAGAACTGAGCACAGAGACCACTCAAGAACTGCTCTTACTTGCTGTTCAACGGTCAGGGCTCTCAAACGGGTTCCTCCAATCCTGACAATGGGATGGCCACCTGCTTCCTATTCATCTTCCAATCAGGTTTCCCAGGATAGAGGACCTAACTCCAGTTCTAGCCTGGAGACAACCTAGGTTTCAAATCCTCATCTATTTCTACTTATTTTCATTCACTCAATTCCCCCATTCCCCCATTCATTCAGTGTATGTTTGTATGTGGGTAAAGGTCAGAGGACAGGGGTTTAGCCTCAAGTTGCCTGGCTTGGTGGCAAGAATCTTAAGCTGCTGAGCCACCTTGAGCCCAAATCCTCCTTTTACCGCATCTTTGCTGGTACCAATACTCTGGTCCTCAGTTTCCTTTTCTACAAAGAGAAAGATGTCACAGATCTCAGCATGTCATGAGGAGTGGATGAAATAACAGCAAATGTCTAGTACGGTTCTTGTGGGACTCCTCACATGCACGTAAGGCTTTTCAGTATGGGTCTTCCTGGACTGCTACTTGAATTCTATGCGTACCTTCCTCCAGGGCGTGGGCCAGCTTCTGAGAGCATAACTACAGCAACGATGTGAATGCACAGATCTCTCTTATTTGTTCCCATTCCCAGCCTCAATGTAACCAAACACGTGGAGCTCCGCTGCTGCCGTGGATAGCTGGTTCGGCCTCAGGCTGGACCACATACAGCAGCTATTCTGAATTAGTATTCCAAATTTATTTACATCTGGACATCCCTGGGTTTTAACTAGCCCCTTAAAGCACAGGCATTTCACTTCTTCTGGGCTTGTGCTCTGGCCCGCTGAATCTTGTCAGCTGTGGCCCCGTCTGTAGCTCCAGTGCAGTGGGACAGAACTAGGCTCAGTTCCGTTTCATTCCGGTGCTCAATGGCCACATCTGCAGCCTGAGCCACGTCCCTGTGGTTTGAGCAGAAAGGGAGACGGTGCTGGGTCTGTTTAAGGGCACCAACCTTGCCTCTTCTCCGCCCACTCTTCCGCCACCTCACACACACAGGCCTTCATCAGACTCACCCAACAAGAAGCAAAGCCTTGACCTTCTGCTCAGGGCCCACACGGGAAGCATACTTCTTGGCCTCATATTTGTTGTGTTGTTTCATGCAGATCTCTACAAAGGGCTTTGCAAGACAGGGAAGACAAAGACTAGTGCTCTTTCCTCTCTTAGGAGCAGAAGCCCAGCGGACACATTGTTCATAGGTATTTTGTACAAGTCAGTGTATCTAGCTCCCTTCCCATCTGTGCAAAACAATATGGAGCATACCATTCTTACACCAGAAACAAGAGAAACTGGGACCTATCGGAGACTCGAGAAGAATTATCGTCATGCTTCTCCTCTACCAGCCCCACTCCCGCCCCATGGTAGGTGTTTCTGCCTCCTGTCCTCTAAGGTCTTGTATTTTCTCTCAGGCTGCCATCAGGAAATTTACCTCCATAATTCTGAAGCATCCTTTAGCAATCTCCCACTGCCTCAGAGATGGCCCTCCCTGGCCCTTCTGCCCTCAGGCACACAGTGCCTCAGAGATGGCCCTCCCTGGCCCTTCTGCCCTCAGGCACACAGTGCCTCAGAGATGGCCCTCCCTTGCCCTTCTGCCCTCAGGCACACACTGCCTCAGAGATGGCCCTCCCCAGCCCTTCTGCCCTCAGGCACACAGTGCCTCAGAGATGGCCCTCCCTGGCCCTTCTGCCCTCAGGCACACAGTGCCTCAGAGATGGCCCTCCCTGGCCCTTCTGCCCTCAGGCACACAGTGCCTCAGAGATGGCCCTCCCCGGCCCTTCTGCCCTCAGGCACACAGTGCCTCAGAGATGGCCCTCCCCGGCCCTTCTGCCCTCAGGCACACAGTGCCCCCCCAACCCCCACTGTAGTCTTTATAAGGTAAAACAACTCCTCTCACCAGTAGGTAGGAGGCAGGCTTGGGCCTGTCCATCTGAGTTCCCCCACACAGTATATGTGTCTGCCCATATTCACATGGCACCGGACACAGGACAGTGGAATGGGTGCACAAATGAGCCATCATCCCCACCTCCCTTGCCTGAGCCCCTCCCAGGACTTTCTCACTAGTGGGAGGCATAGGGAGGACTCTTGCCTTACCAGGTAGCCAATCGGTGATTTCTTGCTCTTGGAAAACTTTTCCAGCTCCTCCCAATCTTCCAAATCTGCCAGGGCAGCCAGCTTTAACCACCAGAGCCTGCGGGGAAGCTGGGATCAACATAGGTATGCAGGAAAGGCACATGGTCCTAGCACTACACATAACTGGGACCCTCACCCACCTCTTGTCAGGTATGCGAAAGTCACGTGCCAGCTGCTCTGCACGCTTGTTGTGGCCTCCGAGGATAAGAGTGGTGACTGTGTCGTGTAGAGACTGGTCTAGGAACTGGCCCCCCAGCTCATCTTCTAGACGTCGCTGGAGCCGCAGGAGCTTCATTTGATCCTCTGTGGCCTGGAGACCCAAATGAGGCAGGTTATGGATCAAGGCCAAGGAAGGAAGAGCAAGAAGGCAGGACAGGAAGCTCTTAGAAAAGGCAGTCAAACCTTTGCTGCAAATTCATTCTTGGCCTTGTAGAAGGCATCAGCTGCCGTCTGCAGAGCTGCTACTCGCCCCTCAATACGCTGCAGACAAAGGTATGCTGAGGTCACAACACATTAATTAGCCTTGCCTCTCTCCACCCTTGTGCCCAGAGTCCACCTTATCCACTAGGGACACCATCTGCTGTTCTAGAGATGCTAGCTCCTTCGACACCAGTTCCAGCCATATCCTAGCCCCATGTTCTCAGTCCTCAACACTTGTGACCAGAAAGGGTGCAAGCAAATGCAGAGGACTAGGTCTTTGGTGAAAGAACCAAACAGCAACTAGCTCAAAGGCCCCGCCCTCCCTGTGCCCGCAGACCTCCTCCGCGGCATAGCTGGCTCTGATGTGGAAGCTGCCCAGCTCCTGGTGATTGTCGTCCTGGTTGTAGAGGTCCTTCAGGGTGTCCAGCTCCTGATGCTTACAGAACTGGGTCATGGGAGGAGATTGGTCAGCAAGCCAGCGCAAGGGCTCAGAAGGCTCCAACCCTCTCCTCCCCTTCATACGCACCTACCTGTCTATACAAACTCAAGGCCATAGGCTGGTTCCGGAGAGTCATGAAAAAGTCTCCTCGGTTTAGTTCATTCTTCAGGTGCAGCAACACTGTAAACACTAAGATGATAAAGTAGGCGGGGCCTCCAGCTCAGCTCTGCACAGCACAAGGCTCACTCACCTCATGATCCTAGTGCTCCCCGGCCCTCATCCATACCCCGCTCACCCAGGTCAGTGTCCCCACTTTCAATGGCCTTGCTCAGTGCTAATTTGCTCCTCTTCATCTTTAGGAGAAGAGGTACCTGCTCCCCTGACCGTGGCTCATACTCCAGCAACTGTGAGGTGGGATGGAAGGCAAAGAGAGGCACTTGCATAAGGGCCTGGAACACACACACTGGGGTGTCTGGGAAAGGTAACATAACCACACCTTAATGGCCAGTTCAGTGCGGCCACAGCCATAGGCCCGTGCAGCGATGTCAGAATATGACACACCAGGTGTGTCACCCAGCTTCTGATTAATAGCCCGTGCGACATCCTCATCTGAGACATCTTTCTGCTGCACCTGTAAGTATGTAAGTGGGTGTCACAAAAGTGTGGATGTCATCCCTTACCTGCCCAGTCCCACAGGACCTCTAGCAGAGCCCACCTTTTCCTTCCATGCTCTGTATTCCCTGTTTTATCAGGGCCTGAGGTTACCTCACATCCCATGCCCTTGCCTTGTAGCACGCCCAGTGGGCTAGGATCCTGCTGACACCTTGTACTTCAGGAAGGCGCAGGTACTCGCATATCTGGATGGCCAGGGGGTAAAGCCTCCGCAACACAAGCCTGACAAGGGAGTAAGGAACACAAGGGGTGAGGCAAAGTGAGGTAGAGTAGGCAGAATGGCCCCAACCTGTCTTAGGCCTCCCAGTCCTAAGAGCTAAGTGAGGAGTAGTGCCCACAAGACCCCACAGAAGGCTGTAATATAACCCATCCTTGCCCTCCTATAGCGCCCCTGGGCTTCTGTACCTGTCCAGCAGCACCTGGATGGTGAGCTGCTTGTATCTGTTTTCCTTGGTTAAGGATCGGTTGGTATAAGCCCTGTTTGCCAGGGACCTGCAGACCACATCTCCTGCCCCTTCCCCTGCCTTGCCAGCCGTAAACACCCTCACACCACACACAGGATACTGGCTATAGGTCAGAGGGATCCCAATGTGGTAGTCCCTAATAGCATTGAGCACTCGAAGGTCCTGACACATATGTACAAAACTGTCAGGTGGAAATCTGTCAAGGAAACACTTTCCAAACGAAGCTGCCTGAAAAGAACCAAAGGGCAATGGACAAGAAGTTCCCTTGCTGCCCAGCCCACCCCACTTCCAGCCCACCCTCCCTCCAACCCCCTCCAGGCCAACCCTGAGCAGACTCTTCTGCATGTCCGGCTGGTGCTCGTGCCCTGCGGCCTCAATGCACTGCTGCACAGCCTGGATGAGCTGCCCCAGCTCCTGGATCTCCCGCAGGTACTCATCCGCTTTCTGACTTTCTTTCTGTGGGGAGAGGCCCAGAGATGGAGCACCACAGGGAGAGGCGGAGCACCACAGGGAGAGATGGAGTACCACAGCGAGAGGCAGGGCACCACAGGGAATGCCCACTCTGGTCCCTAGCCTCTAGGGACCACACAATTCAAATGGAAATTACTTGGAAAGCACCAACTTGAATAGAAATGCGTTGTTCTTCCTAGCCAGTTCATGTGTGCTAGCCTTGGCCAGCTCAAGCTACCCTTGTCAGGTAGCACCTGCCTCATCACGGGTGCTCAGGCAGGGGCAGAGGGCTAGTGTAGTCAAAGAGGAAGGAAGAGCGCATTTCAGGAGTCTTAGAAGTTGCCCAGAACTTACCTCATATTCCTTCTGGGCCTCCAACAGCAGTGCTCCTGGGGCCATGGAGGCAATTTTGAAGATCTCCTCACTGGCCACTAGAGGAGGAGTGTTTGAGCAGTGAGAAGAAGCATGAAACTTCTCAGTCCTCCCCCTGATCCCCAGATCCTGCTCTGGGCCACTGGCACAGGACAGTATGGTAGTCTGTGGTCAGGAGCACCTGCCCTGGGTCACACTGGACCCTGGTAGGAGCCTCACCGGGGACTTCATGCAGGAATTCATGGGTGCTGCGGGAGAAGATGCGGACCCCATCAAGCTCAGGCACTAAATAGGAGTCCTCATCTAGCACAAACCTGAGTTTAGTCAAGGCTTCTAAGAGCACCCAAAGATAGCAGAGCCCCCAGTTCCCTCCCCTCTCCCAGCCCACATGGGAAGTTCCAAGGATACTGAATGCTTTCAGGCGCATTGCCCACCACCATCAACCGCCTCTCCCAGGCCACCACAACAGCCCTTTCCTTGCTTCGAGGACGGCTACACCTACGGGCAACAATAAATACACATCTGGGACACTGGAGACATCTGACCCACAGTCATGTCTTCTACATCACTGCTTTCACCCCTGTTCCTGGGGACAGCCCTGAACACACTGTGTCTCTGAGCCCATTTCTCTGGCTATATACTGACCTATCTGTTTCCTCCCTCTCACTCTTGTTCTACCAGTCAAGTGGCCCACGGAAGACAATGGTTTCCTTTACGTGCTGGCAGAGAAGAGAATGCCTGAGCTCCACTTAGTGTGGCCAGAAGACAGGATGACTCAAGCTATCCCAGGAAGCGAGGCTATGTCCTAACCCCACCCTTAAAGAACGCCTCTGTCCTCACCAGACCATCTGCTTCGGGGGTGCCCGGATGTTGCAGTTGAACTCACACAGCTTCTCCTGAAATGGCACAGCATGTCACGGCCCTGTCCCAGCATCCTGCTGTTCAACAGTCATCCTGATGTTGAAAAGCCATGACCCTATCCACAATAGATCTTCCTTGGACATAGCACAGTATCCCTTGCTGTTCCAGAACCACACCTTCAGTGATGCTGTCCCCATCCAGATGTAGCCTGTATCTGTGAAGAGTGCCAGGTAACGATACGTGAAGGACACAGCCATCTGCAGGAAGCTGCTCACTCCTGGGGCCAGGCCAGCAGGTGTCTGGAACAGGGCCAGGGAGGAAACAGAGGAACTGACTTCTCAGTGCCTTCCCATTGTTGGCCAGCCCTTCCGTTTCATTTCCACTTAGGTGCTCACCACTGTGGAGCAGGTGGCATGATCCAGAAGATAAAGATCGGGCCCTACAGCCAGAAGAATGTGCGTTACTCGGTCATGGCACAGGGTGGTCCAACATGAAGGTGCACTCTGCAGACCTGTGACGGGAAAAAGGAAACCCTGGGATGACAGAGCCAACGGTTGTCTGTCACTGCTGGTCCCAGTCTGGAGGCACGTCTGTGGTACTAAAGGGCTCTTGTAAGTATCAGTGCTTACCTGGCACCTCTGGCATCCGACGGAGTTTGAGGTCACCCACATTGGCACTCAGAGTGAAGCGATAAGCCCCTGTAAGGATGGCCACCCCAGAACCAAACTCAGTGTGAAAGATGCGGGCATCCAGGACACGGTTCTGAAGTACCTCCTAACAAAGGGACCATGGGTTAAAAACTCCACAGGTGATGAGGCCCACCTTCCCGCCTCAGGCTCCTGCGGCCCCTACATTGCCCATGCTGAAGTGCCTCTGGAAGTCTCCATGAAGTCCATAAACTAGCACTACACCATCTTCTTGCACACAGAGCAGCTCCTCCTCAGCCGACCAGCCGAGGGCCACCACAGGCCCACTCTTCCACTGTAGAGGAGAGAGGTTGCTATGGCTTTCCTTGGAATCAGCCAGTCATGCCCATCGCACAGAGGGTACCCGCCCCATGCTCACCACTAAGCTGGCCAGTGGCATGCCAGAAGCAGAGTAGATCTCCAGTACTGGCCGCATGCTGGCAGCTTTCTCTTTTCTCCAACAGTTCCTCAGTAGAGCTGCAGTTTGGAAAGAGACTTCTGTCCTAGATCCTCAGGTCCCATGTGAGGTAGGCCTGCTGGATCATTTCTCTACGCCCAAGCCATGAAAACTGAGCCTCATGAGGACTCAAACTAAAAGCATTTTAGCAAGGTGGATTGGCAGAGAAACAACCTAAAAGCAACCCTCTGGGACCCCGCAGTAGTAGAAATAGCGGGGTAGCATACCAATTGGACCCCCATATGGCGCAGCAGCCACCAGGCAATCCTTGAGTTCCTCCTGCAGGTCCCAGTCCATGCTGTACAGTTCATGCTTCCTAGCCACAGAGAAAACCGAAGTCAGTGTCCTCATGATCCTGTATCTGGACAGGATAAGCCCCAGAGGAATGCCTGAAGCTACCATGCATCCTCTGCAGGTAGTAGCGAGAGTCCTCCCCAACCCCCACAAGAGGCAGAAAGGGGAATGACTAGACACCGACCACATCACATAGGCCTGGGACACGGCAAGGAAGGATGTAGCTTTCAAGGCCAGTGTCCAGTATTGGTAGAGAACGGCAAAAGGGACAGGAAAAGTGGATGTTACTCTACAACACCGAAAGAAGACACAAAGAAAAAGGGTATCTTTTGTGTATCTCAGTGGTCTTCTAATTAACAATTGGGGACGTGCTCACCATTGCATTTGACACCCCTCTTGGGGCTGTAGTCGAAACAATTTAAGGTAGTTGGGTGTGGTGGTACATGTCTTTAGTCCCAGCACTCAGGAGGTAGAGGCAAGCAGACTGATGTGAGTTCGAGGCCAGCCTGGTCTACAGACAGAGGCTACCTGGGACTATTACACAGAGAAACCCTGAGTCAGCCATGGTATATACACCCTGAAAGTCTAGCACTTGAGAAGCTATGACAAAGGTATTATTTCAAGTTCAAGCTCAACCTGGACAACACTGTTAACTTCCAGACCAAGCTTGAACTTCAGCATGAGACCTGTCTACCTCCTCCTGGCATAAAACCCCCAGGCTTATATTTTGGAGAAAGAACAAAACTGTTACTAAGAACTGTGCACCCATCACTTAAAATCTGAAACGCTTTGTGTGATGGCTACTCTTGCTTGTCAACCTGACTAAATGTGGAATTAACTAAAACTCAAATGGCTGGGTACACCTGTGAGAGTCTTTTTTTGTTTTGTTTTGTTTTATTTTTCTTAATTAAATCCTTCAAAGTGGAAAGACCCACTTCTAATCTGGACTTTTGAGGTAGGAAGATACATCTTTAATCTGAGCCATACCTTCTGCTGGAATCCTATATAAAGGACATGGAAAAAGGAATCAATTCATCCCTCTCCCCCCCCCTCTCTTTTCTCTCTCTCTCTCTCTCTCCCCCTCCCTCCCTCTCTCTGCCTGCTCTTGCTCTCACTAGCAAAGCCATTCCTCCACTGGCATTAGAGCCCACTTCTTCGGGATTCCAGCTTATACTGTAGACCAGCTGAGACATTCAGCCTTGTGGACTGAGCAACGACTGGATTCTTGGACCTTCCATTTGTAGGCAGCCATTAGTGGATAAGCTGGACCCTGTAAGCCATTCTAACAAATTCCTTATATATATATAATTATATATTTTAATATATAATAAATATTAAATAAATATTTAACAAGTGGTATAAATATACTTATATATTCTATTCTATATCTATCCACCTATCTATATATGGATTTATTATAAAAATTCTGTTCCTCTTGAGAAAACTCTGAGTAATACAATTTGAAATCTTATTTTTCTAGAATGTTGTTTCAGATTTTGGAGGTTCAGATTAAATGATCAACTGGCTAAGTCTACAGAAATAGTCTAACTTACAAAGAACTCTGAAATATTTATCTTATCTCAGTTTAAATGAGAGACACTCAGCAAAGCAGTCTACAGGATAGTAAGAGAACTCAGCAGGACAACTGACAAATGTCAGCCCACGTTCTATGGTGGGAGATTTTTCCATCCACAGTAAGACTCATGTATGAATGAAAAGGAAAGGAGTGGAGGGTGGGGGGGGGGTACAGAGGGGGTTGGAGTGAGGAGGAGGAGGAGGAAGAGACAAAGGGTGAGAGAATGAATGAAGAATGAAAATGATTAAGCAAGCACTTTCAACTTGTTTCTGTTTTTGCTTTTCAGAAAAAAAAAAAAAAGGTCTTACTGGCTGCCCTGGTTCTTGCTATGTACCCTAGGCTAACCTAGAATGTACAGCTTCTTGACTTGCCAAGTAATGGGATAAAGCATACACCCACCACACCTGGTTTATAAGTTTTAACTTTAAAAAGATTCTAGTCATACCAGGCCTTGTGGCACAGGCCTTTAATCCCCAGAACTCAGGAGGGAGAGGCAGGAGGATCTCTGTTTGAGGCCAGCCTGGCTTATATAGTGAGTTCCAGATTAGCCAGAGTAATAGACCTTGTCTTAAATAAAATAAATTAATATTTAAAAGTAAACAAAATATCCTAGTTATGATAGCAATAACTTTAGAGATATTTAAGAATACCAATTTTTCCTCAAGAATACAGAAGACATGGGTAAATATTGTAAGATGACCCACAAATACACAACAATTCTAACAAAATCCTTCCCAGTATTTTCTTTACAGAAATGTATACATCGAGTCTAAAGTTCACAATTGGAAAAGAGATTCTTGGAAACAAAATAATTGGAGGTATTTAAGAGCATCTAAAAATATAAGAATACATACACACATACATACATGTGTATATATCAGATATAAAACATACTATATAAACTAAAGTTAATTTTTTGTTTTGCTTTGTTTTTAGTTTTTCAAGACAGGGTTTCTCTGTGTATCCTTGGCTGTCCTGGACTCACTTTGTAGACCAGGCTGGCCTCGAACTCACAGAGATCCGCCTGCCTCTGCCTCCCAAGTGCTGGGATTACAGGAGTGCACCACCATGCCCGGCTAAACTAAAGTTAATTAAAACTACTCTCTGCCAGACTTGTTCGCAGTGCAGGAACTATTGCGGACTTGCTTATCCTGACTTGGCAGAGTGTGGCCGTCGACTCTACCTGCATCTAAGTTGCCCATTTTTAGGCATGTTCTGATTTTGGCAGGAATGAGGACATTTTGCCCAGTGGCTGGTTTGCCACCTTTGAAGCCATGTCTATAAGGAGGTCAGAAAGCTGGAGATGAGGCTCCAACGTTATAAAGTGTATTGGGTGACTGGTCAGGCAGGAAACCATCTTAAGTCAATTTGTACATTTTAAAAGCTGCTAACCCACACTGCTGGTTCACTCAGGAATTTAAGTCTCTAAGGGGCATTGAAGACAAGATAGTATAGTCTTACAACCAAGTTTAGTTTATTTAGGGGATAAGATCATTTTGGATCAAGATAAAGAAGTTAAGCTATTAGAGTTGAGATAGGATAGATATTGAATCTCATTCGGAAATTTAGACCCAACAAGACAGGAAAGACACTTACTTCAAATGGGACTAATGCAGATGGCCAATCCACTATGAATGGAACATGTATAGAACTCATTAGTCTCATGATTGTCACATGATTCTCCCTGCTGTACGTAGTTTGTGTTACACATATGTGATAAAATAAATGCTTTTTTTTTTTTAAACCTACTGTCTGGGGGCAGGAATGAGAAGGCAGATGGGGCTGGAGAGATGGCTCAGGGTTAAGAGCCCATACTTCTCATGCAAAGAACCAGAGTTCTCTTCCCAACACCCACATCATGCGGCTCACTGTGACCTGAGCTCTAGCTCCAAGTGACCGTATTCCCTCTTCTGCACTGTGGACACCTGCACTCACACATGCACAGCCCCCCAAACCTGCTACTCTTTAGAAATAATCAAAATTAATCTAAAGAAAAAGTGAGGTACTATGGTACATGCTTTTAATCACAGGACTTGAGAGTGAGGCAGGCAGTTGAGACTCAAGGCTTGGTCTACATAGGGCAAGGGTTACACAGTAAGACCCTGTCTCAAAAACAAAAACCTAAAACAAACAAACAAACAAAAACAAATCAACGCAAAAGGAAAAAAGACCTGGGACTGGAGCACATGATGAAGATGGCATTTCCAACTGGTAGAGTACCCTGGATGGTGGTATGCAGACCCTCAGCACCATGCCGGCTTACGCAGGCTGCCGAGCGAGAGCAGGGCTTCATGCATGTTGGGCAAGCATGCTAACCACTGAGCTACACCCCAGCATGGTCCAGCTGTTCTTTTTTTTGTTTTTGTTTTTTCAAAACAGGGTTTCTGTGTGTAGCTTTGGCTATCCTAGACTCATTACATAGACCGGGCTGGCTTCGAAATCTCAGAGATCTGCCTACTGCTGCCTCCTGAGTGCTGGGATTAAAGGCATGTGCCACCATGGCCGGCTTGGCTGTTTCGTTGTTGTTGTTGCGTTTGAGTGTGTATGTGCGTGTGTGCACCCATGCAGAAGTGAGAGGACAACTCTCAGGAGCTGAGTCTTACCCCATCATGTGGGTTCCGGGGATTGAATTCAATTCATCAGGCTTGGTGGCAAGTGTCTTTACCCACTGAGTCACCTTGCTGGTTCCTTGTTTAGTTCTTATAGAAGGAACAAAATCACTTTATCCAACACCCTTGGACTTAGCCCAAACCTGGAAAACACTTTTTAAATGCCCACAAAAACAAGGCTACTTAAATAAACTGCAATGTGCATAATATTCTGGAGAATATAGCATGGACACTTATCATGGGTCCTGACAAAATAACCTCTAACAAATCTGGCTATGTAACAAGCTATAACTTAGCATAAACTGTATGAGCTTGCTTATTAATTTATTTACATACTTTTTAAACTTAATTTTTTTTAAAAGTATGTATTTGTCTGTGTGTGTGTGTGTGTGTGTGTTTGTGTGTGTGTGTGTGTGTTTGTGTGTGTGTTACATATGTGTCTTCTGGTCTGCCTACAGAGGCCAGAAAAGGGTGTTGGAGCCCCTGGAATGGGAGTTACAAACAGTTGTTAGCCACCATTTGGATGCTGGGAATCAAACTTGGGCCCTCTGGAAGAGCAGCCAGTGCTCTTAACCACCGAGCCAGCTCTCCAGCCGCCCTACCCTTTTGATGATAGATAGGCTAGCCTCCTGCTTCTCTCTCCTCCGTGCTAAGTCACAGAGGGCTTGAAAGAATTTAAATATCTATACACCTGATACCTTGTTACTAAAGTCACTGCATGCCAGTTATAAACGGAAGGCTATTAAGTCCCCAATCCCATGCTCTACAACGATGGCCTTCGAGCCTTTCTTTCAGGAGGCCCAACGTGAAGCTTTCCTAGTGGAGGCACTAGAACACCATAAGAGCAGCACACTTGACAAGAGCCTGCTGCCAGCCACGGGGTATGAGGTTACCCGGTGGTGGCGCTCAGCTCCAGTCATGTGCACATACCTAGAAGACCTGCTTAGGTCCTCATCACCTTCTCGGGGCTCTCTGCAGACACTGCTCTCCAAGCTTTCTGCTCACATCAGGCCACCCACTTGTCTGTACATCTACATGTCTGCTACATCCATGCTCTGCATGCTAGTATGTTTCTAGTAACTCCCCTTACATGCTATCCATCCAGCCTTTGGGTGTGGCTTGCCTTACGGATGCTGTGCTCCAGGTCTCCCACCTGTCCCTACTTCTCCATTCTTGTATGTTCATATCTTGCTTGGACTGCTACCTAAACCATGACCTGAAGAACAGGAAGCTTCTAGGACAGGTCTAAGATAATCTCTTGTAGCTACATAGTTGCTTTGCTAAAATTCAGCACAACTTTAATTTTGTGGGTTTTTAAAATGACAACAATTGAGTATGCCAGCACAGCATATCTCATGTGGAAGTTAGGGTACTGGTTGGGAAACAAAGTGATTGTGAAACCTAAATAGGGGTATGCAGTTAGGTCTAGTCCAGATGAAACTGACAATTTTGGAGCCTTTCTTCCTGGTGAAAGAAGCTTTCATCTCATGTACCAGCTACCCTCAACCTGAAAACTCTATCCCAATCTCATCTGCAGGAGATGCAATGGAGTCTCCCTGTCCAAAGCTGAGCTGATAGTACCCATCGTCTCATTTGCAGGAGACATGACAGAAGTTTCCCTGTCCAAGGCTGAGTGTTAAAACAGGTCCTCACTATGGCACCATTCTCAAGGTCCAACCTGCAAGATGATTACACTGGACTTTGAAGAGGCAGAGATTGTTCTTATTGGAAGACATAAATATGCTGGGTAGATTTATCTTTCTTGCCTATGCTGCATTTGCCAGCACCCAGAATCTCTTGACTCTTAGAATGCTTCATTCACCATTGCAGCATTCTGCACAGTACTGCATCTCATCAAAGGCTCACATCACAACACAGTGTTAAGAAGTCAGCTCTGGGGCTGGAGAGATGGCTTAGAGGTTAAGAGCACTGACTGCTCTTCCAAAGGTCATGAGTTCAATTCCCAGCAACCACATGGTGACTCACAACCATCTACAATGAGATATAGTATGAGATCTAGTGCCCTCTTCTGGTGTGCAGGCAGAATATTGTATACATAATAAAAAGAGGAGGAGGAAGAGGAGGAAGAGGAGGAGGAGGAGGAGGAGGAGGAGGAGGAGGGAGGAGGAGGAGGAGGGAGGAGGAGAAGAAGAAGAAGAAGAAGAAGAAGAAGAAGAAGAAGAAGAAGAAGAAGAAGAAGAAGAAGAAGAAGAAGAAGAAGTAGTCGTCAGCTCTGGACCACAATCCAGTTGGTCTTGCCATATATTCCACACACATAAGAAGCAACTGAATGTGTCAGACTGTTTGCTGCTGTGATAAACACCTGAGAGAAATAGATTAAAGGAAGAAAGACTTGCTTTGGTTCACACAATCTGCGATGGTCCGAATGAGAACAGTTCTTATAGGTTTACATATTTGAATGTTTGGTCCCTGGTTAGTGGAACTGTTTGGGATGGACTGTGAAGAGTGGCCTTGTTGCAGGAGATAGATCACTGAGGGGGTGGGCGTTGAGGTTTCAAAAGTCCGTATCAGGCCCAGTCTTGCTCTCTCTGCCTCTAACTTGTGGAGTGTAAGGTGAACTCATAGATAAATGACTGCATGCCAGCTGCCAAGCTTCCCACTATGATGGTCAGAGCCGCCATGATCTACTCCTCCTTAAGCCTTGCTAGCAACCAAGCCCCCATAACATACACAGTTTATGGGGAATATTTCAAATCCAAACCACAGCACCTAGCTAACATGATAAAGTTACAGCACAAACTGGAAGTCAAACTACCTTAAAAGAATGGGGTTCTGCCTTCTGCTTTGATCAGAGACTATTACAAGGCATGGCTTCCTCCACAGAATACACGAGACCCGGGTCAGGGTAGAAGTGAGAGTGTCTCCTTATTAGTAGTAGCTTCTCGTCCTGTAAACTTGGTCTGTTGGCTTTCAGAGCTGTCTTCAAGGAGCAGATACTTCCACCAGGAGATTCGATAATAGTTACTGAATTGGAAGATAAGAGCGCCATCTTGCCACCTTGAGCTATTCTGTCAACAGGCATAAAAAGTGGGCTTAATTTACTGATTAAAGTGGGTTATTCTGCTTAAACAGGACACTATGTTGTCAAGGACTATGTCTAAAATCCAGGGACTCCTTCATGGCATCTTGTGTTTTTATGTCCAACAGGAATGGTCAATAAAAACCTCCAGGAACCAAACACAGCAGCATGACTGAGAAATGAAGGCTCAGTCACTACTGGGGAAGAAAACAATGGCAAAGGTTGTGCTGGCTAAAGGCAAGCACAGTTACAGCTACAGGGGGTGTGCAGGTGCAGACGAAAGCTGTAGATATCAACCGTGACATTATGACTGATGATGAAAATGAGACTGGTGTCACTTTCCACAATTTCTCTAGACTTGTATGTACTATGTATGTGTATATATGGACACACCAGGACACACATCTTCCTCTCTTTCAAATTTTGATTTTTTTAATGCAGGGTATGGGGCTGGCATATGGTGCACAGAAGGCAAGGAACAGGGACACAGTTATACAAGGGAATTATTTCTTCAGTGGGTTGAGAGTGACATCTAGGCCCTTCTATGCAATGAACTTCAGTTCTCTGGACAGCACAAGGTGAAAATATGGGGGGGAGGTGTGAGAAGACTTTGATTTTCATATTTCTGAAGTATTTGAATCATTCACAATTGTTTCAAGTGATCTTTTACACACTGAGCCTTTATCAGTAATATCAGATGTATCTAACTAAATAAGATCATAGGAGTCCACATAAAATTGGGGGCATGGGTCTGCAGTAGTCCCAATCTGCCCATTGCATAACCTTCACATCAGCACTCTGCAGCCTCGGCACAGGTACAGAGAGATGGTTCTATATCAACCAGGTGTAAGCCAGGACAAGAGTAAGGTTGTTAGAGAAAAGAGAAGAACAAAAATGAAATGACTGTCCTAGCTAAATGGAGAAAAACCCATCTGTAAAGAGAGTTCTATATGCTTGAGAGGGTTTCAGAGCTGTCTGGATTCAATACAATACGAGGTAGAGTACTTCTAGACATGCACTGGAGTTGGGTGGGACAGGCAGGGAGGGACTAAGAGGGATATAATCCCATGAGTATAAACTGCTGAAACTGTGACGTCAAATGCTCACTTACGTTCCTGTGCTGGGATGCACAGGAGGCCATTGAGCCAAAGCTTCCAAACAATCACTGAGGACTGTGGTCCAGGGGCTCACCAGCAACACAGACCAGGAGAGAAGGAGGAAACGTCAGACATAAAGGAAGTAAAGGGCATGCAGGAGGAAGGTAGGGGAGAGAAAAGCAACAACGGATGGATCACCCCCAAAGCCTTCGCGGTAGATAGTGTTCTTGGGGACAGCATATGCTATGCCTCTTGGGTGGGTTAGAGATGGGCAGCATGGAGGGCAAAGTCTCAGGAAAGCCTAAGAGTAAAGCTTCCATGAAGACATGCCATCCCTCAATGTAGAAGGCTAGTTATAGTATTTTCTTCTATTCCACATCCCAGAAATAGAAATCTCCTGGGCAACAATAAATGGATCCTAGATTTGAATCTGGGGAGCCATGAAACCTAGTACTTCTGGTAGCCTCCACTCCAGCCCCTGCAATAATCAATAAGAAATCTCTGTGGCTACACAGGTAAACTTCTGGGGAAGCACTGTCCACCATGGTGTAAGAGCCCTGAGTGCAGCAGGCCAGGGCAGGGAAGCCTAAGAGGGAGTACATCATGTCTAGTATTAGAACAAGCCAACAATCTGTAGGTCCTAAAGAGGCCCACTATCATTTCCAAAACCCCTGCCTCCATCTAACTCAAAGATAAACACTACTCAAGGACTCTTGAGAACTGTGGCTAGTTTGTAAAATGGTGCGGCTGCTGTTGTGGAAGACAGTATGGCAGCTCTAAAAATGTAAACAGAATTGCCAGACATTCCAGTAATTCTATTTCTGGATATACACCCAGAAGAACTGAAACAGAAACAGAATCTGAAAGAGGGTTTTGTTCGTTCATTTCTTGTGTGTCCTCCCACATACTAAGCATGTACTCTACCAGCCCTTTTAAAGAGATATTTGTACATTCAAGATTATGGGAGCACTATTCTCCAGAGCCAAGGCTGATAGCAGCACCGCTATGTCTAATGGCATTGGAATCCAGGGCCCACTGACTGCTGCTGACAAGATTGGTATTTCTGGGACCTGGGTACAGAGAAGGAAAACGTAGCCAGCCTTCCCCACTGGGAGCATAGCCCATCCTCATGAAAGCTGAGCCTAGGTTCTTCCAAGAGGCTGCCTTCCATTCTGCTCATCTGTACCCCATGTCACCTACTGATAGAATGGATAAGGAAAGTGTAGTGTGTATATACAACAAACTCTTTATCCTTAAAAAACAAAGAAATTGCCGGGCATGGTGGCGCACGCCTTTAATGCCAGCACTCGGGAGGCAGAGGCAGGCAGATCGCTCTAAGTTCAAGGACAGCCTGGACTACATAGTGAGTCCAGGACAGCCAAGGCTACACAGATAAACCCTGTCTTGAAAAACCAAAATAAATAAATAAATAAATAAATTATGACATACACTATAACATTAACCTTGGGGATACTATATTAAGCTAGATAATCCAGTCACAAAAGACAAACAATAGATTTCATTTGCACAAATTACCTAGCATAGTCAAATCCAGAGAAAGAAGAATACTTAATGAGGAGCTGCTATTATTGGGTACAGAATTTCAGTTCCGATGAAAACAAATTTAATTGGCTGTACACCACAGTAAATACACTCAACACTATTGAACACTAGTTCAAGTTAAGATAAAGGGCTGGGAAAGCAGCTCATGTGTCAGAATGCTTGTCTAACATGCAAGAAGCCCTGAGTTCAACCCCCAGTACTAGATTAACTAGGCACAGTGGCACATGCCTATATCCCTAACATTTCACAGGTAGAGGCAGGAAGGCCAGAAGGTCACCCTGGGCTACATTACATTCTGTCTCAAAAAAAAACCAAGGAGGGCTGGGAAGCCAGCTCAGCAGTTAAGAACACTGGCTGTTTTTTCCAGAATATCCAGACTCAATTCCCAGCACCCACATATTGCCTTACAAATGTCTGTAAATTCAGTTCCATGGGTCCTATTATCTTTTCTGGCCTCTGTGGGCAATGCACACATAAGGCACACAGGAATACCAGCAGACAAAACACTCATGAACATAAAAATAAGCAGTGATGTTTTCTTTAAAAACAGGGCAAAATGCAAAAAAATAGTGAAGATGACAGACACATTTTGGTATATATACTCAATGATGTTTTTAATAAATACGCATGTTTATACACAACGCAACAACAAGACGAAAATTATCTCCTCTTTTAACAATGGGACTACCCAGTATCAAAAAAAGTGAAAAGAAAAGAAAGAAAAAAGAGAGGGAAGACAAGAAAGAAACAAAGAAAAAAGAAGCCCTTGACTCTCCACCATTGAGTGGAGAGTGAGATCTGACTCTCACACGAACTCTGGTGCCCCTTTTCTGACCATGTCCCCCGGATGGGGAGACCTGGTGGCACTCAGAGGAAAGATAGCTAATTACCAAGAAGAGACTTGATATTCTGAGAGCATATATAGGGGGAGGAGGTCTCCCTCAGTCACAGACATAGGGGAGGGGAGAAGGGGAGAAATGGGAAGGAGGGAAGAATGGGAGGAAACAGGGGAAGGGCTAACAATCGAGATGTAATATGAATAAATTAATAAAAAATTCCTTATCTTAAAAAAATAAAAAAAATAAAAACACTCCACCATCACAAAGATTAAAAAAAAAAAAAAAAAAAAGAATAAATTCAGAGGGCTGGAGAGATGTCTCAGAGGTGAAGAGCGCCACCTGCTCTTCCAGAGGTCCTGAGTTCAATTCCCAGCAACCACATGGTGACTCCCAACCATCTATAATGAGATCTGATGCCCTCTGACAGCATGCAGGCACACATGCAGGCAAATACTATATACATAACAAATAAACAGACCTTAAAAAAATAATAAATTCAGAGGTATAAAAATGTGTCACCACTCTTCCTACTTTCACAAAAGGAAACTATTTCTAAGGCACCTTGAACACAAAGTGTCCAAAACTAAGTCCAGAGGACTGGGGAGATGTTGACTCGTTCACTAAAGTGTTTTCTGCAAAAGTATAGACCTTGAACTTGCTCTCCAGCACCCACATAGAAAGCCAGGCGTGGTGATTACAGTGCTGGGAAGGAGGAGACAGGCGGATCTCTGGGGACTGTCCAGCGTAATCAGCAAGCCCTAGGTCCAGAGACCTTGTGTTAAAAATCAGAGTGACTGGTTCCTAAGGAACACCACCAACTCTCTTCCTTCTGCAAGAGCCATGTGCACCTACACACACCACAAACATAAACACACCACCTCACACACATACAAACCCATCCTCTTCTCTGCCAAATTCACCTTTTCCTCGATTACTTGCTTCCTCATAGCCCAAGTTCAGTATTCCCCACGGTAGCTATGATGAGAGGTTGAGTCCTTCTCCTCGGTCTCATGTGCTGGCTGGAAGCCCTATGACTGGCAAAGGCCGAGACTATGTCTATCTTACTTATCAACACTGAGTCTGGCAAAGGCTAGGCCAAACTAGTGAATGGAATCAGCTCAAGGCGCAGTTTTAGAGCCGGGCGTGGTGGCGCATGCCTTTAATCCCAGGACTTGGGAGGCAGAGGCAGGCGGATCGCTATGAGATTGAGGCCAGCCTGGTCTACAAAGTGAGTCCAGGACAGCCAAGGCTACACAGAGAAACCCTGCCCAAAAAAAAAAAAAAAAAAAAAAAAAAAAAGTTGCAGTTTTAGGATTAAATTGGCTAAATTTCTAGAGCCCGGCAAGAGATGGTCACCCTTTCCTTTCCTTACCTTTCCAAACCCAGCATGTTCTTGAGAACACTAGTTCCAATGCAAAGACCTCTGCCCTACAGATGGGACCCAAGTGCACACTTGCTCACCCTCATTCACCCATTAGAAGCATAGATTAAGTCCTACATGAACACATGAACTAAACCAAACATCTGCTCTTAAAACATTTTCACACTGGTCAATAACCTAGACAACGCGTTTACATTTTCCTGTTTAAAAAGAAAAAAAAATTGGGCCAGGGCTGGAGAGATGGCTCAGCTAGTTAAGAATACTAGCTGATCTTCCAAAGGACCCAGGTTCAATTCCCAGTACCCACATGGCAGTTTGCAACTGTCTGTAACTTCAGTTCTAGGTGATCCAACATCCTTACACAGATGTACATACAAACACCATACACACAAACACCAATGCATATAAAAAATACAATTAAAAAAAACTGGGCCAAGATGGCTCAGCTTTATAAAGGCACTTGCTGCTAGCTTGATGACCTGAGTTCAATCCCCAGAACCCACATGGTGGAAAGGAGAGAACTGACTCCTACAAGTTGTCCTCTGACCTTCACACATGTGCTGTGGCACACACACACTCAAAAATTCTATGTTTTGGCACATGAAGTCTACCACATACTTCCTTTGGATGGGTTAGGAGAGCTTTTCAGGACAGGGTTTCTCTGTGTAGCTCTGGAACTCACTCTGTAGGCCGGGCTAGCCTCGAGCTCAGAGATCCACCTGCCTCTCTGTCCCTCAGCTTCCTCATCAGTAAGTTAGAATGAATCACAATCCTGATTCTATATGGCGGTGATGCCTAAGAAACTATATATAAGCTAGTCAGTGGTGGCGCACGCCTTTAATCCCAGCACTCGGGAGGCAGAGGCAGGCGGATCGCTGTGAGTTCGAGGCCAGCCTGGTCTACAAAGCGAGTCCAGGATGGCCAAGGCTACACAGAGAAACCCTGTCTGGAAAAACAATAAAAAAAAAAAAAAAAGAAAGAAAAGAAAAGAAACTATATATATATATATATATATATATATATATATATATATATATATATATTTAGCACAGTGTCTGGTATATAAGAAAGTCCTATCAATTAACAAGTCCCAGCAAGGCTTAACACTTCCAACAATTTCTATGATTCCAACACAGGTAAGCATGACACACTCAACACTCACATCTCCTGAAACATTATTTACGTGTCCATGAAGCTAAGACATCATAAAATAAATAGAAGCTCTGTTGTAATGAGGTAATTCTCTTGTATGCTCTGATTTTAAAAGTCTGCGTAGGCAACAGGTGTTTAAAAAATAATAGTTAATATTTTATTTTTATTATTTACAGTTTTTTAAATATGCATTTTTAGACAGAGTTTTATTTTGCTCAGGCTGGCCTCCAACATATGAATATAGCCCAGGCTGGCCTGGAAATCCTGATCCTCCTGCCTCCACCGCCAAGTGCTGGGATTATAGGTGTGACACCACATTCTGCTCACTAGTATTTTCAATGAGTGAAATTAACAACAATTCTTACTTGAAACTAAGCCTTTCAACTGCCTCATATTGTCTATGTGTCTAAGAGGAATAACAAATAAACAGACCCAAGAGATCTCTAAAAATTACCACAAGGCACCCTATGCTAGGAAACGCATCACATTGTAAACAACAAAACTCCATTTAAAAAATTTACTATGAGAATGGCACATAGTTTTATTAACAGAAGTAAAGTCTACTGAAATAGGGCATCAATGCAATGCCTTTGTGATCTCAAGGTGCATCAATAAAACATTCTTTACAATTTTGTCGGGCAACTATTAGGTTTTGTTTGTTTCTGTTGTTGTTGTTGTTTTGAGCTGGGATCTTAATATGCAGCCCTGGCTGGCCTGAACAGGCTATGTAGACCAGGCTGGCCTGGATCTCAAGAAATCTCCCTGCTTGTCCCTCTGCCTCTGGAGTGCTGGAATTAAGAGGCATGGGCCACCACAGGCTGGTCAACTATTAGGTAACAGGCAGTGGTCTAAATATGCTCAGGAAATAAAGAGATAGTCTTAGTCCTCAAGGAGCTAACAGTAGAAATCCATACAAATATTGCCCTCATCTGCCACATATAATAAAACTCTACCACTGGTACTGAAAGATGAGTAACATTCTTCAGTGTGACAAAGAGGTACTAAATAGCATACCCATAGAAGGAACTGTAGGGCTATGCCAACACAGAAAGCCATGAAATTGCATGGTGTGGCGAGGTCCTGCAATTCTGTACGGCTGGAACATGATTTGAGAAGAATGGTTGAGGTTCAACTAGAAACTGCTGAATGAGAGATGAATAGAGGCTAACCGACTGATGTACGTTCCACAGGCGTTTTATATCTTACAAAGCAAAGATAGCCAGAGAGACGCTAATTACTGTAATCACATTACTAGTTTAGCCTTGAGAAAGACCCACCGCTCAAGGCACTCCAGCTCCGGTGAGCTGCTACTGCCTAGGGTTCCCCATTGGTGGTGTCCCCAAACTGAATTGCTTATTTACCCCCTTTTTTCAGCTTTGGTCAGTACTGTCACCCCGCCCGCTGTGGCGATCCCGCCCTCCCGTGAAAGCCCCTGTGGTCTGACTTCAGC
Source organism: Acomys russatus (assembly GCF_903995435.1). Classification (NCBI taxonomy): domain Eukaryota; kingdom Metazoa; phylum Chordata; class Mammalia; order Rodentia; family Muridae; genus Acomys; species Acomys russatus. The sequence continues at coordinate 66,292,923 of NC_067140.1, read as the reverse complement.
AGCAGTTTCCGGAAGGAGACTGGCACTCGCTGTCGCCGCGGGCGGCCTCCCTCTACGTGATCTGAGCATCCTTCCGGAGGCCGAAAGACCTCAGTTTTGGGGTAGCTTCCGAGCTTGCCTCAGTTGGAGCTGAGGAAAGACCGGATTGCCGCCCTCAGGCAACCGTGCGTAAAGTGGCAGACGCTCGGGCGAGCCGCCGGAGGGGCGGACGCCAGTACCCGTAGTGACGGGGGCGAGCGCCGCTGGCTCCGCCGGGAGACTCAAGCCAGCGGACAAACACGGTAAGCTGGGCAGTGGGCGAGAAGGCGGGGCGGCTGGCGGCTCACCGGTAAAAGGCAGAGTCCCCGAGTGGATTCCAGTTCGCAGTGTAACAGTCCATGTCTAGTACAGCTGGTGGCTAGAGGCACCGTGAAAACACCCGCCTAGCGCAAGCTCCAGGCCGCACTTCCGCTTCCGCCCTTCGGGGTCACGTGGCGAGGCCGCCATAGCGGCCATCAGCACTGTGGGCAAACAGCCCCGAGATATCTTTCTGCCCCTGGCCCTTACCCGGGCTTCGCGTCCGCTGGGTGGGCCTACCCCTGATTCTTGTCCTCTGGTGGTGGTCAGCTTCGCCGCCTTTCTCACTTCTCTGGCGTTTGGGGATAGGGGGGGGTCGCATAGGGCGGGACATGGGTGACCGGAAGTGGGAGCCATGAGCATCTCCTGGAGCGTAGATGCTGGAGGCGTTGGCTGGGCGTCGAGCTGCTAACAGACAGCTAACCTGGGCACCCGGGCTCTGTGGTGGCAGGGTCTTTGCAGAACCTACCGCCCTCCGGGGGTGCGGGAACATGACTCTCTAGATCAGGAGCCCACCGCAGACCAGGCGCGAGGCTCCCGGGCCTTCCCTACTGGCCGGTGAATCCCTGGAACCCTGAGACTTGGTAACTGGCGCGAGCAGACATGTGCGCACGCGCGTGGCCGCTGCTGACACGTGGCAGGGAGCAAGGGAGTCGCTGTGCGCGCGAAGCACCGCCGTAGTATAGGCCCACAGCCCAAGGACCCTCCGCCTTCCCTCTCCGTGTGATGAAGGCTGGTGCCATCATGGGATTCGCCATGCAGCCCCACTCCTCCCTATTACTCAGAGCAGCCAGGGAGGGGCCGGCGCGCTTCTATCATCGTGGAACAGACGGGCCTGCCTTGAGCCCCTGCCCTCTATCAGCTTAGTGGCCTCTCCCTGCAGCCGGTGTCAGTGGCAGCATGGTCTTCTGTTCGGAAAACGAGATGCCTCACCGCTTGCTGCGAAGCACCATGGTCCACTTCCAAGCCTCAGAAGTCCAGCAGCTGCTACACAACAAGTTCGTGGTCATTTTGGGGGACTCCAGTGAGTGACCACTCTAGGATGACATTTCACACCCCTGTATCTGCAGCCTTTTCTTCATGTCTGCCGTATCTCCATTTCAGACGTCTCCATCTCTTAACTGTTTTAGAACCCTGAACTGTTTTTGTTTCAGTTACCTACATACCTTACACGGTACCCTGGCATATCATTTCTGCACTATTTTAAACCATGCTTGTAGCATCTTTATCTCTTGTAGCCCTCCAAGATTTTCTTAAAAGGAGCGTGGGTTATGTTGTGTGTTTCCCTGGTGATTGGTCTTGAATCACTGTACATAAGTTAGAGGAGGGGGATATTATAGCTAGAAAGAACAAGGCCAGGGCTTTGAAACCTCATCTTCTCTAAGTCAAACCTCTATAGAGCTGCTGCTGCACAGCCAAGCCCTGGGGAAACAAAGGCCTTCATTTGGGAGGCTCTGGGAGGGGGTAAGGCCTGCCTTAACCTTAGCATCCCTGTCTCCCCGCAGTCCAAAGAGCTGTGTATAAGGACCTGGTGCTTCTGCTCCAGAAAGACACACTGCTCACAGCTTCCCAGTTAAAAGCCAAGGTGAGAGAAGCTTGGCAGCCATGCCAGTGTTGGGTGGGTGCAGACCTTGGCCTGAAAAGGGCCACCTGCCTGGCATGGATATCTGACCCTGGGCCGGGGGCGGGTGGGCAGGGGGAGCTGAGCTTTGAACAGGATCAGCTGGTAGCTGGGGGCCAGCTGGGTGAGCTGCACAACGGGACACAGTACCGAGAGGTCCGCCAGTTCTGCTCCGGCTCTGGCCACCACCTTGTACGCTTCTACTTCCTCACCCGTGTTTACTCCGAGTACCTTGAGGACGTCTTGGAGGAGCTGTCATATGGACCTGCCCCTGACCTAGTGATCATCAACTCCTGCCTCTGGGATCTCTCCAGGTTCAGGCTCGGGAAAGGGAAGTGCTGGTTGGAGGTGGAGGTATGGCGCCATTCCTGTGCTCTTGTCCACTCTGAGTGTCACCCAACAGATATGGCCGCTGCTCAATGGAGAGCTACAGGGAGAACTTGGAACGAGTGTTTGTACGAATGGACCAGGTTTTGCCAGACTCTTGTCTGCTGGTGTGGAACATGGCAATGCCTTTGGGGGAACGTGTCACTGGGGGTTTCCTCCTGCCAGAGGTGAGTGACTGGGGCCCTTCTGGACCAGGGATACAGTGAGTGACTGATCAGTCGATAGAAGACCTTAGAGGCTCCGCTCTCTCAATTAGCTCCAGCCCTTGGCAGTCTCTCTGCGACAGGATGTGGTTGAGGGGAACTTCTACAGTGCTACACTTGCTGGGAACCACTGTTTCGACGTCCTAGATCTCCACTTTCATTTCCGGCATGCTGTACATCACCGTCACCGAGATGGTGTCCATTGGGACCAGCACGCACACCGCCACCTCTCACAATTACTTCTGACCCACGTGGCTGATGCCTGGGGTGTGGAGCTCCCCAAACATGGCCGCCTCCCAGGTAAGCCCTGCCGCAGAGTGGTTGGGTAGTGGTGCCAATAGGGCTCTCAAAACACAAGGCACAAAGAACCAAAGTTAGGGGGCGTCCCTTGAAAGAACAGTGTGGCTCCCGAGTGTTCCTTTCTCACTTCCTGGCAATGGTTAGATCACAGGAGTCACGTGCTGTTCAACTTGCAGTTCTTCAGCTGTGTGCTTCCTTCTGTGTGCCTGAATGGACGTGTGCAAGTGCTGGTTGTAAAAGGCAGGATCAAAAGACCCTAATCAATAGATGAGTGGAAAAGAAATGAGAATAATTCTAGGTAGTCCCAGATATAGGGAAGACAGAGATGGAAGAAGAGTGGTCTGAGCAGTGTCACAGGGGCAAGACAGCTCACCAGCCGGAGAAGTGAAAGGTACAGTCAGCTAGCGGGCTGTTGAGCAGATGCATAATGTAACCTACGGTGTCTTTGCAAGTCAGTCTCAAGGGGGTATAGCCTAAGCCTCCTGAGCTCTGCCTTAGGGTCCCAGCTCACTGGGTCCAGCCTAGTGCATCCCCCTCCACCTCCCCCCACCCCCCCTACCCCCACCCATTGTAACCAGTGCTTAGGTGCTGAGAGCCCCCCTCCTTCTGCTTGGTTTGGGACACTACTTTATTTGCATTCCTGCTGAGATGTTCTCTGCTACAGAGCTCTGTTTGCTTGTTAGTTGCTCGGTCCCTGCCTGCCCACAAAGGAAGCAGCATGGCTTATTTCCACATCTACTTCTCCCTTGCTTCAGGTCACTTGAGCCCAGTGACAGCACAAATGTGTTGTACTTTAATGTGAAGAGCACAGTGTTTGTTAAATTGGAGGCATGAGTTATCTTAGGTGCTGTTTGTTGCAGCAATATGGCCACATACAGCCCATGGGAACAGAGAAAGGCTAAGAATAGAGGCAGAGCATTGGGGCTTAGTAGCTAGGAGCCGGAACGGTAGAAGATGGGCTGGGATGGGTTATGTGCTGCTTCCATTTCCTTTGTTTTACTCGATGAGAGACTTGGTCCTCAGTAAATAAAGGGATGCTTTAAAAGTTGAAAAGCTGGTTTGTGGTGCTCCCCACTTCTAAGAACGATGGAAACACCTGGAGATGTGACTCGGTTGGTAGAGTGCTTGAAGTTGATAGCTTGAAGCCACAGCGTCAGTCTCCAGTACCATATCCCACCAGGCATAAAGGTGCATGCTTATAATTTTAGCACTTGGGAAATGGAAGCAGAAGAATCAGAAGTTTAAGCTCATCCTTAGCTACAAAGTGAGTTTAAGGCAGCCTGGAGTTTGTGAGACCTTGTCTCAAAGGGAACAAAGTAAATTAAGGTTGTTAAAAGACAAGCAAGTGAGCCGGGCGTGGTGGCGCATGCCTTTAATCCCAGCACTTGGGAGGCAGAGACAGGTCAGGTTCGAGGCCAGCCTGGTCTACAAAGCGAGTCCAGGACAGCCAAGGCTAACACAGAGAAACCCTGTCTCAAAAAACAAAAACAAGCAAACAACAAAAAAAGATGAGCAAGTGAGTTTGATTAGGGCAGATGTGTTTGAGGCATCGGTGGAGGTAGAAGTGGAGAGTGTGAGGGTTAACTAGGGAGGAGATAGCAGAACAGTGTTCACACTTTGGATTGGCAGAGAACAGATTGATGGGGAAACAAAAGTAGTTGAGAATAGAGAGATGCTTTAAGGACAGGGCCTATTGTTGACGTCATGTGACTGTTGGAAAGAAGGGGTTTGTTAAGTTTGTCAGGCAGTTCCACTTAGTGGGAAAACCACTGGAGGCATGAAGTGCTCAGAAGAGACAAGTTGAGGGGTAAAAAGGGGGTGGAATACTCCCTGTGATGGTTTAGAAGCAAATGAGGGCTAGTTGGGAGTGGGACGTGGGCCTGTAGGGAGGACTTGGGGAGAAAGAAAAGCTAAAGCTACAGACACAGGCAGGAACAGGCGTGAGCTCCAAACATAGGCAGGCATGAGCAGCAGGAAAAAAGGAACAGAGCTTGGCCTCGGGTTGAAGTGAAGGGGGGTGCGGAAGGCTGCTGGTCCTGCACTCCAGGATCAGTAGGGCTCTGGCAGTGTGGAGAGCCAGCATTGGAGCAACCTGGCTTCCCAGGCCGACTTAACACAACCATCCTGTTCCTAGAGCCATGGATTGAGGACTGGCCAGAGGTGGATCATTCATTCCAGGGAAGCCATAAGCAGCTCCCAGACTTCAGGGAGAAGCTGGCCTTGCCCCTACTCCCCCCTTTCCGCTTGCCTCCTCCCATAGCTTGTCCTTACCCACTTCTTCATCCCTCACCACCTCCCCTGTTCCCACCCCTGCCCCAGGAGGTCCCCTTTTTTCAAGGCCAGCCCTTTCCACCCTATGACTTCTTCAAACACAACGCAGTGGAGGACTTCTCGATGCCAGGTAGGTGCCTGACTTAGGTAGGTGCCTCAGTAGTCTCTGCTCACACCTTTCCCAGTCTCCCTTGCACACTCTCTAGCCTAGCCACTTGTGTTCACGAGCTCAGGCGTTGGGGGCAGCCTTTGGGTTTAGTCTCAGTAGTTCCCTCAGATTGGACCAGCATCTGTAAACTCATAAATCTGTTCTGCTGGTATAGGACGTAGAATTCCCGTTTTGCAGATAGGAAATGAAAGCCCAGGGAAACTTACCCCAGAGGAGCAGAGCTACCTGGTCGGAAACTTACTCTGATAATGACTGGTTCTCTTGTAGGATGTGGCCCTGGAATGACCTTTGTGCCTGGCCCCCTGCCACCGTCAGTCTCTGGCCCTGTCTCCCACGGTCTACACCGGGGCCCAGTGGTCCACCGGGGCAAGCCACGTTGTATTCCGAACAACCCCTACCATTTACCAAGGATCGGGGGGCCATATAGGCAGCGACCCAGACATTCAGACAGACTGCTCCACACACACAAACAGGACAGACGGGGGCATGCCCATTCAGGGACATGGCCTGGGTAGACAGGATCTTAGGTTGGGGCTAGAGGTACCAATGGCCCTGGGAGGGTCTGCCTGATACCATAGCTGTTGGACCGGGGTGTTCTTGTCCATTGCTGATATCAATAAAAGCATGGAAGGACAGAGTGACATTCCTGTGTGAGGGAGTGGGTCTCCTAAACTGTGACCTTAAAGGTTGGGGCAGCTGCCTTGTGGGCCTTTGTGGAAACTGTTTAGAGAGCAGTGAGTCCAGTCTTCTAACACACTTCCATCTGCATAGGAGCACAGCCACTAAATACAGTTCCCAGCGGGCCCCTTGCTATGAGCAGGTCTGTGAGGCTGGGAAAAATCAAGGACTAAGTTAAATTGTCAGTATTGTAGATGAGTTTTGAATTTGGCTCATTCTTTCCCTCCCAGTTCCGTGTGTATGCTCGGTATTCCTCTCTTCCTGGAGGTGGGAAGACACAACCTTAGCATGCATTCTTGGTGCACAGCAAGCATTTAATAAGTCGTTAGAACCTAAGTGCAGGTGGAAGACCAGTTAGGACCCCGCTGTTCACCTGATGTGGTGTGCGATGAGAAGGTTGGTAGTTAGGAGAAACAGGAGCTGATAGAGGAGACATCTAAGGCCAGTGCAGGACAGGGTGGTGGCAGAGATGTGCTAAACTGTCACGAAGAAGATGTTCAAGGCCTCAGCTTTGAAATGGGAGGGGAGGGGCTGGAAAATAATGGTGATAACAGGGCAGAAGTAGGGTACATAAGGACCCCTTAAATTTGAACTATAATGGATGGAAAAGAATTCTTGGTTTCATTTCTGTTCTTGTTAATAAAACCTTTAAAAAGGACATCTTACCCAAAAGAAAACAGAACTGATCAGAAAAGCATTGACCTTGCTCAATAACCTGGCAGATTAGTAAAGACGTGGCTAACCTAAGTTGGTGCTGAGGAAGTGCTCACAGACAATGTGAGTTAAGAAAACCCTTTGGAGGAGCAGGACGCTGCTGAAGCACCAACACAGCGCCCAAGACAAGCAGTGAATCCTTTCCTTAGGAACAAGATTAAAGGGGGACAAAAGTGAAAAGCTTTTCTGGTTTGTTTTTCACAGAGATAAGAATTTTTATAATTTTCCTTGCAGAAAAGGATTTTTTTTTTTATCATCAAAACTCATTCTTAGAACACGTTTCTCTAGCTGCAGTTTGTCCAATCCTTGTCACTTTCTGTATTTCCTTTGTTTCTTTTATTCTCCAGTGTTGCTGGAGGAAACTGTACCTACAGTGATTTCTAGGGGAAAAACTTGAGTTTTCCAGTCTCCCGGGCCTTTTCTGGTGCTGTCCGTCTGTCCTGCAGAGTTCCATATCACCTTCCCACCTGAGCCTTTCTCGGCCTTTTCTCTTTGTTCTTTGAATTCTGGATTTAAGAACTCCGAATTCTAGGCCTCACACTCTATAAGCGACCTAAAGATGGGCGTGCTTGATGTTGTCTGCGGTCTTCCTCCATGTTCTTAGTTTCCACTCTATTTTATTGTCCATGCCCCCTTTAAGGTTTTTGAAATAAGATTGATACTCTTATGCTTAAAATTGATCCTAAAAATAGAATAAAGAGATTTTATTTTGGCTGTCATACAAATGAAAAGTTAAACAGTGGCCTTATACATGTCATCATTTACATTTAAGTTATTTTCTGAACTTTGTTTTGAGGTGTGAAAATGATTAAAAGCTTAGGTTGCCCCAATATAAAACCCGTCTGTTGGCTAATCAGAACAGAACTCCATTGTCGCCGTCTCTAAAAACCATTGATTCACACTGCTTCAGTCACAGAACCATGGTTTCCAAGGACAGGTCCAGCATCAGTTTCTTCATATTCCAAGGTACTACTGAAAACAGCACAAGCTGTGTGTCCTCTGCTGTCAGCCTTTGCTGTCCCTGGGAGAGAGGCTGCTTGAAGGATGCAATGAAGGGGCGGGGAGTGCTGCAGCACATGTGGCGACCAGAGGACAACTTGGTGGAGTCTTTTCACCTCTAGGTGGGATCCAAGGGCTGAACGCAGGTTGTCAGGCTTGTGCGGCGAGCCCCTTTACCGCTATGACACAAAGTTCATTTAAGAAATTAATTCCCTAGAGAATTTGATGTGAACTGAGAGTTTTCCAACAAAAGTGGCTAGCTGCCTTGTTCTTGTGAATAACGTATGGCATAAAATACTAAAAGTGTGTCCTTTCTTATCACAATAAATTACACATTCTTTTAAAATTTTTTATCTTATTGGATGGGTTTGGCATATTTAAAGTGTACAAGTCGGAAAATACACCTGTCAAATGATTATCACTACCAAGATAACCAAACTATTGTATAATTTTCCCCTTTCCCTTGGCTACAGCTTCTTCATACTTCACTGCTTTAGTTTCCAAGCAACCACTGATACTGATCTGCTAGGATTTTCATATAAACAGAATCATTTGATAGACATTCTTTTTAATCAGACTTTTTTACTCAGCCAAATGGATAGGACTTAAAAATCATTCCAGTCTTGAAATTGATGAGATCGTGTGCTTGTAAAATACATGTACCACCTGAAGTTATGACACGCTCTTACCATCACTACTGAGCCGTCTTCAGTGGACTTGGGTTCAATTCCCAGTGCCCACATGGTGGCTCACAACCAGCTATGATTCTAGCTTTGGGAGATTTGGTGTCCTCTCTAGCCTCCAGCACCAGGCACACATATGGTACACAGATATATGTGCAGGCAAAATAACCATACACATAAAATGTAAGAATACAGCAACTTCCAGTTAACATACTGATGGAAGAAACTGAATACTCCCCCCCCCCAAGATCAGAAACTATCTCCCCCCACCCCATTTCTATTCAGTGTTACCCTGGCAGTCCTAGCCACTACAGTAACACAAGCCAGATACATACAAGTCATGGAGACTGGGCAGCAAGATGACTTACTGGCAGATAGCAGGATTATATATGTACAAAATCTAATTAGTAGTAAGTGAATTTAACAAGTTAGCTACTGTGCACACAGGAAGACTTTGTCTCAAAAATATGTTTATTTTGGGTCAGTAAAGTGGCTCAATAGCTAAAGATGCTTGTCATCAAGCCTGATGATCTGAGTTCAGTTTCTGGAGCCTCTGTGGCTGTGTGCAAGGGGCACAATAAGGAAATTGCTGCCATGACTGCTCTATGACGGTTATGTAGATGTGAGAGAGAGAGAACAGCTGGAGGCACCTGGAGGAGGCAGAGCAGGGAGAGGGAGTTGACTCAACATGCCCAGGGCTGGGGAAGCAGGAGAGTGGGAGGGAATAGTGGAATGAGGAACGTGAGCAGCTGGGGGTAGGGGGGGTGAGGGGTGGGGGCTGGGGGTATAGGGTGGGTGGGGGGTGGGAGGGGTGGGGGCCGGCCCGAGGCGTGGGCAGGACACTGGGGGCTTTAAACTGTATAGGTACTTGTAAGAATTGAGGGAGGCTGGAGACTAGGATGGGCTTTGGTATGCAGCCACAGGTGTGTGTCAGTGGAGCCATATGTCCCTCTGCCAGAGGTAAGGGAAATGACGCCTCTCAGTAAACAGGATCCCTCTGTGAGCACCAGGCACACATATGGTACTCAGACATACATGCAAGCAAAACACCCATACACACAAAGGATAACATTATTTTAAATGTAAAAGCAAGTTAGTAGAGGATAGGCTTAAGAAGTGGAGAAATCACTGCGTAGACAGCTGAAGAAAACACATTTCAATTTGTAATTCATATTATCTATATAGTATATAGCTTATAACCTAAAATGTAAAATGTATAATTGCAAATCTAGAGCAAAATAGTTGTAGCCTAATGTTGGACAAAGATGTTCTAGATAAAACACCAAAAGCACAATCTATACATTTTTGTTGTTTTGTTTTGTTTTGTTTTGTTTTGAGACAGCCTTTCTCTGTGTAATCCTACCTGTCCCGGATCTTGCTGTGTAGACCAGGCTGGCCTCAACTCACAGAGATCTGCCTGCCTCTGCCTCTTGGGTGCTGGGATTAAAGGTGTGTGCACCATCATACCTGATCCATAAAATAACATTTTGATATGCTGTTGTGCCCTATGGTTGAGAGAGTGATTTGTGATAACTATGCACTCAATTTTGAGTGAAAGTGTATTAACTATATAGCACACTAAGAGAATAAGTAGCAGGCTGGAGAGGTGCTCAGTGGTTAGGAGCACTGGCTGCTCTTTCAAAGATTCTCCCTTCAGTTTCCAGCATCTACAGAGTGGCTCACAACTGTGACTCCAATTCCAAGGGATCACATGCCTCTTCTGTCTTTTGAGGGGACAAAGAAAGCACATGTGTACAGATATACATGCAGGCAACACACCTCTACACATACAGCAATAAAAACTAATTTAAAATAATAAGAGAAAGCAGCTAGCCCAGGAATGATGGTACACACCTGTACTCCCAGCACTAGGGAGGCAGAGACAGGAAGATCTCTGTGAGTTCAAGGCCAGCCTGGTCTACATAACTTACATGAGTTCAGGACAGCCAAGACTAAATAGACCATGTCTTAGAGAGGGGAGGGAGGGGAGAGAGGAAACACTAAACATCAAATTGGGTCCTTGAAACATCCTGCAGGAAAGTACCAGGGAAACCTGCAGCAGTTGGGGTGTTCCCAATAGAAAGAATCCCAGGTAGAGCAGAGTGTTTCCTTGGATGGGGCATCCAGGTGGAAGAAAAAAATAGCCTCAGAGATGTCCTAAAGTCAGCACAGCATGCAACAGAAACCATTTGGGGAAGTTGAGGCAGTCCATCAATTCCCAATTGAACTTTCCATAGATGAGTGCCCCATGGCTGAATTTGTGATGCCACCCCTCCTGCCCCCATTCCCCATAAGACACTTCATGGATGAACATTAGTAACCTATGTTGAAAATAGTTTGTCTCCTAGATGGAACCCTGATCCCCTGTGGGACCCTAGCCAAGGCCCACCTATTGGGGACGGAGCCACACATCTCCACCAGGGGGTGTGCCTTGCTCCATGGAGCGCCAGGTTCCCACACAGGCATTTTGAGAATCTTCATGGTCCAGGCCACCACATGTGGAGTAGATGGTATTGGGCTGTTTTTCAGCTCTATTCCCTTCCTGTCACAGATGTTAGAGGCCACTCCACCCGCAGACAAAGAGTAATTGGAAGACACTTTGAGACAGACATGCTTGGGTTTGAAATGGGGAAAGGCAACCCTGCTTCCAGAGCCTGCTTCTTGGTGTGCTCAAACAGCACATGACAGTTTACCGGTGCAGTTCATTGTAGTTGTAATTCATTAAAATGCAAAACTGTTCTCCAAAGGCTCTTAAGAGAAGGCAAGCTGTAGCCTGGGAGAATGTATTTTCAAATCATACTATCTGATAAAAGACACACCTGGAATAAGGAGCCCCCATTTTCTAGTTTAGAATAAATAATGTTTTTAAACATTTATTTACTTATTTTATGTATATGAGTGTTCTATCTGCATGTACACCTGCAAGCCAGAAGAGAGCCTCAGATCACATTAGAGATAGTTGTGAGCCACCATGTGGTTGCCAGGAATTGAACTCAGGAACTCTGGAAGAGCAGACAGTGCTCTTAACTGCTGAACCATCTCTCTGGCCCCCTAGAATAAATAACTCTTAAAAGGCCAGTAAGTTTAAGTGACTGCAAATAGTTGGAACACTTAAGGAGAGAAGACAGATTGTAAATAAACATGTTAAAAGATGTTCAACATCAGCCAGGCGTGGTGGGGCACACCTTTAACCCCAGCACTCGGGAGGCAGAGGCAGGTGGATTGCTGTGAGTTTGAGGCCAACCTGGTCTACAAAGCGAGTCCAGGACAGCCAAAGCTAACACAGACCCTGTCTCATAAAACAAAACAAAACAAAAAGAAGTTCAACATCTTCAGCCACTAGGAAAAACACAGATACAAGCCATGAGATAGGCACCATTTACTGCTAGAATGGCTCATATAGAAAAGATTGCACCATAGGACCCAGCCCTCTCCTCTCTGTTTACCCACACACAATGAAAACATATTCTTACAAGACTTCGTAGTTGTAATTTCAAAAGCTGAAAATTACTCCTGTTCATCCACCGAGAGGTGTACCACCCACTAGAACACTACTCAGTTATTTTAAAAAGTGAACCGTTGGGCAGGGAGGAAGCTCAGTAGGTGAAGTGCCTTGTCTTACAAACATCAGGACCAGAGCTCCATCCTTAGAACTCACATAAGAATGCTAAGTGTGGTGCTACACACTTGTTTCCAGTGCTGGACAGACAGAAACAGGCAGATCCCTGGGGCTGGCTGGCCAACCATCCTAGCGTAATTGGTGAGCTCAAGCCATGAGAGAGCCTGTCTCATATGCCACGGATGGTGTTCTTAAGGCTTATGCTATGGCCTCTGAGCATGCAGGCACACAGTGTGAACTATTGATGCACACGCTAACATTTTCTATTTTATTTTGGAGATCAGACATTTGAAGGCAGGGGACAAACTAACATTAACTTCTTTTAAAACTTTTATTGCAATACCAGGGATCAAACCCTGGGCATCACATGTCAGCTAGGCGAGAGCTCTACCACTGAGCCACCTTCCCAGCCCTAACGGGTTTTTGTTTTTTAAGATGGAAAATACTTGAAAGGAGAGATATCAGTGTAATGGAAGCAAAGGTTTCACTACAAAATATAAGTAGAAATGTTGACAGCCAGAAAAGAAAAAGTTTTACAAAATTAATCCAGATCCTCACCAAATGCAGCCCCCGCCAAGCTGGAAATTGGAGACACATTTGGCCCTCCCAAGATTCTCAGCGGAGCTCTCCAAACCTTGGCTTTCTCTTGCTGGGGTGGCCAAGCTGGAGATTTAGGAAAGTAGGTGAGGAGGCAACAAAGCTGTCACCCTGATAGTGGTAGACCTACTGTTTCTCCGTGGTCCCCAAGTTCTGCCCCATTCTCGCCAAGGCTGGGGTGAAGGCTTACAGAATCCCTCTCCTCTGGAAGACCCTAGCCAAGGCCGAACTCTAGCCAAACCCTTTCATGGCCAGAGCACAGATCTCCGCCAGGGGGCGCGCCTCACTACATTGAGCACCAGATTCCCCGTGGTTCGCACTCCTTCTCCTTACGCATAGATGCTCACGGCCTTCGTATCCCAGGCTGAACTTGGGATTTTCTTATCAGCTTCAGGTTATTTGTCCACCCTCTTCTACACAGTGTTTGCCAGCCGTCCTCGCTACTCCTCTCCGCTTAGCCAGACGGGATTTCCAGAGGCCACTGTCTAGAGCAGGCGTCCTGTCCCGGTCCCCGTCCCTATCCCCCGATCTCTGCCCCTCCCCACTGCCCCAGCAATGCAGAGACAAACCCGGACGCCAGCGATCCTTGCCTTGCTCTTTTGCTCAGCCGAGCCTGTCTGTGCACCAGTGGTTGGCTCTTGATTCTGAGATTCCTTCTGACCTCACTGTTGAGGTTCCTTCTACACCTGAATAGCGAGGTTTCCTGGAAACTCCTCAGTTTGGTCACCCTTGAGCACACCTTCTTTCCACACTCAGCCTTGTTAAGGTTCCCAGGTGTTTCCTGTCTTCCTGCTTCTTGGGACCCCTTTCCTGCCAACTCCACTCAGCCAGGCTTGCTCATCAGTGAGTGCTCGGTTGCCTGCTTTCCCTTTTGACCATCGTTAGAGGTCCTTCTGGATCCACGCTGTTCCTCTTTTCTTCCTTTTCCTACTAAAAAGAAGGCCTATAGAAAGGCCATATTGCACACTCTCTCTCCTCTCTCCTCTCCGTATCCCCTCCCCTTCTCTCTGTGTCTTTGTCTCTCCTCTCTCCTCCTCCCTCTCTGTCTGTCTCTCTCGCGCCTCTCTCCTCCTCCTCCACCACCTTCTCTCTGTCTTTCTCTCTGTCTTTCTCTGTCTCTCTCTCTCTTTCTCCTCCTCTCCCTCTCTTCTGTCTCTCTCCCTCTCTGTCTCTGTCTCTGTGTGTGTGTGTGGGGGGTGTGTCTCTGTCTCTCTCCTCCTCTCTGTCTCTCTCTGTCTCTCTCTCTGTGTCTCTGTCTCTGTCTCTCTCTCCTCAGTACCAAGATACTGTGTCAATATGAATCAAATAAGCCAGGTCTGTTTTTCTGGCTAAAACAAACCATTGGTGGATCCCAGCCCCTCGTTCCAACACCATCAGGAAAAAAGAAAAGCAAGCTGTGGGCGAGGTGAGGAAGGGCAGGGAAACATTCACCCAGTGGTCTGGGACATCAGTTCAATTGGGACAGGTCTTCCCTCTTGGCCCAACTGAGAAGGCTTGGAACACTTTGTCTCTTAGTGTGTCTGTTCTCCATTGGATTGCATTTTAAGCTCTCAGTAGATGGGTTTGTATATATTAAAGGAATTTCAGGAATTATATTGATACTTTTTGGGGTGTTGGTTTTTTGAGACAGGGCTTCTCTGTGTAACCCTTTGGCACTATTTTTTTCCCTTTTCTGCAAGGTCTCGTACATGATCTCCTGCTGCCATTTGCTTGCTGCTAGTCATGCCTGACACTCTGTTTCTTACCACTGGTTGTCCATGCCACTCTGTTTCTTGTCAGGTTTTTGTTTGTTTGTCCTTTGTTTTGTTTCTGCAAGAATAAATATTGCTGTGCCACTATATATTTTAAATGTGTGCAGTGAGAACTGGTTTTATACTAAGATCTCCAGACTGATCCAGGCAGTTTCTGCCCCTTTAACTGTTGCCCTTCTTGCTGTGCTTGACCTGCCCATCTCCTTACCCCCATGAACCGCACGGGAAGGTCCTCACCATATGCCCTATGCAGTGCCTCTCAAACTCCTAGCTCGGAGTCTTTAAAATGTAGGTCCTAGCGCAGCAGGTCTAAGATGGAGCTGGAAACCTGTGGGTTGTTTGTTTTTTCTTTTTAGATTGGTCTCATGTATTCCTCAAACTAGATACGTAGCTGAGGATGGCCTTGAACTTTTGATTCTCCTGAGTTTCCCTCCCAAGTGACAGGTTTACAGGCAAGAGCTACCATGCCAAGTTTATGTGGTGCTGGGGATTAAACCCAAGGCTGCGTGCTGGGCAAACACTCTGCCAAATGAACTACATCCTTAGCCCCAGAGAGTCTGTATTTTTTTTTTTTAATGTGTATGAATGAGTGCTTGCATGTATCTGTACCACATGAGTGCCTGGTGCCCTTAGGAGAGAGGGGGGTCATCAGAGCCTCTGGAATTAAAGTTACAGATGCTTGTAAGCTGACCTGTGGGTTCTGGGGTCTGAATCAAGATCATCTTGCAAGGGCAAGTGTCCTTAACTGCAGAGCACCTCTCTAGCCCCACAGAGTCTCTGTAGATCTGAAGGGCTAAAGGATGCCTACAATGGAACCACATTGCACAGAGCAAGGCCCTCGAGGACCTCTGTTCGAATTTGAGTTTCTGGGTTGTAGAGTGTAAGGACCTCTAATTTGGTAAGGGCTGCCCATCTGTGTTGCTCTTTCACTGCATCGCCCTGCCCCACACCAGCAGGTCAAGAGGGTGGAGGTGTACTTTGATTTGAGGGGAAGGGAAAGGCCTTTCTTGTTCTCATCTGCATTGTGTCCCCTGCCGTCCTGTGCTTGTGGTCTTGGTTAG
Source organism: Acomys russatus (assembly GCF_903995435.1). Lineage (NCBI taxonomy): Eukaryota > Metazoa > Chordata > Mammalia > Rodentia > Muridae > Acomys > Acomys russatus. The sequence goes on along the minus strand of NC_067140.1, from coordinate 66,277,534 downwards.
TGCCTTCTCTCCCATTAATTAAAAAGGCCCCAGGTCTCTGGAGTAATGGCGTCCCTGGCCAGTGATGCATGGCCAAATCAGTACAAGATCCAGTGCGGGCATCTCAGTCTCTACTCCCACCACGGATAACTCAAGTCTCAGACTCATTTGGCCTAAGACATCACTAGGCCTGCCCTTCATTCATCTCTAGCAGGAGCCATAGGAGCCTCCATTGGTTTTCCTACAGTCCACATGGTTTTCTCTTTAGTAGCCTGTTAGAGTGGTCTGAGGCTAAAACAGCCTGGCCGTGGCACAGGTGAGTGACTCTGTGTGTGTGTGTGTGTGTGTGTGTGTGTGTGTGTGTGTGTGTGTGTGTGTGTGTGTGAGATGTTGTGGAATTAAGGGCTAGTTCAGGCACTTCACCTTGCAAGTCAGATGCCCCAAAGCAAGTGTCTGTTTTATCCATGTAGAAAATGAAGTTCAGAAAGACATATCAGGGCTGGGTATGTAGCTCAGATGGTAGAGTACTTGCCTAAGACATAGGAAACCGTGACTTTGATCACCAGCTCCAAATAAACTATGGAAGCACATCCCTATAGTCCCAGCCCTTCCGAGGTAGGAGCAAAAAGGGTCAGAAGTTCAAGGTCGTCCTCAGCTACATAGTGAGTTTGAGGACAGTCTGAATTACAGGAGGTGTGTGTGAGAGAGAGGGCGTGGGGATGGACAGACAGAGACAGAGAGGGAGAGATGGATCATCTATGTGCGAGAATGTGGCTATGCTCCAATTGCAGCATGGGACCACACAGCGGCAGCACCCATGGCTAGCCTTCATGCATGGCTGCGCTGCAGTGGGAACTACAAAGAGGCAGGAGGGTCTGGTTTGGGGTTTTAGGCACTGACACTAAAGGTGTCTAACCAGTAACACGAGAGTTCCAAAACCATGACAGGTTTTGGCCAGAATGAACCACGATTTACAGTGCTTGAGTGTTTAGATGGCAGAAGAGTTTTTTAGACTAGAGCCTCAGAAGCAAAGATTTTGGCTAGATGTAAAACAGATAAAGAGCTGGGAAGCAGCAGGGCTTGGTAGAGGTTTGGAGTGGATGAAGACTCTTGTCTGGGCCCTGGCTGTGGGCAAATTGCCTAACATGTCTGTCACTTTACTTGGTAACTGATACGCAAAGCTTTGTTTGGAAGGCTCGGGAGATAGGTAAATGGCCAAACTCCGGGAAGTATGGGTAAGCCAAAGCCCTTTGGGATGTAAGCAACTTGCTTAATCAATTTTGGAAATCCCTGAGCTGTTATGTACTCACACAGCTTTGCTAGCATTTCCTGGCGCCAGGCTCCAGCCCCAAGCCTTGCTCAGCTAGTATAGTCCAATATCTGCCTAGTCTAAGGTTGTGTGACATACAATTCTTACGTTTCACCACACCATTCATTCTTTGTTAACCATTTTAGGGCTGGGATTCTATGCATGACAGAGAATATAAGCCTTTGGGCTTATATAATGTTCTTGGGCCCGAAACATCTTAGCTACTCTTTGGCCTTACAAAGCACTTTTCATGTGGTATGGTGGCACACATTTTAATCCCAGTACTCTGGGGGTAGATAGAGGCAATAGAATCAGAAGTTCAGTCATCCTCAGCTAAATAGTGAGTTCAGAGTCATCCTGGGCTTCAAGAGACTCTGTTTCAAAGCAAAAGTATTTTGCAAATAGATACTGACTTTGGATTATAAAACCCCCATGAAAAAAATTGGGGCCTGGAGGCTCTTAAAATAAATAAAATAACATGTAGCATGAGTGTATGCTTATGCACAAGGCCTTGGGTTCAGTCTGTACGCGCGCGCGCGTGCACACACACACACACACAAACTCACTACCATGATTGTCCTATTTCCCATTTTTGAGAGGTGAGTGAGGTGAGGTCCCCAGCTAGGTTTCTGTCAATAACGCCCATTCCAGAGTATGTGCTCCTCCTGGAAGTAGAGGATCTGTGACAAATCCAGACAGAGTGACAAGTCCAGGGGCGTGTAGCTGGAAACTCTCAGGAAGCATGAAGCAGGGAGGGCTGAGGTAGTTTGACAAAAAGATGCTGCCTGGAAGGCCAAGTGACATTACCAATCCATATAGGTGTCCTCAGTGGTTTGCACAAGCTCTTGCCCTGGCTAAGCTGTACTTCCTGTCCCTGACACCAACATGGGTTTAGGGTAGATGCCCGGAAGCTGGGCCCCCGACTTGTGCTTGTGACTGGGGGTCTGAGGTCTGTTGAAGTTCCACTGCCCTCCCTCCCCACAGGGCTCAGGCCCTAGGCCAGGGCTCAACAGACACAGGCGGTAAGATGGGTTGCCCTTCTATTGGTCCAAGTCCTGAGCATAGCTTGGGTGAGTCATGGAGGTAAGCAAGCCCACAAGGCTCAGCAGTGTGGAGAAGAGCAGCAGGAAGGAGGCAGCGAAGAGCAGAGCAGGCAGGGCACTGAGCACCAGCAGCAGGATGGCTGGCAGCAGGTGGCTCCACACCACAGCCACCACAGGCCACAGGGAACTCAGCAGGTAGGAGCCAGTGCTGAAGAGTGCATGACACAGCATCAGTGCCAGCATCAGGTAGAGTGTCCCCTCCAGACCCCATAGCATACGCTGTAGTGGTTGCCGCCAGCCTGATGTATTCCACCACTGGGCCCAGCTCCGAGGCATGTGGCATGCCCACCAGCGCCCCCAGTCCTGACGGGTGACCCAGGCTGACCAGGACACTGCCCGCTGCGGCCCCTCGCCAGCCCCGATGATATCCGTCTCCACTCGTGGCTGCTGCATCACGGCTGGTGCACCTGTGGACAGGGCCAGTCCAGCTGCAGGAGCAGCCCTGGAGATGCCCAGGACCTCTGGATAGGTGGGGATGCAGGGGTCAGGAGGATACCAGCATGGGCAGGATTGGGCTTTGAACTAGGGCTTAGGACTTACCTTTGGGCAGAGCCACCTAAGTCATGATGCTTCTTGTTGTGCCCAGGCTGGCCTGGCATCAGGTCCCAGTCTCACTCTCCCTCACCCTACCATCCCCAGAGGTGTCCATTATGACCCGGGCTGGGGTGGGGCCTAGCCAAGAGAGGAGCTACTTCATAGTGTGAGACTCCCCTGAGTCCCCTTACTTATGGATCCTCCAGGCTGGCAGGAGAGCTCAGTGAGCCTCACGGATGCCATTCTCTTTGTTTGTCAGAACCGTTCCCCATACCTGTCCCTCCTTGATGGCTGCCTCCAGCTCTTCCTGCCTCAAGCCTCAGACCCAGTTATCAAACACCCATATTATGGAACTAGATGCCCAAGCTTCAAGCTGACTATAATGGAATATTTACCGCACAGCCTTACCCTCATGTAGCTCAGGATGGAGGAGGAGGAACGTGAAGAAGCAGAACGGCTGGTGTAGTTTTTAGAAGGCATTCAGTTTCAGGAGGATACTCAGGCCCATGGATGGAGACAGAAAGCCAGGCCCAGCAGGGTTAATGGTATACCAGTGCCTCCCAAGAACAGGCCTAGGCCCAGCAAGAGCAGGAACAGTGCATCCTGGAGGCTGAACAGTCCGGTGACTGTCCCTGTTAGGAAGAGGGGAACTGCCTGCTGTCCTGGACCTTCACCAGCCCCCTGGCTCTGACCCACTGGGAGAAGTCTGTGTGGTGGCAAGGTGGTACCTGTAGGCCTGTGGAAAGAGAAGAGAGCAGCTCAAGGCAAGTGCTCATCTGTCCCTGGGCTTGTGGCACCTACCCGACAGGCTGCTGCCACTTACCCATGGAGCAGGTCAAAAGCAAGGAAGCTGACCAGCAGCAGGAGCAGCAGGGCTAGGCCAGCGGTTGAGAAGACTGTTCGAATTGTCACTCCTAGTGCCCCCAGCCCTAGGATACTGTCTAGGAGCTGGGTGTGGCTGAAGCACCGGGGGGCACACATGGCTCACTGACCAAGTCAACCCCTCTCCACTCTTCTCACCCCTGGGAGGGAGTAGGAGGGCTCTCTAAGGGCTTTGGGCATAGGTAAGCAGAGCTGGGTCTTGGAGTGTATTAGGAAGAGCTAGTGCTAGGAGCTAGAGTCAGGGAGGAAAGAGGGCCTTGGCCTACATTCAAGGGTGAGCTCAGAAAGCAAGGAACTAGGCTCTTTGGGGATCTCCTCCTCCCCACTCCTACCCCACATCTTCAACCCTCCTTACCTCCTCCCACCTGCGTCAACCATTCTAGATTTGGATACCTGGGACATTGTGACCTATTGCCAGGTAGGGCCCTGAGCTAAGGACAGGACAATAGTTTGTCTTACCTCATAAGCACTGGTGGCCTAGGCGGGGCTCAGCTAGCACATCAGTGTTTTCTGAGAACTAAGACTCAGCCCCTTGGCTTGGCTAATAGTCTTCTGCACCGGGGACTTCCCATAGGTTCTGGGTTGTCAGGAAAACATGCTGGCACCACGGCTGCTTGGGCTTCTGCCCAGTGGAGTAGAGGTTGCTTCTTCCAGAATGTTCTCCAAGCCATGTGTCTGGAATGTCATTCAGTCATTTAATTTTTGTGTGTCCAATTCTCTTTCCTGATGGTGGAGTGAGGCCTGTGGGGCTTTGATGGCAGTGAGAAAATCAGGCCTGCAACTCAGGGATGCAGAATAGGGCTTTTTTGGGATGCAACCTAGGCTACTGGGTGAGGGCTGGGGGCAGGGGATGCTGTTCAGACGGTTTAAGTACTGCAGTTTTGAGAGGTGTTATAGTTTCAGAAATGGGACAGAAAGCTGTGCATGGTATTATATGCCTTAATTTTAGTGCTCAGAAGAAGGCTGAGGCAGAAAGACTGAATTTAAGGCCAGACTGGACTATATAGTGAGTTGCTGCCCAGAAAAAAGAAAGAAAGAGAGAGAGAAGAAAGAGGTTGTGAATCTAAGAGGCCCATAGCATCATCCCCCCAAGTTGTTCTGAAACAAGAGCTCTTCAAGTGTTCCAGGTGGACCCTGAAATCAACAAGAGATGCAGACTGCTCTCAAACTCTCAGAGACTCTACCTCATCCTCCTGAGGGCTGGAAATGCAGGCAGGCACTACTATACCTCACATAAAATCCAAACGAGAAGTCCAGGCTGTCACCTAGAAATGAAATTGAGGAATAAACTTGGAATAAGTGGATTGATCACCATTACTGCTTACAATTATTCAATACTAATAAACTTATTCCCACTGAAGCTGTGTATGGGTGGGACAAGGTGGCCACAGAGCTACTAAATACACGGTCAGTCTGGTAACAAACAAGAATAGAAGTGACATAAATTTAAATGTTATTCATACTTGGAAAGGAAAACTGAAGGGACTGGGGTAGGAGGGGCTGGGGTGGGAGGGGCTGGGGTGGGGGAAACACTGACAGCACAGCTCCCAGGAAAAGGAAAGACTGGGTGAAAATGCTAGAAAGAGCATTAAGATGCCTCCCAGGAACTACCCCCGCCCTTCCCCTCACTCACAAAGACCCAGGTCTCATGGCCTTGACATGTTTGGTGTTGGTGGACTTGACAGGCCATAGAGCCAGTGCCATGTGCCCTTAATGTCACTCACCAATTGCTTTTTGATTGCCTGGGAGCTGTGTTTCTGATATAGATTTCTCTATAGGGACATAGGATACAGCAGAGGATCCTGTTGGGTTTTTTTTGGGTTTTGTTTTGTTTTTTGTCTAAGTCTCAATTGTCTTCGAAAATGAGAAAATTAGCATTTAGATTTAAAATTGCCAGTTCCACCAGTTTGCTCATTTCTGGTTCAGCCACAAGATTGTATCCCTGGACTATGGAATTGAGAGTCAAGTCGTGACAGTTCTACCAAGCAGAAGTAGCCACATATGCAAGGGGTTGGGAGTTGGGTGTATGACTAATACTCTTTAAGGTTTAGTTTGTGCAAGGTGCTCTGCATAATTTGTAGGGGAATTCTACTTGGAGTTTTCTCAGTTTATTTTTCATTTAATAATCAAAGTGACCCTGGTATGCCAGGTCTTGAGCCTAATGTTGGGTTCTAAGGCAGACCATGGGCTCTTAAACAGATGTTCTACTCAGACATTGGGGTTGTTTTCAGAAGAAAAAAAAAATTAGGAGATGAGGGAGGAGAACAGGGTAGAGGAAAGAGCAAAGCTAGCATCTGGTCCTGTCTGGAGTTTAGCTGACCTTGTGGACAGCTCCGAGAACAGTGACTTTTCCTATAGAGCTGATCCCATCACATCAGTCATTGGTGACACCTCTTCCATAGAGGAAAGGGAAGATGGAGACAGAGGTGGGAGAGCTGTAGCTTTTAGCATGGAAATCAACTCCTGCCTGCTGAGGGCTTCCATCTGTAGAAGAAAGAAAATAGCTATGATTTATGAACAGCAAACAACAGTAGGGGTGGGCACACTGTTGGTGTAGGGGGCCTCCGTGGGGAGTCAACAACATATGGCAATCTTGTATAGTAAAGGATTCAATAAATCTGGAGTATTTGTGTCATGTTCATTCATAAAAACACTTTGGCTTGGGGCCGGAGACAGCTTGGTGGTTAAGAGCACTTCCCACTCTTCCAGAGGACCAGAGTTCAATTCTCAGCACCCACATCAGGTGGCTCACAACTTCGTATAACTCCAGCTCCAGGGGATCCAATACCCTCTTTGGGCAACCTGCATACACATGGATATGTTTTTTTCTTTAAAAAAAAAAAAAACCTCAAAATTGATTGGCTCTTGCCAGGCTCTCTAAGGAGCTAGTCTGTAAGTCCTTGGGATAGCCTGTTCAATATAAATGTCTCTGTTTACACAGATGTCTTGAGGCTGGGTGCAGTGGTGCACACCTGTAATCCCAGCAGAGCAGACACAGATAGATCTCTGTGAGTTCAAGGCCAAGCTGGTTTACAAAGAAAGTCCAGGTCAACTGAGGCTACACAGAGAAACCCTGTCTTGAAAAACCAAACCAAGCAAACAACAAAACCCAAAACAAACAAACAAACAAAAAACTCCAACAACCCCCCCCCAAAAAAAAACCCAGAGATGTGTTGGTCCACATCAAATAGTCTATGTCAACAATGTGAGTTTTCTTGGGGACTTAGACCAGAAACTAGGCTTACCCTGGCTTCTAGAAGGTTCAGACTCAACCAACATGGGCAGTCAACTATACTTGTATGACTGATCTCCAGTAAAACCTGGACACCAAGGCTCCAGTAAATTTTCTTACTAACAGTCCCTGGTGCATGTGTCACGCACACTGCTGGAAAGAGTAAGCAGTGGCTACTTGATTCCATCTTCAGGTTAGCAACAGGAAGCTCACTCCCAGTCTTTCCTGTACCCTGCCCAATGTACATTCTTCTATTGTCGGCTTTAATTTGCCTGCAACCTTCCTTGCCCATAAGCGGTGACTTTCAGTATAAGTACTTTCGTGAAATCTCATAAACCACTGAGCAAGAGTGGTCCTGGCAACTCCAGAAAAGCATCAGCATCGCCTGCCACAGTCTTCACCCCAGGCCCCCAGAAGAAGTGGGGGGCCTGCTCCCTTAGGAAGCCCCGCTCCCTTGAATAACATCGCTAAGGTAGGATTCACCAGGGCAGTGCTGATGCATTAAAATATGGTGGAACCACGAGCTGAGGAAAAGGATTGGAGGAAGAGTCTTGATTCCCAGATGGCTACTTAGTCACCCACAGCTTGGCAATGAAGCAACCCCATGATCAGTTACTGGAGGTCAAAGTCAGCAGTGGAATTCATTGATGGCACAGCTCACTCCTGGGGGAACTGTTTAGGAAACGCTCCAGAAAGTAGAATAATAACCAAAACCTCTAAGAAACTAGAAGAAGCTAACAAAAATAGAGGAAGAATATTTGAAAGTTAGTTTTTGAAATTTCAAATAGAAAAAGAAAAGAAAAGAAAAGCAAACATTTTTCCCTGCTGTAGTGAACGTTAGCGATGTTATTCAAGGGAGTGGGGCTTCTTTAGCTCCCCACTTCTTCTGGGGGCCTGAGATAAAAACTGTGGCAGGAGATGCTCAGCATGTTGGGGACTGAGTTGGGAGAAAGACTTGGGAGCAGCCAATGGCCTTTCTCTTCCTTTCTTGCTCTTCCTGGTGGGTGGTCCAGGGCTCCTAACTCCTTGGAGGCCATGTGGACCATAAGCTTCACCACCGTGAAGCTGTAGCCAAATTCATTGTCCTACCAGGATATGAGCTCCACAGTGTCGTTATTGAGAGCAGTGGTAGCCCCAGCATGAAGGGTGAAAGAGTGGCCATGCTAAAGTCATGGGAAACAGCCTGTTCCTCCGCATATAGCTCCAAACGCCCTGTAGGGCCTCCGATGCCTGCTTCACCGCCTTTTAAGAATAATTTGATGCTGGCTGTGGTGGTGCACGCTTTTAATCTCAGTGCTTGGGAGGCAGAGGCAGGTGGATCTCTGTGAGTTCAAGGCCAGCCTGATCTACAGAGTGAGTCCAGGACAGACAGGGCTCCACAGAGAAACCCTGTCTCCAAAAACAACAACAACAACAGAATAATTTTACGTTTATTGTCTGTGTATGGGTATTTCGCCTGTATGTATGTCAGTGTACCATGTGTGTGCCTGGTGCCTGCAGAGATCAGAAGAGGGTGCCAGATCTCCCCAGAACTGGAGCTACAGATGGTTGTGAGCCACTTTGTGGGTTCTGGTCATCTGAGAGAGCAAGTGCTCTTAACCACTGACCATCTCTCCAGCCCCTTTACCATCTCCGAGGTATTCATGCTTGGCAGCTTTCTCCAGATGGCAGGTCAGGTCTATAACAGACACATTGTGGGTGGGAGTGTGGAAGGCCATGCCAGTGAGCTTCCTGCTCAGTGCTGGCACGACCTTGCCCACTGCCTTGGCAGTGCCAGTGAATGCAGGATGATATTCTGTAAACTCCCACAACCATCACACACAACACACTTTTCCAAAGAGGTTGTCCATGGTTTTTGGATGGTGCTGATATCATGTGCTATGGTCCCCCCAATGATGCCAAAGTTGTCATGGATGACCTTGGCCAGTGAGTGGGACATGGTGCTAAGCAGTGGTGCAGGAAGCACTGCTGGCAATCTTAAGTGTCTTACTCTCATGGTTCCTTCCCATCACAAACATGGGGCATTAGCAGAAGGGGCAGAGATGATGACTTTTGCCTCCACCCTTCAAGTGGTTCCCAGCCTTCTCCACGGTGCTGAAGACAACAGTTGATGTCACAATAAACTTGGCCCAGCATCATCCATTTGATGTTGGCAGGATCCTGCCCCTGGAAGATGGAAACTGTCCTCTTATTGATGACTAATTTCCTGTTCTCAGCCTTGACTATTCCAAGGAACTTGCCATGGGTGGATTCATACTGGAACATGGAGACCATGTAGTTGAAGTCAAGGATGCAACAATATCCACTTTACCGGAGTTGAAGGCAGCCCTAATGACCAGGTGCCCATAAGGCTGACCAGGGAGGATCAGAGAGCCTAAATCATATAACTTTTAATAAACTGCATGTAGTGGTTCATCATACCTGTAAGGCAGAGTCAGGAGGATCAGAAGTCTAAGGTCATTCTAAGATACATAGAGATTAGTCTTGGTGTGGTGCTTTGAAAGACAATGGCTCCCATAAGCCCATAGGGAGTGGCATTATTAGAAGGTATGGCTTTGTTGGAGGAAGTGTGTCACTAGAGGGCAGGCTTGGAGGTCTCAGATGCTCAAGCCATGCCCAGGGTGGCAGTCTCTTCCTGCTGCCTGAGGGTCCAGATGTAGAACTTTAAGGTCTCTCCAGCACCATGTCTGCCTGCATGCCGCCATACTTCCTGCCTGATGATGGTAGACTAAACCTCTAAACCATAAGCCAGCCTCAGTTAAATGTTTTCCTCTATAAGAGTTGCTGTGTTCATTGTGTCTCTTCACAACAATAAAATCCTAACTGAGACACTGGGCTACGTTGAGGCCATATAGTCCTATCAGTTCACAGTGCACGTGAAATTAAAATTACTGGTGCTCCCTACGTAGAAAAAGATTCATATAGCCAAAGGCAAAATGGCATCAGAATTTTATTTATTCATTATATTCTTTAATGTTTCATTTTGAAGTCAAACCTTGCTGTCCTGCTCATGCTGTCCTGGAACTCTTGATCCCAACCTGTGCCTTAAACTAAAATCTCTTTTGGGCAGGTGCCTCACCCAGGTTATTCCCAAAGATCCTCCACGTGGCTCTTTGAGATAAGAGTCCAGGCTCTGTAGGTGGCCGGGTATAAACTTGCCCTTTTGTTCCAAGAGTCATGGTTTTTAAAAATCTGTCTTGGGGGCCTCTTGCCTTTGCAATCCCAAATACCCAGAGGCTGTATCCTAGTAAGAGGGGTGTGAGTATATTCCAAGGGGTTCAGGGACTGTGTGAGGCATAAGGAGCTTTGAGATGGAATTTGGAATGGAGATGTTGGGGCTGAGTCTGAGACGCCCTGTAGTTAGTACTCCTGTCTCCCCTTCCTTTTTACAGCTCCCGGGGTGTCTTGGCTGGGTGTGGGGTTTTAGGTGGAAGGCCTGAAGCTCTTTGTTCAGATAGTGGCCTGTAACTCAAGGTCGCACTGAGCCTGTGCTCTTGCATATGTGCATTGGCCCTGTGTGCAGGAAGTCTGCTCTTTAAAGCATCTCCTGTTAGCTCTTATTGCCAACTTGATACATCGGATAGGAAAACCTAATTGGGGAACTGCAAAGATGAAGACTGGCCTATGGAGGGTTTTCTTGATTGCTAATCGATGTAGGAGGGCCTAGCCCACTGTGGGCAGTACCATTCCCTAGATGGAGGTCCTGGGTGGTCCCAAAAAAAAAAAAAAAAAAAAAAGCTAGCTAAGTATGGGCCTGATAGCTCAGCAGCCAGGCTTTTTCTCTGGTTTCTGTTCCAAGTTCCTGCTTGAGTTCCACCTCGACTTCCCTGAATGCACCTGTGAACAGAAACAAATCCTTTTTTTAGGTTGCTTTTAGGCAGTGTTTTCTCACAGCAACAGAAAGGAAACTAGGACAGAGAGGCTCTCCTAAACTTCTCCATGCCTCTTTCTGGTGACCTGGACCTGCTGCTTAGGTGGGAGCGCTAAGAAAGGACTTGGCCCTGCGTTGGTCCTCGATGATGATTGCTCCTTTCTCGGTCCTCTGCCCCTCTTTCTGCAGTGCCATGGTTGGACCAGATGGCAGGGCTTATTCCCTTAGCATGGTCTCTACGAGAGGTGGCCTCCGTTCAGGAGCCCCGCACCTGCTCGCGTGCATTTTCACCAGACCCCCGATTCTCTTTATGTTGCCACAAAGGTGCAGGCTTGACGACTTGAGGTTACTCAGTTTGTTTACATAGACTGTGGCCCTGCAACCTTTTCTTAGGGGCCCCAGGCACCTCTGAATGACACTTCTCGTGGGAACAGCAGCGAAGGCAAAGCAAGTTGGGTGGGTGGCTCAGGTGTGGTGGGAACCCAGAGGGGTCCTGGGAAAGCCATGGGTCTGAGAATTCCTGGAGGATGAGAGGAAGGAGGTGGAATAGGGGAGACCGGAAAGCGCATTCAGCCTTAGCCTCTCGGTTCTTGACGCCAGCCCTCCCGGTTATCAGCTCTGGCTGCCTTCCTCGAGTTATGTAACCCCAAAACGTGGCAACCAAGGGAGGGAAAAAGAGAAGAGGCGGACTGAAGACGGTGGTGACGAGAGGAAGCGCCGCCCCTCTTTGCGCCCCATGGGTTGTCTTTGGGATTAATGGAGGACCCCTCATCCTCATCCTCGCAGCCCTGAACCCCACCCCACTCTACCCTACTGCTTTCCTGTGGTCTTTCCCGCTCTGCCCTACCGCCCCAGCAAGGCACCCGAGGCTCCAAAGCTCACAGCTTTGCTACCTTGGCCACGTACGTAAACTAGCCTCCGCTTTGAGCCTCAGTTTACCAGTCTGCAAACTGAAGTTTGCTTAAAATTCAGACCACGTGCAAAGCTCCCAGCATAGGCGCCTGCGGTGGTATGGGCGCGCGCGGTCGAGCGGAATGTGTGGCGGCTTTGCAGTCTGTGAAAGGCCGGGCACCGGTAAGGCTGCGGCACTGGGTCCCTGGGCAGGCCCCAGCCCGCCGCCGCCGGGGGTCCTCACGGCTCGCCGAAGTCCACCGCTGCCGGGTGACCTCGCGGCTCTCCGCAGCCCGCCTTCCCCTCTGCTAGAACCTCGGATTCCGAAGAGTGGTTGTGGGCGGGCCGGAGGCTACAGAGGGGCGTGGGGCGGCGGAGGGCGGGCGGGCGGGCAGGAAGGGGCGGGGGGCTCCGCAGAGGTCCGCAGGAAGAAGAGAACCCACCAACAGCCTCGGCACAGCGCACTCGCCGACCCAGCCCGCTATGTGGGGTCTCCTGCTCGCTGTGACCGCCTTTGCGCCTTCCGTCGGTCTGGGTCTGGGGGCGCCCAGCGCCTCAGTGCTGGGCCTGGCGCTGGGCTCAACCCTAGCTCCACATCGCAGCGTTACACAGCCCTCCACGAAGGCAAATGGTGAGCTCTGGGACCCAAGTTGGGCAGGCCAGACCCACTCCCCAAGCTGGGTCCCCCAGCCGGTCCTGTGAACCGGGACACCCACACACACACACACACAGCCCTGTGCAATGGCTGCTGACTCAGCAACCCTATTCTGGTCAGACCTAGTCAGCAGTCTTAGGGCAGGCCCAGTGGGATGCTGGCCGACCCAACTCCATCCAGCCTTTCCTCTTCACAAATGAAGAAACTGAGGCCAGGATCTGCAGGAACTCAAGATAGAAGAGACACCAGACTAAAGAGGGCAGAGTAAGCCTATGCCTGACAGAGTTGAAGGCCAAGGACTTGAGGGAAAGACAGGGAGATGGCACTTCATGGAGGAAGGTGTCACTGTCTCCTGATGGGTACAGGCAGACTGTCTGGGCTCCCAACTTCTGCCTGTGGCAAGTTGGGAGCTCTGAGGCCAGCAGGTAGGCCAAGCATTGGCTTGAGAACAGAGGCCTAGTCTGAAGCTAAGGATGGCATGAGTTGGGGGGGGAGGGGGGGCGCACAAAATCAGTAGGAGGTAGTATTTCTGAAGAGGGACCGGCTAGGGCAAGGCCTGGAGCTTAAAAGCTAAATTCACATCTTTAGAGTGACCAATTCCTAATGGCTCAATGTCGCGGATGTCGCTCTCTGCCAGATCAGAGAGCCAGAGGAGACGCTGGCCAAAGATGTACTTGTGTTAAGAAGCAAGCACCAAGGAACTGACAAAAAGAAGCATGTTGGGGTCAGATGACAACAGGCCTTGAGTGCCATGCTAGGATGTCAGCAATTGTCGTGGGGGGTCCTATATGCTCAGATGCCTTCTTGGGCTAACAGACCTTTCCATCTGGGTCTCGCGGCATTCTTCCCTCTCCTGGTATGTTGCCTCCTGGTACCCCAGAGACCTCAGACCAGCATGTCCGGCTGCGGGTCATCAAGAAGAAAAAGATCATTGTCAAGAAGCGAAAGAAGCTAAGGCAACCCCGTCCTTTGGGGACTGCCCGGCCTTCGGTGACTACTAACCCAGAGAAGACCCTCACTCTCCCTGAGAAACAAGAACCAGGTATTGTTTCCAGGGGCCCTGCCTAGCCTATGACCAAGCTGAGGCTCAGCTCTTGAGCTGTCTGGTCTCCCTGTGTCTAATCGAGTCTCTCTGTCCTGTCCTTCTCCCCCCACCCCAGGATGTCCCCCCCTAGGCCTGGAGTCCTTGCAGGTTTCAGACAGCCAGCTCGAGGCCTCCAGCAGCCAGTCCTTTGGTCTTGGGCCACACCGAGGACGGCTCAATATCCAGGTCAACAGCTGTGGCCTCTCCAAGTCTGGGGGATAGGGAAGCGCAGCCTTGGGAACGTCTCCCTCTCTCCCCTAATCCTAGCCCTTCTCTGTGGGCCCACCAGGGCTTCATCACCATGATCTTGTGTCCACAGTCAGGTCTGGAGGACGGCGACCTGTATGATGGGGCTTGGTGTGCGGAGCAACAAGACGCCGAGCCTTGGTTTCAGGTGGACGCTAAGAATCCTGTCCGCTTCGCGGGCATTGTTACGCAGGGCAGAAATTCTGTGTGGAGGTGAGGCAGGCTAAAACTCTTAGCCTGGAAGTTGGTAGTGGACGGACACGGAAGTGCTGCAGTGTCACTACTGGCCGCTAATATTTCTCCTTTTCTCTGCGGCCAGGTACGACTGGGTTACGTCATACAAGGTCCAGTTCAGCAACGACAGTCAGACCTGGTGGAGCAGTAGGAATCACAGTAGTGGGATGGACATGGTAAGTGACTCCATAGTGGCTGGGACCTGGTCCGTTAGGGTGCTGGGCTAGGGTTAGAATTCTCTATCAATAAAAAACAGATACACAGGTAGGCTGCAGGAGGAAGTTGGGGGGTTTTTTGCAGCGCTAAAGCTCAAATCCAGGACTTCACACATGCGCAAGGCAGTTATTTACCCAGCACGAGCTCCTTTGGGATAGCCCCCATTAACTCCGCCATGGGGTAAGTGCTGCAGCTTCTTTCTGGGACACCCTTCTGACCATAAGCCTCTGGCTTATTTACTTCTTGCCTGTTCATGGCTTTCTCATGGACCTCTTTTGTACAAAACTGCAGAACGGGTATGTTGCTCTAATGAGCCGAGGCCATGCCAGAAAACACAGCTGCCCAAGGTTACCCCCTGGCAGGAGCTGTGGAAATGGAGGTCCATGTTTGGTAGAGTGCATGTCTCCAGGTGACCCCATGAGGAAGGGTCGGCTTGTGAATACGGGAGCCTTAATTCCCTCTGTGGATCTTGAGCCAGTGGCAGGTCTGAGCCTCAGCAAGGGACTCCATATCCCCAGGTATTTCCTGCCAATTCAGACCCAGAGACCCCAGTGTTGAACCTCCTGCCAGAGCCTCAGGTGGCTCGCTTCATCCGCCTGCTGCCTCAGACCTGGCTCCAGGAAGGCGCGTCTTGCCTCCGGGCAGAGATCCTCGCCTGTCCAGTCTCAGGTGGGCAGCTGGGCATAGGCTGTATGGGCAGGGCTTGATCAGGGCTTGAACTAACCTTTAACCTGGAACTCACTTCCCACCAGATCCTAATGACCTGTTCCCTGAGGCTCACACACTAGGATCATCTGACTCTCTGGACTTCCGGCATCACAATTATAAGGCTATGAGGAAGGTCAGATACAACTCCTAAGATACAACTCCCATGACCCTGGAAGGAGGTCTGCCTGTCCCCTTCCCACCAAGACAAACTGGCTATATAACTACCCATGGGCCCCCTGTCCCTGTGTCCCACTTTTTCCTACTCCTCTCAGTCTCTTAAGTTCTGTCCCCGTTACCCTTGTCACGACACCATCCCTTTTCAGTCCCCTCCTCCCGGCCTGTTGCTGCCACCTGTGTGGCCCACCACTGACGCTGTGAGTCCTTCCACGGTTTATGCGGGGGTCTGGCTTCTGTGCATGACCACCTCCTGCCCTCCTCCCCAGCTGATGAAACAGGTGAATGACCAATGCCCCAACATCACCCGCATCTACAGCATTGGGAAGAGCCACCAGGGCCTGAAGCTGTATGTGATGGAGATGTCAGACCAGCCTGGGGAGCACGAGCTGGGTACTGCTCGGTGGCACGGGACGAGGTGGGCATGGGGCAGGCTATGGTGTGAGCTGATGCTGAGCCTCCGTATGTTTCCAGGCGAGCCCGAGGTCCGCTACGTGGCTGGTATGCATGGCAACGAGGCCCTGGGGCGGGAGCTACTTCTGCTTCTGATGCAGTTCTTATGCCGCGAGTTCCTGCGTGGGGACCCGCGGGTGACCCGGCTGCTTACTGAGACACGGATTCACCTATTGCCCTCTATGAATCCTGATGGCTATGAGACCGCCTACCACAAGGTAGACCGACTGGCACAAGGGCCTCTCCCTGTCCCTGCTGCCGTGGTACCCAGAGCTTCCTTGACTTGAACAAAGCCCTCTCTTGGCAGGGCTCAGAGCTGGTGGGCTGGGCAGAGGGTCGCTGGACCCACCAGGGCATTGACCTTAACCACAATTTTGCTGACCTCAACACACCACTGTGGTATGCAGAGGATGATGGACTGGTACCCCACACTGTCCCCAACCATCACCTGCCACTGCCTGCTTACTATACGCTGCCCAATGCCACCGTGAGTCTTCTGGGGGCAGTGGTGGAGGGCCACCTAAGACCCCTTTGTCTCTGTGTGCAGGCCATCCTCTCTTCCCTTGTCTAGGTGGCTCCTGAAACATGGGCAGTGATCAAATGGATGAAGCGTATTCCCTTTGTGCTGAGCGCCAACCTCCATGGGGGTGAGCTTGTGGTGTCCTATCCTTTCGACATGACTCGGACCCCGTGGGCTGCTCGTGAACTCACCCCGACACCGGATGATGCTGTCTTTCGCTGGCTTAGCACTGTCTATGCTGGCACTAATCGGGCCATGCAAGACATGGATCGCCGGCCTTGTCATAGCCAGGATTTCTCCTTGCACGGCAATGTCATCAATGGAGCCGACTGGCACACAGTTCCTGGGAGTATGTGCCCGGGAGTGGAATTAGTCCTGTCACCATAACTACCTATCCCATAATAGTCTTTCATAATGTACAGACCTTACTGTCAGTCCCTACCCTGCGTGTCTCTCAAGAGCACTGGGAAAGTGAGGCCCCTATCTACCCACTTAACACTCCAGTGTCTTTGGTATCCCCAGGCATGAATGACTTCAGCTACCTACACACCAATTGCTTTGAGGTCACTGTGGAGCTGTCCTGTGACAAGTTCCCTCATGAGAAGGAGTTGCCTCAAGAATGGGAAAACAACAAAGATGCCCTTCTCACCTACCTGGAGCAGGTGGGATCCAAGTCCCCGGTTCCTGGCCTCCCGAGTTCCTCCTGGCCGGCCTAGTAGTTGTGCCTTAAAGAACTCAGGCACCAGCAGTATTAACCTGCATCAGATTTCTACTATGTTGTGGCCACATGTGACATCAGATTGGAATGATCAAGGACAGGAAGTGCAATTTGCTAGTAGGGGTGTTTTTAGATGTTGTAAGCCGATGGAACCAGAAGCCAGAGCAACTTGAGGCTACGGGGTGGTCCCTAGAATTGTCCCAAACCTGTCATTGTCAGGATAGCTTCTGTCAGAAAAAACATTATTCAGACGTGAAAACTGCCTTGGCATGAAGTGTTACATTCCTCAGGGACCAGGATCCCTATGAATGTGAGAATGACATCCATGGCTTCTACAAAAAGACATCTTCCTGGTGTGCGATGTCCCTATAGGTAAAGTCCCTGCTGCACAGCCTAACACCCAAGTCCAGTCCTGCCACACACATAGTGGAAAGAGAGCACTGACTCCCACAAGCTCACTTACCATGGCATGTGCGTACCCACATATAAACATGGGCACACACAAGATAAATACACGTAAAAACATTATTTTAAAAAGAGGCTTGACGTGCAGACCCCAGCAGCCACGTAACACGTTAAGCATCCCCATGCATACCTGCGATCGCAGCTCTGAGCTGGGTAGACAAGAATTGCTGCACTTTACTGGCTTCCAGCCTAGTGAAACGTGAGCTCCAGGTTCAAGGATAGGCCGTGAAGAAATGGGTGGGGAGCATTAGAGACCCTTGATGCCCTCATCTGACCTCCAGACACTCACACGCAGACACAAAGAGATACACACAGAGATGACCGATAACAGCGCCACCGCACTATGGAAAGCCCAGGGACCAGGTGGAAGTTAGCGATTAGAAGGTAATTTTAAAAGAAAGTTTGTCATCTAGGCTTATGGTACACCTGCCACCCTATCAGGCTTACGTGGCAACAGCCAGAAAGCTAATGAAGTCACACTCTCAGGTAAAGGAAAAGTGTCTTTAAGGGTTGTTTGTTTGTTAGTTTGTTGCTTTTAAGACAGGGTCTTGCCATGTAGTCCAGGCTAGTCTCAAACTTGAAATCTTCCACCCACCTCGAGGTTTTGATAAACATTTCTACAGACGTCAGGTGGCCATACCTGTGATTCCAGAATCTGGGAAGTGGAGGCAGGAGAATCAGGTTCAGGGATAGCCTGGACTACATATAGTGAAAGTACCTTAAAACAAAAATCTTCAAACATCAGGCGGAGCTCAGGGAATGTGGTGGAAGAGGGGTAGGAAGGACTGTAGGAGCCAGAGGGGTCAAGGACACCCCAAGAAAACCCACAGAGTCAAGTAACCTGCGCCCATAGGGGCTCAGAGACAGGTCAATAACACCCCAAGGAAACCCACAGAGTCAACTAACCTGAGCCCATAGGGGCTCACAGACTGAACTGACAACCAGGGAGCCTGAACTGGTCTGACTTAGGCCCTCTACATATATGTCATGGTTGTCCCCTCTTCTGAAGGGCGACAGAGGAGAAGTGGATGGGGGGGCACCCGAAGTCAGGATGTAAAATAGGAAAGAAGGAGAATTTCTTAAAATCTTGAAAACTTTTGTTCCCAGGTACGCATGGGCATTGCCGGGGTTGTCCGGGACGAAGACACAGCGCTCGGGATTGCAGATGCGGTCATTGCTGTGGAGGGCATTAACCACGATGTCACAACAGGTGTGTGTGGCAGAGGGTGGAAGGAGCTGGGGCCCCTTGGACAGGTCAGAAGTTAAAGGTCCGTGAACCCTGCCTGACCTCACTTCTTTACTCCTCTCAGCATGGGGCGGAGATTACTGGCGACTGTTGACACCTGGGGACTACGTGGTGACAGCCAGTGCTGAGGGCTACCATGCAGTTAGACAGCACTGTCGGGTCACCTTTGAAGAAGGCCCTGTTCCCTGCAATTTCCGACTCACCAAGACTCCCAAACAGAGGCTTCGGGAGCTGCTGGCAGCAAAGGCTAAGATGCCCCCAGACCTTCGGAGGAAGCTAGGGCGGCTGAGGGGACGAAAAAATTAATGTCTTCAGCTGAAGAGAGCCAGATACTTGGGCAGGCTGGACCTGTCCAGAACTGAGGGAGGAGGGGGAGGAGAGGGAGGAGGGTGGGCAGGGCAGAAGAAGAGGTGCTTTGGCTCATTAAAGCTTCTAGGTGCCTGATGTTCCTGTTTTCTCTGTGCCCCAGGTCCTTCTCCAGGGTTGGTCTCAGCCTGCCTCTGAGTTGCTATTCTGCATACACTTGTACACACTAGGGCATTATACGCAAAGACGATCCCACCTGAAACCTTGTACTCGAGACTTGGCAGAACTTCTTTGATTTCTGCTGTAGGTGCTATTACTTCTATAAGCATCTGCTTGGTGCCAAGTGTACGCAGCCTTCTGGGGCTCCCAGTTTGGAGGGGACAGGTTATAATACACTTTGAGGCATGCCAAGGTGGAAGGCAGTTGGTTTGGGAGTGCAGACAGGTCTGCCACACTCACGGGGGAAATGCAGGTCTGCAAGGTCTCAAACAGTCAAGGACTCAGTAGAGGTAGTTTAGAAGTTCAGGTGGATGTGAACGGGCATAGGGTTGTAGACAAGGGACTCTAGGTAAGTCCAAAGAGTATGAATTCACTCCATCAACTGTTCAGAGAGTAGCGATAAATGATAGGCTTTGATTAGTGTCCATCCTCTTAAGGGAAGGATTGTGTGAATCTCTGTCTTGCCAAGAAAACAACCCATTACAATGACTCCAAACAGAAAAATTGAACACTAGAAGATCTTGAAACTACTAGATGAGAAAAGGGGGAAAGAGAATTTCACCCAGAAAGCGGGAAGCTAATAACCTTTACTGACTCTTGTTGTTATTTGAGATTTTATTTATTTAACATGAGGGCCGCGTATGTGCGGAGATCAGAGGACAAGTTCAGGGAGTCAGTTCTCTCCTACCAGGGGGACCTCAGGAGTCAAAGCTCATCGAGCCATCCTGCTTTGCTGTTTATGACTCTGTTTTGGGTTTTGCTGATGCTGAGCTGACTAACTTAGCTGGCAAGGAAATCTGTAAAATGCAGGCAACACTTCTGGCCCCTTTCAGTCCAGAGCAGCAAAGCTCTCTCCACTGTGTTCCTGAGGTTGCTCTCTTTTGCATTTCATTTTCCCTTCACTAGATACAACAGAATTCTTAGCTGCAGACTATGGAATCTACTCTAGGCAGCTTAAATAAAAGGGGATTTGTTTAAAAAAAAAAAAAAAGTCTTAGTTTATACAATTTCCAAGAGAGCCAGAGACCAGACTTCAGTGCTACCTGTTCCAAAACAACAACCAAGGTCAAAAAAGACCAGAGGAATGCCAAGCACGCCACAGAACCAACACCATTTGCTTCCTATTAGCAGGTAAGATACTGGATCAGATGTTAGAAACTCCTTTATACGTACTAGAAGAGCCGAGCACTTCCACTACTGTAACTGTCAAAACATATGCCATCTCCCGTTGGCCACTTTTACAGCTAAGCCTAGGGCCAGAGCATCTCTTCAGAGGTATCTAGGTTACATGAATAATCCCGGCAAGAAGTCTGGGAGACTTAGCTCTTGGCCTTCTACTTTTTACAGTATAGGGAGTCAAACTAAAGCAAAGTTCAAACCAACATCAAGCAAGCCTGTCTATGTGTTGGAGAGGATCTCTGAGTAAGATACTGCATTGTGCCACTTTAGGGAATTCTGCTTAAAGTGAGCCAACACTAGCTAGGGCTGGAGAAATATCTCAGCATTCACTTCTCTTGCACAGGACCTAAGTTTGATTTCCAGTACCCACATGGCCGCTTACAACTTTCCTTAACTCCATTTCCAAAGTATCTGGCACCCTCTTCTGGCCTCCTGGGGCACCTTGCACACACTGTGCATATATTAGATGCAGGCAAAGCACAAATCTTTTCTTAAAAACTTAAAAGGAGCCAGTAACCCAGAGGCTGACAAAGCAACACAGACGGTCGCTAATACTCATGGATGCTCAGCAGAAGCAGACGGTAAGATCCTATTGCTGAAGGCGCTACACTTTGGTTAGGTTAGGGCCTACAGAAATCAATCTGGAACTGACTGGAAAACATCCTCCCTGCTGGCTAAGTTTTTGTTTTGTTTTTTTGAGACAGGGTTTCTCTGTGTAATAGCCTTGGCTGTCCTGGACTTCCTTTGTAGACCAGGTTGGCCTTGAATCACAGAGATCCACTTGCCTTTGCCTCTCCCCCCCCCCCCCCCCCCCCCCCCGAGTCCTGAGATATCAGGTGTGTGCCACCACACCAATCTGCTGGTTAGTTTTTGTGGTGCTGAAAGGTGCTATTGTGGATCACTGGGGGAGAAAATACATTAATGGTTTTATGCTGTACTGGACTCTACATGCTGCAATAATGACCTGAGAGACAAGATGGACATAAGTGGCGTGAGTGTTGGGGTCTAGCCAACCGCTTAAGGCATTCTCCACAGGAGGGGACTTATGCCTGGGACTGTAAACTTGGCCAGAAGCCCATGGCTGGGGGATGGGGTGGGGGTGGGGTAATAAGCCTTATGAACTAACCTACTATTATTGTTTTGCAAATAGTCATGTTGAACTGTCTTCTAAATATTGTTTATTTCCATAGATCTGTGTTGCTTTCAACCTTGGTCAGATAAGCTCCTTTTAGTAGCGGGTAGTGTTAATGCAGAGCCTCGGGGCTGGTGCACAGGTGCACTGGTGCACTGGTAAACTCACGGTGGCTATGATTACCTCATTAGAGCTAGCTACTCAAAATTCCAGCATGGAGGATCAAGAGG
Source organism: Acomys russatus (assembly GCF_903995435.1). Classification (NCBI taxonomy): domain Eukaryota; kingdom Metazoa; phylum Chordata; class Mammalia; order Rodentia; family Muridae; genus Acomys; species Acomys russatus. Next base: position 66,255,948 of record NC_067140.1, on the reverse strand, counting down.
CACCAAACCCCACCTCTACCTGGGGAGAGTGTTTGGAGGTCAGAAGACAACTTGAAGGAGTTGGTTTGTGGTAGGTGCTGGACAATCCAGGAAGTGAAAAAACAGGAAGCAGCCTGATGGTCAGTCAGTCAATGTCCTTAAACGCCAACCATTTCACCACATCCCGTTCTCCTTGAGGTCCAGTCATTTTAATACTAAAGTCTCGTAGTTTTCAAGTACCCAGTCAAGATGGTGTGTCATCATATACAAGAGACAAGCCAAGCCAAAATTATATAAAAGCCGTAACCCTACAGGGTTTGGGGCCCTAGTCTTTAAAAATGAACCTTCCAGAAGCTTCAGCTTCAGCACACACATACATAGCAAACAAACAAACACCACTTTCAGGAAGAAGGGCTTTGATGTCCTGTTCTCTTTCCATGTGTCTCATAACACTGCCTCTCCTTCCATGGTGTGGGCTCTGGGGCTTGCTTTCAGGTTGTTGAATTATCTAAGTTGATTCATCTCTCCAGCCTGCAGGAGCAGCTTTTGAAGAGATGTTAACAACTGCCAAATACAAAATTTCACAGAAGAAAGAATTCCTCCAGAGGCTAGGTGTGGTGGCCACACCCTGCACTGCAAAGGCAGAAGCAGAGGCAGGAGGATCACTGTGAGTTTGAGCTCAACCTGATTTACATAGTGAATTCCAAGCCAGCTAGGCTACATAGTGAGGTCCCATCATCTTGTCTCAGACACACACACACACACACACACACACACACACACACACACACACACGGAGGTCAGGGGTTGGGAAGAAAGCTAACCAACAAACCCAGAGAAAAATAAACAACTCAGATAATGGATAAAAGATGTGGATGTTTATCTCACTCAGGGGGATCCTGCTTCTTTAAATTCATCTTGAAGAAATTTTTGATTATTTCATTTCATAAGTTTGAATGCATTCTAAATACTTACCACTTATACCTACAGGTAAGTGTAGCTCTCACCTGTCATCAAAAAAGCTGCTTTGTGCACTAGGCAGAGATCATCACGGAAGGTCACAACTGGACACATGCATAGGTTATCTGATCATGGGTGCCCATCCCCAACTAATACATTTACACATAACCTTGACCTTTAAGGCTCAAGACACATGATGGGAGAGGGGAAGAAAAGACTATGAGAGCCAGAGGGCTAAGACGTCTGCTTCAAGGTAGTCTTTTCTTTAAAAAGGACAAGTGTGTGTGTGTGTGTGTGTGTGTGTGTGTGTGTTTGTGTGTGTGTGAGAGAGAGAGAGAGAGAGAGAGAGAGAGAGAGAGAGAGAGAGAGAGAGAGAGAGAGAGAGAGAGAGAGAGAGAGAGAGAGAGGTGGGGGAACAGAGACAGAGAGAGAGAGAATATGGCCAACATATATTGTATGAAATCTCTTAAGAATTAATAAAAATATTAGATTTAAGGGAAGAAGATTCTGACCCCCATTGCAGCCACAGCTGGACCTTGAGAACATTATGCTAAGTGAGATAAGCCAGTTACAAAATGACAAACACAGAGCTGTGTGATTCCAGTCACACGAAGTACACAGAGCAGAAAGTTAGATTAGTGTTTGCCACGGGTGGGGAAGAATGAAACTAGGGGTCCTTGTTTAATGGCTGTATCCGTTACTTCTGACGCAACTCAAAGGAGGGAGGGTTTATTTTGCCTCATGTTTTGAGAGTAGGGCTCGGGCAGGCAGCTTCCTTGTGGGGGAGGCACAGCTGGAACTCTTCCTAGCTCACGTCTTGGTGGAACAGGAAGCAGAGAGTGGTGAGGAAGCCAGGCAGGCTGTAAACCTAAAGCTCACCCTGTAGCAATCCCTTCCTTCTCCAAGGTTCTATAACCTCCCAGAGCAGTGCCGTCAACAGGAACCAATAGTGCAGGGTTGGAGAGATGGCTCAGTGGTTAAGAGCACTGGCTGTTCTTCCAGAGGAACCGGGTTCAATTCCCAGCACTCACTTGGCAGCTCACAACTGTGTGTAACTCCTGCTCCAGGGGACCCTCACACATACATACAAGGTGAAAAGAATTCTAAAGATGGACAATAATGATAGTTGACCTGTACTCTTTGACCTGCACCCTTAAAAATGCTTATGGTGAGCTGGGCATGATGAAAACATCTCAGCTATCCAGCATACTAAGGCAGTATTGAAAGTTTAAAGCCAGCAGCTTAGGAAGGAAGCACTGGGGGAGAAGTTCAGCGACACAGCATCAGCCTAGCTTCCACAAGGCACTATATTAAACTCCCACTGCTGCAAGGAAGAAAAAGAAAGGAGAGTTAAGAGGATAAGTTTTATCTTAAGTATGTTTTACCACAATTCATTTTTTAAGCTCTTTATTTTTATGTGCATGGATGTTGTGCTGTGTGTGTGTATGTGCTCCACATAGGGCCTGAAGAGGCCAGAAGGGACTTCTGGAGTCAGATCCCCTGGGACTAGAGTTGCAGACAGTTGTGAGCCACCATGTGGGTGCTGGGAACCACACCTGGGTCCTTTGGGAAAAACATCTCTCTGCCCCTACAATTAATTAAAAAAATAAATTTAATGGCTGTATTTGAGGACCAAGCTAAAGAAAGAAAAGGGACTGAAGTGTGTGATAGAACACAGGAACACGGGTGAGTCCGGAAGCTTCTGTGCTAAGGGGGAGGGGCTTGCTTTCTTTTCTTTCTTTTTTTATTGTTTTAAAGATTTTTTTTTTTTTTTAATAGCTGGGCATAGTGGCACAAGCCTTTAATCCCAGCACTCTGGGAGGCAGAGGCAGGTAGATCTCTGTGAGTTCAAGGCCAGCCTGGTCTACAAAGTGAGTCCAGAACAGTCATGGCTACACATAGAAACCCTGTCTCAAACCCCACCCCCCAAATATTATTTTTTATTCTTTTAAAGTGTGTGTGTGTGTGTGTGTGTGTGTGCGCGCATACAATGCCATGTGTTGTGAGTATAGGTGGCTGGTACCTACAGAGTTCACAGACTGCCTGAAGCTGGGGTTATAGGCAGCTCTGAGCTGCCCAACACGGATGCTATAAACCTGTGTTCTTTGGAAAGGCAGTGTGCTTTTAACCACTGAGCCCCTCTTCCTATATTCTTCCTATATCCAGCCCTCTTCCTATATTCTTTCCTTCTTTTCTATTTTCGGATTTGAATGCTTTATTTTCTGTGTATGGATGTGGTGGTTTGAACAAGAATGGCCCCTCTAGGCTCATATATTTGAATGTTTGAGCTGTAGCTGGTGGAACTGTTCAGGAAGGGCTAGGGCTTTGTTGGAGGAAGATCTGTGTTACTGGGAGCAGGCTTTGAGGCTTCAAAAGACTCTGGTTATCCGCACCCGCCTCTGCCATCATGGACTATAAGTCTCTGAAACTGTAAGACCCAAATTAAATGCTTTCTTCTATAAGTTGCCCTGGCCATGCTGTTTTATCACAGCGATAGAAAAGTAAATAAGACAGTGAGTGAATGTTTAGTGTGTGTGTATGTATTGCACCGGTGTGCATGCATGGTGTCATGTGCACCGGTGTGCATGCATGAGGTCATGTGCACCGGTGTGCATGCATGGTGTCATGTGCACCGGTGTGCATTACTGTGTAGATGATGGGAGCCAAACCTACATTCTCCACAAGAGCAACAAGTGATTTTAACTGGGGAGCCATCTCGTCAGCTCCCCTTTCTTTCTGACAGAGGTGTGTTGTTTTCCCAGAGTGGCCTATAATCCCTGATCCTCCTGCCTCCACCTCCCAAGTGCTGAGGTGGCAGGCTTCACTACCACGTCCAGCCTTGTATGGTTCATTTTATAGGAAATGTTCAGTGCAGGCAAATCAGTAGCTCAAGAAAACACTTTACTGTGTAGTGATGGCACTATTGGGAAGGAGTCTTAGAATAACAACAACAAAAAAGTAAGGCTTTGTGATTGTTTCAGTGGAGATAGATATATATCCACACACACATATATCTCCTTTCCCAGTTCTAAAACTGAGTGTGTTGATAGTGACATATGCTTCTGCAACTATACTGAAAACTATCAAACCGTACTATTTAAATGAATGAATTATACAGTTGTGAATTTTATCTCAAAGCTGTTATAAAAAGTCTACACTGGCAGAAATACAGCACATAAAATATAGTTTGTATGACAAATGCACAAAAGAGGTGCGAGGGAGTGGAGCCGGAGAGGAACAGAGTTCCCGTCCATAGTGACAGATGGGCAGACGCTCGCACGCTGTTGAATGGCTTTACAACCCTCATGGCAACCGCTGAGAAAGTACCCAAAGGAAGCACCGAAGGGAAAGAAGGGAACGTAAGGGATACAAAAGAAAATATTTTAACACACGAGGCATTAGAGAAAACGAACAGCAAAGTGGTTTGTGCAAAGCTCACATCAGTTTGAGTGAGTGGACCTCATCCTCTCATTACATAGCAAAAACTGACCCAGTGAATTTAAAGACATGCTGTGTAGCTTGAGAGACGGCACAGTAGTTAAGAGCGATGACTGCTCTTCTGCAGGTCCTGGGTTTGGTTCCCAGCACCCACATGGCAGCTCACAACTGTCTGCATCTTCAAGGGAATCCAATGTCCTTTTCTGGCCTTCGCAGGCATATGCAGGATGCACAGACGTACATGCAGGCAAAAAACACCCCTACACATAAACGCTTTTTAAAAATTCACATTGTGGGAGTGATTTTCCGTTTAAAGTTTGCCTTTACCAATCAAATTTTCACTCAACCTGTAACCAAGTTGATGGTGTGCTCTGAGCTCACTAAGAGCCCTGCCCCCCTTCTGTTGGCATGCTGGGTACTCAGCCTGTTTAGAATTAACTGACCTTTAAGAAAAATAATGTAATCAATCTTACTAGACTTTTGACTTCCAATGTCGTTAACCTCCTACAAGCTCCACTAAGTGCATGGCTTTGACCCTGCTATACTCCCTGTTTCTTTGTGGCTCATTCATGCCCCTGACTCAGAACAATGCATGCCTACTTAAGATGTGGTAACTGGACCTAAGACCATTTTCTGGAAGTGGTGACACACCGAAACTCCTCCCACAGATGTTGAAAGCAGCAAGTGGGCACATATTGATAACATCTGGCTGTGGCTTTCTGTTCTGAGCCAAAAGGTTTGAAAAAACCAATTTCTTTTTATGAGACTCCTATAAAAGTCCCTTGTTCCTTTTTGGTTTTTCTGGGTTTGTTTGTTTGTTTGCTTGTTTTTGAAACAGAATCTCACTATGGAGCTCTGGCTGGCCTGGAACACCACGTAGACCAGGCTGGCCTTGAACTCACAGAAACTCTCCTGCTTCTGTTTCTAGTGCTGGGATTAGAGGGTGCATCACCACACTGAGCCCTCGTTCCTTTTTGGTACCAGATTTGCTCTGCTGTTCAATAAACAGAAAGGGATGGCAGCCCCTTCCCCCCTTTGAGAGAGCAGATCAAATCAGAACTCTTCAGGAAAAAAAATCAGGCCCCCTCTGAGTAAATAACACTAAGACTCAGCCCCATTTTCTTTTAGTTCATGTGACAGTGCCTGAGCAGACCTCAGGTATTGCTGTTTAAAGTCAGACACATACAGGTTGAAGGTGTGATAGAGCGTTGTACATGCAAAGGATAGCCAGAAAAGAGGTGGCCTGGATGCATTTCTCCCAGTCTTAGAGTGCTTGCAAATTAAGCCATAGCCTGTATGACCTGTTGAGACTGGCCTCTTTCACTTAGAGCATACATTTGGGATCCATCAATGCTACTGTATGGAATTTGTTTGTCCTTGTTATGTGCCGAGTAAATGCATGCAACGTCTCCCTCAGCCATAAGAAGGAATGAAACTCTAGCACAAGCTACCGTGAGGATGAACAAGCTAAGTGAAACAGGACAGGCACAGTAGAGTTACATGGTTCTTTTTGTTTGAGATACTTAGAACAAGTAAGTTCACAGACACAGAGAGTAACAGGTGGAAGATAGTAAGTATTAGGAGTTAGTATTTCATTTCTATAATGAAAGCAATACACATTGTAGCTACACACATTGTAAATGTACCAAAAATTGTAAATCTAAGCATGGATTAATACAAAAAAATTAATGTTTACTATGCTATAAGACCCCTTTCAAAGCTAAACACACACACACACACACACACACACACACACACACACACGACTAGTGTGAATTCTCTACCTTTGTTTTTCAAAATTGTTTTGGCTAATCTCCCCTGCCCCTAACATGAAATTTAGATTCTGTTTATCTGCAAATGACCTTGCTAGGATTTAGGTGGGAATCATCTTAAGCCAATTGGGTGACTAGACAGCTTACCTATACTGTGTCTTCTGACTCGTGAACATTGGATTTCTCCATTTATCAGGTTTTCAACCTTTCTCCTTAGCGCTGTGTAGTTTTCAGCTACCATTAGATTTAGGTTTATATCAAGGTCTCTCTTTTTGTATGTAGCAGGTGCACACATTGGAGCTTTAGTCACTAGTAAAAGACAATGATATGTTGTCATTTCCAGGAAAATATGGACGTGGAAATGACCATGGTGAGAAAAAGAAGGCAACTGTGGAACACAAATAGCATGTGCTTGTATGTGGGCTGTGACAGCAGCGAGCACAGAGGGTGGACTGGGCACAGAGGTGGCCTGGATGCGGGGAAGGCAAGGGGCCAAGACAGAACAATGGTAGGAGAAGAAATATATAAATACCATAGGTTGTCCGCATGTGTGGAACCCAGATATAACTACATACATACAACAATGTAAGCACACACACACTCCTGTTTTTCTCTCTCTGAAGTGAAATCAAAGAGGAATTGTGAGCAGGGAGGAAGGGGAGCGGGCAAGGGGAGGAGTAGGAGGCGCGCACAGGGAAATGTGGGGGAATATGATCGTGCGTGGCACAGTGACGTATCTGTGCAAAAGTGTCATACTCAAACTTAGCGTTTAAATAAAACAGAATAAATACGTTTTCCTTAAATTTGTGATTTTTAAAATTACTCTCATGCTACAGGGCACAGCAGGTGGCAGATGAGCACACAACACGGGTGATTGTTCTTTTAATTATTTAATTAAATTTGAACAGTTTCATGGTTTTCCACTACATATCTTGAATACGTTTTACTAGGTTTATCTACCTATCTTTTCAATGCCCTTTCTGTGACGCTATTGTAAGAAACGTTAAAGATTAGTAAAAAGTTTTTTCTTTCAGATGACGTAAAATGTGGGTTTACCAGAAGGAATTCAAATCTTTTTATTTCCTCCACCCTGTGAAACTTTTATGCAAATGTTTTAGGCTCCCCACCTCGTACTCCTAGTAGAAACCCTTGTTTACACAAAAACTCTGCTACATTCTCAAATTTTGATTTGAGAGACCGGCCCCTTCCCACTTTCTTTGGTTCTTTGGCACTGACTCTTTTACAACTAGCCAATCATGAAAGACTGTGATCCCAGCCAATGGAGGAAAAGACACAGTCGTCACGTGACAGGATGAAATCCAAGCGCACTTCCTGTTTCTGGTTCTTGGTTTTGTCAGTAGCTCACTCTGGAACGAGAGTAGTTTCCTCTTGCCGAGATGCTTCCTAGCGTCATTCTCCGTCTTTGTGACCCTAAACAATTTCCTTTTTGGTTTTTTGATGTAGGGTTTCTCTTTGTAGCCCTTTCTGTCCTAGAAGTCACCCTGTGGACCAGGTTGGCCTCGAACTCACAGAGATCCACCTGCCGCTAACTACCTTGTGCTGGCATTAAAGGGTGCGTTACTACCGCCTGGCCCCAAACTCACCGCTAACACTGTTACAGACTGAATCATATTGCCTGGGTTTACGCCCTAACTAGTTCTTCTGAGTGTTTGCAGATGTGTATTTCAATGGCTCTATCTCCAAATAGCAAGTATTTGGAAGCAAAAGGCCAAAGGAGGCCATTCCGCCCGGATCTAATATGACTGGTGCCCTTCTAAGGCTGGGGGTATAGTGGTGAAACATTTGGTTAACATACACAAGGTCCATTCCCAGTCCTACTAAAGAATGGAATACACACACACACACCCCACACTACCCACAAAAGATACAGGGAGAAAGTGGTATCTCTGAGCGGGGTCTCAAGAGAGACCAAATGTCCTGCCACTTTTATTCTTGCTGTTAGTGCTGCATAGGCCCCGTGCTTCCTTCACACATGCTGAGCATGCACTTGGCCACTGAGCTAACCTCAGCCTTCATCTGGCCCCTTGGTGAGCTGTGAGAAAGCTAGAGACGCAGCTCATGCAGGCTTGACTGGCATGGCCAAGACCCTGGGTTTGGTTCTGCACTGTGAAGATCGATAAACACCTAGAACTGTTGAGAGGGAAAAAAAAAATCTATTTTACTCATGTAGTGTGTGTTATTTTTATGGTAGTTCTAACAAATGAATTTGGCTATTTCAAAAACAATCCCTTTACTAATTGTTCATTATTCTATAGAGACATATAACTGACATTTTCTTTCTTTCTTTCTTTCTTTCTTTCTTTTTTGTTTTTGTTTTTTTGGTTTTTTGGTTTTTTCGAGACATGGTTTCTCTGCAGCCTTGACTGTCCTGGACTCACTTTGTAGACCAGACTGGCCTCGAACTCACAGCGATCCGCCTGCCTCTGCCTCCCAAGTGCTGAGATTAAAGGCATGTCCCACCATGCCCGGCTATAACTGACGTTTTCAATGTTGATCTTAAACCTTGAGATGATTTTAAACAGCTTTATTTTTATTGTTATTACCGTGTGTGGTACAGGTATGTGTGTACCATAGTGAATGTATGTTCTCTGGAGTTTCAGAGACTGAATTTAGACCAGCAGGCCTGCCTAGCAAGTGCCTTTACCTGCTAAGCCACCAGAACTCTTTTTTTTTTTTTAAATATGCATTGGTGTTTTGCCTGAATATATGTCTGTGTGAGGGTGCTACAGACAATTGTGAGCTACCATGTGGGTGCTGGGAATTGAACCTGGGTCTTCTGAAAGAGCAGCCAGTGCTCTTAACCACTGAGTCAACCCTCCAGCCCTCACCCCCAAACATTGTTTTGAAAAATAAAAATAAAAATTATTTAATGGGTATGGCTGTCTTGCCTGAATGTATGTCTCTGCATCATGTATGTACATGGTGCCCACCGACCAGGAACTGGAGTTACAGGTGGTTGTGAGCCATCATGTATTGAGACTGAATACATAGAGACTGACTGAACCTGGGTCTTTTGCATGAGCAGCAGCCAGTGCTGCTAATCACCGGCCTGTCTCTCCAGTTCCCACCAGTTCTCACCAAAGCCTTTCAATGAAAAGATTTCTTCCGAGATTATTACATTATATAAAAACAGATAGCATTTTCTTCCTTTTCCTATTAAGCATTCTTTTTTTTTTTTTTTTCCTTTTTTTCTTTTTTGCATGCGCAGTACCATGGAGGGGTTAAGAGATAACGGCTGAAAACTTCTTGACTCTGGTGAAGGACACACACGTCACACCAGGCAGGAGAGTGATGAGCGAGCTGAGCTTGTCTTGTCCCTTATGAGCCTTCAGTTTCTTGTCGTTAGGTTTTTGTTTGTTTGTTTTTGTTTTTCAAGACAGGGCTTCTCTGTGTAGCCCTGGGTATCCTGGAACTCTATAGACCAGGATCGCCTTGAACTCACAGAGATCCTCCTGTCTCTGCCTCTAGAGTGCTGGGATGACTAAAGGTGTGTGTCCCTGCGACCTGCCAGGCTAGTTCTAGGGTTTTTTTGGTAAGGGTCGGGTGGGGGTTCGAGGCAGGGTTTCTGTGTGTAGCCCTGGCTGTCTTGGACTTACTTTGTAGACCAGACTGGCCTCGAACTCAGCGATCCGCCTGCCTCTGCCTCCCGAGTGCCGGGATTAAAGGCTTGCACCACCATGCCCAGCTCTAGATTTTTTTTTTTAAATGAGGCCCTTTATTATGTTTATGGATTCCTTTTTAGCCTAGTTTGCTGAAAATTTTTACATTGAGTATTAGGTTAGTCAAATGCTTTTTCTGCTTTTATTGAAATGATTACCTCGTTTGCTTGTTATTAGGGTGGATTCCGTATTAGAATTCTGTTCTAGTTACAAAAGGCCAGAAGCAGCTTCGCTCACACAGAAAGGACAAAACCATGAGCTTAGGGGTTTCCCTCACGCTGCGTTTACTTTTCTGGTCTCTGTGCAATGGAGTCTGAAGGTATCTGGCCCACATCCCCATCTCGCAGGTCTACTAACTGCCCTCTGCATTTCTGATAGCATGCTGTGTGTGGGGGGGAAGCAGGACTCGGTGAGCATTGCAGAGCTTGGTGAGACACAGGAGCTCTGGGTGGCGGGGAGGTAAACTCTCACTACATCAGGGCCTGTATTTTGCTGAAGTTCTAAAGAGGAAAAGCTCACTAGGCTATCTCCCGGAACCAATCGCTATGTTTGGATTTCTTTCCACAAAGAAGGAAGCACAGGACTTAGCTGGAAACAGCTGGCTCCTTGCTGAGGTACATGATCAGTCTTCTGAATTCTTGAGTTTGTTCAACAAACTTAAGATCAAGAATATTCAGAGGGGAAAAAAACCCCAGAATTTGTGTGAGATATGTATAAATTTTTGTTATTCATTAAACCATAAAGATAACTATTACTATAATGTTTTATTATGTCAAGCATTATAGGCAATCCAGAGATGATTTAAATATGCACTGTCCTCAAAATAAAACCTATTTGCAACCAACAGAGAACATGACAAAGGTGGTTTAAGCCTGCAGTATATGGCTCAAGCTCAATATGCCCAAGTTAGCAAAGGCAAGACCATAGGCTCCAAGTTAGCAAAGACAGGACCATAGGCTCCAAATTCAATGTGAAACTACTACCTAGTGAAGTCTGCACGCAGGAAGGATTGGAGAAACACAGCCAGGCCACTGACATTCTCACCAGAGTCCTGGGAGCTTCGGAGGTACAGAATCATACCTTGATAAGAAATTCAAGTGTGTAGAGGTAGAATGCTAATTCAAGCCCAGCCACCAGAAGAGCCGCTTTGCAAACAGGGTCCCCGAGGTCAGCACAATGAGGAGCTTTGCTCTTTCCTGCTAGTCTGCTGAGCTCGTGCTTGTGTTTTAGTTCGTTTATACCCTTCATTTCATTGTCTAACCTATGATTGTTAATTTTATTTTTTATTGTTGAACTTTTTATCATAACTATTTTTTTTTAGTTCTAGGGTTTTAATTTGTTTACTTGCATTTGTTTTCTTTGCTAAGGCTGTTTTCATTCTGCTCCAAGTGCATCCATACTCATTCGTCAACCACTTTAAAATCATCCCTGTTAATTTTTTGGTTGTAGCCAAGATCTTTTTAATTTTTAATTTTTAAATATTAATTTCTTGCTGTAGCCAAGGTCTTAAAGTTTTTTTTTTTTTTTTTTTTCAAGAAAGGGTTTCTCTGTGTATCCCTAGCCATTCTGGAACTTGCTCCATAGACTGTGCTGGCCTTCAACTCAGAGATCCACCTGTCTCCGCCTCCTGAAATATTTTATTTGTTTTGAGACAGGCCTTCCATATGTCTTCCTGTCTGGCCCGGCACTTGATATATAGACCAGGCTGGCCTTGAACTCACAGTGGTGCACCTGCCTCTGCCTCCTGAGTGCTGGGATTAAACAGCCACGCCACCATACCTGACAGCTTTATATCATAACTAGCCTTTTACTGGTGCCTATGGGGGGGGGCAGTGATTTGTCAGAAGGAAGTGTGGAAAATCCAGGTTCCCCACATGACCAAGGTTGGTTCCTAAGGGGCTGCTTCTTTTTACTGAGAGGGAAGGGTAGGGCCTCTGGCTCTAACTGTGATCTCTTGTGACGCCATGGTGTCAGGGAAAGGCTAACTTTGGCCTATGGGCCTGACCCTTCACTAGGCTTCTGGGGACACCGGCCCCAAAGGGAGGCTGAGCAGTACTTTGTAGCTGTTGAGCAGGGGCAGAAGTCCTGGTTTCTTGTGTGGTCTTCATTGAGAAGCAGGGGGCGGTATGGGTAGGAGAGGAGGCTTCTTCACTGCCTGGCAAGGATGAGCATCATAGGTCTCTAATTGGTCTTCCGTGACACCACTCCCTGCAACTCCAGGAGGGTGAAAGCTAATGATTCCTCTGGGCCTTTGCTGGTGTAGCAGGAAACAGGGGTCATTTTTGTCTATGGAGTTAGCCATGAACACTTTTTTCCCTCTCTCTCTCTCTAGGGTTTGGTCTTAGAAGCTGCCCTTCCCCGTTAGCTCTCCGGCTCAGGGCTTCTTTCTCAGCACTTACCTCCCAGAGGATGCTATCTTTGTTCTCTGGGCTTTATCTCATGTCCCCCTGGGCTCCCCTTCACCTCCTTTCTGTCATTTCTATCATCGTCTCTGCTAGTTAGTGGTACCCAGAGCTGCCTAAGGGAGACTGCTAATTAAGACCGTTGTCCCAGCGGCGCAGAGGAAGAAACAGAGCAGCTCCTGTTTTCTGTTTGTGTTTGTTTAATATCAAAGAGGCAGGAGAACAGGGCTTGCCGTCAAGAGGATCCAGTGAGACTGGCGGCCGGTAGATCACCATCTCTCACCCTATCCTGGGGACAGGCAAAGGGTCGGTCAACCTGATCTAGAAGGCAATGGAGAAGGGAAAGGGAACCCAACTGAAAGGAAGGACAAGTTTTTGACCAGCTTTTAGCAATGTCTGTAGCAACAAAAGCATGGTTCAATAGAACTAATTAGGCACTGTGCTAGGTGGTTTCGCCAATTTGACGCAAAACTAGGTATCTCTGGGAAGAAGGAATCTTAACTGAAAAAATATCTTTATAAGATTGCCTGTGGTCACCCGAGTGGGGCATTTTCTTGATGACTGATAGCGATGTGAGAGGGGCCAGCTCACTATGGGCAAAGCCACCCCTGATGGTCTTGGCTGCTATAAGAAAGCAGGCTGAACAAGACACAGGGAGGCCTGGGTGCAGTGGTGAACGTCTGTAATCCCAGCACTTGGGGAGGCAGAAGCAGGCAGGCAGATTGCTGTGAGTTTGAGGCCAGCCTGGTCTACAAAGTGAGTCCAGGACAGCCAAGGCTACACAGAGAAACCCTGTCTGGAAAAACCAAACCAAACCAAACCAAACCAAAAGACATGAGGAGTAAGCCAGTAAGCAGCACTCCTCCCCCCTCAATATTGCATTAGCTCTTGCTTCCAGGTCCCTGCCCTGCATAAGGTCCTGCCCCGACTTCCCTAAGTGATTAAATATGACCCAGGGATTGTGGGTTGAAGTAAACCCTTTCTTTCTCAAGTTGTATTTGATGACAGCAATAGAAACTCCAACTAAAACAGCCGCGTCACCCTTCCAACACCTGACGACTGTTGAGCGGAGCACTTGCTTTCGGTGTCTACTTCCGCTGCAGAGCTCAGCCAGCTTCATCTGATGCTGTGTATGGATGCATTACCCTTTGCCCTTCAATGGCCTAGGATGCATCCTATCAGCTCGTTTGTAGAAGTGGAGTCCTCACTACTCAAGAAGTGGCGATGGCATACAGGAAGGCCTAACTTCCTTTTCCTGGAGACACTCGGCAGATCAGCACAGAGTCTCCCCGAGATCCTCTTGGCCCAACCACTATCTACTCATTCCTCCATCTTGGTGAGTGCTGGCTCCTAACTTCCTGCACAGTTGTTTCCTTCTCCCAAGTCTTGCCAAATGGGAGCTGCGTCTGCCAGACTACCACCCTCGCACTCAGCAGCTGACTACCAGCAGCACAGGAATCAGAAAGCTGTATCTTTTCCCAAAGGCAAATCCTACTGTGGTGCACTGCAGCCTCCAGACCTGGGATGCTGCTAGACTTCCATGGAGATGCCATGATACCCAACTGTTCCCTGCCCTTTCTTTCCACCAGAGAGAACTTTGGTGCACATCCAAAACTCTTCAGGCTCTGCTTCCAGGGGCTCCTACCTCCGGCTACAGTGCATGCTGAGTGAAGTACGGATTTAACGGCAATGTGCCACCATCATGTCAGCAACGTGGAGAGAGGGGCAGCCTTGCTGGAGCTCTTTCTCTTGCTACTGCATACCCATACCTGGCACACATGTCCCCTGAGACCTTCCCACTCCTTTGATGCGGCGCTGCTCCCAGGGGAACTCCACCTCAAGGGTTATGACGACAGTTTTCATGTGAGACCAACATTGCCTCACTCGACAAGAGCTCAGAGAGATGGCTGACAGCCTTTGGTCAATGCTTCAGGCCTGGCCTGACTCTACAGAGCTCCACACTGGGGAAGCAGTAGGAGACCTACTAACAGGTCTGCCAAGTTTGGGCATTTTCAGCAACCGCTCCGCCACATTTCACCAGCAGCCAGTTTGTCTTGGCAAGGTTCTCCAGGCCCAGCTTCTAAGAAGGGCTCGGCTCTGGGAAGGGCCCAGAGAAACCAGTTCTCACCACAGAAACCAATGAGTAAGTACCAGTCCAAAAGTGGCTGGGTTCTCCCCTACCCACCTGAGAGAGACAGTTCTGGGTCAGTGCATGGCAGGGGGCCCAGCTTGTGATGGCTACCAGGCCTCTGTACAGCCTGAGGTTCCGGCCACCCTGAGCCAAGGATGCACGGGCACAGTTTTCATTCGAAGGGAGAGACAGGCGCTGGAGAACTAAGATGTTAAAGTGCTGGGCCCTGGGGCTGTGGAGGGATGGGTCAGTGTTAAGAATGAATATGGCTCAGCCGGGCGTGGTGGCGCACGCCTTTAATCCCAGCACTCAGGAGGCAGGGGCAGGCGGATCACTGTGAGTTCGAAGCCAGCCTGGTCTAGAAAGTGAGTCCAGGATAGTCAAGGCTACACAGAGAAACCCTGTTTTGGAAAATAACAAACAAACAAACAGAATGGACACTGCTGTTGCAGAGGACCCAAGCTCAGTTTTAGTACCCATGGTGCAGGTGGTCTGTTAACCCGTCTCCAGGGGCAACACACACACACACACACACACACACACACACACACACACACACACACACACACACACATGAGCATATAGGTAAACGTAAAATAAAATTTTTAAATACTAGACCCTCCTGCTCATCCTCATGCCAAGGAGTGTCTATAACTCAAAATGCAGAGCCCCTCCTCCCAGGCCCCTGTGCGCTGACATCCTATTAAGAGCAAAGTGAGAGGCTCAGGAGTAGACAGAGGGGTCCTGGGCAGGTCATTCCCTAACGACCTTCTGACTCTCCAACAGAGGGGACCCAGAGCTGTGGAGCCTAGCTGAGCTGGAGTCACATGGTTAGGCCAGGTCAGTAAGAAGATCAGCCATTATGGAGGCCGAACAACCACAAATGATAATTACTCTGTTCTTATATTTTCTCCTCCCTGGATCCCAGGAGGTCCCAGAATCTAGCATGGGAAGAAATATTGATATGGTATGCAAATCTCTGCATTTTGCTTCCCTGAAGTCATAAATAAATATGTGTGTGTGTGTGTGTGTGTGTGTGTGTGTGTGTGTATATATACAGTTTGTTTTTGTTTTTGAGACAGGGTTTCTCTGTGTAGCCTTGGCTGTCCTGGACTCACTCTGTAGACCAAACTGGAAAAACATATATTTTTCTGTGCTGAGCACTAGGAAGGGCAAGGGAAGGAGATGGAGAAATGGAGAACGGGGCCCGCATATCAGCACTCTACACACCTGGGCAGAGGGCATGTAGCAGCCCACCATTAAACATGCCATTCAACAGTTAATAAAATGGTTTAGAATTAGACATATAACTAACATGAGTCAGCACATTAACAAGATAACGCAGAAAATCACCTGATTATCTTAAGATATGCAGAAAAGCATTTTAAAAAATTGGAATTCAGTCATGATTTTTAAATAAAAATTATATTTAGTGATAACTATAAACCAAGCATGATGCTTAATGGTGAGATGCTAAAAGTCTGCCATCTAGGATCTAGAATAAAGATGACGTCCACTAGCACTACTTATATTCAACATAACACTGAAGATTCTAACCAATACATTTAGACATGTAGTTGAAATTAAGATAAAAACATCAAATGAAGATGTTTGCAGTTGAAATAGTCACATACTTATGAAGATACATACTCAAGACGATCTGTTGATAAAATATTACTGACTGAAGTATGTTTCTGGATATGAAGATATTTTTTAGAATCAGTTGTGTTTCTGCTGGGCGTGGTGGCGTACGCCTTTAATCCCAGCACTTGGGAAGCAGAGGCAGGCCGATCTCTGTGAGTTCGAGGCCAGCCTGGTCTACAGAGCAAGTCCAGGACAGCAAAGGCTACACAGAGAAACCCTGTCCTGAAAAACAAACAAGAAAGTTTTAAAAAATCAGTTGTGCTTCTAAGTGACATTCACTTAAGTATTTGTAACAAATACTCACATAATGAAATGTATAATAATGTAAAATACTGAAAGCGAATTTAAGATTTGTTTTGTTTTGTTTTTGTTTTTTGAGACAGGGTTTCTCTGTAGCCCTGGCTATCCTGAAACTCTCTTTGTAGACCAAGCTGGCCTTGAACTTACAGAGATCCGCATGCCTCTGCCTCTCAAGTGCTGGGATTAAAGGCATGTGCCACCATGCCTGGCTTGATGTGCAAGACTTTTAAGAGAAATCTTTAAAACATTATTTTTTAATTATTTATTTTTTGACACTATAACATAATTACATATTTCCCCCTTTCCTTTCCTCCCTCTAAACTCTCCCATATAACTTACCTTTCTCTCCTTCAAATTCATGGCTTCTTTTTTCACTAATTGTGTGTGTGCGTGTGTGTGTATGTGTGTGTGTGTGTGTATTCCTAAGTACATAAATACAACCTACCCAGTCTGTATAATGGTTCCTATATGTATGTTTTCCCTAAGTGCATTCTTTTTTTTTTTTTCCCTAAGTGCATTCTAAATACTGTCCTTATACCCACAGTGTGGTCCTCACCCCTCATCAAGGAAACTTCTCTTAGCAACAGAGACCATTGCAGAAAACCATAACCAATCAAAATGCAGAGTTGTGGGTCCCCATCCTAAGAGGTACATCTCTAACACAACTCCTGTACCTGAGACCAGGGGAACACTCAGAAGAAGGGACAGAAAGATCCAAAGTTCCACCATCATTGGTAAGGGTTTTTTTTTGTTGTTGTTATTTTTGTTTTTGTTTGTTTGCTTGTGTTTGTTTTGTTTTGTTTTTCGAGATGGGGGTTCTCTGTGTAGCTTTGGCTGTCCTAAACTTACTTTGTAGACCAGGCTGGCCTTGAACTCACAGAGATCCACCTGCCTCTGCCTCCCGAGTGCTGGGATTTAAGGCATGTGCCACCACACCTGGCCATTGGTAAGTTTTAAAAGAGTGAAATCAGTGGAGTTCTACTTACACAGTGCTCCTAGATCAAAATACTTAAGTTGCCAGGTCTGCATCAATTAATTTATAAATTTAATACAATCTCAATGAAAATCCAGCAGGTTTAAAAAAAAAAATAGGAATAAACAAAATTTAAATTTATTATGGACCTGGCCTGTGAGCCTAGAACTTGGCAAACAGGCAGAAGAATCAGAAGCTCAGGCCAGTCCGGAAACACCTCAGATGGGAGACTTTGGGAGATTCCTGGCTGCATGTGCTGCCTCGTCTCACGCCAACTTAACCCAAGTTATATTCACTTGGGAAGAGGGAACCTCAGTTAAGAAAACGCCGCCCCACCCCAACACACACACCAGACTGGCCTGTGAAGTAGCCTGTGGTAAAATTTCTTGACTGAGGTGAAGCAGTGGTCCTGAGTGCTATACAAAGCAGGCTGAACCCAGGCCAATGGCGGCCCATGTCTTTAATGCCAGCACTAGGAAGGTAGAGGCAGACAGAGCTCTGTGAGTTCGAGGTCAGCCTATTCCACACATCGAGTTCCAGGACAGGCGGGCTACACGGAGAAATTCTGTCTCAAAAAACAAAACAAAACCAACCAACTAACTAAACAATCAACCAAAAATCCCCTCCCCACCAAAGAAACAGAAAGAAAGAAAGGAAGGAAGGAGGGCAAGCAAGCTGAGCAAGCATAGGAACAGGCCAGTACACAGCACTTCTCCATAGCTTCTGCTGCAGACACTTCCTGCCTTCAGGTTCCTGCCTTGAGTTCCTGCCCTGACTTCCCGATGATGGACCACAAGCTGTAAGCTGAAATAAGCCCTCTCCTCCCCAAGTTGCTTTTGGTCATGGTGTTTATCACAGCAATAGCAACCCTAAGACACTGTAGTACATATTAAAGCTTACTATATATCTAAAGTTGTTAGGATATTTGATAGTGGTATGACAGACAAAACGACCAATAGATCGGAATAGAGAATATAGGACAGACAGCTGATTTACAGTTCATCTCCACTGCAGTGAGGTGGAAGGAAAGACAGCAAGCTTAACAAATGGTGCAGCCAGTGACTAGTCATAAAAACAAGCACATTTGATCCTTTGGTCACTGTGACACAAAAATCGATTCTAGCTGGATGTGGGGGGTTTATCCTTTAATCCCAGTACTTAGGAGACAGAAGCAGGCAGATCTCTGTGGGTTTTAGGCCAGCCAGGGCTACATAATGAGATTCTTAAAACAAGCAAACAAACAAAATGAACCAAAACCCTCACCAACCAACTGAAAACAAACAGAAAAACAACCACAGCTGATAATGCTGTGGAAGCGAATGGGAGCACACGGCAGAGTTGCTGTAAACACTCCAGGGTCCACACCTGAGGTCAGTGCCTCACACTTGTCAGGCTCTCGCACTGACGGTCTTCTTGTGAGCGTCAGACTCGCAGCTCGTCCTGCTCCACATCTGCTGGGTGTGGTGGCCACCACTGAGGTGACAGCAAAGGGCGGAAGCTTGAAGGTAAAAGTACAAAGGTGTGCATGGGTTGGAGGAAGGTGGCCACTCCAGCCAAGGAGCTCAGGACTTCAGGGAATTGCTGGAGCTTAGGGCTTCAAAGAACCGCTGCCTGGGAAAGTCTCTTTTCTTGGGGAGAAAGATGCCACAGGCTTTGACTACTTTCAGTGTGCAAAACTCATCTTAGAGAAGCCAGACCTCAGGATCTATTACTTATGAAGTACTGCAAACATGTCTAATACTTGTGTCTTCACACACACACACACACACACACACACACACACACGAGTAATGATATTTTTATTTTAAATTAAAAATCAGGTTGTGTTAGTGGGAACAGAGTGTGGCGGTCACTCTGGTAGAGGATGCTTATTTTTCTGCAGGGGAAATGAGCCGATTGTTTAAGGTTTCTCGTTTTGATGTATAATCTGTCTGGAACTGATGTGTGTGTGTGTGTGTGTGTGTGTGTGTGTGTGTGTGTGTAAGAGAGGTCATGACAACTCAAGTGTGTGTAAGTACTAGGATGGAATCACTGAGGACAGATCAATGTCATATCTCATTTTATATTGATCATGATACCCGACCAACTTGGGGGACCAGAGTGTAACCACCACCCAGTTATCGGTTGTCCCCAGTACAGATTAGAGTCTGTAGAGGCCTGCCTTTGGAAGGCTCTGCACAGCAAGACAGCCTTGAAGTTGAAAGGAACAGGCCTGGGCACAGACCTGCTTTTCTGTCATGTGGGCTTCCCTCAGGGACAGCAGGGGAGGCCAAGCCCTGAGGGCAAGGTGCCACCAACCGTGCATCCCAGGTGAAAGGAACCTTTGATTCTGTCCAAGAATACCAGAGAAAGAAGTAGACACCTCTAAGGACAAGACCAGCCCACCTGTTTTGGCAAGGATGTTTTCTAGAAGGCTGCAGGGCATGGGTTGGGAGTGGGGGAGGGTTGATAAAAACGGGGTTTCCAGACTGGGCATTGAACTCACTGGATAGTGGACTTTAAAAAAAAAAAAAATGGCTTTCAGAAGGAGAAAAATCTAACTTTACCAAGGAAGTATGTCTCAGGGTCTGGGAGTCTTCTGGGGCTCTGGGTGAGTGAATAGGCCAAGGGAATATTGTGCCATGCTCCTCTTAAACTCTTAGGTAGCTCTGGGGAGGAGGCAAGAGGGGTTGAAATGTGATTCAAAGGGGCATCTTGGGACCCATAAGCTGCCCATCAAGCTCAGGTTGGTCTTGTAGCCTCTGAAATTGGGTTTCACTTCTGGACCCCCTACACATCTTTTTTTTTTAAAGATTTATTTATTATTATACAGTGCTCTGCCTGCATATACATCTGCACACCAGAAGAGAGCATTAGATCTCATTATAGATGGTTGTGAACCACCGTGTGGTTGCTGGGAATTGAACTTAGGACCTTTGGAAGAGCAGTCAGTGCTCTTAACCTCTGAGCCATCTCTCCAGCCTGAGCCATACACACCTAGGTTAGCATTTAACGTGCTCTGCCCTAGTTCCCAACAATGTCCAACAACCCTTGTCTTGGCTAGATGGTCAGGATGCCAAGTTCGAAGTTTCTGATCATGCCTTGGCCAACACTGTTGGGATGGACACATCTAGAAAGCACAAAGCTGGGGCTAATTGCTAAGGTGATTGACTGGAAATGTTTTAAAAGCCTGAGACACAAGGTTGCCTAGGGGGGCATGGATCAAGTGACCCTCTGGAGAGCGGAGGAGCCCGTGAGAAAAGCAGACCAAGGCAACAGGCAAGAGAGGCCACGTGGCCACCTGTATCAGGTTTTATTGTTCCATTTTGTCCAAACTCGGCAGAGGGCGAGGCCACCAAGGCACAGCCAGGCTGTTCTTTGGGGCCAGCTAGAGTTGGGTGTGTGGTGGTAGGGGGACAAAATTCATGAACCATCCATTTGGGTAAGAGTTAAACTTCAGGAGGCCCTTCTGTGCATCTTCCACGCCTAAAACCCCCACAAGGAGGTGGGATGTGATCGGCATGAATGTGCTACTCTCAGAGGAAGTGGGGGGGGGGGCAGCCATTGGGGTCCAGTGGCTTGTGGGCAGCTCCACGGGAGCTGAATGGGCCTCCTGAGACTTCGAGACAGCACCTTGCTCGCAAAAGAGAAGGTGGGCTACTGGGTCAGGTGTGACTGGTCAGATGCAAACAGGGCCTCTCTAGATGACCTCTCCCTGAGCTGTCCTCTTTCCCATAGTTCCTCATTCTTGCTCATCTTACCAACATCTCTGGTCTGCACCAAAATCACTCCCTTACAGAGGAACCGATCCAGCGGGTAAGGCCCGACACCCCAATGCCTCCCTATGACGCTCTCCTTCCGAGAGCATCCTTCACAGTGCTGGGATTCTAATGTGCCCCCAAGAAAGAGAGGTAAGTGTGAGGGTCCGTGGGCATGAGGGGGGTCTTGAGCACAGAGGTGAAGGCCTCTCCCTGTGTATCCCAGAGATTGAGGTCTATCCAAAGTCCTGACCCAGTATCTGTTTGTGCTGCCATCTGGCCATGAATGTGAATCCAGGACCTCCAGCCCAGCCTCACTGGGGACAGCACCTGCAGACCTGGAAGGAGGAGGAAGAGAGAAGAAAGTCTTGAAGTGAGGCTGGCTGCAAGGGGGAAAGGAAGCCATTGCTCTCAGCCATGTTCCTCAGTCAGCTATCTAGACAGGCACGAGGGAGGAAGTCTTGGACCCCCAACTACCCAACCCTGTTAAGCCCATTCCAGGGCCAAATGGAAGAGAAAGAACCAGACAGCCACCTACCATAATTAGGAGTACGCCAGGCCCTGGAGCCCCCGGGCTGCAGAGTGGAACTTGTCAGTATCTTCAAAAGGCTGGTCTGTAGTCACCAAGGAGAGAGGGGAGTAAGCCTTCTGTAGCCTGGCGATCCTACCTGCCTGCTCTTCTCTGAGCTGAAGACAGAAGGCAGGGGATATAACATTTCCTACAGGCCATCAACACCTCTGACCTCTGGCATGTGTTTGGGGCCAGCACTACAGATGGAAAGGTGAGGGGCTCCCTTCTCTCAAGATGTACAGCCTACATGCTTGACTTCCTTACTTTCCTGACTTCCAGGCTTCTCTTTTAGACTGTCCTCTTCCTCCTCCTCCTCCTCCTCCTCCTCCTCCTTCTTCTCCCCCCCCCTGTCTGTCTCTCTCTCCCCCCCCCTCATGTGTGTGTGCTCACCTGTGCATGTACATGGTGAAGGGCAGAGGTTGTTGGCTCCACTTTATTTTAGAGACAAGGTCACTGACTAAAACTGGAACTTGCTATTATTTTCCAGGTAGAATCACTGGCCAGGGAGCCTTAGGTATCTGCCTGTCTGCCTTGGGGCTGAGGTTACAGGTGTGTTCCAATACACTCAGCCTTTGTGCGGACGTTATGTGTCCAAACTCATGCTTGCACAGCCAATACCTTGCTCACCAAGCCATCTCCAGAGCTCAGACACACCCTCTTTGGGGCCTGTGCCAAGGTGAGAAAGCAGATGGGTGAGGACCAGGGCAGTAAGGAAGAGGCGGCTTCCAGGAGCACTGCCACATACACACAGCAGCATCCTGTCTGCCACATACACACAGCAGCATCCTGTCTGTCTGCCACCCACAGGTGCCACTAGCTCCCGTCCTGTTGAGCCCTTTCCTTGTGCTGGCAGGAAAACTTGAGTTCCCTGTCTTCTCCATCTCTCACATTTTAAGCTGCACATACATCTTAAGAGACAAATCACCCAAAAGTTGGAAATAAGACCAAGAGAAGAGAGTCTGTGGCTTTTGGGTGTGTGTGTGTGTAAGTTGGGAACAGGGTCCTGCTATGTTAACCCAGGCTGGTTTTGAACTGGAGATCTTCCTGATCTGGGATTTACAGTCATGTACCATTAAGCCCAGTGAGGACTATGCATGTTTTCTTTTAAGGTCACCTTGGAGCAATATCTAAGAAATCTAACACAAAAGTCATCTCACTCTGTGTTAAGTTGATTTAGCTTGGATGAGACTTTACCCCAGCAGAGTTTGAAGGATTAATTCCTTTTCTAGGGGAAGAGGCTTCAGGAAGGTCTGAGGAGAGGGAAACTGGGTGTAGGGACCCCTATGCAAAGTATTAAAAGAGAAGCCTGTATGTCTGTAATTAGCCGAAAGTGACAACTTCATCTAGCACTGCTCCCAGCTACCTTCCCCAATGGGGACTTGCTCTACCCCACATCCTGTTACTTCTACCTCCTTCCCCACAGCCATTCTCTCCCCACCCCCATCCACCAAGTTTCTAGTGATTATTTGGGTGGGACAGTTTTGTGGGCTAACAGTATCTGCTGCCCGTGTGTAAGGAGAGAGAAAAACATTCTGCTGCCCGGGCACAGGAAGGGGCCCTGTTCTCAGTTCCTAATCTGTACATTGGGAAAAGAGAAGCTAGGCTAAGCCTTATTTAAGGCCAGTGCCCCCCTGTTCATCAGATGACCCAGCCTCAAAGTCGCATGCATGTCCTTCTGGTGGACATAGGGGAAAGGCATGCAATGTACATGGGTCCTTCCAGCTCTTAGGCTTGGGTCTTTGCTCTGAGCTCTTGAACAAGGTTAGACTATTGGGACCTTTTCCAAGTGGGATTTCAGTCTTTTTGACCAAGTGGTCAGTCGAGTAGGTCTAGACAGAGGCCAGGATACTTCAAGATTTAAGGTTCAAGGAAGTGGAGTCCAAAGGGGCGGGCCTTCTGGACCCCGCCCCCCACCTGCATAGAGCCTCTTGCTGGACACCCTCCAAAAACAACTGGTCAACGGTGTGGGGCATTGGTGACATCTAGATGGAGTAGCCCCTTTCCCTCAGGATCCAAGGCCCTCGTGAGGCAGGCTGATTGCTCACCTGGAAGGCCCTCTCTGTGGGCTCTGGGGCAGGCCTGGGATGGGGAGCTGGGTGGGCGCAGCACAGGGGCGAAGGCGCTCCTCTGTTTGACAGCGGAGATCATGTTGACGGGCGAGAAGGAGAAGACGCTGGTGGTGGGGGCAGCGGCCGGAAGGGACATGGAAGAGGCAGCCGCCAGCGGGGGGCTAGAGGGCATGACTCCGGGACGGGGCGAGGGAGGGCAGGAGCAGCAGGGAAGGCAGTGGGAGACACAACGGGGAGACAGCACCAGAGTGAGCAGCGGGCTTGGGGTGCCCCGTGGGCCATGAGTCCCGCGTGTGGGCTGTTGACTAGGCTACAGGCTCAGACCTCCCTGAGGGCTGTGAGGGAGGGTCCTAAGAAGGCCACTTCCAGGATAATATCTAGAGATAAATTGGGAGGCCCTGGGCCCTGGACCATTCCTTGCCTTTTCAGGAGTCCTGGACACCACGTTCAGGGTTGGAGATGACAGGATCAGTCCCAGTGACAACAAAACAAACAGTAGGGAATGCTCCCACTGATGGGAGATGAGAAAGAGACAGAAAGATTGGAATACCTGCCGAAAAACACTCGGATTCTGACAGGCTAAGAAATGCTTATGGGTGTGCGTTGCCAAGGCTAACATCAAAGTTCAAGGGTCACAACCAAGTCTGAGTAAGTAGATAGGAATGAAGTGTTGGTGCACGTGCAGCCTCCAGCATAAGGCTCCTCTACCAAGGATGGTAACTCACACAGGCACCCAGACCTCTTCTCTAAATGAGCACTCCCATCTTACACCTTGTTCTACTCCCTACCCAGACACCATTTCTTTCCACTTTGATCCGAGGCCCTGTCACCTCCAGTCTGGACCCTAGAAGCCTCCTGTATCCATCCACTAGGGCTCCTGTTTAGAACACCTCAGTTCCTCCTCCCTACACCATCATCTGAACCCATCTCCCTGCTTCTCACTTCTAAAGACCAGTGGGCAGGATTTTTAATCTTCTCCAACCAGGATGCAATGGACAGCAGGCACATCTTCCTGGAAGAAATTTGTGGCCTGAGAAGGCTACTTTGACATCAGAACATCCATTCATTGACCTTTGATACAAAAATGACTGTAATTGCTACCCTATTCTAAATGTCCTTAGCCCATGGCCAGCATCTCCTTGAAGAAAATGCTCAGTGATGGCTGCTGAAGCCCTGGCCATTATGGAGTGTGTAACACCAATGAATATATACATATTTATATTTTTTTCTAGACTTGCTAATAACTAATACCAAAGACCAAGTAGAGACAGATAGCCCCAGACCCTCTGGCTAGGATGATTCTGATGACACTTTAGGCACCTTGGCAAACTCAATGAGAGTGACACCCTATGCAACTGTGTCACAAAGCATCCTGTACTTCAGGGGTGAGGGGAATGGATGTGGCCCTGGGTAAGCATACTCTGAGATGGGAACGGGCCTGGGTAGAGTCTAGAGTGTCCCTGCTGCTGGTAAAGCAGGACGTAAGTGGCCCTGGAAGTTCTGATCTTGTTGAATGGGGTGACCCAGGATGGACCCTGCACTGGAGCGGCTGTCACCGCTACAGATACTGCTGTGCATCTGGAAAAGGGTGAGAGATTCACACACAAGAGAAGCCTAGAAAAAGGCTGCGAGGTCACTGCCTTGGAACCGCCGGGATGTGGAGCAGTGGGACCTGATCTCAGCTAAGTGCCAGGAGAGATGTGCTCTGGGGGGGACATCAGAAGGCACCAACCAGCCTGTGTGGACTCTGGCTTAGATGGACCTTGGGTTTCACAAGGCAAGCCAAGGTCAAAGGAAAGGTAAGATCAAAGGCCATATTTGTCGCCTGTGAGAGCATCACCCCGTGTAAGGAAACTTAGGCAGGTGACTAGACAGTTACTGTAGCTAATGATAAAAAGAAGAGAATGGGGAAGCAGAAGCGAGGGAACTGCAGCCACAGCCACAAACCCCTTCTTGGGCAGATGTCACTAGTTCTCAGATTCAGTAGTGCCCCAGGCCTTGAGACAACCTCTCTGGGGCTGGTGGATGGAGTCTACCAAGCCTAGTGCTTTATCACCATATATGTATTATAAATATCTGCTGAGTAACCACTGGTATTGCAAGGGGCTGGCAGGCAGTGTGAAATGATAACGCATGAAAATCCACTGTCCGTCCATCTGTCAGGGAGCTGCCTTAACCCACGATGACAAAAGGTAATTGGTTAGCACCTACGGTTTCGGCTGGGCCTCCAAAATCATACATTCTTTCTGAATTGCGTTTGGCTTTCTATGCACAATAACATTCAGGTAAGAGAATCTCCTAGGGCAGGGGGTGGTACTGAGAGGAACGTAAATTCAGAGATGTAACTTGTTGACTGTCTGACAGCTCCTGGCTAGGACACTCAATTCTGAATCCAGTTCTGATCAAAGGAATTCCCTCGTTTTGCCTGAACCTGAGAGGACCAGAATAAGAATGTCCTGTGGGTGGGAGGATCAAGAAACTCCTCCAGGGCCCCGCCCCGCCTCTAGCCCCGCCCCCCTTCTCCCCTGCCCCAAGGAGTGCTTCTGAAACCAGGAGCCACATCCCAGGGGCTGCCAGGCGCTGGAAGCCTGAGTCTCTAGAGTTTCCTTAGGCTTCCAGTAGGGGCCGCCAGCCTCCTCCCAAAGTCCAGGCGAAGGACCAAAAGGTTGCTGTCCACCAGGTTTCAGCACAGGTCCCCCTAATTAAGGGCGGCTTCACAATCATGGGAGGGCTAGAAGCGATGCGTACAACTGGGGTCAGCAAATAGGGCTTAAAATGCAAGAAATTTGGCCCCAGGATCCCGGGGGTCCCGAAGGTGTGACGTTAAGGTCCAAAAATCAGGGAGTGGTCATATGAAAGGAGGACTGAGGGCTCTCCATGGCTAGGCCAGAGTCCACCCGCATAAGGCAGGAACTGGAAATCCACACCCCAGGATGGGCTGAAGGCAGGGCTGAGTCCATTCCGAATTCCCAGGCTGACCCTCTCCACTTCCTGTGGGCTGGGGACACTCACTGGCGAAAGGTGAGGTTGCAGTGGAGCCATTGAGGAAGCTAGGGGATCCGGGCACTCCGAGGCCAGTCACACCCGGTGCGCCATAGCTGCCGAGGCCAGCTCCAAGGCCACTGCCGTAGCTGCTCTGCTGAGAGCCAGGGCTGGGCGCGAACCGGGGAGATGCGCTGCCGCAGCTGCGAGCATAGCCTGCGGGAGAGTGGCTGTTAGCCGAGCTGGCGGCTCGGGGCTCTTCTGGTGCACCGCAACTGAGGGCAGGGGCGGCGACACGCACCGGGCTCCGGCGTGGCGTCCCCGACGGCGATGGCCAGAGGGCTGCTGAAAGCGTTGATGCCCACGACGGCAGGGTGCGGGTGGCTAGGGGCCAGGGGTCCGAGCGGTGCAGGCGCACGCGGGGCGCTGTACAGAGCCTCGGCCACGTCTGCCGCACGCTTCAGGAGGAGCTCCTGCAAAGACAAGAACGGGGCACGGCCGGGGCAGCGGCAGGCGCGGGATGAGAGCCCCGGCCCCCAGCGCTGGGAGGCGGGCGGAGGCGCCATACCTGGTTACTGCTGGGCACTCCATACAGGGCCTCCGCCAAGTCAGCCGCCCTTTTCAGCAGCACTTCCTAGGGCAGGGGGAAGAGACAGAGGACCGAGGGGCAGCCCCTGGGGTCGCAGCGGGGGTCCTGGAGGGGCTTCCTCACCTCCTCCCCCACAGGACATCCTTATTCCCCGCCCATCACTCTGAGTACCTTGGGTAGCCTCTCGGGGTCCCCCGGGTGTCTGGGAATGACTTTCTGTAGTCTCTGGAATCCGTAGTCAATGGTAGGCTCATTTAGGGCTGGGGAGAACTGCAATATTTGGACGACGCCCTTCCCAGCGCAGAACTCACTCCACCCAACCGAGCCCATGTTACTCAGAAAAACCAGCTCCCAAATATCAGCGAGCGCCAGGCTGTTCTTCTCAGGTCCCCCATTTATTTGGTCAGAATTAACCCAACAAATATTTACTCAGCCAGGCTCTGGGCCAAGGTTGGCATCAACACACACACACACACACACACACACACACACACACACACACACACACACACACGTTTCTATACTCTTAGGGACAGGACTGGGTTTTTTTTTTTTTTTTTTCTTTTTTTTTCTTTTGTTTTTCTTTTTGCATTTGGTCAGAGCAGTTTGTTATTAAAAAAAAAAAAAAAAGACCTTAACGAGCTTTATTTATTACAGATCAGGTTGCATCTCAGCAACATGTAATTAGTAAGGTTTTCATGCACAACAAAAGGATCCCCCCCCCCCAAAAAAAAACCCTTGGGCTCCGGGGGATGCAGTACTCAGCCAATCTCTGGCTCTCTTCCCTCTTTTCCTCCTCGAGCTCCTTACTCCACCCTGGTCTCAAAGCTCTACCGGCTTCACTTCCGGTGCCAGACTTAGTTAATTTGCTTTCCTTTCCCACAAAGCGTAAAGTACATATTTCTTGGGCTTTGCTCAGGCCAGTGTCTACCTCCCTTTACTCTCTAGTTACAGCCTAGCTTAGTTCAGTACATACTCCCAGGTGTCCTCCACCTTGTAACTCCACCCACCCATTCTGCTTTTGCAGCTCAGCCTGTCCACGTTATGAAGGAGCTACCTGAGGGTATCCCCACGCCCCCATGACCCAGTGAGTGTGAGAAGAAGCCAGTGGCCTGAGCTGGAGGCAGTGAGTTAGTGTTCCCACCCGTGGTCAAACTGAAGCCAGCTTTCGTTGCATCTCCGTGAGCCTTGTGCTAACTGTTCACCAAGGCATTGTACAAAAGTGTGTGTGTGTGTGTGTGTGGTGTGTGCACTCACACACACTAGTATGTGAATTAAAATGCATCCTGGAAGACCCAAGACACCCAGGAAAGGTTCAGAGAGCACTGAGCCCATTTGAAAGCATCTTTGAGATGAAAAAAGCAAAAAGAAAAACAAAGCAAACCAAAAACCCTCCAAGAGGTTCAGAACACCAGAGTACATGGCCAGGAGGGAAAGATGTCCCCTGGTGAGAAGACTTGAGGTAGAAGTTGTTTCCAAGGAGCCAGAAACTCAGGGAGAAAAACATAGGCCAAGAGGGAAAGGGACTTTGAGTGATGACTTAGTAGGTATGTGTGGTGGTGGTGGTGGTGGTGGTGGTGTTTGAGGGTTAGCTGCCTAGGGTTTGTGGCCACCTGTAGATTTGTGTCACCCTCTGCCACAGTGTTTGGCTTCCTTGAGTTCATGTGGCTATCTCTGTGGGTCTCAGTCTCTGCATCAGCGGCCTGATTCCTTACCTGTGTAGACAAAGCGGCCAGGGGCTCCTTTACAAAACTGCTTGGACTTGTAGGAGAGGGTCACTTCTACTACCCCAGGGATGTGTCGTGGTGGCGTCTGCACCCGGATAGCATGGGGGGTGATGAGCTGTGAGAGGAGAGGGGAGGCCTGCAGGTCTAGTCCTGTGGGGAGGGCCTAGCCCTGAGACTCAGAGGGAGACTGGCAGGGGTTGGCCCACCTCGCTCCACAGGAGCACGTTGCCAAACACGACCTGCAACCCGTCGAAGAAGTTGTCTCCGATGATGATGACCGTGGCGCCTCCTGTGGTCCAGCCCTCCCCGGGGCTGATGGCCTTGATACAGGGGGTGGCAGCTGGGAGGTAGGAGAGGACCCAGGTCAGAGAACTGCACCAAGGTGGAGAAGACTGAGGCTGGCCAGGGCTGGGCTGGGAATCCTCACCTTCAGAAGGGTCCAGGCGTCGGGCCCTGCGGCCATGCTTGGAGTTGTTATGCACAAACATGTTGTCAGACACAGCCAACACGTGTCCATCCACACTAACTGTTGTGGATACCACCACCTGTGTGCACAGATAAGACCAGTCTGGCTTGGGACCCCTGAACAGGCACTGTTAGGGAGAGCTAGCACCTTGAGGTTGGTGGCTGGAAGCTGGAATTCAGAGTCCTCTTGGGGGAAGGGAGGCTCAGTTGGGTGGAGACTGTGCTGGTAGAATTGAGGGCAGCTGAACCAGGTGACACACCCAGATGAACTGACCTCTCAGAAGCTTCAAAAATCAAACGCTCCCTTGAGAGGCAGAGGCAGGCGGATCGCTGTGAGTTGGAGGCCAGCCTGGTCTACAAAGTGACTCTAGGACAGCCAAGGCTACATAGAGAGAGACCTTGTCTCAAAAAACCAAAAAAAATTAAAAAATTTAAAAAATTAAATAAATCAAACGCTCCAAAAAAAGTCAGAGCTCTCGGGCAAAGAGCACCCACTGGTTTTTGCACACATGTAAACACTATTCAGTATCAATCAATGCCTTCCTAAAGTTGGGGCACAGCATCAGTTACAGAACTCATCGACTGACTGGAGCCCCCGCTTTATTCTGGGCAGGAAATCGGTGCTGCCATCTCCCTACCCCCTGCTTTGGGAGGGGTGTGCAGGTTGGGGATGTGCTAAGGGCAGCTGTTCTCAGCTTCACACTATGCAAATTACCTGGGTCGTTAATCATGTAAAAATGTCACAATTAGCATCTTCTTAAGTGGGACTCTAATGAAGCCTCCCTTGGCAGCCAGCATAAGTTGAGATGGAGCTGCCCCGCCCCCAGCAGGCACCAGGCCCTGTGGCCCAGGGGTAGGCAGAGATCTACCCTAGTAGCATGGTCCCAGTTTCCCATTCACCTGTCAGTCAAGGGTGGATTTGCAGGGGGGGTGGGGGGAGGGGAAGGGGTGGGGAGGGAGGGGGGAGGGGGGTGGCTTCCCAAGCCTACCTGGAAGCGGCGCATGTCTCGGGGATTCCCTGCATTCTTCAAGCAGTTCTGGTTGCATTTGAGAAAGAATTTGAGGAAGAACCTGAAACAGTGAGGTCGGGAGGCTCAAGGGTCTGGGGGTTCTGTAAATAGATGAAGATGATGGCTCTCTGCCATGCCCCCTCCCAGCCCGGCCACACCCCTTGGTTGCTTACACACCAGTGCACACTCCACATGCCTACCTCAAGCTGTGTGCACACAAGTTGCGTGAGATGGACCAGACAGATCCATCACGAGGACCATCTTACTATACGGCTGCACGTAGTGCTTATTAAATGTATACTTATCCACCTTCCCAGTGTATAACCACCACAGAATGTGTCAATCATAAACTCTACAGTATATGTGTATACCTATTACTCATCACAATGTATACCTACCACATGTAGCATATACTGCCATACGCCCAGTACAAAAGCTAAGTGTTTGCCATGCATATTTTGTCATAGTCTACGGCCATCACACACAATGTATCTGTCATACAGCAATCCCTTCTCCAGATAATAAACACCACCTATACAATATGTGCCAGTTATAGGTGATGCATATGCTTTATTATTACCTACGAGATGCAGCCATAGCAGAGCATATACTTCACATATGACCTATATTCATCACACATGAGGCCAGGCGTGGTGGCGCACGCCTTTAATCCCAGCACTCGGGAGGCAGAGGCAGGTGGGTCGCTGTGAGTTCGAGGCCAGCCTGGTCTACAAAGTGAGTTCCAGTCCAATCAAGACTATATAGAGAGACCCTGCCTCAAAACAATCAAATAATAATAATAATAATAATAATAATAATAATAATAATAATAATAATAATAAAAACACGGATTGAGAATAATGCAAGCCCACATAAGTCTATGCCTATCATGTTGTTATGATCCTATAGAGTATATACATGGCAAGAATATAGAAAATAATATACCTACTTGTACTGTTTATGATTTTTAAAGAAACTCACTGAAAACAACACCCTCCTCAGCAGATCTCCCTTCCACAGGTTTTATATCCATTATACACCGGCCACATACTTACGATACACACATACACCACAGAGAAGAGATGCAGTGATTCGCTTCTTCTTCTTCTTTACGTGTAAGAATTGGTTTTTAAAAGGCACAGTGCACGCTGGGAAGAAGCTACTTTATGTACAAACATATGGGCACTTGCCCCTTCAGCCTTCCAGGTAGTGGGTGGGAAGGCCTGACACCGCCAGTGAGGGAACCATGGACAACACTCCAGCCACTGTACGTGCAAATAATGTGATGTGCGCCTTAGCCCTGGGAGGCCCTGAGAGCATTGCTGGACATATCCTATACTTGTAGAGGGCAGGGCTCAGTCCAGGGAGGGTCTTGACATGCAGCACAGCTCCCTGAGTTCTCCTGACAGTGTTCCCAGTTTACTTGCACTTATTTAGGAGGCATTTTCACCATGCTGTGTATTGTAATAAGTAGCAGACAAGAGTCTAAAATTAAGGTGATATTTGGAAAGAGTACACAGTGCAGCTGTCTATATACTATTTCTATATGTTTATTTCTATATGTTTATCGCTCTTTAAGACAGGTCATGGTATAGATGCCTAGAGCCTCATAGTCCTTATACATGTCCCACACACATATGTGTAGAGTATCAGCTCCCTAGACATGCAGAAATCAAGCTGCTTTATTAACTTTCAGTACCCAGCATGCTTTTATCAGGAGCCAGAAGGAGGGAAATATCTCAGATTGGGACACAGTCCCTGTGCGGAGGGGATTAATGCTAACTTGGATATTATGATATGTGTGTGTGTGTAGGTGTGTGTGTGTGTGTGTGTGTGTGTGTGTGTGTGTGTGTGTGTGTGTGAGAGAGAGAGATGGGCCCAAAAGGTACTTCCCTAGTATCCACACTTGTTCACGGAACCCAACTCCCATACCTGTAGAGTTGAGAGGAGGGTTTCTGGGACGTGGATGAGATGTGAACACCGAGAGCAAGTGCATGCTTGGTTAGCTGACGGGTATGAGCCACTGTACCGTGGTTTTCAGGAAGCATCTGACCAGCTGCATCCAAACAGTTTTGGTGGGCCCACCACTGTGCTCCCTTAAGTCCTCCACGGCACTGAACCCTTTGGAATGTGTTTAGTCTCAATCTGAGGTGCACTGCAAGTATGAAGGACATATTGGATTTGAGCACTTAGGAAAAACGATTATAAAATAACTCATGAGTTAGCTGGGTATGGCAATGCATAACTATAGTCTCAGCACTCCGTGGGTAGAGGCAAGAAGATCAGAAGCTCAAGGCTAGCCTCAGCTATACAGTGAGTTTAAAGCTAGCCTGGGCTACTCGAGTAGCCCTCCAAAAACCAAACCTCAGTTACTTTTGTTTTGATCACATTGGAATAAAAATAGTTTAGATACATACATTGGATTAAGGAACATACATTATCAGGCCAGGCATGGTGGCACACGCCTTTATTCCCAGCACTTGGGAGACAGAGGCAGGCAGATTACTGGGAGTTCAAGGCTAGCCTGGTCTACAAGGCGAGTCCAGGACAACCAAGGCTACACAGAGAAGCCGTCTCGAAAAACAAACAAACAAAACAAAACAAAAGGAAAAAGAAAGGAAAGAAAAAAAAAGAAAAGACATTATCATAATTAATTTTGTCTCTTTGTTATTTTTTGAGACAGAGTTTCTCTGTGTAGTCTTGGATGTCCTCTGCCTCCCTAGTGCTAGGATTAAAGGCATGAGCTACCTATTCTTTTTTTGGTTTTTGTTTTTTTTCAAGACAGGCTTTCTCTGTGTAGCCTTGGCTGTCCTGGCCTCACTTTGTAGACCAGGCTGCTATTCTTTTTTTTTTTAAAAAAACAAGTTGTAACTAGAAAGTCTGACATGTAGCCTGCATTATATTTATATTAATTAATACTGCTGTAGAGTGTTGTGTCAACAACAGTGCCCAAGAGTATCGGACCCTCTGGGGAAAACGACCCCTCCTTATGCCTAGTGAATGGGGCCTCCACGCTGTAAGGTTAGGAGCTGCCTGAAAACAAGCTGACAAGATGTAAATGATATATTGGAAGAGGTAAATAATTTTTGTTTGGTAGAGAAAGTAGTGTGAACGTTTGCAATTTTGTTGTCCTGTGGGCATCATATAGCATTGCATCTAACTTGGTAATCCTGTGCTTGCTTCTTCCTTCCTTCCTTCCTTCCTTCCTTTCTTTCTCCCTGAGACAGGGCTTCTCTGAATTATCTTGGGTGTCCTGAACTCTCTTTGTAGACCAGGCTGGCCTCAAACTCACAGTGATCCACCTGCCTCTGCCTCCCTAGTGCTAGGATTAAAGACATGTGCCACCACGCCCAGCTTAACCTGGTAATCATATGCCAGCCTTTTTCACACAGTCCCTGCCTTTCCTTCCCTCCCCCACCTCTTTATAGTTATGTGTACATTTCTTAGTTTTCTTTGAGCCAGTCAGTCATCCGATTGGTTACAGAGAACACCAACAGATTCCCAGTGGTGGTCTTTCCACATTTGAAGACTGAGCTTTGGCATAAGTGACTATGCCACCTGATGTCCCTGCCTCCCAGGGCTGGTCAGGAGAAGGAAGATGGTGAAATAAGAGACTGGGAAGGATGGTAGGTGGCAAGTTCTCTAACCCATGTCTGGAGAGGTCAGATGTGGAGACTGGGAGCTGGGGGAGGAGGGTTCAGGAACCTGGTGGGAAGGACAGCAGCTGCAGGGAGACAAATACACATGGGGACATTAGAACCTGAGCACCTATAACCACCATCGGGGACCTGGGGCAGGCAGGCACGTTATTGTGTATATATAGGTATACACATTATATTAAGGATTTGTGAATCCTTGCTCATCACGAAGGAAATACACTTCACCCCTAAAGCTGGAAAAACATTGGGTGTCTTTTGTGCAGCACTCCTTGCCTCTGGCTCCCCGGGGCTGGAAGGGAACTCAGAAACAGAGGTTCTGTGAGGGGCCACAGGCTGGGAGGGAAGAACCAAGCCTATAGACCTCAGTAGGGCAAGCATGGGACCAGACCCGGTGCCATGCTCACTGGTGGTGACAGGTATCTCTGGGGGACACAATTGCATCTGGATCTCTAAGAAACGACGGTAAAAGGAAAGGCCACATTCCGGGAGCTGTCCTTGGAATTACTGGGAGGAAACACTACAGATGCAAGCATGAGATGAAAAGAAAGTGCTTCCTAGAGGAAGCAACACCAAAAACTCCAAAGCAAACCCAGACGAAGCAATTATTTAGTGAATGCCTGAGACTGCTCGGCCCATCACTTCTCAAACTTCTGAGGTGGTGTGTAGGTCTGTAACTGCTCCTAGCGTACAAACAAGGGTCAAGGTCAAGCAAGAATAAAGGTCTGTAACTGCTCCCAGTGTACAAACAAGGGTCAAGGTTAAGCAAGAATAAAAAGTTACACAGTCTAGTAAAGTGGGGCTGTGAACTCAGGTCTCTTGGGGCTGCTGCTGACTGTCAAGACTCAAGGGTTATCCAGCCACTGGGTGGTGAGGCAGGATTCTTCAGCCCTGAGAGGCGTCCTGTGCAGACACCATGAGAACCATTTTGTGTTATTTCCATTTGCCTGTAGTTTTAAGCCTTTGGATGTTGTGACTGTGGCTTTCAAGAATTCTAGATTACAAACAATGGAACAATAGCAGGGCGGTGGTGGCGCCTGCCTTTAATCCCAGCACTTGAGAGAGGCAGAGGCAGGCACATCTCTGTGATTACCAGGCCAGCCTGTTTACACAGAGCTACATAGTAAGACCTTGTCTCAGAACAAATGAAGCAAGCTCCAGGGTGTCTCAGAGGCACGCCTACCTTCCTACTGCTAGACCTGGTCTACTCCTATTCCTAACCATCTCTCTGAAGACTTCCTATTCCTTTGAATAGCAACAGCTCACAATGACATTAAATTGGTGCTTCTTCCTCAGCAGAACCTGCCAAAGAAGCAAGGCTGGGTTGAGTCAAGAACAAGCACTGGACTCACATCTGACCTCTTAGGTGGGCAGTGCTGCTGCATCAGGACAATCTTCCCTACTACCTATCAGCACAGTCTTCTTCCAAAAGAAACGGTAGATGAGGAAAGTGTCTGGGCAGCCACTGTTAGATCTAAGAGCTCACAGGG
Source organism: Acomys russatus (assembly GCF_903995435.1). Taxonomy (NCBI): domain Eukaryota; kingdom Metazoa; phylum Chordata; class Mammalia; order Rodentia; family Muridae; genus Acomys; species Acomys russatus. Next base: position 66,220,373 of record NC_067140.1, on the reverse strand, counting down.
GGTAGAAAGCAGCGAGGGGTGAGCTGCTCTTCTGAGGACAGTGTCCAGGGGCAGCTCTTGCCTGAACCCCAGTGTCCCGCAGATAGCCTGACTGTTGGCTGTTAAAGGCCTACGGCTGCCCTATTTATGAATCCAACCAAAAGCATGTCCTCCCTGACAGCAACCCATGGCCTATGATGGTTTGACAGTCACAAGATAGTTCAATCCTAGAGGCCTTCATACTTCCGCATCCCAGGGCATCGGGGCGTTTGACTTCCTTGCCAATCTCTTGCTCCTGCCCTACCAGGTCCCCTTTACTCTGTCGCCTTCTCAAATAACCCACTTTCACAAGAATTCCATCTCACTGTCTACTTCTAGAGATTCTGATAAGAGCTCAGGACACACCGCTGAGGCTTTGTTTTGGCCCCCCCCCCCCCCCCCCCCCCGCCTTTCCTCCTCTAACCCATTCTTACTTACTGAAGGCTGAAATTATGGTGTCCACTTTCAAAGTGAAAGCTATTTAGCAACTCAAAGACCAGGGCTGAGGGCCAAGTGGGGTTCACCTACAGGCCAGCCAGAGGCACAGAAGACAATGTCTAGATTTCAGTTGCCATCTCATTTCCCCCAGACTGATATTCACTAGCCACACACAGCTACTGAACCCTTCACGTATAGTGTCTGGGGTTTTAATATTTAAAACCTTATTTCATTTTCACTTATTTAAAGTTGTTTTCACCTGTAGCTTATGGCTGCCGTATTGGATTGTGCAGATCTAGAAAGAGATTGTTTTTTAATTAATTTATTTTTATTTTGTGTGCATCGGTATTTGGTCTGAATGTATGGCTGGGTGAGGGTGTCAGATACCCTGGAACTGGAGTTACAGACAGTTGTGAGCTGCCATGTGGTTGCTGGGAATTGAACCGGGGTCCTCTGGAAGAGCAGCCAGTGCTCTTAACTGCTGTGCTCTCTCTCCAACCCCTAGAAAGAGATTGTAACGAATGCTGCACAAGTTGGGAGTAAGGTGTTCAAAACAATGGCGGAACTCATGAAAAGTCTTTGGAAAGAAAGCAGATTTGGGGCAAAGACAGCAGGAAACTCCAGAAGCATTTCTAAGTACAAGGTGGCACTACAGCCTGGGATGGGGAAGTGGGTAGGATCCTCTGTTAACTTGTATCCCAAAAGCCTTGTATTGGAGCTCATTAACCTCCACGGCAGAACAACACCCAGAGCGATGCATTCCTTGTCTGCAACAATCCTCCCCAACTCAGGACCGTACTACAGAGGCTGAATACCCTTACTGCCCTTATTCATCCACCCCAGAGGCTGAATACCCTTACTGCCCTTATTCATCCACCCCAGAGGCTGAATACCCTTACTGCCCTTATTCATCCACCCCAGAGGCTGAATACCCTTACTGCCCTTATTCATCCACCCCAGAGGCTGAATACCCTTACTGCCCTTATTCATCCACCCCAGAGCACCGATTGGACATATTTTAGCATGCCAGTCACAGGGGATCTAAGGGCCATCTAGAGTGTCTCCTCTGCTGCTATTGTCGGAAGTTCTGGGGATTGGATCTGGGGCCTCGGGCATGCTAGGCAGGTGCTCTACCACTGAGCTCCAACCCCCCACCTAATTCCTCAGGCTGGTCTTTGAACTTGTGACCTTCTTCTTTCAGTCCCCTGAGTAGCAGGGACTACATGCCTGTGCCAACAGGTCTAGCTTCTGAACAATATTTTAAATGTCTTACAATACATTAACAAAGATAGAGAAACTCAAAAAACCAAGGACTGGCACAACACAGTCGTGGGCGAGGCAGGATAAGTTGGCAAGCATTTCTTGTAGGAGCCACTTGTTTTGTCCGTCAAGGTTGCAAGAGTTTCTATTGCTCACCACTGCTTTTGAGTATTGGGTTTTGGAGGACCTCAGAGAGAGGCACAAGGCAAAGGGAACACAACTTTTCAGAGTAGTGGCACAAACGGCACACTTATCCAGTGGTACCTGAGGGCAGCTATAAGGCACAGCCTGGGGCTGGGTTTATTTCATGTGTGATTTGGACACTGTGGGTAAAGGGAAGTCCTCACCAAGTCCCTTACTGACTGTGACAACTGGAAGAGCCAGTTTGATTCCAGAGAGAAAAGATAAGGCCAGAGTGAATGGGGAGGTAGCTGAAATAGTTGAAGGCTTGCATGGAGGTGGCCCAGTCTTCTTCCTGAACTTGGTGTACAACAGCAGTCAAGACAGTATCTCCAGGGTCGTAGCCACCTGACAGGCCTGGACCTAGTCTCCCCACCAGGATCCCCAACTAAGGTAGAGGTGGCTGCTGTGCAGATGGGTTGGGGGACTATAAATAGCCAGGGCGCATACATTAGCATGCCAATGCACCCGCACCCCATCCTCTATGCTAATGGCCCACCATGCGCCTGAACACCTTCTGTTCCCCTGCATGCATTTGCATGCACAATTAGCATAATCTTGTATAATTAATGAACAGCGTCAATTTTAGCTCCTAAGTAATTTGATTAACATGTTGATGGGGCACTTACTAGGCTCTCCAAACCTCAAGGCTGGGCATGGGGCCTGAGGAGATGGGGAGAGGGGGTGGAGAGACTGCTAAGAGGTCCTCAGCTGTCCATGAAGAGTTGTGGGGACCCCACTTTTCCTGAATTGGGCCTGAGGGGAAAGGAAGTGGAGAGGCTGATAATTAAAGACCTCTGGATTCTTCATATGGAGTTGGGGGACCACTGGGGTATAGTGACAGTGGCTGATCTTAGCATTTAACGTATCTGTGTCCATATGAACAGAGGCACATACATTACATCTGGTGTGTGCCCCTAGCCTGGAGAATCTCATGCGAATGCAAGATGTTCCACCCTAACTCACTTCTCACAGAGAAAGAGGGTGAATTTGTGGGTAACTTTGGGGGTAGAAAAGAGAGGGGAAGACTTTAGTGGTAAGTTCCTCAGCCACGAGGGTGAGAAGCTGGGCTCTCTGAAGTACAAGACTTTGGCAACTCCTGTTTATGAGCTAGGTGGGAGGGAGGGTGGGGGGTGCTGGCAAGTCCGTCTTCTGCAAGGTGCCAACTAACCAAGTAAAAGGAACAGATAGGAGGCTGGATATAGTCCCTTTCTGTTTAGAGACAGACATACACTCTTCCAGGCCTAGGAAAAGAGTCCCAGCCAAGCCAGAGCATGTGCTAATGGCCACCATTCTCTGCTCATCTAAGACCAAGGTTAGAGTCAGGAAGTTCTTGACTGTGACCAAAGTTCTTGCTGCCATCTAGGCTCAGGTGCCTTTACCATCTAAGATAATCACCAGAGGCTGAGTGAGAGGCAACAGGTAAGAAATGGTGCTGTGGCAGGCAGTGGATGCCTGCATCTCAGTCAACCTCTTCTTCACATCATTTCTCCTTCCCTCCCTCCCTCCCTCTCTCTCTCTCCTTCTCTCTGTGTACCTGCTTGAAGAGGCCTTCAGTGTCATTTTTTAGGTGCCGTTCACCTTGTTTATTGAGACAGGGTCTCTTACTGCCAAGAAGCTTAAAAACTGGGCTTGGCTGGTCGGCCACTGAGCTCCAGGGATCTGCCCTGCCTCTGCTTCCCCAGTACTGTGAGACTGTAAGCATGGGCCTTCAAGCCCAGCTCTCTTGTGCCGGCTCTGGGGATTGAACTCAGGTCTTAGTGCTTGCACAGCAGGTACTTCACCAACTGGGATATCTCCCAGCCCTTCTTTTCCTTAGCATCCCTACCAAGGGGGCAGCCAGTCAGCTCCATTTCACCAACTAGAGACTGAAGCGCAGACTAACGAGGCGTGGCTCCAAGACATATGGCCAACGATCAAGGTAGTTTGAACTCCAACCCCAAATACCTTCAGTGGTGCTTTTGAATGAGACGGCCCCCACAGGCTCATGTATTTGAATGTCTGGTCTGCAGCTGGTGGACTGTTTAGGAAGGATCAGGGGGTGTGGCCTTGTTGGAGGAAGTGTGTCACTGGGAGTGGGCTTTTCCATTTCAAAAGCCCATGTCAGGCCCCAGCTCTCTGCCTCCAATTTAAGAATGAGACACAAGCACTCAGCCACCTCCTGCCCCGTTCCCCACCATGATGGCCATGGACTAACCTGAAACTGTAAGCAAGCCCCCAATAAAATAACTTTCTTTCTTTTTTATTTGTTTGTTTTGTTTTTTGAAGCAAAGGTTTTCTCTGCATAGCCATGGAACTCACTCTGTAGACCAGGCAGAGATCCCTCTGCCTCTGCCTCCCAAGCGCTGGGATTAAAGGTGTGTGCCACCATTCCTGGATAAGATGGGGTTTTTTTGATTGGTTGGTTTTTGAGGCTTTTTGTTTGTTTCTTTGTTTGTTTTAGTTTTTTGATACAGGGTTTCTCTGAATTATCTTGGCTGTCCTGTACTCACTTTGTAGACCAGGCTGGCCTCGAACTCACAGAAATCTGCCTGTTTCTGCCTCCCAAGTGCTGGGACTAAAAGGAACGGGCCACCACGCAGGCTTGGCCTCCTGTAATTTCTGAGGGGAGAGTTGCCCCGTGTCCTTGGGGAGCAGGAGCTCCTTCAAGATGCTTGTCTTTATAACTGATATTTCAGCCCATATGATTCCAAGGACATATAGAGAAATTTTTTTTTAACCAAACTTGTTTTGTTCTTCTTACCTCCTTCAAACACTCTGAGCTGTGAAAAGAATTAGACCACCATGACGGCTAGAGTATTCTTAAAATCCCAGAATGCTCTCCAGTTCCTCTTTAGACTTTTATCTGCATGTCCGTCTATTTAATGTGCATGGGCAAGTTCTACATGTACGTCTGTGCATTATGTCCATGGAGGCCAGAAGAGGGAATCAGACATTCTGGAACTGGAGTTACAGACATTTATTAGCTGTGGGTGTTGAGAATTGAACGTAGGTCCTCTGAGAGACCAACCAGTGCTCTTAACCGTTGAGCCATCTCTCCAGTTCCTCTCAACTGCTTTGCATTATGTGGTATACACAATTAAGTTGTTTTCAAGTTCACTGATTTTTGTCATTGTTGTTATTGTTGTTGTTGTTATGAAATGTTTAAGTAATTAGATTTTGGTCTGTTGAGGCTTTCTGGGGCTATTCATTTGTTTAGATTACACACACACACACACACACACACACACACACACACACACACACACACTTATAGTGCCTGCCTCACAGCAGGTGCTGCTCGGGATGGAATCAAAGGTTCAGGAATGACGTAATGGGCCCTGGGGCTATGGGTCAACTGGCAAAGCTTTTGTGCAGCAAGCCTGAGAACATGAGTTCAATCCCGAGAGCCCACATTAAAAAAACAAACAAACCAAAACTTGGTCTCAAAATAACAAGCCAAAGGGGGGAAGTGGAGAGAGAGCACTTGTTGCTCTTGCAGAGGACCCAGTTTCACTTCCTAGCACCTACATGGTGGTCCACAACTCTAGCTCCAGGGACTCTAATGTCCTTTTCTGATCTCTGAAGGCACCAGGTACATATGTGGTGTGCATGCAGGAAAAAAAAGTCAAACACGTGAAATAAATATATAAAAATAACAAGGTGGACTGATCTTGAGGAATGACACTTGAGGTTGTCCTTTGGCCCCTCCATCATGTATACACACACACACACACACACACACACACACACACACACACACACACACACACACACACACCACACACACACACACACCATTCTGATAAGATGAGTGTTGGTCCAAAGTCCTCAGTCACTTTTAACAGGTGACACTGTAAAGTTTAAACTCAGGCTAGAGCCTGTGTTCCCACAAAGCAATAAAAACACTGGCAAAAATAGACACAATCAACTGTTTTTCATTTGTTTGCTGCTGTTGTTCTTTTTTGAGGCAGGTCTTAAGTAGACCAGGCTAATCTTGATCTTACAATAACCAAGAATGACCTTGAACTCCTGACCTGCCTCCTAAATGCCGAAATTACAGGTTGTGTAACACCACGTAGAGCTAACATTTTCACAACTCTTAAAATTAACAATTTTCGTAGCATTTATTCAAGAAAAATGTCTGATTTTCGTAAGTACAAAAAGCTTGGCAGTGTTTAGCCCTCTCCTGCTCACCACAGCTTAGCTCTATAACTATGGGAACTGTAAGATCAGCCATGGCAGCAGCCAGAGAGGAGCAAGCTGGGCTAGGAACCTCTGACAAACTGCATTCCCCAGCAGTTATCATCAATGACCAGTCCGGTGGCCCCTAACAGCCCTATCCACAGAATTTATTTCACCCAATCCAAAGCTTGTTCTACGATAAAAAGCCTCCCATACACAACGTTTCACAGTTTGCTGCTGGAAGCAGCAACACTATCTGGGGAAAGAAAATCTGGCCAAAAGTTTTTAAAGGAAAAGGATGGGGAAGTAAGATGTCTACAGAGGCCCCTGAGAAGTTCCAGCACATTCTGAAGGCCGTAGAAAGCCACGCTTGTTGTGGGGGAAGGGCACAGACCCAGGGATGGTGTGCGCCCCAGTCTCATCTCATCTCTAGCTTTCTGTTCACTGCTCATTGCTAGAGCAACAAAGGTGTGCCCCGACGCACACAGAGCCTTCCAGCGAAGAGCGGGAAAGCCAATTTAATTGAGTTGATCACTAAGACAGTACCAGAAACTTTTGGTAACCATACATCATAGAAAATACAAGCTAGAGAACTGATCCAGAAAAGTTAAAGAACAAAACAAAAAACCTACAAAAAAAAAAAAAAAAAAAAAAAAAAAAAAAAAAAATAGGCAATAGTAACAAAAACAACCATTAGAGGATATGATTTTCAGAGGTTCTGCATTACTAAAATGTTTAGTCTGTTTTAACAAACAATTGTGATGTGTGTAAGATGATAGGAAAGTGAGACCCATATATAAAAAAAAATAAACCAACCAGTAAGACTGTCCCATGTTAGCCTTTCTAGACAAAGAACTTAAAACATTATTTTTTTAATATTATAGAACTAAAGAAAACCATGTACAAAGAATTCAAGAAAAGTATGAGAAAGATATTTCATTCCAAAAATACGCCAACAAGGTAAATTGTTTTTTAAAATGTTAATTGTGGAATTGCAAGGACATGATTGAAATGAAAAAAAAAAAAAAAAGTAGTTCAGGTGAAAGAAAAACTAGTAGTAAACTTAGATCAAGGCCAGTTGAGATAGTTCAGGAGAAAAATGAACAGAATAAACAAAGGTTACGGCACATCATCAAGCACGTATAATATATACAGTGTATTCTCTCTGAAAGGAGAAAAGAAAGGGGAAAGGTTAGAAAGAATGTTTGAAGAAATAATGGCCCAAACACCCCAAATTTGATGATCAACTTTATTGAGCACATCCAGGAAGCTCAGAGAATTCCAAGCAATAGTCAGAGACTCCGCAGACGCGTCAGACTCAAACCATCGCAAGGCAGAGATGGAGACAACCTAAGAAGCAAGCTGAAGAAATAGCTTCCCATGGGCAAAGGCCCTCAGGAAGATTAACCCTTGACCTCTCATCAGACAAGGTAGCAGCCCACGGACATGGAGATGACGTGGTATGCTGCAGGGAAACCAGCTACAACTACCAGCAAAATTTCTACTTCAGATATGAAGGAGAAATTGAGATGTTTTTAGTAAACGAGAACATTAACAAAATTGCCATGGAGAAAATACTAATAGGAATCCTTCCATTTGAATTGAAAAGACAGACAGCAGTAGTAATTTAAATTCCCACAAAGGAAAAAAAAAATCAGGTAAGTACAAAAGGTAGCACACGCACAGCCATTTGTTTTCTACTCAATTTAAAAGACTGGTGTAGGATTAGGGGTTACAGTAATGTGCATATATGTGGGAGTGGGGTTATAAGGAAGACCCTGCTGTGGGAGCAGGAGTTATAGGAAGCCCCTGGTGTGCACACAAGGGCAAGGGTTATAGTAACACTGTACAGTCTCTCTCTCTCTCTCTCTCTCTCTCTCTCTCTCTCTCTCTCAGTTTCTCTCTCTCTCAGTTTCTCTCTCTCTCTCTCTCTCTCTCTCTCTCTCACTCACTTTAGACAGGGTTTCTCTTCATAGCCTTGGCTGTCCTGGACTCACTTTGTAGACCAGGCTGACCTCGAACTCACGGCAATCCACCTGCCTCTGCCTCCCCACTGCCCAGCTCTTTTCTCTCAGGTCCAGGCTCCTCTCTGCCTGCCCCTCCTGAGTGCTGGGCTACACATGTGCTCCGCCACAGCTGTGTTACGTGAAGCAGAGCATCAGACCCAGGGCTTCAGGCATGCCACTGGACCACGTCATCAGCTCTCCTGCAGTGTTAGACTACAACTATTCTGAAAACAGTAGGCCTTATTTTAGGCCTGTACATCCAGGCTCTGCTTACGATTTTACCTTACTTAATCGTGCTACATTCCACAGACTGGGGAGGCCAGGTAGCAAGGAGGCTTAAGGGAGGGTGCAAGGCTCTCCCTGGGAGGGGAAATAGAATAATTTCGCTGGTGGACTGGGGCAGGGGGAGTGGGGACAGGAGGGATACTGGAAGAAATGACTAGAATGGAGGGGTATTTTGAGGGTAAGGTAGAAACCTAGTGCAATGGAAACTCTGTGGAATCTATGAGAGTAACCATAGCAAAAACTCCAAATAAAGTGGGGCATGAAGCCTCAATGGGCCCTCTATACCATAAGCAGGCAGGGTCTCAAGCGGAGGGCTTGGGATGCCAACCCAGTCACAAAAACCTTCACTCTACAGGCTGTCCTGCTTGCAGAGTGTTGTGGGACCAGGGCCTAGCAGAAGCATCACCAGAGAGACCAGACAGACTTCATCCCGCAACTGCTGGGAGCAGATGCAGAGTCTTACTGCCAAACACTAGGTGGAAGCCAGGGAGTCCTGCGGAGGAGGGAGAGGAAGGATTGGAGGAAGCAGAGGGGTCAGGGACACCTCAAGAACACGGCCCACAGAATCAACTGACCGGTGCTCATGGGAACTCGCAGAGATCAGGGAGACTGGGGGCGGGGGGTGGGGGGGCGTCTGACCTAGGTCCTTTGCATCTATGTTACTGTTGAGGAGCTTGCTGTTCTTGTAGGAATCCTAACAGTGGGTGCTGGGCCTCTCCCTGACTTGTTTGTCTGCTTTTGTGACCCTTTTCCTCCTGCTCGGTTGCCTTGTCCAGCCTTGATGTGATGTACCTGGTCTTACTGTAGCTTGTTATGCAGTGTTTGGTTGAAGTCCCCTGGAGGTGTGCTCTTTTCTGAGGGGAGGGAGAACAGTATGAGGAAATGGGGAAGGGGGCGCGGTTCTGGGGGATGGGGTGGACTGCAGTCTGGATGTAATATATGAGAAAAGAATTTTTTAAAACTTTTAAAAGAAAAAAAAAAAAGGATTTTAATCTTACTGACAAGATTGAATATGGAAAGGATGTGAGACTAGCCTGGGACATTGTTATTAATATTATAAACTGGTTCGCTTTATTTATTTATTTTGCGGGAGTGCGTGAGCAAAAGCCATTTTTTTTTTTCTGGCCTTGGAACATTATTTTTGCATAGTGTATAAATTAAGTTGATTTGGGCTAAATTAGATTAGTCTAAATTTAAGATTTTTAATTATAATTCTTAGAGCAACTGCTAAGAAAATAACAGCAACAACAACTACAACAGAAGTAAAACATAAATATGCATTTAATACAAAAAAAGCAATAATGGAGGAACAGAGGAAGAAAGGAGATAGAAAACACATCTGCAGGCCTGGGAGTGGAAGTCTTTAACTCAGCCAGTGTGAGGTGAGTTGGAAAGAGCACAGGTTCAAGGCCTGCTTGGGTTACAGAGTGAGTCTACATGAGCCAGGGCAAGTTAGTATGATTTTGTCTTAAAATTAAAAGTAAAAAGAGAGCTAGTGATTTAGCTCAGTGGTAGACCACTTGCCTCATATCATAAGAGCCTAGATTTAATCCTCAATATCAAATACAAAATAAGTGCAAAAAGCCCCTGCCTTATCAGTAATTACATTAAATATAAATTAGTTAAATGTCCTAGTTTAAAGGCAGAGATTGGCATTAAAAAACATGTGACTCAACTGCTCTATATGTGAAACCCACTTTAGAGAACAAAAGGATGGGAAAGATACATCATACAAATTCCAGCCAAAGAGAGCCAGAGCAGCTGCTCCAATACCAAACAGATTTCAGGACGAAAATTGCCGGGAGACACAAAGAAGACTATTTTATCCTAAATGTGTAGCTGGCAGTAGCAATAACAATTACAAACAGATACAGCTAATGGCTGAGCTCCAAAATACACATAGAAAAACAAACAAACACACAAAACCAAAAAACAGAGAAGAAAAAAAAAAAAACTATATTAGTCCAGCACTAATAGTTGGTGACTTCTGTTCTCTGTCTCAGTTGGAAGCAGAAGACACTGTGAGCCACGCGACCTGAAGGCCATCTGTAGATTGCTCCCTCCAACAACAAATGTAGTGCACACGGAGGGTTTTTTTTTTTAAACCATAGCTCATGTTAGGCCATTTTTAACATCCCCCATTAACTTCAAGGGATCAGACCTTCAAAGTTCACAACGTATGATCTCTGTCCACGGTTAACAACGGAAAGAAGCTTGGAAATTCACAAATGTTGGAGTGAAATAACATATTTGTAAATAGCCAGAGAGTCAAAGAAGAGCTCACAAGAGAATTATAAAATCCCTTAGACAACAAAATGAAAACAGAACATACTAAAACTTGTGTGATGCTGCTAGAGGCACGCTTAGGTCAAATTTCATGAAATGTATGTAATCTCCAGGAGCTATAGTTTAAAAAAAATAAAGACATATTGTTCTACTTGTAGATTTCTAGGACCCTCTGGATCCTTTTATGATAGGCAGATTTGGGCCCAGGGGTCCCGCTCAAACTAAGGCACCAGCCAAGGACAATACAGGAGGTAAACTTTAAACCCCTTCCCAGATCTAGCCAATGGTCAGAATATTCTCCACAGTTGAGTGGAGAGTGTGATACGACTTTCTCACGTACTCTGGTGCCTCACATTTGACCATGTCCCCTGGAGGGGGAGACCTGGTGGCACTCAGAGGATGGACAGCAAGTAGCCAAGAAGAGACTTGATACCCTATGAGAATATATATGGGGAGGTAATCCCCCTCAGGAACAGTCATAGGGGAGGGGAATAATGGGAAAATGAGGGTGGGGGGGAATGGGAGGATACAAGGGATGGGATAAACATTGAGATGTAACAAGAATAAATTAATAAAAAAAAATTAAAAAAATAAAAATAAAAATAAAGACAGCATCTCAAACCTCCAACATAAACTTTAAAAACTGGGGAAATGTTTTCATTCACAAACTGAACTCTTGTGTGTCAAATACAAACTACTGGACAGTTGTTAAGTCTGGGAACATGGGGAAGATTATAACAGGGTACGAGGTAAATCAAAGACAAGTTCATCATCACAAAGATGAGTTTAAGACTTTTCAAACAATAAACCATAGATATGACTACATTTCACTAATACATCCATTAACTTTATTTAAAAAGTGACTCAAAATAGAGAGCTCAGAACTCCTACTTTATGGAAACCAGAAGGCTTGGTAGCGCCCATTTTGATTCACCTCTGTCCTCATGAACTACAGGTTGAGATGTAGACAGTAGACAGTGATGTAGACAGTGTGTGAGCATTCTTGCTAATACTTGGCATGGTTAATATGTTTGCTTTGAGCCATTTAAATAGGTGTATAATAACATACAGTACAGTCTTAATTGGTTTTTTGGTGGTTCGTGATATTGAGTATTTTGGTGTGTTAATTTACCAATTGTATGTTTTTAAAACATTTTTGCCTATTTTCAATTGGAAATTGGTGTTAATGTCCTTTTTATTAATAAATAGATGTATACTGTTAAGACTTAAAAAAAAAAAAAACTGGGAAAATGAAAACTACACCCAGAGTAAACAATAGAAAGGAAATAAAGGTTAGAGCAGAATGGAATAGAATAGAAAATAGAGATGATTAAATAAAAGTTGCTTAAATTTTTTTTTTCTTTTGAGACATGATTTCTTTGTGTAGCCTTGGCTGTCCTGGACTTACTTTATAGACCAGGCTGGCCTCGAACTCACAGGGATCTGCCTGCCTCTGCCTCCAAGAGTGCTTGGATTAGAGGCGTGTGTGACCGTACCTGGCTTTTTTGTTTTTAAGATCCACAAGGCTCATCAGGGAAAGGCACTTTGCAGACGAGCCTGAGGACCAGAGTCCCACCCCCAGAACTTTAACAGAAGAAGAACCATTCAACCCACGGAGAAATAGAAGTGTTTGGTTTCTCATGTCACATAACTCTGCAGGAACCAAGGAGCATGCTGCAGTGCCACATGAGGTTGTAATTTTGTCAAATTCCTTATTACAAAAATTTTATTTACTTTTATTTTATGTGCATTGTTGTGAAAATGTCATATCCCTTGGAACTGGAGTTGGTGTGAGATGCCATATGGGACCTGGGAATTGAACCCGGGTCCTTTGGAAGAGCAGACAGTGTTCTTAACCACTGAGCCATCTCTCCAGCCCCCCCCCCCAATTCCATTTTGATATGGGCTCAACATCCCTTCCTTTTTAGGTGTCTCCAGTGCCTGAGTAGTGCATGCCACCAAGTCCTCCTGCACCTCTTCTGACATGGCTGCAGTTTTGATTGCTGCCTTCCCAATGTACACACTAGAACATGGTCACAGGCAGCAGTGGCTGGCTGACTGCTACCCTCTCCTGGCGGGGGGGGGGGGGGGGGTGCTGGAGCTACTCAGGCTGCCAAGAAGATAGGGTCTCGACAGGAGCCATGGTGGAGTCAAAGGAGTGTTATTTTTTTTTTAAGGCAAGTTCTCATTTGGTAACCCAGAGAAATATTTCAGTTAATGCTTGTCAAACACTTTCAGTCAAAAGTCTAAGTATGGTGGGTGGTGTGCAAGGTGTAAGGCTGCCATCTGTGCTTTTTTTGCTCACTTTCATATAGTGTGATATTTGTTTTCTGTGTACTGTAGGACTTGGTTGGATGTTAAAAATCACAGAGTATAAAACATATAAGCTCATGATAGCGACAACAAAAACAAAAGTGGGAGGAGAGACTGGACTACACAAAATTATCTTCTGGCCTCTTCTCTTACATGGTGGCCCGTGTGCCTGAGACCAGCCTGGTGTACAAACTGAGTCCAGGACAGCCACGCCTACACAGAGAAACCCTGTCTTGAAAAAAACCAAACCAAACCACCCAAAAAGTAACAAAAATAAGTGACAAAGGTTTAGACACACACACACACACACACACAAAAAAAAAAAAAAAAAAAAAAAGAAAAAAGAAAAAAGAAAAGAAAAAGAAAGAAAGAAAGAAGAAAAAGACAGAAAGAAAAGAATGATCCCAACTGCCAAAATCATGATTAAGAGAGGTGGTATCACAGCCAGCATGCAGCAGTAGGAATTGTGGAAGAATATTGTGGACAACTGCACATTAGACATGACTCAACAGGAAAACCAATTTATAATGACGATTGAATTAGCCCTTTTAAAACGTTTCACAAAATCTCAGGCCCAGATGGCTTTAGTGTTAAATTCCACTAAATAGTTAAAGGGAAATATCAATCCTTTACAACTCTCAACAAAGACAATGGACCCCTATTTCACATCCTATGTAAAAATTAGCCCAAGATGCTGGAGAGGTGACTCAGTTCTTGCAGAGGACTTGGGTTCAATTCTCAGCACCCACATGGTGGCTCACAACTATATGTACCTCCAGTGTCAGGGATAGAGCTCCCTCTTCTGGTCTCTTCGGGCACCAGGCAAGCACAAGCTGCCCAAATATACTCGGAGGCCCATAAAATAAATAAATATAACAAACACTTAATCAATGATACACACTGATGAGGGTGTAACAAGGTAGACCCTTCATGTATCAGTGATGGGGTAAAAGCTGGTACACTTATTTTTGCTTTTTGAAACATGGTCTCTCTGTGTAGCCCTGGCTATCCTGAACTCACTTTGTAGACCAGGCTGGCCTTGAACTCACAGAGATCCGCCTGCCTCTGCCCTCCGAGTGTTGGGATTAAAGGTGAGTACCACCACATCTGGCTCGTACACTTGTTTTTGAATTCAATTTGACAGTGTTTCAAAAAGTGAAAAAGTTGACTTATGACTTAGCAATTCCACTCGAATTAAAAAATATTTGCTGTGTGTATAAAGCCTCTTTGTTTTGTTTGTATGTTGGAGCTAAAGTCCCTCTATGTTGACCTGGGACTTGAGGACCTCCTGTGTTGGCCTCACAAGTAGCTGGAATTGTAGGCCTGAGCTACTAAGGTCATCCACAAAGCTAGTACACAAAGCTTCACATTAACACAATAGCTCAAAGTAGAAACAGCCTGGTTATCCACAAATTGATGACTGGACAAATAAAAAATAGGCCTTTATAGTGAAATGGTATTTGGCAAAAAAAAAAAAAAAAGAAATGCTAATGTAAATTATAGTCTGCATGAACCTTGAAAACACTATTCAAAATAAAAGAAGCTGGTCATAAAATACCAGGTACTGAAGTTGGTGAGATGGTGGGTAAAGGCATTGCCACATAAGCCCAAGGACTTGAGTGACCCCGAGTGATCTCCTCCCATACAAAGGTCGGAGGAGAGAAAAGATACCACAAAGTTGTCCTCTGACCTCTGCATAGGCACTGTGGCACGTGCACACACACATGCATGCACCACGCACACACAACAACAGCAACACCCACGTACTGGGTGATGTCATTTACATAAAGTATTCAGAATAAGGACCCACAGACACTGAACACAGATTACTGGTTGCTAGGAGCTGAGGGCAGGGAGAATGAGGAGTGCCTGCTAGAGGGTATCAATTTTTTAAAAATTATTTTTTTGTTGTTTTTTCAAGACAGAATTTTTCTGTGCAACCTTGGCTGTCCTCAAACTCACTCTGTAGACCAGGCTTGCCTCAAACGCAGAGATCCACCCGCCTTTGCTTTCCAGTGCTGAGATTAAAGGCATGTGCCACCACTGACTGGCTTTAAGAATATACTTTTTTTTTTCTCTTTAATTTATGAGTGCTCTGTCTGCATATACACCTGCATGTGGTTGCTGGGAATTGAACTCAGGTCCTCTGGAAGAGCAGCCAGTGCTCTTAACCGCTGAGCCATCTCACCAGCTCCTCAGATTTGTTTTAGGCATTATGCTGGTTAGTGTTGTCAACCTGACACAAACTAGAGTTACCCGGGAGGAAGAACCTCAGTTGAGGAGACACCTCCATCATACTCCAATGCGGGCGTGTCTGTGGGTGTTTTTCTCGGTTAGTGATTGCTGGGAGAGGACAGATCAGGAGCTGTGTAAGGAAGGAGAATGTGCAAACCACGGAACAAGCAAGTAAGCAGTGTTCTTTCACGGTCTCTGGTTCAGTTCCTGCCTCCAGATTCCTGCCTGGGTTCCTGCCCTGACTGCTCGTCATGATGGGCTAGAAATTGTATGCTGATATAAACCTCCCCACATGCCTGCCGAGTTGCTTTTGGTCATAGTGTTTATTACAAAAACCAAAACCGAACTGTAACAAGAGTGATTAAAAAAAAAAAACATTCTAAACTTAAATAGTGCTGAGGATTGTATAATTTTATTTAAAAGAGTGAGGTTTTGGTATGTTTATTACATATTGAAGTATATCATTAAAAATTCATTTGCAGGGGCTGGAGAGATGGCTCAGAGGTTAAGAACACTGCCGTTCTTCTAAAGGTCCTGAGTTCAATTCCCAGAAACCACATGGTGGCTCACAACCATCTATAATGAAATCTGGTGCCCTCTTCTGGTGTGCAGGTGTACATGCAGGCAAAACACTATATACTTAATAAATGAATAAATCTTTAAAAAAAAAAATCTTTAAAAAATTCATTTGCAATGGCACATCTAGATGTTCTGGGGTTTACAATAGTAAGACAAACAAAAATCCTGGCTAGCTAGCTTAACAGACCTGAGTTGATGGGAGCAAAAAGAAATCTTTTTTCATGTTAAAACTTTGCCAATGACAAAGTTACAGGTGGAAGGCGACACTCCTGGCTTCAAGCCTGTTCCTAAGAACTCATCTTCATAGCCCCAGAAACAGAAGGCCCATCAACTTGCAAGCAGACACCTGGGTTCTGCTCCCGTTGTAAAGGGGACCGTAGACCACAGGGGCTTGTATTTAGAAGCAACGGACAAAGGGAGAGTTTGTTGACAGAAGGAAAAATGGGAGTGGCCAGAGAATGTTCACTGTCTCTACTGTCTACAGTCCTTTCCTCTGGCAGGTTTTGGGGGAATGGTCTTGTGCACTGTGTATTCAGATGCTGGTTTCTGTGCCCCAAGATCTGGTTGCATTTCTATGGGCGTTGTCATTTCTATGAAGGATCCCCTGTTCCAATGTTGTGTAAAGAATGCTCCCCAATGATCTCTGATTGGTTAATAAAAGGCTGAACAGCTAGTGGCTGGGCAGAGGAGATAGGAAGGCTGGATTTCTGATCCTAGTGAAGGGAAAGGTGGGGGTGAGGAAGAAGGAGGAAAAGGAACAGGAGGAGGAAGAGAAGGAGGAGGAAGAGGTGGCTATTAGGATAGAGAGATGTAGCAAAAGGCTAAAGGCAGCCTCTATGGCAGGTAAAAGGGCAGGTGGCTGGGGAGTAGGCAGACTTGCATAATTGGGTTAGAATAGACGAGTGCCCAGTTGTAGTGCTTAAAGCTTGTTGAATAAATCTAATAGGTCTCTGTGCCATGATTTGGGAGCTAGAACAGATAATAGAAAAAAGAACATTGCTTATTTTTACACAGATGCTCACAGAGGCTCAGTCTCCAGCTTGTGGGAGAGTCTAGAGACATTAGGAGGCAGGGCTTAGGTGGGAAAGGAGCGCTCTTGCAGCATGTCCTTGCTGGTTGTCTTGTGTCCTTTCTTGCCCCACCTCTCTCTTCTCCCTCGCTCCCTTCCTGCCCACCATCACATGAACAGCACCTGCCTCCATGTGCTCCGTCTGCTGCCATGTTCTACCGCACCACGGGCCCAGAAACATGGAGGCAAGCGAGCATGAGATAAACACTCTGAAACTGGGAGCTAAAATAAACCTTTCTCCTTTAAGTTGCTCTCCCAGACAGACTGCTGGCAGTGACACAGAAGTGAAGGATGCGCTTCCTTTGTTTTCGTGACAGGGCTCTTTGACTTTTATCTGGGTTCAGGAAAAGTCCATGACCAATCTACCTTTCCCAGCTTCTGTGGCTGCAAAGTATGGTCATGTGACTACCTTCTGGCCAATGGCATGAAGAGAACTGTGGAAAAGAGCCACCTAGACTGGCTACTTCTGGACTGTTCCATGTGAGAGAAATAAGTGCATACGGCTCTACATTCAGGAACTCTGTTACAGCAGATGACCCGAATTCATGCCGTGGTGACAAAGGGAGGGCTAGGAGATAGTGCTGAGACAGGGTGGACACAGAGAGCAAGCACCTCACCAGCGGGGCTGTATACACTTCTGTGTCCTGTTTTACACAGTAAACTAGCTGGGTTTAGTATGCCCTGTGTTCATGCGCCTCACTAGACGTGAAGGGGTTAACAGACCCCCCCACCCCCACCCAGGGCTGCTCTCAGCTAACTAAACTGGGTTAAAGATCTCTTGTGTAGATGTCATTAGCACTGATCCAATCCCTTTCTTTGGGAGCAAAGTGGTGAACATCTTACCACCCCTCAAAAATATATCCATACTCCATAACCTGCAAATGTTGTAAATGTGACCCTATTTTGAAAAAGGATCTTTATAGATGTTATTTACTTATTTTGCTTGTGAGCCTAGCCTTTAACAGCTAAGCCATCTCTCCAGCCCTATAGACATTAAGTTAAGAGTCCTGAGATGAAATTACCCCGATTATCTGATTGGGTCCTTCCATTCAGTGACAAAGATCCTTGTGACAATAAGGTAGCAGTTCCACAGGAGAGGAGAGGGGTCTTGTGAAAGAGGCAGGAGCACTGAAGCCACAGAAGTACTGGCAGGCACCTAGACCGTCAACAGACAGCGAAGGCAGCCGCCTGGCTTTGCCAGGGCCTCCATTCTAACCTGACCTCCAGAACTCTGAGAGAGTGAATTTGCTCCCAGTCACAAAGCCTGTGAGGAGGTGTTACGATGCCCCCAGAGATCCATATACTGGTTCATGGTGCTCAAAACCAGCTGTAAATCCTCCAGAGAGACAAGAGCCACTCCACCTAGAAGTGCCTGGTGGTAATTCCCCTACCACAAATCTAGCTTGCAGCCTCTGACTCCCTTGTTCAGCCACATGCTAGCCCAGTGTCACCATCACTCCAAAGCTCCCAGCCTGTCTTCCAGGCTGGGGACAGGCTCCTGCTCAGCCCACATCCTTCCTCACTGGCCACCTGCTTCATTCCACTAGCATAAGGCTCCATCTTGGGTTCGACCTCCCGGGAGACTGCTGCTGGCTCATCAACAGGAGTGACTGGTGCAAAGGATTTTTGTTTGGAGAGCTCTTAGTTTTCCTCAAGGACTGAAATTTGTGGACAACAGAGTAGTTCCCAGGGCCTGTTACCTGGCAACAAGCTGTGAAATAGTCTCTTGGCCCTGACTTCGTTATTTGTTCTTACAGTGGGAAGTGGGGGGGGGGGGTTCAGGGTGCCATAGCTCACTATGTCAGTTCAGCTGAGCTTCATAATAACTGTGTGGAGAAGCCAGGCTTATCAACAGGTTGGGGAACGGCTAGCTAGCTCATCTCAGAGCCCCTGGGGCAGAGCTGGGTGCTGCTGGAGACACCCAGGGACCAGATGTCCTCCCAGAGCTCATCAAAGAAGGAGAATGCCTGCCCATCAGCCAACCATGGACTCTTTGAGAATGACTAGCCGTAAGATGTCACGGAACGCTGGGTGTGGTGGCGCACACCTGTAATCCCAGCACTTGGGAGGCATAAGTGGGCAGATCATTGTGAGTTCGAGACCAGCCTGGTCTACAAAGTGAGTCTAGGACCAGCTAAGGCTACACAGAGAAATCCTGTCTCGAATAACCAAAACAAAAAACCAAACAAATCAACCAACCATGATGTCATGGAAACACACTCAAGAAGAATTAAAATGTTTTTAAAGGAATTGGGGGACACCTCTAAGTCAGAAGGTCTTAAATTCCTTAAGTTTTCAATGTTTTTGGTGTCATGATCCACCCCCCCACACACACACACACCAACCAGGTCTATTTATTCTCAGACTAATGTTTCCATTGGCTTAAGACAAAATAACCAGGATTATAACTGTAGTTATCAATGGCCAGAATGTTAATGTGGCTCCATACTTTACTAACTGAAGAGCTAACATGTTTGATTTTGAAGCAACACGGAATACAAAAGTTTCATATATTCACAGCTCCTCTATACTATAATGTGAAAACTGATTACCTTTGGGTCCAGCAAGATGGCTCAGTGGGTAAGAGTTCTTGGAGGTACTGTACAAGCCTGAGTTTGATCCTCAGAATCCACAGTGGAAGGAGAAAAGCAAATTCCTGAAAGTTGTACACAGACACACATACACATTCACACACACACACACACACACACACACTCACACTCACACACATACATACTCACACTCTCACAATAATAATAGAAAAGAAAAAGAAAGTGACTACTATGGAGACAGTTAACCGTAGTGCAAATCCTCCTGTGACTGTTGCTTATTCCCTTCACTGAAGGAAATACTAACATTTAGTGAAAGGTACCAAACTAGAGGTTGAGTAAAATACAGATAGAATTTTCTCATCTAAATTTACCCAGAATTCTATGTCTGGGCCTATAGAAGTTCGTATAGAATTCAGGCTAAGGATTTCCCCAGTGGATGGCAAACAGCAGGAAATGGAGGGTTCTCTGGAGCGGGAAAGGAAGGTTTCAGAGAACCACAAACGTTTATCCACAGCGATAGAGTTCTGTACCATTTCCAGAAGCAAGAATGCCACATGACCTCTATCGCCATAGGCTGTCTTTTCTGTCCTCAACATCTTCAGCCTTCTGCCACCGCAACCATGCTGCCGCTATGCTACAAGAAGTAAGAAAGGGTGGAAGTGAGGAAATGAGGCCCTTTGTTATAGCCGCCTCCACAGAACCGAACCATTGACACCTCCCAGCCCAAAGAAGCAGAGCTTCGTATGACCAGGGAAGCTCTGAAAGTTAAAACAAAAAACAAAAAACCAAAAGCTCCCGCAATTGTATAATCAATAGACAATTGCAGAGTACAGAACTCTCTTTTACACACACACACACACACACACACACACACACACACACACACACGGTGGGGGTAGCAGAGCAGAGGAGCAGAGGCACAAGTATGCCTGTAATCCCAGTATGCAGGAGGCTGAAGCAGGAGGGTCACGAATGCAAGGCTAACTTGTGCTACATAATAAGGCCATGAATGCAAGGCTAACCTGTGCTACATAATAAGGTCATGAATGCAAGGCTAACCTGTGCTACATAATAAGGCCATGAAGGCAAGGCTAACCTGTGCTACATAATAAGGCCATGAATTCAAGGCTAACCTGTGCTACATAATGAGGCCATAACTCAAAAACAAAAATGGATCAGTAGACCACAGAAAAACTACCAATGCCTATATACAGCCATCAGAATCCCTGAAGAAGGTGAAAGGGCAGAAAAATATTTGAACAAATAGTGGTAAAAGTTTTTTTCCCCCTAAATATAGCAAGACATGGTGGTGTACGCCTTTAATCCCAGCACTTAGGAAGCAGAGACAGGCAGATCTCTGTGCGTTTTAGGCCATCCAGACTACATACTGAGATCTTGTTTTTAAAACAAGACAAAACAAAACCAAAAAATGCCAAGAGCCGCCCTGTTCAGGGAGCTCACTAGGCATGTGGGCTGTCTAGGAGGTGATCTGGTGTTTGCAAGGTCTTATACCACGATGTACCCCAAAACTGCTTCCAGCCTCTGACATGCTGTCAGGAGCCATTGATTTGGGAAAGTCCAGGAGACATGAGAGGTCTCTGGAGGTGATCCGATATTTGCAAGGTCTGTATTGTGATGTACCCCAGAACTGCTTCCAACCTCTGACTACCCTGTCAATTGTGCACTGCTGCATCTCTCTGAAATCTGGCATTAGAGCCGGGCAGGGTGGCGCATGCCTTTAATCCCAGCACCCAGGGAGGCAGAGGCAGGTGAATCACTGTGAGTCTAAGGCCAGCTTGGCCTACAAAGTGAGTCCAGGACAGCCAGGACTACATTCATGGCCAGCCCGGTCTACAAAGTGAGTCCAGGATAGCCAAGATTACACAGAGAAACCCTGTCTCGAAAAACCAAAAATAAATACATCTGGCATTGGTGTGAATTGTTAGCTTCTGGGCACTGACCAGCTCTGACTGAGCAAACTTCCTAGAGGATCATATTGAAGATGTACTTTTTGTTATCCAGATGAATTAATCCCTGATTATGGAATTCCTGATTTGGCTCAAATAGTTTTAAAAGTTAAAGTTAGTTTATGGCTGCAATAAATACCTTTGTGGACCTCCAGATGCCTCACTTAGGATAGCCTACCAGCAGATTTGTGGCTTCAGATAAGCCTCCACCGCAGATGGCACCACGAATCCTGGTATTTGACCATAAATATAGCCAAATTTGTTTAAATTCCATGTGAACCTATATGGAATGATGTTACCTAGAGATGTCTGAATTTACTCTGTTTCTTAGAATGAAAGACAGACAAAATTATTGTCCTGAGCTCATAATAAACTAAGAGATAGCTGGACAATGTATAGTCAGGTCCATCCTAACTGATAGGTTGTATACTCTTGTAAGTTTCAGACCCTGTTAACCTTAGACCCTGCCAACCTTCGTCATTTTGAACTCGCCATGAACTTATGTAATGGATACATAGATAAGAAATGTTTAGATTTAAAGCATGTAACCCTGTTGTATTTTAGCATTCATCTGCTTTTGTGATTAATTGTACTCTTCTGACTATGAGGTAATTCCCTTTTCTCAGAAGTATATATATGGGCTACAATAAATGTGAGCAGGAGAACAAAGGAGAAGAGAAAAAGGAGAAAAGGAAGGAGAACGAGAGAGAAGTGAAGGGGAACAAAGGAGAAAATGAAGGAGAACAGAGGAGAAAATGAAGGAGAACAGAGGAGAGAATGAGGGAGAACAGAGGAGAAAAGATTGAGCAGCTTAACTTCAGTTGAAGTTAAAACGTCTGACTTCATCCACCTTTTCTCCTGGTCCTCTTCTCTTGAACGTATGTGTGAGTGGTTTATTTTCTATCTCTCTCTCTTACTTCTTATTTCTCTATAGATTAGCAAATAAGTTAGCAGACTCAGGGGCATCAGCCTTCTACGGCTAATAAGCCTTTAGCCTAAGTTTACACCAACTTACTGGAGATGTCCCTAAAGAGGCCTATCTACAGATCAAAGAGCCTCCTTTTAAGACCCCGTGCACTTTCTAGCCAGAAGCCGCTTTTACAGCCTCAGCCATAGGAAAAAAGGTGGTCAGTTTAAGTTCTCAGCGGCTGCAGTACAGCCAGTTCCTAGAGAAGAAACCTTGGGCTCTTTATCCCTTTCTTTCCTTTTTCTTCTTTCAATCCTGATCAGTTGCCTGAGCCATCAGCTCTGGTCATCCAAGAGATAAAGTGAACTAGAAGGACTCCGCAATCCAATACCAGAGAAACTACCCTGGACCCTCTCCAGAGCACCAGCCGGGCATTAACAAAAAAAAGCCTTACAGGCTTGGCTGTGATGGCACACAACTGTAACTCTAGCACTCAGGAGGCAGAGGCAAGTGGATTGCTGAGTTTGAGGCCAGCCTGGTCTACAGAGTTCTTCCATGTTTTCCTTCCCTTCCAGGACTGCCAGAGCTACACAGAGAGATCATGTCTCAAAAGCAATCAAACACAAGCCTTTCTAAATTTATGTAAAACTTTAAACTGAGACCCCAAAAGATCAACACACTCCAAGCATAAGGAATATAAAAAGGCCCATCACTGTACACTATGATCACACCGCTCAAAATGAACGATGAAAACCCTAAAGCAGGCAAAAAGGAAAATGTACGTCATCTACACTGGAACAAAGATAGGTGTGATACCAGATTTTTCATCAGAAATATGAGAGAGGGCACTGGGATGCATCTGACCCATAAAGAAGAGTTAGTGTGTGAATAAGGCCCTGGGTTTAGTTGTTATCACCAAAAGAAAACCAAAAGCAACCACAAAAGTCCAGCTGACAGACTAGAATACTAAACCTAACAAAAGTATGAAAGAAAGCTTATCAAGGCAGCAGATACAAAAGGGTGCCTTTCAGGCACAAGAAAAATGATAACGACACTTCGGAACCATAGAGCAGCATGAGAAACACTGGAAATAGTAAGTAAATGGGCACACGTATTATTTTATGACCATTCCTAAAATAATTGATCTTTCACGCATAGAATCTGGATGCAAGTGCATGTGCTCACACATGTGTGAGTGAGTGTGTGTGTTTGTGTGTGTATGAGAGAGAGAGAGAGAGAGAGAGGAGAAAGATATCTTAAGGGAGAAAAAGAGGGGAGAAAATCCATGTGACATAATACCATCTCCAAAACTAAACAAACACAGTATGTTAAAGGTATATTCTAAAAGCTTTAAAAAAAAAAAAAAAAAAAACCTGAAATTACAAAATACAATTTTGTTTAAAAAAAAAAACTCAAGAAGGCAAAGGTGAACTAATTTAGAAAGGAGGCGGGGGGGGGGGTGGGTGAGTCTCAAGAAGCCAGGAAGATGGCCCACACTTGTCATCCCAGTAATTGGAGGCCTGAGGTAGGAAGATTAAGACATGAGGGCTAGCCTAGGCTACCTACTGAGTTCCAGGCAGGCCTGAGCTACAGGGCACTGTGAAGCAATTTCCTGAGAATTGAAAGAGTCTCTCCTGAAGAGAGGAGAGTTTTTCAGGAAATAAGATGTGCAAGTCTCAGGCACCCGAAGCTTACACGAGTCATAAGGCCTCTCCTCAAAGCTGCACAAGCAGAAACAACTGCTGACAAGAGTCTACTGTCCACCAGATGGCCAAGCTGCCCCGAGCCCTGCAGGAAACTCCAGGCATGCAGCTTTCTTGAGTTGTCACCCATGCTGGGTGCTTGTCCTGGTGATGAAGCTGCCTTTCAGTCACCCATGCTTCTGTAGATGAGCAGGTACACTCACGGGCCCACCAAGCTAGACCTGAGCAGAACTGTTTCTTTGGGTCTGTGCTCAGTGCCTTATCTGTGGTCAAGCGGTGTTTACTGATATCGCCCCAGAAAAAAACGCGAGGAGTCTCATAAAACAAGCAAAGGGGCTGGGCGTGATGGCTCACGCCTTTAATCCCAGCACTCGGGAGGCAGAGGCAGGCGGATCGCTGTGTGTTCGAGGCCAGCCTGGTCTACAGAGTGAGTCCAGGACAGCCAGGGTTCCACAGAGAAACCCTGTCTCTGGGAGAAAAAAAAAAAAAGAGGGCAAAGTGGAATTTATTCTTGACTGTAGAATTGGCAGGGTCTAGAACTCACACAGGAGACAAACCTCCAGGAACTTCTGTGAAGAAACTTCTAGATTAGGCTAAGTAAGTGGGAGATTCACCCTGGATGTGGGCGGAACACTGAGGCTGCGGACTAAAGAAAAGGAAGCAACTGAGATGATGCGCATCGCATCGACACTTGGGTCTGCTTCTCCACAATGGCGGCTGCCTCCAGCTCCTGCCGGGAGGGACTGCATCCTTAAACTGGGAGCCAAACCAAAACCCTTCCTTCCTTCCTTCCTTCCTTCCTTCCTTCCTTCCTTCCTTCCTTCCTTCTTTCCTTCCTTAAGGTGCTCTTGTCAGGCCTCTTGTCACAGTCACAGGCATAACTAAACACAGAGGGGAGCAGAGGAGCCAGGACAAAGGGGAAGTAAATATCAAGACAGGCCCAAACCTAAGCATGCCAATAACCGCCCCAACAGTTCAAAAACCCCAGCTAAAAGGCAGATAGTGCAGGCACGGTGTTGTCTTACCTATAAGCCTCTGAAAGCAGAGGCAGGAGAGTACCCTGAGCTCTAGGCTAGTCTGGACTACACAGTGAAGCCCTGTCCTCCTCCTCCTCCTCCTCGTCCTCCTCCTCCTCCCCCTCCTCCTCCTCCTCCTTCTCCTCCACCACCACCACCACCACAACAATAACAACAAACATACCAAAGCAAAGTGAAATAAATACATAACAGACAAGTATTATCATAATAGAGCTTTAAAAAAAACAACACAGTTTTCTTTATAGGCAACGCGCTTTAAGGCTGGAAAAATTGTTTAGTGGGTAGAAGCTCTTACCGCTGAGGCCCGAGTTCAATCCCCAGACTCGACGAAGTGGCTGGAGACAACCAACCCCCAATCACATTTCTCTCACTGCCACAGGCATGCATGGCACGCACACACAAAATAAGTAAAATGCAGTAAAAGGAAGCTGGTTTGATTATTATCAAAGCAGATTTTGTGATATGAGCCAATAAAAACTGAGGATATAATAATCTCAAATTACATACTTAATAACAAATACTCAAGCTGTGTGAAACAAAGCTGACAGAAACTCTATAGGAAGAGAGCAAACAGTAACAGTCCGTGGCTTTATTTTATTTATTTATTGAGTTAGGGCCCCAGCCCAGGTCTGGAACTTACTGACAATGACCTCAAACTTCTGATCCTCCTGCCTCTACCTCCTAAGTGCTGAGAGATTACACGTGTGCACCACCACACCTGGTTTCAGCACAGAGCACAGGAGGGAAGCCAAGGCCTCACGCATGCTAGGCAATGCTCTATACTAGGCTCGCTCCAGTGGTTAGAACCAGCCAGTGATTTGTTTGTTTCTCGAGACGGGGTTTCTCTGTGTGGCTTTGGCTGTCCTGGGCTTGCTTTGTAGACCAGGCTGGCCTCGAACTCACAGCAATCCAATCCATCCACTTGCCTCTGCCTCCCGGGTGCTGGGATCAAAGGCGTGTACCACCACACCTGACTGCCTGTGATTTTTTTTTTTTTTTAAGATTTTTATTTTATTTTATGTGAACGGGTGTTTTGCTTGCATGTATGTCTGTGCTGGTGCCTGTGGTGGGTAGACGAGGGCACTGGATCCCCTGGAACTAGGTTACAGATGGTTGTAAGCCACTGTATGGGTGCTGGGAACTGAAGCCAGGTGCTCTGAATGAGCAGCCCGTGCTTTAACCGCTGAGCCATCGATGTAGGTCCCTAGTCAGTGATGTCATAACCTCCCTCAATAGTAGACAAGGCAACAAAGCATTGCGGGTATACAAATCTAGTGCAACTCTGTCATCTACCTGTCCTTGTCTAATGTTATTCAGCTTTATCCATCAATAACATAATACGGTTTACATATGCAAGCAAAACATGTCTAACGGTAGGCTATACTCTGGATCATAAAGTACTGCCTAACAAATTCAGAAGGATCCAGGTCATTCCAAATATGTTCTCTGACAACAGAATTCAACTAGAAACTAATAGTAGACAGACGGGTCCTAGGAGCATGTTCCTGCTTTTTTCTTGGTTTTGTTTGTTTGTTTTTTGAGACAGGGTTTCTCTGTGTAGCCCTGGATGTCCTAGAGCTCTGTGTAGACCAGACTGGCCTCAAACTCAGAGATTTGACTGCCTCTGCCTCCCTAGTGCTGGGATTAAAGGCCTGTGCTGCCACCACCACCCAGCCTACTTTTTAAATTAGAGTGTGTGTGTGTGTGTGTGTGTGTGTGTATTCATGTGTGTGTGCACACATGCACACGTACATGCCAAAGTGAATATGTAGAGGCAGGGGAACAACCTGTGTGTGTTAGGGATTGAACTCAGGCTGTGAGGCTCAGCAGCAAGGGCCTTTACCCATTGTGAGTCATGTCGTCAGCTCCCAGGGTTTTACATAACGGATAACACATGGGCCAGACAGAACTCTAAAGGGAGATTAGAAACATTTTTCAAAGATTTGTTTTTTTATTTTGTGTGTATGATTGTTTGTCCTACATGTAAGTATGTACCTGGTGCCCAGACACTTGTGAACTGCCATGTGGGTGCTGGGCACCACACCTGGCTCATCTGGCAAAGTATCCAGTGCTCTTAACCACTGAGCCATCTTGCCAGCTCATGGAATTAAAATTTAAGAGTGAATGAGAATGAAAACAGGACTCACCAGAACATGTAGTGTGTTACTAAAGGCATATTTAAGGAGAAATGCTTAACTCCGAGAATCTCCTTTAGATAAAATGAAAGGCTTTAAATCAATGACTTAGCTTCTCCCTTAAGAAACCAGAGACGGGGCTGGTGAGATGACTCAGTGGTTAAGAGCTCTGACTGCTCTTCCAGAGGTCCTGAGTTCAATTCCCAGCAACCACATGGTGGCTCACAACCATCTATAACCAAAGACAATGGGGTTCAGTGGCTTAGAGCACTGGCTGACCTTCTGGAGGACCCAGTATGACTCGCAGCATCCACATGGTGACTCATAACCATCTGTAACTCCAGTCCCAGGGGACACTGCATCCTCTTCTGGCTTCTGTGGGCACTGTGCACATGTGGTGTGTGGACATACATGCAGCCAAAACTCTCACACACGGTAAAATAAAAAAGAAAGAAACCAGAAAAAGTACAGGAAGTTAAACAAAAGTAAGCAAATGAAGGAAAGCACTGTTGAGGCCTACTCTTTGACACAGCTGCTGCCATTTCTGTATTCAGCTTCTTAGGTGAAATTAAGTTCAAAACCTTTAAGCTTTCCAACTCTGCTTCCTAGAAGCAGTCATTTATAGCTGACGCTGGCATCGCCTGCTATAGGGTCAAGTTAACCTATACTAGATGATTCAGTGATTTTTTATTTTGAAGACTTATTTATTTTTTATTATGTATACAGTGTTCTGTCTGTATGTACAACTGCAGGCCAGAAGAGGGCATCAGATCACATTACAGATGGTTATGAGCTACCATGTGGTTGCTGGGAATTGAACTCAGGACCTCTGAAAGAGCAGCTAGTGCTCTTAACCTCTGAGCCATCTCTCCAGCCCTCAGTATTTTGCTATCTATATACTTTGCCATCTACCCTCTGGCTGCACTCTTGTTATCTCCACACTTGGCTCCCCTCTGGCTGCACTCTTGTTATCTCCACACTTGGTTACACTGTGGATGTCCTCTGAAAGACCCTAACCAGCACCTCACTCACTTCCTTTGGGACCAGTCAGCTTAAAGGTTAGCTGATAATACTTTGTCTAGCTAGCCAAAAGTGGAATATTGCTTTCATGGTTAGCCAAAATGTTACTGCCACCCGTCTTGTCTTCTGCTCTTAGTTTTCTTATAAAAGACTGCCCCGAGAACAGGTCAATGTCACAATTAGGCTCCCGAGTTCTTTCTGTGTCCCTGGTCATGATCAGTCCTAGGGCGTGTGTTCAAAATAAACCATTGCTATCTAACTAAGATCGGTGTCTGAGTGGTCTGTGCAGCTATTCTTGTACTTTAACTTTCTCGTACTTTAACGAGTACATATCAAAGCAGAAACCAGTAAGATATGAGCTGTGGATATAGCTCAGCTTGCCTTGCCTGCAAAACACACAGAGAGTAAGGGAGGGGGAGGAAGGGGCGGGAGAAATAAAAAACAAAACGGCAGTAGAGACAATTGCCCAAAGCTGGTTCTCTTAGTGAAATAACATAGGCAAATCTGTTGCCAAACTGATTAATGGAAAAAGACAGAAGCCACAAGTTGCCAGCATCAGATATGAGAAAGGTAACAGAGGGTAGTGTGAACAGTAGGAGAACATTATAAGCAGCTTTATACCAATAAGTTGAGCAATTTGTTAGAAATAAACAAATTTGTTAAAAAGATACCATTTACCAAAGGTCATTCCTAAAGAAATGGATAAATTCTTTTTTTTTTTTTTTTTTAATTGTTTTCTAAAGCTGGGCAGTGGTGGCACACGCCTGTAATCCAAGCACTTGGGAAGCGGAGGCAGGCGGATCACTGTGAGTTCGAGGCCAGCCTGGTCTACAAAGCGAGTCCAGGACAGTCAATGCTACACAGAGAAAGCCTGTCTTGAAAAAAAAAATGTTTTCTAGCCTGGCAGTGGTAGTGCATGTCTTTAATCCCAGCACCCAGGAGGCAGAGGAAGGTGGATCTCTGTGAGTTCGAGGCCAGCCTGGTCCACAAAGAGAGTCCAGGGTCGCCAGTGTTTCACAGAGAAACTCTGCCTGGAGGGAAAATGTTTTCTTTGCAGGTACATATGCAGGTGTGGCAGTCTGAATAAAAATGCCCCCATAGGCTCATATATTTGAACACTTGGTCCTCAGTTGGTAGAATTGTTTAGGAAGGACTAAGAGGTGTGGCCTTGTTGGAGGATGCGTGTCTCTGGGGGCAGGCTTTGAGTTCTCAAAAACTTGCCACCTTTCCAGTGTGCTCCTTGCCTCCTGTTTGTGAATCAGGATGAGAGCTCTCAATTGTTCCTACTGCCATGCCTTTGCCTCCTGAGTGCCAGGATTGAAGGTCTGTGCCACCACACCTGGCACAAAATAAATAGTTTGAAGAGAAAAAGAGGACAAGGAAATTTAATGTTGGAGCCCAGGCTTGTGCTGAAAGAGATAATAAGGTGATTATCCAAAATGGAATAAAGGGAAGGGTGCTTTCGGGGCAAGAGGCTGCCCAGCTAAGCTTCCTATTTGTAAAAGAAAAGTGCCTAGGAAATTTTCTGCTTCTTAAAAAACAAAACAAAACAAAACAAAAACAAAAAAAATACAAACAGAAAGAACAACAGCAAAAACAAATGAAAGCTGTTGCAAATGTGATTCAAAGTTCCAACCCAAGCCGGCAGCTACCCTTGACAGCATCTTTCATGTGGTTTTAGAGTCAGGGTGCTACACAAGTAAAGGGGTTGTGGAAGCTTCCTTGCAGGGTAAGGAGAGCTGCTGAGGCCAGGTAATGGCTGGCAGGGTAGTCTCTGACCTGAGGAGCGACTGTGGAAAGCTCTGAAAGCAAAGCCTGAGCTGCACTGGGGACTCCAACCTATTGGAGCTGCCAAGGAAAGCTGCAGACAGGGCGTGGAACCCTAGAGAGAGAAGTGTTCACAGGCAGCCAAGCTGGAGGTGTGGACCCACCTACGCCTGACATCAGACATGCGGCTGCAGGGCTTACAGTTTCCTCTCTTGGGTTTTGGTCTTGCTTTGGCTCGGGATTTCCTCACTGTTCTGATTTCTCCCTTTTGGACTAGTAATGTGTATTCTGTGCTCTGGTATGTTAGAGGTATGAAATCGCTTTTTGACTTCACAGAGGGTTACAACGGAAAGATTTGAATGTTGGATTTTAAAGCAGCGTTGAGACTGAAAGACCATGGGGACCTTTGGAATTGGACTAAATGCTTTCTGGATAATGATCCGGCCACGAGTCTATGGGAGCCAGGGAGTGGAATGTGGTGGTTTGTATGAGAACGGCTCTTCTCCCATGGCCTCATAGGTTTGAATACTTAGTTCCCTGTAGGTAGAACTATTTGGGAAGGCTTAGAAGGCGTGGCTTGAAGGAGGTGGATCGCTGGAGTAGGCTTTGAGTTTCCAAAAGTGTGTCTCTGTCTGTCTCTCTGTGCACTCTCTCTCTCTCTCTCTCTCTCTCTCTCTCTCTCTCTCTCTCTCTCTCTGTCACACACACACACACACACACACACACACACACACACACACACACACACTTTCAGAACAAGACATAAGCTCTCAGCTCTTCCTGTCACCATGCCTATACTCTGCCACCACAAACTCTAGCCCCTTGAAACATAAGCTCGATGGAACCACACTTTCTTCTGTAAGTTGCCTTGGTCATGGTGCTTTGTCACAGTGACAGGAAAGTAACTAAGACAGCAGGCTAAAGGCTGACAGCACAGGTTTGCCATATTCATCACCATTTTAGTTTTTGGAACAGGATCTCTTACTGGAACTAGGAGCTTACTGATTCTCCTAGCTCGGCTGGCTGGAGAGCCCTAGAATCCCCGCCTTTGCTTCCCTAGTGATGGGGCTACAAGCTTGTGCCATCGTGTCCTGGTTGCTGTTGCTGCTGCTTGTCTGTTCTACATAGATGCCGCAGATCAAAACTCAAGTCCCCAGGCTTTGGCAACAACTGATAACTCTCCTCAACTGCACTAAAAAGATAACTCCTTATGCCACTTAGAGTAAAGGAAAGTGGGACACTGGTGGGCTTTGTCAAATACTTAAAGAAGTAATATCAAGTCTACACAAACGCTCAAAAACTAAAGAGCATGGGCTCAGAGATAGCTCAGCAGGAAAGGGGACTTGCTGCCAAACCTGACAACCAGGGTTTGATCCCTGGGGCCCACAGGGTAGATGTGTAGAGACTCTTGTGTGCTGTATGGAAGCATCACCTGTCAATAAAAAGCTGATGGCCTATTAGCTGCGGCAGGAAACAGGAGGTGGGACTTCCGGTGGAGAAGATGAACTCTGGGATATAGAATTGAGAGAGTTGCCCCAGACTCTGAGGAAGACAGACACATGAAACTGAGGAGAGGTAACCAGCCACGGGGCACACATAGAATAGAATAAATGGGTAATATAAGCTATGAGCTAGTCATGGAACAAGCCAAAGCTTATGGCCTAGGCATTTATTCATAAATAATAAAGTCTCAGAGTCATTATTTCAGGAACTGAGGTGAGGGAGTAAAAGCTCGAGGTTACATAGCTGGAAAGACCTGAATCCCACAAGTTATTCTCTGGCTTCCACTTGTGCACACACACATATACACATGTACACACACACACACACGTGTGCACGCATGTGTGCATACAAATTAATAAGTGTAAAGTTTGATTTTTAAAAAACCAAAGAGGAGAAATATTTCTGAACTAACCCAAGAGATATAAAATTCATATGCTAAAACTAAGCAAATAAATTACAAAAAAATGTAAGTATTGATTATGAAGACAGATGTAAAATTCTAAGCAGGGCCGGGGATGTAGCTCAGTTGGCAGAGTACTTGCTTTACAAGCACATAACCCCGGGTTCAATCCCAAACACCACATTTTCTGGGCTTGGTGGCACAAACCTGTTAACCCAGCACCTGGGGGTGAAGGTGGGGTGATCAGTAGTTCAAACTCATCCTTGGTAACTTAAAGAGTTCAAAGCCAGCCTGGGCTACCTAAGACCATCTCAAACCAAAGAAAGAAGCAAACAAATTAGTGGAGTTTTAGAGATGGCTCAGCTGTTGAGAATACTGGCTGCTCTTTCAGAAGATTGAGTTCATTCCTAGAACTCATGTCTGGTGCTCATAACCAACCGTAATCTCATCTCTGAGGAATCTAATGCCAAGTTCTGGTCTCCATGAACACTCACACACATGTGGCATTCACAGACACACATACACATAAATAAAAGTAATGCTTAAAAATTTTAAATTAACTTAAATATTCTAAACAAATTTTTATTAAATTGAATCCAACAGCATATTAAAATGATACGTATTTTCATCATACAAGTAGAGTTTATTGGACAAAATGCAGGATCCGTTTAATATTAGAAAACCATCTGGGCTGGGTGTGGTGGCACACGCCTTTTATTCCAGCACTTGGGAAGGCAATGCCAGGGGGATTAATGTGAGTTCGAGGCCAGCCTGGTCTACAAAGTGAGTCCAGGACAGCCAAAGCTACACAGAGAGACCTCATCTCGAAAAACAAAACAAAAAAAAAAAAAAAGCAAAAACAAAAAAAGTATAATCATCATAATAGATATGGAAAAGGTATTTGGCAAAATCTAATATCCATTTGTATTTTTTGATCTTTTTGAAAGAGAACTTCACCATGCCTTTGCTGGCCTGAAATCACTGTGTAGAGCAGGCTGATCTCTAACTTGCAGGGACCCTCCCACCTCTGCTCCCTGGATGGTAGGATTACAGATGTGTGTCACCGTGCCCAATCCTAACACACCCTCCTTTTTCTTTTCATTTTTAAACTACATTTTTAGATGGGTGTGTGTGCATGTCACAGGGCATGTAGGGAGGTCAGAGGACAACGTGTAGATGTCAGTTGGCTCTCCTTCCACCAAACAGGTTCCAGAGACCAAACTCAGGCCATCAAGCTTGGTGGCAGCACTTTTACATAGTGAGTCACTTTGTTGACCCGACACCCACTCTTCACAAAAATGCTCAGTCTCTAAACACTACAACACAGTGGGGACTCCTTCAACTTGATGGAAGGACATTTATAAAATCTTACAACTAATGTCATATATATAGATGAAATCCTAAATGTTCCCCACCCAAGATCAATACGTACTCATTCTCACCACTACTTTATTTTGGGAATAGTCAGAATATTCAGACAAAAAAAAAAAAAAAAAAAAAAAAAGAAAGAAAGAAAGAAAGAAAGAAAGAAAGAAAGGATAAACCCAAAGTGTCTAAATTAGAAAGTAATACATTGGCTTTATTTTCGAATGGGAGGACTGTCTATGAACAAATCGGATGGACTCTTGAAAAGACTACTAGAACTAAACGAGTTTGGTAAGGCTGTAGATTATTAAATCAATAAACAAAGATCACTTGTATTTAGAACAACTGAAAACTGAAACTTAAAGCAATATTCATAGTACATGAAAATAATAAGTAGAAACAAATCTAAACAACAGATGTAAAATATCCATACTGAAAACTGCAAGTATCACTGAAAGTAAAGAAGATCTAAATAAACGAGGAAATATATCTGAGGGTACACTAGAAAATTCTTTATTGTCAAGATATTAATTTTTCCCAAAGTGATCCAGAAATCCAATGTCATTCCAATCAAATCACTGGGCCTTTTTCTCTTGGGGGTGGGGAGAGAGAGGGAGAGAGAGAGAGAGAGAGAGAGAGAGATAGATAGATAGAGAGAGAGAGAGAGAGAGAGAGAGAGAGAGAGAGAGAGAGAGAAGTCAGGACTACATAGATGGCTTTGTGGGGTCACATGCAACCCCTAGGTTCCTCCTAAAGGCATACACAAACATTAATAATAAAAATAATTTTAATTGGTAAACTGATTCAAAAGTTCATATAGGAATGCAAAAAAAATGGAGGACAGCCAAGCAAGTGGGAAGATGAAGAACTGGGCGGGCAAGATGGTTCAGAGGGTGAAGGGGCTTGCCACCAAGCCTGGTGACTTGATTTCAACCCCTGGGACCCGCCTATGTAGTGAACGAAGAGAACTGATTCTTACAGATGGTTTGACTTCCACGAGTAAACCATGTTTTGCATGTGTATGTGAAGACATATAAATAAAGTAATAAAATTTATTTTAAAATATATGAAGGACAAAGTTAGAGCACTTACATTCCCCAGTTGCAAGCATTATGGGCTGGGGATGGAATTCAGTTGGCATGGTGATTGCCTGCCATGCATGACACTCTGGGCTTCATCCTCAACACTGTATAAAGAGTTGTGGTGGTACACATCTGTGATCACGGCACTTGGGAGGTGGTACACATCTGTGATCACGGCACTTGGGAGGTGGTACACATCTGTGATCACAGCACTTGGGAGGTAGAGGAAGGAGAATCAGGAGTTCAGAGTCATCTTTGGGTCCACAGGAAATTCAAAGCTAGCCTGAAACCCATGAGACTCTATCTCAAAATTAAATAGATAAATAAGTTTCCATATATGATATATGGCAAACATGGAAGCTTACACTTCTGAGACAAAGGCAGGAAGATCAATTTGAGTTTCAGGCCAGCCTTGTCTACACTTCAGATCAGCCAGGGCTATGTGGTGAGACCTTGTCTCAAAGAACAAAAACATCAACAAAAATTAATATAAAGCAGCAGTAATCAAAACAATATGATACCAGCATAAAGTGGATACTAGTGGATCCATGGGACAGACAAGAGTCTAGAAATAAGCCAAAACATAGAGAAATGATCTTTTTGACAGAGCAAATGGAGTCTTTTAAATAACTGAATAGCTCCTGGGTGGAGAAAACAAGAACAAAAAGGAAAAATAGGAGAGGAAAAAACAAGAACAAAAAACTTAACCCACCCTATCAGCCAGCCAAAACCATTTTGAACCAAGACCTCTCCTCATCTACAAAACTTTACTTAGGGGCCGAGGATGTAGCTCAGTGGTATAGAACATGCCTAGCATGCACAGGGTCCTGGGTTCTATCCCCAGCATTGTAGAAATTACACTGGGGCTGGAGAGATGGCTCAGTGGTGAGAGCACTGGCTGCCGCTGCTGTGGGGTCAGGTCTGTTTTTCCAGCACCCATGTGGCAGCTCACAACCATGTAACTCCAGTTTCAGGGGCTTCGATGGCCTTTTCTGGCCTCCTTGGACACCAGGCACATATGCGGTACTTATATGCATACAGTCAAAACACGTATACTCATACAATATAAATAAATAAAGCTTTAAAAAATTAACCTAGAATGGGGCTGGAGAGATGGCTCAGAGGTTAAAGAGCACTGGCTGCTCTTCCAAAGGTCCTGAGTTCAATTCCCAGCAACCACATGGTGGCTCACAACCATCTGTAATAAGATCTAGCGCCCTCTGTACATGCAGACAGAACACTGTATACATAATAAATAAATAAAGCTTTTAAAAATTAACTTAAATGCATCATGGACTTAAGCACAAAACCCAAACCCATGTAACACGAAGGATCTCAGCGAGGACAGCAAACACACAAGCCACAGGAGAAAGAAGCAAACGTGTATTTAAACGTAAGCAGAATGTCTGTTCTCAAAAGGCATCGCTACGAGATTAAAGACATAAAAACACCGACTGGGAGAAAACACCTGCCAAGCAGCTATCCGACGAAACACCTGCATCTACAGCGGATGGCGAGCTGCCCTGTTTGGTACTAGTTAAGAGTCTACCCAGTTAAAAATGAAGGCTGTGGCGGGGATTTGAACAGCAACTTAGCAGGACAGGGTGGGGGATGGCGACAAGCACATTAGCACTTAGGGACACGCGGATTAAAAGCACAAATGAGATTCCACCACATGCCTATTAGAGCAGCTCAGTGTAAAACCGGATCTTTCTAAGCAGCAGTGGGAATGCAGAGGGACAGTGGCGATCAAACGAATGACAGGAATGGTAAATGGCGCACGCACTTCAGGAACAGACTGCGGTCCACAGCACTAAGCACACACTTGCCACAGGACACCCATTCTAGGCATTTTGCCCCAGAGACACAGAAAAGTTTGCAATATCCCCTAACTGGGAAAAACTCAAAAGTTACCAAATGATGACTCGACAAATATTTTGTCAAATGCACACACAACGGAATATGATGCAACAATATAAAGAAATTGAACTACGGACACATGCCACGATGCGGGTACATCTCAAAAACCTAAGGCAAATAAGATAAAGTGGATGAAAAAGAGCACATATCGTACTCCTAGACAGGCTCTGAACTTGAGGCAATCCTCCTGCCTCTGCGTCTTGAGTCCTGGAATTACAGACATGTGAAGTACTTCGTTAGAAGCTGCATATGACATATGCAGTTTATTATTTATCATCATTTCTTTTTTATCTTATTTTTATTAATTCATTCATATTACATCTCAATTGTTAGCCCATCCCTTGTATCCTCCCATTCCTCCCTCCCTCCCACTTGCACCCTAGTCCCCTCCCCTATGACTGTGACTGAGGCGGAACTCCTCCCCCTGTATATGCCCATAGGGTATCACGTCTCTTCTTGGTAGCCTGCTATCCTTCCTCTGAGTGCCACCGGGCCTCCCCATCAAGGGAACGTAGTCAAATATGGGCACCAGAGGTTGTGTGAAAGTCAGACCCCACTCTCCACTCAACTGTGGAGAATGTCCTGTCCATTGGCTAGATTTGGGTAGTGGGTCGATGTTTACTGGGTATATTGTCCTTGGTTGGTACCGTAGTTTGATCAGAACCCTTGGGCCCAGATCCGCCCATCATAATGTTCTTGTAGGTTTCTAGGACCCTCTGGGTCCTTCTATTTCCCCATTCTCCCATGCTTCTCTCACCTAGAGTCCCAAAAGGATGTCCCCACATCTATCCCAATTTCCTGGTAAGTGAAGACTTTCATGGGACTATCATTATTTCTAAAGTAAAACTTTTTGGGATTTTTGTTTTGTTTTGTTTTGCCTTTTTTCTTTTGTTTTGTTTTTCGAGACAGGGTTTCTCTGTTCAGCCTTGGCTGTCCTAGACTCGCTTGGTAGACCAGGCTGGCCTCAAACTCATAGCTATCCACCTGCCTCTGCCTCCTGAGTGCTGGGATTAAAGGCGTGCTGCGCTGCCATGCCCAATCTAAGTAAAACTATTTTTAAAATAAAGAATAAAGAAACATACTTCTAATGTCCCTGTAATAAAAGGGAAATCATAACAAAACCTTAACAATACTGAGCTGGGTACAGTGGCTCTATTTTCCCAGCTCCTGGAAAAGTATTTTAAGTAAATAACATAGTTTTAAGTGATTGTATTAATAAAGAAAAAGGTAAAAACTAACCAGCATCCAACTTAAGAAGCTAGAAAAGAGTAACAAAATAAACCCAATGAACGCACTGCAAAATGATACACATTTGGAAAAGATTCACAAGGTTTGATGCTGCAACTCACAAGGAAGTCCTGCCGTGGCTCTGTCACAGACACTTCTGTCACAGGTTGCTTTTAATACACGTAAGAAATAAACCAGCAGCCGGGTGTGGTAGCACACGCCTTTAATCCCAGCACTCGGGAGGCAGAGGCAGGTGAATCACTGTGAGTTCAAGGCCAGCCTGGTCTACAAAGCAAGTCCAGGACAACCAAGGGTACACAGAGAGACCCTGTCTTGAAAAACCGAAATAAACAAACAAACAAACAAATAAATAAATAAACAAACCAGCAATTTATTTCAGTGGAACAAAAGTTATGTCTATCATATTTTTCATTGCTAGAAATAAGTAATGCCTTGGAAATTATGATTAAATGAAAACATGGAACACAAAATAATTTCAAATTAGTTGAAATGTAATATAGATAAAGGGAAACGAACTCTATATATTTCTAAAATCAGAGACATCCAATCTTCACAAAATTTCATATATTAGAAAAAGCAGAACTGTCATGTACATGTACTGGAAAACCAATACCTCTTACCACTTCTGTGGATTATCTACAGATGAACTGCTATTTATTATTATAGTTCTGTAACATATCATAATATTTTTTTAAAAATTAAATGATATAAGCTCAAAATTTTTTAAAAAAGAAATAATAAAAGGCTGGAGACATGGTTCCTTAGTTAAGAGCACTGGCTATTCTCCCAGAGGACCCAGGTTCAACTCCCAGCACCCACAGGACAGCTAACAACTGTCTTTAACTCCAGTTTTAGGGGATCTGAGGCCCTCTTCTGGCCCCCCACAGGCAGCAGGCACATAGGTGATGCACAGACACACACACAGGCAAAATACTCAAAAAAACATTAAATAAAAATACATTTTAAAATATCTTTCTTTATTCTTCCCTCATACAGTACGTCCCATCCACAGTCTCCCCCACTTCCTTCCCCTCCTCCCAGTGCCCCCACCGCCTCCCCTCTCCGTTAGATCCATTGCTCCTCCATTTTTGCTCCAGAAAGGCACGGGCCTCCCACGGAGAGCAACTGAACAGGGCCTAACAAGATGAGATAAGACAGGCATGAACGCATGCCTTTATTTTTTTATTTTTATTTTTTAAATTATTTTTATTGATCCTGTGGGCTGTGTTCTCCGGGTACTCTGTGGGGTTCCTTAAGCTCTTCCTAATGTTTGGCTGTGGGTCTCAGGGCTCACAGAGGCTCACAGAGCCTACACAGGTCCATGCTAGGCCCTCTGCCTACATGCTGTGCTTGCAATATTGGTGTAGGAGTGTGTGTGTGGGGGGGTGTCTCTGACTCTTTTGTCTGCCCATGGGACCTTTGCTCTCCTACTAGGTTGCTTTGCCTAGCATTAGTATGCCCGTTCATGCCTTTTTGTTGTTGTTGTTGTTGTTTGTTTTTCAAGACAGGGTTTCTCTATGTAGTCTTGGCTGTCCTGGACTCGCTTTGTAGACCAGGCTGGCCTAGAACTCACAGCGATCCACCTGCCTCTGCCTCCCCAGTGCTGGGATTAAAGGTGTGTGCCACCACGCCCAGCTGTGTGTATATTTTGAGACAGGTTCTCTATAGCACATATCTCTGGCTGTCCTAGAAGTCCCTATGAAGACTAGATTGGCTTTGAACTCAGAGATCCACCTGCTTGTCTCCTGAGTTCTGGGATTAAAGGCGTACACTACCATACTCATCCAGGGAATTTTTTAAAAGAACATCATGAACAACTTTATGGAAACAAATTTGGATATTTAGGAACAATGCACATATTCCATTAAATGGAAGCTTATCAAAGAAGAGAAAGAGATTTGAGGTACAGCTCAGTGGCAGAGCACTTACTGGCCTGGTGTGCATGAGGCCCTGGGGTCAATGAAAAAGAAACCGAAACAAAAGCCCTAGGTCATTTTCTGACCAGTGAAAATAGTCAAGCATGACACAAATTCTAACCAAACTTCACAGAGCAAAACAAAACTCATTCAACAAACAGTAAAAAGGAGAGCAGAGCAAACCATGGGTCCAAAACACACAATCGAAAGCAAGTTATAAGAAATTTACAAGCCACAGATGAACATACAAGTAAGGCCCTTATACACATGATTGGCAGAACAAGCACTGCAGGGGGTGAAGGCAGCAAGTCCTCACTGGCTCCCTACACCATGAGCCTGAGGAGCTGACTTGATCCCCAGCACAGGGGGCAGGGATGGAGACAGGCAGACCCCTGGATCCTCAGCACTGGGGTGGGGGGGGGGGGTGGGGGGGAGGGGGAGAAAGGAGATGGAGACAAGCAGACCCCTGGAGCTTACTGGCCAGCCAGTCTAGCCAATCTGTGCACATCAGGCTCAGTGAGAGACTATCTCAAAAGGTAAGATGGGAGAGACGAAGAAAGACATCAACCTTGACCTCTAACTTTCATGCCTATGCACACAAGTTAAAACAAAACAAAACAAAACAAAAAACCACAAAATCCTGTCCATGTAATTCAGCACACTAACAGATAAACAGAATAAAGAAGAAAAGCTGTATGATCAACAGGACACATACAGAGAAAAGCAGCAGTTTAAAGTCAACACCCCTTCATGGTTAAAATAGAAAACCACTTTTTTTCCTTTTTCTTTTCTTTCTTTCTTTCTTTTTTTTTTTTTTTTTTTCCTGAAACAGGGTCTCTATGTGTAGCCTTGGCTGTCCTGGACTCACTTTGTAGACCAGGCTGGCCTTGAACTCACAGCAATCCACCTGCCTCTGCCTCTTGAGTGCTGGGATTACAGGCGTGTGCCAACACGACCAGATGAAAACAATCTTCTTAACTTGATGAAATATAATAACTCCAGACAAATAGCTGGAGTTAACACTCTTTTACAACCTTGAACTTGCAATGTAGCCAAAGATAACCCGGCACTGCCGATCCTTCTCCAGACTGCTGTAGATGTGTGCCACTGCCAACAAAGCTGGGCCCAGTGGT
Organism: Acomys russatus; assembly: GCF_903995435.1. NCBI lineage: Eukaryota > Metazoa > Chordata > Mammalia > Rodentia > Muridae > Acomys > Acomys russatus. Next base: position 66,179,885 of record NC_067140.1, on the reverse strand, counting down.
GTAGGCCTTTAATCCAGGTACTTGGGCGGTGGAGGCAGGAGGACCACAAGTTCAAGGCCAGCCTGAGAAACTTAGTGAGACTCTGTTTCAAAATAAAAAGTGAAAAGAGGAATGGGGAAGGGAAAGAGAACCAGCTATACAAATAAAAGAGAACAACCAAATAAATAAATATATTGTCTACAAGTAGCCAGGTCTACACAGTGAGACACTATTTCAGAACAAAACAAAAATGGCCATTACAAACCACAAACTGGCCTGCAGAGATGGCTCAGAGGTTAAGAGCACTGGCTGTTCTTCCAAAGGTCCTGAGTTCAATTCCCAGAAACCACATGGTGGCTCACAACCATCTATAATGAGATCTGGTGCCCTCTTCTGGCCTGCAGGTGTAAATGCAGATAGAGTACACATATACATATAATAAGTAAATAAATAAATCTTAAAACAAACCACAAATGGCAGCTTACTTCTATAACCCCAGCACTTGGGAGGCTGAGGGTGGAAGATGGCAAATTTGCATCTATTCTCGGTTATATAGGGAGGCCCTGACTAAACAAAACAAAAAACAACAAAGCAGCTGGGCAGTGGTGGCACACACCTTTAATCCCAGCACTCGGGAGGCAGAGGAAGGCCAGACTGGTCTACAGAGTGAGTTCAAGAACAGAGCATTCAAAACAGAAAAACTCTGGAAACAAACAAATAAAAACAAACAACAAAGTAATGTCCATTATAGTGCCTGGCTGCTTGCTGTTGTTGTTGTTTTTGTTGTTGTTTTTTACAGGTTGGCTTAAAGCTGTTTTATAGACCAGGCTGACCTCCAACTTGCAGAATTTTGCTGGCCCCTGCTTCCCCAGTGCTGAGAGTAAAGGTGCGCTCCACCACACCCAATTTACAATGCTTACAGTAGTCAAGGCTGTACACGTAGTCCTAAACAGTGCAATAAAGCAAGAAAAGTCACGTACACTTGGCTTGGATCATTAAAATGGCTGTTTGAATAAAATAACACAAGCACAGAAAGCCAAAGTAAAAGATGACATGCGAAAATCAGTTGCATATCAACAAGTGACATGTGGGCATGGCGGCTCTGCTGGAGGGAGTGTCACACTTGGTCAAGAGTCCGTGGGTGAGGCTGGACAGATGAGACCATTGGTTACAAGCACTGGCTGCTCTTCCAGAGGACCCACAGTTGGTTTTTGGCACCCACATGGTGGCTCACAATCATTTGTAACTCCAGATACAGGAGATTTGATGCCTTCTTCTGGCTTCTACAGGCATCAAGTGTGTGTGTGTGTGTGTGTGTGTGTGTGTGTGTGTGTGTGTGTACACTTAAAATTTCAAAACAAATTGTGAAAGCCCATGCTGGGTAGGTCACAGGCCTTAGGGTAGAGCTTCCTACTGTTTTGCTAAGTGGTCATACTGTCAAAGTGTCTTCCACAGATTTTTTGTTTATACCCATAGACCTGGGCTGCTCTCAACCTTGATGAGGAAGCTACTTTTTGCAGTGGGTAACAGTCAGTGGAGCACAGCTAGTCAGAGTGCTGAGAGAGCGAGAGACCGAATGCTCAGTTCTAAATGTGACACCTTTATCAACCCTGCCACCAAGGCTCAGGGCACATCATGGAGGAGAAGGTAGAAGGGATGGGAGGGCCAGGATGGGGGCTAATGCTGTCTTTTGGACAGGGTGTTGCCATTGCAACCATGAGCTCACAGTAGCTATGGCTACCTGCACAAGGTCAAGGGATCTCCAGGCCCCACTCCTTACTGAGAAGCTACTGGACATTGATAGTTGCCCAGAGAAGGAGAGTAGCTCTTTTTTGTTTGTTTGTTTGTTTTTGTTTTTTTGATGATGTCGTTACTGGTGTGATTCCCATGCCCAGTGCATGACCCATACCCGTGTATATGTGCAGTCAGTGAACTATTTTTTAAAAAGACATGAAATTAGGGGGGGGGGCGCGAGGAGATGTTAACAGGGGTATGGGGTGGGTGTGATGAGTTGGGATGGAGAGATCGGGGGTAGATATGATCTTTTTTCATTGTGCGTGTATATGAATTTCACAATAATAAAGTTAAAGATGTCATTTACAATGGAAATAGAAGACATGAATGGTCATGAGGAGGTATGTGTGTGTGAGTAGCTCGTTCCTTCATCTCTTCAAGTCCTTCCTCAAAGTCCACCTTCCCAGTTCAGCCTAGTATGGCCATTCCATTTAAAACTGTACTGCTCCAGCATAATTGTTTTCACTTGTCCCTATTTCTCCATTTCCTTCTAAAAGACTTCAACGTCACATAAGCCGACCCTCAAATTTCCATGAGAACACAACAGGCCAAAACGGCTAACATTTTCTTGAATAATTATCATCAGCTCACTCCTCTTGCTTTATCCTTCGACGAGGACAAGGATTTTTGCCTGCTTTATTAATTCTTTTATATAGAAAGCCTAAAACTTCCAGCGGTCTCTTGGGTCTTGTCCTCCTGAAGGAAAGAATTCAGTCAAGAGACATAGACAATTTAAGCAGAAGTTTATTTAACAAAGTAAGCAAAGTAAACAAGAGATTGTTGTGGACTGCCTCAAGGCAGGGAGCGGTGCAAGAGGTTCTGCATTTGGATTTATTTTTTTTAAAGGTTTATTTATTATTTATATAGTACTCATACCAGAAGAGGGCCCAGATCACATTATAGATGGTTATGAACCACCATGTGGTTGCTGGAAATTGAACTCAGGGCCTTTGGAAGAACAGACAGTGTTCTTAACCTCTGAGCCATATCTCCAGCCCCCTGCATTTAGATTTTTAAAAAAGGTTTTTCGGGAGTATTTATGAGATTAAGTGGCAGCTCCATTACATAAGGTAACCTTTTTCCTCCTAAGTCATGGTAGACCAGATGTCTTTTTTTAGAGTGTTTCTTCCCATACTCCTCTAGAGAATCCCACCAATGGAGGAGGCTGGAGAGATGGCTCAGAGCTGAAGAGCTCTTGTTACCCTTGCAGAAGACCCAGGTTTGGTTCTGAGCACCCCATGGCAGCTCACACACACCTCCAACCCCGGTCCCAGGGGATCCAATGCCCTCTTCTGACTTCCTCTGGCACCACATACATACATACACACATACATACACACGGGCAAAACAACTACACACATTAAAAAAAAAGACATAATGCAAGTAGTGTTATAATGATGTCAGGTCTTCTGAGAACATAGGCCCTCTGTGAATGCATGTGAGTGAGAGAGTGCCCTCTCTGGCCTTAATTTCTGACGTAATTTGAACAATTTAACTGCATTTTCTTTCTTCTTTTTTAATTTTTAAAAGTAATTTATTTTTTAAAAACTTTATGTACATTGGTGTTTTAACTGCATATATGTCTGTGTGAGGGTATCAGATCCCCTGGAACTGCAGTTACAGACAGTTGTGAGCTGCCATGTGGGTGCTGGGAATTAAAACCGGGTCCTTTAGGAAAAGTGCTCTCTCCAGCCTCTTAACTGCATTTTCAAGAGTGTTAAACCACACAGGCATTCTGACCACAATGCAGCTGCAGTCCTCCTTAGTTACCTCATCTCTAGCTTCTTGTCTACCCGATATCAGAATCTGGCACATACACTGTCTGCCCAGCGCCCGGGACACAGTGCTGTTCTACAACTACTGAGTAAATGAGTGACTGAAAACAGTAAATACGGCTGGGCGTGGTGGCGCACGCCTTTAATCCCAGCACTCGGGAGGCAGAGGCAGGCGGATCGCTGTGAGTTCGAGGCCAGCCTGGTCTCCAAAGCGAGTCCAGGACAGCCAAGGCTACACAGAGAAACCCTGTCTCGAAAAGCCAAACAACCAACCAAACAACCAAACAAAAAGCAGTAAATACGTGTGGCTTTGAAAAATTATACAATGCTACTGAAGGGCACTAAAAGCAGTGGGATAGATGGACAAATAGGCTCTACTCATTGTAATATTAATCAAAGGATATTATTGCACACTAAGTAGTGTGTGTGAGTGTTGGTGTGAAAATTTATACAAGCAGATTCTAAAATATGCATGAAAACACAAAAGGTCCAAATATCCAATATTCTCTTGAAGAGAAAATTAGGGAGAGTGAAGGACTTGCCCTGTACACTTTTCCATCATCATCATCATCACTTTATAGTGATTAAAGCACTAAGAGGTCACTGAAATCAACTGGGAACTGTGTAAAGCAAACACCTATAGCCCCAGCTCTGTACTAGGGAGGAGGGAAGAGGATCACAAGTTCAATGGCAGCCTGAGCTATTCAGTGTCTCAAAAATGACAAACAACAAATATTATACATATATATGTGTGTGTACACACACACACACACACAGACACACATATATATCCTCAATAATTGAAAAATAAAAATGGAGGCCAGGCATGGCGGCACATGCCTTTAATCCAAGAACTTGGGAGGCAGAGGCAAACAGATCTCTGTGAGTTCAAGGCCAGTCTGGTCTATACATCTAGTTCTAGGCCAGCCAGAGCTGCACAGTAAGATCCTGTCTCAAAACAACAGCAAAACAAAGAAAGAAACAACAAGAAACACAACTCTAACTACACAACATACTACTTAGAGATTACACAACTTGTAATAACTTCATTTAGAAATAATGAGGTCACGCTTATCTTCACGCAAGGACTAGACAACAGTATGAAACAGGAAAGTGCTGGTTGCGGTGAGGCGATTTTTGTTTGTTTTGTTTCGTGGGGCAGGGTTTCCCTGTGTATACTAGGCTGGTCTCTAGTTCACCATCTTATGGAAGTGTTCCAACCACTAGGATTGTTCTACCACAGGCAGCATCAGTGGAGACTTTGGTTGTGCGGTTTTGAGGCAGGGCCTCTACGTAGCCTAACTCCGTGGCTCACCATTCTCCCTCTTCCTCCTGAGCGCTGAGACCACAGGCGAGCACCGCCATGCCTAGCATTCAGTGGTGTTGTTTTTAATGTTCCGCTCATCTTATCAGTATGTTCACAGCTATATATTGATTATTATTATATTTTTATTTTATTTTTCTTTTGTATGTATCGTATAGGACATAACTTTTTTTTTTTTAAAGGCTGTAGAAAAATCACTTTATATGAGTGTTTGTTTGAATGTATGTATGTATACCACGTGTGTGCCTGGTACCCTGGGATGTCAGAAGGTGTTGGATGCCCTGAAACTGGAGTTATTGACGGTAGTGAACCATCATGCAGGTGCTGGGAACTGAACCCAGGCTTCTGCAAGAGCAGCAAGTGCTTTTAACCCTTACGTCCTCTGTCCAACCCCAATGTAATCTTAGGGATGACGGTGTAGCTCAGCAGTACAGCACCTCAGTAGTGCCCATGAGGCCCTGGGTTTCACCCTTAGCATGCCCAGAATAGAACACAATTATGTTAGCAGAAAAGCCTTTCGAAATGTAACAAAACCCAGAGTGCTTTTTCTTTTTTAAGTTAAAGACTGGACAAGTCCCATCACAAGCACAGTTCAAAGACAACAGCCAAATAGAACAAATAAATACGCACAACTCGTAACGAAGGACTAATTTCTATCAGATAAGTCAATAGGAGACGCCAACTCTTAAGAAAAAAATTAGCACAAAACATGAACAGACCGTTAAGTGCAGCACGACACTGAGAGAAGGAGAAGCGACAGTCACTGGGAGACTTGCTCGGTCCCCGGCGCAGTGAGGGGAAGTAGGGAAGCCACGGTTTGTAGCAGCTCTTTGCCAAGCTCACGCTGGCTGTCAGCCCCTGGAACTTTCTCTCCTGAATCACGATCTACAGCCCCAGTGCTGTGCCTCTACACAAGCCCTGACGGCCTCAATATCCACACGGATGCTTTCCTTCCGGTATGCTCTCCACCCCACTCCTTGAGCATATTTTTTCCCCCTGTGTCGACACTGTTGGTCCTCCTGCCCTTCGCTGGCCACATGTTACTAATAAATACAAGCACAAAATACTCCCACCTATAGGCAGTCAACTCTCCAACCTGCTTCTAACGTCCAGCTCAACTCCTGCCTACTCACTCATCTCCGACAAGTCTTCAGTCCCATCTGAACGTACATTCCCTGTCCTAGACTCCTCTCCTTAGTCAACCTGAGTCCTGTCTCAGCTCCGTAAATGCCATCTTGCACACGCTTTTAGCATTCTGAGTTCAATCCCCAGCAACCACATGGTGGCTTACAACCATCCATAATGTGATCTAATGTGCACTGTACACATAATAAATAAATCTTAAAAAAAAAAAAAAAAAGAACTGCTTAAAAAAAAAAAGCATTCTCATAATCCCAGCTGTCACTGTGCTCAGCTGGCAACCTCTCACCTGGGCTCATACAAGCACTCACCTGTTCTGCAAGCCCCGACCCTAACTCACTTCCTGTTCTGTCTTCTTCCCTGCTGCTTCCCTGGACCAACAGTCTGTGCTCCTAGATAAAACCAGCGCATTGAGCTGGATGTGGCAGCATGCGCCTTTAATCCCAGCACTCAGGGAGGCAGAGGCAGGCGGATCTCTGTGAGTTTGAGGCCAGCCTGGTCTACAAAGGGAGTCCAGGACAGTCAAGGCTAACACAGAGAAACTTTGTCTTGAAAAACAAAAACAAAACGAAAACAGCTCATCGACCTGTGCACTGCCCTTTTTGCTAGCTGCAGGACATTAATACAGAAATTCTCCCTTCTCTTTCTTGCATACTGATGACATCTCTCGGCATATCACCCTGGGGTTTTTCCTCATCCTTACTTACATCTCTCCAGCCACTGGCCTGCTCCTCTGACCCCGTCAAGGTTGTCTGCGCCTGTTTCTGAACCCTCCAGTCCCATTCTCTTTGCATGCTGTAGGGAGCGAGAAGTCCTGACTGAATGTGTATTGTTGACATGGACACTGACACGTCAAGAAACCCAGCAGCTCAGTCCTACAGGAGTGGCAAAGTCTTCCCCAGCTAAGGCTCACAGGGATGGGGAGCCTTCCTTGGGTCTGAGTTCGAATGCTGACAGTGTGTGCAGACCTACTCCCACTGCCCAGTGTTCAGAGATTGCTCTTGCTGAGCTTAGCTAAACCTGCCTCCTTGTTCGTGTGTGCATTATAACCCCATCTCTTTGTTCAAATGTGGTCAATGGCCCCACCCTCACCCCACCCCGCCCCCACTGAACTGTATATGATACACACACTGCCAAGGCTCCTCTATCAGATCGACTACAGACCCTCCAATGCCAGCTTTCCTGCGTGTCCATCTGTTTGTCACTCCTTCATTCTCCTGCCGCCCCAGTTAGGTCAATCCCTGGAGTTGTACAAGGGCTTGACAACACACCTCAATTCCACCAAGGTCATCAATATCTGACCTCAAAGTCTGACACTGCAAAATCTAATGACCAGTTATTGAGCGATATCCACTGCCGTTCTCAACTGCCTCCTCCTTGGGGCATTTTCTGATCTAAGCTCCAAGACATGGCACTGTCATGACATCACTTTCACCTCACTGGCATCTTCTATTCTATTCGTTCTCCTTTGCTGGTTCTGTATCTCCATGACAGCTAAATACTGGACACCTCAGGTCCAGCCCTTACATCTCTCCTGTCTTCTACCAGCACTTACTCCCCCCATCTCAATTACTCACATTTGTATCCACAGCCTATAACCTTCCCTTAGGTCTCCCCACTCGTGTTTTCAGCTTCCTTTTAAACCTCCCACCTGGGTGTTTAGTTAGCCTACTAAACATGGTATGGCTACAACCAAATTCCAATATTTCACCCTGCTGCAAACTTGCTCTCTCCCAAATCACCTTTCTAATGAACTCCCTCTTCCAAGTTGATCAGATCTGAAACCTTGTAGACATCTTTGAATGTCATCTCTCAATCTCTGTGATGTCTCTCCTTACATAACAAAATCGAGATGTTAAGACAGGTGTGGAAGTGCACATCATCTGTAGTGCTAGCACATCTGTAATGCTAGCACTCCGAGGAGTTGAGTTTGACTCAACTCCTCGGGATCAGCACCTTGTCCACTCTGTGTGGTCAGTCTCTCCACACATGGTCGTCACCATCTCTGCCTGATCCTCCTGCCATACCCTTGTTCCTCTCTGACTCCTTTGATAAAGGAGGTGGGGACTACAGCTCCAGAGAGCTTGTCATAGTGACTTCTCTCAGCGGGCCACGGCTGGCATCTCTTTGGTCCCTTATGACGTCTCACTGGCCTCAGACCCATCCACGTAGCCCCTTAGGGAACCTCTCTGCTCCCACCTCTCTGCTATATGCGTAGTGCCTCAGTCCAGGCGCCTCCCCCAGTCCAGACCCCTCCCCCCAGTCCAGACCCCTCCTCAAGCCTGTACCTGTCAATAATGACTGGATCTGAAGGCGTCTCGTTCCGGTTACCACAGCTCTTGCGGTCACAGCACCGGCTGAAGAAAAGATGAAGAAACACAAAAAGGAGTGGTGGTGAAAGAGAGAGAGTTGCGGGGGGGTGGGGGGCCACCCCAGTGAGGACTCACATAGCCTGTTCTGGGTGCAGAATTCCTATGTGCAGGTGAATCTCTTCCTGGGACTTGGACAAAGCCAGGGAGGGGTTTGGCAGGGCTCTTGCCAACCTAGTTGTAGGGATGAGGTTGGCCATGAAACCCTTGTGCCACCAAGCAGTGGGCCACCTGTAATGTCTCTTGGATGAGCACAAAGTGAGCCTGCCCCTGTCAGCTGCATCCTGACCCAGACGTGTCCTGTGCCCGGCACTCCAGAGGCCTCCTATAACCTTTTTTTTTTTTTTTTTAAATCATTTTCCTTCCAAGGCTGGCTGTAGTCTCAACTACAGGTTTTTAAACATTATTTTCTTTTCCATTTATCAGGAGCTGCCTCTGAGGACTGGTATATCCAGGGAGACCCTTCAGCAAACATTAAGCTCTAGAGCAAAGGGAAGGGGTAGCTAAGAGCTGTATTCCACATCCCCCCTCACCAACTTCTCTACCAAAGAGGTGCCCAGAAATTCTTACAACTAGGCAGCTAGGTTTCCTCCACCAGGCTCTTTAGCAAATCCCAGAGGCCTCTGGGTTGCCCAGCCCAGCCTGTGCCCATCTACCCAGAGAGCTACTCCCTGGAGCTTTGTTAGTTAAGCTTCAAGTAGCAGTAGGAGACCTCTCTTACCAAAACACTTAGAGAAGTCACATAAACAGGGCAGGCTAATGGGTCCTTAAGGAGCCTCTCCTCTACCCATGCTGTGCCCAGGGAGCTCACCACTCCCCTGCCCAAGCTTCCCCAGGGAACTGGAGGTGTTGTGACACAGGAGCACGGCCTGACAGGGGGACCTGAGCTACATCTTGACAAGGTACATTGTCTTGCCAACATCAAGGTACATCTTGGGTGACACTGCCCATCTTACCTGCACATGATCTCGTGAGTGAGCAGCACCCGGCACATCTCAGGATTCTTGTCCTGTCCCTCATAGATGATAGCCTGGGGGAGGAGGAAGCGTGCAGGCTCACGGGGAAGGAGGCTCCTCTCACGGGGGAAGGAGTACCCATGGCAAGCACAGACAAGCCTGCGGATCTGGCCCTGGTGTCTCCCGAACCAAGGTCCAGGAGCAGTCCCACCCCAAGAAAGATTGTGTTCTTTGCCTTGATCTGAGGAGTCCAGGGGTGCAAAGCAGGAGCCTGAAGCCTAGCTGGCTCAAGGGGAGGAGAGCCTCCTACCGGCCAACAGGACTGTCACCTGGGTGGTAAGAATGGCACCAGGTCTGCAGACTCCCTGCTGGTGGAGCAGCAGGTCCCTGGTCCCACCCTGCATCATATGCCTCCTCCCACTCACTCCTAGCATCTTCCTTTGCCCAGGCTGTTCCATGCGTACAGTGGCTTCTGCTCACGTATATGGTCCCTCTCAGCAATCCCTGGTAACTTCCAGAACAGGCCACTCAGCTGTCTCTTCCCACTCGCCTAACACTTGCCCAGGTCAGACCAGTATGTTGCCCTTGGATTGCTGATCTCCTCTTTCCCAGCCTCCCAGTACTTCCTGTCCGTGGGCTTCCTAACCTATACATCTGGCTTTCTAGTCTATTAGCCTCTGGGCCTTCCACTCTTCCTGTTTGTAGGTCCTTTTCTTTCTAGCTCCACCCTCAGTCACCACCCAGTCCTGTTGCCATTGCTTGGTGTGCTCCCCCCTCCACCCCCACCACCACCGCAGTGACTGAGAGCCTTCTGGACATAAGCCGTTCTTTGCTTTGGGACTGGGACTCGGTTAGGCTGCTAGAAGCGCTTATCCATACAAGAGCGGGCAAGTTGCCATGTTTTATTCCAGACCCACTAATCTGGCCCATTTACAACTCAAGTCGCTTCTGCCAGCACGCTTCTGAAAGCCCTGAGACTTGGGATTCCTCTCAGAGTGCATCAGGTTTGCTACCCTGAACTGCTTTTGTCAGCCTAGAGGCTCCTTCCTGGGACCAGCGTTATCAGCAAGAGCTGCGTGTCTGCAGGACAAGCTCTGCGACTGCACACAGCTCTCTTTTCTGACCCAGTGCACCCACCCCCCCCCCTTTGCAGTTAGTGATGACACTAGCAGGCTTTTTCGTGAGAGTTGCCTCTAATGTGTGCTCTCGCCTTAGGCATGGTCCCCAGCCAATGGCTGACTGATAGAAGACAGAAGATGCTGCCTTCTAAGGGCACCAACTCCCGTGTCATTTCTATTCCAGTGATCCCCGTGTACTGGGCTGAGGCTGAACTCTACCTGAGACCACCTGCTTGCTAGGTGTCTTCCTGTCCTGCTCCTTCTCCTCTCCTGAGGAGTGTTCTCTCCCTCATCACCAATAAACTACCTGCCCCGTTTCCTGGCTAAGATTGGGTTGCTAAGGAATGTGACTTTAAGAAATACTTTCTTTTCCAGACTGAAGAGAAAAAACACAATCGTCTCGCCATAGGCAGGGAACTGGGAGAGCTAGACCGGTGAGAGTAAAGGTACAACAGAGATGGAGAGAGGTCAAGGATGTTTACTCAAACTGGCTTCCTAGTCTATTAGCCTCTGGGCCTTCCACTCTTCCTGTTTGTAGGTCCTTTTCTTTCTAGGCTCCACCCTCAGTCACCACCCAGTCCCGTTGCCAATGCTCTGTGTGCTCCCTACCACCCCACCCCACCACCACCACAGTGACTGAGAGCCTTCTGGACATAAGTCGTTCTTTGCTTTGGGACTGGGACTAGGTTAGGCTGCTAGAAGCACTTATCCATACAAGAGCCAGGCTGGCTCACCTGCTTCGACATGGAGTCGATGAGGCGCACATACAGGTCTTGCTCTGTCCGAAGTCCTAGGGTTTGAAGGCAGAAAGAGCTTGCTGTCACAGGAGGATGCCTCAGGTGACAATACCCATGCCCTCTCTGGCCCTGATGAGGGCGCTATGTGTTTCAGGGTTGCTGCAGTACCCAGACTTTGCTTACCGTTGTTATACACCAGCCGAAGGCGGTAATGGATCCCGTTGTTTGTCTTTTCTGCCCCAGGCTCCTGCAAGGGCAAGACAGAAGGACGCTCAGGTGCTCAGGGCCTTCAACCTCCTTCACCCATGCACTCCTTCACCCGCACCCTCACCCTAATCCCACGGTCCTCTGTTTGCCTTCCAGCCAGCCATTTCCCCACCCTTTCCCACTCGTTTAGCGTTCGTCCACTCATCCTCCCCAGAGTGTGTGTGTGTATGGCAGGGTCCCTGAAGCCCTCCCATCGCTCCCAGGGCTAGTCCCAGGCCAGCCCATGAGCCTCTCACTCGATCCTTTTCCACGAAGTCGATGAAGGCTGTGCGCTCCACCTCCACGGGCTGCCCCTGCCGGTCGTACATGGCCAGCACGAAGTGGAAGAAGTTGGACTTCCTGAGGTTGGAGGGGGGCTGCTTTTCAAAATGTGCTCTTGCCAGGCCCACGCCACTGTGGGAGGAAAGGAACTGGAAAACCACCGGAAGGGCCCTCCAGTGAGAAAGACCCCAGTGCTTCCGGCCAGGGAAGATGGCTGGCCAGGTCTAGGCTTCGACATGCCAAGAGTTTGGGCAAGAGGTCAGATTAGATGAGCCCTTCTACCCCAGACAGGACCACAGCAGTTCATAAAGGGGTCTCCAGCACCGAGGCCACCACAGCTTGCTTCTCTGAGAAAAAGGAACACCACAGGAGCTGCATAAAGGTGTTTCTCTCTGCCACTGCAGCTTTTCTTGCATTTAGGAAGAATTATCTCTAAAATCAAGTGTATAAACTATAACCAATTCATTATTCTATTCAGAGACATTTAGGAGTGTGTATTATGGCATCAAGGGGTACCTGGGAGGTTCTGGAATGAATTTCCCACTGAACCCCAGCTTACAACTAGGGCTTGACTGAAACTACGGCATTGCCTACCACGTGATGTCCATCACACCAGCAGGGATGTTGAGTGGTCCCAGGCCATTAGTCTGCCTATCCTAGACCTTGGGCTCTGGGTATAGATGGGGCCTACCCTTCCAGGGCACAGAGGGCACGGCTTCCGGGCAGGAGGATCTCCTCATTTGGCCTTACGAAAGGCTTGCTCCTGGCTCATCAGAAACCTTGCTGAGAAGCAAGGAGGAAGAGAAGAATACGGTCTCATTTACCAGATTCTTGCTGAACTCCAGCAGCAAACCCTGTAGCACGCAGCATGCAGTACCAGAACTAAGTGCCTGGAAGAGGAGGGAACTCATGGGCAGAGATGTAACAAGAGTCAGAATATGGGTACCCCAGGCCCCAAATATGTCACCATGTAAGAAAGAAGCAACGGAAGAAAATACTGTTTTGGGCCTGGTGTGTTTGTTTGTTTGTTTGTTTGTTTGGTGTTTTGGTTTTGTCATGTCTTATAGCTGTTTTTGAGATAGGGTCTCATTGGTCTGTAGTCTAGGCTGGCCTGGAACTCACTATGTAGTTCAGGCTGACCTCAAGCTTGCTGTGATCTTCCTGCCTCAGCCTCCCAAGTGCTGGGATTAAGATATAAACCACACGGGTGTGGTGGCACATGCCTTTAATCCCAGCACTCAGGAGGCAGAGGCAGAGGCAGGCAGATCGCTGTGACTTCGAGGCCAGCCTGGTCTACAAAGTGAGTCCAGGATGGCCAAGGCTACACAGAGAAACCCTATCTCGAAAAACCAAAAAAAAAAAAAAAAAAAAAAACTCTTTTGTGGGATATGGGGCAGATTTACAGAAACTATGGCTTCCCCCCCAACCCTCAGGGAGAACGTACAAACTCAACAACTGGAAGAGGAAAGAGAACAAACAGCCCAGAGTGTCTGTAAGAGCAAGTGTTGGTGGCTCAGATTTCAAAAAGTGACCGCTCAGTGAGTGATGTAGCTCGGTGGGAAGAGTGCCAGCCTGGGGTTCCGTGCCCAGGGCCACATAACCCCAAGGTAGGCGGGGCACACCTGTAATCCCAGGGCTCTGGAGGTGGAGACTGGACGATGGGAATTCAGCCTCGGCTACATAGTGAGGTGGAGGTGAGCGAGAGACACAGGAGACCCTCCCTCAAAATAAATAGAGAAATGAGTAGAGAAAGAGAAAGAGGAGGAAAAAAGAGAGAGAAAGAAAAATGGGAATAATGGGGTTGTGGCTGGGGAGATGGCTCCGTGCTTGAAGTACTTGCCATGTAAATGTGAGGACTCTGACTTCATAGCCCCAGAACCCACATAAATGCTGAGAGATATGGCAGTGCTAAAAGGGCGGCGACAGGGGGTACCCATAACAAGTTAGCTAGCTAGCCTAGCCATATAGATGAGCTCTGGGTTCAACTGAGAGACCCTGCCTATCCATATAGATGAGCTCTGGGTTCAACTGAGAGACCCTGCCTACCCATTTAGATGAGCTCTGGGTTCAACTGAGAGACCCTGCCTAGCCATTTAGATGAGCTCTGGATTCAACTAAGAGACCCTGCCTAGCCATTTAGATGGGCTCTGGGTTCAACTGAGAGACCCTGCCTAGCCATTTAGATGAGCTCTGGATTCAACTAAGAGACCCTGCCTCGCCATTTAGATGAGCTCTGGATTCAACTAAGAGACCCTGCCTCACCATTTAGATGAGCTCTGGATTCAACTAAGAGACCCTGCCTAGCCATTTAGATGAGCTCTGGATTCAACTAAGAGACCCTGCCTCGCCATTTAGATGAGCTCTGGATTCAACTAAGAGACCCTGCCTCGCCATTTAGATGAGCTCTGGATTCAACTAAGAGACCCTGCCTTGCCATTTAGATGAGCTCTGGATTCAACTAAGAGACCCTGCCTAGCCATTTAGATGAGCTCTGGATTCAACTAAGAGACCCTGCCTAGCCATTTAGATGAGCTCTGGATTCAACTAAGAGACCCTGCCTAGCCATTTAGATGAGCTCTGGATTCAACTAAGAGACCCTGCCTCGCCATTTAGATGAGCTCTGGATTCAACTAAGAGACCCTGCCTAGCCATTTAGATGAGCTCTGGATTCAACTAAGAGACCCTGCCTAGCCATTTAGATGAGCTCTGGATTCAACTAAGAGACCCTGCCTCGCCATTTAGATGAGCTCTGGATTCAACTAAGAGACCCTGCCTAGCCATTTAGATAAGCTCTGGGTTCAACTCAGAGACCCTGCCTAGCCATTTAGATAAGCTCTGGGTTCAACTCAGAGACCCTGCCTCGCCATTTAGATGAGCTCTGGATTCAACTAAGAGACCCTGCCTAGCCATTTAGATAAGCTCTGGGTTCAACTCAGAGACCCTGTCTCAAGAAGCAAGTTGGAGAATGATCAACAAAGACTCCAAGGAAGACATTAATCATGGGCTTCCACATGCACACATATGCACGTATGCCCTCACACATGCAAAGGTGCATGCACACACACATGCACACCACAAACATACACACTCCTGGGGTGTAAAGCAAGGAGAGAAAAGTTTGCATTGGAAGTTTCTGCCAGACTGTGTAAGAATATGCACACTAGGAAAGGAAGTTCAGACTTCCTTCTCTAGGCCAGGTACTCCGGAGCATGTTTCTTACAGGGTTCCCAGTCTGTGGCCACACTGCTGGGAAAAGTGATTCACAGCACACAATGGGGGGCTCTGAAGGCCTTTGGACAGCTTGCAAAAATGGACTCTGCTTCAGTTGGCTCAGGCTAGTATTTCCCACACACTTGGTACCCAGACTCCAAGATGATGGTTCCCAATGCGCTGAAGCAAGTTCCACTCATCATGTGTTTTTCTGGTCTGCATGGCCAACAGAAGGCAACAGAAACGACAGCGCATGACTTCTCCATTTCAGGTCGTGGAAGCACTGTAGCCTCTGCCAGCTTCCATTAAAAACCAATGCCCAGGGCTGGAGAGATGGCTCAGAGGTTAAGAGCACTGTCTGTTCTTCCAAAGGTCCTGAGTTCAGTTCCCATCAACCACACGGTGGCTCACAGCCATCTACAATGAGATCTGGTGCCCTCTTCTGGCAGGCAGGCACACATGCAAGCAGAATATGTAAAATAAATAAATAAATAAATAAATAAATAAATAAATAAAATAACCAATGCCCAGGGCTGGGAGATGCTTTAGTTGGCAAGGCGTGTGCTTCCTACACACAAGAGCCTGAATTTGGACCTAGAACACACATTTAAAAAGCCAGACATGGAGCTGTATTGTGAGAGAGAGAGACAGGGGATCCCTGGGGAGTCCTGACCAAGTCAATGGAAGTCCCTGACTCAAACAGAAGGCAGAAATAATGATATGAGGCTGTACACTGACTTCCTTATGTACTCCACATGTATGCACCCGTACACACGTATGCACACATACACAAACGGCATCCCAGATGCCCATCAGGCATGCCACTGGGACAATGCCTACCAAACCCATCGCTATTTAATATTTTCTTCCACATAATTTAAAAACCAGGAGCCGGTGAGGCAGCTCAATGGGTAGAAAGCTTTTGCTGCCAACTCTGACATCCAGAGTTCAAATCCAACCCCTGTGTGGCGGAAGGAGAGGGCCAACCCCCACCGGCTGTCCTCTCGCCGCCGCCTCTGTAAGGGAAGCGTGGCACGTGTAAGCACCTCACCCCCAAACAAAATAAACTCAGCTTACTGTTTTCTTTGGCTTCTCACTAGGCCATAGTGTCTAGGCTGCCAGAGAATGTGGCGGTTGCTATGTCTTCACTCACACCGAGAACAGCAAATGATAAAAACGAACTGTTGTTTCTCATGGACGCATTCTTGGGAGCCACAGTGGCCTTGGGAATGGGTGATCTGGGAGGTGGGTGTGATGGCGGGATGGCACCCAACACTCCTCCCTACTGGAGGGTCCCATCTCCAGGGGTATTGTCCCCTCTCCCTCCTGGCTAGGTGGCGGTCCTTTCAAGTGGGGACTTGACCACCCTCTGTCAGCTTCTCAACCTGGCAGAGAGGCAGGGAAGCCTTAAGAGTGCTTTTGATCACAGCAGGCCTCTGATTACTATGGATGAATATGCTAATGAGACACCAACTCTGAGCTCCTTCCTCTGGCTTCCAGGGCCAGCTTAGCTTGCACTCTGCCAGGGATGGTTTCACGAACCACCAAGTAGAACCGATGATAGAAGGGGGTGGCCTTGTAGAGCAATCTTCTCACTGTTGTTCATTTTCCTTATTCTGAGTCTGATAGGCTGTCAGACAGTGGGAAGAAAGTAGACAGAAAGGCCTTGGCAGAGGAGAGGTGCATGTTGAGAAAGTACAGAAGGCCCCCCACCACCCCGTGCCACTCAATAGGTCTTTTCTAAGCAAAAGGCCTTGCTCGGCTCAGGGCTTCTGAACTGGTGCAGAGGAAACTGATAGTGGCCTGAGCTTCCTTTCCCACCCCAGGCCTCCTGGCAAATGTCAGTCAGTCCAGAGTCCTGCTGGTCGAGAACTAGCCTGGAAGTTTTCCCTAGACCCTAGGCCAAACTCCCTATGCTGGGCCTGCCATCCCTGTGGAACAGGATTACTTGGGAGAGAGAAAGAGCACAAAGATTAGAGAAAAGGGGGAAGAAAGCAGGTTTCCCTAGGGGATATGGATCAGTATCCAGTGTTGGGGGTGGGGTGAGACATAGAGAAACCCAGCCATCTCACAGGCCCCACAGCATGCTCTCTCCCACCGGGGTACCGTAGCACCCAGACCCCCACCCCCGCTCAGGCTCACAGCCTTCCACAGGGCAGCACTGACTAGTTAATATTTTCATTATCATCAGCTACCGCAGAACAATATTAATGACAGTCTTCAGACCCCTTCAGACCGAGGTTGGCCCAACGGAACAGGAAGACCCTGGCTAGGCCCATTCTCCGCTCCTTGCCTGGGGAAGAAGTCTCCAGTTTGCCTCAGTCACACCGTAGGCAGTTAAGTGAAAAGACAAAGATCACATGGGGGGTTGGGGTGGGGGATTTACTGAAAAGAGTCTAGTATTTTCTCTGTGTGTGACACAGAACAATACAAGGAATGTGTTATACAGAGGAGCAGAAAGCAAAAGAAAGCAGAAGCAGGCTGGAGTGTGTTTTTCTTTCCTGGTTGTCTGCACTGCTCATGTGCCTGTAACTGCAGTGGGTGATCAACACCTCTCAGGTTAGAACTGCAAGCTGCACTGGGAGAAACTTGAGGAGGAGGAAGGGGGAAAAAAATTTTTTTTTCTTTTCTCCCCTTGGGAGAAGCTGCTGCTCTTGTAATGAGAAAACAAACCACAGTTAAAGAAGAGACAGAAACATGAGACACGCTGCAACAATGCACAGAGTACCCAGTGGCCTGACAGTGTCCCCGTGGCCACATCCTGGGCACAGGCATGAGATGTAGGTAGCACTGGGTGCTCTCTGCTCAGCCAGAGAGACGGAGATGAACGCCAGTATCTCTGGTTGTGCATCTCTCCAAAGTGGGGTTGTCCAAGACAACCACTGGAGGATGGGAAGAAACGTGGAGATGTTCACAGATGCATGCTCTTTATTTAAAGGAGGCTGGAGGGATGGGAGGATAGAGCCGCTGAACCCTAGAGAAGAGGGGCAAGGGTTTCATTTATGTTCTCCTAGAAGCAGAGAACTCCCTGGGGTAAAAAAAAAAAAAAAAAAGAAAAAGAAAAAAGAAAAAGAAAAAAGCAAAACAAACAAACAAATATCAACAGCTTATTGGACTGGCTCCAGGAACCGCAGACGTGAAGGAGACAAAGGCCAGAAGGCAACCCATCAAGGGACCACTGTAGGTAGGTACGGCTCAAGTCTAAGGGAAACGATGAAAACACAGGACAGGGACCTGAGTCCTGAGCCAGCAACTCTAGATAGGCATTGTCACCTTTTAAGGCAACCCCCGTCTCCTCCAAGTTTATTTTATGTGTATTCGCATGTGTGTGACACAGAACAATACAAGGAATGTGTTATACAGTATGTGTAGGTGTATGTATGTATGTATGTGTAGGTGGGCCCAAAGAGGCCAGAAGAGGGTGTATAATTCTTTGGAGCTGGAATTACAGGCATATTCGTGAGCCTCCTGATGTGGAGGCTGGGATCCAAACGATGGATCTACCTTAACTACTGAGTCATCTTTCCAGCTCCCACTGCTGTTCCCCTGCCCATCACTCCCACCCCCTCTTCCCGTGCTCCCCGCTGCCATGTGTAGACACAATAAGTAAGCTCCGGCTTCCTAAGCAAGTCTTCAAGCATTAGGAGGCGGATGCTGGCTGAGGGAGACCCTTTACCAACCGAGGGTACTAAGTTAAGTGTAGGTCCCAACTGCCATCCCCCCAGACTTATGATGAGTGCAGGTGAGCAGAGGCCTACTCACCATGTGCACTGATGGAGGTCACAGTTCCGTGATGCTTCACTCACTCAGCATCACAGGAAACAGAGAATATGCCCTTTTCAAATAAATGCTGCTGAGTGACCAAAACAGTCATGCTAACTTTTTTTTTTTTTCCCCTAAACAAACAACACATCTCCTCACTTTCTCAGAAAAGTTGTTCCATACACAATGTCAGAACACTTTCTTTTCAGCTCTGGGCTGGTGAGGGAGGGGTTAGTTGAGGTGGTAGAGCACTTGTTTCTGTTTCAGAGAACTCTGACTAGGGAGCCTTCACTCCAGTGTTTCCACCACATCCCATCTT
Organism: Acomys russatus; assembly: GCF_903995435.1. Classification (NCBI taxonomy): domain Eukaryota; kingdom Metazoa; phylum Chordata; class Mammalia; order Rodentia; family Muridae; genus Acomys; species Acomys russatus. The sequence continues at coordinate 66,160,874 of NC_067140.1, read as the reverse complement.
CTGCTCTTACCCAGGCCCAAGATTTAAGGAGACTTTCTGTGACACCAGAAAACAACAACAACAAAACAACTTAGCCGGGCATGGTGGCACATGTCTTTAATCCCAGCCCTCAGGAGGCAGAGGCAGGATGATCTCTGTGAGTTCGGTGTCAGCCTGGTCTACAAAGCCAGCTCAGGATAGCCAAGGACACACAGAGAAACCCTGTCTCAAAAAACAACAACAACAAAAAACCCAACTTAGTTTGCACAGATACTTTCTGGGCAGAAGAGCCCTGCCTTGCTGCAAGCTTTGGTATGCCTAGGCTTCTTGAGAACTGTTTGGGACTTTGAGGTCAAACGGACAAGGACAACTTGACCTTCACAGCCAGGGCCAATAAGGTGAGCCATACTCCAGGGCACACAGGGATGCTCGTTGGCCTGGCAAGGCAAGGGAGTATCTGGCTGCTATTATTGAGCCCACCCAGCAGGTCCCTGGAGATGCTCCCTTGTAAGGCTGAGCAGGATGCCCCAGGGCTCTTCTTCTGGCATCCAGAAATCTCCAGCAGACAAAGCTCGACACCGCAGTCTCTGTTCTCTATTCATAAACGCTCATGCTTGATCATATTCTTATTATAAATAGCAACTTTTAACAATAGCCATCTGCATCCCCTTAGAGGACAAGTCACCCTCGGGGCTTCTGCCTTCCATTTTCCTGCCAAATGTAAGTCTGGCCCACCTGGCGGCCCAGGGCTCTAAGCAGCAGCACTTTGGCTTGAGCCTGATCCATCTTCAAGCCTGAGATGTTGAGTTAATGGGACGCACCCTGAAATCGTCAGCATTGGAAGCAGACCCTGCTGACCACCCTCTATCTCTACCAGAAGGTGAAAGAAACAAAAACATATGCACCGATCGCCCCCCCCAAATCTCATCGCTGCCCTGAGATTTGCCTCAAGTTCTTGTGCTCAACCCATCCTTTCTCTTCCCCATCCTGCCCAGGCTGCAGGAGTTCCACGTTCATTTCTTCCATACCCTCCCTTCCCGTAAGCATCTCATTGGTACCCAAGCTCTCCCTTAGGCATCCTCTGTGCACCCAGGACTGACAGTGATCATCTTGCTGTGCCTGCCTCCAGCCGAGATCTCTTGGCCTAGCTCTGCCCAGGCCCTGGTATGCTCAGAACCCAGCCACGATGCATATCAAAGACGGTAAAGGCAGTAAAACGCAGGGGAAGAAAAGTCTCACAAGTGTGTGCCACCACTTTCCCCCACGGCTTTCAGTTCCACCTACTAGCTGTTCACCCCATTTCTCTTCTGCCTACCCTCTCGCCATCCACCCACAGGCCTGCCTGCCAGCCAGGTTCCAGGATGAAGAGCAGCTATTAATTATTAAAGCAAACAAAAGCATTTCCTAGCAGGGAGGCTAGCCTGCAGCCGCTTACAGGAAAGACATCCCCAGCTGCCTTCCTTCTCGAAGGCCTCGCTCCTGTGCAGTGCCTGGCCCAGTAGAATGGGCAGTCCTGCAGTCTCCCAGTACTACTGCAGGAGGAGGGCTGTCCAGGCCCCTCCAATCCCCGATTCCCCCCCCCCCCCCCCCCACCCCCCGCTTAGGAAGCATACCAGAAAAGTGGTACCCCTGTGCTAATCCCACACGCAGGAAGGCTTGTCTGAGAGGAGGATGGGGCTGGGACTAGGTCTCAGAGATAAATTCCTATTGGTTCAGGGCACGGGGGAGGAACAGCAGTGGCCAGGCGTCTTGGAGCAGATATCCCTGTAAGGGGGACCGTGGCAGGGAGCTGGAACCTTCTTTACCAGCCTTCCCTTCCTGTGAGATGGGTATCCGGTTCCTCTTCTCTCCCCTGCTTACCATACTCAGAATTTTCCTTCTTGCTAGCAGAGGTCTCCTCACTGATCTTGGCTAGCCTTTGGGGCCTTTTCCTCCTCACCTACTTTTCTTCAAAACTTTGACGTTTTTGTAAAGTCTAAGTTATAAAATCGGAGAGGGGTAGCTGAGGGAGGCAGGGGCCGGTTGCTGGAACATACTGAGGGGAAGAGAAGCGCCGATAGGGAAGGCTTTTGGAACCATCTAGGTGAACCACTTAAGCTGCCATCTTTGCCCTACAGGAAAGCCTCAGTTGGCACATCCAGAAGAACAGGGACAGCAGAGGACACACACAGAGCCTGACCGGTAGTAAGCATCTTTAGGTGACCTTAAGAACTGTTCAAGCTGGGCGTGGTGGCGCACGCCTTTAATCCCAGCACTTGGGAGGCAGAGGCAGGTGGATCGATGTGAGTTCAAAGCCAGCCTGGTCTACAAAGCGAGTCCAGGACAGCCAAGGCTACACAGAGAAAACCTGTCTCAAAAAACCAAAAAAAAAAAAAACTGTTCCCCTGGGTGGGGAGGACATTCGGTGGGTGTGTAATGCTAAGGGCGTGAGGACTGTTTTAAGAGAAAGGCCTGGCGGCCCTGTTGACTCTCCAACATCATAGGCCATTATCATACGGAAGCTGGGAAAGAAAGCTCGGGTCAGACTATGATGAGCCCTGAATGCCAGCTCCATGGGAAGCGGGGGGTTATGCCAGCAGCCTGTGGCAGCCATCCTTAAAGTGGCAAATGAGGGTGCAGGACCAGAAGTCTACGTTATCCTTCACGTCACGGAGGGATGGCGTCTAGGGCACCGGAGTGTAATTGTTAAAAGTGGCATCTGGGGACACACTGGGATTGAAACTGAGCATCCATAAGCTTTAAAAACCAAGTGGCTGTGGGGTGACGATGAGGAGGGCACAGGTCACCCACAGCAAGCAGACCTGCAAGAGGACGAAGCCAGGCAAGAAGACGAAGGGGGTGGGACGGGACGGGGCGGGGCGGGGCGGGGTGGTGGTGTCTCTTGTTATGTTTTGGGATGGGGGAACCTGAGCAAAGGACTGGGGGGAGGGGTAAAATACACACAGGAGAAATCACATCACAGGCAACCGGAGAGAAGCGAGAGCCAAGGACTAACTTTCCCTCTGCAAGTGGGAAGAGTCACCCACAGCTTGAAAAGTCTCCATCAGTGTCCTAGAATGGAGACTTTCAGACTTAGGGACAAGCAAGCTCAGGCCAAAGGACGTTCTGTTCAAACTGCCTTTGGGCTTCACTTACGTGGCCTTGAGGACTCAGAACAGACACCTTTCTCTGTGTAGATAACTGGTGGGGATGATGTCGGAAGTCCCAGACTTCTTGCCCCTTCACCAGCCTTCAGGATATTTCCCTGTCACTTCTGCCTCCCTCTCATCAAACCTGCTGACCAGGCGCAGTAGAGAGCAAAGTCCAAAAGAAAAGAGGAACTTCTAATACACCCAGTGACTGGAACGCCACACAGCCACCTCAACTTAAAGAAAAAGCTAAAATCAACAGAAAAGGAGACACACACACAGTTTTAAGCATAGCACAAGACAAACTTTAAAGGGGAAAATGGGAAGGAAATATACCATCACACTGATAGCATCGCATTAAACAATTATGATTGTGTTTCAGAGTCTCTAGGTAGATCACTCCTAAAACTGGCTCACCTGCAACACCCTTTCCTGTCCCCAAGAGACCACTCAACAGAGAGCACAGCACTTTCTCTGAAGGCTGTGAAGGCAGGTCTGCAAAAACACTGCTTCCCTTTGTCCACAAAACACCCTGTATCAGCTGGGCGTGGTGGCACAAGCCTGCAATCCCAGCACTCGGAGGCAGAGGCAGGCAGGATCGCTGTGAGTTCGAGGCCAGCCTGGTCTACAAAGTGAGTCCAGGCCAGCCAAGGCTACACAGAGAAATCCTGTCTCGGAAAACCAAACAACAATAACACAACACTCTGTGTCTACTACTGGGTGAGGTTGGGGTGCACTTCAAGTCATAGCTGCACAAGTCTGAATATATCAGTGTAAATGGTGTGCCAGCCCTGATCTGCTTTGACAACCCTAGCCGACGTCCTGGATGCTGGACAACAGCTATTTAAACTTCCGGGAAAACCTAGTGCCCACCCTGTCCTGGCTGTCTGCAGGGACAGTCCCTACCTTGTGCTAGGCACTATGAGCTCTTGCTCAGATGTATGACCTCCAGTTCATGTTGTATGGTTGGAGGGAATGTTACAGAGACCGGGTTCCAGCCGCTGCGGTGACTCGGTAACTGAGCCTTTGAAATCCCCATCCAAGTCCATTTCTTACGAAGTCTCCCTATGCCTCCCCTTGAAGAGTAACCAGAGTAGATCCTGCTAATTCCCAACAGCGTCCAGTCTCCTTCAGAATCGACCCAAAACGACCCCACAGAGGGGTCAGTTCAACAAGGCTAACTGCCCCACTGGCTTAGCCACTTGTCAGCCCCACCCATATCCCTGGCCCTGTACCACAGAGTTTCTTGCCTTTCTTGTTGGGTAGCCGCGGAACTGTAGAGACCGCTCAGGAAGAAGGAGTTGGACATCTCTAGACCGCTAGTAACTGCGGGGCATGGATCAAGGTGTGCAGGAGGAGGTGGCACCACCTCCAGAGCCCTGGACCCTAGTGAGCAACCCCGCCCCATATCCTCAGGAGGAAGTCAAACTCACACCGGATGAACAGAGGAGACTTCGTCAGGACAGTCAAGAGTTAGGACTCCCTCCACCCCTCTCTTCAGTAGGTAAGCATGCAGGACGCCGGACGCAGGACGCAGGACGCTGGCGGTTCGAAGCGGTCCAACCAGAGTTCTAGCTACGTCGAGTGGAGCGCTTACCTCTGCGCTGCGGTGCTGGAGTCCAGGATACCCGCGCTCTGCATCCAAGAGCGCACCGAGCCCAGGCTGGAGGGCAGCAGCGGTTCCTCTTTCAGGTGGAGCCCACCGCGGGGCAGAGCGTCCTGTGCGGGGAACATACGGAACCCCAGTTCGTGGGCGCCCCCCACTGCCAGGGATCCCGTCCCGCCGAGGTTATGGACGCCTCAGCTCAGCCGGACCCGACGGCACCAGGAACCTCCAGGTGCGCAGCGAAGCACGGAGTCCAGGAGCTTCAGTGCATGCTCGCCTCTCGGGTGCTGTCTCAGAGAAAACGAGTCCCCAGGCGCCGACGTTGTCCCCTCCCCTCCAGGGGCGCGGGGCGGGGTGATGGAGGGATTCCCCCGCGGCCTGAGCGCCGGTGAGCAGACTGAGAGGAGCCCGCACCCGCTCCGCACGGAGGCGCCCCAGAGGCGCGCTCTGGCGGCTGCCCAGCACCGCGGTCGTCGGAGGGGGGGCCGAGCGCCCCGCGAGGTGCCCGCCCTCCGCCCCCCCCCCCGCGCCAGCCTCTCCCCCGCCCGCCCGCGGCGCCCGCGCGGGGCGCTGATTACCATCCGAGAGGGGGAGACTGCGGCCGTGGAGGTCGGCGGCGGCGACGGTGGTGGCCGGGGCGGCAGCAACAGCAGCAGTCGCGCGTCCCGCAGAAAAGCAGGGCCGGTGCTCGGCCAGCAGACGCAACTGCCGCCAGGCCCCCGAGTGCCCCGGCGCCCCGGGCCTGCCGCTGCCCCGGGCGGCAGCACCTGCAGCAGGAGCAGCAGCAGACCGGCCGATTCCCCCCGGGGCCCGGTCCCCGCGCCTCCCCGCCGCGGCCGCCGCCGCCCGCCGCTCCCCGGGGCCTGGCCGCGGGCCCTGGCCATCCCGCCGCCACCGCCGCTCCCTGGGGAGCGGGAGCCGAAGGGAGGGAGCAAGGGCAGGAGGAGGGCTGTCGCAAGCGGGTGGGCCCAGGGGACTCGGGGCCAGGGGAGACGGGGGCGGGGCGCGAGGCCGGCCGAGGGGCGGCCAGGGACGTGACATCATCGTGGGAGGAGCGGCCGGGCTGGGGCCGCGCCGGCGGGGCGGACCCTGGCGAGTCGGTGGCGGGGCTGGGGGCCACCGCCTGGGAGACGCGGCGGGAGGGCGCCGGGAAGCTGGCCCCGGCCGAGGGAGGCGAGGACAGGGCGGGCTGGGGGCTGCTCGGCAAGGGAGCCCGGTCTAAGCTGTGCAGTTCGTCACACTGCGCTCGGGAACCACCACGGCCTCCCCGTCGCCACCAGACGGTGCCCCCAGCATCTTTGTGGTCCCATCTTCCTACTTCTACGCGCCGCCCTCGCCTCAGCCAACACTTGGTTCTGGTAGTCGCTGTTCATTTGGAACCACCTGACCTCGGCTTAACCTCTGTGGCTTAGTGCTCAAGGGTCTCTCACTGGATTGGGCCACAGGAGAGCTGAGCTACATTAGCCCTGGACCTCCCATCCTTGCTCCTGTCCTTGGATTATCTAAACTTGAGTTTACATTCCCATCCGAGCCTTTGAGAAACCTCTTGTCTTCTGATAGCAAGTTGGACTGGTAGGACTCAGGCTGAGTTAAGAGCCCAGCTCACCTCCACTCTCCCAAGTCTTCTTTCTGAGTCCGCCCATCTTTTATTTCTACATAGAAATCATCTGGCCTTTGACTTTGGGGCATATCCATTTCTGTGCGTCCTACAGGCTATCAGCAAACCTTGGATTGACTCTAGCCTAGTTTCCTGCATAACAACAAGGGGGGAATGGGGTGGCCTTGACCTTGCAGCTACTTGCACCGCTCAGATCGCCATCTTCCTGGGGATGGAGTGGGGCACACTCCAAGTCAGCCCTTATTATCCTGCCTAACACTGACCCAGAGAAAGGATCCCAGAGACACAGAGTTCCTCTGCCTCCTCTCCTGACCTCTTTGGTCTTAACTCTCCCTCTTTTTGCCCTTTTTTTTTTTTTTTTCCAACACCTGCCACCTATGAAGGAAGAAGACGGGACACTGCCAGTCTCACCCAGACTTCTCAAGGTTTCAGCTTTTACCCCGGGTGGAATGATTAAAAATAGGTTTCTCAAAATGAAACCTTTCCCAACCGGCCTCTATCCCTTTAGCTGACTAAACCTTGTCCCTCATAGCACGGCTCCCGGGTCAGCAGCATTGACATTGGTAGCTTGTTAGAAATGCAGAATCAAAGGCTCTCCCAGACCTGTCAGGTGACAGCCGCATCAGAGAGCTTGAGTGCTGGGCTCACACAGGCCAGCCACTAGGCCTGGCTTAGATTTCCCATTCTTAAAAATCCTCCCCCTTCTCCCCATCTCCTATAACCCCTGTGGACATTCCCCTAAGGCTGCTTGGCCAATCTAGGCTGGCTACTCCTGCAGGCCCACAGACTGTCTCCTCCCTGTTCTGGAACTGTTGCTTCTGCTTTGACTGCATGGACTTTTGGGACTTCTGGCCCCCAGACCTCCTGCACAGAATCTACTCCCCACATCTCTTTCCTCCCCCCTACCCATCTGATGAAGCTACCCCACAGGCAAGAAGTGTGATCTGTTTCTCTTCCTCCTCTTCCTTCTTCCTCTCTCTCTCCCTCCCTCCCTCTACCCCCCTCTCTTTAACACCCCCCCCTCTGTTGTTGTTCTGTTTTCTGTCAGTGTTGACCATCAACTGGGGAAAGTAGAGCTGGGCTGGACCATGGAGCAGGATGTGAGTACCTGCCCCCAGGAAGAGTTCCCAGCACAACTGGCAGGGCTTCTAGGCCACAGTGGCACAATTTAGTTCCCACAAGCCAATGTGTCCCCTTCACCCCCTCCTGCTACCCCCGGGATGGGGCAGGTCATTTTGATATCTTTCCCTTCCACCCGCAGCTACCCTGCCAGATCTCCCGTACCCCTTTCCCTGTCCCAGCACCCACAGAGAATATCTCTGATGGTAACGCATTTCAACACTAGATTCCACCCTGGCTTGACGGAGATGCATGTCCTGTTCTGCCAGCAGCTTCCTCTTCTGTCTCCCAGGTGCCCGCCTGAACACACCCCATCCTCCTGCTGCAGATTTTAAAGTACTCCTTGGTTTGGAGGATACATAACCTTTTTAGGAAGAGCTCAATGTCTCTAATGGCTCCTCACATTTAGGGACTGTTTAGGGACATGGTAAGGCTCCTTGCTGCCTGATCCACTCTCTCTCTCTCTCACCTCTTGTCTCCCTTGCTCTGTCAATTCCTTTCTTGCCGCACACAAAGAACTCTCCATTGAATCCCAGCACTCAGGAAGCAGAGGCAGGCGGATCTCTGTGAGTCCCAGGCCAGCCTGGTCTACAAAGTGAGTCCAGGACAGCCAAGGCTACACAGAGAAACCCTGTCTCAAAAAAAAAAAAAAAAACAAAAAACAAAACAAAACAACTCTCCATTGACTGAACTCATTCCCACGCCCTGGGCTGTCTCTTGACTCTGCTGTCCCCTCCAGCATGGCTGCTCGAGTTTACATATTGCTTTTCTTTCCAGGGCACAGTAGAGTGAGTCCCTGTGCCTTTTTGGTGTTGCATTGTGGCTCTAAATAGATTTGAGAGACAAATGTCCAGAAATAACTCAAGGAAATAAGGAATAATTGGCCTAGGAGAGTGGCACTGTCATTAGTGGGGCCCTCCTGACTTGTATGGTTTCTACTCTATCCTAACTAACCCCATGGAATAGAAAGGAACCAGCTGTCACTGGGGAGGCAGTGGCAGGTGGATCTCTGTGAGTCTGAGGCCAGCCTGGTCTATAAAGAGAGTCCAGGACAGCCAAGGTTTAACAGAGAAACCCTGTCTTGAAAACAAACAAACACACACACACACACACACACACACACACACACACACACACACAAAGAAAGAAAGAAAGAAAGAAAATGAAAAAAAAAAGAAAGAAAGATAGGACCCAACCAGGATGGTGTTTGAGCTTAGTAGATCCTGCAGCCTCATGAAGGGTTTCTGGGCTAGAGCTGCTGAACCAAGAGGCAACGGTTCCAGAAGACTCCAGCTGTCACCTGGATAAATGTTGGAGGAGTTGTTGGGATCAGAGCTGAGTATCTCTTCTTCACATCCAGCCAGAGCACTGTTTCTCAGAATGACATTTTATTTTGCATTATTTATCTTGTTTCGGGAAAGATTTTCCCCTTTCTACATACTATGGTTGCTCTGTAGACAAGAATTTCAAGGCCAGAGGAGGCCAGACCTTCTTTACCTCACCTTTTTGCTTTATGAACATTCAGGCTCATGTTCGAAAGATTCTTATCATGTGCCCAGTGCTAGAGAGCGCATGGGAAAACAGAGCCTCGCCATGCTCTCCTGAAGTTCACGGTGGCAGATGCATGAACATTCAGTGTCATTCCAGAGTATGCTGGGCCACCATAGAAGCAGGGATAGGTAGTGGGACAAGCACAGAAGGGCCCAGGCCTGGGAGGACAAATACACTTATCAGCCAGAAGGATGAGCCTGTGGGACTGGGATGCCAGCACCTGGGGTGACATGCTGATGCCTCACGCACCATGTCAAGGAACTTGGGGCTGGTTTGGTTTTTCTGTTAAGTCTGGTCTTGAGGTAATACTGTTTAAAAAGATAATAATTTCCCCATACCTCAGCCTAGTGCCAACTGTGGGAAACAGACACAAAGTCACTTTAGGCAGCCTAGGGCACGGACAGTCTGTGTGTTGTACTAGAGTGCCCCCTGGAGTCCCCAGAGTGTTAGGCTGCTGTTTGGATCCACTTCCTAAGTCACCTGAGAATTAGAAAATAAAACACACATTAAGGCACGCACTAATGACGGCTTCTCACATGCTCCATGGGGTGAGGAAAAGGGTCGTTTCAGAAAGTCACCTGGAGATTACGATTCAGCTCTCAGTCTTGCTTGCTACTGACTCCTCAAGTCTCCTCAGTTGCTTCAAGAAACAGACAAACAAAAACAAAACACAACAAACAAACAAACAAACAAACACATCATAACAATTTGTCTTCCTGGGGAATCTAGTCCATCCTGGCCTGGCATCTAGGCTGAACCATTCAGTCCTAAATTGTGAAACAATGGGAGCCACAATGTTGAACCCTTTAGTGAAAAAGATGATTTCCCAGGTCCAATCTTTGGGCAGAAACAAAGACAAGATGGATGCCCTCGTTACTCTAGGCTGTCCACGTCCCTACCAACCACCAGGAATCTCAAAGACAGCCAGTCTCATCCTTCGTGTTGCGAGGGACGTTCACTCGCGCTGCTGTGCGGAGTCACGCTGTCCCTTCTGCTCACCCCCCATCCTGGAGAGGCCAGAGACTGTATCCTAACGCTGGAATTGCCCCTAGTCCTGTCTCTGCGTGGCTGCTTCTTAACTACCTAAAGGCAGTGTCAAAAAAAATTCCTGATGTTGGAAAGTTCCATATGGCTGCTGTTTTTTCTTTCAGTGGCCATGACTATTATTTAGGTGGATGCGGAGGTCAGACTCTTATTTTGTAGGGATATCTGTGTATATGCACTAGTAGGCTTTGTCCCAGAAGGAAGAATACAAGTAAGTCCTTGAGTTGTTCTATTTATATTCTAATTACAAACTGGTTGCTTATTTGCCCTGGTCAGGCTTAACTTAAATGGCTCAATAGCAAATATAACAAATGTGTATGTGTTTACATTTTCAGATGTGTGCAGTAGGGGGCTGGAGAGATGGCTCCACGGTTAAGAACACTGTCTGTTCTTCCAGAGGTCCTGAGTTTAATTCCCATGCTGTTTAAAAAGATGATATTAAAGCCGGGCGTGGTGGCGCACGCCTTTAATCCCAGCACTCGGGAGGCAGAGGCAGGCGGATCACTGTGAGTTCGAGGCCAGCCTGGTCTACAAAGTGAGTCCAGGATGGCCAAGGCTACACAGAGAAACCCTGTCTCGAAAAAAAAAAAAAAAAAAAAAAAAAAAAAGATGATATTTTCCACACACCGCTTTTTAACCATCTATAATGAGATCTGATGCTCTCTTCTGGCATGCAGGTGTATATGCAGACAGAGCACTGTATACATAATAATAAATAAAATATTTTTTTAAAAATCTGTGTAGTAGTACTTACAAATCAGTTAAACTTGGGATGCAACTATCAAACAACACATTTTTATCTTTGTTTGTTTCGGATGTTTTTGAGATAGGCTCTCTTACTATGTAGCTCTGGCTGTCCTAGAACTCACTATATAGTCCAGGCTGGCCTCTAACTCACAGAGATCTGCCTGCCTCTGCCTCTGGAGTGCTGGGATCAAAGGTGTGCATCACCTCACTCAGCTATTTCCTTCTCATTTGGGGAAAAGTGTGTGTGTATTCTTTTGTATATTGCTGGGGAGGGGCAACCGGAAAGGAAGCCATGCCCTGGAAGTGGAGGACATGCAGCATAGAGTATAGAGATGGGCAGGAAAGGCTGCTTTTCTTGTCTGTGAAATAGAGAAAGGATGTAGCAGAGACTGACTGATTCTTCATGAAGCTTTTCATAGGCTTTCCCCAAAGCTTTTTGAGAATTCATTGTGATGTTTTTACATGGTTATTTACATATATTGTACATCCACAATTTTATGTTCTTTTAAAGGATCCATTCCCTCTAATTTATAGACTTCAGCTCCACCCTGGTACCTGGAGTTAAATGGGAACAGTGTATGTCAGAGACAATAAAAATGTAAATTAGCCAGGCATGGTGGCTTATGCGCCAGGGAGGCAGAGGCAGGTAGATATCTGTGAGTTCAAGGCCAGCCTGGTCTACATAATGAACTATGTAGAGTGATTCTGTCTCAAAAAAAAAAAAAAAAAAAACAGCCGGGCGTGGTGGCGCACGCCTTTAATCCCAGCACTCGGGAGGCAGAGGCAGGAGGATCGCTGTGAGTTCGAGGCCAGCCTGGTCTACAAAGTGAGTCCAGGATGGCCAAGGCTACACAGAGAAACCCTGTCTCGAAAAAACAAAAAAAAAAAAAAAAAAAAAAAAAAAAAAAAACAACAAAACAAGCAGCTACAACAAAACCTAAATTAAGTAAGGGGGGGGTCCTTGCAGGTATCAAATAGGCAAGCAAACAGTGGGAGTCTAATGCCAGGTGTTTCACTGTCAGCATCTTTAAAATACATACAATTTGAGGAAAGGTTTCCAGGCAACAACCAGTCCAATTCCAGGTGCATAATAAAGCTTAAGGTGTGACTACATAGAAGCTCTTTTACAAAGTGCACGTGACCATAAGAGTGGGTTCTATAGCTAAAAGGTCTAGAATCTAGTGTGGTCTCTGACTGGTAACATAAAGGCCACCAGGCTATAAAGTACTGATGGCATCTCCCCCAAGGAGAGGTAATGGTCTAGGGAAGGAACAGTCTGGAATAACCATTCTGGGTAATTTGGGTGAGGACTGCCTCCACAGATGGCAAAAAGGTCAGAAGGTTGTTAGCAAAACCCTCCCCCAGCCTTCTGGATGGAATGTAGGCATTTGATTTTATCGCCTCCATTGAGGAAACGCCCCCTGCGTGATTAACATCCCTGGTTCTGTAGTGCTTCTCTGTGAGTTCAAGGACCTCTGTGCCTGCAACAATTAAGGCAGGGCCAATGGGGAGTGAGATGTGCCACTTACTGCTCTGTAGATTTGAAGTCAAGGATTTTTGTCCTTTTTTTTTTTTTTTTTTTTTCTGCTCTTCTGCTTCCATAGTGCACAGAAAAGTGCCCAGTAAGGAAGTGTTTGTGGAATTCAGACTTGTCTAGGGTGCAGAGGTCAGGAACTCATGCTCAGTTGGATGGGTGAGGTCACCTAGGTTATCCCAGAGAGATGAGCTTACACAGCCACCACCTATTACCAGGCCCACTTCATCTTGCTGCTCCATCTTAACCCGAGAAAGGAAACAACATCTCTACCACCTTAGGCTTTATGGCCACTTGGCCTGCTGAAGCCAAGTCCACAGAGTGGACTTGGGGTCTGGAGAGCTAATGTGAATCGTGAACTACTTTAACTATGGCCAGCTTCAGTTACCCCATGGATAGACACCATGGATGCTTGGGGCCCTGTCGTCATGGTAAGTATTCAATGCTGCTTTTCTTTCTTTCTTTCTTTCTTTCTTTTTTTTTTTTTTTTTTTTTTTTTTTTTTGGTTTTTCGAGACAGGGTCTGTGTAGCCTTGGCTGTCCTGGACTCACTTTGTAGACCAGGCTGGCCTCGAACTCACAGCGATCCGCCTGCCTCTGCCTCCCGAGTGCTGGGATTAAAGGCGTGCGCCACCACGCCCGGCTCAATGCTGCTTTTCAAAAGTTAAATCCAGTTTCCAGCATCTACTGATTTGTGTGATGTCTAAGGTCCTACCCTGACTACTTCAAGTGACCAATGTGGTGTGACCGAACAGGATGGAAAGAGATGCACATGAGAGGTTTCCAGCCGGTGTGATCTGACTGTAGCATACTCATGTGTGGGGCTTAACGCTTGATGCTCTTATTTGAGATGTTGGATAATGGAGCCCCAGGTTCTGTGCTAAGCTATGTGTGGGCATTTCTTTTTGCTGACATGTGAGTGGTAAGTGTGTTGTGGGGTAGCCACCAGAGATGACTACTTGGACACGGGCTTAAGCCAGTAGAAGGTTTTATTAGCGGGCCAGTGACTACACTGTATGTTGGGAATTCCGGTGTAGCACTGAGCCTTTCTCAGAGTGAGCTTTTAAGCACAAAAACTGCATCCTGGGTTGACATACGTTAGTTAACAGGAACAGTTAGCCAGAAGTGAAACTACAGGAGCCAAAAAGCAAGGTTAGTTCGCTTAGAGATTTTCCAAAAACTATGATGGTTGATGGATTACGTCTTTGTTTTTATTTTAGCAGGTGGTGCTGTCTACGTGCTGAGATTTATGGCCTGGGTGGCACTTCCATCATGGAGTCAGTTGTGCTAAGGTCTGGGAAGTCTACTAAGGTCTGAGAATCTAATGGTTAGCCCCAAAAGGTGGCGGTGGGGCTGTGAGATGGATCATTGGAAAAGGTGCTTTCCGCCAGGACCAGCTACCTGGATTCAATCCCTGGGACCCGAATAGTAAGAGGAGAGAACTGACTCATGCACGCTGTTCTCGAACTTCCACACATGGATGTGACCCAGGCAAGTCTCAAGCTTGGAATGACCTTTCACTCTTGAGCCTCCTGCAGGTCTTCCACATGCTGGAATTACAGAAAAGTGCTACCATGCTGGTTTGTGTTGTTGGGGCGCAAACCCAGGGCTTCCTGGCTGCTGGCAAGCACTCTGCTCCTCCTGAGTCATCCCCTAGCCTGTTTTTATGTACAGTTCACTGACAAGAATACTCACTCAGAATGTGTGAGGCCCTGCGCTCTATCTCCAGCACCATAAAACAAACAGCAAATAAAATAAGAGTGTCCTGATGAGTTTTGAGTTTGAAAAGACCTAGGTTCCAGGAAAATCCCTGGGTTAAAAAAAAAAAAGCCTCAGTGTCTTCATCTGTAGAACTAGAACATATACTTCCCTCCCATTTAGGGCCATACCACATTAGAGGCTTGCCTGGGATACATGAGACCCTGGCTCATAAAATAGGCTACACCACAATTTTCACTTTTTTTTTTTTTAACATTTGTTTAGTGCACACATGGATACATGCATTTAAAACTCAATAGACATTAGCTATTGCTTTATTTATTTTTAACATGTCTTTTCTCCTGCCCTGCAGAAAGATGAGTGATTGGATTACTGAGATGATCTTAGCCACTACATTTCTATTATTGGCACCATGGCCTCTCCTCTCCTCAGTCCTCGTCACATTCTGACCTCTTACTCCTTCTATTGCAGTTCTCCTTGACACAGGGACCCTCAGATTGTCACATCTCCTGTGGCTTAGGGTTAAGGTTGAGCAACTCTGGGCCACCTAGACCAATGGTTTCCTTTGTGTGGGGTACTAATGCTCTCCGATCACTTGGTAAAGTTTTTGCAGACATATACACTTAGAACCACCATCCAACAAGAGTACAGGCCATTTATAACACCCCCAAAGCCCATCTCAAGCCTAATCCAAGTCAACACATACCTCTCGTGGGTAATCCCAAATCTCCTCCCTCATTGTTGAAAGTTATGTGACTATGTAATGCGATATTGGCAGTCGGCTAGAGGAATGCCAAGTTTTTTCCTTGATATGGACAAAGAATTGAATGTCCAAGAAAGATGGAAGACTGAGCCATAGAGAGAACAAAGGTAACAGTTTTATCCATTTGAGTTAGGAGAGGCCCTAAAGGTGGGAGTCCACTAAATTGATGCTGGCTTAGGTATTTTTAAAACTATTTATTTGGGCTGGAGAGATGGCTCAGTGGTTAAGAGCGCTGCCTGCTCTTCCAATGGTCCTCAGTTCAATTCCCAGCAACCACATGGTGGCTCACAACCATCTGTAATATAATATGGCGCCCTCTTCTGGCCTGCAGAAGTACATGCAAGCAGAGCACTGTATACATAATAATAAATAAATAAATCTTAAAAAAAAAAACTATTTATTTAATTTGTATGTGCATGCCCTCGAATGTAGAATGTATGTATGTGTGCCATATGCATACAGGGCCTGAAAAGGTCAGAAGAGGTATTGGGTCCCCTGAAACTGGAATTATAGATGGCTGTGAGCTGTCATGTGGGTGCTGGGAACAAAATCCAGGTCCTCTGCAAGAGTAGTAAGTGCTCTTAACTACTGAGCCATCTCTCTATCCATCCCCGTGCCCCTGCTTGAGTACTTTATAGGGCCCCTGAGTCTTTTTCTTTCTCTCTTGATGGTTCTGTTTAGATACCTGTTGTGGGCTGAATGAAAATGGCCCACATAGTCTCACAGGGAGTGTCACTATTTGAAAGGACATGTGGCCTTGTTGGAGTAGGTGTGGGCTTTGGGGTTTCAGAAGCCTTAGCCAGGCTGAGTGGCACTCTCTCTTCTTGCTGTCTGCTTATCCACATGTAGAACTCTCAGCTCCTTCTCCAGCACCATGTCTGCCTATGTGCCACCATGCTTCCTGCCATGACAGTAATGGACAGAACCTCTGAACCTGTAAGCCAGCCCAGTGAAACATTTTCCTTTATAAGAGTTGCTGCAGGGACTGGAGAGATGGTTCAGAGGTTAAGAGCACTGACTGCTCTTCTAGAGATCCTGAGTTCAATTCCCAGCAACCACATGGTGGCTCACAACCATCTATAATGTGATCTGATGCCCTTGTCTGGCCTGCAGGTGTACATGCAGGCAGAATATTGTATACATAATAAATAAATAAAACATTAAAAAAAAAAAAAAAAAAGAGTTGCCATGATCATTATGCCTCTTCACAGCAAAAGAAACACTAACTAAGGCAATACCCACTCCCTACCCCCATACCTTCCTATTTCTCCTCAAAATGTCTTCCAGGAACAAGAAGCCACCATCCCAGGGAGCCTGCTTTCACTTCCCTTACGTACCTATGTTCCTCTAACTTGCCTTCACTCCTGCATTTCAGAGATTGATACCAACACTCTAGCTATTTCATGCCAAGAGGAGACAGAGTCTAGGAGGGTATCAGTCCAAGAAAGAGGGGACTCTTAAGAGGTGGACTCATGGGAGAGGTTAAGGGGCTGTAATCTGAGGTCCTTTATTGGCTTTGTTCAGAGCATGGGTTGTACTTTTGCCCTCCATCATCCCCCCCCCAACACGTATGAGACTTGAGATTGGCATAAAGTGGTTAAAATCACAGTATGCCCCCCATCACAGATAGCTTCTAGAAAGGGAGCGAAAAGAAATTTAACCATCATTTTTTATGTTAAAACAATAGTGGGTGTATCTCCCTTGAAGGCTTGCAGGTGCTGCAAATTCAACACTGATGATGTTTCATACCTGGACAGCATTTTTCTTTTTACAGAGAGGTTAGTGAGAAATAGTTATCTAGATAACATCTCATATGGATTTAAGCCGAATGTCTAGGGAGTGCGACCCTTTAGACTATCAAGGAAACATATTAATCATTTGTCCTTTGGTTGCACTTTCCTTTTCATTTTTTGTTTGTTTTGAGACAGGGTTTCTCTGTGTATCCTTGGCTGTTCTGGATTCCCTTTGTAGACCAGGCTGGCCTCGAACTCACAAAGATCCGCCTGCTTCTGCCTCCACAGTGTTGGGATTAAAGGTGTGTGCCACCACTCCCAGGTCCTTTTCTGGTTTTGTTGTTGTTGTTGTTGTTGTTTTAAGACCATGCAAGCCAGGTGTGGTCCAGGATGGCCAAGGCTACACAAAGAAACTCTGTCTCAAAACAAAACAAAAAGCAAAGACCATGCAGATGGCCAAAATGAATCCCTTTTCTAAACTATCAAAGCTGGTTGAGGATCTGATCCTCAGGGGCCACCTGGGCTTGAGTGGACCATCTGGCTTTTCTAGCCCCCCTATCAGGGGCCACCTGGGCTTGAGTGGACCATCTGGCTTTTCTAGCCCCCCTATCAGGGGCCACCTGGGCTTGAGTGGACCATCTAGCTTTTCTAGCCCCCCTTTTACCAGTGTTTTCCTTGTTGTGAGGTTAAGTCAAAGGCTTAGCTGCCTATGGCTTCACTTGACTGGACGGTGGTGGTACATGCCTTTAATCCAGCACTTGGAAGGCAAAGATAGGTGGATGTCTGTGAGTTCGAGGCCAGCTTGGTCTACAGAGAGAATTCCAGGATTGCCTATGCTGTTACACAGAGAAACCTTCTCTTGAAAAACCAAATAAAGCCGGGTGTGGTGGCACACGCCTTTAATCCGAGCACTCAGGAGGCAGAGGCAGATGGATCTCTATAAATTCAAGACCAGCTTGGTCTACAGAGTGAGTCCAGGACAGCCAAGGACACAGAGAAACCCTATCTCAAAAAACAAAAACAAACAAAAAAACCAAACAACAAACCCAACCTAACAAAAATCAAAACCAAGACTATGGCTTCATTTGGAAGCAGGGAAGAAAATTTTCCTTTGTGTTAACTCTCTTCTTTGTAGACTGGGCACTGGTTAGAGCTCACTGGAAGGGGCCTCCATGGCCTCCTCAAACAAGAAAACAGGTGATTCCTTGCAGTTACAGAGTATCTGGAGAGATAGATGTCCCACAATCTCCTGGGACCTAGTTGACCCTGGAGGTCAAGGGAGAAAATATCCTCCCTTTTATTCCCCCTGACCACATTAGTATAGATCCTGAGTGTGGTTACTGAACACCCAGAAAACCAGGTACACCAGCCAGGCCTTTTGTTTTGTTTTTTTGAGACAAGGTTTCTCTGTGTAGCATTGGCTGCACTGGACTCACTTTGTACACCAGGCTGGCCTTGAATTCACAGAGATCTGCTTGCTGTCTGCTTCCCTGATAGCTGCGATTAAGGGCATATGTTACCTCACCCAGCCAGCCAGATATTTTTAACTACTGTGAAATAGCAGATAGACCTTGGACAAAAACCAAACACTTAAATTTATGTACCTTGTTCAGAACTTTGTGATGGTGCCAAAATTTTTTTCCAGTTTTCTTTTCCACTTTGAAAAAAATTCAATTATTCAATCATCTTTTGTTTTGTTTTTTTGGTTTTTCAAGACAGGGTTTCTCTGTGTAGGCTTGGCGTCCTGGACTCACTTTGTAGACCAGGCAGGCCTCGAACTCACAGCGATTCACCTGCCTCTGCCTCCCGAGTGCTGGGATTAAAGGCGTGCGCCACCACGCCCAACTCTCAACCATCTTTTGTGATACAAAAACATCAACAAATCAACAATCAAGTCTAGCTGATGTTGTAACAGCTTTAGCTTGGAAGGTAGTATTGTGGGATGCCACTTGATAAAAGAAAACCATATCCAAACTGCACTCATGCTAAATGAGTATTACCTGTGCACAGAGCATTACACTATGGGGCTTGGTTAGTTCCCAGGGAAATCTTGATCTACCATAACTGCTTTTGGCTTTGGATGAGCATAAGTAGCAGACAGAGCTTTATATTACAAGAGAAAACTGTCAGAACACCTTTATTTTGGCTATTTTATTGTTCTCTTTTGTTCCCATCACAGAATCGGGAGGCCAACATGACTCAGAACACTGAGACAGACATGTGTGGGTCTGACGTGGAAGGACCATATTCCATTTCTAGAGCTAGCTTCTCAGTGAGCTCAAACAGCACGTGACAGTTTAATGTAAACACAAAAGGCATTTGCTCCTCTACAAAGCTGAATTCAGTAGTTTACACTGGACAGGAGACTTGCTTTTTCATCCAGTGACCACTGACTGGACCCATAGTACCTGTCCTCCCTGTAACTAGTATAGATTTGTCCAGATGAGCCTTGTCATCTTTGGGCTGGGCTTTGGGAACAGGGATTGATAAGAAACAAAACATTTTCTCTTTCGCAGTGGGAATGTTTATTCTGTGCCACTGTATATTGGAAGCATGTGGCTGGCTTTTGTTTGTAGAAGCTCACAGTTAAGTGATTACTTTGGCCAGGCGTGGTGGCGCACATTTAGTCCCAGCACTCAGGAGGCAGAGGCAGGCGGATCGCTGTGAGTTCGAGGCCAGCCTGGTCTACAAAGTGATTCTAGGATAGCCAAGGCTACACAGAGAAACCCTGTCTCGAAAAACCAAAAGGAGATTGAGTCTCAAAAGACTTTGGACTTTTCAACAGTGTTGGAACTGTCAAGGTCTATGATCATTTTTGAAGCTGAACGCAGTGTATTTTGCACTGTGAGATGGCTGCGAGCCTCTGGGGACAAGAAGTGGAGGGGGGGCTATAGCTTCAAAGTGATACGTGTAGGTATCAGGTTGACAGGGAGTAGACTTGTAATGGTTAATATTGTTTGTCACCTTAATAATAGGATCTGAAGTCACGGTAGAGGCATGACTCTGGACATGCTGAGGCAGGAGACCCACGCTGAAGGTGAGCAGTACCACGTCACGGGCTCGGGTCCCAGGATGAATACAATGGAGAAAGTGGGATGAGCACCAGCATGCGTCACTCTCTGCTTCCTGCTCCTGCTGCTGTGTCTCTTCCCCACTGTGGTGGTGGGCTGCGTCTTGGAGCCTGAGCCAAAAGAAATCTGTTCACCTTTATGGTGCTTTTGTCATGATAATGATAAAAGTAATTAATACAAGCCTATCAGTCAGGCACACACCTTTAATCCTAGTGCTTAGAAAGCAAAGAGGCAGGTGGATCTCTGTGAGTTCCAGGCTAGCCTGGTCTACATAGCAAGTTATAGGACAACCAGGGCTATAAAGAGAGATCCAACAAAACATACGTGCCTGTTGTGACGTCACTTTCAGTGTAGCATTCAATAAGCTATATGCGCTATTCAATACTTTATTATAAAATATACACTGGTTCTAATGATCAACTGTAAATTTTTGCTTTTGTTTTTTGTTTTTTGAGACAGGGTTTCTCTGTGTAGCCTTGGCTGTCCTGGACTTACTGTGTACACCAGACTATCCTTCCACTCACAGAGATCTGCCTGCCTCTGCCTCCTGAGTACTGGGATTATAGGCGTGTACCCTCACACCCTGCTGACCAACTGTAAATTAATTAGTATATTTTGAACACATTAAGGTTGGTTAGGCTAGCTTATGGTATTTGGTGAATGAGTTATTTTAAAAACATTTTGACGCCGGGCGCGGTGGCGCACGCCTTTGATCCCAGCACTTGGGAGGCAGAGGCAGGCAGATCGCTGTGAGTTCGAGGCCAGCCTGGTCTACAAAGTGAGTCCAGGACAGCCAAGGCTAACACAGAGAGACCCTGTCTTGAAAAAGCAAAAAAAAAAAAAAACATTTTGACTTAATATTTTCAATTTATAATCTATTCATTGTAATCCTGTCATAAGTCAAGGTAGAATTTCCTGTCTGAAGAAAAAGGTATATACGCGACGCTAGGGAAGTAGCAAAGCTTTGAGGGAGAAAATAAGGTTATCCCTTATTGGCTGTGAGCCACCATATGGTTGCTGGGAATTGAACTCAGGAACTCTGGAAGAGCAGACAGTACCTTTAATGGCTGAGCCATCTCTCCAGCCCCCTGTGTTCTACCTTTTAAGAAATTAAATTTCAGATAAATTACAGTAAATGCAAAACCATAAAAGCATGAGAAAAAAATGTTGTCATTTTACGGTAGAAAGGACATTGGAAACAAAGGCTTTCTGGATCTGTACGATTCGGGCATGGAGTGTGCCGGTACAGCTCATGGAAGAGTGATTAGAGGGCTAGCGGGTGTCTGCTCTGCTCGTACTCAGGTCTTCTCCCTCCTAGCTGCAATTCTGGAACTGGAATAACTGTGTGAATCCTGAATGAGGCTGGGAATGGAGACCACAAAAAGTGGGCCCGTGACGTAAGGAGTCTGTTTGACAGGCCAGAGTGCCAGTCCAGTGCTGGATCACCTGTCTCCATGAAACTATGCCTGTTGTCTTGTTTTTGTTCTCAGTTCTAGGGATTGGACCCAGGGCCTTGTGAATGCTTAACAAATTCTCGACTACTGAGCTACATCCCTAGCACAAATGTGAAGATTAAACCTCTCTTCTGTTAGGCTGTGAATATGTTATGTATCATCGAAGCCAAATCTAGTCATGGTTCACCAGCCCAGACCCAAATGAAGGATAATTGGAATAAGCCACTGGTTTTCTTTTCTTTCTTGTTTTGTTTTGTCTTGTTTGTTTTTTTCTTTGTTTCTGTTTTTGTTTTTTATTTTTTCGAGACAGGGTTTTTCTGTGTATAGTCCTGGCTGTCCTGGAATCACTCTGTAGACAAGGCTGGCCTCGAACTCTCACACATCCTCTTGCTTCTGCCTCCCGAGTGCTGGAATTAAAGGCGTGAGCCACCGCTGCCTGGAGGTTGGTTGTTTTTGTTTTAAAGACCCATGGATGCGGTTTGGAGCCTCAGGCCACCCGCCTCTTCCTGCTCTCCGTTTATTGGCCCTGTGCAGGCGAGGCAGTGCCCGGAGCGGGAGGGGAGCTGGCCTGCGTGCGCTTCTCTGATGGGTAGGGTCTTCTGCCTTTCGGCCTGTTGTCGCTTCGTGCTGGTGCATGGCGCTAGCACCTTCTGCCCATAGTGGGCGGGTCGCCTCCCCCCGCCCCCGCAGCGTGGCTGCACACCGGGGCACGCACCTCGAGGGTCAGCGGTCGGGCAGAGACCATGCCCCTGTTCCCGCGGGGTTCGAGCAGTGGCCTTCCCTTCCAGTGGTAATAAATACCTTGCACTCGTGAAAAAAAAAAAAAAAAAAAAAAAAAAAGACCCATGGATGCCTCTAAGAGTCTGAGTTGTAAACCAGTGGTTTGCCAGGGGTAGTGGCACATGCCCTTAACATGCAGCACTTGGGAGGCGGAGGCAGGAGAATCTCTGTGAGTTCAAGGCCATCCTGGTCTACAAAGCGAGTCCTAGAACAGCCAGGGCTACACAGAGAAACCGTGTCTTAAACAAATAAACAAACAAACAACAAAAAGGATCCAGATCAAAAAGCCTATGTCTTCCAGCGTCAAGATCCAGATCACAAGTGTGCCCTCCATTTCTGGATTGTGGTTCATTCCAGATATAGTCAAGTTGACAATGGACAACAGCCATCACACGGACCTGAACTCAGGTCATTAAGCTTGCACAGCAAACATTTTTACCCACTGAGCCACTTTCCTAGTCCCAAGCCTTGGCATTTCAGATAAGAAAGACTACAAATGGCTGGGACTGTTATTTTATCCATCTCCTACCTGTGAATGCAGCAGTGACTGATGAGCTTTCGGTTACTGCATCAGGACAATTTCATCAGTGAAATACACGCAGGGATCGCCAACCAAACTATCACAGACAGCCCATTTCATCTGAACTACATACATGGCCGGAGGAGCTTTCTGGGATGGCTGCTAACCTTCATCCTGTGCACAGAGCAAAAATGTACAGGGACGTACACAGCAGTGTAGCTGATAACAACCCAAATCAGACTTCATACTGGGTATTTATTTGCCTATTTAAGAAGGGATCAATTAATTTAGTAAATTTTCAATATAGCATATTATGCAATGGAGCAATAGAATCAGTTTTTGCAGGGTGTAGTGGCACACACTTTTAATCCTAGCACTTAGGAGAAAGAGGCAGGTGGATCTGTGAGTTAGAGGCCAGCCTAGTCTACAAAGTCAGTTTCAGGACAGCTAAGGCTTCCAGAGAAACTCCGTCTTGAAAAACCAAAATGATAATAATAAAAAGAATGGCAGTGTCTCATATCCCTGACGTGTAAGATAGTGTCGAGAGAAAAAGGTGAATTATGTAATAGTAAGCATACCGAGTATGGAACTACTTGTTCTGAAATATACATTAAAAGAAGCTTTGCCCTTATTTACTGTTTCTGTATTTTTAAGAGAGTTGCTATCATTTAGTTACTAATTTAAATATTCAAGCTACCTAAATACTAAATAAAATAAAAAGAGGCAGATCTCAGTGAGTGTGAGGTCAGCCTGGTCTTCACAGTGAGTTCCAGTTCAGCCAGTGCTACACAGCATAAAAAATTAATTAACAGAAGAATTCCTGCTTTGCCATATCTGGCTTTCTGGAATGTCCATGGATTCCTTCCAGACCTTTTCTGTACTGGTGGCAGGATGTGACAAGGACGACCATCCAGTATGCTGATCTGTGTCCTCATCTAAGGGGCTCTGACTTCACTGCTACTGACACCTGTCTGACTTGCAAAGCTCCTTGCAGAAGCATGCTCCTCTCCTTCCGTCTTACACACTTAAGGACTCCTGTAACTACTATTTTTGAATAATTTGTGAGCTTTCTTTTATCACATGCCTATCAATTGGAACTTTTTGATTCCATTTTGTCAGAAGCCTCAACTCCATGAACCTTTTCAGCAAGTTTTTTGTTGTTGTTTGTTTTATTTTGTTTTGAGACAGGGTTTGCCTGTCCTGGACTTGCTTTGTAGACCAGGCTGGCCTTGAACTCCACCTGCCTCTGTTTCTGCTGGGATTAAGGCATGCACCACTACACCTGGCTTTTTCTTTTTTCTTTTTTCTTTTCTTTTTTTTTTTTTTTTTGAGTCAGGGTCTCTCTGTAGTTTTGACTTTCCTGAAACTCACGATATAGATCAGAATGACCTGAAACTTGACAGAGATTCTTCTGAAGATGGCACTTTTAGTGAACCCAAATGCTTGCTTTCTCCACAAAGCCACCTACAACTAAATAAAGATAATTTCCACGGTCTCTGGGCTCAACAGAGCTGCTCATAAATCTTTCTTTTCCCTCAGGTTTAGAACTGGTACCAACCTTTCTTCTCACTCCTCACTTTGTGTGTGTCGTCCCTTCACACAAGCCCATTCTCCTGGTTTTCAGCCATGGTGCTCACTCTTATCTGCAGCTGCTGAGCTTTTGGCCAGCTGGTCTGTCAAGTCCCTCCACTGTTCAGCTGCTGGTCATTAACTGCTGCCGAGTCCCTCCTGGGAGAGCTGTCCTTGGCCTATGCTATACAAGGGCAAAGCACACTAGCAAGGCTTATCTCAACTCAGTACAATCTGAGACACTATTCCTGTTTCAGAGGTCTCCAGGGAGCCAGGCTGGGGAAAACTCCAGCTGTGGCCACATGGTGCCGAACTCCTTCTCCTGCCCTTTTCATGTATTGACACACTTCTCCTGAGAATGCTCCTGAATCACTTTTTTTTTTCTCCTCGAGACAGGGTTTCTTTTTCTTTTCTTTTTTTCTTTCTTTCTTTCTTTCTTTTTTTTTTTTTCTGAGATAGGGTCTCTCTATATAGCCTTGGCTGTTGGACTCGCTTTGTAGACCAGGCTGGCCTTGAACTCACAGCGATCCGCCTTCCTCTGCCTCCCGAGTGCTGGGTTAGGGTTAGGGTTGTGCCACCGCCTCCCTAAATCACTTTAACAACCCCTCTTCATCTTTGATTCTCGGGAAGCAAAGACACCAATTTGCTTACAGTCCACTTTCCTGTAGACTGACTATAAACTGTAAATTGCAGTTTATCCCACAATCACAGACGGAGTTCTTCCAAAAACCCCTCAGACTCCATCTTCAAGGAATTGCGATCTTTAGATCACTCCCTTGATTGCTCATGGTTGTAGGGAGAAAAGACAGAGCAGGTCTCAACAGAAGAGACATTTTGAGCCCTTTGTGTGCCAAGGGCTTCTTTGAAAGAACATTGAAACTCACATTTTAGAGATCTTTTCCACCCCGTTCTTATTATTATGTTTCTTTTTTAACATTTGCATTTATATTATTACACATTTAAAAAACTACATACAGCAGGAAGAACCACAAAACAATCAGGAATCATATAAATGTTATATTCATAGTGTTTTGGCTAGCCCTATTTGGCAAACTTGAAGTAAATATCTTTCCTATCTTGTTGAGTCTAAAATTCTGAATGAAAATCAATATCTGTCATATCTCATCTCTAGTAACTTAAAATATCTATCTAGATCTAAAAACATCTTATCCCCTAACCAACTAAGCTTAATTGTAAGATTAAACTAACTTGTCTTCAACCCCATCAGAAACTTGAGAAGGAACAAAACTTAAATACCTGAGTGAACTAAAGTGCAGGTTAGCAGCTTCAAAAAAAAAAAAAAAAAAAAAAAAAAAAAAAAAAAAAGACAGAGATAGTTTATTGCCTGAACAGTCACCCAAAAACATCTTAGAGATCACCGGGCAGTGGTGGCCTTTAATCCCAGCATGTGGGAGACTGAGGCAGCCTGGACTACAGAGCTAGTTCAAGGACAGCCAGAGCAACCCTGTTTCGAAAAACAAGAAACATCTTAAGAGATCTTTTAGATAGATAAAGTAATTCAGATTACAAAGAAAAGTCACTATGTTGGTATATGATAATAAGTAAACTCACTTGGAGTTGATGAGGTGGCTGCCTGGGGAAAGGTGCTTGCTGCCAAGCCCCGTGACTTGAGCTTAGTTAGCCCTTGAAACCTACATGGTGGAGGGAGAGTATAACTTCCTGAATGCGCCTCTGCTTAAGTATAAAGCTAATTTGCAATAGGGCTGCATATGTGTTGCTCCCCCTTCCCCCCAAGACAGGGTTTCTCTGTATAGCCTTGGCTGTCCTGGAACTCATTCTGTAGACCAGGCTGGCCTCGAACTCAGAAATCCATGCATCTCCCAAGTGCTATGACTAAATTTTGCTCTACCACCGCTTGGCGTGTATTGTTTTTTTAATTCACTGAATAACATGACCTAATATTGGGTCAATAATGTCAAAGTAGGCATGAGAATGACATTTTAAGATATACAGCACAAATGAAATGTTTGGTGCAATTATCATTTCTATTAGTGACGCGAAGTTCAGGTCTGTAACAACTGTTTATAGCTAAGAATAAGATCCTGTAGTTAAAAAACAAAACAGACAAGCAAACAAAACTAACGCAGAGACTTGATAAATACCCGGCAACCGGATTAAAGGTGAAAACGACCCATCTCCTATGTAGCGTGTGTGGTCTTCATGTAACGCTCCTATTGACTGTGACTGCTAGTTAAAAGAATACAAGAGAAGCAT
Source organism: Acomys russatus (assembly GCF_903995435.1). Lineage (NCBI taxonomy): Eukaryota > Metazoa > Chordata > Mammalia > Rodentia > Muridae > Acomys > Acomys russatus. Next base: position 66,134,705 of record NC_067140.1, on the reverse strand, counting down.
TCACAGATTCCCTACAATCCTCAGCTTACTGTTAAACTCAACGATCTTGTTTGATAAATAGCCACATATTCTGTAATGTTGTTTTGAAGTTTCAAAAGAAATTAAATCCAACGACTGAGAAAGCAAACAGCCGCAAGGCATGATGGCGCAAGCCTGTAATCCCAGCAGCACTCTGGGAGGCAGAGGCAGGCTGATCTCTGTAACGTCAAGGCCAGCCTGGTCTACAAAGCAAGTCCAGGACAGCAGGGCTACACAGAGAATCCCTGTCTCGAAAAAAAAAAAAAAAAAAAGAAAGAAAAGAAAAAACAGACAAACTTATTGTGTGTCCTATGACCCTACATTACCAAACAGAAGGACATCTGTAGACCTGATTGGTAGGGGAGAAAGAACCGCCAAACTCGCCAGGGTTGGCGGGAAGTCCAGCTTCCACGGCCGCGCTGGCTTCCGGCGTCACTTCCTGCGCGACTCCCTCTGCAGAACATGGCAGCGCTGAGCAATGTCCGCTGGCTGACCCGAGTGAGGCCTGGGACGCGCTGGGCAGAGGAGGGCGGGCGGGAGAGCAGATGGTTTGTCCGGGGTTTCCAGAAGAAGGCAGTGTCATCGCGGTGTAAGGGGGTCTGTCCCAGATCTGACCTTGTGTCTGTCGCAGGCGGTGGTCGCCGCTCGGAACTCCGGGCCTTGGAGAGGTCTCCGAACATCGGCTACGGCTCACGCCTCTTCGCAGAGCCAGGTACGCTGGAACCCGGCTTCGCTCTCGCCCATCCTTGTCGCCACCATGCCGCTCCCCTGGGTTTCCCCTCCCAACCTCCCTCTCTCCCTCTGACCCCTGCTTCTGTCCCTGCTCCATCTCTGCTTGCCCCCACTCACAGACAGAAGATGTGAGGGTGGAGGGTGCCTTTCCTGTGACCATGTTGCCAGGAGATGGCGTGGGGCCAGAGCTCATGCATGCTGTCAAGGAAGTGTTTAAGGTGAGTAGCCGGGGTGGGGGTGGGGGTGGGGGCTGGGGCTGGGTGGTCGATCTGGCTACAGGGGTGGATGGATTGAGTTGGAAAGTTCAAACCCGTTCCAGTCTCCTATTTGGACTCATCCTGAAGGCTGCTGCTGTCCCGGTGGAATTCAAGGAGCATCACCTAAGCGAGGTGCAGAATATGGCTTCTGAGGAGAAGTTGGAGCAGGTGCTGAGTTCCATGAAGGAGAACAAAGTGGCCATCATTGGTTTGTATGCCGCTCTGACATTTAAATTCGAATGAGCCTTTCTCTGTGCAGCATAATATCAGCTTTCAAGACTGTCCTCTACTGATAATCGGGAAACCAGGAATTAGTGAGGCCAGGGAGGGTTTTGTACCTACTGAGGCTGTGTCACTGTGGTCAGACCCTCTTAGCTCTGTCTGTAGTGTGTGTGTGTGTGTGTGTGTGTGTGTGTGTGTGTGTGTGTGTGTTTGTGTTTGAGGCAGGGTTTCTCTGTGTAGCCCTGGCTGGCCTTGAACTCAGAGATCTGCTGCTTCTGCCTCCTGAGTGCTGGGATTAAAGCATGTGCCACCCCAGCCCCATGTACAGTGCCCATTCTAACTGTTCCATCTGCTCTGCTGGGCTGATTTAGTCTTCTTACATACAGTTTCTAAGATACTTATTTATTTTTGGCTTCTCGATTTTCCTCTCTAGGCCGCTTTTCTTGGACAGCCTGCCTACCAGGCTCAGCTTTTGCAGATGAAAGTCGGTTCTTTATAATCTGGCCCCTGGCTTTCCTGTTTTCCTTTCCACAACTTGCTCTGTGCGTTCCTCACCCATCAGCTGTTCTGGTTGGCCTGTATATGTCCTGCCCTGCCCTATGCGCTTCCCTCTGCCTAAAACTATTTTTTCTCTGATGTCACCTATCAGAATCCTCACGTACTTGTGATACTAGTTTTCCATAATTACCATTGAATACTTCGGTTTTGTGAGTGGCTGAAAATAACAGAAATGTTCTCAGTTCTAGAAGCTATCGACCCTTTGAAAGCTTCAAGTGATAATCCTTCTTTTCCTTGATTGATTCTTTGATTTATAGACAAAATTCTCTTTTTATGCTCCCCTTTATCTCTTCAATTTTATCTCAAGATTCTTAATTCTATCTGAAAAGAGCATTTTTCCAAATAAGATCACATTTACAGTTTCTCCCCGCCCCCCAATAAAGTCATGTTTATGAGTTCTTGGCTTAAGGCATGGTCCTATCATTTTGGGGATCACTGTTCAACCCACTGAACTCAGCCAAGGAAGTAGCCTAAGTACTAGCTTTTCTGTACCACTGTTATCAATGGGGATGCCTTTTCTGTGCTCCTGTACTCATTGTTAATGTCATTTCTGCAGTATATATGTTGTCTTCTCCAGCGTATCATTTGCTCATGGAGAGCAGGAGTTGAGTGGTTTTGATTGAATCCCTATTGCCTTACATACAGTCAATTTTCAGTAAGTGGTATCTAAGAAAATACAAGGGCAGTAGACACAGGAAAATAAGGAAAGCCATTGATTCCGTAGTGTTGCTTTTCCATTTGGTATTAAACCCAGGTTCTTTGATTAAAAACAACAAACAAACAAACAAACAAAAAAGATCATTTTGAAACTTCAACATGGAGGCTGGAGAGATGGCTCAGCGGTTAAGAGCACGGGCTATTCTTCCAGATAACTTGGGTTCAACTCCTAGCAGCCACATGACAGCTCACAACTGTCGGTAACTCTAGTTCCAGGTAAACTGACACCCTCACACAGACATACATGTAGGCAGAACACCAATGTACATAAAATGAAAATAAATAAATCTTTAAAGAAAAGAGAAAATTAACATAAATAAAATGACTAAAACTAAAGCATTACACACAGTTTTTCTGATTTTAACTACATTATTCTCTTTTGTCTCTTCCCAGAGGCCATAAAAGGATGAGGGGTTTGGGAGTGGGAGACAGGAGTCTAGGTCGTGTGAAGTCAGTGGGGGAAATGAGACACTGGTCTCTGCTCCCTTGGGCTTGACCTTTGTCTAACATTACTTCCCCTATACCTTGGTGCCACAGGAAAGATCTATACCCCAATGGAGTATAAAGGCGAACTAGCTTCCTATGACATGCAGCTGAGGTAGGTGGGTGGGGTAGGCGTGGGTCACAGGGGAGCTGGGCACCTGGCACAAAGTTGATGCCTGTCTACCTTCAGACGCAAGTTGGACTTGTTTGCCAACGTGGTCCATGTGAAGTCACTACCTGGGTACATGACTCGGCATAACAATCTGGACCTGGTAATCATTCGAGAACAGACAGAAGGGGAATACAGCTCTCTGGAACATGAGGTAAGGCCTAGAAACTGTGGGGGCCAGGAGGGAGGCAGGCAAGAGGTGGAGGCCGCCTTGTCTTCTTTCCTGATGTTGGCACACACTTCTCTCTCCCCCAGAGTGCAAAGGGTGTCATCGAGTGCCTGAAGATTGTCACTCGAACCAAGTCACAGAGGATTGCAAAGTTTGCATTTGACTATGCCACCAAGAAAGGACGGAGCAAAGTCACAGCTGTCCACAAGGCCAACATCATGTGAGGCATGGTTTTTTGTGGGCTGGGTTCCTGGAGAGGTATCCCCTGAACTCTGTTGGCTGATTTTTGTCTCTTTGACCCACAAACAGGAAACTTGGAGATGGGTTGTTCTTGCAGTGCTGTGAGGAAGTTGCTGAACTGTACCCCAAAATCAAGTTTGAAACAATGATTATAGATAACTGCTGCATGCAGGTAAAGCCCTCCTTTGTGAGTTTCCAGAGAGAGGACGGCGAGTGGGAATCTCTCTTTTTGTGCAACTCTTTCCTTCATTCTCACCTCACCCCCAGCTGGTGCAGAATCCTTACCAGTTTGATGTGCTCGTGATGCCCAATCTTTACGGGAACATTATTGACAACCTGGCTGCTGGCCTTGTTGGGGGAGCTGGTGTGGTCCCTGGTGAGAGCTACAGTGCAGAATATGCAGTTTTTGAGACGGTGAGCAAGATTATTTTTTTTCCCTGGGGACGGTGGCGCATGCCTTTAATCCCAGCAGTTTGGAGGCAGAGGCAGGTGGATCTCTGTGAGTTCAAGGCCAGCCTGGTGTGCATAGTTCCAGTCTAGCCAGAGCTCCATGGTGAGACTCACTGTCTCAAAAAAAAAAAAAAAAAAATATTTTCTGTGAGGCATCTGTCCCACCCTTCTCTAATCAGGTAGACTTGCTGTATTCTTCCCCTATCCCAGAGCCCCCCCTTGTAAATGACCATGGTGGCCTCCTTTCCCACCCCCTATACCTCTTCCCCGTCACCTCGGCCTGCCCTCCTCCTGTGTCATAGTACCGTTTGTAGACCTTCACCTGTGCGTGTGCCCGTCTCCTTCCAGTGATTGTGTTTTGCTCTCTCCACAGGGTGCTCGGCACCCGTTTGCCCAGGCTGTGGGCAGGAATATAGCCAACCCCACAGCCATGCTGCTGTCAGCTTCAAACATGCTGCGGCATCTCAAGTAGGTTAAGGAAGCTGAAGTGGGGTGGTGGGTGGATGTCTGAAGGGTGGGGGTGTCCTGGTTGGACTCTCACTTTCCTCTGTCTGTGCCGACAGTCTTGAGTATCACTCCAGCATGATTGCTGACGCAGTGAAGAAGGTGATCAAAGTTGGCAAGGTAAGTTTAGACAGGTTTCAAGGGCTCAGAAGCCTGAGGGACTTTCCTCCAGGCCCCGCAGCACCGTGACGCGTGACGACAGGGTGTTCTTACCTCCCTTCTCTGGGCTGTTTCCTCCTCTTGGTCTTCTTGCCTTAGTTCCATCTGCTGTTCCTTTTCCTGCACCATCCATTGCCCCTTTCTTGGGCCATCTGAATGTGCCACCTACCTTGCAGCTTTGTCTGGGTGGAGCTAGCTGGCAGGATTAGGTGCCTGTCTTCCCTCCCACCTGGTCTCATTTCTTGCAAGGTAACCTCATCTCATCCTTTCTGGTATTTGCCCCCTCCTGACCTCCCCCCACCATCCTACTGCCTGCTCAGCCTCCTGTGCTACCTTGCCTGCTGGAGTGCAGTGGGCAGGCCCTTGGTCCCCTACACCTGTTCACTTCCTCCCATCCTTGCTACATCCCATCTTGATTTTCTTGGTCTCCATCTCATCATACTGCCCCCATCTCCTTCATGGGCTTTTTTTCTCCCCCACGGCTATTGCTGGTGGTGGCTGTAGGTTCGGACTCGAGACATGGGAGGCTACAGCACCACAACTGACTTCATCAAGTCTGTCATCGGCCACCTGCACCCCCATGGGGGCTAGAGCCCTCACTCCCTCCAACTTCAAAAGGACCATGCCACCTACACATCCTTCAGTACAGTGGACCAGGGAAGAGAGCATCTAGACAGTAGACCATAATTACTTTCTGGCTGAGGCTAGGTTGTCCTGGGGCTGGTGTTAGGGGTACTTGCACAGGGTGGGTGTTGGGACCAGGCCCAGACCACAGGATGATGGTAACTTTTTCTCACAGGTTCGAACTTCAGATATGGGTGGCTATGCTACTTGTCATGACTTCACTGAAGCTGTCATTGCTGCCCTGTCATAAATCCTACACATGCCAATGTAATTTATTCAATAAACAGACAAATGTACTATTTTTGTGTTTCAATTTTATCCATAATTACATCCCAGACTGTTTTTCCCCACCCTCCCTCTTTTGCCCTAGTACTGGGGGGTGGGAATGGGAATGTTTGCAGGGCTCCTCCCCCACCATCTGACCACAGCCTGTCAGATCTCATCCCTTTCCTGTGTGTGTCCAAGGCTACCCCAAGGGGAAGTAACCAAATTGGGTACCAGAGTTCTGGTCATGTCAGATCACCCTGAGAAAGGTACGTCAGACTTGTGCATAGTATACACTCACTTGATAAGTGGGCATTAAGTTGGGCATGGTAGTACATGCCTTTAATCCCAGCACTTGGGAGGCAGACAGCCAGATCACTGAGTTCAGTGACTTATAATGAAAGTTCAGGACAGCCAAGATAGCAAACACTATGGAATGTGGGGCGGGGGGGGTGCAGGTGGCAGGAGCCCCACAGTCAGACAATCCAGGCCTATGGCCTGCACAAACGGATGCAACAACCAAGGACAATACAGGTTTTTGTGTTTTTATTGGGGTTTATCATGGGTAGGCACTGTCACCTTTGGGTATGCCCCTCCCACCAAGCATGTCCTCTTTAATCCTCCTAGGATGCTTTCTGGGACTTTTTCTTTTTTTTTGTGCTGCTCTTTGTGGCGCTAACAGCAGCTTCAGGCTCTTCCTTACAGGAAAATTTCCTTTTCTTCTTAGGGACAGCTGGGCTTGCTGCCTCATCTGGTTCGCTGGCCATTTCCTCCTTAGGTGAGGATTTCTTCCTCTTAAGACTTACAAGACTAGTAGTCATCTCCTCAGGATCACTGACCAACTCCTCCTTAGGGAAAGCTTTCTTCTTCTTGGTTTTCTGCAAGGAGACAGGTGGGTCTTCCATTCCATTTTCCTGTGGAGTCTCCTGGGGTTTTAGCTTTTTCTTCTTCTTAGGTTTTTCCTGTATCTCCTGCAAGGGGGCGGAAATCAGACATGAGAGTTGTTGCTTACACTTGTTAGCAGCCACAGCTCCCATTCGAATCCAGGCAGAAGAGCAAACAACCTAGTGCTTCAGGTGACTTAATTGCATGGGCAACTTTGGCAATCTACTCTTAACTAGAGAAAATTTAAGCAGAATTTTTTTGGCCCCTAGAGAAAACCCCTGTATGCTGGTCACGACTGGACATCATGCAGAGCTCCCAAGGGACCCTGAAATGGAAATCTCTATAGCTCAAGATGAAAGTTCTGGGGGGACAATTCTAGACTGTCACACTAGTGAGCTCCCTGCCCCCACCCCCATCATGAGACACTATCACCTCCAGACACAGAACAGGGAGAGCAGGAATTCACACTACCCCCGTTGAGGACTCCTGGGAGGCAGCCGAGGACAGAGCACACGTGCCCATGGAATGGGCCATGTGCTACAACCAGCATTCTGGGCTCTTGGTCAAGTTCTCTCAGCACCTATCTCCTCCCTATAGAATCAAGAGGTAGTTTTAGGTGTTTTGGTCCAAAAAGCCCAAGCTCCAGACCATGGTTTGCTGTCCTTTGTTCTACTATTGAAAATCCTACAACCTAGGATGCACACAGGACTGACCTGACTCTCTTCTGGAGCACTACTGTTTTCTGATGATGCCAGGGCCAGCGCAGCCAGTCGCTTCTTTTCCTTCTTCAAGCGTTTCTTCTCCTGTTTTTCCAGCTTCCTGGTTATTTCAGCAGCCGCTTCCTCTGCCTGGCAAATAAGAAAGAATAAAAGTGCTGAAAACCTGAAAGATCCCTGGCTTGCCACAACACTTCTAGTCTTGTTGGATCAGGCTCATTAAACCAGTTTTTTGCCTCCATTTCTTAAGGTCAGGCCAAGTCAGTTCATCACCTCCAACAGCCAGTTGTGGAGCTCGGCTACCACAGCAAAGCACATACCTGAACCACGGCTTCCTTCATGACATCGAGGTTCTTCCGTGGGAGTTCCCCAGTCTCGTAGAAAGACAGCCGCTCCTCTACTTGCTCTCGGAGCTTCTCCCCAAATACACTTGTGGGGACCTCTAGTTATGTGTACATGTAAACAGAGCCTGTTACAACCCTTGATGTGACAAACTGCTCTCCAATCCCTCTATGCTCAGCTTCACTCAGACCCAAAGTGTCAACACCCACTAGGTGAACTCTGTTGACGAAAAATATTACCATCATCGTAGAAGCTGCCAAGGTGGCTCTTTCCCGCCCTTGCAACCCCCTTCACTCAAATGCCACCTCCCTGTCCGTACCAGAGAAGCAGTCAATTCTTGAGGCAATACTGCATTTGTTTGCTAGGTATCGGGAGATACGGCCTTTGTTCTTTGCAGCTGCTCGGCCAATGAAGGTGGAATGAAAAATGAGTCCGTATTTTGGTGTGTTACCCCTTGTCTTCAGGGCTCTATGAGAATATTTAGTTAACAGTTTATTGTCAGAAGACTTGACCCAAACAGTTTAAGTCCCCCTTTTTCAACACTTCCACCATTTCCCACCAGGCTTGGCTGGAATTTCTTTCTACCTCAATACATGCCAACCCAGTTCCCAGAGGCAGAGAGGGAAGGCATCCAATGTCGCTGACCTGGAAACTTGGTCCCTTTTTGCTGGGCCCTGGGAATTACTCAGACACCAGGACTGGCCATCACCCCCATAGCAGAGGCCTGTATAGGTCAGGGAGCCCTGGTTAGCCATCACTGTAATCCCCAAACAAAGCAGTGGGCACCAGAAGCAGCACCTGACATGGGCAGGCGCCCTCACTGGTACCTGAACAGGGCCTTCTCAGCCCCAAGGATCTGTACTGTGGATGCTGGGTACTTGGCCAGGTTGGTGAGGCTGCCAGCATGGGCAATGAGACGCGCACCTACCTGGAGAAAAGATCCAAGGAAGAAGCCAGGTAAGTAAGTGGGACTTGACTCACTAGTCTCACACCCCTGCTCTCCTCCCGACCATGCAACTAGGGACAACATGGTAGCCAGAAGCACAGCGGTACATAACGCCAACTTAGTTTTTTTTTTTTTTACTCCCCCATTTTTGTGTTCCCCATGACGCACCGCTTCCCCAATTAAGGCTGACAGGCTGGGGGCTACTTGGCTCATCTTGGAGCGAAGGTAAGTGTGTAGGCTCTGGCGATACTCTGATAAAGACACCACACGACTGGAGAAGCTCTCGATGTTTATCAAGTCGATAGCAGATATGTCCATGCCTAGGAAACACCTAGTGTGAACGGGGGGAACGGGAGACTCAAGGAGTCTCGTACCTTACGCGGGTTGCCGCGCGCTGCACTGACCCATGGAGGACCGAGAGGCATCCAGAATGGCCTTCGCCTTGGCCCCATCCATCGTTAACTCTTCCAGTTTCTCCAACTTTTCCTCATTCAGCTCCCTGCGGTTCCCAATGAACTGAGCCAGGCGACAGTAGGTGGCATTGTCGTTGACGATCTTCACCAGCTCTGGAAAATGGTACCCATACCACTCCCTGCAGAGGAACAGTCATCCCCTGACCCGGCTGCCGAGCCTCAAAAACCATGTCCCGCTCCCCACTCAAGTCCATGTCTCCCCATTCACAATACAGACCAGGCAGGAGGGCCTAGGCTGGGGTGTACATGGGGCGGGGTTCCTTTGCCTCCTCTTTCTATACAGTCAGTGTAAGAACACAGCCTGTGGTAAGCAGGAGGAGGCCTGGCCTCAGTGCATGATTCTATCTACAGACGGGAACTGGCCTTCTTAAGTTTGTAACAGCTGAAACACAGCCCAAAGAGCCCTGTTGTTCAGCAGCCTCTGCACCTTACCTGACACGCATCGAGAACGTGTTGATGTCTTTGTCCAGCTGGTCCAGGAGGCTTATGGACTGGATAATCATGTTGTCCACCCGGTTCACATTAAACTTAACTTTGGCACGAGAATAGCTGTGTCCCAGCCCTAGTTGGGCTTTGCAAGCAGACAGATCCGTCAGGCCCTTCACCAGATTGTGGAAGTGCAGACGAACTCCTAAAAAGGAGGGCACTATGAGGAAGGAACGTCTCTTCTAGAAGCCACGTGGCTGCTCACTATCCCCCTCTCCTGGCTTCTGCAGGCACTGCAAACACAGATGCACATAATAGATTCTCACCCCGAAGGATCTCAGCTATCACACCTCCAGTCTGGCAGTTGTACCCCAATTCTTCCTGTATTGCAGCACCAATCTTGGGGTCTCCAACCCCCAAGAGTACTTTCTTTTTTTTAGATGGCAGGTATGTCTCCAGAAGCAGGCGGAGGTCCTCATGCACAACCCCTTGAGACAAGAGAACACAGCTTTTAGACTCCGCCTCCAACGGATCACGCAGGCACACCCGTCCCTTCAGGCATTGCTCAGAAACATGTTGGCATCAACGATCACTCAGGGGATTGACAGATTTTATAAGTCATCATTGCAAAGCCTGGCTCAACCACAGCTCTAGGAACTCAACTGTGAAGCATTGAAGTGTTTTAAACCCTTAGATGGTAGGTCTCAACGACTAGCAGGCATCATGCTCGGAACAAAACCATCGGGAAGTTCACAGCCACCAACCACATGTCTGAGGGGCCGACTCACCTTCAGACACAGCATTGGCATTTTCCAAGGCAACCTGGGATGAGGAAAAGGGACAAAAGGCCACCAGACGAACAACATTGTGGAACTTGCCAAGGTTAAGCACACACTCCTCCACCTGTGGAAGAGAAGGAATGAATGGGCCTTCTTTGAATTTGGCCTCTACAGCGCAGTAAAGCACTAACTACTGTAGTGATTAAAACACAGGTGCCTGGGCCCACATCCCGATTCTACTTAATTGCCAAGAAATGAGAGTTTATCTCCGATCGCTTCTAAGGAGATTATACACATACGCGTTAAATAACTCCTCGTTCTAGCGCTAGCCCCCCCCCCCCCCCCGCTCGGTGCGGCCGGCCACGTGGGAACACGCAGTGCATGCTGGGGCTTGGCGGCCTTAGGGGCTGCATTGCAGCATCACGAGCCCACCGATTTTACCCACCTGCGGCAGCAGCAGGCTGATCTCCTCCACTTCCTTCAGCGATAACAGCGCGTAGCCGACCGCGTGCTCGAACAGCACGTGCAGCAGAACCTGAAACGGGAAGCGGCGCGCGGCCATCAGTCCACCTTCGGAGTCCACTGAGCCACTCCTAGAGCAAGCCCTGGTCCATACTCCGAGCCCGAACCGAACCCGAACGCAAACCCAGACCCACACCGAGGCCTTCTCATCGCTAATAATCCACAGCCACTCCTCACCATGGCGCCTGCTCCGTGCCCAGCTCGCAATGCGGCTAGCGCGCTCCGGCGCGCGCGGAACCAGACTGCGGAGACCACGCCCTCTCCTGTTCGGCCAATCAGAGACTGGGGACGGAACCATTTTCATGCTTTCGGAGGGGTTCGAGGGTGTGGTCTCGCCGTCCAGCGGGCTGGACTGCAGCGGGCGGGAGCGTGCAACCCCTTCCGGGCCTCTGCGGCTGCGCGAGCCGGTGCGGCGTCTCGGTGCATGGCGTCTGTCCTACCGGTTGGCAACCCTTCTCCACCTCTCGTGCTTTTGTCACCGGTGAGCTGAGAGGCAGAACTCGGCTAGCCGACAAGAGGCTTGTCGCTGGCCAGGGTCCTTGCCTGCCGCCTGGGACTCCGTCACAGACTCTGCAGAATTAGCAGCTCCTCGTCACCTGCCTCTTTCTCTTAAATCTTGTTCAAAAAAGTGATGACGCCGGCAGTAGCGTAGGTGGGAAGGGCGGTTTGCCTCTTCCTAGGTCTGTCCAACTTGACAGAACCCAGCTCTGCCCGGAGGCGCCACGTGTTGCTCATGACCGCGTAGGCCCTAAAATCTTCCAAGGAGCTGGTTTCCTGTTCTCAAGGGCCGCTTTTAGGCTCACCGAGGTGACTAATTTAAAGTTACTTTCGCTTTCAAACAAACAAACCCAACCCCCCTTTTTATTTTAGTGTTAGGGTTATAAGTCCCAAACTTGATTATCTCTTTTTAATAAAATAATGCTAAGGAAAGACACCACCACCACCCCCTTTCGGTTCCTCCCTCCATCCTTTTTCCTCATCCTCCATTCCCACCACCTCCCTCCCAAGCCTCCATCGTCGTCCCCCCCCCCCCGCCCTTATCTTTTTTTTTTCCAGTGCTGCCTTTCAAATGACTCTGTAGCAGAGTCATCTTTGAACTTCTGATCCTTGCGTCTTACTCCCAGTCGGTGCCATCTGTTAGTGAGTTCAAGACAGGCGCTCCACCAGCTGTGTTCCTGTACAATTCCTAAGGGGACTCTGAAAATTCTCATAACCATAAGGCACATTTATAAGTTAGGTGTGTTTTGTTAGTGACTTGACAGGGGTTGGAGAGATGGCTGAATGGTTAAGAGCACTGATTGCTTTTCCAGAGGACCCAGGTTCAATCCTAGCACCCACATGGCTGCTCACATCCATCTGTAACTCCAGTTCCAGGGGATCCAAGGCCCTCTTCTGGCCTCCATGGGTACCAGGCACATATGTGGTACACAGACATACATGCAGGCAAAACACACAAAAATTTTTTTAAACATTGAAGCATGTAGTTCATTTTATTTCACTTGTAAATCTATATTAAGCATTGAACAATAATTACATCTTAATTTCTTTCTTTCTTTTTTTTTTGATTTTTCGAGACAGGGTTTCTCTGTGTAGCCTTGGCTATCCTGGATTTGCTTTGTAGACCAGGCTGACCTTGAACTCACAACGATCCGCCTGCCTCTGCCTCCCAAGTGCTGGGATTAAAGGCACGTGCCACCACGCCCAGTGTTATTACATCTTAATTTCAATATTGCTTACAGATATGGTGTTAATACTGCGTTTTGGTTCATGACCTCAAAAGTGAATCAGCCACTGCTTTCCCGTTTAAAAAGAAGACGTTATTATGTAGGTGTATGTAGGTGTGCATGCCACAGTGTGTGAGAGAGAGAGTGTGTGTGTAGACAGCTTCGGGAGTTGGTTCTCTCCTCCTACCAGAGTCCCAGGGATCAAACTTGAGTCTCCAGGCTTGGTAACAAGTGTCTTTACCCATTCAGCCACCTCATCAGTCCCACATTTCACATTTTTAAAAGAGTGGACCAAAAAAAAAAAAAAAATTGAATATGTAACTGTGTTAATTTCTTTTTTTTAATTTTAATTTTTATTATTTTTGTGTGTGTGTGTGTGTGTGGTTTTTTTGAGACAGAGTCTCTCTGTGGAGCCTTGGCCATCCTGGACTCACTTTGTAGACCAGGCTGGCCTTGAACTCACAGCGATCCACCTGCCTCTGCCTCCCTAGTGCTGGGATTAAAGGCGTGTGCCACCACACCCGGCTTAAAAAAATTTTTTTTATGGGAAAATGGGGAAATAGAAGGATCCAGAGGGTCCTAGAAACCTGTGTTAATTTCTTTTCTTCTTCTTTTTTCTCCTCCTCCGCCTTCTTTTGTTTTTTCAAGACAGGGTTTCTCTGTGTAGCCTTGACTGTCCTGGACTCTCTTTGTAGACCAGGCTGCCGTTGAACTCATAGCAATCCACCTGCCTCTGCCTCCCAGGTGCACCAAGCCCTGCCCGCTAATTTCTTAAACATGGCAGATAATTACTATACAAGTTTAAATAGATGATTCCAGAGAAATATTAATGGTATAATTCCAATATTTTTTAAAAACTTATTCCTGGGTCTTCATGGCTTTACAGGTAAGTGCTTAACTATTTAGGAATGGGTTTCAAGTAAGAAGTTAGAATCTCTTAGTAGGTTACAGAATTATTTTGGTAGTTTGTGGCCAATATTAAGTAAGTAGGATATAGAGACTAGGACCGCATATGTCACAGAGTATGGAATATTAATTGCAAATCTTTTGTCTTAGTTGTACATTGAAGGAGAGATAAACCTGTTTTTTAGGATCCCAAGGGTAGGATCGGAATGGTCTTGTGAGATAACAGATTATGTTAATCTACTAGAAGACCGACCACCTTGTACGGGAGCTTGATTGTTGCCTGCTGAAAAGATCCCATGAACAGACTCTGGGAGGAGATATATATAAATGAGCCCAGAAGTGCAGGCGGGGCTTTTGGAGACTTGGGTAGTTTTGGCTGTTCATTGCTGCACTTGAGATGCTCATAGAGAGAACTGCTCCAGGGAAGGCTTCAGGGCTCCGGCTCCTGCTGAGGTTCCGGGTTCTGGTTACTCCAGGTCCCAGCAGAAGAAATCCTGCTGATTACACCAGGAGAATTACCCCTCAGAACTGATATCCTTATGGTTTTGTTATTGTGTTTGTTAATCCTCGTTCACTATTGTTTTGGTTAGTTGGGTTAATAGTGACATACACTCTGTTATTACGTTGTAATAAAATATATTGATTAAGAAGATTGAGCCTACAGTACATACTAAGGTAAGTAAATTAATTGTTCTTGCTTAGGTTCAGACAGTATATATACACATAGAAATCTCATGTATGCACATACATGTAAACTCTCCCTATATACATATACATTTGTATAAGTTTAGAATAATAAAACCTTGAGAGTCCCTCAGTGAACAAAACTATAACTAGAGTCATGGAGTAAGTTGGCTGTAAATTGTCTATAATAAAGTGGACTTGGATAGTCAAAGCAATATATGTATATGTATTACCATTAGGAAACTACAAGTGCTTGGAGGACATGGTGGCACATACCTTTAATTCCGGCACTTGGGAGGCAGTGGCAGGTCTGCCCTACATAGTTAATTCCAAATCAGGCAAGGCTACCGAGTGAGACTGTCTCAAGAAAAGTAAAAGCTATAAAAGCCTGTGGTTACATGAGGAGATGCGACATCAGTAGCCAAATAAAACATGCCTTTGCCTTCCTCACCTCCATCACTTCATCAAAATGTCTCCCCTGGAGTCAAGTGTTGGCACACACCTTTAATCCCAGCACTTGGGAGGCAGATCTCTGTGAATTCAAGGCTAGCTTGGTCTATGTATAGAAAATTCTAGGTTATCCGGGCACAGTGGCTCATGCCTGTAATCCCAGTGGAGGCAGAGGCAGGCAGATGTCTGTGAGTTCAAGGCTGGCCTGGTGTACAAAGTTAGTCCAGGACAGCCATGGCTATTACACAGAGAAACCCTGTCTGGACAAAAAAGCCAAACCAAGAAAACTCAAGGCTAGTCAGGGTTACATACTAAGACCGTAAGACCCTGTTTCCAGGGGAAAAAAAAAAACCCTCTCCAATATGTATAATTCTGAACCCAGTAGGCATATGTAGATTGTAATATCAGACAACATCTCATCCTTTCCCTTAGGTTCTTTGGTAAATTAATACTCTTACCTAGGTTCAGACGGACCTCTCCTGTCAAAGTAGACTTTTGTAAAATCGTTGGCTCTGTCTCCAAGTTGTCCTCCCTACTGCCTGAGTATGTCTAAAATGATACTCACGTTTTGTTCATGGTTGCTCATAGTGTCTGAAGTAATGAGAGAATTAGAGGCCTTGATATCCTAGAATCAACTGAGGCGGTTTTTCTCCAGAGAGGCCAATAATGAATGATCCATGCCTCCTGATAACCTGGTCCTGTGTCCCCACGGACACAGGTAGATAAGAGTCTGCCATTTCTGTTTTTTTTAGACTTATTCATTTAGTCTATATCTATGCAGGCCAGAAGAGGGCACTAGATCTCATTATAGATGATTGTGAGCCACCATGTGGTTGCTGGGAATTGAACTCAGGACCTGTGGAAGAGCAGACAGTGCTTTTAACAGCTGAGCCATCTCTCCAGCCCGGAGTCTGCCATTTGTAAGCCTCAGACTTTTGCATGTCTGTTGACTCTGAAATGAGGCTACTGTGTTGATGAGTCCCATGGAGACTTCCTGGGGACGGACAGAGGCCTGGCCTTCCAGCTATCCCTGCCAAAACATAGGTGTCATGTTTCCTACCCTTGCCACTGTCTGCAGCTGCATGAGACCCTAGATGCAGCCAGAAGAACCGTGTGAGCATACCCTGTCTATGCACAGAATTGTGAGAAATATTGTGACTCTAAAGCTATCACATTTATGGGTGACTTATTACCCCGAAGCTCCATGACTTACAGTGTGACCTGAAATTAATCACCCAGTCTTGAGATTCTATTTCTCCAGAATAAAGATTCATCCATCCCTTTAACAGACCTTTATTGAATATCTGGTATTGGGGCTGGTATGAAATAGATACGGTATCTGTGGTACCATGATGGGCACTCGAATGCTAGTGGTCATTCATCTTGCTTTTTGGGTAATTTTTGGTGTTGTAGTATTATTATTTTGAGACAAGTTCTTACTTACTTAAACTCTTGCTGGCCTGGAACTCACTATGTAGACCTGGCTGGCCTTAACTCACAGAGATCCAATTGCCTCTTCCTCCCAATGCTGGGATTAAAGGCGCACACCACCACACCCAGTGCATTTTTAAGATTAGTGGGTGCTTTAACAGTAGGTGCAAGATCTTTGTAATATTTTTTTCCTTTTTCTTTTTGTGACTTTGGTGTTCAAACTCAGCCTCACAGATGCTATGCAATTACTCCATCACTGCGCTGTTCCTCCTGCTCACTTTGTTGTTCCTTTGTCAATAAATAGCACAATATTTTATATATAGAATTTCCTAACACCGTTTTTTGGTTTTGTTTTTATTTTTCAAGACAGAGTTTCTTTGTGTAACAGAGCCTTGGCTGTCCTGTAGACCACGATGGCCTTGAACTCACAGAGATTCACCTGCCTCTGCCTCCCGAGTGCTGGAACTTAAGGCATGTGTCACCACACCTGGCTTCCTAATAGGATTGTTTTCACACCCTCCTGAATCCTTTTTTTTTTCTCCTAGACAGGGTTTCTGTGTGTAGCCTTGGCTGTCGTGGACTTGCTTTATAGACCAGGCTAGCCTCGAACTCACAGCAATCCACCTGCCTCTGCCTCCAGGGTGCTGGGACTAAAGGCGTGCGCCACCACACACAGCAGCCATAGGAAACACAAAGAGAATGTGAAAGACTACTACCAGAAATGGATGGAGGAGCAGGCCCAGAGCCTGGTTGACAAAACAACCACTGCGTTTTTAACAAGGAAAGACACCCCCAGGCCATGCTCTGCTCCTCTTCCTGCAGGGGACATGATCCCACCTGCCCCAGTCTCCCGGGTTCTTTGTCCTCGAATGCCGCCTGCACCCCACATGGGAGTCCCTCCGGTGATGCCGATGATGGGCCCTCCTCCTCCTGGGATGATGCCTGTGGGACCTGCTCCTGGAATGAGACCATCCATGAGATGTCACAAGCCCGTGATGCCTGGGCCTCCAATGGTGAGACCTCATGCTCACCCTATGATGGTGCTCACTCGGCCTGGTGTGACTTGGCCAGTCAGATAAGAGCAGAAAGGCCCGTTATCAGTTTTGTATTTCTTGTTCTGTTTCACCAGGAGATTGTGGTGCTGAGCCTGAGGGTTTTCTAACTGCACGACAAGAAAACTTTCCCTTTCCCAACAGAATAGTTTTGGAGGGGAGAAGTGGTATAAAAAAATTAATTTTCACTTATATTGTGAAATGTGAAAATAAAATTGTCAGCTGTTTTAATAATAGTAAAAAAAAAAAAAAAAAAAAAAAAAAAAGAATGGCCAGGTGGTGGTGGTATGTACCTTTGATCCCAGCACTCAGGAGGCAGAGGCAGGTGGCCTCTGTGAGTCTGAGGCCAGCCTGGTCTACAGAGTGAGTTTCAGGACAACCAAGCCAAGGCTACACAGAGAAACACTGTCTCACAAACTTATATATATTTTACTTTTGGATTTTGTTTTGTTTTTTGAGACAAGGCTCTCTGTGATAGCTTTGGTTATCCTGGACTCCCTTTGTAGACCAGGCTGGCCTTGAACTCACAGTTCCCTCTGCCTCTGCCTCCCGAGTGCTGGGATTAAAGGTGTGCGTCCTTGCACCCGGCTACTTTTTAAAAAAATGTTTTCTAGCACTTGGGAGGCAGAGGCGGGCAGAGTTTGAGGCCAGTCTGGTCTACAAAGGAAGTTCAAGACAGCCAGGGCTACCCACAGAAACCCTGTCTCGAAAAACCAAGCCAAACCAAACCAAACCAGTTTTCCTATGGACACTTTGAAAAGATGTTTCTTGTTCTGCGTGGTTACTGAATGCTGTGTGTTCCTGCTTCTTGTCATCCATATCTAAAAAACAAACAAATAAAAAACAAAAAATGGCATTTTTCACAACTTGATGCTGGGGACACAGTTATATCGCAGGTCTTGCTCCTCAGTCAGGTTTGAGTTGTGTCCTTAGCCATCAGTTATACTGTGGCATGGTTGTTAGGGTGTGGTGGCTGGGCCTGTGCAGCCAGCCTGTCCTTTTAGATGTGCTGGTCCCAGCCAGATGCACAGGCCTCTGTGGCCCCATGCTGTTCGGTGTCTGCGCCCTTCTGAGGCCTGTGCTTGAGACCCTTCTGCTTCCTTGGGGACTTATCACCAAGGCCACATCTTTCACTTTGAAGCTTCAGGCCAAGTGGTCTTTATCCAAAATGTGAGGCAACCCCAGTGCTTTGCAGTCATTAAGTCCTGTTCTCATTCAAAGGGAAGGGCATTAGGCTGTGCCTCCTGAGAAGGTTACCTGAAGAATTTATAGTTAACAAAATTTTTTTATTCAAGCCAGGTGTGGTGGTGCTCATCTTTAATCCCAGAATGCAGGAGGCAGAAGAAAGCAGATTGATGTGACTTCAAGGCTAGCTTGGTCTACAAAGTGAGTCTAGGACAGCCAGTGAACCCTGTCTCCCCCCCCAAAAAAAAACCAAACCAAACAAACAAAAATAAAAAACTAAAAAAGAAACCAAAACAAAACCAAAATCCCACTAACAAACAAACAACCCCCCTCCCTTTTTTTGAATTCAGGGAGTTGTAGGAAAAAGCGCTTCTGAGAAGAGTCCACTGAAGATTTTCTGCTGAGGAAAGTGTCCTAGATGAGCAGCATTTCTGAGTGGGGCTCTGGTCTCTCCAGGCATGCTTTAGCTTTGAGCTTTAAGCCATAGGCACCTAGGCCTCCCTTCTTCCTCCTGTGTGGGTATGACTGCTCTTTGGAAAGGATCAGTCACAGCCATTCCACCTTTGTCTTTTAGCTAACTGTCAGTTTTGTATGTCAGCCTGGAGTTTTTACCTGCAGTCAACAGTGGTGGAGGTTCGTGGAGATAGAGGAACACTTTAAAAATCTAACTCTGGGGGCTGGAGAGATGGCTCAGAGGTTAAGAGCACTGACCACCCTTCCAAAAGCCATGAGTTCAATTCTCAGCAACTACTGGTGGCTCACAACCATCTATTAAAAAAAAAAAAAAAAATCTAACAAGTATCAGAGAAGGAAATTGCAAGGAAGTACCACAAGGTGGTGATATTTCATATGTTTTGTCAGTGAGAAAAATCACATCAAATTTGAAACTGCTTCTCGCAACTCTGTACCCTTTTCTCATACATGGAAGGAAGCCCCCAAATTCTCTGGTACTGAGTCCTACATATGTGTGGCAGCTTTTCCCACAGACTTAGACAAAGGACAACCTTAGGAAGATCATTGAGCCCAGAGGGCCCTGTCATTTGTGTCTGGCAGCTGGTTATAAGACAAAACATTTCTTTCATTTGATGTTGTGGTGTTCACCGCCTAGGCTGGAGGGTGGCTGTTCTCATCCATGCCTGTGGTACTGTTATCAATGAATACTTGGCACAATGTCTGACATGTTGACGCCTTGGTTGGTTGGTTGGTTGGGTTTTGCTTTCTTTTCTTACAGGGTTTCTCTGTGTAGCCTTGGCTGTCCTGGACTCGCCTTGTAGACCAGGCTGGCCTTGAACTCACAGAGATCTGCTTGCCTCTGCCTCCCAGAGTGCTAGGATTACGGGGGCGTGCCAACACTCCCGGCTGGCATGCTGTAGTCTTACATGCATCAATTTGTTAAGCTTCACAACACAATCTGAAAGTTGGACATATATGGTCTATTTCCCAGACATGGTTCAATGATAGAGGTCTCTCAATTAAAAAAAATTCAGTATGGGGGGCTTGGAGAGATGGCTCAGAGGTCGTGAGTTCAATTCCCAGCAACCATATGGGAGCTCACAATCATCTCTAATGAGATCTGGTGCCCTCTGCTGGCATGCAGGCACACATTCGGGCAGAATACTGTATAAATTTAAAAAAAATTTTTTTTCGTGTGTGTGTGTGTGTGTGTGTGTGTGTGTGTGTGTGTGTGTGTGTGTGTGTGTAGTGGGTGAATGTGTATGTTTTCTTTTTAAATTCTCCTTTTATACATTACATCCCAACTGCAGTGTCCCATCTTTCCACTTCCCCCACTCCCTTCCCTCCCCTCCCCTCTCCCTGTATTCACTCCTCCTCCATTCCCCACCCCTACCCCCACCCCCAGGCATATCAACGGAACATGGTATAACAAGTTACAATAAGACTAGGCACAAATCGTCATATCAAGACTGGATAGAAAGGGGCCCACAGATAGGCAAAAGAGTCAGAGATGCTCCCAACTCCCACTGTTGGGAGTCCCATAAGAATATCACGCTACATAACCATAGCATAGAGGCAGAGGTCCTAGCTCAGACCCAGACCAAGTTAATGTTTGTGCTTCAGCCTCTGTAAGCCCCTGTGATCCCTGCTTAGTTGATTTTGTGGACTGTGTTCTTGTGGTGTCTTCAACGCCCAACCCCCACTCCTGGGCTCCTACAATCCTTCCTCATCACCTTCTGGGGGCTCCTCTGGCTCTGCCTAGTGTTTGGCTGGAGACGCCCCCTCTGATGACAACTGAGCTGGGCACTGATGTATGAGAATAGCATTAGGAGTCATTTCGTTCATTTCTTTCTTTCTTCCTTTTTTTTCTTTTTTCTAGTAAGTCATGTTTGGCTCTATCCTGGGTCCCTGGGCTCTCCTGCTTGTGGTTTCTGGCCATCCAGGCAGTGCCAGGCATGGACTCCCTCTCATGGTGTGGGCCTCAAGTTGGACCAGTCACGGGTTGGCCACTCCCACAAGTTTTGTACCACCATCGCCCCAGCACATTTTGTAGACAGGACAGATGTAGGCCAAAGGTTGTGGCTGGGTGGATGTCCCAGTCCCACTGCTGGGAGCCTTGCCTGGTTATAGGAGATGGCCAGCTTGGGCTCTGTGTCCCCCATTGCTAGGGTCACTTTCATAGATTCCAGAGAGTTTCCACTGCACTAGGTTTCTACCCCAACAAATGTCCTTAATTCCAGTTGACTCTCCTAGTACTCTCTTCCTCCTTTCCCCACCCCCACCTGATCCCTCCTGTTCCCATCTCTACCCACCCCAGTGCATCCAAAAATCTATTCTATTTCCCCTTCCCAGGGAGGTCCATGCATCCCTCTTGAGCCCTCCTTGTGACTTAGCGTCTCTGGGTCTGTGGACTGTAACATGATTATTCTTTACTTAACAGCTAATATCCACTTCTAAGTGAGTGCATGCCGTGGGTCTGGATTACCTCAGGATTATTTTTGTTTCTAGTTCCATCCATTTGCCTGCAAACTTTATGGTGTCATTGGGTTTTTTGTTTGTTTGTTTGTTTTGTTTTGTTTTGTTTTGTTTTGTGACAGGGTTTCTCTGTGTGGCCTTAGCCGTCCCAGACTTGCTTTGTAGACCAGGCTGGCCTTGAACTCACAGAGATCCTCCTGCCTCTGCCTCCTGGAGTGCTGGGATTACAGGAGTGTGCCACTGTGTCTGGCTATGTCATTGTTTTTAATAGCTGAGTAATACTCCATTGTATAAATGTAGCAGAGTGCGTGTGTTTTCACATGTGTGTACATGTGTGCAAGGATGCACATACATGTAGAGGCCAGACATTGATGTTGGATGTCTTCTTTTATGGTTCCCCATTTGATTGCTTCTCTCTCTCTATATATATCTACCTATCTCTCTATCTACCTATCATCTATTTGAAACAGGGTCTCACTGTGCAGTCCTGAATGTCTTGGAACTTGCTTTGTAGTTCAGGCTGGCTTTGAACTCAGAGATCTGCCTGCCTCCACTTTATTTATTTATTTATTTATTTATTTATTTATTTATTTATTTATAGACAGGATCTGTCTACATAATCCTGGCTGTAGTGGAACTTAGTATGTAGACCAAGCTGGCCTTAAATCACAGAGATCTGCCTGCCTCTGCCTCCCCAGTGCTGGCATTAAAGCTGTACACCACCACCCGGGCACCACACTTTATTTTTTTTTGACACAGTGTTTCTCACTTGGAGCTCACAGATTTGGCTAGGCTGGCTGTGCCTCAACGCTCCAGGGATCCTCCCGCCTGCACCTTCCCAGCACTAAGATTATAGAATGTACCATCCCTCTCAGCCGAACTTGGACACACCGCGGACACTCTTCTGAGACGCCCTCCAGTGCCTTCGCTGTTTATATGCTAAACTTACCCCAGCTATGACCTGGGGGTTTTTCTCCTTCCTTTTTATATTTTCAAAAGGAATATTGTATTGAAGGAGACACTGGGTGGCATAACAGTGCAGATGCTATCTCCAATAGCAACCCGGCACTCAAAGAAAATCCCAGGTTACATTTGATAACACTCACATACCTGGTGATTTTTCCCTTGAAGATTGTACTTTAGTTTTTATTTCCTAGGAAATAAAATGGTAAGTTACTGTGTGCCTGTCCTTACAGTTTAAGGGCACCTTTTAGTAATGACATGTGAGATTTAAGGTGTCCTTGCTAATCATCATTGTCGACTTGACTGCGTCTGCAATCAAGCAAAACAAGCCACTGGGCACTCCTGTGAGATGTTCTTGGTTGGATTATTTGAAGTGGGAAGACCCGCCCTAAATCTGGGCACAGTACACTCTCTGGTGGCAGCCCAGGCCAGAGGAAGTAGAAGAAGGAGGCGTGGCTTTTGGCCTGCATCCCTTTGCTTTTGTTGGCATGTTCACCTATCCTGTTTCTGGGGCTGAGGTTAGAGCCAAGTTTTTCTGGTTTCTGGACTGAAGAGCACTGGCTCTCTGGAAAACCTCTAGGCCTGCAGCGCCAATCTGGGACTGCTGAGGCATTCAGCCTTGTGGGCAGACTGAGCCAGATGCTCGGCCTCACCAGTGTGAGACACATGGACCACATCTTATAAGACAACCTGGGAAACCCATATACGTAGTCTTTCATTCTTTCACGTGTTTCTTTAGAGAACTCTAATACACTCACCTATACACAGAGTTCAACCTGTTTATATTTATTTTGATTCTTGATGTTTTTATTGCTACCACATTTTTTATTTCTTTGCTTTTTCCTTTCCTTAAATATTTTATTGTGGGACTGGAGAGATGGCTTGGAGGTTAAGAGCATGGACTGTTCTTCCAGAGGTTCTGAGTTCAATTCCCAGCAACCACACAGTAGCTCACAACCACCTATAATGAGATCTGGTGCCCTCTTCTGGCCTGCAGGCGTACATGTAAGCAGAACACTGTATACATAATAAATAAATTTTAAAAAGAAAAACACATTTTAGTGTGTGTGTGTGTGTGTGTGTGTGTGTGTGTGTGTGAGAGAGAGAGAGAGAGAGAGAGAGAGAGCTTGAGTGCAGATGTGCCACGGTGAGCATGTGGAAGTCAGAGACAGCGTGTAGGAGTCAGTTCTCTCTCGTTATCATGTGAGGCCTGGGGATCACGCTCAGATCATCGTGTGTGTTGGCAAAGCGCTTTCACCCACTGAGCTACCTGCTGACCCATCCTTCCTGTTTTGCTGAGAAACAATAGAAAGATGGGAAAAATAGGGGGCACAAGGAGGGAAAGAAGCTCCTATCCTGGGATCTAATTTGCCTTTCTTACTCAGAGTGAAGAGACTTCAACACAACTGAGAAAACCACAAGTGCCTACAGATATGGTATATTTTCCTAAAGATATCTCAGAAAAGGGTGTTTAAAGCAACAGTTGATCTGTGCTGACTCAGAGTCAGCTGCTTCTAACCTTGAGCTTTACTTTATTAGTTCTCTCTCATCCCTAAATCTAAACAATGGCCTCCATCAAACATAAAGTGCCCCCTCCCTCCCTCCCTCCCTCCCTCTCTCTCTCTCTCCTTCTCTCTCACTCTCTCTCTCTCTCTCTCTCTCTCTCTCTCCTTCTCTCTCTCTCTCTCTCTCTCTCTCTCTCTGTCTCACTGTGTAGCTCTGCCTGGATCTGTGTTCACCAAGCTAATCTTGTTTTGTTTTGTTTTTGTTTTTCGAGACCAGGTTTCTCTGTGTAGCCCTGGCTGTCCTGGACTCACTTTGTAGACCAGGCTAGCCTCGAACTCACAGAGATCCACCTGCTTCTGCCTCCCAAGGGATTAAAAGCGTGCACCACCAGCTAATCTTGAACTCAGATATTAGCCTACCTCTGCCTGAAGAATGCTGGACTCAAAGGCATGTACCACCAGGCCCAGCCCTTTATTTTCTTTTAAAAATAAATAAATAAATGTATTTATTATTTGTGTATGTATGCCATGGTACATGTGTGGAGGTCAAATGACAACTTGTGAGAAATATTTCTCACATGCTTCCACCATGTAGGTTCCAGGGATTGAACTCAGGTCATCAGGATTGGTAGCAATCATCAGGATTGGCCTTTACTCGTTGCGCCATCTTTTTGTTTGTTTGTTTGTTTTGTTTTGTTTTCTTTCAGTTTTTTGAGACAGATTTTTTTTTAAAACATTGCTTTATTTATTCATGTACATTTGGTGTTTGGCCTATATGTATGTCTGTGTAAGGGAGTCGGATCCCCATGTAGGTGCTGGGAATTGAACCTGAGTCCTTTGGAAGGCAGCCAGTGCTCTTAACCGCTGAGCCAACTCTTCAGCCCCAGACAGGGTTTGCCTGTGTATCCTTGGCTGTCCTGGAACTATCTCTATAGACCACGCTGGCCTTGAACTCACAGAGATCCACCTGCCTACGTCCCAGGTGCTGAGATTAAAGGTGCATACCACCACTGTCGGGCTAAGTCAACTTTTTCTCTCTCATTCATTTTTGAGAGAGAGTCTCACTGTTGGCCTGGCTGGCTTGGAACTTGTTGTGTAGGCCTTAAGATCACCAGAGACCTTCCTGCCTTTGCCTTCCAAGTGCTGGGAATAAAAGAGGGTACTACCAGTTCAGTTGCATTGAGGCATCTTGGTAGCCCCATAATTTCATTTTTGAAAGAAACATTTTAAAATTAGAATTTCTTTCTTTCTTTCTTTCTTTCTTTCTTTCTTTCTTTCTTTCTTTCTTTCCTTCTTCTTCTTCTTCTTCTTATTATTATTATTATTATTATTATTATTATTATTATTATTATTATTATTATTATTTTGAGACTAGGTCACTATGTAGCCTTGGCTGTTCTAGAATTCACTATGTAGATCAGAATGGTATTATGGTTATTTTTATAAAACCATGTTTATCTCTCAGTTTCTGTCTTACCCTGGATGACATTAAAACAATTGAAATTCTATTATATTTGTCTAATAAGATTCCCAACACAATAACTGAGCAGTTATTACTGTATACTTATCTCTCTAAACTAATCTGCCTTCCTCTTTGCCGAAATTCCCAAGATGCATGTACTCTGTAGCTTTCCTGTTCCAGTATCTTCCGATGTCTCCTGGACCTCTGCCCAGGGCTAAATCCCCATCTCCTCCTCTAACCCCTCTTCCCCTGGCTGGCAGGAAGTCCAGCCCTATTCTCTCTCCTGCTCAGCAATTGCGGGGGGGGGGGGCAATTGAGGAGCACAAACAATCAAGACTTGGGTTATACATTAAGTACTTCCAATTTGAACTTCCAACTCTTGAAAATAACCCACAACACCACGGGACTTTCTTTCAAAATCTCCTGTGTAGGTCTCTCTGTCGTAATAAACTCAACCTTTCCTTTGCTCCCCAGACACAACATGGTTCTCTCTGGCCTGGGCGTGCTGTGTTCCAGACTGCAATCCTATCCTTCGTTTGTTAACAAACAGAATCCCCCTTACTGGAGGTTTCCCTCCACGGTTTTATGTGATGTTGACACGGCTTTATGGAGAGGTTCACAGGGAGAATAACCATGGTCTCCAGTCAATACCCAGGAGGAATTAAAGCATCCTGCCCAGAGCCATGTGCGTGAACCATTATGGGATTGTGCCTTCCAGCCCCATTTGCTGGCAATGCCCAGAGCTAGAGCAGCCTAGTAAGACATTCCAAGATTCTACTATGTGTGTGTGCATGGGGTGCACTTAAATATAGGTGTTCCTTCATGAACCTGGGCGTCCTAACTCAAGGGTTCTCTCCCCCACCTCTCTCTCTCTCTCTCTCTCTCTCTCTCTCTCTCTCTCTCTCTCTGCACTCATGCATACTCCAGTGTGTGCACATGATGTGGAGATCCATACCCAGTGCTTTCCTCCATCACTCTCTATTTTTTGAGACAGGATCACTACACTCTGAGAACACTGTTTGAACTAGACTGGGCAAGTCCCTAGGAGCTGTCTGTCTCCATGTCTCCTTGCCTGGAAGCCCTGGATTACAGACGCAGGCTAGTGCTCCTGACATTACCATGGCCTCTGGGGCTCAAACTCAGGTTCTCAAACTTTCACTGTAAGCTCTTTACTGATTAAGCTATCATTTCCCCATCCCCCCACCCCCAAAATTCTTAACCTGTAGACACCATTCACTCATAATAATATTTGATGTACTTTACTTACTTTCTTTTTGGATTTTTTGAGACAGGGTCTCACGATATAATCTTGGCTGGCCTGAAATTTGCTGTATAAACTAGATTGGCATTGAGCTTGATGCAAAACTCTCGCCTCTGCCTCCCAAGTGCCCAGAATTATAGGCATGTGCCACTGTGCCCAGCCCGTTTTAAGGCATCAGCTTAAGGACTCATTTGATGTATAGCAACAGAGAGCAGATATTTACCTTACATAAAATTATGCTTCCTCAAAACAGGTAATTTATTTGGTTTAAAAGAAAATAGGCATGTATGTATATTGTTAACTGCCAGAGGTCCAACAGTAACAGGCTGATGGCTCAAGAGGTGCCCCCTCCCCACTTGTTCTCTTTTCTGAGTTAGCATTATCCGCGAGAGATGGTGCTGGAGGCCTGGGAGCTGCTGTGGACTTTGCTGGCTGGCGTGGGTTAGACTGCCCGAGTTCCTGGGCTGATGATTTCTTAGGTAAGCGTGCAGCCAGAACGATGTTTGTCCCCAGGAGGCAATGTGTGACTTGCGGGCACTGTCAACTCTGGAGGCTCGCTGGGGTTCCATGGAGGTCTTACTTTTGCGAGGATGGACTGAGGTGAGCTAACCCTGTTTCTCTTGCTCAGGCATCCACACTCCCATCCCATTGCAGCTTATGTGTGTGAAAACTGTTTTATTTATAACTCATGAGTAGCTGTGAAGTTTCTCGCTACTTGGACTTTGCCGGATGTATAGTATGAATGTGTGTGTGTGTGTGTGTGTGTGTGTGTGTGTGTGTGTGTGCTTCTATGGGAGCTCCAGGGGATTCTGTGATAGTTACAACAAAAGTAACGGCCAGAAGAAAGGCCTCCCTTCAGAAGACTCAGAGTCGTGGAGTGAGGTGCTCCCTTGGTGCTGGAGCTTTGCTGCTCACCTGGGTCTGGGAACATAGAGTAGAGGAAAGTACTGTCTAAGGAACATTTGGGGTTCCTAGTGAATCTTCAACTAAGATGTCCACCTTGCTAAGCCTTTGGCTCCTAGCAAAGCCTTCTCAGTGGCCTGGCTTCCCTGACTTATGCCTACTACGAGACAGTTTGCAAAGAACCACTATCTTCAAGGACCCTCATACAGGAAACAGATTGTCTAGTTCCTTTTAGGATTTGATGCACGAAAAACACTCCTGTCCTGAGCAACGGTCACGTGTTCTTCCTTTGGATCAGGAGGGTGGTGTTGGCTTTGTGTTCCTTTGTCTTGCTGCTAGGAGGCTCCGGTGCTGTTTCTCTGCTTAACTGGCATCAGCTTCCCTCAGGCTGGGTGCTGGGTGTCACTGATCTTCCTGCTGAGAGGACTTTGGCTCACCCACTTCTGTTTTCCTTGGCTTAGACCTGCCATTTGAACCATCTAGGCTCCTTTAGATGGGGCTGCTATCAGAACTGTGGGCTCCCCCGCAGCATAGCTCTGCTCAGGGGGCCTGCAGAAACTGGGTCCCAACATGTACAATGTGGAAAAAGTCCACACAGGGAGTCATGGCCGCCTCCCCGTCTCCCCAAGTCTGGAGCCAAGGGAAACCATTACTGTGTGGGGTTCCAGGGTTGTCTGAACAAGATATTGGGTGGGCCAGTTAGTTTGGGCAAGGTGTCAGTCAGCTCCTTGCTCTCCCCACATCAGGGGAAGCCTTTGCCCCTCCCTTGGGGTAGTAAACAAGGGCTGAAGAGCAAGGATTAAAGTTGACATGTTGCATGTGCCATAGAGGAACATGTATGTGTGTGAGGGAAGAAGGAAAGGGATGAACAAATCTGTATAGCCTGAGGATCAAGGCCAGGACTGGGAGACCTATAAAGGCTAGCCATCAGTTGTGAGGCCTCTGGGTTCTCTTTCCAGAAGCAGACCTGCCTGGGCAAGTCTGAGACTGGGCTTGGCCAGAATCTTGTCTGACTCTCGGTGGCTGAGATCCAACAAGGTGCCAGGAGGTGGGCTGTGAGGCCCTGCCGCCGTCAGTGCTGGAGGTGCTGGGACCCTGCGTTTTCTTGTCCAGGGTCTGGATTTGGCTGGGAGAGTGAGATGTGGGCTCTGGAAAACAAAGACAAGAAGAAAGATGTAGGAGGTTTTGTCTGTTTTCAGTTGGAGAGGTCTGGGGTTGCTCTCCTGTCTATGTAGATTCCAGTCCCATTTGGTGCTATGAGAGCCCCCATGGGCTGGTATGTTCTTGAATAGGAAGAGCTTTTGTCTGTTGGCTAGGGAACTAGAGTTTGAACTCTGGCCTAAGCTAGAGGCTTTTTGTTTGTTTTTTACATTTATTTTTAAAATGGTGTGTGTGTGTGTGTGTGTGTGTGTGTGTGTGTGTGTGTGTGTGTGTGTGCAGGTATCTGTGAGGAGGACAGGAGAAGTCACTGGGTCCCCCGGAGCTGGAGTTGCAGGAGTTGTGAGCCCCACAATGTGTATTCAGGGTGAACTTGTAGCATATGAAAGAACAGCAAGCGCTCTTCACTGCTGAGCCATCTCTCCAGCCACAAGGGTAGAGCTTTATTCTAGGTTTTCCAGAGTAAAAGTTGGGACAATAGTGACAGCAGCCTCTTGGGTGACAGCCAGGTCAACGCTGATGATGGAAGGGAAGAGGCTATGTAAACTCCCGGAAAACAGCACCATTTCCAGCTCTGTCACTCACTTATCTTTCTCTCTCTTGATTCTAAGACGAGGACATGCTCCTTCCTAAACTGAGTTCCTCCTTACGGAACAGAAGAGGCAACGTTCCTCCTATGGATGTTTTTTAAAGTTTTATTTATTTACATATATGAGTGCTCTCTGTCTGCATGTACACCTGCATGTCAAAAGAGGGCGTCAGATCCCAAAGTAGATGGTTGTGAGCCACCATGTGGTTGCTGGGAATTGAACTCAGGACCTCTGGAAGAGCAGACAGTGCTCTTTTTTTTTTTTTTTTTTTTTTTTCAAGACAAGGTCTTTCTGTGTTAGCCTTGGCTATCCTGGACTCGCTTTGTAGACCAGGCTGGCCTCCCCTCCTCTTCCTCCCCCTCCTCCTCTTCTTCTTCACCTCCTCCTCCTCCCCCATTTGTTTTGCTTTGTTTTTCCTGGGACAGGGCTTCTCTGTGTAGCCCTGGCTGCTCTGGAACTTGCTTTGTATAACAACCAGCCTGGCCTCGAACTCACAGAGATCCACTACCTCTGCCTCTGGAGTACTGGGATTAAAGGCATGCACCACCACTGCCCTGCAAAAGGTTTTAATTATTATTTATGTCTATGAGTGTTTTCCCTGCATGTTTGTGTGTGACGCATGTGCAGTGCCCATAGATGGCGGAAGACAGCATTGAACTGTGAGTTGCCATTGTAGGTGCTGGAAAGAGAACCTGATCCTTTGGAAGAGCAGCCAGTGCTTTAGCCTCTGAGCGAGCTACCTCTCCAACCCTAGCATGTCTCTTTTTAGAAGTTACAATCTATTACCTCTAGCATCTGTTTGCTAGTTTATTCTGTATGCCAGGAGTTCCACTGAGCACACTACATGCTCTGTTTCCACCATCCCACAAGGTAGGTTCTTCGCATTGCTAAATAATTGTCAGTGTCCTTATCAGAAACCCAGACCAGTCCAAATTCACATCATATATTCTTTATAACTCCCATGTGGACTTGAAAAAAAATGACTATCATGGAAGAAATTACCTTCCTTAGTAAGGTGTAGATGGGTGGCATTTTTAGAGCTGTTCTTAGGCATGTCCTCTGGATTTGTGACTGTGGCTCTTCCTTTGATGGATTTGTGGTTCTTCTCAACTTCACGGAGCTGCAGAAAAACAATGAATTATTTACAGCAGCGAGGGGCATGGGTGTCTGATGCTTCGAGCCCTGGATGATGAGAGGTGAGGGAGGAGGATGTGTTTGCAGCTCGGGTTCGCACAACACTTGAAGGCACATCTAACATCTAACCTTTATTTCAGTGTTCTCCTCTATGTGGGCAGGAGCCCGGCGAGGCTAACAGGAGGAGGTGTGGGTAGGGAACTGGCAACAGATACATAGTCAGTTCCAGAAACACAAGAGAGTGACAGGACTCAGGGATTATTAGAGCTTGTCTGTCTGTCTGTCTGTCTGTCTCTCTCTCTCTGTGTGTGTGTGTGTGTGTGTGTCTGCCTGTCTGTCCAGAGAGAACAGTCAGAGTTTCAGCTGGGCTGTTGAAAGAAGCTGCCTGTGTATCAAGGAGACTGAGGAGACATTTTAGGCTAAAGATCAGCAATATGTTGTTTGGTCATTTCTTTTAGTATTTATAGCATTAAGGTGTGTCCCCCCCCCCCCCCCGTGTGTTTGTGCAAATGCATGAGTGCTGGCACCTGACTCCAGAGCCTGTGAATACTAAGTGCTTTCTCTACCACTGTGCTGTCCCATCGGCCTCTCAAATATTCTCGTACTATATAGGCACGCAGTTGAACCCTACAGGGAGGGCTACTTCCTGCAGTACAGGTGCTTTGGGATTTGGCTTACAAGGAAACCACTGAAAGAACACAGCTGAGATCAGAGAACAAATCAGCAAGAAACAAGAATGCCGCCCTCGAGTTCAGGGTGTAGCTCCCGAGAGACTCACCGCTTGAATTTTCTTTCGCAGCTGGGCATTAGCTCTGGAAAGACTTTTTGAAACCGAGTTCAGATAGTAGATGGCCAGACTGAAAGAGAAAAGAGCGTTATTAGAAAATGATAAGAAGCCGGGCTGTGGTGGCGCACGCCTTTAATCTCAGCACTCGGGAGGCAGAGGCAAGTGGATTGTTGTGAGTTCAAGGCCAGCCTGGTCTACAAAGCAAGTCCAGGATAGGCAAGGCTACAGAGAAACCCTGTCTTAAACAAAAACAAACAAACAAACAAACAAACAAACAAGCAAACAGGAGAGACCAGTGGCATTGCCTGGAAGAGACCTGTCCAGCTGCCTGCAGGCTGAGTGACAAAGCTCCAGCTTTGTTAGGTGTCATCCATGCTGGTATGGGTTTTGGTGACTCACTCATCACTGAGCCATTTCTGTTCCTGTAAGTGACCCCACACCCCTACTCCTGTAAGTAACACTAATCAACTCACTGGTCCACATAGTTGGACTTTGGTGCTATACTTAGTGAGTAGAGTTTGTTCATACTTCCTCAGGACTAGTGCCATGCAACATTCGGTATTGTGGTCACGGTGACCCAACAGTAACACACCCAATGACTTCCAGCTAGCTCCAACTAAAGTTTCTAGAACTTCCCAAAGATAGTGAGTGCCGCCAGCTGGGGACCAAGCCTTCAGCAATGGTCCTGAGGAGATGCCTCCAAGTGTAACACACTCAGCTTCTGAGACATTCAGATCCCACAGCTCTTTGCTATTCCAATCAATCTGGCTGGTGGCAAATGCCCTAGACTCGTTACCCCTAGACAAGTAACTCTGGGGCACATTGTCATCCTTGGGGTTTTCAGAAAGATTTACAGGAGACCCATCCACATAGCCATATCCTTCAGTCTCCCTGCTTCCTGATAAACTACTTGTGTTTGGATCTGTCTCAAGGTCTACTTCTGGGGAATCCAGACTAACAGTAAAATGAAAACCCCTGTCCAGAAAGCCTCAGCTACAAGGAGAAGTTTCCACGAGGCAGAGCCGGGGGCCGTGGGTAACTTACAACATCAGCAGGATGGCTGGGATGATCAGGCCTGGATTGGCAAGGAATGCAAAGATCTTGCCCAGGAACTTTGGAAAATCATTTTCAATGGTCTCGTGGAGGACGTCATACATTCTGTTTTTCCCACTAGAGAGAGGACAGGACACGTTATAGTGTGTGCAAAGCTCCCGTGGTACACACAGTCATGTCCTTGACCTCATGGTTCCAAAGCTGCCACGCACCACTGCTTTTCTGAGAGAACCAGAGCTCCGCTCCGAATGGACCAAGAAAGAAGAGGCCAGGAGGAGCTGCCACTCTGGCTAGGATAGGCATCTGGGGCTGGCGAACAGTACCCACTAGCTTTCTGCCCTCAGATTCTCACAGACTCTCAAACTACACTGCTTTGATGTGTGTGACAGAAAAAGTGGATTTTCTCACACATTCTTTTTTCCTATAGGGAACACGGTCTTGCTATGCTGCCCGGTCTATTCCAGAACTCTAGGCCTCGAGTGGTGCTTCTACCTCAGTCTCCAAGTGGCTGGCACCATAGACATATGTCTCTGTGCCATACATCTGTATATGTTCTATGGGAAGAAAATTGTCTATGATTTAGTCATAAGACAATCATGGACTCCTCTGGGCTCCTTGGCCTGGAAGCAGTGCTCTAATGTGTTGAAAATGTCACAGAATCTCTAAAACATACAGTCAGTATTCCAGCCAGGAAACTGGGGTGTCCCAGGATGGGCTTCTGCACTAGTTACAGTAATAGGCTCATTTTTCCTCTAATTCTTTAGAATTATCATGAAGATTGACTCTAAAAGTGCTTCCCAGTGACACCTAGATCCTGGCAGCTCTTGAATAGTAATTTTGCTGTGAAGTAGACTTAAGTTTGAAGATTCTGGTTCAAATTCTTTTTTTGATAGAGCGCATGATCTATCTATCTACCTATCATCTATCTATCTATCTATCTATCTATCTATCTATCTATCGATCTATCATCCATTTTCTATTATCCACCCACCGATCTCTTGTCTATCTATGGGTGCATGTGTGTGCCTGTGCATATGGAGGTCTGGTGTTGGTGTCAGGAGTCTTTCTCAGATGTTCCTCTCCTTTATTTGAAACAGGTCTTTCAAACCCAGAGCTTAGCCAGTATGGCTAGTCTATGTAGCCAGCTTTCTCTGAGAATCCTTCAGAGGCTGGGGCTGCAGGGGAAGCCATACCTACCTGGTATTTATGGGGTCCTGGGGGGCCTGGCTTAAGCAGCAAGCATTTCAATGGTCAAGACATTTCCCCATGCTCTTTAAGACTGCAGTCATACCCTGCTTCTTTCCACTAGAGTTATCCCATCAAATGTGACCATTAAAATAACAGAAAAAGTAATTAAAGTGAAAATTTGCTTTTTAGACTAATATTTCAAGTGTCCACCCAGTATATTAGGAAGACTGTAATGGAAGAGTGGATATAAAGTGTTCTCACTGTTGCAAGTGCTGAGCTCTTCCCGCCCTCCCAATTAGGGTTTCTCTGTGTAGCCCTTGCTGTCCTGGAACTCACTTTATAGACCAGGCTCGCCTCGAACTCACAGAGATCTGCTTGCCTCTGCCTCCTCGAGTGCTGGGATTACAGATGTGCACCGCTGTGACCAGCTCTTTTTCTTCACTTTTTTTTTTTTTTGAAGTGTTGAGCTCTAATCTCTGGAGAAGCTGCTGAAAATTTCTTTGCTCTACTTCTCACATCGCTCTATAGGTAATAAGGCAGGATGCTAACACAGTTAGAGGGACAGCGAAAGCCAGCGGGTGCTGAGGATAGCACCGTTAAACTGTGTCCTGTAATGTAATAGTCAGCATGTTTAGTTTTCTCTGTGCAAAGATCAGATTGACATATCAATTTGTCCTCAGGGACAAATCAGCTTGTCACCTGTAAGCTAAAATAGTTTTCTTTTTACATTTTTTAAGTGGTTGGAAAAAAATCAAGTATAATACCTTGTGACATACAAAACCTGAAGTATGATTATTTTACGTTTCATTTCCCTGTCTATAAACTTTTGCTGGAGCATTGCTGTGCTCATTCATTGGTACAGTGTATATGGCTGAGCTATAATGCTGTATATCACACACACACACACACACACACACACACACACACACACATACATACATGCATGCATACACACACACACACACACATATAATGGCATACATATATTTTTTCCTATAATCACAGAGCCGAGCAGTTGCATCAGGGACCATGTGTGGCTGTTTCATCACTTGGCACTGCTGCGTTGCATGCCAGTGGCCCCAGCATTTGAGAAGCTGAGGCAGGAGGATCATGTAGACCTTGCCTGGGCTTTGCAAAGACACTCTGTCTCAACCAATCTGCAACATGTCATGACATTTGGTTTAATTTTTTTATTAGTAGTACATATAATGAAGAAATAATAAAAAAAAGGGAACTTGAAATATTATGTTTTTAAGTCAAGGCTGATGGTGGTTATTTTCTCTTTGAAGTGTTAATGTAGTGGCTGACATGACAATTTAGCATGCCAGTGGGTTAATGCAACATACATGCACTGTCTTACAGCTCTGAAGACCAGACACTGACAATGGCTCCATTGGGTTAACCTAAGCTGTTGTTAAGGCCACGATCTCTGAGGGAATCCACAGAGGAATACATTCTTCGTGTCCCTTGGCTCAAGTCCCCTTCTGTCATCTATAGGGCCAGTGTCAGGGATTTTCAAACCTTTCTCTGCCTTCACAGTCACCCTGACCTCTGTCCTTATTTGATGGTGTCTCTCACTTGTGACCTCACATCTTGGGCTGCTGTCATTCATGGTAGAAATTAAAGTGGGAGGGGCTGGAGAGATGGCTCAGAGGTTAAGAGCCCTGACTGCTCCTCCAGAGGTCATGAGTTCAATTCCTAGCAACCACACGGTGGCTCACAACTATCTGTAATGTGACGTGATGCCCTCTTCTGGCCTGCGGGTGTACATGCAGGCATAATAAAAATTAAAAAAAATTTTTTTAAAGAAAAGAAATTAAAGCGTGTGTGGATGCGTACAGAAGAGGTAATCCCAGGGACAGCCTTGCTTTCTGATAAGTTACTCTTCCATTAACTAATCCGGTTCCACAAGTGAGAACTCGCTCACAACCCTGATTGCTAGACCAATTTCATGAGAGAATGGCACTGCTGTTGTATAATTAATCACCATCTAACGTCCAGGCTTTGGCAAGTTGACATAATGGCAGGCGGATTTCAACATTAGTTTCAGAGGCAATGAATCATACTCAAGGCTTAGTAACTTTCGAAGTTTAAAATATGCACTATCGGGTGCCTTACAGATAGACAGTTATCCAATGCTTAGTGCAGTGCCTCCCACCTGATGGTGGCATTATAAGGACTAAATATGTTCCTCAGTAGTGACTGTCACAACCTAGGGTTAGAATGAATACCTTGGCTGCCTCCACATCACTACCTCTGCTTTCACTGGCAAGCATGTGGTCATTTGGGAGGCCCTTGGCACCTTCCTTCCTTTTTGTTTTCCTCCTTCTCGTCAATTGCAAACACTGCTGGTACAATCTCAACAAACCCAGACTGAGGCAGGAGGGTCAATCAAAGCCATCCTGTTTCCCTTATAAGTAAAAGAAAAACAAAACAAACAAAAACCCCTGAGCTGCAAACACAAACAAATGACTTGGGGACCCGTGGGCAGCTCTTCTCTCCCGTAACGGACACTGAAGTCCTTCCTCCTTGAATTCCACCTGCTATCAGATTGCTTATTCTCTTCTCTCAAAGATAAGTGAACTCATGAGGGAAGGAATTGAAACAGACACACATGCATCACGTTGTTATTCATATGAAAGTGAGCAGCACGCCTCAGAATTCTGAGTATAGTACATTGGTCTAAATCTGCTGCAGACGGCTAAAGACTTAGCTCACGGGCCACAGAAAACGCCTGAGCCCATAATCCAACATTCCTAGCTTCTGCCTTACTGTGTTCCTGATTCACACACCTGGATATACGCACACTGAATAGCTTATAAGCTGCTTTGGAGAGAGCAGATCAAATATTGGCCAAGATGAAGCTCATGTCCACAGACTTGTTCTGTGGGCAGATGTAGAAGGCTTAAAAATTGGAATGAATGTTTAAGTGAAAGAAGTGGATGGTTCCAAATCAATGTTCAGGTTTTTATGAGGATCTGAAGAGCCTGTAATAATGGGCCGTGTTTTTCATGGTGACAGCTGGCTGAGGTGAGCAGCAACTGTCCTCAACTTGGGCGGAGCTCAGGCTTAACAGGGTCACAGATGGTCTTACTAAAGACCTACATGGTCCTCTAAGCACTTTACAAAGAACAACATATTAGATCCTTAAAACAGCCCAATGAGCTAAACTTTACCAGAATTTCCATCTTTTAGGAAATGAACCTAAATGAGCTGGTCAGTGAGAGAGTAGCCTCTTAAATCTGCTCTCTACGGCAGGTGATTTTTCTGCAAGGACCCAAATGATTCCATTTTTAGCTGTGTAGGTAGGATGGTTTCCACTTCAACCACACAGTCCTACTGCCGCCATGAAGACACACCCAGTGCCCATGGGTATACGCAAACACAGCGATATGGCTGTGTTCCAATAAAACTTTATTCACAAAGCCAGCTGGTGTTTTGGTTTTGTTCCAAAGGGCATAGGCCACCACCTTCCATTGTGGTTGTATGCTATGTGCCGCTAACCACCTCAGTCATTTATGTTGCCTGCTGGGCCCCCGTAGGCTTTTAGTGGGGTCCAAACCCTAACTTCTTCTCTGTGCAACTGAATTTCTGTGAGGTGGCTTTGAACTCTGAGTCTCCTTTGAACACTGACCACAAGGCAGCTATTTTCTTCCAGACACAGAGTAAACGCAGTGAGAGGGGAGAAGGCATCTCCTTGTGGAGCTTCTGTCCTTTGGGAGAAAGTAATACGATAAACAAGGAAAAGACGTAACATGTTTGATCTGTTTGCTTAGTGAGATGTGTTTGGATTCGAACTCAGGCTTCTACTGTCTCAGTTTTCTGAGTGCGGGGTTATAGCCGGGAGTCACCATGCCCAACCAGGAAACATGACTTTTTTTTTTTTTAAAGTTTTTTGAGACAGGGTTTCTTTGTGTATGCCTGGCTGTCCTAGACTCACTTTGTAGACCAGGCTGCCATAAAATTTACAGTGATCTGCCTGCCTCTGCCTCCTCCCGAGTGCTGGAATTAAGGCGTGCCCCACCACGCCCGGCACATGCTTTTTTTTTTTTTTGCGGGTAAAAAGGATATAAAAAGAAATAAATCCACTCTGTGTGTGTGTGTGTGTGTGTGTGTGTGTGTGTGTGTGTGTGTGTGTGCGCGCGTGCGCGTGCGTGCGCGCATTTCAGCTAGGAACTCTAGCAAAGGCTCCTCTTTGTGGAGGCTGGAACCATGTTTCTTCCGTGAGTTTCGGGTGAGCTCTCTTTTCCTATGATCTAATGTAGGTTGCCAGGGACACCCAGGAAAGTAGATATGGCAAAAGGGACACAAATGTCAAGAAACAAACGTGACGCAGGCCAAGGAGCTATCTTTCCTGGGCACAGATGAACAGCCTGAGAATGTGGTGGTAATGTGTGTACCCAGGCTTTCTTAGGAAGAAGATGACTGAGTCTTTTTTCACATGATTGTTCCCTCACTCTGGCCTCTCTAGTCTCCTACAGCTTTCTACCCTGACTGCTACCTTCTCTTTTCTGTGTAGACTCTTTTTTTCTTTTTAGATGTATTTCTTTATTATGTATACAGTGTTCTGCCTGCATGTACAACTGCAGGCCAGAAGAGGGCACCAGATCTCATTAGAGATGCTTGTGAGCCACCATGTGGTTGCTGGGAATTGTACTCAGGACCTCTGGAAGAACAGCCAGTGCTCTTAACCCCTGAGCCATCTCTCCAGCCCCGCTGTGTAGACTTTTATTTGACCAGATCATGCTCTGACAGAACACCCCATTGAATACCTCCTCTAAGTTCTGTCAGCTTCAGGCCCATCTTAAGGTGAAAAGGAGACCATCAACTTTCCCCATGACACACTTGCATGCAGGGCTGGCCCTAGAGGCGGTGAGTGCACCCACTTTAGTCAGAGGAGATACTTGCTCTTGGGATCACGCAAGGGCTGTTCATGGCCCTTCACACTGCCTTACCCTGTTTCTTGTCTGGGATAGGTATTCATCAAGGGTGAGAACACTAGTTTATCCATGTTGACTTATTATAAGATTCTTGCGGAGGACACATAGAAAATTTCTAAATAAAAGAACTTCATAAAACAGTACCATGCTCCAAACACCTTTAGTTCTAGAATTTTTTTTTTAGGGAGTAGAGGGATTTGTTTGCAGTGGATCACATATTTATAAACATAATAGTCAATAAGGGTTATTGTTCGCTCTACCTCCTGATGTAACTGTATCCAATCTCCCAACAAACCTTCATTTCTAGCAGTGTTTTATAGAGCATGGGGGCCAAGTTGAGAGTCTCCATCAAGACCAGCTATACTTGATTCACATCTGGATGGAGGCTACAATATCCTCCATCATTTATCCTGTGCTAAGATAATCATAGGTGGCAGATTATCTACTGTTAGACAGTTATACTGGACCATCTAATACAGCAGCCAGCCTTTGTGGTTGTTAAAATCAAAATTAATTACGATGAAAAAACAATGAGAAATTAGCTTTCCCAGTTCTTCACGTCGAGCATTCAGTGGCTGCCTGCTACCACATGGAACACTTCCCTCCTTACAGAAAACTTGCTGAAGGGCTCCGATGGTTGACCCAAAGCTCCAAAGCCTCTCACTGGCTGGCATGAGAAACCACAACTAGCATTCTGACCCAGGAGAAGAACTGTCCCCAGCAACAAAGAGTGCACCTGAAGGGGCCACAGTCAAACGAGGGCGGAAGACACATGACGGTGTAGGCCACGGGCAGGAGGCTGAGGAAGAGCACCAGCAGCAGCAGGCCCATGTAGAAGTTGTTGGATCGGGAAGCTTTAAACACACGCTCGTGGGGCACGTTGCTGCTCATCACCGCCCAGCACTGGAAGTACATGGAGGTCAACAGGCGCAGGACATTGATGCCCACCAGTCCCGGAGCATAGAAGGAGCCCATCCTGAAAGGTCAGAAACAGGATACCTGGTCGACCAGGCAGCAGGAAAGGCAAGGGAAGGCTAGCAGAAGGTAACGGGATGGACTAGGGCCATGCAGTCAAGTTACTTTCCTGAAGGGCCTGAGAGCAGAGGCCTTCTGTTTACCCAAGACATTTGCTATCAGGACAGAAGCATCCAGTCCCCAAGAGAGGGAGCTAACTCTGGGCACTACTGGCTGGGACCCTAGCCAGGATTTTTATCACTGCTTGCCTAGGAAGCATCAGCAGATCACATGGTCTCTGGACCATGCTAGCCCGACTGGCAGACAGTGGTTTGCAGACATCTTTGCATCTCCAGAGGCTGACGTCATGCAGACTCGGGAGGAGGAAGTTCCTTCCTTCCTTCACCACCGTGCTCTTCTCCCCGCCCCCAGCACCTATGTTTCTCTTCTCCTTTCCCCTTTCTTCTTCTTTCTTCCTCTCTTCCTCTCTCTCTCCCCCTTTTCCTTCCTCTCCTCTCTCTCCCTGTTTCTACTTTCTCTGTAGCACACTGGTTAGCTAGAAAGTTCTCTGCTTCTCACGCTGGTCTGCTCGCTTAGTTTCCATCAGGAAGAGGGAGCTGGGAGAGGTGGGGGCATTTGCTGGTCCCCTCCAAGCTTGTTGAGAGACAACGTTGGAGGTTCTAGTTTTTTTTTTTTTTTTTCACTCTCCAAATTATATGTTCCTCAGATGGGAGAGAACACTCACCAGATCATTCCTTGGTTGAAGATCAAACCCAGCACATTTCCACTGATATCAAACTCGGCATATGAGGGCTGGAGAGAGAGAGCAAGAGGAAGAGGCGGGCGTGAGCTAGCAAACACCAGATGATACCAGCTAGATACTACCACAAATCAAGACAGCGTGCCCTAAAATGCCTGCCTGAGGTTCAGGGTCCTGGTTTGTTTTTGTATTGTTAATTTTCTTTTCTTTTCTTTTTTTTCGAGACCGGGTTTCCCTGTGCAGCCTTGGCTATCCTGAACTCAATATGTAGACCAGGCTGGCCTCGAACTCACAGCCATTCACCTGCCTCTGCCTCCCAAGTGCTGGGATTAAAGGTGTGCCCCACCACTGCCCAGCTATATTGTTAATTTTCAACACTGTCATTACATAGCTCACGCCGGCCTCAAATTTATGGCCATCCCTATGCCTCAACTTTTTAAACTCTGAGGTTAAAGCATCATACTCGGTAGTGGGATTTTGGTTCTTTAATAGGATTTCGACTTGTATTTATTTTGAGACATGGTTCTTGTAGCCCAGGCTGGCCTCTAAGATGTAACATAGCTAGAACTTCTGATTCTTTTGTCTACAACTCCTAAGTGCCAGGATTACAGGTGTGCGCTACCATACTAGGCTTATGCAGTGCTGGGGATTGAACCCAGGACCTCTGGCATGCTAGGCAAGTGTCCTACCAACTGGACTATATCCCCATCCTTGCTTTCAACTTTTGAAGAAAAGTTTTGAAGTTTTTAATTTAATAATTAAAATTTTATGTGTATAGATGCTTTGCCTGAGCCTGTGTCTGTGCACCACGTATGTGTAGCGCCCTCAGAAGCCAGCAGAGGGCGTCAGATCCCCTGGAGCAGACACTGTCAGCTGCTGTGTGGGTGCTGGAAGATTAAGGCAGGTCCTCGCAAGAGCAACAGTGCTCTTAACTGCTCAACCATCTTCTCAGCCCCCAGAGTTTTGAAGTTATTAGAACTGGGGCTTTTTGCAACAAGAGCAGCAACAACAAATTGTGTTTTTACCTCTCCAGGCTGCAGCCTGATTCTTTGTCTTGGAGAGGAATTTATCTCCTAAGAATAAATTTCGTCAATGTTTTAATCAGAAATTTACCTCAAAATTATAATCAACGGAGAGAGCAATTGAAATTAATGAAATGCAAATAATGAGCTGAGAAACAAAGTGAGAAGACAGCTTTAAAACAAGCACAGAGGAAGTGTTCCCTACCTGCCCCCCTCCCCTGCCTCTAGTTCGACAAGAGTTTGCAGAAAGATCACAAACGACTTCGGATCTGAAGCTGATTATTTCATAGTTTGGTTCTCGATGGGTATTTGAAAGGACACCGAGCATGCGAGTGCCGAGTCCTCATGATGCCCTCAGGTCTGCTTCCAGTTTGTCTCCAGAGCGGAGACATGGACAACAGGTGTGAGGACAGTGAGAGGACAGGAGAGAGGGGGTGGCCAGCGAAGCATGCTGCAAAGGAGCAAAGATGCATAATTTACACGCCGGAGGGATGAATGTAAAACACTTAAAATTTAACTAATATTACAAAAACAGGTCTGGAGAGATGGCTCGGCGGTTAAGAGCACTCACTGCTCTTCCAGGGGACCCATGTTCAGTTCCCAGCACCTATATAGTCGGCTCACAAGAGATTGTAACTCCTGTACCAGGGAGTCCAGTGCCCTCTGGTCTCTGTGGGAATTGCAAGCATTTGACGCACATACATTCACATAGGTGTACAAACATGTACATAAAATCAATCAATCTTAAAAACAAACAAAACCCCCAAATAGTTTAAAAAAAAATCCTCATCTACTGTTTTTGGTGTCCTGCTCAGAATGACATTTTCTCACTCCCAAGATTATAAGTGTATAAATGTATTTTAAGTGAAAATCTTGATTTATGTTTCCATTTTCAAGCTAGGTGTCATGGGATATGCCTATAATCCCAGCACTATGGAGGCTGGACAGGGGGATTGCTGTGAGTTTGAGGCTATCCTGGGTTACGTGACCAGAGATACACAGAAAGACCTTGTCTCAAAACAAAACAAACAAAACCCCAAATCTCCTCCCCTAAAGTCTTTGATGCCCCTATAATTAATTTATTTAGGTGAAGTGAAGGATATGGTTCTCTCCCCATCCACAGATCATTTTTATAAAGGTTTTTGTCTTTTTGAGACAGGGTTTCTTTACGTAGCCCTGGTTGTACCAGACTCACTTTGTAGACCATGCTGGCCTCAAACTCACAGCGATCCGCCTGCCTATGCCTCCCGAGTGCTGGGATTAAAGGCGTGTGCCACCACGCCTGGCTAAAAAACGTTTTCAAAAACATTTTATTTATTTATATTGCCTACATACATGTTTGTGCACCATGTGTGTGTCCGGTGCCCTCAGAGACCAGAAGTGGGTGTCCGATCCGCTGGGACTGGTGTTACAGACAGTTGTGAGCTACCATGTGGATTCTGGGAATTGAACCGAGGTCTTCTGGAAGAGCAG
Source organism: Acomys russatus (assembly GCF_903995435.1). Taxonomy (NCBI): domain Eukaryota; kingdom Metazoa; phylum Chordata; class Mammalia; order Rodentia; family Muridae; genus Acomys; species Acomys russatus. The sequence goes on along the minus strand of NC_067140.1, from coordinate 66,092,537 downwards.
CCAGTGCTCTTAACCAGCGAGCCATCTCTCCAGCCCTTATAAGCTCATTTTTTATATAACACTTCGTTTCCTTATGGATTTGAAAAAACGGCTTTATAATAAATGGCTTTCCCCTATAGCTTATAGCCTGTTCCATTGGCATGCTTATTCCAATTCCAGTTTTAGTTATTGCAGTGTCGTTATACTTTTCCTTTTTAGAACAGGGTCTCACTATATAACCCAGGCTAGCTCCTGATCCTCTCGCATTTTTTTTTGTATGTGAGTGTGATGCTTGGGCACGCGTGTACGTGTGTGTGTGTGTGTGTGTGTGTGTGTGTATGTGTGCGCGCGTGTGCACATATTTATCACTTTCTGCTTCATTTCTTTGAGACAAGGGCTTTCATGGAGCCTGAAGCTGGGCTGGCAGCCAGCAAACACCAATGATGCCCAGTGTTCATCTTACAGGTGTGCACATGATCCTGTGTAGCTTTCTTTTCTTTCTTTTCTTTTCTTTTTTTTTTTTTTTTAGACAGGGTTCCTTTGTGTAGCCCTGGCTGTCCTGGAATCCATTTGTATACCAAGCTGGCCTGGAACACACAGAGATCCTCCTGTCTCTGCCTCCTGAGTGTTGGGATTAAAGGCGTGTGCCTCTGTGCCTGGTGACCCGATATGGCTTTCCACATGGGTGCTGGGATCTGGGCTCAGGTCCTTGTGCTTGTAAAACAAGTGCTCAGACACACTGACCCATGTATCCAACTGCCAAGCCTGGCTTCATAGGATACCTCAATAGAGTGGTCGGTACAGACCCTTTTTATTTCCAAAGAGTTTTCGTAGCCAGCTGTGGTGGTGGCACGCCTTTGAACCCAGTACTCTGGGAGGCAGAGGCAGGTGGATCTCTGTGAGTTCAAGGCTAGCCTGGTCTACAAAGTGAGTCCAAGACAGCTGAGGCTGCACAGAGAAACGGTGTCTCGGAAAAAGAAAGAGTTTTCCTATATGTTTTACATGCTTAATTTTTTTTTTTTTAGCAGATTTTACTATAACATTGAGATCTTATAGAATTTAGAAATTAATTTGAAGACAGCAATCCTGTGTCTTCCTATCAAAGATGTCATCACTTTTTTTTTTTGTTTGTTTTGTTTTTGAGACAGAGTTTCTCTATGTAGCCCTGGCTGTGCTGGATTCACTTTGTAGACCAGGCTGACCTTGAACTCACAGCGATCCACCTGCCTCTGCCTCCCGAGTGCTGGGATTAAAGGCGTGCGCCACCACGCCTGGCCGATGTCATCACTTTTTAGCACAGCAGTCCTACATCATTTTTCTCAGGCACAGACACAAAGTTTTGCTGATGCCGAGGAGCTGTTGAATAGGCTTATTTAAAACATATGCAAGAAATCTGAACTGTGGCCCTTAGGTGTCAGGCACCTACAGGTCAGGGTGAGGGCGACATAGGTAACCAAGATATGGAGCCTTTCACCAGAAGTTCTGGTAAGTTCTTGCCCCAACATGGTTAATGAGAAGAATAATGAGATGTTGTGGATGAGATACGCACTGGGCCAGCGAGTGGGCCTGGCCTTCTGGCAATTCATAGAAGGTCATCGTAGGGAGAAAAGGGCACATGCTCAGTGTGAGCATTTTACCAGGTAGGTGGGGAAGGGGGGCTCTCAGGAGGAGGAGGAAGAAGAGGAGGAAGAGGAGGTAAGAGTCAAAGAGGCTTCCCAAAGCATGATCAGAAGTTAGGGAAAGGGCATGAGGCTCTTGGTTGGTCTGAGATTTCTGAAATATTTATCCATTCTGAGATTTCAGCTTTCCTCATGAGAGGTCTTTCAGGTTTTCTCCAGCAGGCATCTGCTTGGCCTTGGAGGATGTGCTCCACCCTTTCCCAAAGCTGAATGCTTTCACTTTCTTTAAAATATTTAAAAACCTGCCGGGCGTGGAGGCGCATGCCTTTAATCCCAGCACTCAGGAGGCAGAAGCAGGTAGATCACTGTGAGTTTGAGGCCAGCTTGTTCTACAAAGCGAGTCCAGGACAGCCGAGGCTAATACAGAGAAACCTTGTCTCGAAAAACCAAAACAAAAAACACAAAACAAAACAAAACACACACAAAAAAACCCTTTTTATTTCAATATTTTACGTGCATTGTGTTTTGCCCGCACGTGTGCTTATGTACCACATGAGTGCCCAATGCCCCTGGCGGCCAGAAGGGGATGTCAGATTCTGCGGAACTGGAGTTAGAGATGGTTGTGAGGTACTAAGTGGGTGCCATGAATGGAACCCAGCCAGTGCTCCTAACCACTGAGCCATCTCTTCAGCCCCTGCACCTCCATTTTCTAAATGACGGTCACAATGGGAAAAGGTGGAGCTGCTTCTGTGACTGCTAAGAGGACTCTTAAGCAAATATGATGAAACGCAACACTTCACAGAACAGAGACTTGCTTTAAGCATCCTCAGGAATGAAACGCACAAGGATGCACCTGAGCACAAACATCAGAGAGGGGGGTGCTAGCACCCGAGTGCAGACTATATGAAGAAACAGCTTACAAAGCCAGCCTCGAGGTCCCAGCACCAGCAGTGGTTCATGAACCGGACAAAACAAGCGCGGAGGAAATCCCCCACCAAGATGGTGAGGTACGTCACCAGCATGTCAGACACCGTCAGCCTCATAAACTCCTGCAGGGAGGAACACGGTAAAATTAGAGTGGCCGGATATGAACTTCTCTCCAACGATCAGAGCGATACAATACTCTCACCTGCTCACCCAAATCCATCAGTATGGCCTGGTTCTTCTCGGCAGAGTAATGGTCCAGAGAAAGGACCTCAGACTTTGGAGAAAGCTTAATTTAAGCTTCGTTTATACAAGTCATTAATTAAATAACGTTGGAATAATATCTGAACCTCTACGAATCAGTAATATCATGCTTGCTGAGTTACTGGGAAGCCTATCAGCCAAGTAGGCAAATTGCCTGGTTTATTAGTAGGGACCAGCGCCCCATACTTATCATTGCTAGAATCTGAAGGCTCACTCTTTGCTTTTGCCATCTGCTCTGATGTCCTGGTTGCCCCCACGAGGATTGGCTGTGACCATCAATTACTTCGGACAATACTTCCTACTAATCAAAAATGTTTTCTTGGTATGTAGAGAAAATAAACCAAAGGACCACATGGCAGAAACAAAAGGACAAAGCTTTCTCCACTTACATAGGGTGAATATAACTGATTGGGTTCTGTTTATTTGTTTGTTTGTTTAAGCTAGAAGGTAAACAACTCAAAATAGCTTCAGGAACTCCCTGAAACCTACCAGAAGCACAAGGCTCCTCCTTCCCAAAAGGAAGCAATAAAGACTGCTGAGCTGCAAAGAAGACTCTCAGACAAGCTAAGCTGCAAAGACCCCCAAGTCCAGCAGCTGCCCATAGGAAGCATAGACCAACTGAGGCACCTGGGAGGGACACTCTCTAACTTGTCAAACTGCCTGTAGGCTGTGCAGTGGGCTCCAGGTTCCCAGCTTTTGTGAGCTGTCACCCATGCTGGGGTGGGCTTCAGTGATGTAGCTGCCTTTGAATCGTTTCTGCTCTGGTGAAGTAACCCTTCACTTGCATTCCTATAAATAGCTTCCATAAAACCCATCGCTTCACCCGTCGGACTTTAGTGGTGTCTGTACTTTGGTCTACCCTGAGCGCCCTCTTTGGGGCGAGTAGCCATGTGTGTTGCATCTCCCCAGGAAATGTCTGGCCATCACAAGCTTAAAGACAGCAGATAGATGCGAGGTTCCAGGAGTCACAGGGTCTGCTCTATTCATCCTGGACCTTCCAAGCTGATTAGGAAATGCCTGCTTGATGGTCATTTGAGTTTTCAGGGTTATTTCCCAAACAGAAAGATCAAAGAAGGAACAAGAAAGGACTGAGAACAAGGGTCACCTTTTCGGAGAACGTGTCTACTCACAATGCCCACAGCTGTCTCCCAGCAAGAACCCCTGGGCACATCTGCAGGGTGTGGTGGTGGCCGGGGCACACTTTCATTCCCACCTGAGGAATTGTAATAGTTAAACAGGGTCCAGTGAGTGATGTTCTTGATCTTCTCCTCATTAGAAAGCTGGAAGAGAGCGTGGTGACGGGGAGTTGGAAGGAGGCACGGGTAGTTCAGCTGTTTCCATGGGAACAAGTAAAGATAGCTCCAACCCTGCCATCTGGCCTTTGCTTTACTCCTGGACAATCTTTTCAGAAACTATCCCCTCGGGCTTTCAATCCGCCAAGACAGGGTGCAGTGGGCTGACGCCCTTTGATCTTTTCCGGGGAGCTTCCCCCCCTCTAAGTTAGCATCCATCCAACCGCCCACCCGCCTACCCATCCATTCAGGGTCTAGTCTGTACATACAAGTCACTGGTGACACAAGAGTGAGCAAAAGGGTTTTCTCTCAGGAAGTCCACAGTCTAGCAAATAAACAGAGATGCACATTTAGAAAACAGGGAGACAAGAGCTGTGGCAAATTGTCTCTGGGGACCGAGGAACACCCACCTCAGGTAGTGGGGGAGCACAGAGGCTTCCTTCGAGGCAGTGACATCTGACACTAGCCAACTAGGCTCAGAGAACTATACCCCCAGAGGAAACTACAAGGCACAATAGGGTGGGGCAGTTTCTTGGGGGAAGGAGGGAAGCCAGAGAGGGTGGAAGGACTATGGACAGATGTTAGTCACTTGCATTGTTAGAACCTTCTAACAACTTCCTGTAACCAACCTCAGGGCAAAGTTCCTGCAGAATAGTAACAGGGGAGCAGTGAGGGAGAGGAGTGAGCAAGGCTCACCCTTCCCTCCACATTTCTTTCTTTAAAAAAAAATATTTTTTGCTTATTTATTATGTATACCGTGCACATCAGATCACATTACAGATGGTTGTGAGCCACCATGTGGTTGCTGGGAATTGAACTCAGGACCTCTGGAAGAGCAGTCAGTGCTCTTAACCGTTGAGCCATCTCTCCAGCCCTCCTTCCACATTCCTATTCTTTTCTCTGTTCTCCCTTCTCCAGCCACCCTGCAGTGCCCGGTTAGCACCAGCTCTTCCCTGAGCTTCTCCAGTAAGTGCTGATACTCCCCAGGCTGGGGATTCAGCTTCTCCTGCGCTCTGACCTGCTGCCTCAGACTTGCGCCCCATTGAAGCGTATTTCACAGTGTGTTGTAGCGAATGAGTCTGTCTCCTGACAAGGAGGGTGAAGCTGTTTGGACCAGGACCATGTCTAGTTCCCTGCCGTACCAGAGAGCTTAACACGCAAGTTTTCCACCACACGACTGACAAGCACTGATGAGCAGTTTGGCCAACCATGACCTATCACATCAGTGGGCGATTACTTGGTTATTGACTAGTGACGACAGCTGTGAAACATCATGGAAAAACCTGCATAAAAGTCCAAGAGTAGGGGCTGGAGAGATGGCTCAGAGGTTAAGAGCACTGACTGGTTCTCTAGAGGTCCTGAGTTCAATTCTCAGCGGAACCACACGGTGGCTCACAGCCATCTATAATGTGATCTGATGCCCTCTTTCGGCCTGCAGTTGTGCACACAGGCAGAGCACCGTACACATAAAAACAAATAAATAAATCTTTAACAAATATTTTTAAAAATGCAAGAGTACTAAATGATATAGATGTGATGTGGAAAACGCAGGAAAGAAACGTAGCAAATGTTTGCGACTGTGTCATTTCATTAGTAGGAATTATACATGGTAAAGTCATTATTTATAAAAGGGAACACAGTAGGCAGAAGTCACAGTGGAGTGCGTGGGCTTTACCTTAAGGCGGACGTCATCCATGAGAGCCAGGAGGAACGTGTAGAGGTTCCCCAGGAAGAGTGCAAAGATGCGCCCCAGCTGCCACTTCAGCCCAGTGCGCGGGTGGTAATTCTCCAGGCCAGCGATGGTTTCAAACAGAGGTGGGCAGAACATTCCAAGCAGAGACATCACGATCTCCACCTGAGACAGTGAAGAGAGGAGAGTTTTAAAATAAAGGATAAACGAAGACAGAAGTTAAGAACTTTAGAAAAACAAAAAATATCAGATAGACAAAGACTCGGAAAAGTCTACAAAAAAGCCAAAACTCTAAAATCATAACTCAATAACTCACTCTTTAAATATGAAACAAAACATAATGACCCAAATTAAGAATTCAGAATGCATATCCTATCTAGCAGAGAATATCAACCCAGAATAACATACCACAATTTAGCCTAGTGAAGTTAGTGAGCTAAAAAAAAGAAAAAAAGAAAAAAAGAAAAAAGAGAAGAAGAAGAAGAGGAAGAAGAAGAAGAAGAAGAGGAAGAAGAAGAAGAAGAAGAAGAAGAAGAAGAAGAAGAAGAAGAAGAAGAAGAAGAAGAAGAAGAAGAAGAAAACTCTTCTAGCAATAGGAACAATTGATTTGCCAGCTGTGGTGGTGCATGTCTTTAATCCTAGCACTTGAGAGGCAAAGGCAGATGGATCTCTGAGTTTGAGGCCAGCCTGGTTTACAGGACAGCCAGGGCTACATAGAGAAACAATGTCTCAGTACCCCCCAACCCAACGCACAAGGAGCAATTGATTTATAAGGAAAAGAAAATTAGAATACCATGTGTCTTTGAAAAATAATTAATTAATTTTTTATAAATGTGAGTGTTTTTGCCTGCATATGTATATGTGCATCCATGCATGCCTGGGTGCCTGCAGAAGCCAAAACACAGTGTTGGGTGGCGTCAGAGTGAGTTCGGTATTTTCCCTCACTTCTTGGCTTCATTGGAGATGCCCGTCTTACCTCATTCCTTTCATACCAGCTGACATTCTGCATTTTGGAGAATTCCTGAGACCTTTTCACCACAAAGTAAATGAGGTACCCGCTTCCACACAGACAGCAGAGGATGAGGAAGTTGGCCAGGACACGGAGAAATCTTGTCAAGTGGACATTTTCCTCTTTGTTACTCTCTTGTTCATCCACTATAGATTCCTTAGTATGTGAAAACGAGATGAGAATAACATCAGGCAAGGAACCCAGCCACCTATGGTTGTGGGATCCCTGAGAATATTTGTTTATATTTCAGTAAATAATTCAGAGGAGTTGTTGTAGTATCCCATAGAGAGTTACATATGATATATGTGTTTATATATATGCTCTTATTGTTGTCTTGGGTTTGGTTATTTTGTAATAATGAAATCTGAGATTTACTATGTGTTAGACCTAGTACTAAATATTATTTCTCAATCTAACAGTGAACCAATAGAACAGTTAATGTTACTGACTACACTGCATATATAAAGGCCCACAGTGGCGTCAATGAGCTACCTAGGGTTGGTTCAAATAAATTCAAATTAAGAAAAATTAATTAGTTTAATTTTTTAAAGGTATATAGATGTTTTGCCTGCATGTATGTCTGTGTACTACATGTATGCCTGGTGAGTGTAGAGGCCAGAAGAGGGTGTCAGGTCCCTGGGAACTGGAGTTATAGACATTTGTGAGCTGCCACGTGGGTTCTCAAGAGCAGGACCTCTGCAAGAGCAACCAGTGCTCTTCACCTCTGAGCCATCTCTCCAGCCCCTCAGATTAAAATTTTAATCTAGAGATTTAAAATACAGGAGTTGTCAAATATCCTATAAAATTCACACAGTAGGTATTGTTCGCCTTGCAGTCCATGTGTCTCTCTCACCACTCACCACCACCGTTATTAAATGAAAATAACCATAGACAATGTGTAAGTAAATGTGCATGATTTTGTTTCAATAAAGTTTTATTTACAAAACTATCCAACAGTCTGGATTTGGTCCCCAAGCTATATTTTGCCAATTCCTATTCTTAGGGTTTCTTAATGTTGAGTGCTGTTGTTTGTCTTTCTGTTTGTTTGTTTGTTTATTTGTTTTGTTCTCTCTCTCTCATTAGGAGAAGTCTTAATTTAGTGCTAGACATTTATGTTTGGGACATTGTTATAAATATAACTTAAAATCAGTTTATTTGTTTTCTGTTTTCTGTTAGTATAAAATACAGTTGATTGCTATGCTTGTGTCCTGCATGGGGAAGTCTATGAAGACATGAGCAGTCCCAGGCGGACTGGGATGGGTAAACGTGGTCTCCTGGACTGTGTGCTTGGGAGGAGGCCTCTCTACCACTCACCGCTTACTGTGTTCACGCTGAGGTTTAGCTCACTCATCAGGCAGGCAGTGTATGTTAGCTCACAGACGCCTCACAGCCACCCTGTTATGTGCAGGAGGCCCAGAGGCTCTTGTGCGCACAGGCAAGCACTAGGAAAACTGGAGATTTTACACACAGAGGGTTGTCTCTTCACAAGGAGAGATGTATAGCCTGCTTTCTGCCCAGAAGGCTGGGAGCAGACATGGTTAACAGTCTGGTGATGTTTGCGGTACCTGTATGACCGACACCACACTATATCCTTGTCTGGATGCTTGGGGTGTCACAAGCTACAGAACCCATCTTGGAAGACACCACATTGACTTTCAAAGAGCGTAGTCTTGTTTTAAGCTTTATTATGCACTTGGGATTGAATTATTTATCATCAGGGGGAAAAATGTCTTAACTGTGCTGCCTTTACATATGCCTAAAATAAACTCCTCAGGGTCAGAATCTTGAAGTTTGCACCAACACCAGCTACTGAGCTGTGCTGAACCAGACATCCTTCTTGCCTCATGTGGATCTTGGCTCTGCTGGCCTTGGTTGTCATAGAGGCTACCCATAGTATGTGTATTACCTCTGCTTTTAGTAAAAAATGCTTTATTCCTGATTATTTTCAGTGCTTCGTAGGCAAGGCGTGACCCTTGGTCTGGTCTAGAGAAAGAGTCACAGCCACTCCAGCCTTCTCTGCCCATGGCTGCAGCTGGCCACAGCCCACTTGCTGAGAGGAGAGGCCAGAGCTGAATTGGCTCCCCATCCACCCACCGCCAGGCGAACAGGACCTGGGCACAACAAACCCGTTTACTGAGTAGTGAGTTCAAATCCTTTCCTGACTGTGAGCTGAAGACCGTTCTTCCCCCCAGGTAGGGCTGGGCTAGCGAGGGAAAGTGAAAGGAGAGCTAAACACAACAGATGCACAGCAAGGGCTAAGTCATTGGCAAAGAGTCTGTCAAGTCAGCCGGGAGAAATACTGAACCATCAAGGTCTTGGAGTGGAAGCCAGGTATAGTGGGCCACTCCTCTGATCCCAGCACTCAGGAAGCCGAGGCAGGAGAATCACAAGTTCAAGGCCATCCTGGGATACATAATGAGACCCCTGTCTCAAAGGCTTGTAGTTGTTTTCACAGCCACAGAGGTACAATATAACACGTGACGTCTCCATGAATGGCTGCCTCTATTCAGTTATTTCCTGTCTGGTTCATGCTGCCTTGACGGAGACACGGTCTTGCTGTATAAATAGCCCAGCCTGGCCTCTCACTCCTGATCCTCCTACCTTCATTCCCGAGTGTCAGGACGGCGAGTGTTTACCACACTCTGGTCAGGTTTTTTATTTTGGCTGAACTGTATTTCCCCAGCCCACTTCAGATTCCTTGTGAACAAAATAATGAGGACTGTAAGAGACACAGACTGTAAGAAACACAGTGTTGGGCTGGAGAGATGGCGCAGAGGTTAAGAGCACTGTTTGGTCTTCCAGAGGTCCTGAGTTCAAGTCCCAGCAACCACATGGTGGCTCACAAACCATCTAAAATGTGATCTAATGCCCTCTTCTGGCCGGGAGGTGTACATGCAGGCAGAGCATTGTATATGTACATTCATATATGTAAACATGATAAAGAAACACAATGTTAATTCTTTCATTTCCACACCCTTAAATGGGTGTCCACATCATTAAATGGGTGTCCTAGTACTTAGAGAACCTTAAAAAAACAAACAGGCAACCTAAACAACAACAACAACAACGCTAACCAATCACATAAGAATCCTAAAGGCCCTCCCTGGGCAGTACAGTTTTAAAGCTCCTTAGACAGCTGTGGCACATAGAGAAGGCTGACATGCATTGTCCCCAATGAATCCTTCCACGAATTCCACCAGAACGCAGGATCGCGAGGGAAAAGGCAGGGCCAGACTTGAGAAGTCAGGATTTTCTGCCACGTAAGAAGATTCCTAGCGTGCCGCTGCCATGAACGGCTTTTTAGAAGGGGTGTGTACTAATGCCCTGCCTCTCAGAGATTATTTGGAGACCCCGTTTCCCCTCACCCAGTCAGGGGGAGCTTCCCAGTAGGCAGAGGGACCCGGAAGTTCCCTCTGGAAGGAGGAGCAGCCCCAGGGCCACTACCTTGAAGCTGGTGGTGATGGAGACATATTTGTTGTCAGCTGTCTCTGAATTCCCAATGAGGTAGTCCCAGCTGGTGAACATCTTGAAGCTGAAGATGAAACTGTCACTGTCCCCTTCACTGGAACTCCCCTGGGTGTTGCTGGCCATCCTGGAGGACATACGGTCGCTGTTGTTACATCTGTCTCTTTGCTGCTACATCAGCCAATGGCATCCTTGGCCTAAGTCAGCCTTGGGCCCAAGGACAGGATGGGATCCAGTGAAGGGACAAGCCAGGGAGGGAACGTTAGCTAGGACAGTTTTGATTACATCAGAGAACTGTTCTCCCAAAATTCGGAGTTCCCTGCAAGCAGCCATGGTGTTAGTTAGGTGACGAGTCTGTAAGACAGAGGACAGCTCACTATGTTTTCTGTCCTTGCATTAGATTTCTTGAGGGTTGACTCAGTTGGGTCAAGTCAGTCTGGGTCTCAGTCTGCAAACCTGGGAACCCTGTTCTCAAACAGAAATGGGTTTAAGTTACCTAACTTTCATGGCTAGAGCTACGCATTGGTTTTTTTTTTTTTTTTTTCTGGAATAAAACTCAGCAACTTGGGCAGAGATGGCTCAGCTGTTAAAAGCACTTGTTGCTCTTGCAGAGGACCCAGGTTCGATTCCCAGCACCCACACGGCGGTTCACAATTGTCTATAACTGCAGATCCGGGGGATCTGATAACCTCTTCTGACCTTGCCGGGCACCAGGCATACATGTGGTAGATGTACGTACATGTAGGCAAGAAACACTCATATACATAAAATAAAACAGATATTTAATAGAAACTCAGTAATTCTTGAGGATGTTGCATAGTTGATCTGGTTAATACACCCTTCAGCAGGCTTGGATGGAAATACCTCATCTTCCTTGATGGCTGCCTGTTCTGTCCTACCTGACCCAGCCTCTCTCTACACCCTCGTGCTCAGCCCCATGGAAACCATAGAATTCTAGCCATGAATTTCACCAGATGATGTGGGGTTTTCTGCTCCTCCCTAATTCTATCTTGCCTGTTGTCTGTTTTGGACTTGCTGTTCCACCGGGCCTCGGTATTTTTGCCTCATCACAGAAACATGCAATATTTTTGGACTGAGCTAATTTTTCTTCAAAGAACATGAATTAAGAGGAACAGATAAAGTTGGGGGAGGTAGACTCATTGTTAGAGCTTGTCGGGGCTCCTAGCCCTTGGGTGTGTCTACCACTGCAGGGGAGGTGGAGGCAGGGGGATCTCCAGAGCTCACTGGCCAGCTAGTACAGCTGAATTGATAAACTTCAGGTTCAGCGAGAATAAGACAGAGAGCAATTGAGGAGTACATACATGTACATAAAAAAAAAAAAAAAAGAGGCACCAGCATATAAAGGCCAGTTTTGACTACAGGAAGGTAGAACTGTGGCTAGAGAGGCTGCCGTGATTAACCACAGACATACAAATCCTTTTGCTATATCTTTGTAAATGACAGGACTGGCACCTTCTTTGGTTCTTCTGAAGAGACTGGGCCCTGGAGAAAGGCAGAAACAGACCTGCAAACACCCAGCCACCTTATCTGGCTTCCACACGCCCTCTTAAGCTGCAGTAGCCTTTTGCTGGTTAGGGGAAACTGGATGGGCTACGTAGATAGGAATTCTAGAATCATTTGCTGCCTTTGGGTCTTTGCATGCGTGCCTTTTCTGCTTATGCTTTACACTTCAAACTTAGCATAACTGTCCTCTGCCTTATTTAAAGGCGCTTCATTTCATAACGTTCACTTCCCAGAGCTTCACATATTATCTGGCTTATTACATATTTTTCATCATCTGCATTAGCTTGATATGATCACTAATCCTAATTGTCAACTTGACAAGCTCCAGAATCGCCTAGGAGACACACCTCTGGATGAGCTGCTGTGGGGTTATCTAGATTAGGGTAGTAGAGTTGGGAAGACTCAAAAGCTGAGGCGACTATCCGTCATCACTCTCTGCTTCCTGACTGTGGAGGCAACGTGGCCAGGTGCCTCAAGCTCCTGCCACCAGAGCTTCCCAGGCACGATGGACTGTGCCTAGAACTGCGAGCCCAAATAAGCCCTTTCTCTCTTAAGTTGCCTTTGTCAGTAACCATGTCACAGCCATAACACAAGGAACTAGGAGACTTGTAGAGTTGGTTGTTTGCTTCCTCTTGAGGATTATCATAAGAGTAAGGCTGCACAGAGGAGTCAGAGGAGAGTTGTTTGAATGATGAAAGATCAAACCTCGCAAGCAAGACACTTACGACCTAATGACGATCATCAGACTGTAGCCAAACACGCTGACGCCCACCATAAAGTAAGCCATGGGCAGCCTGTACCTCAGCCACCCGATGGTCCTCTGGTTATTGTAGTAGCCATAGAAGAGAGCTGAATATTTGATGTAGCCCTGTAGGAAAGACATCCAAAGTCTCTGGGATGATAACCTCAGAGGAGACTAATTGCACACTGCCATTCTATCAGGGATTTCTGTCCAGCATTTTAAAACAAGCCTACGGAGAGGAAGCATCTAACTGTTCAATTCATAGTGTCTCCAGAAGCCACCCGCCGCCATTACCCAGCCCTTCGCCATTCCTCCACTGCACAGAGTGCGTGGAGATTCGGGAAGGAGAGGCCAGTGTGTGTATGCGTGTGAGCATGTGTGAGCACATGTGCCCAGCGTGAGCATTCAAGAATGCATAGCTCCGAGTCTATTGTATTAAATAGTCATGTTCTTAATGTGTCAGAAATAGACAAGAGTCTGTGGAGTTTCATAACATTTCAAAATGACCCCAGACAACCTAAACCTCACATTTGGTTTTGTTTTAATTCGTGTGTGTGTGTGTGTGTGTATGTGTGTAGATGCACATGTGCCACAGTACACATGTGGGGGTCAGAGGACAACCCATGGGAATCAGTTATCTCCTTCTACATGTGGGTTTTGGGGTTCTAACCCAGGCTGTCAGTGTCAGGCAAGCCTGCCTACCCTCTGAGCTATCTCATCTGTTTTATTTTTGACTTTTAAGTGTTCTTGGATTTAGTAATGAGTAAACTTTTAAAATATATAGTACTAGTTTAGGTTTTTAGTGCTTTTTATATTTCTTTGCTGAACACAACATAAAGAACTGTTGTTGAATGAGTTCCCTTTGCTTTTGGTAGGGAAGAGATTTCAACAGGGATTCCTGGGTAAGAAAGAGTAAAGAAAATCCCTGGCAGCAGTGTGGCTGGGAACCATGGGAAATTACCGCACCCTGTCGTTACTCATTACTGAGGAGACTCAAGTTTGACTCTGTAGTTGGAGGATGCCAGGCCCATGGCCTGTTGTAGGCAGCACTGTTGCCAGGCTGTGTGACCCCAGGGACCCTTTGAAGCTACAGATGAGAGGCATGGAGGATGAGGACTGATAAAAGATGGAAGAAGATGCCAGGGAGAGGCCCATCAGCAGGGTGGTGAGACTAGCCTGTTGTGTGCACAGAGACATCCCTGACGTGATAATATGGGGCACTGACACACAGTCGGAGGCACACAGTTCTTTTGTAAGCCCATTGAAGAGCACTGGCTTTAATTCCACTGGGAATTGGAAGCAAGGAATAGCTCATGTAGGAGAGGAACACGCTGCAATCTGCATTTTAGGATGTTCACTCTGGCAGCCCAGGAAATGGAGATGTTAACCCCCACCTCCCCCCACGCACACAGCAGGCAGGATGTCCTAACAGTAGCCCTGATCAAATGGGCACAGCACAGATGTAAGGGGGTGGGAAAGGGTCATAGCTGAAGAAAGTATCACTTTTCAACAACTAAATGCAACATTCACATTACCCACTTACATATAGGATGTTTTCTTAGGGATTCTGGATGAAATAAAGGATAAAGAGAAGCGCTGGGAGCAGTGAGTCTGAGAGCAGTGAGGCTGGGAACAGTGTGGCTGGGAGCAGTGTGGCTGTGGCTGGGAGCAGTGTGGCTGGGAGCAGTGAGGCTGGGAGCAGTGAGGCTGAGAGCAGTGAGGCTGGGAGCATTGAGGCTGGGAACAGTGTGGCTGTGGCTGGGAGCAGTGAGGCTTGGGAGCATTGAGGCTGGGAGCAGTGTGGCTGGGAGCAGTAAGGCTGGGAGCAGTAAGGCTGGGAGCAGTAAGGCTGGGAGCAGTGTGGCTGGAGCAATGAGGCTGGATATCCAGGGAAATTACTCCAATTTGCTGTCACCGATTTCTGAGGGGTCTGCCATTTGACTTTGAGAGTGAGGGACATCAGCTTTATAATCAGAAAATGGAGGTGCGTTGATACCATGGTTTGTACCTCAAAATCCCAGAGGACAGAGAAGTCCATGGCTCGCTCTTCCTCGGCTCGAGGCACCGTCTTTCTGGGTATACTTCCATAGGGCATACCCATCAGCACCTCGCGTGGGAACAGAGGAGTAAGTGGAGAAAATGCAAACTGTAATCATAAACATATTAACAAATTCCTTGTCCTTCTGTCAGCTGAGCCTCACTCACACCCTGACTACGAGAAAGATCAGAACTTGATCAGATTTATACACTGAGATAGGATGGATTGGCTTTTCAAAAAATATTTATTTTCTATTTGTGTGTGCATGTGTGTGTGTGTGTGTGTGTGTGTGTGTGTGTTTGTCTGTCTGTCTGTGTGAGTATATGGGGCACCTGAGGAGGTCAGAAGAGGATGAGAGGTTCCCTGGAGCTGAAGTCACCGGTGGTTGTGAGCCACCTGACCTGAGAGAGCTCCAGTCCTCCCGAAGAGCCGACCCTGCTCTACCAGCTAAGCCAATTCCTCCAGACCCTAGATTGGCTTTGTAAAAAAGGGGGTTCATTTTTTTTTTTTTTTGTCCAACAAACTGCACAGTATCCTCATAGGAATCTCCTAGTCTGGTAATTTTTACTAGTTATCTTCTAGATTTAGTGTTTTTGTGTCAGCATTACAAACCAGATAGCAGGAGTGTAGGGATTTGCTGGCAATGTTTGCCTATTTAATGACTGGGATCATTTCTGTATAATCTTTTATATAAATCCAAATACTTTTTGGTAAGATACATGGATTTGGGGGGTCTGCAGTGATATTACTTATAGACAGATTGTATTTCTAATACAAAATATGCAAACCGTTCAATATTTTGACCTATTGGCTAATGGAGCAATTATATAAAATATTCAGAAATACTAAAGATAAAGGCATGTGCCATTGCTCTTAGTTCTTGTGGTGTTGTTTTTGCTGTTTCACCATGTGAGATTACTTTTGCTTGTTAATTTCAGGTTCATGATTTCAGGCCTGTCTGTCTCTCCTCCCACCGGCCACTGGCCCTCCCTGGGTCTGGGCTTGTAGTCCTGGTTGTCCTAGAACTTGCAATGAGCTCGTGCCTTTGCCTCTCCAGTGATGATATTACAGGTATGTATCACCCAAGCTGTTCTGTTTTGTTTGTTTGCTTTTGGTTAGATTTTAATTTATACTATTATTGGGAAATATATTACAGACAAAGCAGCAAATGGGTTATCGGTTTCTTAATTCAGAACTCTACGTATGTTGGTTCCATGTTCTGTACTGAACAAGCAGGGCAGCTGACATGAGAACTGAATTTAAACAAAGCTGTGCACAGTGGTGCATGCTTGTAATTCAGGCATTGGGAGGAATGAGGCAGGGGGATTGTGAGTTTGAGGGCATTCTGGACTGTATAGCAAAACCTTATCTCAAAAACATTGTTTTTAAAAGAATGACAGATTATAGATTTTATAAAAAAGAGTATTTGGAAGTATAAATGAAGATACAGGCTGTAGGAAAGGCTCAGCACTAGTCAAAGACACAGGGAATTCTGCTCTTACCTCTGGAATGATGACAAGACCAACTATTAAACCAAAAAGGACGAGGTTCACTCCATACATCCATCGAAGAAAGATGAAGTATGACGCCACCGAAGAACCAAAGTGACCTGGATGGAGGAGAAAGAGTGGCGTGGTGGCATGCGTTTGTGAGGGACCTGGTGCTGCCTGCCTGGGTGCGGTTTTCACATCAGTCTGTCAAATAAACAGCCAGGGCGCTGCCTTCTCACGGCAGAAAAATGACTTCCTGCGAGAGAATTGAGCTCTTGAGGTCTCACAGCAGAAGCTGAGGGATCTGCATTTGAATCTATTCCTATGCTCATGCAACGGCTACTTTCCTGCTGGGACAGGAGCTAGGAAATGACCTGATGAGAAGGCCGAGTCAACTCAGAATCCAAGCCTTGGGGAGACTTCTCTGGGGAAACCGGCTTAAAAAAAAAAAAAAAAACAGTGACGCCAAATACTGACTTTCAATGTCCTTGATCTTCATTTCCCAGGGAATACACTGAGTCTTGAAATTATCAAAGTCTCTCTTAAACTTCACCCATTTCTAAAACGAAACAGATAAAACCCTCAGTCACCAACATGTCAACCATAAGCACCAAGGGGGACAGTCAGGTCATGCGGGATGCTGAGGGAAGTAGGGCTGTGGTGGCGTGTGTGTGTGTGTGTGTGTGTGTGTGTGTGTGTGTGTGTGTATGTGAGTGTGTGTATGTGAGTGTGTGAGTGTGTATATGTGAATGTGTGTGTTTGAGTGTGTGTGTATGTGAGTGTATGTGTGCACATGTGTGTAAATGTTGAGGTATGGGGCAGAAGAGAATGGGGCATGGATACAGAGGCCAGAAATCCTGACAGCAGTAGGGGAGGGTGCTGAGAGAAGCAGGGCAGTGGCAGTGAGGGTGTGTATGGAAATAGGAAACATTTGCGGAAGCCAGGGCTACAGCATACTGCATGCTTGGAGTGCAGAAGACAATTCAAATTTGGACATTTTGATATGAATTTTAAAATTCTGTGTACATTTCCTGGGTCCTCTGATACACCTTTCTTCATGTTAAAACAAAAACCAAGGAAAAAGAAACCTCATAACTCATATTTAGCAGGGAGCCAAGATCATCAGTTTGCTGGAAGTGTTGCTAAGCTGTGTTGGGAGATCTCAGCCCAGGTCCCACTTGTTCTTTTCCTGGGGAATCACTCACCTTGCTGGGCTGAGGGGAGTTAGGGAGGAGTCTCTCCTCCCTGCTGTAGTTTGGAGCTTGACTGTCCCCCTAAGGCAGGTATGCTCAAGATTTGTTCTCAGAGGAGTGCTTCACAGGGACAGCACGCATTTTAGGCTGCCTAGTGGGAGGTCTCCAGGCCATTGGGTGTCTGCTCAAACTGGACAGTGAGCAATTTTCTGCTCCAATTTTCATCTCTCTCTCTTCCTCACCCCCTTTCTGAGACAGGTCTTGCTATGACCCCAGGCTGCCTGGAGCTCATTGTCCTCCTGCCTCAGCCTCCTGGGTACTGGGATTACAGACGGGCATCACATCCGGCCTCTTCTCTCTGTGTGTATCCTGGACGTGAGGTGCACAGCATTGCTTTGCTGTGACATCCAAAGCAACAAGGTTACTCATGGGTTAGGAAACAGTGTGAACCCAAATATTCTTTCCTCTTCCTGAGATGGTTATCTCAGGGGTGTGTTACAGCTACACACACACACACACACACACCCCTGCACATAGGCACACACACACATACACATAGGCACACATGCACATACATACACATAAGCACACATGCACATATATACACATAGGCATGTGCATACACATGCACTCACAGGTGCCTGAGCTGATTATCTCAGGAGTGTGTTACAGCCACACACACACACACACACACACACACACACAGATGTGCACATATGCACATAGGCACACACATACACATAGGCACCTGCACACACATGCACTCATACTTGCATGCCTATGCACACATACACACATAGGCATGTGCACACATGTGTGCACACACGTGTGCACTTGTGCACACATACACACAGATCTATCTATAAATAGATAACTTAGTGAACCAGAATATCACTTAACAGATTTACAGTAAATAGCAAACCCCTTTCTGTATAACATTAAATGCAAATGGCCTCATCTCACTACTGAAAAGATACAGACTAATGGCTGGGTTAAAAACTGCATTTTGGGGTTGGGGCTGGGGAGATGGCTCAGAGATTAAGGGCACTGACTGCTTCTCCAGAGGTCTTGAGTTCAAGTCCCAGCAACCACACAGTGGCTCACAACCATCTATAATGACATCTGGTGCCCTCTTCTGGTGTGCATAAATACAGAGCACTCATATACATAAAATAAATAAGTAAATCTTAAAAAGAAAAAAAAAACCAGTATGTTGTGTTCAAGAAACATACTTAGCTGGCAAAGATACCAAAAATGAAACAACCCCCCAAAAGCTACTGAAAGATACAAAATAAATGTGCAGACAAATATACAGCATAAAAAGCAGATTCAGGCATCCTTACAGCAGACAAACTAAACTTCAAGCCAAAACTAATTAGAAGAAAATTTTTTTTAAGGGTACTACACATTAATAAAATGAACAGTTCATGTAGAAGATTTAACAGTTGTAAACTTTTTTTTTTTTTTGAGACAAGGTCTCTCTTTCTCTGTTAGCCTTGGCTGTCACTGACTCACTTTGTAGACCAGGCTGGCCTCGAACTCACAGAGATCCACCTGCCTCTGCCTCCTGAGTGCTGGAATTAAAGGCGTGCACCACCATGCCAGGCTCCAGTTATAAACTTTTATGCACCAAATACTGGAGACCTTTATTTCATAAAACAACACTAAGAGGCAGAAAAGGCCACAGAGGCCCTGACGCAGTAATAGTGGAGGACTTCAATACTCCACTCTGATATTTAGATAGAGCTTCCAAACAAAGAACAGATAAAAAAAAAAAAAAAAAACCTTCAGAGATAAATATACTTTGGATGAACTGGACTTAACAGACATAGACAGGATATTCTACTTAATGGATAGGGAAACACACTTTTTTTTCCCCCTCAGCAGCACATGGAACATTCTCCAAAACGAATAATATTGAAGGTCACAAATCAAGTCCACACAAAATTTTAAAAATGAGACAATTCCTTGTGTCCTATCAAACCATAGTAGACTAAAACTAGGAATCTATACAAGAAAAACTACAGAAACCACAAAAATTCTTGGAGACTAAAAGACATGTTTTTGAATGAACAGTGGGTTGTCCAAGAAACCAGAGAGGAAAATTTAAAAATTCTAGAGATGAATGATTAGGAAAGCATATCCTATTAGAACCTCTGGGACACAGCTAAGGCCGGAGAGAAAAGTTTATAGCAATAAGTGCTCATATTAAAAAAATCTGAGAGCTGGGTGTGGCAGCACATGCTTTTAATGCCAACAATCAGGAAGTAGAGGCAGGTGGGTCTCTGAGTTCGATGCTAGCCTGGTCTACAAATGAATTCCAGGATCGCCAGAGCTACACAGGACAGCCAGAGCAACCCTGTCTGGAAACAACAACAGCAAAATCTGAGAGCTATTAAATAATCAACCAAACGATGCTTTTCAAAGACTCTCAAACACAAGCAGACAATCCTAAAGTAGACTGCAAGAAATAACAAAAATTAATGAAGAAATTAATAAAATATAGATCGAAAGAACATTGCATAGCCAGGTGTGGTGGTGCGTGCGCCTGTAATCCCAACACTCACGGAGGTAGAGGCAGCTGGATTTCTGTGAGCTGCAGGCCAGTCTGGTTTCCAAAGCGAGTCCAAGGTGGACAGTGGTGGTACATGCCTTTATTCCCAGCACTTGGGAGGCAGAGGCAGGTGGATTGCTGTGAGTTTGAGGCCAGCTTGGTCTACAAAGTGAGTCTAGGACAGCCAAGGCTACACAGAGAAACCCTGTCTTGAAAAAACAAAAAAAAACCCCAAAAAGTTGCAGTGCACCAAATCAATATACAGAACAGTGACCTTCATATATCAACAATATACTCTTGGAACAAGAAATTAGGAAAAATACCCCATTCAAAGTAATGCCGAAAATATTAAGTATTTAGAAATATAGCTAACTAAAGAAGAGACATACCTCTGTGATGAACAGAGAGAGGACGCCGACACAAACCTAATGTGACCGCAGCCATGTGATTTGTGACAAAGGTGCCCAAACTATAGAAAGACAGCCTCTTTCAACAAATAGAGAAAGCTAGAATCCACATGCGGAAGAATGAGACTATCTCTTCTCTCATCTTGTACAAAAATCCATGCCCGACAGGTCAGAGGTCTCAGGGTTGGGCCGGGAATGCTGATGTTGTGGAGAGAAGTGGGGTGAGCCCATCAAATGATGCAGGCATAGGTCAGGGTTTAGAACTCCTGCTACTGAGGAGACAGTGCCAACGACCCTCCTGGAAGCCATCTTCATGGCCAGTGGACCAAGTCTGCCAGGCCCCATGGAGCAGGAGAGGGTCTTTGCCAGTTACACATCTGACAGAAACAACCACTAGGACAGACAACGAACAGCGGGAAATCAAGCAGCGCAGCAGAAGCATGAGCTGGCTGGGTGGGCATGGTGGCGCGTGCCTTTAATCCCAGTACCTGCGGGGCAGAGGCAGGGAGATCTCTGGAGTCTGAGGCCTCCCTGTTCTATGTACCAAGTTCTGGGAGGACCACATAGAGAGACTTTGCCCCCTCCAAAAGGCTAATGAAATGAAAGAATTTTCAAAAGACGACACACAAATGAACAACGAAAGGAGCACCTGAGAAAACATCCAACCTAGTGCGCTAAGCATCAGAGAAAAGCAAATTAACACTATATTGTGATTTCATGTCACCTTAGTCAGACTGGTGGTCATTAAGAAAACAAGAGACAGCAAATGCTGGTGAGGATGGAAGCCCTCTTGGATATAAACTAATCCTGGTACTATGAAAACCCAAATAAAGGTTTCTCAAAAATAAATCTACTAATCACTCATGAGTATTTTACTCAGCAGATTCCAAGTTATTATTTCATTAGAGATACTTGGACACCAATGTTTATTGCAGCTCTGTTCACAACACTGAAGTCATGGAACCAGGCTAAGTGTCCAAGAACAGAGGAACAAACAAAGAAAGTGTAGTTTATGTACAATGGAGTCTGTTTGGCCACAATTAACAGAGTTCGGTGATAATATACTAAGTGAGGCAGGCCAGTTTCAGAAAGACAGATATGGTGCTTCTCTCCTGTGTGATTGCTGGATTTTTATATAGATATGTAAAATCATGTATATATATGTACATTGGTGTGTATGTTTATGTGTGTATATATATGTGTGTGTGTATATATATATATAAATACATATATATATATATATATATACATGAAAATAGAAATGAAATTGTTTAGAGAAACAAAGAAGAGTAATGGGACAGGGTAGGACTGAGGAAGGGGCAGGGAAGGGGACGTGCATTCAGTGTACAATATGTATTTCCACAAAATGTACCTACATAACAATAACATGTGCAATGAAAACATACAATGAAAAACTTAAAAAAAAAATAAAACAATAAAAACAAAACCTCTAAAACAAAAAGAGCAAAGACAAAACCTCAGAGGCTGGTGATGTGGTTCAGTCTGCAAATTCTTGCCTAGTACAGCTGTTTGAATGTGACTGTCCCCAAAGGTTTGCCTGTTTGAAACACGTGGTCTTCAGGTAGTGTGAGGGAAGGTTATGGAACCCTTAGGAAGTAGGTCCCTGACGTCAGGCCTTCAGGCTTTATAGCCAAGCCCCTCCTCGTGTTTATTCGGATTTGTGATAAAGGATATAAGGTGACTAACTGTTTCAAGTTCCCACCACTAGGCTTCCCGGCCACACTGAACTGCATCCAGCTGCTGCGAACCGAAGTAATTCCCTCTTGCCTTAAGATGCTTCTGTCAGGAAAATAAACTGAGATACTTAGGTTCATACCTGAAATCTCAGCATTCTAGAATTAGAAGCAGGAGGAATGCAGTTCAAGGCCAGCCTGGGCTACTCGCAACATCATCTCAAACAAACAAACAAACAAACATGAAACCAAAATCCATCACAGAGAATTGTAAGCTCAGAAGTAGTGTGAAGCAGGTGCCAAGATCATAGTCTTTAAAATTTTTTAAAAATTACTTTGTGTGTGTGTGTGTGTGTGTGTGTGTGTGTGTGTGTGTGTGTGTGTGGTATGCGTTTTGTTTGCATGGATGTGCGACACATGCATGCTGTGTCCACAGAGGCCAGGAGAGGGCATCAGATCCCCAGAGGGTTGTGAGTCATCTGCTGTGGGTGCTGGAACTGAAGCTGGGTCCTCTGTAACAGCAGCAAGTGCTCTCAGTGGCTGAGCCATCTCTCTGGCCCAAGCTTGGATGGATTCTTTTGTAAAAGGTGTTTTTTTTTTTTGGGTGTGTGTGTGTGTGTGTGTGTGTGTGTGTGTGTGTGCGCGTGTGAGTTCCTTGGCAACCACCCAATGGTCCCTCAAGATATTTTGTACTGAAAATGCCTTGGAGCCAGGCAAAGGCAGAGAAGAAAGCTGGGCATTGAGGTATATGCACATGCACACACGTGCCTGTACACACACAGAGAAATATATATACACACAAATATATGTACACACACAAGTATATGTACACACACACACATACAGACAGATAACATGCATGTATACAGATGCACACATTACACACAAAAATTCAGATTTGAGGTCAGTATGCAGGCTCGGGGCAAAGGTGCTTGTCACAAAGCCTGATGACCTCAGTTCCATTCTCAAAGACACTCATGGTAGAAGGAAGAATCAGCTCTTTCAAGTTGTCCTCTAACCTTTGTAGGTACATTGTGGTGCACCCCCTAAAAAATCCCACAAACATAAATAAATAAAGGTACAAATGATTTAAGATTCAGACCAATCTTAAGAAAACTCCTGGCAAGGACATAAATAAGATACCATACAATCTCATGTGTTTATGAAGGTAAAAATAATCTACTGTGACTGATGGTTGTCCCAGAAATGAAAGGAAGGTTTCATAGCAGAAAGGGAAAGGCGTTTAATACAATAAAACAAAAACCTTCTTTAATTATAACTACAGGATAGTTTTTGATTGTGAGAAAGTTTACTTCAGGCTGACAACATTCATAAACTTTGTGTGAAACACTGAAATTACTCTCATTAAATTGATGAGCAGACATAGAGATTTATTTAAGCATTGCCAGTAGAAACTTCTGGAGAACCATGAACCTGCATTTCCAGGTAGGAATGGTACACCACATTTAGAGGAATTGAATAGAAATGCTTTCCCCTGCTGTGCTGGCTAGGCTCCCTCCCATTTTATTTCATTTATTGATTTATTTACTTTACATCCTGATGGCAGCTTTCCCTCCCTCCTCTGCTCCCAGTCCCTCCCCTCCCCCCAACTTCCCTCTCCACCTCCTTTTCAGAGAAGAGAGGCCTCCTTGGGTATCAACCCACCTCAGCACATCAAGTTGCAGTAGGACTAGGTAAATCTCCTAGTGAGACAGCCCAGTTAGAGGGAAGGATCCAAAGACAGGCAACAGAGTCAGAGACCATCCCTGCTCCAGTTGTGAGGGGACCCACATGAAAACCAAGCTGAACTTCTACTACATATGTGTAGGGCGTCTAGAAACATCCCGTGGATGCTCTCTGGTTGGTGATGCAGATTCTGTGAGCCCCTATGGGCCCAGGTTAGTTGACTCTGTAGGTTTTCTTGCAGTTCCCTTGACCTCTCTGGCTCCTTCCATCCTTCGTCTCCCTCTTCCACAAGATTCCCCGAGCTCCATCTAATGTTTGGTGTTGGGTCTCTGTTCCCATCTGTTTCCATCTATGCATCTGTTTCCATCAACTTCTGGGTGAAGCCTCTCAGAGGAGTTATGTTAGGCTCCTGTCTACAAGCATAGCCGGGTAACATTAATAGTGTAAGGGATTAGCTCTCTCCCGTGGGATGGGTCTCAAGCTGGGCCAGTCATTGGCTGGCCATTCCCTCAATTTCTGCTCCATCTTTATCCCTGCACCTCTTACAGGCAGGATAAATTTTGGGTCAAAGGTTTTGAGTGTTGGCTTTTCCCATCCCTCCACTGGAAGTCTTACCTGCCTACAGGAGGTGGCCATTTCAGGTTCCACGTCCCCTGTTGCTAGAAATCTTTATGCTGGCTAGTTTTATGTCAACTTGACTTAAATTATAGTCTTCTGAGAGGAGGGAATATTAGAATTGATATAACACCTCTATAAAACTGAGCTATAGGCAAAGCCTGTAGGACATTTTCTAAAATTAGTGATTCTTGTGGGAGGGCCCAACCCATTGGGGGTGTGACACCCCTGGGCTAGTCCTGGGTGCTATAGAAAGCAGGTTGAAGAAGCCACAAAGAGCAAGCCTCACACTCCTCCATGGCCCCTGTATCAGCTCCTGCCTCCAGGTGCCCACCCAGTTTGAGTTCTTGCCTTAGTGTCCCTCAGTGGACTGTTACTTGGGATAGGTAAGCCAAACAAACCCTTTCATGGTGTTTCATCACAGCAATAGTAACCGTAACTAGGACAGAATTTGTTACTAGGATCATGGAGTGCTGCTGTGACAGAGCAGACCATGTCATTTTGAGGAGGATTGTGGAAGGACTTTGGACCTTTGGGCTAGAAAAGCCATTGAGTGTTCAAAGCTTGGTGAGCTGTTTTGTGGAGCCTTGGAAGACAAGCGTGTTGAAAGAGGCCTAGCTTGTGAAGGTCCAAGGGGAAGGTTGAGAGTCACTTAAAGGACTAAATGAATACAGAACCACAGCTTTTAAGTCAGAAGCAATTAACTTCAAAAAAGAAAGGATGCTTCAATAAGACCCACATAAAACCCCAGCTCCTTGAAGCAGGTTCTACCACAGCTCAATAAAGCAGAGCTGCCCACCCCTTATGGGGACATTTATAATTCACATAAGCCTGATGACATAACAGCCTGGCTGCATTTCCACCAAATCAAAATGCCTTGATTCGAGTGCTAGAAAACAAAATAAATACCAGTGTTGTTGTTGTTGTTTTCTTCTAGACAGGGTTTCTCTGTGTAGCCTTGCCTATCCTGGACTTACTTTGTAGACCAGGCTGACCTTGAACTCACATTGATCCGCCTGCCTCTGCCTCCTGAGTGCTGGGATTAAAGGTGTGAGCCACGCCCAGCCAGCTTTCTATTTTCAGTACCAGTGATTTTTTTTTTAATACCACTCATTCTGTGAGTATATTTACGGAGGTGGAAACAAATCTCATACACATTGAAGCCCCACAGGTAAGTGTGGACTAATTGGTTTCCATCCCTGGGGGACTCAGAATGCTCCAGTGAATCTCACATTCAGACCTGACACCAGTGGTCACGCTGGCAGGTGCCTGCGGTGGTCCCCATGTCCTCATGCTGGGCAGGCTCTCCCACAGTTTGCTGTCTGAGGCTCACACATACCTTAGCCATCATCATCCTGTAGGCATAGAGGTGTTTGCCCTGCCCTTTCCCCAAGGCTCCTTCGTACTTCTCCACAAATGCTTGGGCTTCCCTGGTCAGGGAGAAAAAAGCAAGGGGCGAGGAAACACAGGAATTAAACCAGAAATCTGAAGGCTAAAAGCCTTACATGTTTATACCCTTAGTTGGAGTATCAATATTATGAATCAGGCCATTTTGCCAACTTTCCCTAATGCCACCAATGCCAGGCTTACATTAGATGCGGATAGGCAGGATTTTGTCATTGCTCTCCAAGAATTTGTTCCTTGGTGTTACATATGTGAATAAAAATTACATGACAGGAATAATGGAGATTAACATTGTTAAAACAGGGAAGTTTGGAGGGGTGGTAGTGGTGCACACCTTGAATCCCAACATTCGGGAGGCAGAGGCAGGGGATTTCTGTGAATTCAAGGCCAGCCTGGTCTACAGAATGAATTCCAGGACAGCCAGGGTTACAGAGAGAAACTCTGTCTTGAACCTCCCCCTCCACTGGGAAAAAAAAGGGGGGGGGGAGGTTCACAGGACATGGCAGCACGAGTTTTTAATCCCACTAGGGAAGTAGAGAAAGGCAAATATCTGTGAGTTCCAGGCCAGTCAGGGTTACATAGAAAGAGAGCCTGTCTCAACAAAACCAAAAATAATAAATAGATGAGAGATAGATAGACAGACAGACAGATAGACAGATAGAAAAAATACAGTTAGAGGGTAAAGTCAGACTAAAAGCAGCATAACTCTTTGTCTTAATTTATTTATTTTATTGAGGATGTGTGTGTGTGTGTACATGGGCTTATGTGTGCCACTGTGCATTTGTGGAAATCAGAGGACAAGTCTTGGGAGTCAATTCTCTCCATCTGCTGTGGGTCGTGGGGCTCTAGCCTAGGGTGTCAGGCTTGTGTGGCAAGCATCTACCGCTGGAGACATCCTACCACGCCACAGAGTTTTAATTATAGTTGGGATTGTTGTGATTTGAAGCTGAAATGACCCCTACAAGTCTTTAGGAGATGGAGCCAGGTCAATTAAAGTAGGTCTGTAGGGTCAGGCTTTGAGTGTCTAGTCCCTGGTTCCATCTTGCTCTCTATGTTTCCTGCTGTGATTTAATATGGCTCCTACCATCATGAACTCTGCTCTGCCTTTTTTTTTTTTTTTACCATGATACACTGACGCCTCTGAAACCGTGAGTCAGAATAAGACTTTTCCCTTAAATAGTTGTTTCTATAGCTAGCACCCCAACACTTGCTGAGACTTCATCCTAGGGCCTTCTTCATGCTATGCTCTCAGACCCAGTTCAGCAACCACCTGACTATGATGAAAGTGACATCCTCAACTCAGGGGCACTGGACATTCTTATGCCAATAACACCCCCCACCTTATAGCATTGTTCATGGCGTCTGTGTGCTTCTCTGATTTGTCTTTATTCTCCAATCTCATCCTTCAGGACTCAGCATAGTAACTGTCACAAAAGGTGTTCAAGCTTTAATATTAACAACTACTGCTTATTAATTCTGTCTAGGGCACTTGATATTATTTTACATTTGTGGAACAATCCCATGAGGTACGCATTTCCTTCGCTTTACAAATGAGGAATGTGAAGTTAAAAGGCTAGGAGAAAGAGGCCAGTGTGAGTGACCAAGGAGCCAGAAAACAAAACAAAACCATGTGGATGGGGCAGGGCAAAAACTCAGATTTGTGCTGTTTGGTTGTCATTGATGTTTCTCCCTTGCCATCCTTCCTAGATAGTCTCTAGCCACTCTGCTTGTGTCAGCTAGCCTCATGAGTGTGTCAGAGGCTGAGGAACATAGCATTGCTTCTAAAAAAAAAAAAAAAAAAAAAAAAGGATGTAGTCTCTAGGGATGCTAGCTGAAGTTGGAGGCTGTGGTGGTTTGAATGAAGATGGCCCCCATAGGCTCATGTTTGAATGCCTAGTCTCCACTTGATGGATGGAATGATTTTGGGAAGGATTAGAAGGTGTGGCCTTGTTGGAGGAGGTGTGTCAGTGGGTCAGGTGGGGATAGGCTTTGAGTTTTCAGAAGAATCATTCCATCCCCACCTGTGCTCTCTGCCTCTTGTTTGTGGTTCAAGATGTGAGCACTCAGCTGCCGTGCTGGACAGGACACCTGCTGCTTGCTACCTCATCTCTGCTATCATGAACTCTAACCCTCTAAAACCATGAGCCTTAAATTACCATTCTTTTATAAATTGCCTTGGTCATGCACAGTCTCATATCACAGCAATAGAAAAGTAACTAAGATAGAGACTTCACTGCCAGGAGACTCATACAGTAGGTGAGGGGGTACATCCTACAGTGTCTGGTAATTCTGGAGAAGCACTTAACAGTATAGGCTCTAGAGCCAGAGTTTCTGAGTTCAAATCCAGACTGGATCACTTAACTTGCTGTGAAACATTGGGCAAATTACTTGGTGGTTCTGTAACTAGGTTTCCTCATCAGTACATTGAGAAATATAATAGTACCCTCATCATAGGGTTGTTTTGAGGAAGCAGGATTGCTATACTTACTGCACTCACAATATGGCCTAGTGTCTAAGGAATGTTCGGCAAATAGTGATTAGGAACAGCTCTGTAAGCAAGAACATACAGCCTGAATGCAGAAAGGGGTAACAGGGACTTCCCTTCAGAGGGACCCTTGGCCAAGTCTCACTGTGTGTATGGGATTTAATCAGGTAAGATTCATCACACATCAGTGCTCCCACGAAGCATTCTGGAAAACTACCCAATGTCTTGTTGTAGGAGTGCTGGGCCTCCCTGTCAGCTTTGGCAGCTATCTGTGAGTGTTAACATGCTTAGCAGAGCCCCTGAAGGCATCTCCAGATGACTGAAGAGGTGGCTGTTCAGAAATAAATACCCAGTGTCTCAACACGCCAGCTGAAGAGACAGATGGAACTCAATATGGGGTGGGCCTTGAAACTGTTGACAGAAAACAAAGCCGCACTTCAGAGTTTTGTACTGTGTGTTCTCTTATTTCTTAGACTGACCACACCAAGGAGCAGGAGACTATAGTGTGGAGAAAATATCTTGTGTATTGTATGGATGCAACACTTGTCAATAAAAAAAAAAAACATAAACAAGCCGGGCGTGGTGGCGCACACCTTTAATCCCAGCACTCGGGAGGCAGAGGCAGGCGGATCGCTGTGAGTTCGAGGCCAGCCTGGTCTACAAAGTGAGTCCAAGACGGCCAAGGCTACACAGAGAAACCCTGTCTCGAAAAACCAAAAAAAACCCCAAAAACAAACAAACAAACAACCCTATGGCCCTGTAGGAAAGGGTAGACTAGGAGGTGGGACATCTGGCAGGCAGAAGGGAGTCTGGGATAGAGCCAGGTGTGAGAGATTTGTGCAGAAAGATGTGAGGAGGAAAGACTCACGGTA
Source organism: Acomys russatus (assembly GCF_903995435.1). Lineage (NCBI taxonomy): Eukaryota > Metazoa > Chordata > Mammalia > Rodentia > Muridae > Acomys > Acomys russatus. The sequence goes on along the minus strand of NC_067140.1, from coordinate 66,063,591 downwards.
CCTGAGCAGAGGTAAGCAGCCACATGGCAGAATCTAGATTAGTATAAATAGGTTAAGTTACGAGCTAGTCAGAGAAGAGCCTAGCTATATGGCCTAGGTATTTGTAAATATATTTTGAGTCTTATGAGCCTTTTGTATTCAACTCAAGGGAAATGTTGAGTTGTAAATAAGGGTCAAATGGCACAAGTAGGGAGTGGTATCACCGTTCAAACCCGCACTAGCAGAGCATCGTTCCCAGTGTGCCCTTGCCTGAGAGACAAGCTAACAGACCTTTGCACTTGCTGTGCAAGCCATTAGAGTGAGAGACGGCACCAGAGTTCATGTCAGAGGCTGGTGACCCCAATTTGATCACTTCCCCCTGGTGGGGAGGCCTGGCAGCACACAGAGGAAGGGGAAGCAGGCTATTCAGATGAGACTTGACATGCTTTGGTCATATGGTGGGGAAGGCGGTCCCCTTCTGTCAGAGGTCTAGGAGAGGGGAATAGGGCAAAAGAGGTGGGGGCGGCGGGGGGGATACAAGTGAGAGGATAACAATCGCGATGTAATCTGAATAAATTATAAGAAAAGAAAAAAATGGGGTAGGAAAGGTTTTGGGTGCATAAAGCAGGCTGAGAAGGGACATCACAGACAGCTTCCTGGAGAATGCATTTCTGTGTTGGGTCGTGAAAGAGGAACAGAACCAGCAGATGAGGTAGGGTACAGAAGAGATGGCTATAAAGTAATTGAAGGCCTGGATACAGATTGATGCTGGCAAATGTTAAAGACCATCAGGCTCTCATGTAGCCATCTGTGCCATGTTTGCAGTGGAGAGGCTGGAAGGGCAAATCTCATTTCCTGTCTACTCCCACTGCGGCCAAGAAGAGGAAGGCATGCCCCTTCACGGCAGGAGGTGAGCCTTCTGTGTTGTGAGCACCATCTCCCTGCAGCCCACTCACCTGAGCTCCCTCAGCTTCTTTGCCATGGGCCAGGGCTTGTTCCGCATGGTGGCGATTAGCTTCTTCTTTTCTTCCACCTGCTCCAGGATCTGAGCCAGCTCCTCCTCAGCCAGGGACTCTCCAGTAGAGAGACTGGAGGCCAAGGAAGTGGACCTAGAGGCAGGGCCATGGCAGATGCAGACGAGAGTTAGAAGGACTCTGGACAGGGGAAGAATTCACAGGAAAGACGGAGGCTGAGCCCTTGACCCTCACGGGGGTTGACATCCCCGCCAGAAACTGGCAGTGGCTACCACTGCTGGCTAGAGGTGGCCAAAACTGTGTCCTGTAGCCTAAGGTATGACTAGGTTGTCTTCTCAAACCTGATTTCTCCATCCAGCCACTCTCCAGCACAGTGGTATCCAACAGAAATCAAAGGTGAGCCACTTGTAATTTAAACTTTTTCTTTGTTTGTTCATTCATTTGTTACTTCCTTCTTTCCTTCCTTCCTTCCTTCCTTGTAAGGATTTCAGGGCTGACAAGATGGCTTACTGGGCAGAGCACTTGCCATTCAAGCTGATGAGCCTGATGGCTTGAGTTTGCTCTCTGGAGCCCACATAATGGCAAAAGGAGAGAGAATCAACTCCACAGAGTTGGAAAAGTAGAGTCACATATGTAAATTGTTTTAGACACACTTTAAAAAGTTTCTTCCAGGGCTGGAGAGATGGCTCATTGGTTAAGAGCACCGCCTGCTCTTCCAAAGGTCCTGAGTTCACTTCCCAGCAACAACATGGTGGGTCACAACCATCTATGATGTAACCTGATGCCCTCTTCTGGCCTATAAGCAGACAACACTGTATACATAATAAATAAATCTTAAAAAAAAAAAAAGTTTCCTCCAAGTCAAGTGGTATATGATTGTTTTTCTTTGATTTTTTTTTTTTTTTACGCCCTCCCTTCTTCGATGTTTTTTTCATTAACAAAATACTTTGATTCCAAAGTCAGTTCAGGTCAGTTTCAAAACCATATCTGTCTGTCCAAGTTCAATAAATCCACTAACTCCTATGTTAACTCAGTTGCATTAATGTCAATTTTAAGTTATGCTACATTAATAAATCGGAAACTCATTTCCTCAATCTCTCTGCTCATCTGTCGAGTGCTTGTTGCCTAACGGTTATTGTATTGGCGATAGCTATCAACTACAGAGGACTTCTGTCAAGTCCCCATGCTATGCCTCTCCCCGTGCCCTGGTAATACTACCTGCTCTGCCGTTACAGGATCCAAATTATTGTGTATGCCCAGTATGGCCTCAGTGACAAAGTGACACAGTAGCTGACAGGGTAGGTGAGAAGAGAGTCTAGACAAAGGTTACACCTGGTCGTTTGGACGAATGTGGTCTTATATGTTAGAATGCTTGGTCCTCAATTAGTGGAAGTGTTTAAGAAGGATTAGGAGGTGTGGCCTTGTTGGGGGAGGTGTGTCACTGTGGTGGGCTTTGAGGTTTGAAAAGTCTAAGCCAGGCCTGTTGTCATTCTCTTTCTCTGTCTCTCAGGTACTGCCCTAGAGCAACGCCTGTCTGCTTCCTGCCATGGTGACCATGGACTGACCCTCTGAAGCTGTAATCAAGCTCTCAATTAAATGCTTTCTTTTATAAGAGTGCCCTTGGTCATAGTGTCCCCTCATAGCAGTAGACTACTAAGACATTATTATGTCTAGATAACCTTTACGAGGCTCATAAAGAGAGTCGTCAGGACTAATTCAGCTTTCAGAGACAAGTTTACAGAAAGCTCTGTGAATGAGTGTTAGCTTCTTAACTCCTGGAAACAAAGGAATCGTAGCATACTATTGGACCTGGAAAGCCTAGCCATAGGTACCTTTGGTCGTACCCCACACATTCCCAGTGATAGCTGTCTTTGAGTCTTTGTATGATGGTTTCCCTCGTTGGAAGGAGTTGTCTTTGTTTAAATTCTGTTCATTCTCCAGATACTTACTGAAGTGCTTACCTTCTCTGTAGAGGAAACGTGATGCCCCAGGGCCTCAGCAGTACAATACTATCTAATCTTGTCTTGTGTGCACATTGCTTTCTGCCTTGTCTTAATTGAGTCTCATCTTTCCTACTAGACAATCAGCATCTGGGGAACCAGATCTGAGTCTTTTTATCTTTCTGTCCCTGTCATGGCAGTCAACTAAAGCTGGGACCATTGGGTCCTTGTTTGTAACTCTTTATATTGTATGTGTCATTTAGGGTATGGGCTTGTTCTAAAACATGAGATACCTGAGGGTAATGGGCAATGCATTCAAACAGCTGGAGGTGGGGCTTAATGGTAAGGCATATGCTTAGAATACAGAAGGACCTGGGTTCAGTCCTGGACACAACAAACAAACAACCAAAAGAAAAGGCTGGGCATGGGTGGCATCTCATTATAGTCCCAGCACTTGAGAGCTGAGGCCTGTTAATACTGTGCAGTAAGTACAGCCTCTGAGCACAAACAAATGTGTGTCAATATGTGATGTGTGTATCTGGGTACAATGCCTGAGGAGGCCAGGAGAGAGCACTGGATCACCTGGACCGGGAGTTAACTGCCCAATGTCGGTGCTGGGAGCTGGACTTGGGTCCTCTGGAAGAGCAAGCAGCATGTGCTCTTAACCACTAAGCCATCTCTCCAGCCTGGAGTGAAGCCATTCCAAAGAAACACTTGCGTGTCTCTCCCTTTGCTTAGGAGATTATTAGAACAATGGACCCTGGGAATTAGAATTTCCAAGGAATCTCATGCTGGGAGAAGAAAATGGGTGAACCTGGTGCCAGGCAGAGGAAGAAGAGGAAGAGATTTCACACAGTTCTTGTAGCTTGTCAGGCCACCTTGCAGGAGAAATTGGACCCGAAAGGATGATGGGCAGGACCATACCCTGACCAGGGCTGCCCAGTATACACACCTCCTGCCCTTTATCTGAGCTTAAACTTCATGTCAGGGCCAAGACAGACTTGGAGTGTGACTACTGGGCCTCTTTATTCTTTGGCCCAACATGGTCACACTTAGTAAATCTCCTTTCTCTTTCCTCTTATTGAATGTGTCAGGGTTCAGGGTCTGGCCCTAACTAAGTCTGTCAACAGTTTGAACAAAGAAAGCATGCGGGAAACCGGAAGGAACATCGTTTGCCATCCCCCTGCTTCTCACACCTGCTTTAAACGCTTCTCTCACCCATAATCAAAAGAGATTCTTCAAATAACGCTAGAAGAGAGGAAATCATAGACTATCTCTAACCAGTGTCAAAGAGTGGCCATCAAAATTGGTAGCCACAAAATGGAAGGAAACCGAACCTGACGGCTCCATAAGTTGCCTGTCTACTACTATATATACACAGCGGCAGCCCATTCGCTAGTGGGACAAAGGGCTCCAAGTCGATTACCCAAATGTCCATGGCCTCAGACTGGCAGAACTCTTGAAGTTCTAGACGGCCATATTTTTAAAAAGAGAAGGTAGCTGGGCGTGGTGGTGCATGCCTTTAACCCCAGCACTGGGGAGGCAGAGGCAGAGGCAGGTGGATCACTGTGAGTTCAAGGCCAGCCTGGTCTACAAAGTGAGTCTAGGACAGCCAGGGCTACACAGAGAAATCCTGTCTCGAAAAACAAAACAAAACAAAAGGAGCGGGGCGGGGGAGGGGGGTAATGTACACATAGGGAAAGTGTGCGCGATCCCTGTATGACTTCCAAGTCTAATGACATTAATTAGTCTGGAGTCACCAGCTGAAAGTCGGGAACCTTGAGATTTTATCTCCACTCTGCGTCTGGGCCACCTCGCAACACACAGAGTATCACTTGCAAAATGAGATGCTGTAAAAACAAACAAAACAAAACAAAAACAAAACAAAACAAAACAACAACAACAAAACAGTGTCGTGGGGCTGGACTACCTGTGATGGTTTGGGAACGTAGGAGCAAGAGTCATAGCTTTTTTCCCCCCACAGGTGAAAACCTTACCCTTGCCAGGGGCAGGAAGTGGGTAGCCGAGCAGAGGGGGAGAGTCCCAGTCAGAGCCACAACGCACCTGGGCTTTCTCGGCTGCTTGCCTGTCTCCTTCCTCAGAGTCTCCTTTTCCTTCCTTGGAGGTGTTTTCTGCTCCTTGAGGGAAGTCCTTCGGTCCCTCTTCCGCCCCTGGGAAGGCCTCTCCATCTTGTGTGGTTTAGGTCCCCGCAGTCCCCTGTGATAGCTTCCATGCTCTATCTGCTTCTTCCGGGAAGAGCCTGGCCTCGGGCTACCTTTAGCAGGCGCCTTCCGACTAGCCTGGGTGCAGTGCCTGTCTTGGGGACATGCAGCTATGGAAGTTTGTTTCCTTGAGGATTTTCTTCCCGACTTGTTACCTGCAAGAGCAGAAAATGGACAGTGGTGGCTCCACAAGACTCAGCCCGTGAGAGCAGCGCCCCCTTGTGGGGGTTGGGCAACAAAAATCCAACATGCTTCCCAGAGCCTGCTAGCTCTGTTCAGAAAAACGATGCCCTCAAACACAGCACCTTGACATACTGAGTGTTTTATGCTGAAGAACATTGAGACACCACAGATAGTCACTCTCTGACCTTCCGTCATATCCCCGGAGACCCACCCTGATGTAGAGGTGTCCAGTCCTATGTTAGGAAAAGAGAAGCCAAGAAGAAGAAACTGGACAGACTGGCTTTCTCATGTCGAATTGACATTAGCTCATGCTTGTTGGAGGTTGGTCTGATGTATTCTCAGGCTAATTGCCGGCTGGAAAGATCTAGTTACTGCCCTGAACCTTGCCTCCCTGATTGGCTGAATAAAATACACCTGGGTGAGGCAGACGACGGTTCAGAGGTGCTTTGGGAGAGAGGATCTTGGAAGATAGGAGAGATGGGACCAAGGAAGAAGGAGGAGAATTGCGCGGGATAGGAATAGAGCTGCGTGGGCCCAGAGAAGGAACTCTGAAGTCCCTCCTGGAAGGAGTGGAGAACGTTAGCAAGTATTTTGGGATTCTGGATGGGAGGTAGCACAAATAGAAATTATTAGAAGCAGATGGAATGGGATGGAGACTGGGAGTTATTGGAGGATAGCTTAGGAGGTAATATCTGCCTTGCCCCAGGCAAAGGCTCATTCTAAAATGCATCCGGTGTCTGTGTTTTCATTGATTGCTAGCAGGTTAGGAAATACTACCATAATAATATTAGCCTAATAATAAATATTTATTAGGCCTTACTTCTAAATTAACCGCAACACATGTTCTATTGTTGTTCTCCAACACAAATTGTTCATAAAAGTGAAATTCTCCCTCGAGTTTTGGGTCTTTGTTTCTGAAGCTCTTGTGAGTATCTCTCCTCTGTGTCCTTCTGTGACTGTCACTTTCAATTCTGTGCATCCTGCACACTGATTAAATAAGCCCTACATGCTCTTTGGAGTGTAGGAGAACTGTTCTCCTTTTTCTTTTCTTTCTTTCTTTTTCTTTTCTTTTTTTTTTTTTTTTTTTTTTTTTTTTCGTTTTCCAAGACAGAGTCTCTCTGTGTAGCCTTGGTTGTCCTGGACTCACTTTGCAGACCAGGCTGGCATCGAACTCACAGAGATCTGCCTGCCTCTGCCTCCCGAGTGCTGGGATTAAAGGCGTGTGCCTCCATGCCCAGCTTGGAGAACTGTTTTCACACAGGCCTTTGTCCTTTGAACTCCATTTCCTGATCTAAGGCAAGCTGCTGCAGTTAAAAAAAAAAAAAGATTCATTTTTATTTTTATTTATGTGTGTACTTCTGGGTATGCCTCTCTGTGTATATGTCTGCATGCGGGTGTGAGTACCAGCAAGAAGCCAGAAGAGGATGTCAAGGTCCCCTGGAGCTGGAGTTACAGGTGCTTGTGATCTAAATAACATGGATGCTGGGAGCCAAATTCGGGGACTCCGTAAGAGCAGCAGGTGCTCTTCATCTCCGAGCTGCCTCTCCAGCCCACGTTTTAGTGGTCCTGGACATTCACATCTGTGGTCTTAGCACTTGGGAGGTGGAGACAGAGAGATGAGATGCTCAAGGCCAACTTCAGACACAGGCTGGCCTGGGATACATAAAATCCTGTCTCAAAAAATGGACGTGGGATGGGGTGGAGAGAGAGCTCAGTAGTTAGGAGCACATACTGTTCTTGCAGGGGACCTGAGTTCATCTCCCAGTACCCTTGTCAGGAGGCTGAAAACTGCCTGAAATGCCAGCTCCAGGGGATCTGGCGCCCTCTTCTGGTTTCCATAGACACCTGCACTCACATGCAGACATACAAGCCACACACACACACACACACACACACACACACACACACTTAAAAAAGAGGACTAGCAGGGCAGCTAGCTCAGTGGGTAAAGACCCTTCCTAAGTCTGAGGATGAAGTTTAATCCTTGGAACCCAATAATAGGTGAGAACCAACTTCTACAAGTTGTCTTCTGACCTCTACTGATGTATTCATAGCATGTGGGCACCTAGACACCTACACACACATACACCACACACACACACTGTATTTTAGGAGGCTGGGAATGTAGTGAGGACATGAAATGGGTTTCTCAAGAGAGAAAAAAAAAATCTCACTCAAGTGTCTTTCAATGTATGATGTTGTGGCTTCAAAAGGTGTAATTTACAGCAAGATTTAAATATTAAGATCTGGGTGTGGTGGCGCACGCCTTTAATCCCAGCACTCGGGAGGCAGAGGCAGGTGGATTACTGTGAATTCGAGGCCAACCTGGTCTACAAAGCGAGTCCAGGACAGCTAAGGCTACATAGTGAGATCCTGTCTCGAAAAACCAAAATAAATAAATAAATATAAAAATAAATAAATAAATAAAAATAAAAAAGTTTAAACTTTATAAAACTTAACACTAGCTAGGGCTGGAGAGATGGCTCAGAGGTGAAGAGGACTGGCTGCTCTTCTAGAGGACCCAAGTTCCATTCCTAGCACCCACAGGGAGGACCACAAGTGCCTGAAACTCCAGATCCAGGTGATCTGATGCTCTTTTCTGGCCTCTGCAGGCATGAACATGGTACACAGACATACGTGCAGACAGAACACACCCATACACATAACACTTAAAAATAAAACTTTAAATGTAAGTAAAATATGGTATGGTTAGTTTTTATTGTCAATTTAATCTAGAGCACTGGTTCTCAATCTGTGGGGTCGTGACCCCTGTGGTGGTGTTGAATGACCCTTTCACAGGGGTCGCCTAAGACCATCAGAAAACAGAGATACTTACATTATGATTCCTAGCAGTAAAATTATAGTTATAAAGTGGCAACTAAAATAATTTTATGGTCGGGGGGAGAAGGGGTCTCCACAACGTGAAGCACAGCATTAGGAAGGTTGAGAACCACTGATTTGGAGTCTACACAATCTAGAGTCACGTGGGAAGTGGGACCGAGGGATTTCTTCAAACAAATTGGCCTGTGGCCATGTCTGTGGGGAACTGCCTCGATTATTCCTAAGGTAGATGGTCCTGGGCCATATAAAAAAATCAACTAGGTGCCAGGCAGAGAGCTAGCCGGTCAGCATTCCTCCACCGTTTCTGCTTCAGTTCCTGCCTTGAGTTTCTCCCCTGACTTCCCTTAGTAATGGACTTGGAAGTGGAAGCCAAAATGAAGCTTTTCTCCTCCAAGTTGCTTTTGGTCACGGTGTTTATCACAGCAGCAAGAAAGCCAACAAGAATGAAACGTAAACTAGCTTACTCATCTTTTTAACAAAAAGCTCCTTTTGTAAATGAGACTGCAAGGTGGGTTTATGACGTGCATTGTTTGGGTTTGAAGATGGGAGAGAGGTGTTAATATGTTTCAACTTAGAGCTACAAATATTCTGACCTTAAATAAACACGTTTCACTTATTTTCATGTTTCAAGATCCCTGTTTGAGAAGTCTTTTGGAAACTGATGGTTATGTCTGTGGATGACTTTAGATTTATCAGTTGTGTTGCAGTTTCTTGATTTCAACCAGCATGTAATAGAAAACTTGAGCCCAGGGAGAAGGAGGGGGAGGAGGCAGAGGAGGAGGACGAGGAAGAGGAAGAGGATAAAAAGAGGAGGAGGGGGAGGAGGGGGAGGAAGAGGAAGAAGAGGAGGAGGATAAAAAGAGGAGGAGGAAGAGAAGGAAGGGGAGGAAATGGAGGAGGAAGAGAAGGAGAAGGAAGAGGAAGAGGAGGCTTTTTGCCCCTTCCATGTCCTCTCCATTTTTTCTTTGACCTCAGTACCTTCACGTGTGTTCCTGCCAAGGGCATTTTGCCTTGTGAAGACTGGTGATTCCATCAGGGAGGAGCAAGAACATTTTGAAACATACCCAGAATATTATGCTGTCTGCCTGGCTAATTTTATGTCAACTTGACAGAAGCTACAGTCATCTGAAAGGAAGGAACCTCAACTGAAAAACCATCTCCATAATACCCAGCCATGACAGCATTTTTCAAATTAGTGATTGTTGGGGGAGGGGCCAGCCTACTGTGTGGTGCCATCTTTAGGCTGATGGTCCTGGGTTCTATAAGAAAGTAGTTGAGCAAGCCATGATAGGCAAGCTAGTAAGCAGCACCCCTCCATGGCCTCTGCATCAGTCAGCTCCCACTTGAGTTCCTGAGTTCCTGTCCTGACTTCCTCCAGTTATGTGGTAATGTAAGTTGTTTTTGGTCATGGTCATGGTGTCTCATCAAAGTAATAGTAACCCTAATAGACTGTCCTTACTACATGCTGCCCGTAACAGGAGCTGTTTGTTAGAGTGAAACTAATGGACCAGGGCCAAAGAGATGTCTGCCTCCAGCCCCTTTAAGCCTCCCTGTTTCATTTAAGGATGGAAGAAACTGGCTACGTGTGAAGGTCACATGCCCAGTGAGACGTAATGATGGGACGCTACTAAGCGATAGAAATAAACTTTCAAGCTATGTAAGGACAGTGTTGGGAGACCCTGAGCACACTTGTCCAAGCGAGAGTTGGTCGCTTGGACCATATGGACTTCACAGCATTCTGGGAAAGCTGAAACCACAGAGACAATAAAGCCATCAGTGGCTACCAGGATTGAGTGAACAGGTGGGCCACAAGGTATGTTTGGAGCATCTTATTCTGTACAGTATTGTGACAGCATACTTATTTTATTATGCACTTTCAAAACCCATAGACTATACAGCACAATGAATGAAGCTTAGAGTTAATTCTGGACTTTAACAAGAATGTATCACTATTGATTTATAATATGTAGCATACTAATGCAAGGAAAAAGGAAGGTAATTTATGCTAAACTTTAATATAATACAAAGTGATAAAACATTGGGGCTAGAGAGATGGCTTAATGGTTAAGTGTAGAGGAATGTTAATTCAGAACATGGCTGTTCTGGCAAGAGATCACATCCAAAGATGATCTAGGTCTGTGTGATCCGGCAGGAATACAAACATGCCTTTAATCCAGGAGACAGAGGCAAACAGATCTGAGTTCAAGGCCAGCCGGGTATAGAGCAAGTATCAGGTAAAGAAAAGCTTAGGTCCAGGCATGGTGATACACGTCTTTAATCTCAAACAAAGATAAAGTTAGTTTGTAGAAGGAAGCCTCCATGTTTGAAAGTGATGTCTAATTGAGTGGCAGAAAAGGTGATTAATCAGAGAAGATTTGACAGACTAGGATATGCCCAACTCTCATGAAAAGAGAGAGGAAAGGGAAGCTACTTTAGAGGCAGTTTTTCAGAGAGAGGAGGCAGTTTTTACCAGGACAGTAATAGAGAGATGGGTTGCATAGACATACATGCAGTTTAACAACACATACATTTTTTTTAAAGATGATTTATCAATGAGATAATTTGAGGGAACACTCAAAAAATATCTTTTTAAAGATTAAAGAGTCCTTGGTACAGATCTAGGGGCCCCTAGCTCTTTCATCCTGGCCTTTCCAGGCTTACTCTTAGTTTTACTATAGCTTGCCTGTAGGAACCTCTCCTCCCACCCCACCCCCATTTTCTGGAGACTCTAGCCTCTTGGGTGTGAACCCAGAGACCCCATGGCTCTTCCTGTTTTCCCTCCCAACCTTTCATGCTAGCCCACCTCTATTGCTTTGTGTTACGTGAAGCCCATCAGAAAAACCTTCAGGGGGCCTATCAGCCTAAGATCTAGAGCTAACCACAACAAACAAAGATCAGAATACCAACCCAGTGAGGATGAGACCAGATATCTACACCAATAAACACTTCAAACATCAAAAGTCCACATGTCTAGATCCCAGCACAAAAGCAAACACAAGCAGCCAGCACACCTCCCCCGGAAGCCAGAAATCCTACTGCAACAGGTCCCGAGAAAAGCAATGTACTTGAAGTACAAGACATGTTATAATAGCAATTATATCAAAATAGCAATTACGAATATGCTCAAGGACCTTGAAGAAGACATTGTAGAAACACAGTTGAATGAAGAAAACATTTTAAGATATGAAAGTAGAATTTAACAAAGAAATATAATCACTAAAGAAACGCAAACTGAAATAAAACAGAAAATGAAAAATTTAGGGTATCACACAAAGCCCTTAGAGATAAGCCTCATCAATAGATCACAAGACCTGGGAGAGAGACTCTCAGGTCTTGAAGATAAGATAGAAGAAATGGATACCCTAGTCAGAGAAAATGCTAAACCTAAAAAAAATCCAGGCACAAAACATCTAAGAAATATGGGACACTATGGAAAGACCAAACTTAAAAATAATAGGAATAGAGGAAGGAGAAGAAATCTAGGTCAAAGGCACAGAAAATGGTTTTTTGTTGTTGTTGTTTTTTAACAAAAATAGAAAAAAAAATCTCTAATCTAAAGAAAGAGATGTCTATCAGGATACAAGAAGCATACAGGACACCAAACATGAGTGGTCAGAGAAGAAACTCCCACAACACACAACACTAAAGCAAGCACTAAGTGTAAAAAACAAAGAATATTGAAAGCTTCAAAGGAAAAAGACCAAGTTACGTATACAGGCAGACCCCATTGGCATAATGCCTGACTTGTCAACGGACACTAAAAGCCAGATGGGCCTGGACAGATGATTTACAAACTCTAAGAGACCACAGATGCCAGCTCACACTACCATACCCAGCAAAACGTGCAATTACAGTACACGGAGAAAGAAAAATGTTCCACAATAAAACCAAGTTTAAGCAGTATATACATCCAGCTCTACAGAAGGCATTAAAAGAAAAAACTTCAATTTGAAGAGATTAGCTACACCAAAGGACACAAGGAATGATTAACTTAAAAACAGTAAATAAAAGAGAAAATGCCCACACCACAAGAACCCAAAACAGGAATCAATAAATACTGCTCGTTAGTAACTTTTGACATTGATGGTCTCTATTCCCCGAGAAAAAGACACAGACTAACAGTCTGGGTTAGAAGACAAGATCCCTCTCTCTGCTGCATCCAAGCAATACATCTCACCATAAAGGAAGATAAACGAAATTATGAAACTTGCAGGTTAATAGATAGAGCTGGCGGGGGGGGGGGGGGGGGGGGGCGGGGAGGGAGTCATCCTGAATAAGGTAACCCAGATCACAAAAGACAAAAATTGTATTTTTCTCTTACGCGTTGATGTTAGTGTTTAAGCTTTCAGTACATGTGCTACAATCTGGATAACCACAGAGGCTAGGACCAAGGGCAGGAGAGGCTCTCCTCAGGAAGGGGAACTAGAATATAGTGTTACGGAGAGGTAAAGGGGAAACCAGGATAGGAGGATTGTGGGAAAGAATAAGCCTTGTCACAGGTGGGAGCAGTCTTGGCGGGCTTTACCCTTGGGGCACCACACCCCATGAATACCTTGTGACAGATTGAGTGGAGCCATCCTGGGGCTGGAATTCAGGAAGCATACCTGGGAACCCCACCTGGACTATTGTCTTTCTAATTGACTCTCACCGGGAAAAGGAGCCGGTCCTTTCCACATGACTCAGGGAGTTGGGGAAGAGAGAACAACAAAGTGAGCTGGGCGGGAGAGCGCGGAGAGAGCGTGCAGAGCAGCGGACCAGCTGGACCAGCACGCGGGCCAGAGAGACACCTAAGGACCCGTCCCGTGGAACAGCTACCGGAAGGTTCACTCTTTTGTCCCTTTAACCTTTTTTCTTCTTGTATAAGCTAGTTGGGTTGTATAATAAAGTTTAATTGCTAAAAAACAGAGTCAACATCTGGCGCCCAACGTGGGGTCAACATCGGATAAAATATGGAGAGGGATGGGAAAGAAGGGTAAAGTGTGGGGAGGGACAGCTAATACTAACGGCCTTTGGAAAAGCAAATAGAAACCCGCTATTGTAGAAGCTTCCTAAAACAAACACCATAGGAAAGGAATACAAATGGCATCCCCAAATAATCAGGGAGGCGATGCTACAGCTAGACATCTTATGCCATGAAGTAAAAAAAAAACAAAAAAACAAAACACCTCTAGTACCAGGAATGGGCAGCATCTTGCTGGGCCATTGGCCAAAGGGATCCCCTGAAGCTCCCCAAACACGACAGGCTGTTGGTTGGTCTCCACGCCTGATGGTAAGGCCCTATTGCTGAAGGCACTTATGTCATCCAACATGGAGAAGTGGAGCTGGTGCCTAACTGGAAGCTTCGGCCCTACTGAACAGAGTTCATGGCTTTGTAAGGTACTCTGCACTGCCAGAGGTGAAAGGCAGTCATCAGTATCTCCTAGCTACAAACCCTGTGAGCCGCAACAGCAACCTTCCTGTGAGAACTACAAGTGCAATAGCGGCACATATGTTGTGGCAGTAACTAACCACTTTATAAAAAATTGGGTTTAAGGCCCACCATGAGGTGCTCACACATATCTATCCAACACTGCTAAAGTGGCCTAGAACATGAGGCTAGACAGGTCATGGGCCCAGGGGAAAACCAAATGCTATTATTATTCTGCTAAAAGATCATAGAAATAAAATGATTTCTAATGGCTTATTGCCACACCCATAGATCAGCACCTCACTTAACCCACATCAAAGACACTTCTTACAGTAAGACAGGAGTCAACACAGGGACCAGCAACTGGGCAATGTGTAGGGAGTGAAAGAGTTTGGAGCACTCAATCCTAAATATGATGTCTTCATCAAACTCCCCACACCCCTCACGGCTCAGGCATCTCTGAGGAAAAAGAGGAAGACTGTAAGAGCCGGAAGGGATGGAGGATGCCAAGGAAACGTTGTCTTCTAGACACAGCAGGACTGATGCCCATTTGAACTTAGACCATGGCAACACACACTGGGCCTGCAAGGATCCAAGCCAGGCAGGGTTCCAGCACTGCGAGGCAAAGTAGATGTGAGATCTCACCCCTAACTGAGAAACTGTTTGCTTTAGACTCACCAAGATAGAAAAGATGTTCTCTTCAAGGTTGCCAAATACAAATAGCCAAAACACTATAACATTATTATGATTCCTGATTGTTTCATGGTTCTTCTTGCTGTATGTTGTTTATTTTGTATATGTGTAATAATATAAATGTATGTGTAAAAATTAAAAAAAAAAAAAAAAAAAAGAACCGTTGTAATAGATACCTGCTGGGAAAGGGAAAATCAGTTTTCTCCAATGGAGTGTCACTGAGTGTATCACCTACACTCCAAGGCAGACCCCCACACCCAGGAGCAACTGCCCAACACAAAATGAACTCCATTTTTTATGGACTTGTTGCATTTTGTTTTGGCATTTTCAGTTTTATTGCTCGTTAGTTTTGATTTTCATTGTGTGTGTGTGTGTGTGTGTGTGTGTGTGTGTGTGTGTGTGTGTGTTCTTTTTCAAGAGAGATCAAGAGAGAAAGAATATCAAATTGGGTGGGTAGGGACGTAGGAGGACTCTGAAAGGAGTTTGGGGGGAAGGAAAACATGATCAAAATATAGTGTATGAAAAATTTTAAATTAAAAAGTTAAATGAGCTCACGGGATTGGCTTATAACATAAATAAGTGATTATACAAATTAAGTATTTCAAAATATTTCTAAGGAGCTGGGCATGTGGCACATGCTGTCATCCCATCACTTGGGATGCAGTTTCAAGCACAAGAAGACCAGGAAATGGCAGTAGCGGGCAGGACCTAGCATGTGTTAGCATGCTCTTCTGTGTTAGGGTATGTTTAATTGGCACAGGAAGTCGAAGTCATGGCAGTGGAGGAAAACCTCTCTTTATAGCTTCTCTGGCCTCTTTAGCTTCTCCTGGGGCTGGCTCCCTGAGAGCCTTCTGCCCGAGGCTCACTGAAATGCTGTAGTCACAGTCCGCGGGGGAACTGCCTAAGCTTTCCGGTGTGATCCTGGCTGTACCACCTGCTAGGTGCTGCCTTGTCCCTGGGATAACGAATGTTTATAGCTTACTTACAAGGCAAAGCTCGAAGTGTCTCTAGTCATGGGAGCAACCTTGTTAAAGCAGAGGCTGAGCAGCAAGCCGGCAGTCTCTGCTTGGCCTAATGCCTGCTTTCTGGTTAAACCAACTGCTTCCCAGAAAGGGCTCATGCTTGTTAATGATCAAGGAAAGCGGGAACGGGAACGAGAAACAGGGGAGAGACCGGGGATGGGGGTGGGGTGGAGGGGGTGGGGGTGGGGTGGAGGGGGTGAGGGGAGTGGAGGAGTGGGGGGGGGGTGGGGAGGTGGGGGGTGGGGGGGGAGGTGGGGGGGTGGGCGGGCAGAGGGATAGAGGCATGAGAATGTGGGTTGAGTGCCTCAGGTTCAGGGCTAGTGTGAGCCAGGCACACTACCCAGGAGGCCATTGCTCCCTCACACCGCCTCACCCCATCTACCCCATCCTCCCTGCACGAGAGCTGCTCTCATGGCGGTCTCATTTCCTGTGGCCAAGGATAGGAAGAAGGCAGCAGCTGCCCTCTGAAACTCTCCTGGCCACAGCCCCGTTCACCGTGGGAGCCCGCAGACTGGAACTCGGCTCCAGTTACTTTATGCAAGAAGCTCTAAGTCCAACTTTTCCCTGATACCTTGGGGAAAGTCCTAAGTTGAGAACTCTGCCCACCTCCCCGTCCCCTGTGCAACAGAGACAGACAGAATGGGCGAGGATCGCTAAGGAGGGACAGCTCCAAACAATTGGCTCTTAGGATCATACAGAAGAGTCAAAGAGTGGCCAGCTTCAGCAAGGTCATTACTGTAGATTCCGCATGATTTTCTGCACAGGTCATTGTCACTTCCTCTAGGAGCCCTGCAAGGGAGTGACAACTACCGTCATTCCATTGGTGGGTAGGAAGAGGCTAGCTTGGGGTTTCTCAGCTCGAGCTGCCGAGTTTGAACTCAAGTGCAGGGCCTTCCCACACCCCTTGAGTCTGCGCCTCCTCTTATACCCACTCTGCCGAGAGGCCCGGTAGGTAGGACCCATGCGGGTGAAGACGAAGGCTCACCTTCCTCCTCCAGGCTCTTTAACTGGTGGCTCATGGTCACCGAGATTTCAAGGCTCTGCCTCTGGCTCACATCTTCATATGCCTCCAGCCCCGGGTGCTGCCATGCTCACGGACCTCTTCCTGACAGCAGCTGGGGTCCTCTGAGGTTGAAGGTAGAGGTATAAGTTTTGTTGGGGCGAAAGATGGGGAAGGAAACAATTTGCTGCACGTCAATCCATCCACACACGCCTCTGCTCTGGTCTCTCTGCCAAGGACAGTGTGGCCTCACGTTTCAGGCATCACTTATACATGAGGGCCCCAGAGGCGTAGGAACTGCAGGCTCATCTCCTGACAATGATACCATCTGCATCCCAGCCAGGGAAGGCGTGAGCTCTGTTGCGGGGCTCTTTCCCAGTGTCTTGAATCCCTGATTGGGACAAAGGTATAAATTATCATCTGGACTTCGGTTTAAAGTGTGGATTATATTTAAAAAAAAAAAAAAATGGACAATGGGATCTCCTTGCTTTCCCGCCTCCCCTTCTGGTGCTCAGCGTCCCCTTGTGCGTGCTAGGCAAGCACTCCTGGGTCCTGGAATCTACACTTGGGACCCGAGCCAGCACTGATGACCGTCTCTCCTAAAGTCACCTGCTTACTCATTCTCTAAAGTGGCCTGCCTTTAGGGAAGGCTCTTTGGCTGCTGTGAAAACCACTGTTATCGTGTAATGGGGCAAGGCTGCAGAACCACTATGATACCAAGGTTCTTGTTGGCAACAGCTGATATTGGAGTTTGGCGAGTGGCCTTAGAGGGATTCCATCCTCCTCCATCACTTAAGAAGGAATTGATCAGAGACACAGAGCTGCAGCAGAAACAGTATTAGGAAGAGATACATTTTCAAGGGAGGAGTCTGGGCGGGACAGGAAAGTTCAGCAGCTCAACCATCCTGCAGAGTGGGTTTTTGTTTTTGTTTTTGTTTTTTTGTTTTCTCCTGTTACCTTCGTGTGGTCTTTGGGGCTCATTTGCACAGGGAGACTTTTTCCTGCATGCCCTGCTACGCGTAGTTCTCCAGACAACTTCATGTCTCACCGGCATTCCATCCAGTGGTACTATGGTAGGCTGTAGGTTACCCTTAGGCACTCTGGGGTCCCTCTATGCCCGTGCCAGGAGTGTGAACTGGCTTCAGTCAGCTTCAGAGGGGAGTACAGGAGGCCTTGTGAGCTGGGAGTCTCAGGGGCCTCCCTGATAAGCATCTTGAAGGAAGGCAGCCTACTCCTGCTTTAGTCCTTTCTGTGATTGAGTCATCCATTTTCTCCTCCTCCTCTTTGTTTGTTCGATTATCTGGTTTTATTTTGTTTATTTATTTTTTCGAGACAGGGTTTCTCTGTGTAGCCTTGGCTGTCCTGGACTTGCTTTTTAGATCAGGCTGGCCTCGAACTCACAAAGATCCACCTGCCTCTGCCTCCCTAGTGCTGGGATTAAAGGCGTGCGCTGCCGCCACCACCACCCAGCTGTTTGATTACTCTGAATATTAATTTCCGAGGGCTGTAAAGCTGGCATAGATTTTCTCCTACTCTCTAGGTTGTCTTTTATGTCACTGGTGGTTTCTTTTGATGTGAAGAAGCGTTTTGAGCTCTGAGGTCTCACTGATTGGTGGGTATCCCTGTTTCCCAAGGACTACTGTTCTGCTCAGAAGTCCTCACCTACGCCTGTATCTTCCCACTTGTTGTTTCAGGTCTTGTGTTAAGGTCTTCTGTGTCCCCACTAAGACCAAGAAAAAGAGAAGGGTGACAACCCTCTACAGTTCTAGTCACTACAGTGCTTAGTCAACAATAAGACAAGAGACAAAAATAAAGATAATACAAATAAGGAAAGTCAAAGTATTATTTCCATAGGATACAATTCTATATATATGATATTGCAAAATCCCCACAGAAAACTTGTAGATAGGCCAAGTGTCAGGATGCAAAATCAACATACCAAAATTGGTAGCCTTCCTAATATGCTTAGTAAACATAATGAAGAAGAAAACCAGAAAACACAAAATTGTCTCGAAACAAAATAAAATGCCTTGGGATAAACCTAATAAGCAAGGGAGTGAAAGATCTTTACAATGAAAATGTGAAAACCCTGAAAGAAGAATTAGAGGAAGACACTGGAGGATGGAAAGATCTCTCATGCTCATTATTGGAAGAATTTATTTTATTAATATTACCTTCCTACCAAAAGCAACCTGCAGATTTAATATGAGCCACAATAAAACTCCTCTCTGCCTCTCTGTGTCTGTCTGTTTGTCTGTCTCTCTCTTTTTCCTCTTTCTGTGTGTGCGCGCGCGCGCGCGCACACACACACACACACACACACACACACACACACACAGAGGGCAGAGGGCAGTTTGCTGGAGGAATCGCTCCTACCATGTCGATTTCTAGGGATCTAATGCAGATCAGCAAGCATCTGTCTTGGATGGGCTTTTTACTGCTGTGATAAAGCACCTTGACTAAAAGCAACCTGGTGAGGAAAGGGGTTATTTGGTTTACCTATCCCTGATCACAGTCCACTGAGGGAAACTGAGGCAGCATATAAACTCAAGGCAGAAACTTGGAGGCAGGAAATGAAGCAGAAGCCATGGGGAATCCCTGCTTACTGGCTTGCTCAGCCTGCTTTCTTATACCACCCAAGACCACCTACCCAGGGGTGGCACCACCCTCAGTGGGTTGGGCCCATCCGCATCAACCATTAATCAAACAAACACACTGCAGACTTGCCTACGGGCAAGGGGATGGGGAATATTTTCTTTTCAATTGAGGTTCCTCTTTCCAGAGAACTCTAGCTTGTGTCAAGGGGTCATAAAAAAACAACCAGAGCAGCATCTTTATCTGCTGAGCCATCTCTGTAGGTCTTGATTCCTGCTTTTATTCCAATCTGGTAGTCTGTGTGCTTTTAATTGTGAAACTGAGACCATTAATATTCAGAGTTATTAGTAACTCAGGCATGTAGTAATTCCTGCATTTTAAAAAGATTTATTTTTATTTTTAAGTATTTGGGGTGTGCGCGTGTGTGTGCGTGTGTGCGTGTGTGTGTGTGTGTGTGTGTGTGTGTATGTGTGTATGCACATACACACAAGGGCAGGTCACTGTGGAGGCTAAAGGCATCATGTCCCCATGGAGTTGGAGTTACAGCCCTCCATGGGTGCTAGTAGTTAAACGCAGGTCCTGTGCAAGAGCAGAACATGCTCTCAAGCACTGAGCCATCTCTCCAGCCTCCTACCTTAAATAAAATTCTGTAGTGTTGGTATTATCCTAATCTTTATTTGTTTAGCTACTATTCCAGTATCATTTTCACTCCCCGGAGTCTCTTTGGCATGTTAATCACTCCCTCCAGTCTGAAGAATTCCTTACGGTACCCTCTGTAGACAGAGCTTTCCTAGTGGTCATAAATGTCTTTAGCCTGTGTTTCTCGTAGAATGCTGTTCCTTCTTCATGAGTTATGACACAGTTTTGATGGATGGTGGGTATAGTAATCCATCTGGCAGCGGGCAACTGTGGTATTTTGTGGTTTTCTTTTTTAACTTTATTTTGTGTGTGTGTGTGTGTGTGTGTGTGTGTGTGTGTGTGTGTGTGTAGAGTGCAGTGTCCACAGAGACCAGAAGATGGTATCAGATCTCGTGGAGCTTAAGTTAGAGGTAGTTGGGAGTCACCCATGTGGGTATTGGGAACTACACTCTGATCCTCTGCAAGAGTGGCATGCGCTCTTAACCACTGACCACCTCCTGTCATTATAAAGACTCAGCACCCAGATACTGGGGTGAAAACCTGCTAGCTCAGAGGAGTAGAGAAAGCACCCAGCTGACCTTCCTGCTCAGTTCATGTCCCAGAAGGAAAAAGCCCTTTCTCCTTCTCCATGATGCTGCAACCCAATGCCTTGCCTTGCTATTTGTTTTGTTTTCTTGTTTGTTTGTCTTTGTTTTGTTATACAGGGTTTCTCTGGGTAGCCTTAGCTGTCCTAGACTTGCTTTGTAGACCAGGCTGGCCTCGAACTCACAGTGATATGCCTGCCTCTGCTTTCTGAGTGCTGGGATTAAAGGCGTGCATTGCCACGCCTGGCTTTGTTTTGTTTTGTTTTTAAAGACAGAGCTTCTCTTGTAGTCCTGGCTGTCCTTGACTTGCTTTGGAGACCAGGATAGCCTCAAACACACAGAGATCCACCTGCCTCCGCCTCCCTAGTGCTTAAACCAAGGGTGTGTGCCACCATGTTCAGCTCCTTTCTACTTCTTATGTGTCTATCTGTCCTCCAGGCTTCTCTCACTCTCTAAGCTTTTTTCCCATGTTCACTTCCTGTCAATCTTGTTGCTTGCTCTGTCTCTTGACCTAGGGTTAACTTTAATGTATCCTGTTTATAGAAAGCTCTTGAGCCTGGCGTGGTGGCGCACGCCTTTAATCCCAACACTTGGGAGGCAGAGGCAGGCAGACTGCTGTGAGTTCGAGACCAGCCTGGTCTACAAAGTGAGTCCAGGACAGCCAAGGCTACACAGAGAAACCCTGTCTCCAAAAGCAAAGCAAAACAAAAAGAAAGAAAGGAAGAAAGGAAGAAAGGAAGAAAACTATTAAGTTAAAGGTGTGTGCTAGGGCTGAGCCACATCACAATAAGAAACAGGTTTTTATAGTTCATAATCTCGGGGCTCATAATGGGATCAAATATCCTGCATCATTTATCTGGGGACTGTTCTCCATCAGAGTCCAGAGTCTAGATAGCTCTGGCTCTGACTGGCTTTGGTTCTGGCTCCGGCTCCTAATCTGGACCTGGCTTTGGTTTGACATCTGAAGTGTCTCTGGAGGAGGCTTCCTTCCTTTCAAAGTGAGCTTCTGGCAGGCTGCAGGCAGGAAGCAGTCCAGTCAGTCTTTCAGCTTAGCTCAGCCAGGTGCTCTGTCTGAGGATGAATGAGACCCATCTTCTCAGTGTTCTCCGCGCTGGGGTGTGGAGTAGGGTGGTTGTAAGGTGTAGCCTGGTGGCTTCGCACCCACTGTCTGTAGTTCAGTTTATTTTAACCCTGAAGGTCTAGTATTTGAGAAGAGGGTCTTCTCAACAGTTTCCACAAAACTCACTGGCAGGGCTGGCCTGCGCGAGGAGGAGCACTTCCCCCTGTTTTGTACAGCATACTCATTTGTGAAGCTTTCTTCAGCCAGGGTTTGATTTACATGGCTCCAAGCTGTTTCCCTGTGGAAATCTCACCTGTATTAATAAGTTGATTTAAAGACTCTTTCCCTTGCTGGAAAAGTAAATATTGTGTATTATCTCAACTGTTTTTCTTGGCAAGGCTTCTAACATGCTGTCTTACTCAGGAGTCACAAATTAACCACTTAGTCTTTGGTACAGTGCCTTGTTATGTAGTCCTGGATGGCCTGGAACTTGCTGTGTTGGCCAGTTTCTGTGAAAGAGAAGGAAACTGTTAATCTACTGATGATGCAATGTACATAATGGAAAAACATCTTTTCTAGCTATACATCTGACAGAGGATTATCTGCCAAGACAAAACAAAGAAAAAACCAACCCAATTAAGCACGGGCTACGGAAGTGAACAGAGAGTTTTCAGGAGGAGAAATAAAAATGTCTGAAAAGATTTCAAGACATATTCATCATCCTCAATATAAGGAAAATGAAAATTAAAACTACTTTTGAGATTTCATCTTACCCCAGTCAGGATGGCTAAGTTAAGGAAACAAATGACAACACGTATTGGCAAGGATTTGAGGACAGGGGACCCCTCATTGTTGGAAGTGCAAACTGGTGCAGCATCTGTGGAAACCAGTGTGGCTTTTCCTCAGAAAAAACTAGAAATAAATCTATCACACGACTCAGCTATATCTCTCCTGGGCATATTCCAAAAGGAGTCCATATCTTTTTTTTTTTTTTAAGATTTATTTATTTATTATTCACACAGTCTTCTGCCTGCATGTGTGACAGCAGGCCAGAAGAGGGCACCAGATCTCACTATAGATGGTTGTGAGCCATCATGTGGTTGCTGGGAATTGAACTCAGGACCTTTGGAAGAACAAACAGCGCTCTTAATCATTGAGCCATCTCTCCAGCCCAAGGATTCCATATCTTACAACTGAGATCTGTGCTCAATAGCCAGGGCGTGGGAGCAGCCTAACTGTTCATCACCTGATGACCAAATAATGAAAATGTCTTACACAGTGGAATATTATTCAGCTGTAAAGTAAAAGGATGAACTTTGTACTTAGATGGATGAAACTAGAAAAGATTCTGAGTGAGGTAACCCAGGTCCATGAAGACAAGCATAGAATGTTCTCACTTGTAAGTAGATCCTAGTGTGGAATCTTTGTTTGTTTTTGGTTTTGGAGACAGG
The DNA here is from genome assembly GCF_903995435.1 of Acomys russatus. Taxonomy (NCBI): domain Eukaryota; kingdom Metazoa; phylum Chordata; class Mammalia; order Rodentia; family Muridae; genus Acomys; species Acomys russatus. The sequence goes on along the minus strand of NC_067140.1, from coordinate 66,041,001 downwards.
GTTTCTCTGTGTAGCCTTGACTTTCCTGGACCCCTTTTGTAGACCAGGCTGGCCTCGAACTCACAGTGATCCAGCTGCGTCTGCCTCCTCGAGTGCTGGGATTACAGGTGTGCGCCACTGCACCCGTCTTTAGTGTGGAATCTTCACATTTGTGTATAACTTGGAGTATCTGTTGAAACCAGAGAAGGGTGGTAGTGGCAGGTATGTATTAAATATCTTGATGGATAGAGAATAGTAGAACACTGGCGCTTTGGAAAGGAAAAGGGGAATAAAAGGGAGAGACATTTAAGTAGGGAGGGGGATGGGAGAGTAGGGCAGAGGAGAGGGTAGGGTGAGGGATAACTAATGCCGAGTATATTAAAAAGGACACATGGAAACCTAGTTGTTTTAGACTTACTTTTATTTATATGTATGTGTATATGCCGTGTGTGTGCAGACACCCATGGAGGCCAGAAGAGCTATATGGTTGTGAGCTGCAAAGCATTAGTGTAACCTGAAAACCAGTATTTCATAAACTATACACATGCATGCACATACATGCATGCACACACAAGCACATACACGCATGCACACACATGCACAAAACACCCATGTGCGCGCGCGCGCGCACACACACACACACACACACACACACACACACACACACCCCACAAGTTTAACTAGAGAAGATACAAGTTTAACTAGAGGGGTTTCTGCTACTTCCAGAAGCCATAGGCTGCCAAATGAAAAGCCCAGTGCCAGGTGTAGTGAACCTCCCCACATGTTGTTGGTCAGAGGGATTCTAGAAATTTCCCAGATGATACAGGATGCTGCCCTTGCTTTTTGATGCTCATCAGAACTTGATGATAAGATGACAAAGATGTCGGCGCCGTACCGTCCAGCGGAAATAAGACACCGACAACCAGACTTCTTCTCTAGATCTTTACTCAGGATTTTGCTAAGCAGGAATGGCCCCGAAGGAGGGAAGAACAGAGCTTAAGTAACAACCAAGTACCAATCAGCTTTTGCCAGGTGCTAACTCCTCATAGGTCAAAGTCAGAGCAAGGCTGCTCGTCACAAGATTGTCCGTTACCCCTGCACAGCCCTTCACCATATGAGGACTTGTTTATCCTGGAGAGCACTCGCCAGCGGGAAGGCGGAAGGCGGAAACCGGTGCCATGTCCAGGGCACGGCACTTCGCAGCTCTCCACACAAAGACACCACACACTTTGGTCACAGAACATGGAGAGATCAAGCTGGTTCTGACCTAGAAGCTTCTGTCCTGCTGGCTAGACTTCACAGTGCTGGATGATGTCCAAACTACTGGAGGGGATGAGGAATCAGTGACAATCTTATCCAGCTACAAACCCTGTGCACTACAATAATGACCAGCCTGGCAAAGTGAAGTGGGCAAAATGGTGGCATAAATGTTACAGAGTTATCAATTTTTTTCTGATTATAAGGCTCACCCTGCAGGCAGAAACTCATACCTGGTACTGTAAATCTGCCCAAGAACCTGTGTCTGGGGGTTCATAGGCCCCAGTAGTGAAGCGGCCACTGCTGTTTTACTCCAAGGACACAGTATGAAGTTATATGTGTATATGCAGCTCTCAGTCCTCAGCAGAGACACTCCTATGTGTAGGAGATGGCAGCTGATACAAAGGGCACAAACTGGTCAAAGTGCAGAAAACAACTGTTTAAGGAATACTCAGCCACAAACAGCACATCTATAACTCCTCCTCTCCCCCAAATAGTTATTGCAGAGATGGTTCAAAAACAAACAAACAAACAAACAAACAAACAAAACCCAAAAATCCCCAAACAAAAAAAGCCTATAGATTCAGAGAAGTCCCAAAAGACAAGGCTAGTCACACAAATGACATTTGGCCAAATGGCTTAACCCAAACAACTCAAAAAACACGAAACCTGGGGGAAAAAAAAAAAGCTAACCCTGCTAACCCTGAGGTGCTCTGGCTTACTAAGGGTCAAAGTTCAGGGTCTCTAGAGCCCACTTCCTTTTCTGCATCACTGAGTAGAGAGAAAGCAGTTAATATTGGTTGAAGTGGAGAGGAAAAGCCCCTGACGGTAAATGGCTTCGGAAGCTGCATGGGTCTGTTCATCCTCTCTCTCCATCTGGTCCAGTCAGGATGACTTCCTTCCTGGCTTGACAATCCACAACTGTTGTGTGTGTATAGGGAGGGATGTGCGTGCTTGTGGTTAAGTGTCTAACAAACATGTGCGTGCCTGTACATGGTGCCTTGTCCTTTCTTTCTATCTTAACCTTTTGGGACAGGGTCTCTCACTGTATCTGGACTAGGCCAGCATCCAGTAAGTGGCCCTCCCACCTTTTTGCCCGCGTTGTTGTGTTTGGCTTTTACGTGGGTGTGGAGGATTCGAACTCGGGTCCTCTGCTCACATAGCCAGTGCTTTTATCTAGAAAGAAATCTCTCCAAACCAACATTCCGAAATTATTGTTGGAGATCTTAGGGTCAAAGCTCAGGCCCCTGTATCTAAGGCAGTGCTGGAGAACTTGCCATGGTGGTGTGGATGCAAGAGAGCTGGCAGGCTGACCAACTCAGCTACTACCACCCAGGGCCAGATTTAGGGCTTTGAGTTGGCCCACCCGAACATCTACCTCACGGACCAACTGCTGGAGCTCGTGAAGGGGCTGGTCCTACGGATCCAAAGCTGTAGGCTCTCCATGACACAGGGCAACAACGGGATGTCTGTGAGGAGTCCCATGAGGATCCAGTCTTGCTGGTGGAGCAGAAGCCGGAGGCCTTGAACCAGACAGCGACTCATTGTGGTGAACATTTGCGAGTGAAGTGTGGCCAGAAGGGTACACTGTGTGACACATGGTGACAACACTACAGTTCTACAATGAGATGCTTTTTTCTTTTGGGGTTGGGGGAGGTTGCAAGGGCCGAGGGCAGGTACGAAAGGACGGGGAGATGGGCGGGACTGGGGTACATGGTGTGAAATTCACAAAGAACCAATAAAAAGTTGAAAAAGAGAAAAAGCTCAGGCTCTGACAGTCCCGATAAGCTAAGCGTGGCTGTTCATGCCCAGTACACCAATGAAAGAGATAAGCAATGCTGAAAGACAGAGGAGGACTCATTCCCTGAGGTCACACTGGGAAGAACAAACAAAGCTTATCTTGTGAGCTCCCGAGTCTAGAGTTGGGGCACGAACACAATGCTAGGTATAAATGATGGGCCAGAGGCCTGTCTTGTAAGGTGGTCCGAGGAGCGCTCAGAACTCTGCTAATCTCTTGACGTAGCAGAATGTAAGGTTCACCTCTGAAACTGTTCCCGAGTTTCAGCTTGTCCCTTCCTCCTTAATTCCCTGGGAAATTGTAATTCTCTGGAGTCCATTGTTTCAATAGTCTGATAATTCAAATGTCTCCTTTTAAAAAATCTCTTTCTCTGGCCTGAATAGTTACATCTCATCAAGACTTGTCTTTATTTTAGGTGATTTCTGCATGAATCAATGAGGCGTTTCTTGAGTTCACACATTTACAAATCAGGAGAAAAATCTCACTCGAGAAGAGCAAACTATCGCAAAGATGCACCTTCCATCCTTTCAGCACATTTTTTGTCTTTTTTTTCTTTTAACAGGAAGCCTTAGCGTTTGATTAACATTTATTGTAAATTCAACCTAACAGAAATAAACATTTCCTTGGTAAGTAATCATACTAGAGGGTGTCTCCAGGCGGAGGCGAAGGTGTTCTCTTATAAACGCGGCCGCAGGTGCTGTAGTAGCCTTTCCTGCTGACCTCACGGCCACATGACTGCTATCAGCGCTTTGTGTTTAACCAAGACCTCTAACACATTTCTGTTTATAGACTTTTATTTCTATTAGAATTGTGTCAGAGGTAGGGGTGTGTGTGTGTGTGTGTGTGTGTGTGTGTGTGTATCTGATTATGCTAGGCCTCAGTATTTTTTATTTCATTGCTTACTTTCCCCTGACTGTGACAGCATTATTGAAATGAAACAGTGGGCAGGACTAGGAATTTCCCTCTGCATTTATGTACTCAGGTGGTCAACTCTCTATTTCCCAGATGTCACACAAATAAAAACCATGCTTAACAGAGAGAGAAAAAAAAAAAACAAAAAACAAAAAACCAGAGGGGTGTCTCACATAGTGTCTGGTCAGAACGGTGAACACCATTACTGCTAGAGCTAAGGATGGTGATGAGTTCCACATGAATCCCTCTGATGTGTGAGCAGAGGAAGCCAAAGGCACAGGAAGAGCAACCGATGATGTAACAGTGCAACGGAATGTTTCAGGGCATCACCAAACCCTTCATCAACAGAAGCTTCTTGCATTGGCTCGTTAATTTATCTCTCCAATTAAAAGTGTATATACATAATTAGCTATGGGTGTCTGCTTACTAAACATCCAGTGCCACTCTCAGAACCTTGTAAAGCAGCACAGAGGAGGGATCCGTTGCAGGTAACACTTTCACCGGACAACATGATCTGGTGCTGTCATGGGTTGTCGCCCTGCACCTGCCAACCCACAGCAGAGAGCTCCTTACTAGGTATTTTGTGGTGCATCAGAGGAAGATGCCAGGGAACTCTGGATGAAGGCAGAGTGTTTTTTCACATATTTGAGGCGTGAAGTCTGAGCAGCTTCTGAGGCTTACTGGAGCAGTGTTGGCCTCCTTGCCTTTCTTGATTAGCACTGAAGGTAGGCCATAAGAAAGTGGAGACTGCTGGGGTAGTCACTGCCATTTCAAGGCCCTTAGAATGTCAAACCCACACCCAGAATCTGAATCTGGGAAGAATACAGACTTCCCAAGCCAGGAGACAGATGTTACCCGAGAAAAGGCAAGCGATCAAGAGGCTTACAAAACTCACAAAATGAAATTCCTGGCCAGGTGCCGACTATGGATCTGCGAATCCTGTGTATGTGTTATTTATTGTTACCCTTTGTGAATAAGTGCTTGCCTGCACATAAAGCTGAGCACCATGTGCACCTTTAGAGGCCAGAAGGCATCAGATGCCCTGGGACTAGAGTTACAGACAGTTGTGAGCTGCCATGTGAGTGCTGGGAATTGAACCTGAGTCCTCTGGAAGACCAGCCAGTGCTTTAAACTGCTGGGCCATCTCTCCGGCCCCAGGATCATGGTTTTGTTGTTGTTGTTGTTTTGTTTTGTTTTGTTTGGTCCATTCATCCCATTCCTCACCATTCTAAGTGACAGGGAGAGAAAAGAGAGCCAAGATTCAGAGGCTGTGCTGTTTCTGCTCACGCAGGGCATAGAGACAGCTCACAGCTGCAATTCCCTCAAGGCTAATGTGTTCTCTAATACTGTGTTAAGGAGTCATCTGAATCAATCAGGGGTCCCATCCCCGTGAGTCTCCACCATGAATGGACCATGAAGAACACACTGGGGATTTTTCTGTCTCTCCTTCTCCTTCTCCTTCTCCTTCTCCTTCTCCTTCTCCTTCTCCTTCTCCTTCTCCTTCTCCTTCTCCTTCTCCTTCTCCTTCTCCTTCTTCTTCTTCTTCTTCTTCTTCTTCTTCTTCTTCTTCTTCTTCTGGGATTGAGATACCGTGGCCATGACAGGACAGCTCCATTATTATTTTGTATTATCTGTCCCCAAAGATTCATGTGTTGGAGGCTTGGTCCCTGACATAACAGGACTGTGAGATGGTGAAGCGGTTAAGAGGTAGGGCTTTATGAGAGATCGTAAGGCCATGGGCATGTCTAAAGGCATGTCAGCCGCTAGAGGAGGAACCGGTTATTATAATGTAAGACCATGCCACACCATGCCTGTTCTCCATATGCTGCAAGTGGTGTTGTAGTGGAACATGTTGGTATTCTGGGGAGCAAGAGGAGAGAGTTTGTAAAATTATGTCATAGAACTCATAAGAGTAAGAGAGTCTTGATTACTCACAAGGGTCTGGAGATGTCTGTGGGTGGCTTCCAGCTGGATGTCACCACAGGAGGAGACAGAGTTTCAAAAGGCTCCAAGAAATAGGCTCCTTAAGCTTCTGGTCATGGAGGGTCTTAACTCTGGACAGATGAAGCCACAGTGACGGCCCCCGTATTGTTTCCTTTGCAGTGAGGAGTCACTCTGCACACTTATATTAATGACGAAAAGCTCTCTAATGACGTTTGTCCTGCTTGGGCTATAATGCTCATAAAGGAGGCAGCGCCTGGATAGAAGATTTACTGACTTACGCACACCTCAGGCTTGTGTATTCCACTTGCGCTGTCATCTTTCAATCTCTCGTTCAGGTCCAGACCCCAGGTTACACTTTGAACAATTTATGCAGAGACAGGAGACTGCAAGTCTGGCTGTTTGGGCAGATGAGAGATTTATACAACACAGATATTGCCAGTGTTATTTCTCAAGTCTGGTGGTGTTGCTCTTTTCAAACAGTGGTTCCCTGGGGGCATCCATCTTGCCCAGCTGACAGGATTATACTTTTCTCTAGAGAGCTGGGGTCTTTATGGTAGGCTGTGCCTTAATAGTGACTGGGACACTGTGACGCCCCCTTGAGCTGCCTGTTAGAGGCATGTTCTTTGGGCCCGAGCCTAATGGCTAGTGCATCCTCGTGAACAAACATTTACACCCTAGCATTACAATTTCACTTACCTCTAGCAGGCCTGGTTAGCACCCTATTTACCTCTGGGGTGTTTTGGAGGCAGCTCTCACTTAGCTAAAGTCTATTTGTGTGTGACTTAATGTCTCCTAAGGAAATCTCCAACAACAATCCTACGTCAGAGTTTCTTCTACGTCAGTCGTTTGACTGCAGCTGGAAACAGACTGCAAGGACTAAACAATTCCTAAATGGACAGCCTGGTAAAAACAGCTAAGGATTTTCCATGTGGAAGGAAGACAGGCTTGTTTCCATTCCCCCAGGATGGCTGTGGTAAAGCCTGTTGTGTCTCCTGAAGGGTATGTTGAGGACGAAGGAGCGTGACATTGGGACCCATAGCAATCTAGAGTGGAAGCCATCTCTCTACAGGCACGCCTGTAATCGCAGTACTCAGGGAGGCAGAAGCAGACGGCGCTCTGTGAGTTCAAGGCCAGCCTGGTCTACAAAGCAAGTTCAGGACAGCCAAAGGCTACAAAGAGAAACCCTGTCTCAAAAAGCCAAACCCAACCAGACCCAACCCAACCAAACCAAACCAAACAACCCCCCCCCCCCAAACAAAACAAACAAAAAAGAAAAGAAAAGAACCTAGCCTCAGGTAAAGGAACCTTTCCTGTTATCACTGTGGCCCACCCAGACACTGCACCTGGGAGTGCCCAAGGCCACACGGATATGGACCTCCCCTGGGGTCTTGTCTTATCTGCAAAGTGGGTGACCACTGGAAATAGGGGGTCCCTCTCTCCTTTGTGAGGGAAGGCCAGTCTCCATCCAAGGGACTCAGGCTCAGGTCAAGTTTAAAACAGGACAAATACCCTGACTGTTTCTGGACTATGAGGGGCCCAGTGAGGAAAGTGTCCCCCCCCCCCAAAACCTGTCCCCTTGAGGATTGGTGAGGCCCTGAGCTTGAACAAGCGCCTGTATTTTATATATCCGTCAGATACGCACGAAGCATACAAGATATTAACTCCATATTCTCATTTTGTATATCGACCTGTGTCTTGCCTGTGAATTTTAATACAGACATTTGGAGAACAGCTAAATAAAAATTACACTTCAGTTATGGAGACGGTCCAGACAGGCTGAAACGCAAGATTCTAAAGCTCTTAACAAACTTCACACTCCCAGGTTTGCCGTGTGCCATTTGCTAGTATCCTTACAAGGATAAAGCATCCTTTCTTTGAGTGCTGGGGCACTGCTAAGAGCTAAGGACTGGGTTGGTCTACAAGGCTGGGTTACGGCACTCTAGTTCACCGCTCATGCAGATCACAGGCCAATTCTCAAGTCCTCGCGCCCTTCCCCCATCCCCCCACATCCTTGCTATGACACGGTTGGCTCAGCAGTTTACGGCACTCTAGTTCACCGCTCATGCAGATCACAGGTCAATTCTCAAGTCCTCGCGCCCTTCCCCCATCCCCCCACATCCTTGCTATGACACGGTTGGCTCAGCAGGATCCTCACTGCTAGCAGGTCATGCTTTATCTACTCCTCACTTTCCACTCCTTTAGGATCTAGACAGCTTCATTCTGGGTGTGGGGAGAAAGCTTAGTTGTGTGATTTTTTTTTTTTTTAAAGATTTACTTATTTATTAGGTATACAGTGCTCTTCACGCATGTATAACTGCAGGCCAGAAGAGGACACCAGATCACACTACTGATGGTTCTAAACCATTGAGAATTGAACCCACGACCTCTAGATGAGCAGTCAGTGCTCTTAACCTCTGAGCTATCTCTCCAGCCCATTGTGTGAATTAAAAAAAAAAAAAAAAAAAAGACATTTTACTCATTTTATTTATTTTTTGACAGGGTTTCTCTGTGTAGCCCTGGCTGGCCTCCAACTCAGAGAGCTGCCTGCCTTTGCTTCCTGGGTGCTAGGATTAAAGGTGTGCACCCCCACTGCTTGGCTTAGTTGTGTGAATTTTAATACTACTTAAAGGAGAGGTTTTTGTCATTTTATTAACCTGAGTAAAAGTAGAAGGTCTGAAACTTAGGTCTGGTAAACTGCTATTATCAGAGGCTTATTTGGTTTGGGATGTGTCTGTGTGTATGGTAACCTGTGGGAAAATCTTAGAATAAATACGTTTGGCAACATTAGGGATGTACGGGAAGAAATTAGTGGAACTGTGAGAACATTAAGATTGGGTTCTGGGCTGGAGAGACGGCTCAGTGGTTAAGAGTGCCACCTGCTCTTCCAGAGGTCATGAGTTCAATTCCCAGCAACCACATGGTGGTTCACAACCATCTATAATGTGATCTGATGCCCTCTTCTGCAGATAAAGCACCCATATACAATAAATAAGTAAATCTTAAAAAAAAAAAAAAAAAGATTGGGTCCTACTACTGAATACACTGGCAAAGAAATTAGAGAGGGTAGAAACGGTGGAAAAGATGCTTCTGAGCACCAGAGAGGCACATTGCAAAGGAAAGATGATGTGCAAATGTGATGAGCTACAGCAAACTAGGATGAGCTTGGGAGGTCGAGAGTACTGTGGTTGTCTGGGCAAAGTTCTGTAGACCTGCGAGGTATCCGTAGTTCAATCTAAGCACTGGCACAAGGGCCTCTCCTTAATCACCCAGCCGAAGGTGTACACCACCAGTTCCTGTATAGAGCTGGCTTTTGTTCCCATTACTGTAATAGTGCATTATATATACTTATTCCTTTGGTTTATATATTTATTTTTTCAGTAGAACACTTCTAGAGACAAGATACTCTTTATCCAAAACAATTCATAGTATAATAACTTTTTTGTTCTGTTTTGTTTTGTTTTAAAGATAGGGTTTTGTGGAGCCCAGGCTAGCCATAACTTTGCTGTGTAGCTGAAGCTCCTGTTCCTTCTGTCTCCATCTCTCAAGTGTTTGGGTATATACGGGTATGCACGTGTCACATGCCTGGCTCTAAATAGGTCTTTCTAAATGTGTCTATGAATTATGCATCTGGTGACTGGGTAAGCTGGGGACAAATAAACAGCTGAGTCAGATGGACCTCTTTATATTTTCATTCTGGTTCTGTCACCTTGGGTGTGCTAATTTATCATGTTGGGCCTCCATGTCTCTACCTGTAGGTTGACAGAAATGGGACAGTGGAGATATAGTATAGAAATGGTGCGAGGGGGGCAGAGTTCTGAGGTGGTACCATGCCCTTGCTGGGTTTGAGAGTCACCAAGGAGACCAGTGCAACTGGAGACTGATTGAGGAGCCAGATGTTGAAGGAGATGAGGCCAAGGAGAGTGCAGGCTGGACTCCGCCCCCCCCGCCCCCACATGTCCTGGGAAGTCAGTGGGAGGTAGATAGCAGGTGTGCGGTCATTTGAGAGAATCCCAGGACACTTCAGAAGAAGCCCTCTGGCTGCAGTGGGAAGAACATTCAGGCAAAGAGACCAATTAAGGACTCATTTAGTAATCCAAGCCAGAGATGCTGGTGGCTAGAACTAGCAGTGACGGGGTCCATGCAATTTGCTGACAGGTAGGTTAGAAAACAGAAGAAAGGAATTAACTGTGCTTTATGCCCTTGTTACCCTGCTGTTGTGTTTGCTTTGAGACGGGAGCCTGTGTAACCCAGGCTGGGTTCCAGTTTTTTGTATTCCCACCTCACTGCCTGAGTGCTAGGATTACAGGCATCTGTTACCAAGCCCAGTTTATGTGGTGCCGGGGATCGAACCTGGGGCTTTGTGTGCACGCTCCACAAGCACTCCACCAAACGTGCTACATTTGTAGCAGCATTCCTTGTTTTCTTAACTCAGCAAAACTTCTGAGATGGGGCAGTGGTTTGGAGGAAGAGTACTAAGGCCAAGAGTTCAGTTTTCAACATGTTAAATTTAGTATATCTGCTGGATGGACATTAAGCAAGTGGCTTTATATAAAAGACCAAAAGTTCAGCTAAGCGTGGTGTCACACGTCTTTAATCCCAGCACTCGGGAGGTAGAGGCAGGTGGATCTTTGTGAGTTGGAGGCCAGCCTGGTCTACAAAAGTGAGTCTAGGATATCCAAGGCTACACAGAGAAATCCTGTCTCGAAAAACAAAACAAAACAAACAAACAAACAAATAAACAAACAAAAGACCAAAAGTTACAAGATTAAAAACAAAAAAGCAAGGTTGGAGGAATAAATTAGAAAGTCCTGGGCATATAGGTAATAATTAAAAGTCATGGAGCTAAATGAGATGAATTCACTAAACAAACATTTATTGAGTCCTTAATGCTAAGCAGTGATCTAAGCAAAAAACACTATACAGAGAAATAAATCCATATTCTAGTGATGCTTACACTGTAATGGGGTAATAAAGTAGCTTAAAATATACACAGTACTCCTCCCTTACCCAGGTTTCTGTTACCTTTGGCCTAGCAGTCTGAAAATATTGGATGAAAACTCTACAAGTAAGCAACTAACGTTCTAAGTTGTGCACCATTCTGAATGGCACGAGGAAATACTATGTTTTTGCCTTAACCACAAATCATCCCTCTGTGCGGGTGTCCACACTGTATATGTTACCCACTTAGCAGTCCTGGGGATCACCTCGTTGGCTGACCTATATTGTTATAGGTAGTCCCTTGTGTTCAGGTAGGCCCTGGGTTTTCTTTTCTTTCCTGTTTGGTTTTGTTTTCAACATAGGGTTTCTCAGGGTAGGCTATCCTGGAACTCGCTCTGTAGAACAGATCCTGGCTAAATCCTGGTTTATAAAAATAGCCTTAGCCGGGCGTGGTGGCGCATGCCTTTAATCCTAGCACTCGGGAGGCAGAGGCAGGCGGATCGCTGTAGGTTCAAGGCCAGCCTGGACTACAAAGTGAGTCCAGGACAGTCAAGGCTACACAGAGAAACCCTGTCTCGAAAAACCAAAAAACCAAAAAATAAAAAAAAAAAAAAAAAAAAAAAACTAAAAATAGCCTTAAAACACTTGATTAGTGATGCTGGCAACTGAAGCGTACCAAAAGATGCTTTCTTTAACTGATAAGGCAGGTCCCATGAGGTACCAAGACTTTTTTTTTTTTTTTTTTTTTTTTTTTGGTTTTTTTGAGACAGGGTTTCTCTGTGTAGCCTTGACTGTCCTGGACTCACTTTGTAGACCAGGCTGGCCTCGAACTCACAGTGATCCACCTGCCTCTGCCTCCCGAGCGAGTGCTGGGATTAAAGGCGTGCGCCACCACGCCCGGCCTCCAAGACTTTTAAGGGCGTTCAGCTTGCTGTTTGCCACCGCGTATCATGGTGTACGCCAGCAGCCAGCACTAAGGGCATTATGGACAGGAGGATGGAAGCTCAAGGCCAGCCTGGGCCACATAGTGAGACTCAGCCTAAAGCAAAACAAAAAGAGGGGGAAAGCTCAAGAAAGTCAAAAGGGGGGCGCTCAACCAAAAATCAAAACGGGGAAAAAAAAAAAAAAATCCCGAACAAAACCATCCGCAGGTCCATTCCGCGCCCTGATCGGCTTTCGGAGACCGGAACTCAAGGGCTGAGGCCGGACCGGAAGTAGCTTCACAAGCGGCGGCATTTTGCAGAGTGCATTTCCGTTGGCGGCGGTGGCGGGAGTCGAGTAGCTGGCTGGAGCTTAGGCCTCTGTGGAAGCGAATCCGGCGGGAATCTGCGCCATCGGAGCCGCCACCATGGTGAGGAGGCGCGGGCTGGCCGGGGGGTGCGGAGCGGGGCGGCGGCTGAATGGCGTCCGCGGGTCGCAGCCGCCCTGGGACGGAGAAGGTCCGGGCCGAAGCCGCTTAGTCCGCTCGGCCCTGGGCCGGCGGAGGGGAAGGCCGGCCGGGGGCGCAGGGGCCGGCGTGCGTGGTCGGCCACCGCCGGGCGTCGTCTCCCGGAGGCGCGGTGGTTACAGTCCCCGCGGCCTCGGTAGCTGTGGGCTGCTGGAGCCCACGCGGGCTTCGGGCCGACTAGGGAGCGCCCGGAGAGGCGGAGGGGTAGCGGAGGCCACGGCCGGGGACCCGAGTCGAGTGACGGAGGGAGCGCTGGGGTGCAGGAGGGGAGTGTTTACCAGCCGAGCGCCACCCCGCCACGCATATATTTTTTTTTAAATGTTGGGGTTTGTCAGGCGCTGGCACCCTGAAATAAGTTCTGTCCTTAGTTGAGTGTCCCGCCCAGCCAGTTCTAATAGAACTCAGTATGGTAGCTTAGCATCAGGCGAAAGTAACGGCGCGGGGCGGGCCGAGAGGGCTCTCTCCGGGAGGTGGGTCCAGAGCTGACTCCCCAGGGATTGTTCTGGAACCGCCCGGCTGCCCCCGTGGGAATCTGGAGAGCTGCAAAAACAAAAGCGTTAAGATGGCAAGAAGTTGGCAGGAACCTGGTCGCTCAAGTCCCCAACCTGGCATTGTCCTGTTGGTGGTAGTCCAGACATCGCGGCCGAAAGGTTTTTTTGTTTTTGTTTTTTGTTTTGTTTTTCAAACAAGCACAGTGAGCATTAAGTTGGGCTTTGAAAGCTCAGCCAGGGAAACCGGCTGTTGCTTGGAATCTCAGTTTTCTAATTTGTGATTTCTATTCTTAGTTAGACGGAGGCTCTTGATCATGTTTGGCTACAGAGTAAGATGTAATAAATACCTTGAATATCCGCAAAATATTACTCTAGCTGTGGACCTGAAGAAACCCGAGGCAGCGAAACAGTAGTACATTGTTTTGGAGAGTTGCAAGACAAGTCCTTAATTACCTTTCAGCCTTAGTAACCTGTTTTATATTAAAAAAGAGTGACAGTGGATCCAAGTTTGAGGGTCAGATGAAATAAATACACAGTCCCTTTCGAGGGCCTGGGTATGAAGGGAGTACGCAATAAAGTATTAGCTGTTACCAGGCAAATGGGTCAATCTATGCTGGTCCCCAGGACAGAGCTCGTTAAGATGATTGTTTAAGCAGAAAAAGACATAACCTGGGCTTCAGATTAGGGCTAGAAATGTTCACAGGGGTGAACAGCATTCCCAGTTCCTGGGAGAGAGGGCACTTGGGTAGTTACAAGATGACATAGTGCCAGTTAGGTTTGTGGGAAGCTGATAGACTTCTAAAAGAGACAGGTACTTCTATCCGCCTAGGGATACGTATAGGCTTCATCTTTATTTTTGCAAAGCTACATTGGGAGCCAGGATAGAAAATGTTGCCTTAATTAAAAATTAAGGGTTACAAGTTATATATTAGACTATTAAGTACCTAAACTAATTACCACTCTAGACCAGAAAAGTTACCCTACTACAAAAAGCCCTGGGGATATACTAATGAACTTTGATTTGAGGACTCCATTCTTGCTTTGGAGCTTTCTGGTAATAAGCTTTTCCTTAAGAGGATTTCTAGTGGCAGTCAAATTCCAGTCCTTAGTTATTTAGATGGGCTGAGATGTTCATAGCGCTGAGTCTGCACAGTGGTGGATGGCTTAATGTCTAGTGTGCATGGATTCGATCATCTGTGGATACTACAGTCTCCTGAGGCAGACACAACATAGACAAAGTCAATTATAATTCGTGGAAGATTGCTTTTTTTACAGCTAATCTTTTTTTTTTATTCCATAGAGACAGGATTTCTCTGTGTAGCCATGGCTGTCGTGAGCTCACTCTGTAGAGTAGGCTGGCCTTGAACTCCCTGCCTCTGCTTCCAGAGTGCTGGGATTAAAGGCCTGCACCACCTAACTCTTCTTAAGGGAAGGGGGAATAGCAGGTTACTGGGCGGAGGTCAAGGCTGAAAGCCGGGTAACATGAAGATTCAAAGGCCTTGGGTGGAAGACACCTGAAAATTGTTGAGAAATTAGTCTGTGGTGGAAGAGTTGGGAGACGCCAGCCGTGTGTGGGTCCGAAAGATGTGCGCTTCACTGGTCTGCTGTCCTCTTGCAGACTGTGGGCAAGAGCAGCAAGATGCTGCAGCACATTGACTACAGGATGAGGTGCATCCTGCAAGATGGCCGCATCTTCATCGGGACCTTCAAGGCTTTTGACAAGCATATGAATTTGATCCTCTGCGACTGTGATGAGTTCAGGAAGATCAAGTAAGGAGAGGGCTTTTGGGAGGGAGAAGGAACAGGGGCTGGAGTGGATGGGATGGGCGGCCAAGTGTGGGAAGGTGATGCAGCTAGGTGCTAGTGCTTGGTGCGTTTGGAGGGAGTGGCTGCTAAGCCGTCTTCCTTAGTCCAGCGAACCTTGCTCTCGGATTCTAGCAGAGTGGAAGTTGCTGAGGAGGGCTGCTAGGCTTTGCATTTCTCTGAGTTTGCACACCCCCAGGTACGAGGGTAAAGGGCGCTCATGTTCTCCCCACAGGTGTGTGAGGGGGGAGAGCTTGATTTTCTGGCCTCATTACCTATTTGTAAAGCTGTAGCCTAAAGGCTCTCCTAGTGCAGCCTGGCCTGAAACTGCTTTAAGAAGCCTCTGACCCTCTTCAGGGTAAGTGCTCTGCTCCCCACGTGGGCTTGGGGCCAGTCATTTTTGTTGGCACTTTCTAAAAATTTGGAGATATTTTCTGGTTTGTTGCAGTTCTGTAAGTTATTAGCTAACTTCTTTCAGGCCCATTAAAACAATGGTCTATTTCAGTCCTGTTTTATATATTCAGGACATTTTGAGGCTCAGCAAGATGGTGTGACTTTGTGGTCATATACACACTCTTACCATATGTAGCATTCGTACTGTGTGCTGATGGAATTCCCTTGAATTCTTTTTGAGATTGTTTTCTTTTGTGGCCCAAGAAAGGATGGAATGAAAATGTAGAGGTACCTGGCTGCCTGGTTCATGTTAGAGTGGGACTAGCAGGTCAGTGTGGCACTTTTAAAAAAATGACACTTATTTTCTGATTTAAAAAGTTGGAAAATATTTTAAAAATAAAATTAATGAGAAAAAGCTTAAATACCTACTTTTCCAGGCAGTATGAACTAAAAAAAAGGAAAAAAAATAAAATCTTAAGTTTTTTTCAAAAAAGGGTATTTTGTCTTTATTTTAAGAACCATGGTTTGGCTCCCTGCTCCCATCTTGCAGTTGGTTTTCCTGGTTTATATTTTCATTTCATTCATCTTTGTTGTTTGGGTTGGGTACTGGTTTGAGGTCATTTATGTGAAATTTCTATGTGACTATAAAAACTCAACTTCTGTGTACATCGAACATCCCTTACTTCTGTGCCTCTGTTTTCCTCTATTCCTTCAATTTCTGTGTAAGGTGAGGGTGGGATTGTAGGCCTTGAAGTTGAATTGTACACTGCGTGGGTGTGGAGTGGGTTGAGGAATTGTCCAGCCTGCTTTTTATCTGGGAGGTCTTATGCTGAAGAGGGGGAACAAGGTAATAGCTAAGAAAACTGAGAAAGGCGTTTGCAGTTGGCTTTGGGGGCGTTGTTGCCAGGCCTGGGCCTTCTTGCTGCTTGTCCTTTTTCCTGGTCTGTATCTTCTTGGCTTGGTAGAAAGTAGCCAGCCATCTCCATATGAGATACTGGGCCTGGGAAACTGTCCAGAGGACCTGCTTTAGAAAGTTCTAAATCTATACTATTTATTAGTCAGGTGATGTAATTAATACTACAGCCAGCCTTGGTGGTTCCTAGATAGGTAAGCCTAAATTTCTCTCCTAATATTTGCTTTTTCTTTTAGGCCAAAGAACTCCAAACAAGCAGAAAGGGAAGAGAAGCGAGTCCTTGGTCTGGTGTTGCTTCGTGGGGAGAACTTGGTTTCCATGACAGTAGAAGGACCTCCTCCTAAAGATGTAAGTCCCTCCTGAGTACCTGTCTGTAGAAGGAACACCCTCATGGGAGCCAGACTCTGTTGGGTACTCTAGCTGTGCACCCCTGCACAGATAATAAATGAAGTAATCACACAGCTGTCCTGCCAGTGAGTGGAGAGGGCTAGTTAGTGACTTTTCTGCTTCATCAGTGGAACCCTAATCAGCAGGGGAGTTGAGTGAGGCCATTTGGTCATTCAGCAATTCCATATATGTATATAACAACAGTTAATGAAAAGAGAAGGAAAGGGGAAACTAATAATAATCTCAAAAAGAAATAATTTAAAATAAGTAAAAGCTCCTCCTGGGTGTGGTGGAACAATCCTTTGATCCCAGCAGAGGCAAGTGGATCTTTGAGTTCAGTACTAGCCAGGGAAACACAGTAAGCGCCTGCCTCAAACAGCAACAGAACAGCTCCAAATAGTATAATCTGTGGGGCTTTATTTGGTAGTTACAGACTAAAAAGTATTTATTATTATTTATTACCTGTGTACCAGGGGCATCATTATAAGAGGTTTTTAGTTTGCTCTTGAGATATCCTCACCCTATGGTGAGTTTAGTAGCTCCCCTAAGATGTCACAGCTAGTAAACGGAAAACCTGACACTGATCCCAGATCTTGGTTCTGCAGGACACCCATTATGTTTATAAATAGAGCTGTCTAACAAGAACCTAACCACATTTTTCTCTTCAAGACATTGCTAACCAGAAGAATACTCTTAGCCTCTGTGTGTGTGTATGTGTGTGTGTGTGTGTGTTTTAATGTTTGCAGTGCTTGGGTTGAACCCAGGTGTTTTGTGTGCTGGGCAAGCGCTCTTGCCGCTGAGTTGCACCCTTAGCGCCTCTATGTTTAATGTTGCACATACACATGCTTATTTGCATGCACCACACGGAGACGTTTGTTCTGTCTTCTCAGTTTGTAAACATTCTTCAGTTGCCCTCTTGCCTTAGACCTCACAGATAGCCTCTCAAGTGAGTGCAGAGTAGTTTATCTCATTCATTATTTTGAGCTCTACATTAAAGCCTTTTTCATTTGTAAATGTGTATAAGAGGTATTGTTTGGCCACTGTTACTTAGTAAGAGAGAGTCAGTGGATCGTATGTGTCTGTTACCAGGTCAAGTGCGCTGCCTACTGATCCATTCTGAATGAAGAGTGCTTACCCTTGACTGTCTCCCCCACCCCCCTTTGAGGCAGGGTTTCTCTGTGTAGCTTTGGCTGTCCTGCACTCACTCTGTAGACTAGGCCGGTTTCGAACTCACAGAGATCTGCCTGCCTCTGCCTCCTGAGTGCTGGACAGGTGTGCACCACTGTGCCTGGCTTTGACTCTGGGTTTTATTTTCATAGGAAGGATTATAGGTATTGAGTGACAAGCTTCTCTAGTTTCTTTAAGGGGTGCTAGGTAGGTAGGTTCTTGGTCTTACACAGAGGAGGAATGGTGTTAGCGTATATAGTTAGTGCTGTGTGGTGTCTTATAAATCTGAGAGACTTGGGCAGTATTCCAAAGGCATACTTAGAATTCTTTAGGCCACTAAGCATTTCAGCATCTTTCTTTCCTTTTTTTCAGACTGGCATTGCCCGAGTGCCACTTGCTGGAGCCGCTGGGGGGCCAGGTATTGGCAGGGCTGCTGGCAGAGGAATCCCAGCTGGTGTCCCCATGCCCCAGGCCCCTGCAGGACTTGCTGGGCCAGTCCGTGGTGTTGGAGGACCATCCCAGCAGGTAAGGTGTTGGAGGCCGACTTCCAGTTTTTGGTGGCCAAGAGGACAGGGTAGAACCCGCAGCTTAAGAGTCCAGAATAAGCAGTCTCATGACGTGACAAGTCCTGGTTGTCAGGCTATTGACATTTATGTGAAGAGAAATTCTTCAGTATTCTAGTCAACTGAATTTAGCAAAATGGTCCTGTGACATTAAATGTACTTTCTCTTTTCTTGTCATCAGTTTTAACTGAAAGTGCAAGTGTTTTTCTCATGTTGGATTGGGAACCCTTAGTACTAATGTCAGGCCAGGGGGCTGGGAATCATTCATTTGGGTTTCCTAATACTTGACTTCTATGCTGAGAGTCTGATGGTGTAGTTGTGGCTTAGGAGACGATGCTCAGTGCAGTTGGGGAGAAGAGTGGGAAGATGGACTGACTAGTGTTCTAATTCCTCTTTGCTTTCTTAGGTGATGACCCCACAAGGAAGAGGCACTGTTGCAGCTGCTGCAGCCGCAGCCACAGCCAGTATTGCAGGAGCCCCAACTCAGTACCCCCCTGGCCGTGGCGGTCCTCCTCCACCTATGGGCCGAGGGGCACCTCCTCCAGGTGAATATCCTCAAAGGACACCAATGCTAATTAGTCACAAGATGCCGTAGCTGGATTCATGATGAAATAGATCCTTGACTGAAACTGGTGATGAGTTTGTGTAGTTAAGCAGGATTACTCTGAGATCCAGCCTGGCTGACTGAACTGGGAACTAGCTGGACAAGAGCCCCACTCTGGCTCCAGGGCCACTTTGCTTGTAGAGGCTGAGAGGATGAACTAGACTCTCCAACTTGGTAGACAGTTTGTATGTTTCCTTCCATCTTTTAAAAAGTCACTTGAGCTATATTCTTGGGTTTTTCTTCTTCAGGTATGATGGGCCCACCTCCTGGCATGAGGCCTCCCATGGGTCCTCCAATGGGGATCCCTCCAGGCCGAGGAACTCCAATGGGCATGCCCCCTCCTGGGATGCGACCTCCTCCTCCAGGCATGCGAGGTAAGTGCCTACAATAGTGACTTTGGCTTCCATTCCTAGAGCTTACTGGGGTGGGAACTGGAGGTGGGTTTTGACCAGATCTGGTTTTGGGCCTCAATTTAGAGAAGTGAGCTCTTAAGGCTAGCTGTGTCCAGAGCAGAGGAGGGAGTAAGCAGTTAACAGGTTGGCCTTGCCACCTGGTGACACAGAGATGGGGTCAGTGTCCAACCCAGATGCCCTGGATGTAAGCTGAGATACCTGCAGCAGAGACTGCAGTGCCTTGACTATTCAGAGTACCTCTTGCTGGGCATGCTGACTCCTGCCTTTAATCCCAGTGCTCCAGAGACAGGTAGAGCTCTGAGTTCAAGGCCAGCCTGGTCCACATAGGTCTAGGACAGCCAGGTCTACAATGAGACTCTTTCCTCCTCCTCCTCCTTTTCCTCCTCCCCTCCTCCTCCCCCTTCTACTTCTTCGTCCTTTTTCTTCCTCTTCTCCTCTTCCTGTTTGTTTATTTATTTAAAGGGTGGCAGGAAGGCAGAGAGCATCTTGACTACCAGCCCTGGGTTCTTTCCATGAAGTCATCCTAGGTCTTAAGATAATTACTGGTCAAATTTTATGACCATTTCACCAGGTGTGGTGGTCCACGCCTTTGATCCCAGGCTCAGGAGGCAGAGGCAGGCGGATCACTGTGAGTTTGAGGCCAGCCTGGTCTACAAAGTGAGTCCAGGACAGCTAAGACTACACAGAGAAAGCCTGTCTTGAAAAACAAAACAAAACAAAAAAACCCAAAAAACAAAAAATCATGACCATTTCATGTCTCTTTGATTTTGCATTTGTGGTTTTTCCGGACATAGCAGAGTCCACCCCAGGAATGTCTCTAATTAGTGCTGTATGTCTCTGTAGTCACTTGATAGCTACCTGCAGAGTGTGGGATACTGGGACTTGAGTTACAGATCAGGTTCTGACTGAACTTTTTCCTGCTTCAGGTCTGCTTTGATCCTTGGACATCGTTACATCAGTAGCTCCACAGAGGTGTTGGCCAAGTCACCACAGACCTGTTTGTTTGTTATGCTGTTAACAGAGTCTCACTGGATTGTCTGGTTTCCCTTTCAGGGCCCCCTCCCTGGGGAATGTGCCCTCCAAGGTCCTAGACTCAGCTTGGTCCTCCTCAGTTCCTTGCCTGTTTCCCAGAAGGCTGTACATAGTCCTTTTCCCCTGTGGCCTATGAAGCTGGTTTATAATAAATTCTTAAGAGACTGTTATACATGCACTTGATAGATCCATTTTTTTTTTTCCCCTTTAGAAAAGCCTTTGAGGCTAGGGGGTGGTGGCGCATGCCTTTAATCCCAACACTTGGGAGGTCTACAAAAGTGAGTCCAGGACAGTCAAGTCTACACAGAGAAACCCTGTCTTGAAAAACTAAAAAAAAAAAAAAAAAAGAAAAGCCTTTGATATGTTGAGTGCCTAAGAGTAAGGATTACCTTGGAATATTAACCTTACTCTTAGCTGCTTCCTGCTAATATTTTACTGTTTGAACTAAGAAAATTACAAAACTGAACTACAGTTAGGCTTTTTGCCCATCAAACATTAAGATAATTTTTGAGGAAAAAAAATACGCTGCTGTTTTGCATCCCTTGGTTAGGCAGATCTTCATGAAGCAAACACTAAAAGTAGAACCTTCTCAAGAGGGACTGGGAGAACTTTGTCTCAAGGTCGCACATACTACATACTACATAACCTGGCTTATATGTGGGATTGTCATGATTTCTTCTACCCAGGTTGGGGGGTGAGATGGTGAGATATTGAGCAGCATTGTAGTACTTAACTACAGTGGCTCTAGTGGGGAACCATGGTGTTGGGTGTCTTGGCATGCAGCAGTAGTTCCTGGAAGTCACATTAGCAGCGGTCAAATAACAGATTGATCCATAATCCTCTCATGATCAAATTGGGAACAGAGGAAATTCTAAACATAGTCTCTCAGCTAGGGCTGGGGTGGTGTAGCTTAGTGATGCAATATTTGTCCAGTATTTGCAAAGCTGGATTTGATTCCTAGCACTGTCAGGATGAGGGGAGTGGCAGCATAGCTAGCAACAAAGCTGCTTTCACTGGTAAGCCTCCTGGTCCTAGAAGCTAGGGCAGTTGGGGAGAAAATGTATAGCTAGGAGAGTACTTGTAGATGTCAAGGTTGTGTGTCCAGGAAGTTGCAAATAATTCGTAAGGTAGCCAGTGAGTGAATGAATTCTGCAGAGTTGTAGGAGAGATACCAACACAACTATACCAGTGTCAGTCTGAAAAGAAATTAGGAATTTCGCTTGGAATCATGTATTAGAGTCCTCTAGAACAGAATTTATAAAATGAATATATAGAGGGGATTTATGAGACTGGCTTACAGATTGCAGTCCAGCTGTCCAATGATGGCTGCCTAACAGTGCAAAGTCCAAGGAACCAGTAGTTAAGTCCACAAGGCTGGATGTCGGTCATAGGTAAAAACCAGAATTCCAAAGAAGTGGCTCTAATGCTAGTGAAGGAATGGACTTGCCGCCAGGGAGAGCAAGAAGGCAGAGAGCAAGCTTCCGTCTTCATGTGTCCTTCACACAGGCTGCCGTCAGAAGGTGTGACCCAGATTAAAGATGGATCTCACCACCTCAAAAGGTCCAGATTGCAACTGAGTCTTCCCACTTCTGTGAATTCGAGGGCAGTCTAGTCTACAAAGAATCTACGACAGCCAGGCCTCTGTGTAATAGAAAAGAAAAAAATCCTTCAAGGTGTACCCAGCTGCTAGAGTTTTAGTTAATTCCAGATGTACTCAACAACCAAAAATAGTCATCACAGATAACAACTAGAGGAATAGGAATCAAAGAAATGTAAGGTTATAATATGAAAATGAGAAGTTGTGACAGGAAATGATGGAAGATGTTTCATGTTCATAGGTTTATTATTAGGTTCTATGTTCATGTTAAGCTAGTAGTACCTAAGTGAATTCGGTACTCTAAAAAGTCTAGTGCTATAGTTAGAAGAAACATGCTAATTTTGTATGCTATAGGGAGCCTTGAGTAGCCAAAAGTTTCAAAGATGTTGAGGGTTTAGTTGTTTTTATAAACAAAAACCCAAATGTTCCATTTTACCAATAAAGACTCAGGAGCCAGATGCTGGGGTGAAAATCTAGCTCAGAGAGGCAGAGAAAGCACCCAATTGACCTTCCTACTCAGTCATCAATGTCCCAAAATAAAAAAAGCCCTTCCCACACTGTCTTAAATACCCTTCAACTCAACGTCCCTCCTTCCTGTGAGTACTTACATTCATTTCTTGTCAACTGGTTGCATGATCCACATCTTGATCTATGGTCGGCTTTATTTAGCTCTTGTTTACAGAAAGCTTTTGGGTTAAAGGCATGTGCTAGGGCTGAGCCACACCACAACAAGAAACATTTTTCTAGTTCACAACCTCAGGCCTCACAAGGGGATCAAATACCCTGCAACACTAGGTATCCGTCGAAGCTGTGATAATACAATACTGGCATCTAAACAAGGACCGAGTAGTGATGGAATTGAAAGAGAAGCCCTTAATGAGCTAGGTAGGGTTGGCAATCATTAAAAGAAAGCATCTAGAACAAGTAATGTTGAGACAAGAATGACCACAAACCTCTGCCTCACTCCATTTATTACTCAATAACCTAGAACAGCTAAAACTCTACACCAATTAGAAAATATAAATCATTATTACTACATTATTTATGGTGTTGGGTTTTTAGATTTGATACTGAGAGCACAAGCAACAAAAGAAAATAGGTACCCAGGACTTCATCAGAACTGGGAAGTTTAGTGCACCAAAGTATGCTAGCAACATGAAACAGCTGAGAGGGTCAGAAGGTTTGCAAGTAAAGTGACTGGAAAGAAAATGGAGTCCTAGCAGCCAGTGCTTGTCTTTTGTCTGCATGTTGGTTGCTTTATTTTTGTTTATTCTTTTATCTTAGATACTTAAAAGTTTTATTTCATATTAAAGATATACATGTATGATTATCTTTGGTATGTACCTAAGTGCCCTCTCCCTGCCCACTGTCCCCAGAAGCCCACTGTCCCCAGAAGCCCACTGTCCCCAGAAGCCCGCTGTCCCCAGAAGCCCGCTGTCCCTAGAAGAAGGTGCCAAATTGTAAAGATAGGTCATAATTAGGTGGGTCTTTTCTTTTTTTCCTTTAAAAAAATTTTTTTTTATAGGATTTCTCTGTATAGGCTTGGCTGTCCTGGACTCGCTTTGTAAACCAGACTGGCCTTGAGCTCACAGAGATCCACCTGCCTCTGCCTCCCTGAGTGCTGGGCTTATAGGTGTGCACCACCACGCCGAGCTTGGTGGGCCTTTTCTAATCATCCATTAAGGCTCCCAAATGAATGACAGAGACCTATTAGATTATTAATAAGCTTTAGGATTTATATTGGGCGATATTGATCTATTCTAACCTAAGTTAGTCTTATTATCCCCCAGCCATATGCCGAATTAAGTGCCATATTGGTCCTGCCTGGGCTGGTACTGCTCCATCAGGTCAGTCCTCACCACATCCTTTCTCTGCCTCTTCTTTCCCCCTTTTTCTCTCTTCTACTGTGTAGTCCTTACCTGAGACTCCTCAACTGGGAACGGAAGTCCTGCCTCCTGTCCTCTCTTGGCCAGCTATTGGCTTTCAGCAACTTTATTAACCAATCAGAAGTAATCAGGGAGTAAAGTTTACAGAACATTGATCAATGAACCTGACAATGTTCAGGTCTGGACTGCAACCAGATTTCAGGGTACAGAATTCAGCATCTAAACACACAGTATACTAGACCAACCCCCAACACCGATTCCCCTTTTAAGTCACCGCGTGGGTGTAAGGAACTGAACCCAACTCCTCTGCAAGAGCAGCCAGTACTGATAAGCATCTCGTTAGCCCAGCCTCTCTGATTGCTTATAATTAATTAAATTTAATGTGTGTATGCCATGTGTGTAAACATGAGGGTCAGAGGATAGCTTACAGAGGCTGTTTTACTCCTTGTGGGTTCCAGTCATCAGGCAAATACTTTTTTTTTTTTTTTAACCTGTTGAACCATCTTAACAACCCATAAAGAACTTCTTTGTGGTAGTCCTGGGGACTGAACCTAAGGACCTGGACCATGCTTGGCAATTGCTCTACTGCTCTATGTCATGTCCTCAGTCTTTTCTATTTTGAGACGATGTCTAAGTTGAAGTAGCCCATATTGGCTTTGAACTTACTCAAATCCAGACAGGCCTTAAATTTAGTCCCCCTTGCCACTTCCTGAATAGCTGGGATTACAGGCTTGTATTGTCAAAAACATCCTCAGATTTTTATAAACATAATGATGAATGAACTACTATTAATTAGTTCTCTGTCATTGGACAGTTAACTTATTTTTTTCACTAACAATATGATGGGTGTATTTTGCATAAATATTACTCTATAGCTAATTAAATGGAATTTCTGAGTCTAAGGAGGTAAACATTTTAATTATCAAGAAAGTTGATTAAAGTTAATTACCTTGAAAGTTTGAGTCTATTTGCCCTGTGAGCTGTTAGACACAGATGACAGTTTTCTAGGTGCTCCTTAGAATTGGTAATTATCAAGAAAAAGTTTACTGTGACAGCTGAGAGATGGTGTGCCAACTATATATATGTTGTTCCTATTTTTGCAGTATAAAATTAATTTCACCTATTATTGTGTTGAGGAAAGAGGATTGCAAAGATAGTTGCCACCACACTGACTTGTGGGTTCATAATGAGCACCAATGGGTAGACACATTTGGTCCTTCCTCCCACTTTGGGAGTTCATATCCCTGATTTTTCTTTTTTAATGACCACAAATCATACAGTTAGATTGTGTGGAAATTCTTTTCTTTGGATATTCCAAAGTTTAGGAGCAATATTTATGATTTAAAGTCAAAAGTTATTAAGATTCCCCAAGCTCCACTCAGTGTTTGGCTGTGGGTCTCCGCACCAGCTTCCAACAGTTGCTGTGTGAAGCCTCTCTGAAGACATTTATGCTAGGCTCCTGTCTGCAAGTATAGCAGGACATCATCAATAGTGTTAGGGGTGGGCTGCCTCTCATGGCATGGGTCTCAAGCTAGGCCAGTCATTGGTTGGCCCTTCCCTCAAATTCTGCTCCATCTCCCACCCCTGCACATCCTGTAGGGAGGACAAATTGTGGGTCAAAAGTTTTGTGGTTGGGTTGATGTCCCAGTCCCTCCATTGGAAGTCTTACCTGGTTACAGGAGATGGCTGCTTCAGGCTCCACATCCCTCATTGCTAGGAGTCTTAGCTAGAATTCCCCTCATAGATTCCTAGGAGTTAACACTGTCCTGGGTTTCTAGCTTATCCCAGAGATGCCCCCTCCCCCAAATCCAGTTGTCTCTCCTAGTGCTCCCTCCCTCTGTCCTCCCACTTCATCCTTCCTGTTCTCTCCTTCCATCCTCCTCCATCCCCCTCCCCCATCCCCATGTCTAATCTATTTCTATTTCTCAGTGAGATGCAAGCGTGCCGCTTTGGTCCCTCCTTGTTACTTCACTTCTTTGAGTCAGTGGATTGTAGCATGGTTATCCTGTACTTTATGGCAAATATCCACTTTATAAGGGCGTACATACTGTGTTCATATTTTTGAGTCTGGGTTACCTCACTCAGGATGATCTTCTTTAGTTCTCTCCATTGCCTGCAAATTTCATGATGTCATTGTTTTTAATGGCTGAGTAATACTCTATTGTATAAATGTACCATCTTTTAAAAAATCCGTTCTTCATCGAAGGACATCTAGGTTCTTTCTAGTTTCTGGCTATTATGAATAAAGCTGCTATGAACATAGTTGAGCAAGTGTCCTTGTGGTATGATGGAGCTTCTTTTGGGTATATACCCAGGAGTGGTATAGCTGAGTCTTGAGGTAGATCTATTACCAGTTTTTAAAGAAACTGCCAAATTGACTTCCAAAGTGGTTGTGTAAGTTTCAGTCCCACCAACAATGGAGGAGTATTCCCTTTGCTCCACATCCTCACCAGCATGTGCTGTCCCTTGAGTTTTTGATCTTAGCCCTTTTGATAGGTGTAAGATGGAATCTTACAGTTGTTTTGATATGCATTTCCTTGATGACAAGGATATTGAACATTTCTTTTAAGTGCATCTTGGCCATTAAAGATTCCTCTGTAGAAAAATATGTTTAGATCTGTACCCATTTTTAATTGGGTCACTTGTTTTGTTGATGTTTAGTTTCTTGAGTTCTTTATATATTTTGGATCTCAGCCCTCTGTCAAATGTAGGGTTGGTGAAGATCTTTTCCCATTCTATAGACTGCCATTTTGTCCTTTTGACAGTGTCCTTTGCCTTTCAGAAGCCTTTCAGTTTCAGGAGATCCCATTTATTAATTGTCAATCTTAGTGCCTGAGCTCTTGTGTTCTGTTCAAGAAGTTGCCTGCTCTGTCAATGTGTTCAAGGCTCTTCCCCACTTTCTCTTCTATTAGATTTAGTGTTCCATGTTGAAGGATTATTATTACTCCTTAACCAGATTTATACCCAAATAACCACACATAGAGACTCGGATCTATTTTATTAGCCTATAGCATAATGCTGTGCAATAATTACTCCATCCTAAACCTCTATGTTAGTCTTTCCTCCCATTCAGATTCCCCACATTATACTTGCTGTTTACTCATATCCTAGGTCCAGCTCATTCCTCCTGGTGCTTCCCAGTTCTTACCTCATAGCTCCATCCCATCCTTCCTCCTCTTTCTCTTCCCCTTACTCACCACCAGGATGGCCCACTCTATTCTCTGTTATTGTTCAGCATTGGCTAGTTGATTTTTATTGGCAATACAGAGAACAAATGGTGACATGTTTACACAAACTTGAGACAGGGGATACTTAGAATAAACACCACAAGGCAATGTCCAGATTGAAGCCAGATAGTGGGGCACAGAAATCAGCATCTGAACGAACTAGGGTAAAGTGTACACAGTCCACAGGAGCATTGTGCCAACAGATTCAGTTTGAGGGCTTTGATCCACTTGGACTTCAGTTTTTTGCAGAGTGATAAGCATGGATTTATTTGTGTTCTTCTACATCCAGACATCTAGGTAGACCAGAATCCTGTGGAAGAGGGTGGGGGGAAGGATCGGGGGAGCCAGGGGAATTGAGGATTCCACAAGAAAACCTACGGAGTCAACTAATGGACCCATGGGGGCTCATGGAGACTGAACTGCCAACCAGAGAGCATGCGCGGGACTGCAGCGGGCTCTCTGCACATGTGTAGTTGTTGTGCAGCTGGGTCTTCATGTGGGATGCCCAAAGTAGGAGCTGGGCTGTCTCTGACTGGACTGCCTACCTTTGGATCACTTCCCCTAACTGGGCTGCCTTCTCTAGCCTCAGTGGAAGAGGATGTGCTTAGTCTT
This sequence comes from Acomys russatus, assembly GCF_903995435.1. NCBI lineage: Eukaryota > Metazoa > Chordata > Mammalia > Rodentia > Muridae > Acomys > Acomys russatus. The sequence continues at coordinate 66,013,638 of NC_067140.1, read as the reverse complement.
GTTGCGGCTTGATGTGCACTGGCTGATGACTATGGGGGGGGGGGGGAGGCCTCCCCTTTTCTAGGGAGAAGGAGAGAAAGGATAGATGTGGGGGGTGGGGAGGGGAAAGCGAGTAACTGGGAGGAGAGAGGTGGAGGGTACTGGGATAGGGATATAAAGGGAATAAATAATGTAGTCAATTAAAAAAGAAAATAAAAACAAAAAATTAAATAAATTAAAAAATATAAAGAAAGGAGGAAGAAAACTACTGAATGCAGGTGCACATACCAGTTGTCTCTGTGTCTATGGAACTGGTTGCTTATGGGAAGAGCCTGCTTTGAGAGGAACAAAAATGAAAGGGGAAATTTGCACTGAATATCATCTAGTTTTGTAAATCAGAGAGATTTAAAATGATGATCTTGGAAAGGTCCAGATCCACCAGGGGGCAGCATCGCTCTTCGAGGAGGACTTGCCCAGCATGCGTGGGCTCTCAAGCATGGGTGATAGGAATGCGGTTTGCGTCTTCTCTGGTTTGTGTCTTCTGTCTCCCTTTCTCTTTTCTTCTCCTTTCCTTACACCCACCCCCTTTTTCTTCTTTTGTTTTGTCTTTGTCTTTGTTTTTTTTCTTTTTTCTTTTCCTTTTTCAAGACAGGGTTTCTCTGTGTAGCCTTGGCTGTCCTGGACTCTCTTTGTAGACCAGACTGGCCTCGAGCTCACAGGGATCTGCCTGCCTCTGCCTCCTGAGTGCTGGGATTAAAGGCGTGTGCCACCACACTTGGCTCCTTTTTTTTTTCCCTTTAAGAGTGAGATCTGTAGCTATGAACTTAGCTACAGAGTTGGTTACTCTTGTGCATGTTGTATCTTTGTTCTTTTCTGCTTAGTAAACCAGTGTTCAGTTGGGTGTCAAAGGGAAAATGAGCCCATTGCCAGAGTGTCTTGTTAAGGGCTGTGAATATCACTGGGTGCTTCACTTAAGTTGGGCTAGAGTGCATTAACTCACAGATTAAGAGTCAGTCTTAGGCGGGGGCTTGCTTGGTAAAGTTGAACACACACGTGTCCTGCAATTTAGTGTTTCCATATTAAAATAAATGCCCAATAGAAATGCTGACATATCTACAAAAAGACATGTATAAGAATGTATACAAGCTGGGCGTGGTGGTGCATTCCTATAATCCCAGCAGTCGGGAGGCAGAGGCAGGTGGATCTCTGTGAGTTCGAGGCCAGCCTGGTCTACCAAGCAAGTCCAAGAGAGCCAACAGAAAAACCCTGTCTCAAGAAACCAACACACACACATGTGGTGCCCGCGGATGGCAAGGGACTGCGGATTTAACTCACACACGCGCACACACACACACACAATAACACAGCGGGTCCTTCGTGCTAAGAGAGCAGCGGCCGCAGCAGCAGCCATGGCAGCAGTTTATTCTTCTCGTTCTCAGACTTCCAAAGAGCCTTCTTATAGGCAGCAAAACAGGAATCCTCCTTCCAGGTGAATTCCCTCAAGAGGTGATTGCACACAGGAGGAAAAGTCTCGAGGAAGGGAGGGGTGCGTTCTCAGAGCAGTAAACATGACTAGCTAACCAAGATAAACACAGACATGGGAGCTGCTAGAAACAGGACATGAAACAGCAAGACAGGCAGGCAGCCCAGTCGGGCCTGGTTCCTACACACACACACACACACACACACACACACACACACACACACACACACTTAACAAATTGGACAAGACCTAAATACTCATCACCACTAAATTAGACAGCTTGTATATTGGTACAGTGGAGCATCTCACACTAAAGGAGATGCACAGTGCGTCTTCAGCAACGCAAGGCAACTTGAATCTTCTATACAAAGCCTTGAGTAACAGATGTCAAAGTCCAAACTCAAAACATGCAGACAGTGTAATTTCATTCACAAAGTAGAAGAGCTAATATCTGTAATTGAGGAGCCTAGACCCTGGAGAGTCACATAGATAGCACATGTAGGGGCTGGTGAGGCTTTATTCTGAGTCCTGGTTGCCCCGAAGTGTATGTGTGTGAAGTGTGTGTGTGTGTGTGTGTGTGTGTGTGTGTGTGTGTGTGTGTTTTAGTCTGTGACAGAATCCAGTTAGCTGTTCCTGTTTTGGGTTGTTGGCTTGCTATGTAGCTGAGGCTGGCCTCAAATTCTTGATCTTCCTGTTTCATCCTGCTGAGTGCTACACATTTTTGACACGAATACATTTCTGGGTGTACATAAGCCCTATAAGGATTGAAGAGCATGGCAGCCAAGAGCTCTTGGGTGCAGTGTAAAGGAGACTGCGACCATGTGAAGTGTGTTTTTGTCCAGATGATCCTGGCTGGTATTTGTCCTCTCTCACTATATGCTCCTAATATAAAACCAGACATCCAGGAGTGGTGGCACACGCCTGTAATCCCAACGCTCAGGGAGGCAGAGGCAGGTGGATCTTTGTAAGTTCGAGGCCAGCCTAGCCTACAAAGTGAATCCAGGACAACCAAGGCTACACAGAGAGACCCTGTCTCCATCTAAACATATTTATTGAGCACCTACTGTGAGTGCTAGACAGTATTCTTTTCTAGTCAACTCTGCTGGGCATGCAGGAGTGAACAAATAGAGGCAGAGGCAGGTGGATCTCTGTGAGTTCGAGGCCAGCCTGGTCTATCAAGTGAGTCCAAAACAGCCAAGGCTACACAGAAAAACCCTGTCTCAAGAAACTAACACACACACACACACACTTAACAAATTGGACAAGACCTAAATACTCATCACCATTAAATTAGACAGCTTGTACTAAAGGAGACGCACAGTGGGTGCCTGTGGAGGAGATGGACTGTGTCTGGAATATGGTTCTGTTTCATTGGAGTGACTGCAAAGGGCCTTCTTCATGAAGAACGAGCTAGGGGACAGGCCATGTGAGGAGGAAGGGAGCTGAGAGAGCATTCCATGTAGTGCAGAGGCACTGGTCTTGTTATGTGAGTGTACTTGGTTCTCCAGAGAACAGGGGGAAGGTTTCCTGACAGCTCCAAACCCACCCATTCTTGTTTTTTGTTTTTGCTTTTGTTTTTTTTGCAGGGCAGATGTTCAGGTTTGTCAGTAGCAGGTGCTGGAGAGACATTGTCAGGGCTTTCTCTTTTGCAGCCTGGGTGAGTTCTCTGGGACCAAGACTCGGCAGGAAAATAATGGCTTTTGTAATGCACAGTGGGCACCGGTACTAGGCAGCTTCCTCTGGCGTAGTTGGATGGTGGCTTGTGGGCGGTTCCTCAGCAATGCTTTCCCTTGCCACAGTGGCTTCTCCATTGAGCTACAGGCTCCTTTTCCAGTTAGGTCTGGCTCTCAGGCTTGGTAGGGGCAGACAGAGATTATGCCCTTCCTTGGACACTCTGTCGCAGCGGTAACAGTGACAGCTGCCCTAGAAGTCTGTCCTTCTGCTCTTCTCTGGCCCTCCCTATTTCTCACTAACAAATCACTCCATAGCTTCTGTCTTCTGAGGAGACCTGGCTGATGCAGGCCCCCAGCTGTAAAATGATAATCACAGATGAAGCCAGAGGATCTAGGAAACTCTGAAGGACACTTTCACCGTGAGTGGGAGGGGGTGCCTGGAGAAGTGACGGGGGAGGCTGAGGGACACAACTAGGCAGGCTAATGAGGTCACTGCAAAATTCCCAGCAAGGTGATCGATGACATGGGTCCCAGTGGAGTGGGTGATGATGGGAGCGTATTCTGTGTGTCTATTGAAGGTAAAATGGACACACTGACAGCTGGACTTAGTGAAGTGAAAAAAAAAATAGGACACACACACACACACACACACACACACACACACACACACACACACGCACGCGCGCACACATACACATGATCTACATCTTAAAAGTTTGATTTAGGAGTTTTGGATTTTTACTGTTGTAGAAAAGCCATGTGTTTGGTAGAAATGATGCTTCAAATAAATCTAGACTGTTCCTAGTCTAGTGGTAAACTGTGTGGTACTGTCTGGAGTGTTGACAACAGTTCTGAGCTGCAGTCTCCATCAGCTACATGATCACTAGGGCAAATAACCAGACATGGCAGTGCCCTGAGATGCGGGCCTATGCTCTGTAGGTTAGGGCATTAAATGTATTTTTAACTTCTGAGAAGAATTGAAGCAGAGTTGGAGTTTACTAATGAATAGTTCTATCAGATTTAAAAAGGAGTCTGCACAGGTCGAGGGCAGCATCACCTGGTGATATTTTTGCAGTGAGTTTCTTGGGTTATAACTGCAATGTAAGTCAAGAAATATTGGCTGACATCCAACACTAGACCGAGGGGCATTCGTTTAAGGAAACCCATTTGACTCTGGTAAAAACAATGAAAACTCAGGGTGGTTTAGGCTAGAGCTGCGGTCTCCTGTGCAGACTGAGCACAGGCTGTGAGGAGAGCAGGGCGCAGCACACTCATGTTCAGAGCTGCTAGGACACAGCCAGAGAAGCCAATGTCACCCACTGCTAGCTGGGACAACCAGAGAGACAAGTCAGCAATCTCAAAGAGCTGGAAAAAGAAAGCCAAAGAAATGCTTGTTTACACTGGGCATGAATGGGGCTTCATCCAGCTCTACACTGGGATGCATTCTTAGCCCAGAGAGCTTTGGTTGTTGTTGTTTGTTTGTTTGTTGTTTTTCTTTAAAATCACTTCACAGCCTGGTCCCAGCTCCCTCTCTCCTCTACTCCCACTCTCCCATCTCCATCTCAGAGAAGGGGAGAAGCCCCATTGGGTACCAATCAACCCTGGCACCTCAAGTCACAGCAGGACTAAGTGCATCCTCTCCCACTGAGGCCTCACAGGCAGCCCAGCTAGGGGAAAGGTATCCAAAGGCAGACAAATAGAATCAGAGACAACCACCACTCCTATTGTTAGGGGACCCATATGTTGACCAAGCTGCACATCTGCTACATATGTGTAGGGGGGGTCTAGGTCCAGACCCAGAAAGACACACATAGTATGTTCTCACTTGTAAGTGGGTAAGAGCTATAAAGTACAGGATAACCATGCTACAATCCAGAGACCCAAAGAAGCCAAGGTAGGTCCAAGAGAAGATGTTTGAATTTTACTCAGAAGAGGAAATAATATAGACATCTGAAGTAGATGGGGAGAGGGAACTGGGTAGGAGAGAGGGTGAGGGGGATAACAGGTGAGGACCAGGTATGGAGGGAACTGGGAGGGGAGAGACCTGGAGAGAGAATGAAACTCTGTGGTAGGTGGCAACTCCAGGACAGGGGAGGATCCTGGGAGTCTATGGGGGTGACCCTAGCTGAGACTCCTAGCACTGGGGGTTAAGAAGCCTGAAGCCATCATCTCCTGTATTCAGGTGGGACTTCCAGTGGAGGGAGAGGGACACTAACTCACCCATAAAACCTTTGACCCAAAATTTGTCTTACCTACAACAAGTTTAAGGATTAAGATGAAACAGAGATTGAGGGAATAGCAAGTCAATGACTCGCCCGACTTGAGACCCACCCCAGAGATCTTGATAAGGTCAGAGACTGGGAGCAACCTTGAGTGGCTTGGTATACCAGTTGGCTACTCCTTCTTCACCAATGTGTGGTCTTAAAAGCATAAAGAGAAGATGCTGTCTGCTTGGAAACAGCCTGCACTTTTAATGTGTTCTTGAAACTTATCAAAGGCTGGAGGATCTGTGGGCTCTGTTCAATCACATATTTGCCTATATAAGTTATCATCTCAGGCATTTTTGTCAAAGCAACAGAAAGCTGATGGGCAGCAATCAATACACAAATCTTGAAGTGGCCCAAGATTTTAGATTTAGCAGACAAAGATGTCAGTTATTATGAATGTGTTGACCTGGCAAAACTATAGTACCCAATAGCAATATACAGATTCTTCCAAGGCACACATGGGACATTCTTGAGGCTTGATCGTGCTAGGCACTAAAATAAATCCCAATTATTTTTTAAAATTAAGCCTGTTGTTTTGAAATGACTATATGTTTATCTACAACTGAAAACCAATACTGAGAGATCCCCTGTATCTTTCACATACTTGGCCCAGTGGTAACATCTTGAAAAGCTGTAAGACAGTATTACAGCTAAGATATTATCTTTAATACATTCATAAGTCCATCCCAGGGGGCTCCTTGTGCTGTGTGTTCCTTTATATCCACACTCAGACTCTTCCCACTGTGTCCTAGACTCTGGGAGACAGGGAATCTGTTCCCCCTGTTCTCCATTCCTATCACCTTCTCGTTTTAAGACCATTTAAATTGGAATCATAAAGGATGTAACCTTCTAGAATTCTCTAGGCAGGATCTCAAGTAACCCCAGGTGGTTTTGATCTTGCTATGTAGTCAAGCACGATCTTGCAGGTTTTTTTCTCCCCAAATGCTGGATTGCGAGCATATGTCACCACAGCCAGGGTATGCAGGACTAGACGTAAACACAGGGATTCTTGCATCCTAGGGAAGTACTCTACCAATGAGTGACACACCCAGCTCTAAGCCTGGCTTTTAAAACAAAAACTGGCATAATTCTGTTACACTCTTCCAGGTGTTACTGATGTTCCTTCCTTTTCAGGGCTGCTTAGTATTCCACAGCTTGGGAATGCTACAAGATGTTTAAATGCTCACCAGGTACTTAAAGACTTGAGGACAGACAAGTGGGTTGTTATTCCATTTTGGGGTTCTTATGCTGCAGCAAACATATGTACTCAGGATTACAATTTATGGGCTGTATATGTGAAGTTGGGACTTTATTTCTAGAGTCCTGGCTGAGCCTACAAATTAACTGCCCAAAGACTCAGCTTTAAAAGAGTGCTCACAAGGAAACAAAGACCCAGACAATCTTTTTTTTTTTTTTTCCCCCTCTGCAGTACAGATTTACTGTTGAGCTCTGGAAGCAAAGTTTTTGTTAGGCTTAATATGTTTCAACTCCAGAATTTCTGTTTAATTCTTATGTCGAATGTCTACCATTTAGTGGTTGTTTTTATCTTAAGGTTTTGCTTTCAGCATCTTCTAGCTTTTTTTTGCCTTTCTTCTCTGTGTATATGGTATATGCATGTGTGTGTGTGTGTGTGTGTGTGTGTGGTATATGCATGCATGTGTGTGTATGGAAGCCAAAGGTTGACTTGGGTGTCACCCTCAATCATTCTCCACCTTGTTTTTGAGACGGGGTCGCTCACTGAGCCTGGGGCTCACTGATTGGTCCAGACTAGCCGCAAGCTCCAGGGAGCTGTTGGCCTAGAACTTGCGTTAGAGGCTTATGCTTCCTGGTCTTCGTGCTTACATAGCAAATTGTTTACTGACGAGCTACTCTTTTTCATCTTTTAGTTAAAAAAAATATTCAAGATAGTGGATTTTGTGTGGGCTTGTTGTCTGGGCTTCCTCAGGAACAGTTTGTTTCTGAGGTTTTTGTTTTGGGCATGTGCCGTATTTTGTTACTTCTTATATGTCAGCCCCTCACCCCCGACCCAGACTTTTACCTAATGAATCTGGGAGCAAGCTCCCTGTCTCCCCAGTGTGTACTGCTGTGGGGTTTTGTTGTTTGTTAGTGAGTTTCTTGACCTAAATATAGAGCTCTGTGGAGACACTGGAACCTTGGTGTGTTAGCTGGAAAGTGCCTTGAGTGGGAAACTTTCAGGCTGCCCTGTGGTTCTCTGGGAAGTGAGGCACACCTTCATTCTTTGGCAGGAAGTTCGCTACTCTTCATTATCCCTTACTTCCTGCTTGTGCACACCTGCAAGGTCAGCTAGAGGTGGGGTGATTGCTTAGAACATTCTAGTCATTCCTGGCTTGCACCCAGTCCTGGACACTCTCCAGATCCTAAGCCTGTGTTGGAGCACTCCAGAGTCCCCTGTGGACAGCTAGTTTCCATCTTTTCTCTTTTAAGATTTTTGGGTCGAGTTTTGTTGACTCCAACTCTGAGAAGCTGTTGTGCTTTCTTATTTTTACTGCACGGGGGACTCTAGTACGAAGCGAAGGAGCAGTAATGATAAGACACAACTCTCCCTTGCCTTTAGCCATGCCGGGCACAACTTTAAATGGAAATGCATCACCATACCACTGTCATTGGACTAGCTCAGGTGTGTGGCAGTGGGAAGACTTACAATGAGCAAAAAAGTCTCCAGTCCCAAGTAACATCTCTCAGCTCACAGACTACAGCCATTCTCACATGCTCTTTGCCTGACAACTTTTCCTGAGGGAGGAGAGAGTGAAAAGGGGACATTGCAGACTGGCTTATATCCTTTGACCTTGTCCTAGTAAAACATGAGTTTGGAACCTAGCCTCACCCAGAAGCTGTCTTAAAATCTGAGGGATTCTTGGAGCTCCAACTTTGACAACTTTAAATTTGAGAACCACTCCACTCACCTAAATTAAGTACTTCCGTGAATGCTGCAGGAAGAGGTCACAGCCAATGTAGTCTCTAAGAGTCACACGTTACTGTTATATCAGCAACCTCCCCCACACATGTGCCCATAGGCTGGCATGCCCATCCAGCCTCTGTGATCAGGAGAGCTCACTCCACAGACATCCACGAAGAGCTAAAGACACGTCCCCTTGGGTGGTAGGCATGGGTCCTGGTCCTAGGTGGCCTCCATTCGCTCACTGTCTGCTCCTTTGTTGGGGACTTCTTATGCTGTGGGAAGCTGCCTAACCCAACACCTACAGAATGTAAAACAGAAACAAGAGTATGAGCTGTCTGCTTGTTGTGTGGGAAGCACGGAGGGCTGCTGTCACACGGTTGAATGCCTAGCCTCCTATGCCTCTGCTGGTACAGACCAGCTTTCCAAAGCCTAAGAGTGTGTCTAAGTAACACTGCTTCTACAGGTCCAGGCCCACACAGCTGCCAGCCATCTGCAGCACCGTGGTGCTTTGGGGTCAACTTACGTGGGTCTTGGAGTGCCTGGAAACTTGACTTAACATTCCGGGTGCTTGTGGGTGAGATTTGAGTCATTAGGCTGAGTAAAAAGACAGCTCTCCTCAATGGGGGCGAGTTTCATCTCATCAGTTGAAGACAAGGGTGGGACAAAAGTACTTACTGCATAAGAGAGCATCTTCTACACAGACTGCAATTGGGTAACCGGTTGCCACGTGGTAAGGAAACCCAGGATATGTGGAGGTGGGTGCGCACGGGCACATGGGTGTTATTGTTGTTGTTGAGCGAAGTTGAGCAGAGAGCAGCTCTCCCCTCCAAACTCTATCCAGATGCCAGAGATGAGCACTTTGTCATTATTCTAAGCCTAAAATTATGGGTTGCCTTGTTAGGCAGCAGTTGGTACCTGGACACAGTAAATGTGTCATGGCAGAATCTGGGCCATTACTGAGGGTTCTGCCATCACCACCAATATCTCTAACGTCCTTTGCACATTTCTTCCATTCTAATCTCTAAGGTCAAAGTTCCAGCACATGGCTCTCTGGGTCAGGGACACTCAGCCTAGCCTGTGCTGGGACACACTAAAGAAGACTTAGTGTTTCTCAGCCTGGGGAAGAGAGAGAGGCTGTTGAGATGGGAGCCAAGAGCCAAATATCCTTGTTACCTGAATGTCCCTGCTATGCTTTTGATAGGAGTCCCACAAATCTGTGTGGTCCCTGCCATGGCACCAGTAGAGGGTACTGGAACTTCTAAGGGGTTGGGCTTTGTTGGAATTCTGTCAGACCTCTGAAGTGGATACGACCCTGGTCTCTCTCCTTACCCCCTTTTCACTTCCTAGTCACTATGGATAAGGAATTTTGCTCTACCATGGACTTCCTCCCATGATGCACTGCTTCAGCAAGGGCCCAAGAACAGCGGGGCCAAATGATCATGAAGTGAACTCTCCAAAATCACAAGCCAAGATGAGCATTTCCTTTTCTTAAATTTTTATTTTATTTTATGTGTACGGGTGTTTTGACTGCATGTATGCCTGCTTACCACATACATACCTATTCCCCGTGGAGGCCGGAAGAGGGCACTGATCCTCTGGAACTAGAGTTGTAGATGTTTGTAAGCCAGTGTGTGGGTGGTGGGAATCAAACCTACGCCCTCTAGGAGAGCAGCCTGTGTTTAACCACTAAGCTCTCTGTCCAGCCTCCAAACATTCTCACATATATATGCTGATTATCTCTGGTATTTTGTTATAGTAACAGAAAGCTAAGGCAAACCTTAGACTTTCCTCTGCCTGGAACAGGGTTTCTTAGATCTTTGTACAGCCTGCTTTTCATATGAAGCAAACTTCTGATACTGTAGACTGCCGCTTAGGTGTGTTACGGATGTGGGGTTGCTCAGAGATTCACCAGTCTGACAGTTCATAAATTTTTCACAAATAAGAGGCTTTATTCAATATGGCCAGGACCATGGATACTGGTCAGGCCATACCTGAAACACATACTGAGAACAGGATGCTGAATTACATCAGTAAGGGGTTTAAAGGCAAAACTCACCAGGCTACGCACTTCCTGCCTTTTTGTCCTGCAATCAGAGACAAGAACACATTCTGACGTACTTCCTGCCAACATGTGATGACGCACACAACCTGGGCCTTTGGGGCAACCAACCTTGTGGCGTGTTATCTTACCTGAACAACAGCCCACAGCATCCCAGGAAGTCATCTGCCCTTGGGCAAGTGGGGTTTACAGGTTAGAGGCATTTTTGTTTTATAGATCTCTTAAATACAGTAATTTAAGCTTAAAACATGCCATTAGCCATCATGGGTTGTATGCAATCGACTTAACCTTTTTGTACTCTGTTTTCCTTTCTCTTTACAAAGAGGGGAGAACAACAGAGTCTTCTTTATAGAGTTGCTGGGATGGAAAGATGAACATTTGTAAGGATCCTAAGGTAGCTCCCAGCATGCATAAGTTCAACCGCTATTTTTATTGCACTTAAAACCCCAGCCTTCCTCTGGCTCTCCTCTCTAAAAATAAGACATAGTGAGGGGGCTGTCACTTTTGTTTTCTTTCTGGCATTTAACACTAAATTCAATTAGTTGATTCATTCAATGATTTGTTTATGTGTTTACTTTTATTTCTCACTTTGTGTGTCATACTGTTAAAAAAAAATGTCCTGATTGAACATGTGTCTTCACCGGCTTGAGAGTGTGTGAGGGACATAATAGCGCTGTGTTGTCCTTGAACTTACGTAGCCTGCAGTGCAGGGAGCAGTGCTAGTAGATGCTGTTGTCTATTTAGGGACATCCCAGTTGTAGAGCTCTTGTGCTCAGTATAGTGTTCTTAGGTAAGTCAGTGATGTCCTCCATCAGAGAAACACAGCCTGCCAGACAACCCGGACACTCGGACAGGCTGTTCCAGCTCTGGAGCTATCTGAGGTGAGGTAAGGGGGACATGTAGCCCAGGGCTATCATAAGGCTTCTATCATGGATCAACTTCTCTCTCTGCTCACTCCAGCTCTCCCAACCCTGCCCATGGGTGTTGGACCCCCAGGTTAGACTTTAGAAACATCTTGTATTCTAAACTCCATCTTTGAGTGTCTTTTGGGAAGCTCAAGTCACAGCAGCTGAGCTTGGAGGATATTGGGAACTTGTTGGAGGACCCAGGGGACTCATCTCGCTGCTGAGCAGTGGCTCCTGCTGTGCACGGGGAGTATCAGGTGACCTTTTGTCCAGGGATGGTACTTTCATAGTGTCTCTCTTTTTAGGGACATGCATCAGAGAAGTGGGACCCATCTGACAGAAGAGACAGGCCTGATCAGATGTTCTGTGTGCTGGTTGGATTTTGTCAACTTGATACAAACCTAAGCATAGCTGGGAAGAGAGAGTCTTGAGGATTGTTCTGTGAGAAGTCCGTGGGACATCTTTTTGATTAATGATTGATGTGGGAGGGCCCAGCTCACTGCGGACATTACCAGCCCTGGGCCAGTGGTCCTGGGCTGAGCTAGCCATGGAGAGCAAGTAGGCAGCACTCCTCCATGGTCTTTGCTTTATTCCCTGCCTCCTGGTTCTTGTTCTCATTCTTGACTTCCCTCACTGATGGACTGTGATGTGGGACTGTAAGCTGAAATAAGCCCCTTTGTCCCATGTTGTTTCATTCTTGGTGTTTACCACAGCAATAGGAACCCCGACTAAGATACTCCAGCAGGACCACACTGCGGACCTAGCTTCTCTCAATGAGAAGTAAGAGGATGAGTGGGAGGCCGCATGTTTCTTCAGTATGTCTGCCTTGTGACTTTGAATAGGATGGAAGGTAATGCTTGGAGACTTGGTCCAGGAAGACGGTCATTTCCACCCAGTGACTGGGACAGCAGGTATGGGTACTATTTTAGAAGCACAGATTTGGAGAGAACAGATAAAGCCAAAGGCTAGAACAAGTTCTAACTGAGGCCAGGGCTCAGTCTAGGATCAGGACTCAACCAACAGGCTAGACTCAGGCCCTTGTATTGAGCAGGAACCATCATCCAGCCTCCGAGTTGTAGCATTGGTCCAGCGGCAGTGTTGCTATGGATTCGGTTTGGTACCTGCCAGGACTTGGTTTGAAGACAAGGGCTATGATTTGGTTTAATATCAGGGTTATAATATAGCCTGGGTTTGAGTCATGACTCAATCTAGAATCATTGTCCCAAGTGGGGAGTTTATTTTAGCTTCCCTCTGGGTCTCTTCAAAGCTTGCCTTAGCCCTGGTTTGAGCTGGAGCCTAGCATTTGAGTGAACCCTTCCTGTTCTATGCAAGGGTTGGACAACTCCAACTGTGGGTAGACTTGGCCTGCAGCCATGTTTTAAGTAATATTTATCACGATCTATATTTGTTTGTGCACCATCTATATTAATCCAATGCTGTAGAATCAAAGTTGAATAGCTACAACCAGAGGCCTTCTAGTTTGCAAAGCCTAAAACTCTTATGCTGGACTTTGCCAGCCTTTGCACTAAAGACTTGGGAAGGGCAAAGGAGGAGACGTGACACGTGGAGGACATGATTCCTCACCTATCTTGCTGTTCAGAGCCTTCATGAAAACAGATGCTCTTTAGGGGATGGAGTGACTTAAAGGAAGTAGAAAGTCTGAGTCTCATGTAAAGCCTTAGTGCTGACGGCCAAGGCTAGAACATCTTACGAAGCCAGTTTTGCTCCCATTAAAGGTTTATCTCAGGTCAGATGGGAAGCACCAAGGGAAAAGGAGTTGTACAAGAAGCAGCGAGCTGGCAGGCAGTTTTCCTCCCCTTCAGAACACAAACACAGTCCTAGTGAGTTTAGTTCCAGGGCTGTGCATGTCTCCACCTTCCTTGATGTCACAGGGCCTTCAGCAGGGCTAGGCTGCTCCCTCTGTTTACTCCTGCCCCCTTGACCTCAACCAGTGTTGATACTGTGGCTCAGGTTGGCCTGGAACTCACTATGTAACCCAGGTTGGCTTTGAGCTCATGGTTTGTTTTGAGCCTCTTGACACATTCACACATCTGGCCTCCAAGTCTCCTCTCACATTTTGTAGAATTGTCAGAGAAGTACCTGAGTGGTGGTGCTACAGGAATCATCTAGCAAATACTGTGTATTTGCTTGACTCTCAACATACATTAGCCTCATCTGTATTAAAAAAAAATTTTTCCTTTATTTCAATTAATTGTGTTTGGGAGGAGGGCGTATGTGCATTGTAAGTGTAGGTGCCCACAGAGACCAGAAGTGTTGGACCCCTGGAGGTGGAGTTACAGGAGGTTGTGAGCTGTTTGAGATGGGTTCTGGGAACCAAACTCATGCTCTCCAGAAGAGCAGACAGGTCCCTTTAGTCTCTCCAGCCCCCTCAACCTCATTTGCATCAAGCGACACTGCATTGCTGGTGCACCTGTTGTCTTGCACAAAGTTCTTAAACTGTTGCTTAATTTTAATTTCTTTGGCTGTCCGGAAAATTTCAGTGCTAAGTTTTGTAGCCAGTGTTGTATTTTTCATGGCCTGGTGCTGCCTACTCTGGTCCTTATTCCAGGCATCCGTGTCCTGCTTTGACTCCAAGTGTAGGATCTGTACGGAGTGAGCCATCCTGGTTCCAAGAAAGGGTGCTGAGCATTCTGGGGGTGGCCCTGTGAACTTCAGAATGGCCAGAGCTGGAGTATACTCCCATTACTGAGTTCAGGGGAGAACTGTTTTGTCTTCTTGGATGCTCTCAGGCAGCTTTAGCCGCCCCCCCCCCCCCCAATCCAGAGACAGTGTCCCCACTGAGGGAAAACTCTCCTGTTACTTAAAATCTAATGATCCAACGCTTTTTTGAAAGAATACAAGTTTGGGGATAACACTTGGGTGAATGGCTGGGTTCTCCATCTTGCTCCGACTTTGCCTTGTGGCTCCAGCAAGGCTCCTCTATAGTGAGAGTGTTTTGGCCTAGAGACTTCTTGGGCCTAAATGTGGCCAGGACATTTGAAGAGATGAGAGAGACACAAGGAGCTGTGAGTTTCCTGGGCTGTGATGGCAAAGCTAACTAGGCCAAGGCGATGAGAGTTGTAGAATCCTCCTCTTACGTCAGCCGCTAGTCCCGAAGGTGAGGACTTACTGAGTCCAGCACCTCAGCGGGCTTGGAAGGACCTGCCTAAGCTCATGAAGGAGGGCAAAGACAGAAGCAGGACTAAGCCAGGACACCTGGCTCTCACATGGGAGAAGCAGCAGTTGGACAGACTCCTCCCCCAAGTCCGTCCTGGCCCATCACTTGGCTGTGGCCACATGGATGATCACAAAGCCCTTGATGTCTGGGAACTGTGAGCTGACAAGGTCCACCTGCAGCTGCCTTGGGCCGCTCTTGGAGGGGGTAATGTTGAACTGGACCAAGGCTTTCTCATGAGCCTGCAAGCTGGGCACCCTTGAGACAAGAGCAGGGAAAAAGGCAGACAGTCAGTCCTCTCTCTTTGAGTCTTGCTTGTCAGGTTGGGTGCCCCAGATCTTTAGGAGGATCAACATGTTCCCAGCTTTACCCTCCCTCTACCCCACTCCAGCCATGTTAGTCTCCCACTCCCTCCCCCGCCCCACCTCCACCCCATCCTGAGCACATCTTGCACTTCCCTTCTTGGCTTTTGGCTCTAGCTGCCCGTTCCTTTCCCAACACACCAGGGGACCAGAACCAGAAATCTCTCCCTAAGGAGACCTTCCCTTTCTTCAGACCTCTGCCTGGGAACCCTACTTTCCTTCTCAAAGTCAGAAAAGCACCTCGCATTGTTGTTTACTGGTCAGTCCAAATGTCAACGGCACCAGAACTTCTCCCTAACCCCACCCCACCGTCACTCAAGGGCTGACTCTGGTCTCCTAGACCATGGGGACTCATCCCTCACACTCTTCTCATGGGAACAGCCATTTTAGCGTCCCTAATAAGTTTCATGTTGCTCAGCGCACAGATTAGTATGGCCAAGGGCTGTATAAAAAGAGTAAATGAATGCATAAATGAATGAGTAGGCAAATGAGGGAGCAAATTAATCAAAGGATTGGTAGATAAATAAACCTGTCAAGACTGAGCTGAGTGAGTGAATAACTGACAAGTGACAATATGCATTAAAGAGTGGATAATGAATGAATAAAGGACAGTAAATGGGGTCGGAGAATCGGCTCAGAGGTTAAGAGCACGGCCTGCCTTCTAGAGAACGTGGGCTTGATTCCCAGCACCCACATGGCGGCACACAAGCTAATGTAACCCTAGATCCATGGGCTCCTGATGCCTCCTGGACTCTTCTGGGGACCAGGCATAAACATGGTGCACAGGCATGCATGCAGGCACAACCCCTTTATATATGAATAAATAAAAATTGAACAAAGACAGCAAGTGAATAAGCAAGAGGGTAAATGAATGAAAATATTAGTAATAGGTGTGAGTGGCAGATCTGCTGGGGCAGTGAATTCACGGCTAAATGGACATAGGCTGATGCTGTAGGCAGTGGGTGTGTTCCTGAAGCCCAGAGTCTCTCCTGCTACCTTCTCAGTGCCTCTTCCTTGATCTGGCCCTGCCCTTGTCAATCAATAGCCCAGCACTTACTCAATACTGAGCTGTCCTTGGAGAAGGCCACTGCCTTCTACCATCAGCATACAATCCTTGACACTCTCCGAGAGGGGGTTGACCACCAAGACTTCCACAGCGACTGCCACTCCTACCACTGCTGGGCCCAGCACCTGGAGAGGAGTACCCATGAATCACCCAGCGTCCTCTTCATCTCTACTTCCCTGGAGCCCACGGTTCTGGCTGAGCCAGAGAAATTGGGATCAGTTGTATCCACCTCCGCCCCCACGCATCTTGTTAGATGAAACTGCTGCCCAAGGCTCAGACCCCAGCTTTATATGCCCTCCGCTAGCTCTGCAGGAACATGATGGGGACAAGAGTCACCTTGATGATGAGGAAGTCCTCCAGCGTAATGTCCTTCTCCACCAGGAGCTTCTCCTCTTTACTGACCAGGCACATGGCAGCCAACAGGATCTTCTTGTCCTCTGTCAGATCATCTTTGTACTGAGAGTAAGATATTGTGACTGGGATCTTCTTCTCTGAAAAGTAGAGCAGATGGGGCGGGGGGGAGCGCTAAACCCAAGCCTCAGAGAGGGTCTTTTCTTACCCAAAAGTGCACAGCAAGTACAGCAAGGAGCCCACAAACAACTGGATTCAAATCCAGGTCAGTGAGTACTATAAGAACTCCAAGAGTGCCCAGACATGGGCACAAACTCTTCGTAATTATTCAAGATGGAAATGTTTGATACACCACCTGTCCACCTCACCTGGGATTTATTTATGGTTTATTGAGAGTTTATTATGTATCAGGTCCAGAGAAGACAGACATCAAACAATGGTTTTCAACTTCCAAGCTCACTGAGGGAAACTTCCTTGAAATGTCTCCAAATATTTCTTGACCGTGAGTGATTGGCTTTTGTCAGCTCCGTCAGCTGTGAGCCAGCATCACTGATATTTCTTGCCAGTGCACTCATGCTTGAAAGTCTATGGTCATAGGCCATGGCTCTCCAAGAGTGGTCTTAGGACCAGCATTATCAGAATCAACTAGAAACTCGTTGGAATGCAAATTCCTGAGCTTCATCTTACAGAACAAACATATATCACCAATGACGTGTTCGGGCAGAGCATTGGCACCAGTCTAGACCCCTGAGCAAAGTGGCTTCTTGCAATGTGCAGACCCCCAAATCATAAACTCTATTCCTAGTTAAGACATGCTGAGACTCTGATTCTCCACAGCACCTCAGGCAGCTGGCAGTCATAGTCAACTAGTGAACAGTCATCCAACGCAACAGATGCACTTTCTTCCCAAGACCATAAAGAACAGTCACCAAGACAGATCGTATTTCATACTGTATATAACATATTAATAAATTTACAAAATAGAAATAATATAGCATGTGCCCTCAGACCATGGCAAACCTAACAGAAAGCAATAAAGAAGAGAACTGGAAAATCAAAAATGCTAGCAGATTAAAGGATATATATTACTTGAAATAAAAAAAGATAAATCTCGCTACTTAACTCAGGCAAGCATTGAGCTCAGGGTTTTCCTGCTTAAGTCTCCTGACTATTGGAATTATATGTTTGTTCCTCTGTGCCTCACTCAATACACTTTTAAAAGAACACTGGTCAAGGAAGAAATATCAAGACACATTTTTAAATACTTTGAACAAAATGAAAATGAAAATTGAGAATGCTTTGTGGGGGAAATGCCAAAAGGAGAGCTTAGAAGGAAATTTTAATCATTCAGTATATTAAGTGAAAAGGGGGCTTTAAAATCATTAATCTAAGCGTCCATAGGAAGCTAGAAAATTAAGGCCAAAGCACAGCAGAAGAAAAGGCATAGAAACAGCTGGGCCTGATGGCACGGGTTTGTACGTAGCTGCCGGCATGGGTCTGTAGCCGTAGCTGGTGGCATGGGTCTGTAGCCGTAGCTGGTGGCATGGGTCTGTAGCCTTAGCTGATGACGGCATGGATCTAAGCCGTAGCTGACGGTGTGGGTCTGTAGCCGTAGCTGCCGGCATGGGTCTGTAGCCTTAGCTGATGACGGCATGGATCTAAGCCATAGCTGATGGTGTGGGTCTGTAGCTGTAGCTGCCGGCATGGGTCTGTAGCCTTAGCTGATGACAGCATGGGTCTGTAGCTGTAGCCACTTGGGAGGCTGAAGCAGGAGGACCACGAGTTCGAAATCCTGCTGGACCTACAAGACTACTCAAGTCTAGCCTGGGCAAGAAAGTGAGACCCCGACTCAAAATAAAATGAAAAAGTGAAGAGGGCAGAGCTGGAGCTCAGTATGCAGATTCTACAAAGCATAAAGCCTCATATTTTTAATTTGCAGTATTATAACAACCAACCAACCAACCAACCAGAAACACACACAGGAGTCATACAAAAAGAGAACCATACAAAAGGAAGATAAAGGGGATAATATTAAGTAGAGTAGAAATCAATGGACATTAAACAAATAAAAAAAATGTATTGAAAATCAACCAAACCCTGGTGCCCTCTATTGGACCACTTTCCCTTGGTTGGTTGGGGGCGGGTGCTGGTGGCACTCAGAGGAAGGGGAAGCAGGTTATCAGGATGGGACCTGATAGGCTGTGATCATATGGTGGGGAAGGAGGTCCCCATCTGTCACAGACCTAGGGGAGGGGGATAGGCTAAAAGAGGGATGGAGGGGGAATGGGAAGATACAAGTGAGGGGATAGCAACAGAGATATAATCTAAATAAATTACTTAAATAAAAAATAAAAATAATAAATAAATAAATAAATAAAAAATCAACCAAACTTCACGCTGGTTCTTTGGGGCAAAAACTCCAAACCTAAAAAAAACCAAAACCAAAAAGCCACCTGAATTTATCTAAAATTTTAAACCAAGTAAAATGATTCCTATGAAGAGCTAATAAAAATGAGCTATAATATAATATGAAGAGTGCACAGCATGGCAATATTTAATTAGAACTATGCTTTTCAAAAGGCAAACAAGCAGTGCACATTTAAAAGAAAAGCCTGTCAACAGTCCGTAGGCAGGTGGTGAGATAAGAGGCAATTTTTCTCTTTTGCTTTTGAGTTCTTTAATGAATATGTATTACTTTGAACATGAAAAAAAAAAAAACCCTAAAAGGCAGGAGATGTTAATTTATTCTATTATGAAGTGTTATTTTGTGATTAAGATTTTGTGACAAGAAATGACAAAAAGAGCTAAAAGATGTGTGGCACCTCCCTCATGGCTTTTTATGCCTGTCTAAGCCGACAAGGTGCATTTGCCAGGAACTGGTCCAGAGGGGTGACAGCAATTAAACTTTGTTTATCCGTATCCTTAGAATTCAAATGGCATGTGAGAAAAGTGACAGGGACAGACACATGATACTCACAGACATACACAACTCACACATAGATTTAGAGAGTTAGCGAAGATATGTAGGGACAGAGACAGAAATGGGAGACACATACAGAGACGAAAAGAAGAGAGACATACAGCTAGGGAGACACGAAGGGACAATATGTGTGATATGTGAGGTGGAGACAGATAACAAGACGGAGAGAGCCCACTTAGGAAAAGGAGGAGAGAGTAAACAAACGAGGTCCATCTGGGAAATCAAACACCGAGTGTGATGTGTTTAAGGCGCATGAAAAACATCCCTGCTGAATTACAAGAAAAGCGACATGGCCAGTTAAAATTATTCAAAAATTATCAAAAGGCCCGTGCCCGTGCCATTTTGCAGTGAAATGCCAAGTACGGACTTTAGGCAAATGTTCCATCAAGCGACTGAGCATCACTGGCAGGGACGAGCCATCCACTGCTTAGCCTGAGATAAACGACTGAGCACTGAGGTGCTGGGCACTGGCAGTCTCTGGGAGTGGGACCCTAGCCCTGCTGCCCTGGGTCAGGAGTTCCTCTAAGCCAGGCTGCCTGGGCTTGGGTTCTGTCACCACGTGTAGCAGGTGTGAATTTGAACTCTGGTTTTGGGTTTACTTCTCTGAAGGATGGAGCCACTGCTGGTATCTAGGAGGCCTGCAGACTTCAGAAAAGGAACACAGAGCATGTCCTGTGCTTCCTGACATGCTTTCAACCATGTGTTTATTTGGTCTGTAAATAATCACATTGGCTGTGATAACTAGGACATAAGTCACCCTCACCCTCAAGGCTGGTTTGCCACCTGTGAACTTACGTTGCCATCATAAGACAGTAAACCACATGATCGTGATTCCCTCCTCCTCTGACCCTCAATTTTCTTATCTGTAAAGTGGGGACAAGAGGCAGGCACTGACATCAAAGCTTAGGGCTATTCTCCCTGAGGATGAATATAAATCTGGGAATGCCTGTCAATGCTGTTCATCCCCCAGAGAATCTGGAAAAGTAGGTGTATTGGCCAGACCCCAGTAGACTACCCTGATCTTACCTTCTAGTGGCCCCAACTTCACTGTATGGGATTCACGCAGGATCTCTGCCACTGGCTTTCGGGTATAGAGGATGGTGGCGCCGCTCACATTGACTTGGACCCGCTGGGCCCTGTCGGTGAGGTTGGTCAAGCACAGAGCCAGCTTCAGGTCCTGGCCAAGCACCGGTGGCTCCAGCACCTTGAACTTGCCGGTGATGCTGGGCTTGGTGGCAGGTTTCAGGAGGTCATCACGCCAGAGGCGGGCCCTGTGGATCCGCCTCCTCCTCCCCCAGGCTTCCACGCTGAGCAGCTTCTTCACAGCTTTGCTGTACACCTGCCTCTCCTTCTGTGACCCTGCAGGGCACCCTCACATTAGGGGCAGGAAGTATCCTCTCCCCCAACCCTGGTCCAGACTCTGTCGTTCTGGGCAAACCCACCACGCTTGTCACCACCTTCAATTCCCACGGTTCTTAGAGGGCTCAGCACAAACTGGGAGCCCTTTGCCAAATTCCCTGGTTTGCATCTCTATTTAAATATACTTTACAACAGTTGCTAACACATCAGATCAGGAGATTTCACATACAAATGCAGATTTTCAGCGTCTTTGACAACTGGGCGAAAAGAAACTCATTATTACCCTCATATAATAGGATGCTGATTTCTTTTCAGGCCAAGGCCAACTCAGGACAGAACATAAAATCCCAAGACTCCAACATTTTGAATTCCAGAAAGTCTCAGCAGATGGTGGACCAGCTCTCCTCGCCCACCAGCCTACTTCTGATGCAACGAAAAGAGGACAAAAGGCTGGTCGTGGGATCCCTAGCAGAGATGGGATCCAAGGTGATGCTGTTGTCTGTGGGATGCCTGGGAGAGTTGAGGCGAGGTTTGGGGTGCTTCAACGCAGAGTGGCAGAGTGGTTGGTAAACATCGAGCACCCTACCACAAGGGGGAGGTAGCCCCATGGCTGTCTCACCAGTCCTATGGAACCTCAGATTATCTGGGCAGGGGCAAAGCCTGAGGGGCACGCTAGGGTGGACACAGCAGCTCTGGCAGAGACATCCAAAATAGCTTCTTCCTCCTTCCTGTAACCTGCTAGTGTCGCCCGCTCTGGTTTGTGTGCAACGAGCAGCAGTGACAAACTGACTGGTTTGAAGCAGATCTTGATCGCTTGGTAGCATGTCTTACAAGCAGAAATGACTGGACATATGGGTCAGATTACCACCCTGTCCAGGGACCTGATCCCTATGGGAAAAGGAGACCTTCAGGGTACGGTACTGGAGGCGGCAATGAGAAAAAACATCCAGCTGTCTTATTTCTCTACCCCAAACAAATGCAGGTTCTTCCATAAACCAGGAGCTAGGACTGTGGCAGAGGCCTGGGAGGTGACAGACTCCAGTGGCTGCTACTATTGTTTTGCACCGAGTCTAGTCCGTGTTTCCTACTTGTAACACCTGCCACTGTCCCCATGATCACTCGCTGTCCAATTATCACCCCATGTGCATGCTTATACAGTCCTTGGCATATGGCAAATGCTTGAGGAAACAGCACTAGTACTGCTGTATATGGGAAAGCTAACCCAGGAGAGCGGCCCAGCCAGCAGAGGAAGCAGATGCTGGCAGCACAGTCAATGCTGTGAACTACAGCTACTGTGTCTGTTCTCACATTTGGAGATCTGGCCCCAGATTTTCCGGGTGCTGTCTGAAGCCCACAGACTGCCACAGGGAGGCTGATAAAGGCTGTCCCACGGCCCTCACCTTCTGGATACTTGTAGAGGCCTGTGACGTCCACACGAGAGTCACTGCCCACGGCTTTGGTGCTGATGCACCTGCCAATCTTCTTGGTGTCTGAGTACACGCGCTCCCGCCTCTGGTCCTCATGCCACAGCCAGGTGATGTAGTCTGCATTGACCTCAGCAAAGACGAAGGGGCCGTCGTGGGCTAGGTGTATATCACCCTCACGGATGGCGGTGACTGAGGTAGGGCCACACTGGAACATGCCTGGGCAGGAGGGGTAGCATGAGCAGTGTGCTGCCGGGGGGGGGGGGGGCTAGGTCTACCCAATGAGCCCTACCTTCACTCTCCTCCTGGGGCGTGGCATCCAGAACCTGCCAGCCGTCATAGGATGGGCCCAGGTCCTGTCGTGCAAACCAGCTCTCATTCCAGACGTGGAAATTCCTGCCGGAGACGCATAGATGAGGCAGCTGTGTACCTACAGTGGGGGAAGGCCCTATTGTAGACCGGCCAGTGCTGGGTCTGCACCTCATGAACCACTTATTTGCCTTGTCTGATGGGCACATTCACATTTGTGTGTGCATGTATGTACATACATGTATCGACAACTTGCTTTCATGATACCAGAAATACAACTGCAGGTAAGGCCAAGGAACTTTTGATGCCACTCAGATCTGGCTGATGTAGGCCAGGCTGGTTTGCAATCCCTTACATAGGCCAGGCTGGTCTCTGATCTTCCTTTCTGAGCCCCTTGAGTGTTAAAATGACAAGCATGTGCTGCTGTGCCAGGCAAAATGTCAGGACATCATCGTAGCCAATTGTTATGTGTGTCTTTATGTATGTATATGTGAGTGTATGTTTATGTGAACATGTGTGTAGTGTATGTGTGTACATGCAAATATACGTGCCTGGGCATGTGTGCATATGCTTGTGTTTATGTGTCTGCATGCTTGCATATTTTTGTTTGTGTCCTTGTGTGTTTGAGTGCTTTTATGTTTGTGTGTGCTTGAATGTACTTGTGTTATGTTTGTGTGTGCTTGAATGTACTTGTGTCTGCATGATTGCTTGGTTGTGGGTGTTTGTGCCCTTGTGTGTATGAGTGCTTGTATGCTAGCATACATTTGTATGTCTGTGTGCTTGCATGTTTGTGTGTTTTTGTGTTTATGCATCCTTCTACTTGTATGTTGGTATATATTTTGTTTTTGTGTGTTTACATGTATGCAGGTACATGTGTATCTGTATGCCTGTTTTTATTTGTGTGCATGTGTCTCTGTGTGTGAAATGTGTGTGTGTATCCTTGTGCATATGTGTGTCTTCATTTTAATGAAAGGGATAGACAGGAAGACAGGAAAGCCTCCAACACTATAATAAATGCTGGGCAGAAATGAGGGGTTATACCAGAGAATGGCTGTTGGAAGCCTACTCTAGGTAAGTGACATCTAAGATGAGGCCTGTATTCAAACAAATTAGCCAGAGAAACACCAAAGGGAACAGTATTCTGGGTATGGAATAGTATATACGAAAGTCAGGAGACAGGGGATTCTTCGTGCGCTCAAGAGCTGGGAATTGTGCTTATCTTGGATGGGGAGGGTGCAGGCAGAGTGTAAGCCCTGGTGAGGAGGTCTGGGCTACTGTCATCTTCTATGTGCACAGCGAGAATATGAGATTAGGAGCAGTGGTCACTCATACGGGGGTCACACAGGAAGCAAGCAGCAGAGGGGAACCTGATTCCTGTTTTACTGAACTGGGGTTAGGAAGGGCAGTAAGAAACACGTGGATAAACATCTGGGGCTTAGAGGGAGGTGACAACATCGGGAAGGAATGTCTGACAAGGAGAAGAGAAGAGGCTCGGACACTTAGGGCTGGGCAGCCCGGGACCTACCACATGCTGTCTTCAGTCAGGTCCTCCAGGGTCCGGCCAAAAGAGTCCACATATTTGTCCACACTCAGATTGCCATCTGTGTCGTGGGCTGAGTTGAAGTTGGACACCACCCTGGTTGCAATCCCTAGGCACCTGAGGACTGTGGAGCAGGGAGACTGTGGTTGGCTGATCTGCCTCTCTAGACTCAATCCCCAGCCTCTCCACTGTAGTGCTCCTCCCTCAGAACCACCAAGTCTTCTGTATTCTCTCAGAGGCTTCTGAGGATGCTACTGTCACCCTCATCTGGATCCAGACGACAATGCCATCCATGTACCTTTCTGAGGGGATCTGAGGACCACAGGGCTGATCCATGACACCCAATGAGGGATGCCAAGTAAAAGAAAGAGCAACACATTTCAAACAAATGAACTGTTTGGTTTCTCTCTTCTTTAACCAGATTTCTATTTCCCTTTCATTAATGAAAACTGATTGCAGCGAATGCAAATCGATGTAAACATATGCAAATTTAAGGGCTGTGTGTGCTGAAGAGAAATCTTTCCGTACCTGTGCACATGACTCCAGCGAAGACCCAGCACTGGCCATATTTGACTGGCTTGTACCTGCCCTTGAACCACTTCTGTAGGATGGCCACACTGCCACGCCACTTCAGTGGGCTGGTGCCACCGCCATATTTGCCCTGCCACTGGCCTTGTACCACACCCCGATCATTGTTGCTGTTCACCTGAGCAGAGGAGCTGCGAGTCAGTCACTGGGCGGGCATCCCCGCGCGCACTGTAAAATCATCTCCAAACGTTGGAATCGCAAGTCAAAGGGACCACTCTTTGCCTTTAAGTTGCCTGAAAAGTAGGGCACTCTGCTTTCTTAAAACAGCTCTCTGTCTCTCTCTCTCTCTCTCTCTCTCTGTGTGTCTGTCTGTCTGTCTGGAATGTAGATCACATGATTAACATGCAAACACCTCTCCAAACACAAAACTGAAAGAAAGCCTACTTTTTACACTTGATAATTTTCAATTATCTTCAGTTTGGATAGTCTGTTGTTGTCAAAAGTCACCTATGATTTGGGGGCATTTTCTGCTTTAAGTATCTGTGTGTTAGTTAAATTTGGGGCTGTTAGAGGTAATGTACGAAATCAGAGCTGCAGCCAGGTGTCTGTTGAACGCTACCATGCATCAAGCACTGGCCCAAGGATTACCTATGGATTAACGTATGCCAGAGCGTTACCTTGTTTTAAGTCTACCAGGTAAAGCCTCTTATCCTCTGGTGTTTTCCCCCAAGAGGAGAAAAGTGCATTTCAGAGGGATTAGCAGACTTGCCCAAATTGATTAGCAAAGGAGTGATTCATGAGTCTGGGACTTAGATTTGCAGCTGGCATGGCTGTCTCTGGGCTGCACTGTGACAGGCCTAGGAACCGTCACTGCTGCCGACCCTCTGGCCTCCATCATCCTTCTGAAGTCTTGGGGGATCTGAGAGCATCTAAGAAATACAGATTTACTTTTAGAATCCCAAGTCCCCAACCAGGACCTCATCACCTGCGAGGTAGAAGGTTCCACAGAGGACCAGGAAGTCTCCTAGGAACAACTGGGAAGCTTCAGCCGTGATGCCCCAGCACTATGGCTGCCTAAAGGGGACCTGGACTAGCACAGCACCCATAGACAATGCTAATGTTGAAGAGGACAATCCCATGGGGCCCTACCCATAGACAAAGAACTATAGACAGCTAAGGAATGGTGAGAGTGGGAGAAGCTGGCTTCCTTAGGGAGGAGGGCCCTAATTTGTTATCCAGTACTAAGTGGCCAGTCCTGAAATCATATACATGCAGGTAACACCAAACAGACTAAGCAGGCTGTATTTATATATTTAAATATATATTTAAGCATTACACACACACACATACACACACACAGACACACACTTGCTTGTATGCATTTACAACAACACCGGGGGTGTGGGGGGAAGGCCATGATTTTGAGAGGGAGCAAAGGGAGAGGTACATGGGAGGAATTAGAGGGCAGAAAGAGAAAGGGTATAATGATGTAATTGTATTTAAAAAAAAAAAAAAAACCAATACAAGTAGTAGGCTCGCTTGGTGCCTTTTGTGGCATATGTCTGCCAGCTTATGATACGTTAAAGTAGGCGCTCCTTTCCTGGAGAAGTAGGGGTTGGGCTTATACTCTTCCGCCTGAAATGTCCAGGGAGTGCTTTTGATCACAGAAGTGATGGTCACTGGCCAGTCCCAGTTTCTAGTCCCCTCTAGCCTGGAGGCTTAAGTGAGGGTTGGGAAGTCCGGCAGGCAGAGCATGAGCAGGAAACCAGGAGCTACCAACTACCTGAGCCAAAGGCTTGAGATATGTGACTCTCCCTGACCACTTGGGAACCCCCCTGCAGAAGCATCCAGAGGCTGGGGCAAGCCATTTTCATGGTGCCCTGCCAAACTCTTAGCCTACACACTTGAATGTAACACAGGGTGCTTGAGAGCATAGAGTTTGGTCACACAGCAGTGTGGAATGCAAGAGGTGACTTAGTGAGATCCCTAGGGTACAGTGCCGGGACTAGTTTGGGCTATGCAAGGATGGTAGTGGCCTGCTTACCATGGCACTGATGATCCTGGTGACATAGACTGGATCATGGCGGTGGGACACATCAGTGGCTGGGTCGTCCTGGTGACTAGGGCTTCGGTCCAGGATAGAAAGGCAGATTTTCAAGATGTCCTCTTCAAACTGCCCCCAGAGAAGCTGTACTCAGAGGCCAGAGACTTATCCATATTCCAGGCCTTCCCGCAACCCCACCTGATCTGTCCCTTGTGTCTGTGCCATTTGAACCAACTCCCCCTGGGGACTTTAAAAATCCTTCTTCAAATGGCCACCGTGGAACCAGAAATCCAACCTTTCTAGGAAGAGGTGAGTAGATAGATGTCTCCTAGGTTGCCTTTATCACACCCCAGCCCAGGTTCCCTGCAACCCGGGCCCCCCAAGCCCCCCTCCCCGCCCTGTCTGATTGTGCCCCTGAAGACCTGCCCGTAGTTCCAGCCCTGGGCTCGGATGTGCTTCTCCACGCCTCGGAAGATGATGCCACTGTCGTTAAGCACGTACTCCTGCCTCTCCTCCTCTGAGTCCAGAAACACATCGTCATCTGAAAAGCAGTTAGCGGGGCCCGCGTGGGCTGAGGTTTTCTCCCTTCTGCCCAGGGAAGGGCTTAGCAATATGACGGAACCTGGCGCCTGACCTGATGCTGACAGGGCAAGGGGCTTAGTGGCTCCATGCCCTTCTCTGCTAGGACTCACCTTTTCTGTGTGCCCCCCACCCCCAGTAGGGCCTAAACCCCTTGAATCTTGATATGTCTGTTGCCCCACCTTGATCCCCGCAGCACAGCCTTATATTTTGTAAACATTAACAAGGTCCTGATCCTAGCTGACCTCGTAAAGCGACCTGTATATTGCAGCACCAGCTGAAATGAATTCCCACCACATCCACAGGAGTTAGGTCTATTTTTATTCCCACTTCGCAGGGGCGGAACCAGCCACACCGAGGGATACAGCTTAGTAAAACGACCCACACCCCACCCTCACCACCGCTCTTACCCACTCCTGAGCCTCTCCTACTTTTCTCCCGCCCCATTTGACCTCTGGCTTCCTGACTCTCGCACAGGCTTTATTGTCACGCCTGATATTGGGGACCTCTTCCTGGTCCTGGATTTTGGTTTTTGTCTTTCTATCCCTTGACTTGCTTTCAAGCCTTCTTCCTCTTTCACCTGCCCTGACCCCACTCCGCACCCCCTCCTCTCGCTGCTCCCCGCCTCCACTGCCTTGGGTTGGCCCACCTCCGAGGAGGATGGCTTCCAGGAGACCCTCGGCCTCAGATGTGGCAGTTCCTACCTGGGCACCAGGGATTGAACAGGAGAATAAACTGGCCCAGCTTTCGGTCGCTGTGTTTTCGGCGGGAAGAGGCCCTGCCACTCAGCAGGTATCGGCCAATGACTGCATTGGAAGGACTCGCGAGGCTGACCGTGATTGTATTCTCTGTCTGCTCCCCCTTCGCAGCTGTCCAGGTATCGCCTATTTCTAGCTCCCCTGTCCGGAATATGACTTTGGTGTGGAGAGCCTCAGATGCCTGGGGCCCTGGAAAGGAGGAGAAAGGATCAACAGACTGCCTCCTAATGTTCCTTTAGAGAAGAGCGAAAGCTATAGGCTTGAAAGTCCAGATTCGGTCCTTCAAGCTGGAAGGCTGTAAAGGGAAGGACTGGGCAGGCTCAGGGAGCCCAGGGAAAGAGTTGGCATCTCTCAGCTTTCATGGCTCCCTACCATCCCTTGAGCAAAGAAGAAAGTGTCAGCTGGCCTTTTATCTGGCTGGAAAAGGAAAGAAGAAGTTGAGTTCCAAAAGTGGCGGACTTTTCCATGTTCATCAAGAGCTCTGGATTTCTTTCTGTACACAGGGCTCCAGAGCGGTCCCCTCACCGACTGGCTGCTGTGGGCAGGTGGCATTTTCCATCTGTCCCTTGGAAACTGTTATCAGAGGCCCCCCGGGGATTCAGCCAGTTTCCTAGAGACTTCCTTCCCCCCTATAAAGCCCAGGGTACTGACTGGTCATTAAATCAGTAGCCTGTCGAGGGGCAGCTCTTGGCAAAGCCTTTTACCTGTCTCCACGGTGAAGATGAGGGTTTCCTCACTCTCCAGGACGCCACTCAGCTCCAGGGTAAGCCTGAATAACTGGCCCCTCCGAACCACCAGCTCAGGGCAGGGGTAATCTTGGGTGTGGTGGGCAGAACCATTTTCTGAATTCTGCCAGCCCACCTTGGTGATCCTGACCCCTGAGTAGGGAGAGGAGAGAAGTGAGGGCAAGCTTTTGTATCCAGCTCTGTACTCCTTTCCCCGCCTGCTTCACCCTGTCAGTGCTGGTCCATCTATTTAGGACAGCCCATCGGTTCTTGTTCTCAACTGTACTTAGGTTCTGTAAAGTTCCTATGATACTAGGTCTTCAATCCCAGCAGAAGCAGAAGGATCTCTGTGAGTTTCAGCCAGCCTGGTCTACATAGTGTGTTCCACTATGTAGCCTGAGCTATATGGTGAGACCCTGTCTCAAAACAAAAACAAAACAACAAGGCTCCAAGCCCCAAACAAACTAGCAAAACAGCAAAAACCAATAACAACAACAACAAAAACCCAAAACCCCACACAAACAAAATGCAAGAACATGAAAGTTGGAACTAGAGAGTAGTTTCTAGTTGAGATTCACCCAAGAACGTAGATGTATTATTCAACAATTTTTTTTTTGCTATTGTCTGGATGTCTGTGAATAGCTGAGAAAGTGCCAAGAAAATTGGTTTTGGAGTTAAAAAATTTTTTTTTAGCAAGTAGGCTAATTCATATCTAGAGAACAGATCAGTGTGGAGGGCTGCTGACACATTCTTTTCATCAGTCTGGTGTCTGGGTACCAAGATAAATTGATGAGCAAGAGAGACATGCTGTGGTGAAGCTCAGTGCTCATGGGTAGGGCCTCTGAGTTGACGATGACGGGGATCAGAGCCTGACTTGGCTGTCTATTGGAGGAACCAGTTTCTACTTGATCTGTCTGTTCTCTGCAGAATGGGAGTAATGACGCGACTGGAGTGGTTGTGAGGACAATTCCTTGTCATTGAGAGCACTCAAAATGTGAGAAATAAACAACTGTTAACTGCCATTATGTTCCAAACCTGCAGGGGCATCACCTGAGTAGCCGAGCCCACACTTGGTAGATTACTGTTTAGATACATGCTGTGAGGAGGACAAGAGCTGGAGGGACAGTGACAGAGGGGCCTGACTCAGTCTTAAGAGCAACAAACAAGGTTTCCTTGGGAAGGTGGCATCGAGGCAAAGTCTTCAGTTGGCGGGGCCACTCTAGGGGAGAGAAGAATGACGGATCTGAGCCCACCCCAGAGTCCTCACCCTTTGTCTATCCGAGGCCCCTTCGTGTAGGTGTTGGGTGTCATACTGAGTGCTGGGGACCCAACAGTCTACACGGTGGCTTCTGATACTTGGGGTGAGGTTCCTGTCAGGCTGGATTGCTGCCAGCAGCAGACCACCAAGACTTGGAGGGAGATGAGGACTGGGCTGTGGTACTTGTCTGGCCACGTGTGCTGTTGTGTTAGCAAGTCCCTCCACGGATTTCTCCTTCTGCTTCTAGTCCACTGCAAGGGGGAAGCGCCCTCTCCTGCCACGAGTCCTCGCCACCCAGACGTACTCGCTGAAACACGAACCAAAATAAACCTGCCCTTCTTCTATGTCAGGTGTTTACTTGTTAACACACACGTTGCTGGAGCTTTCCAAAATGTGTTCTGTCAGCAACAGTAATGCTGTTTGAGTTGAGTTTTGGTCCCCACCACATGCCATGGGAGTAAGTCTGCATTTGTGGCTGGTGACTCCCTGGTATTTTACATGCCGCCTGACCAGAATGCCACGCATCCTGATAAAGTTGTGATAAGCATTCATATGCCTAACTGTATTGAGCTAAAATTGATTTTTTAAAATTTACCTCTTATAGTATATTTAGAATATAATAATTTTTGAAACAATAACTGGAGTCAGTAATACGCATCAAATTCATTTTAAGAAATTAATGACAAGAGAATATTAGCAATCTGTTCCTTATTTCAGAGTTTAGCTGAGGGAAACCAGAATTGCTACCTCATGCTGTGCACCATTTATTTATTTATTTATTCATTTATTTATTTATTGTCAGCTTGACACAAACTATAGTTATCTGGGAAGATAGAACCTCAATCAAAGAATATCCTTCATCAGATAGTTCTATGGGTGTATCTGCGGGGCATCTTCTTGATTATTATTTGGCATAGGAGGGCCATTTCACTATGGGTAGTGCCATCCTTACCCAGGAGGATCTGAGCTGTATGAGAAAGGTGGCTCAGCAAGCCAGTGCATGCAAGCTAGGAGGCAGAATTCCTCCGTGACCTCTGCTTCAGTCCCACCTCCAGGTTCTTGCTTCGAGCTCCTGCTTTGGTTTGCCTTGATGACGCACTGTGACCTGGACATGTAAGCTAAACAAACCACTTCCTCCCCAAGCTGGTTTTGCTCAGTCAGTGTTTTATCACAACGACAGAAAGTAAATGACGACAAATAGTTTCTGTGAGTCAGGAGCTTGCTCAGTGCTCCTCTGGCCAGTGCGTAAGCCCGGGCTCCTCGTGGGCTCAATCCCATCAGCTGGGCTGTTCTTCTCTGCAAGCCTGGTTGGGCCTAGAGGACCAGATTCAAGTGGGCTTCACTTACATGGAGAAGCGGACCTAAGTTGAGAACATCAGTCTTCTCCACATGGGGCGCTCCCTGGGACCGCAGAAGGGTCCTGTACCTCTAAGCAAGTGATCTAAGAGACCCCGGAGGAAGCTGAAAAACCTCCTGTGTTGTGAGCTAAGAAGTCTTACTCTGTGGTCCCCACCATATTCTATGAGTTATGGCCGTTACAAAGGCCTGCCCAGATTCAAGGAGAGGAAACGTCCTATTTCTCGATGTATCACCCGTATTTTAAAAGCAACACAGAAGGGGTGAAATGCAATGATGTGATATGAAGTAATATTATTATGGGTTAGATATAAAATGTGCCCCCTAAAATGTGTTGGGCACTCTGTCCCTAGCTGGTGGTGCTATTTTGGAAAACCCTGGAAGCTTTGAGAGTTGGGTCTTAGGTCTGTTTCCCATCTTCATGGGATAAAAGCATCCTGGGGGTTGGTCTGGTGCTATATATTCTTACTTTAATTACTCCCCCCCCCCCGCTTGCTGTCTTTTCTGAGCAGACATTCATGTACCCCGAAATGACATTTGTAACTCTTGCCTCCCAAATTATCCCTGATTGGATATTATCATTGCTGATACAGGGCTGAGTAGGGAGAGGGAGGGAAGCGAAGGCATGCAGTTTCAGGCGGGGTGGGTGGGTGGGCGCAGGGAGGTCAAGAGAGAGAGACCACAAGGATGAAGATACAGGAGGGAAGGACAGAGGACAGATTCCAGAGCAGATGATAACTGCAAGTGCTGGGGACCTTGGATGAGTGGGAGATACATTGATAGTAGGATTAGTAGATTAGATTTTATGTTCAGCTCTGCTTTAGCTTTTGAATAAATCATCGTCTCCATGTGTGGCTATTTGGGGAAATTGCTGGTTGAGGAGTAACTAGTCTTTACTAATATATGAATGAATATTAATTATTAATATTCACCAACAAACCCACATGCTCAGGCACCATGCTTTTCTGCCCAAATGTCTGCAGCTAAGTGACTATGGCCTGAAACTGCTGAATCTGTCATTCAAAACAAACCGTTCTTTCTTTAGGTTACCCTCTGAGATATTTTGTCATAGCAACAAGAACTCTACCGTTAGGAATATCTTTAAATAGTTATTTCCTGCCTAGGGGTAACCCGGCTCCTGCCTTTATTTTGTTTGGTGCATACAGCAGGAATACACTAATTGTGGGCAGAGACAGTAGTTTTCTAAGTATTTTTATGCACGCTGCTTCTTTAAATCTTCATTAACCATTGTGGGGGTCTTATGATCTTTGCAAATGGAAACAGAAAGAGTTACAGAATTTTGTAACCAGTGGGGCATGGACTCTGGCACTGGAGTCTGTCTGCGTGTAGAACCCTGTGCACTGCTACCTTTACTTCTGACACCTCAAGCATCATAGACCCAGAAATCTAGGACTCTAAAATACAAGAGGACCCTGCATCGTAGGCATTAGAACAGCGGTTAGCAAGGGTTGTGGCCTGAAGAAGGTAGGTGTGGTGATTTCAGGGAGACATGTCCCCATAGTCGCAGGCATTTGGATATGTGGTCTCCAGTTAGTGGCAGTTAGTGCTACTGCTCAGGGAGCATTAGATGGTACGGTCTTGCTGGAGGAAGTACGTCATCAGGGATGGGCTTTGAGATTAAAAGCCTCGACCCACTTCGAGATTTCTCTCCGGGCTTCATGCTTGTGTTTGAAGATGTGAGTTTCCTGCTCTGGCTGAATTTCTTGCTGCCAAGCCTCCCGGACACGATAGAGTCCTGCCCCTCTGGAACCCTAAATCAAATAAACTCTGACTTCCCTAAGCTGCTATTGGTAATGGTGGTTTGTTTTGTTTTGTTTTTGTTTTATTACAGC
Source organism: Acomys russatus (assembly GCF_903995435.1). Classification (NCBI taxonomy): domain Eukaryota; kingdom Metazoa; phylum Chordata; class Mammalia; order Rodentia; family Muridae; genus Acomys; species Acomys russatus. Next base: position 65,980,685 of record NC_067140.1, on the reverse strand, counting down.
CATAGAAAAGTAACTAATACAGATGTTGGTACCTGAGAGTGGGCTGCTGCTGAGAAGAACCTGGCCATGTTGTTCTTTGGAAGAATATGGAAGACTCTGGAACTTTAGACTAGAAAAGCTGTTGACTGGGGTAAGCAGGACTTGGGCTGTTCTAGCAGCAGCCCTGAAGATAGCAGTGCCTGCCGAGAGTAATGTGAACTGTGGAGGCTTAGCTCAAGGGGGTCCAGAAAAAAGCAAAGTTTTTTTTTTTTTTTTAAACAGTAATTGGGCCAGAAGCCATTCATGTGATATTTTGGCAAAGAATCTAGCTGCCTTCTGGACTTGTCCTGAGATCTTACCTGGAGCTAAATTAAAAAGTAATTTTGTAGGCGAAGGAAATTTTAAGATTGCGTGATGTTGGAACTACGATATGGTGATTTTTTTGATAACCCGTATGCAAGTCTACAGTGAGGAAGAGCAAGTGGGCCAAAAAGAAATAAAAAATGTACAGTTTAGAGAGAAAAGGAGTAGTAGGGTGTCTAATGTCACAGCCCAGTCACATGCACTAGAAGAGAGACTGCCATTGTTAAGGAGTTTTGCTCTGTTCTGGAATAAAAGGGAGGGTTCCCTCAGGGGGAGATCTCACCCAGCTAAGCTTCCAACCTGTGAAAGAGTGCAGGCAGTTATCTTTTCCCAGAATGAAACTGAATAAAAATGTTGGTGCTGATGTGAGTCGAGGGGACCAGGGTCTGTCCCAGTCTGGAGCCACATTTGGCAGTGTTGTCCATATGGCGCTGGCTTTATGGGCATGAAGGATGGAAGAGTAAAGAGGTTACGGATTGTTCCTGTGTAGTTTCAGAGAGTTGCTGAGGCCAGACAGCATGTGGCAGGGAGTCCTTGGATGAAGGTCCTGAGAGGAAAAGAGGCCCTCAGAGGCCATTGCATTAATCTGTGAAAGCGAAGCCTGGATGGCATTGGAGATCAAAGATGTTGGGGACGGCAGAGACATGGGACGTCTGTCTAGAAGAGCTGCTTACAGGAAGGGAGCAAGCACAAGAGAGAGATGTGTGTTGCCGGAGGGAAAGCTGGGAGGGTAGAGCCACCTAAGCCCTTTGACAATAGACATGGGACTACAGGACTTGACATTTTCCTAACTTGTTTCTGGTCTTGCTTTGGTCCAGTATTTCCTTCGGTTTCTCCATCCTTCTCTACTGGAATGATAATGTATATGCAATGCTATTATATGTTGGAAGTATGTACTTTGCTTTTTAAAAAAAAAATTCTCAGGGGGTTACAATTAAAAGATTGCTTTGAGTCTCAGAAGAGACTTTGGGCTTTTAAACAGTGTTGAGATCATGAAAGACTATTGGGACTTCTAAAGTTAGATCTAATGTATTTGGCACTGTGGTATGGTCACAAGCCTATGGGGAGCAAGAATTAGGATATGGTAGCCTAGATGAGAAATGTCCCCCATAGACTCAGGCTTTGAACACTTGGCCCCTAGTTGGAGGCATCCTAGAGGAAGTTTAGGAGGCGTGGCAGCAGTGTGTCACTGGGGGATGGGCTTTAGTATTAAAAGCCTCACACCGGTTTCTAGTTTTTTCTTTCTTCTTTGTGCTTTGTTTGAGGCTCTGCGCTCCCGCTGGTGGCTCCTTGCTCTGGCTGCCATGTCTGCCGCTTGCCGCCACTTCCTCAATAAGATGGGCTCCTATTCCCCTGGGACAGTAAGTCAAATAAACTCTCTCTCGTATAAATCGGTCAGGTCCTGGTCTTTTATAACAGCAGCGGAGAAGTAACCAATGCACTAGGTAAAAATGCCTACCTTCGTAAAGATTCTAGTACCTTCGTATAATCTTTATTTTTTTTCTTTTTAGCTCACTGAGCATTTTATTAGAATTTGAAAGAAAAACAACAGGGCTGTAAATATCAGCATAGGATAGAGATGCCAACAGGGAAGAGGAGAGCCATGCCTCCTCCATTAGGCTCCTAGAAAGCAAGCGCATTCAGCAATAGATATCAAAAGCCACCGTGAAGAAGGCAGGGGTGGGCAGGGTTCTTCAGCTAAACCATGAGAAGGCACAAAGAGTCAGAGAAAGCACATTTAGGCTTGTGGTCACTGTCCAAAAAAAGATAGAAGGGAAAGTTACATTCTCTGAGTTGGAGCTGGAAAAGTGGACAGGATAAACTTGTTGCCAGGAGGATGTTAGGTCCAAAGGACTCTCCGTTTCCCAAAGCAGTCCAAGTATCCAGAAACAGGCTCAGCCTGGACTCTAGGAGGATTTCTGGTTGTTAGATAAAAGCCACGATTCCTCAGACACGTGTGAAGAAGCTGGTCCCCCTCTACCAAAAGCAGCCATTTTCCTTATCACTGGCAGAAGGAACACATGACTCCTGTGGTGACATAGCATACCAGAGCCCATGTTGGCCTCCAGTCTCCTTCAGCATCCCACATACCTCTCACACATAGTCCATGCTAGCTCTTCTCACTTCCTCCCCCATGCTAAACTCCCTCCAGCTCATGTACTTCTTTCCCCAGCTCCTAATTTTCCTTATAGCCAGGCTATTTCTCAATATCTGGCCACACCCCCTCTCTCCACCTCCTTCCCCCATCTTTCTCCTCCTACCCTTTCTTGCCTATCTGTGAGAAGGATACAGATGTCTCAGAATGTGATAGGTTCTGGTTCTGGTTTGATCTGCTTTGACCCAAGACCTAAGCACCTTCATCAAATCCCACCCCTTTATATCCAGGCATGACAAGGCTGAGATAGTTACATCCCAATAACCACAATCCCTACTCCTACTTCTGTGGGATGAGTCAGTACCACTGTCATCATTAACTCTGACTCTCAGGGACCATCTCTCTCATAGTTTGCCAGACCAGGCTCAAGTTTCCTCAGCTCACTTTCCTTCCTTCCCTCTTCCCTTCTCTCCTCTCCTCTTCTCTTCTCTTCTCTTCTCTTCTCTTCTCTTCTCTTCTCTTCTCTTCTCTTCTCTCCGCTCCTCTCCTCTCCTCCTCCTTCTTTTCTCTCTCTCTCCTTCTTTCTGACAATATTTCATGTAATCCAGGATTCCCTCAAATTTATTATGTAGCCAAAGGATGACCTTGAATTCTTTTTTAAATTATAATTTTCACTTTTTTATATTATAATATAATTATGTCATTTTCTTCAATCTCTTCCTGCCAGGTCCTCCCATATACCTGTTGCTCTTTCAAATTCAAATTCTTTATCTTAAATAGTTTTTCTGTGTCTCTGTGTTTCTCTCTCTCTCTCTCTCTCTCTTAAATGCATAAACACAACCTGCTCAGTCTGCATAACATTTTTGTAGGTAAACCTTGGACTCTTTATTCTTGCTGTTATAGCCTAAGTGCCAGCAAAGGCACCTGCCACTAGACCTGGCTCCCTCAGCTGAATTCCTTTAAAATATATTATTATGAGTGTGTGTGTGTGTGTGTGTGTGTGTGTGTGTGTGTGTGTGTGTGTGTGTTCGATGTGTGTGTGGGCATGCATATGCATGCATACTGTATATGAGGAGACATGGGTGCGTTGCTCACATGTGGAGATCAGTGGACAACTTTATGGAGTTAGATTTTCCCTTGTACTTTTTCGTGGGTTCTGGGGGCTGAACTTAGGTTTCCAGGCTTGCGCAGTAAGCACCCTGACTGCCTACACCCACTGAGCCATCATGGATTCTGGGGGCTGAACTTAGGTTTCCAGGCTTGCGCAGTAAGCACCCTGACACCCACTGAGCCATCATGGGTTCTGGGGGCTGAACTTAGATTTCCAGGCTTGCACAGTAAGCACCCTGACACCCACTGAGCCATCATGGGTTCTGGGGGCTGAACTTAGGTTTCCAGGCTTGCACAGTAAGCACCCTGACTGCCTACACCCATCGGGCCATCATCTCACTAGGCTTCCACTGAATTGTCGCAGCCCTCGAGGGTAGCTTACCCACCCTGACATATTAACACGCTCTTCCTCTTGCTAAGCTAATATACTTATCCTTTCAGCTCCTTTCCATGTCCTCATCTTTCAATGTTGCTCTTCCTTTTATGTCTTGGTGGTTCTGCAGACACAGTAACCAGGGAACCGTGAGCTGCCGTCTTACGGCAGCTTTATACCTCCTCACAGTTCGGGAGGTCACTGCCCCCATCTCGGTATGGTCTAGGCCTGGAGATGCTTCTGAGGTGACCCGAGTCATCTAGACCCGTCAACATCACACCCATCAGAGTGAGATGGTGGCCAGGCCTCGGAGAGCAAGGGAGGCAGGGGGCAAAGCCACCACTCCGGTGCTCACATCCAATCCTATCCTAACTGGGGTCTCCCTGACTTAAAGGGACAGTGAGACAGGAAGCATGGAGGAGGAGATCTGACCAACAGAGCAATGTAAAGGAGGAGGCAGATACATGCAGGTTACAGGTGTCCACAAAACAGCATCGCTCACCCTTCATCTCAGCTCAGATGCTGCAATCTGAAACCAAAGCCTCTGTCTGTAACCATGGTCAAGGATGCTTTAGACTTGCCTGCCGATATGTTTCTCCTCTGGACTAAAAGCTCCACTGCAGTCAGCCCTGGCTCCCAACCCTCCCTGGGCCTTAAGAGCCTGGGTTAGGGCTTGAGACTTAACAGATGCTCCGTGAATATTAGATAAGTGGATGAATCTCTCTCTCTGACCCTTAGATGGGATATGATGAGGAATCTAATGCTTACCTACTGCTGCCAAGCCCTGGTGGGACCTGGGCAAGCTGCTTCCTCTCTTCTGGGCCTCAAGTGGTTCTATCTGTGAAATGACCCAGAAGGACCTAACAGGTTGGGGGTTCTGTGGCTAGCTGCTGAAACAAGTACCTCTGGTCCCCAAGTGCTCCTCTTGATCTTCTGATCAGTGTGCAGATGTAAGGATGGTTACACAGCTCCTTGCCAGGTGCCAGGGAGGGGCTGGGATGGGCAGTACCTGAGCTGGAACATCTCTGGTTGACAGAGCCTAAGGCCTGAGGACAATACGGAGAGCATATTACCAGCCCCTAGGCATTCTCCCTCAGGGATATGAAGGGTGGACATCCAATAACTGGACCAGAGCCTAGGTCAGAGGCTGTGCTCACCAGGCAGAGAGAAAGAAGGGCGCGGTATGAGCACTGCAAGACACCCCGCCCTCCCTATGGCTTCCCTGGTTCCTTCCCTTTGTGCACTCACTGCCTCCTCCTGGCCTTTCTTTGCATTTTGAAGAGGTACTATGAGCACAGGTTCAGAGGTATGCAGCTGAGTCCCAATATAGGTTTTATTCCTTATGGGCTGTGCACACTGCAGCAAGTGAGTAAATCTCTCTGAAACTCAGGCGCCAGGTGGACACAGCTTGTTGTTAAGCCCTGTCACCAAGTATTAGAGGATTAAATGAAACAGTCCATAGTATTCAGAGCATCACCTGACACATACTAGGAACTCAGCAAATATGTTTTAATTGTGTTACTGTCATCAGTATTTAAGCAATACCTCCTGGCTGCCACTCCAGTGTTCGGCCAATTAGTGTCATCCTGACTCATGTACTTACTGCCTATGTGGCCCTGTGAAAACTGTTGGGCCTCTCTGAGGTTTAGCTTTCCTTCCCTGGGAAGTGGTGGCTATAAGACCTTCCTTCTATGGCTTGAGAAGCATAAAGTAGGCAATGACCAACTGTACCAATTAAACAAGGAGATTTTGGGAGTGTAAGAAGCCACTAACAAACACTGTTGAACAACAGGTTCCAACCAGAAGGGACACTGTCACTGTGAATGAGACACTTGGCACAATTCCAGACCCACAGTTATGAACTCTGTAGATTGGGGGGGGGGTTTAAAATTATTGCCTCCTTGCCAAAAATACTTCCCCTCTCTTTACCTACCTACCCACAACTCACACACTGACTTTCCTTTCACTCTTTCTTATTCAGCTCTGCCTGAAGTTACTGCCCTGCCAGCCTTGGAATGACTGTTTTAGTTCATCCTATTCAAGCCATTCTGTTGCTATGGAGACACCGAGGCTCAAAGTGGTCCAGGGATCTCTTCTATTGTATGAATGCGAACATGTCATTTCTCCAGCTCCAGGGGCAAGAGTTCCAGAAACATCCCATTGCTCTACAGGCTATTCTGTTTGGCCCCGCCCCCAATCCCATCCTGGCAGCTTCATTCCCTTCTCCTCTAGCTTATGTATTTACCAGCTGTCCCCAAGGACTGGCAGAACAAGGAGGCTGATGCGTAGAAGTTTGTGCCCCACACACATCGCTCTCTGCCATGATCTCCACAGCTACCCAGTTTCCACACCTCTCTTCTTCCACACCACAGTGACACCACAGAGCTAAGTGACAATTCTCTGTCCCAGCCTGGCATGGCACCCAGTAAGACTGAGCACAGAAACCAGACTCAAGCCTCAGTATAATTGTTTTTTAATGGGCCCCATTTTGACTCTTTCTTTGGTATGCATCGCAATCGTAAGCACCTGAACTCCATAGCTAAATGCTTAATTGGAGGACTTGCCTAAGGCCTTCCTGGGGCTCTGGCTTTATCCCCCTGGCCTTCCTGCTCCTGTTGGAAGCCAGAGTCTCTCAGAGAAGTAAATAATGGCCCATCAACTTCAACCAGTGGTTCCTAAGCACCAGTACCACACAGAGTGTTCTACTAGCTCTTAGAATTTCTGATCTCAAAGTCTATTGCAATTCATTGATGGCTAAAGGGTCTCACTGCATTTGCTAACACCGACCAATTGGTAGTAATACTGAAGACCCATGCTGAAGAGAATTCTGGGACTATATCCAGGCTCTGTAGGAAAGATCTCTGGGACCAACTAGTGACATCTGCCTGCACAGGGCAGGAAAGAGGTATTTTTTGTAATGGACATATTTGTTATCAGGCTTTTATATCTCATTTATCCATGCTCAGAGGGAGAGAACACTCCAAAGAAGGCAGGAGGACCCAGGTAGCCTGAGGAATTGAATTCAATAAAACATTCAGTTTATATTCCAGGCATATTAGCTCTGACTCCAACATTTCATTTTATTTGGGTGTGTGACCTGTGCATGTAAGTTTACATTTGCATGAGCGAATTCAGGTACACATGTTAGAGGCCAAAGGACATTCTCAGATGTCAGTCTTCACCTTCAGCATTGTTGGGGGACAGGGTCTCTGTTGTCTGCTGCTGTGCACGTTAGGCTGGCCGGCCAGTGAGCTCTTGGGGTTCTCCTGTTTTAATCTCTCTCTCATTGTAAAATACTGGGACTACAAATGAGTGCCACTGAGCCTGGCTTCACATGCCTTCTGGGGATTTGAACTCAGGATCTTATGAGTGTACAGAAAGCAAGCCTTTGCTCACAGGGGCATCTCTCTAGCACTTGACCCCCATAGTTTACAGTGGTCACCTATGCAAAGAGTTACAGATCTGGTACTGGAGCTCCCTCGCTGACTTTGTCCATCCTCAGCAATTAAGTTTGGATTCATTAAATCAACACATAGGGCAAGAGTATGAGGGTCATGAAAACCTCTAATCCAGAGGGAAACAAAGCCATCTCTTTCTACAGCAGTGCTGATGGAGACGCAGCCTCCACTCAGAGGATAGCACCTATCTAGGAGCCAGGCAGGCATGGCTGCCCACTAGCGTTATCAACTTCCATGAAGAAGTTAAACTATGAAACAAGGAAACAAGGAAAGTTCAAAAGTAAAGAACTAAAGAAGAGGTGATTCATGCGTTTCCCCAAGGTGTAAAGTTGGGGATATCCCTTAGCGATCTCCGACTGCAGGTTCCTGGTTCTGCTGTGTTCCTCACTGTGCCCCAGAACTTAACAGGGTTCACTGTTCCTATTCCCTGTGTTGGAGCCGTTCCTTGGGGACACATTTCCTGAGTCTGTTGTCCCTTTTAGGCCCACATGAGCTATTGTGTGGTAGAGTGAAGTACCCTGGCTCCCCTCTCAGCAGGCCTGTGAAACCATTTATGTTATAACTCCCGTAGTTCAGATGAGGCACCAAGGGCAAATCTCTCTATGAAAAGCCACCTGACACTTTTCACCTCAGAGAGAATTGCACTTCCCCTCAAGTACGTGGGTTCAAATTAGGAGGGGACGTGGCTCATGAAGTTCCACGTGAGACTTCTTTCTATGTCTCATCTGACCCATGGTCCCCAACTATGTTCAGGAATGTCTCTGAATCTGTATAGTGTGTGTGTGTGTGTGTGTGTGTGTGTGTGTGTGTGTGTGTGTGTGTGTGTGTGAGTCCTTCCTTCTTGTTTCAGTTCCTGCTTCCTTTAGTTTATCAAGACATACAGGACAGATCTGACTCTAGCTGAGCCTTGGCCATGATTCACAGAGTAATTCAGGGCTAGCTCTTCCATTTCTTGGTGACTCTGAGAGAGTATCTTGTGGACTAACCAAATCTGAAATCCTAACAAGCAAAGATCAAGGTTTCATCCCAAACAGCACCTCCCATCCCACACGTGCAAAAGCTCCTCTCAGGAACACCCACCACCTGAGGTCCCCAGCCACTGCCTACTCACCTGCCATGCAACAGCCAGATGGACACCTCCGTCCCTGTGCAGCGGTGTGTAGATCGTCAGGGTTGTGTGCCAGAATCTCCAGTCAGAGCCACATTAATGAAGAACATCAGAGGACACTCCTAGGCAGCGAAGTCAGAGCTCAGGAGAAGAGGTGTGGCCTCCTCACTCCAGCAATGACATCCATGAGACATAATCACCCAGTAATTGCTTTGGTTTGCACCTAGAAGGTGTCTGGTGTGGGAGTGGCTCCAGCCAAGATGCCTTTGAAACATGGAGTTGAGGGCTGCATTACAGGACGAACAGGCCCAGGAAGGTCACAAGACTAATGAGAAGCGGACCAGGAGAATGGAAGCGAGATAATGGTTATTATTACCAGTCATTCTTACTCCGGAGCCCTCTGGAGTACCTGGGAGCTCAGAGCCGTTTGAAGGCGCATGTCAGTAGAGCTGCAGTGTCTGGGACCAGAGTTCAGGAGTCATGGCGCCCAGTCCAGGCTGTCTTTTTTCCTCCAAGCAAGATTCTTATCTCATCCCACAGTCCTGGGACCACAGCTGCCCTCTAGGTCCACAGGCGCTGGCCTGTGATCTTACAGGGATGGCACCCAGCACTCCACACACACCAAAACCCCCTGCACATACCAGCACAGGCCTCGCTTCTGCTGAGGAGCCCTGAGCCCTAGAGGGACAGCTTTGAACCCACGCAGCCTGGTCTGAAGAGTGGGTCCTCCCCATCCTTGAGCTTTAGCAAAGGGTGAACACACTGAGAGTATAAATACACTCTCCCCTTATTACTAGGGCTCCTAAGGGGGTTATTAAGATAACCTGTGGGCAGAGACACATGCTTTGCAAGCTGGACTCAACTATTCCTCCCCCAACAGATATTGAATGTTCTCCCACCACTGGGAATCTGGGAGTTGGGGCATTTATTCTAGTGCATTTATTTCCTTCAATGTGTGCAAACATTCTTACCCACACAGGAAGCCTGAGCTTTGAAGAGAGAAGACAAATGTTGTGAACATCTGGTCTACCTACCTGGGAAGAGTCTTGCTTGGCTTTGGGCGTCTTACAAGGCTTTCCTAACACAGCCCACCTGCTGGGTGAAGGGGGCAGAGCCCTGAATTCTTGGGAGCATGTAAATAAGAAGCGAAAATCTTGTTCTTTGATTAAAAGCCAATGCTGATCTACTGATTCTCTGAGCTGGCTCCAGAATTGCGTGTCTGTGCCTTTGGGGGGAAGCTCCCTCCCCTCCCAGAACCTTAGGGGCTTGCTAGCTATAAACTGAATACATAGTATTAGTTTTCAGGGCTATCCTAGCTCAAACATTGGCGCCCCAGAACTCTGCCATTCTAGCCCTCTAGAATTTTAGAGAGGAATGTAATAGAGGAATTTTATTTTTATAGAGGCTGGTTGGGAAGTTTCTCTTTGTAGGGGCAATTCTCTGATGGAATACTTGAACTCTGAGAGCCCTGGTGTGGGCTGAGCCAAGGCAGGAGGGGGAGTATCTGTGAGAGATGCTCAAGGAGTGCCCGTGCCTGTGCCCTGTGGCATTGCTATGCCAGGGATCACCCAAACATTCAAGGAAGTATATAAAATGTCAAAACTCATTGATGGTTATTATCTTAGAAAGTGGCGAGGAGGTTGAGTTCTGCTTGGTGCAATGCAAGTACGTTTAATGGGCCATTTTCAGGCCCACGGTGCCTTGTAATTAAGTGACTCCTGGCACTAGGCCAGGGAAGCTCCACCGCTGATGCCCTGCAGCCTGCTTCCTAGGCAGAGTCGAGAGCTCTAATGAAGCTGCTTCTCAGCCTGGCAGGGTCAGGCTCCTCCCCTCTAATGACAGTCTTACTCAGGGCCCTTTTATGTTTCACCCCAGGTTTGCCTAGACAAGATCTCCCAGGGGAGGAGGCATTTAAGATGACTAACCTGTTTGGAAGGGATCTGCACTCACATTTAGGGGACAGCAGCACAGTTCGGTTGAGTGCTTGTCTGTTATTTTGGGGGAATAGATGGCTGTGTGATCCTCAATAAATTACTTACCTTTTCTGGGGTTTGGTACTCACACCTGTCAAACAAGGGCCCAAGCTATGTTTTTACAAGCCCAACATTCTCTGATTCTAAACAATCAGACTAGAGATGAAAAACAGTAGCTGAAGTCTAAGCTCAGCTCAGGGTACCCCAGTGCAAACACCTGGAACAGAACTGGCACACAGCAGGTGCATGTTGCATAAAACCTGTGCCTATGGAGTAATCAGATATTGAAAAAGCAGTTTAATCGGTCTCATTACTATGAAGAAACACATACTCATGTAGAAAACTCAGGCAATATGGAGACAGAAGAAACATGCATACGCATCACCACAAACATATAAATGAGTTTATAGAAACCTAATTGCACAAAGAAGCTATTCGTAAGATGGTCTTCTTAGTTAATCACACACTGAGCTCTTCATTGTGAAAGCCCAGACTGGGGACAAGCATCATCGACGTCAGCGTCCGCTCATGAGCATTTATGTGATTTAGTCAGCCCCTCCCTAGTTATGGGAATTTAGCTTGTTTCCAGTTTTCCGCGCTTGTGAAGAAATTTTCCATGTGTTTCTGTGTACTTGTTTATTTAGTTAGTTTTATTCTCTCTCTCTCTCTCTCTCTCTCTCTCTCTCTCTCTCTCTCTCTCTCTCTCTCTCTCTCTCTCTCTCTGTGTCCCTTTGTCTCCCATGAGATGTATTCATGTAAGATTCAATGCAGCCATTCAGGGAGGCTGGTAGATAAATGCTGATATGAAATAGTGTCCTAGATACATTGCAAAATTAAAAATGGAAAGTAAGGTGCTGAGTAAAGGAGGAAGATGAAGGCCAGAGGTAGGTAAAAATGATTTTTTGAGCTCTTAGCCATATTTTACTGTGTGTGCATACTGTCTTTTCAAAAAGACTATTTAAAACTATAACGACATCATGGTGGGCTTGTCATTCTTTCTCTTTCTTTGTACATTGGTTTGCAAAGCATCAACTCTCATATTGCACCCCTGTCCTGGATGCTCCACGGCACTGTGTCACCTACAGAGTCTACTGCAAAGCCTTAGCCCTGCCCTTCTATACCTGTTACAACACAATTCGAATGTTTACGAAGTCTTTTTGCTTTTCTCTGTGAATAGTCTGCCACGTAGAGTCAGCAGTGCCTGCCACACCACCCCCAACAGTACTATGGCATGCAGATGCAGGATGAGCTATTTCCAAAAGTAATATTTAATCTTATTGTGTGGTGGAGCCAGGCCTGGTGGGTTATGTCTGTGACATCAGCACATAGGAGGAAGCAAGAGGATTGCTGAGTTCAAAGCCAGCCTGGGGGCCACAGTGTAAGACCTAATCCAGAGAGAGAGAGAGAGAGAGAGAGAGAGAGAGAGAGAGAGAGAGAGAGAATGAAACACCATATATTAGCGTATATATTACCAATTGAGCATGAGGCAAGGTATCACAGCCAACAGCTAGTTTAGCTAGTACCTGGTAGAGAGTAGGCAGACATCACATGTTCAGAAATCATGTGATTTGCTTGAGATCTTTGCTCTGGAGTTGGACTACCAGACTTAAATTTCAGCCCCACCACTCTGTTGGTAAATAACTTAACCTCCCAGTGCCTCAGTTTCCTCACCTGTAAGATGGAGGATAAAAGCATCCATCACACAGGGTTGTCCTGAGAATTACACTTCTGTAAAGTCGAACACTTAGAGGGGTCGCTGGCATAGAGCCAATAGCTGCAGGCATCCTCTCTGGGCTGTTGGTTTGGGGTTTGGCGGTGCTGAGGACTGAGCCCAGGCCCCCAGGCCAGGTGTGCCATGGCACAGAGTCCTCGGAGTCTCGGCACTGCTGTCGTTTACTGTCTTCTTCTTACTTCCCACGCTGGCTTTTCTACACAAAATCTGTTCTATTTTTAAAGTCAGAGGAAGAGCAACCAGCAAAGAAACTTTGTGCACATTCGCTGTGTTCTCATACCAGGGCCCCTCAGGCCGGCCCTTCTGTCCCATATCTGTCCTTGCTTTTGTGCAAAACCTCTAGTCCCTCTGCGCTTGCCCCGCTGGAAGGCTGACCTGGCTGTAACAACTTCCAGGCCTCTCAGCTGTTTGAAGCTCGCGTCATCTGTCTGTCTGTCCACAAATCTCATCTTGCAATGGGTTGTTTAGCCCCCACATGAGTTCTTTGACAGAGGCTGGTATGAGAACTTGGTATTCTGTAGTCCTCCCATTTGCTCCCAACACACCAAACTCTACGTTCCACAGAAAGCGGATCATGCAAAAACCCTCGATCTGGTTGAGGAGAGTAGAGATAGACAAGCAGACAAGGACTTCTTCTTCTTCTTCTTCTTCTTCTTCTTCTTCTTCTTCTTCTTCTTCTTCTTCTTCTTCTTCTTCTTCTTCCTCCTCCTTCTCCTCCCCCCGCCTCCTCCTCCTCCTCCTCCTTCTTCTTCTTTTGTTGTTTTTGGAGACAGGGTTTCTCTGTGTAGCCTTGGCTGTCCTGGACTTGCTTTTATAGATCAGGCTGACCTCGAACTCAGAGATCCGCCTGCCTCTGCCTCCCTGAGGGGAGGGATTACAGATGTGGGCCACCACACCCAGGTGAAACAAAGACTTCTTCATGGGCAACAGAAGAGGGGCTTCTCCAGGGACCCTTGTGGGTCCATCCCCTTGGATCAGTGCTGGCTCTTCACAGGCTTAGTCAAAGCAATCACCTTAGAGAAACTAATAACTTTCTCGAGTTTACTTACTTCTAAACTATCGCTGCCCTGATTATTATGGACTGGGCCCTATAGTATTTCCAGGGCCTATGATATCCATCCAGCCCTGTGTCAGGTGCCAGAGGCTGAGCTGTGATTCGGTTAGTGTGTGGTCCTTGAGCCAGCAGCCTCTGTATCTCTGGGCAGCTGAGTAGAAATGCAGACATTATCTTAGACCCCTTGTTGTAGCTAGGATCTCGTTCTTGAAAGGCCCACGTGTTAAACCTTAGTGTCCAGCTTGTCCCCACTATTGGGAAGTGGTGGACAGGGGGGCTTGGTGGCTGGTCTTCAGGTCACTATGCCCCTTGAAGGGAGTGGTGGGACCTAGCCCCTCTTTTTCCTTTCTTTGTCCTCGACAGTCCTGCCACGATTTGACACCTGTAGCGGGCCCATAGCAACAGAAGCAAGCGATCATAGACTGAAACAGCCCAAAGCATGCACCAGAGCATCCCTTTCTTTTTAAAGAGTTGATTACCCTAAGCATTTGTTATAGTAACAGAAAGCTGTCCAAAGCCAGAATCTTCATTTGAGCAGTTCATAGGGTGATTGATACACATTTTAGGAAGCTGTAGTTCTCAGACAGAGAGAGAGAGAGAGAGAGAGAGAGAGAGAGAGAGAGAGAGAGAGAGAGAGAGAGAGAGATATCCAAGTTCTCAAGACTCTTTGAGAGAGAGAGAGAGAGAGAGAGAGAGAGAGAGAGAGAGAGAGAGAGAGAGAGAGAGATCCAAGTTCTCAAGACTCTTTGAAATTCTCTAACAATTAAAGTGGTTTTTGTTGTTATTGTTGTTTTGCCTTTAAGTTTTTTTAGTGAATACATGATATGCAGTATTAAAAAAAATTGAATGGTGACTTCTTATGGGAATCTGGTTGTTCTTAATTAAGCCTTCCATTTAAAGAGCTGCATAAAAAAAAAAAAAAAAAAAAAAAAAAAAAAAAAAAAAAAAAAAAAAGCCAAAGCACTCTCCCTATTACAATAAAAAAACAAAACAAAGCAAATAAGCTGCTTGGCCAGCCCTCTAGCTCCTCTATGCTTTTAGAGCTACTGGCTAGAACCTGCTTCCCTTATGGGACCCCAGTGTCACCCCTTTAAGGAAAACATCACATTGACTCATATCATGAGGGATGGGAGCTGAGGCTAAATATGAGATCACCCCCAGAAGAATCTAAGGCATTATGTCCTGAAGGGGTACCCCAGGCCCACATGGCGCTAGGAGCCCCATTTCCAAGCTCTGAGGCCCTGGCAGCCATATAGGCCTGCTGCTGCATGAGCAGACCCTTAACTCTAAGCAGCCAGCTGCCAAGTACTGCAGCCACGAGTCACCTGGATCATCTTGGGGACTCATCCTCACAAGACAGTGAGTCAGAGGACACATCTGGCCTGGTCTGGTAGCAAGCCATCCTCTCTCTGGATCTTTGTTAATCCAGCTGTAAAATGAAAATGATGCTGATCCCTCCAGCGCTAGATGAAGTCATTGGTAACTAATAAAAGACTACGAAGCCTTAACTCATTTCTTCACTGCCTTGTCCTGAGAGCAATGATCCTGTTGGGTGACTGTGATAACCAGCGTCAGACTCTGAGGAGGGAGGTGATCATCCAGCAGGAAGCCAAAGCCCCCCTGTAGCATCCTCAGCAGACCTGTGTGTAGGCTGATAGTTAGGACAAGTTAGCAAAGAGATGGCTTTGCTCTACCTCATGTCGCATGGCCACCCCTCCCTCTATCAAACATCATTATGAACCTCAAGCTGCTGTAGTAGCTACAAAACCCGTTTGCTTTGGATCCTTGTGGTCTTTTTTGTCATTCACCCATTTTCCATTCACTCATTCTCCCCCAAATCCATTGAACAAAGGCTTTCCTGTGAGCATGAAAGGGTCAGTCACTGGGATGTAAAACGCCTGTGCCATCTTTCCTATTAATGTCTGGCTGTCATCTGATTCTAAATCTCCTTAGTTCATGTTGGATCATGCATTCCATGATAGAAACAGTGGTTTTGGACTAGTTTTGTCTGGATCTCCTGTTAACAGGGTTACCCATGAAAGCCAAAGGCTTCAGTAACTCAGACAGGGAAGAGGAGACCAATTACAGTGGCCTGCCGTTCAGGATGGACTGCTTGGTTAGGTTTTTTTGTTTTATATTTTTATTTGATGTAGTCTTTCCTAAGCTGATGTTGTCTTTAAAAGTAGACTCTGCCAAGAGGAGGGCTAGTAAACTGTAGACTTCCATCAACAACAAGAGATATGCCTAGCAGACTTGACAATGAATGTAACTGTAAGCTACAGGCGGAGGTCTTTGGATATACCATTTAGTGAATGTCCTTTCCACCATCTCTAGATGAGATGGTAGGAAGGGAAGAAGAAGCCTAGAGGAGAAACAGACAAGTTCTTTGCTGGATCTCACTTCTCTGAGCCAAATTCCCAAAGGTGGGAAAATAGCAATAGCTACATAGTTTCACCAAAAAGCCAAAATTAAGAGGGCTTTTGTTGAGTAGCTACAGAGGGAAAAAATGAATAGCGAGTGCCTTCTTTGGGGCTGGTGTAGGGATAGAGGTTGTGTGTGTGTGTGTGTGTGTGTGTGTGTGTGTGTGTGTGTGTGTGTGTGAAGGAAAATGCTGTACTAACTTATTCAGCAAATGTACACGTATGATTTGTCTCCTTTGGGTGGGTGGATGGCTCAGCAGGTAAAGGCGCAGGCTGTTGAGCCTGACACTGGATTTTGATCCCCAGAGCCACTTGTTGGAAGGAGAGAACCAATTCCTGCAAACCGTCCTCTGACCTCCACACAGGCACAGTGGCATGCATGGACACCCCACTCTGCACATGCACAAGTAAATAAATGTAAAAAGATTGCATATTTCTTTTAATGTGAATTTAACAGCAAGAGTAATAATGTCTGCAATTTATCTTGAAATACAAAAAAGACAAGGTGGTTGAATGGCTGGACGGGCAGATGATGAAACAAGTACAGGAAGATGTTAATGTGGTCTTAGGTGGTGGACATATGATATTCACTATTAAATTCTTCTAACTTTGCCTTTTTGAAATGTTTTGTAATAAAATGAAAGAGGGAATTTGGCTCCATTAAAAAAGTGGCATATTGTTGAGCCCCCTAGTTTTTTGTAAAATTAAAAAAAAATTGTATGTGTGTGTGTGGTGGGTGTGTATAGTAAGTGGATATGGTGTGTGTGTGTGTGTGTGTGTGTGTGTGTGTGTGTGTGTGTGTATTTTCTGAGGTCACAGGATAGCGTTTCTGTCTTATTGCTTTGAGATAAGATCTTTTTCACTGAACTTGATGCTCACCATTTAGGCTAGGCTAGTTGGTCAGTGAGCTCCCGGGATTGGCCTGTCTCTGCCCCATCCCATGCTGGGTTTGTAAGCATGCACGGCTATGTCCTTTGATTTTTTAAAATAATTTTATTAATTTATTCATTTTACATCTTGATTGTTAGCCCTTCCCCTGTTTCCTCCCATTCTTCCCTCCCTCCCATTTCTCTCCTTCTCCCTTCCCCTATGTTGTCCTTTGATTTTTATGTGGCTGCTGGTGAGTAACACTCAGGTCCCTACACTCAAAGACCAAGCACTTTTACCCAATGGGCCATTCCCCCAGCCTCGGCCAAGCCCTTTTGGATGTTCTTGCTGGATGTTAGAAACTTCTAGTTTCAGACTTATTATCCAATGTTGGAACACAAAAGCTCAGGTCTCCACTTCTCTCGCTTGTAGAACCACTGGGATTTGACTTAAGCTTGTCAAATCAGGCCCAGGCAAGCAAGATTCCTGTAGAAGCCTGCAATTAGAGGATATTGTCAGCAGTATTGCTGGCATGGATGGAGCAGGAAGGCCAGCAGCAGTTACTAGTTTCTTCTCTTTTTCAGGCCAGTTCTGAGGTTCTGGACATCACCCTGGAGGCTGTGAGTTGCTGCTGACTCTGTAGCTTTTCGGTTCCTCTTCGTCCTCCTGAGACAAGTCTTGCTGTGCATCTAGGGTAGTCTCAACCCAGGATCCTTCTTGCTGAACCTCCCGGATGTTGAGATTCCAGGTATTTAGCAGCACAACTGGGCCTTTTCATCCTCTCAATAGATAGCTCATGTCCACAGCAGGTAGGAGTCCAGAAATTCCCATATACCAAGGAAAGGAAGTAGAGATGTGATCTAAATGTTCGCTGACAAGGAATGGTCTGGGTTTGCAACAGAAACCATGCAGACTGAGAACTTTCAGCAAGAGGCCCATGGGTGGGGCTAGGGGTTGAGGAATCCAGGAGCCAACATTATGGCCTGAAGGACAGCTAGAAATAGGCATTCATCAAATGTCACCTGTCAAGGATCAGAGCAGACAAACATCTCTGTAAACAGATTACATGAGTCGTAATCACATGAACTCCCCAGATACCATCCTGGAGAAGAGCCAGTCTGATAGCCTGAGCATCCATGTTGTCAGGACTAAGTCATCTCTCTAAGACCTTGTGGAAGTGTCAAAGGTGCAAATGATACAGGGTGACAATTTTTTTCTTGGGACTCACGAAGGCCCAGGGCTCATAAAAAATTAATCAGTGGCTTAAAATTCCATTCTCCATCCTTTTAAGAACTTACTCCCATTCACTGCGTTTTCCTGGCTTACTGGACATCTGGGTTGTTTCTACCTATCAGCCGAGAACGGATGCAGTAAAAACTGGAACTTGGGCAGCTGGAGTAGAACTTTGTTAGTGTTTATTAATTGCTCTTTATTCTTAATCATACTGTCACAGTTAACTTTCTAGTCTAGTAATTCTTTTACTCTGTAGATAACATTGCTATAACTGGAGACAAGCGCAGCAGAAACCCAAAGAGGTGGCTGTGCTTTCTTTGCTGTCCTGGTTACTGCTTTGCTTAAGATTCTGCAGTTCACAATCTCACACAACACACCACACACACACACATAGACACACATAGACACACAGAGACACACATACAGACACACACACAGACACACATACAAACACATGTACACATACACACACAGACACAGAGATGCAGAGACATACATAACACACACACAGACACAGAGACACACATACACCCAGAGAGACAGAGAGACACAGACACAGGTACTCATGCATACGCACACACACACACACACACACACATACACACACAGAAACACACACACACACAAACACACGTACACATATACACACAGACAGAGATGCAGAGACATACATAACACACACACAGACACAGACACACACACAGACACAGACACACACACAGACACACACACATACAGACACACATACACATGCACACACACACACACACACACACACACACACACACACACACACAGACTGTGCTAGGCAAGGCACTACAGAGTGGTGGGAAGTTAGACACAGTCATGCAGAGTTTCCTTGTTTGGAACCCTGCCATCTTTCACTCATCCTTTTATAAAAAGGTTTATGAAGACCAGATTTTGTCCAGATGATAATGGGTGGGGGAAGATAAAAACGAGTAATATACAATATCTACCCTTAAAGGAACTCAATGTTATAAGAGAGGAAAACAAACACAATAATTATGGCGACATGGTAGAAATTGGCCATTTCTAAGAGAGACATAAACAGCTCAGAATTGGGAGTGAAAAATTTTTTATCAAAGGTTTCCTAGGAAACAGAAAAGAAGTAATTTAATTCTGCTGGGAGAATGATGCTCTTCTGCTGAGTCCTAAAGTCATAAGTGCTTTTTTTAATATTATTATTATTACATCTCAAATTGAATTGGTTGGGAAAATATTCGTACAATCTAACTCCCATTATTTCTCGTCCTTAGAGAAAATTACAAGCTCTTAAGGGAGATGAAAATGAAGAAAAGATGGATCATTTAGATGTGAGAGTCTGTCAGCTCAGGCGGTGTCCAGAAAACCACAAAGTTGCAGTTAGCTTCACACTCCCGACAGCCGGACAGAATGCTGCTTGACTAGACACAGAAACACGTCCCCGAGAGCTTTGTTGGATAGTGAAGCAAAGAGACATGGGCATCAGAAATTGCAGTGGACATTTGTGGCTATTTCTTAAAGTCTCACCAAATGACAGCAAAGTCCTAGTAGTCTATGACTAGCACAGTGTTTGTGTATTTGTGTGTGTGTGTGTGTGTGTGTGTGTTGTGAGGCTGTGATTAAGGATAAGTTACTATCTGCTGCAGTGTATCCTCAAGAGAGACTTTGTACTTTCCCAATACAAAGAAATGGTAAACATCTGAGGTAACAAATTTCTCTCTCTTTTTTAAACCTGATTCAATTCTTACACGTTGTGTGTATGTATGAAAATACCACACAATGCCCCAGAAACACTTCATGAACAATTATCATGTATTGGTTAAAAATTAAAAAAGGCAAGAGAGCCTGGAAGAAGATGAAAACAGCAAACATTTGCGGCTGGAAAGCAAAGGGAAGTCCAGGAAATGATTTAGCATGTATGAAAAATAATTCTTAACCTGATAATTGTGAGGTACAGACAATGATAAAAATCCTACTTAGTATTCACTGAATAATCCTCTTCAGATCACTGCGATTTAACAGATTATTCTGTAAGTGGAGGCTGTGGCTCATGGTGATAAAGTAAAAAGAAATGGGCTGAAAGCCTGTTTATGAAATGGCCCATCCCAGGTCTTTTTACTCTGCGGGCCAAATAACTTTTTCTTTCCCAGCTCAACAAAAACCCACGGCTTACTATTTTTAGAGAGAGTAAAGGAGAGCTGAAGGCCTGTGCCTGAAGAACTGTTGCAAGCAGGGATGTCACACTGAAAATGAAGGGGCCTCTTCATAGAGGCTGTTGAGATGTGGACTCCTCATGTTCTGCCCATAGGTTACAGCCACGACGCTGCAGCCACTCAGGAGTCTGACAGAGTAAAAAAGAATGACCGAAGAACGCTGCCAGTTAAAGCATCCCCAGCTGGACAGCTCTGATGAACAGTCACCACGCAAGGATGCTCTGATTCAGCAGGTACCTTCAGAATGTCTAGCCAGCTTCGTGGCCCCTACCCTTAACTATGAGCAGGCAGGGATTACTGGACATCAGAAGGAGCCTAACGTGGAAGAGGAAGGGAGAAATAGGTACAGCAAAATGAAAACCTGAGAGGAAACAGAGTATTTGATGAGAAGAATCTTTAGGAAAGTTATTTTTGGTATGTAGTTTGGAGTGTGAAAGGATACAGCTAGCATAGAGCGAGGACAAGGCAGGCTAAGTAAGTATATAAACAAGCACCTCTAGATCACGGGCATGACACCAGGAACAGGATTACACACACACACACACACACACACACACACACACACGCACACACACACCCCACAACATGCACACACATAGACACACACACATGCACACATATACGCACATGGAACACGCACACGTACCCCCCCCCACCACATGCAACATGCATACACATAGACACACACACACACACACACACACAAACACACACACACAGGGTTAACAGTGGCTCTCAACCTTCTTAATGCTGCAACCCTTTAATAGAGTTGTGGTGATCCCCCTAAGCATAAAAATTATTTGCATTGCTGATTCATAACTGTAATTTTGCTACTATTATGAAACATAATGTAAATATTTTTGGGAATAGAAGTTTCCCAAAGGGGTTGTGACCCCACAGGTTGAGAACCACTGGATTAGAAGGACAGTCCTGGAGCGGGGAGATGGCTCAGCTGGTAAAAATGATTGCCAAGCAAGGCTGATGCCCAAGTTCAATCCATAGAACCTATGTAAACACCTAGGTGTGGTGGTGTGCAGCTAACCCTAGAATCTTTATGAAGAGGTGAGCAGTGGAGACAGGAGAACTGGACAGAATTTCATAGGCTGGTTATCCTGGAAAAGTAGTGCAGAAATAAGAGAGAGCCTACCTCAGAAACAAGGAAAAATGAAAAAAACTGACTCCAAAAGTTGTCCCCTGACGTCCACACATGCAATGTGGCACATGACCCCGCCCCATCCCCTCCTTCTCTCTCTCTCTCTCTCTCTCTCTCTCTCTCTCTCTCTCACACACACACACTCACTCACACACACATGATTGAACCTTATAGAGTATGGATTTCGTGTGTGTGTGTGTGTGTGTGTGTGTGTGTGTGTGTGTGTAGAGAAAGAGAGAGACAGAGAGAGAAACAGACAGGCGCACACACAGAGACACACACAGAGATAGAGACAGAGACAGAGACAGACACAGAGAGAGAATCAACAAGACCTCTCTCTTTCCTAATTTTGAGACATGGTCTCGGTAACCCTCCTGTTTAGCTACATGGTAGTTGGGCTTGCAGGCTTGCACCATGAGGTGTGCTGTCAATGAAGTGTCTAAGACAAAATATAAACCAAAGGACATGGTGTTTATCTCTGGTGGGGAGATACATTTCTTGGAGGCAACAAAAATATGGGCTCTGTTTTCTAATCCTGTCCAGTCTGTGTCTTTTTACTGAGGGAACCGAGTTACTATGGAAAGATGTGCACTGATTGCTGTAGCCAGGAAAGAGCAAGCTGAGGGATTCTGACTTTTAATGATAGAATTTTCTTACACGTTAGCTGAGGCGATGGACATACGAACCTGAATATGATACACTTTTCATATAATTAAGCACCACATTGTTATGAGTAAATTTAGAATTTGACTATTAAGTTTGATGAATTGCACCAATGTTAATATGCTGGCTTACTTGGTGAGCCCTGAGTTAGAAAGAAACCCTGTCTCAGTAACTATAGCGGGGAGTGAGTGAGATGGTCAACCTCTGGCTTCCATATGCATGTACACACATGCTAGTGTATCTGCACACATGTGTGCCCATATATGTGCAAATATGTATACCATATACACGAGTGCAAACATTTATACGAAATATGCAAAATAAATAAAAATAATGAACAACAGTGGTTAAAACAGCAAACTTTATGCCTCAGAACAATAAAAAAGACAGAAGTTTTGTTGGAAATCAAATTTCATCAAATGGAACACTTAATAGCTAAGTTCCAGGGGCTGAGGAGGTGGATAGTGGAGCTGCAAACATGAAGGCCCAAGTTCGAATCCCTGGAGCCCACATACAAACACCACTTCAGGGTAAAAGAGTGGAAAAGGTGCTCTAAGCAAAAGGACCTTTCCGATCACATGGAACAGGACCAGGCATCAGTAGCACAGGAAGTATACAAACACATCCAGATTAAACAATGCACTCTTTAATGATTCGTTAGACACTGATGAAGTCAAGGGTGAAATAAAAATGTTTCTAGAATTGAATGAAAATAAAAACATAGCACACAAAAATCTTTGGGACACAATGAAAGCAGTCATATGAGTTTATAGCAAGAAATGCTTATGTGGAAACACCTGAGAGATCTCAAGTAAGCAAATAAGAAACAAAGTAATGATGTACCGTAAAGCTTCAGGAAAAGAAGAATAAGCCAAACCTCAAAATAGCAGATGGGAGGAGACCATCAAACTCAGGGCAGGAATTAACAGAATTAAAAAAAAAAAAGTACAAAGAACTAATGAAATGAAGATTAGCTTATTTGAGGAGATAAACAAAACTGACAAACGTCTTAGCCAAGTTAACCAAAAGAAAGAGAAAGAAGATTCAAATAAATAAAACTGGAGCTGAAAGGGAGGCATTAAAACAGACACGAAAAGAAAACAGGAAAGGAAAAACAACTTCTAAATTCTTTATAAAGCTAGTATTGCTCTGATATCAAAATCAGGTAAAAGTACATTGCAGAATGGTCTCCTTAATGAACACTGATATAAAAATCATTTAATAAAGTACCCTGAAGCTGAATTCAGCACGGTATCAAAAAGATAATTCATCATGATCAAATTGGATTTATTCCGTCAATGTGGGAATGATTTGACACACATAAGCAAACATAATTAATCTCACTAATGAAACAAAAGACAGAAACCGCAGCATCATCTCAGTAGATGTGGAGAAAGCTTTTGAAAAAATATCCAGTATCCATGGTCAGAGCCTTGGATGTGGATAGATTAGGATGCCACAGTGTAATGAAGGCTATATATGACATCCCTGTGGGTCAGCATTATACTAGATAGAGAAAAATCTGAAAACATGCCAGGCTGTGTCCTGGACCAATCCAAGTATCTTCACTCTCTGCACGAAGACTTAGGCCAAACAGCAAGAGAAGCAGGGCCTGCAGACTGATGTGCCACACACAGCACTGCCAGGAAGACGCCCAGAAACTCACCCTCCGCCACACAGGGCAGGTGGGCATAGGACACACAGAGCCCCGCCTGCCCCCAGCGCAAAGCAGGAAGGGTAGAGGCAGACATCCTGACCCGGCACAGGCAGGGAGAAATGCTCGTAGGCTTGTAGCAGGAGCCACTGCAATGTGCAAGTATATAGTGGGCACATGGGAGGGAAAGAGAAGTGAACAATTCGAGCACTATAAAGAGAGATGGAGCCGGAGAGATGAGGGTGGAGAGAAATAGCCTGTTGTGAGTAGCAAGCCCTGCCACCTGAGGCGGTGGTGAAGTCCCAGCCCGTGTTGCCTCTAAGGCCCATGTCTTGATTGGTGGCTATGCCGTGGCATGGGTCGGTGTCACTGTTCATGGCTCATATTACCGTTAAAGAACATGGGGGATGTCCCTGGTCTGGACAGCCACCAGGGACCGCGTGGATGTCCAGGGAGTGTGCAGAACTGGCCCCGCCCCTCACTGGCTTTGGCATTCTGGATAGCTGGCTGGTCCTATCTCTCTCACAGGTAGCAGCGCTTAGGAGAGCAGGCCTTGCATCTCGCTTGGTAAGCAGTACCTCAGAGCTTATCCTGGGGGGTGGGCATGGGGACAGATGAGCTGGCCCCGAAGGTGTGAGCAAGGGAAAACTGGACCTCTCACTCATTGGCCTGTGTGCAGGGGTGATTCTCTTCCCTGATTGCCCCTTGCCACCTGCGGTAGGTAGGCAGAGCGAGCCCTGAGGCCATGAAAACATGCCAGTTAGCCATGCCTGGGCAACACAATGGAGCTGGCCCTGATGGCAAGGGCCCCGGGCGAGCCAGCCCCGAGGGTGTAAGAGTGGGAGAGCTGGCCCAGCCCTCTGGGAGAATGGGCCCATGCCTTGACTGGGTAGCATAGTGGAGCTGGCGCTGGAGGCATGGGTAAGGGTGAGCCAGTTCCGAGGGCATGAGAGAAAGAGAGCTGACCCCACCTCCTGCTGATGGCGGCACTGGGTGGCCTAGCCAGGGCAGTGCTGGAGCGCTTGGCCTGATGGTGCAGATAAGGGAGAGTCGGCGGGCTTAGCTACTACCCAGGCCAAAGTCCAGGACTTTGAGTCGGCGCACCCCAAAATCATCATCTGTGAACTGTTGGGGCATGTGAAAGCGCCAACCCTGCAGATGCAAAGCTGCAGGATCTCCATGACGCAGGGCAACAACTGGATAACCAGAAGGAGTCCTGATGAGGATCCAATATCCATGGTGCCACAGAAGTCAGAGATCTCACTGCAATGAACATTTGCGAGCAGAGATGTGTGGACAGAACGGTGTACCGTGGGACACACTACAGCTCCCACAATGAGGTGCTTTTTACGTTTTGTTTTGTTGTAGTTTTTTGTTTTTTATTTTGTGGGGACAGGTTGCAAGGGTAGAAGGCAGATATGAGGGGACTGGGAGATGAGTGGGACTGAGGTGCATGACATGAAACTCACAAAGAATTAAGAAAAAGTTAAAAACAAAACAAGAGAAGCAAAGGGGAAGAGCCTAAAGTGTCCCCCTTTGCAGATGACAAGTTTCTCTACATAAGAGGCCCAAAAGGCTCTACAAACAATGTCTTAGAGCTGATAAACACACTCAGCAAAGTGGCGGGATACAACATTAACATACAAGGAGTGCCGTTCTTACACACCAACGACAAATATGTTGATAAATCAGAGAAACGAACCCGTTCACCATAGCCACATGCAAACAACTAAATATCTGGAAATAAACCTAACTAAGGAAATAAAAGACCTCTAAACAGACATTTTAAGACGCTGAAGACAGAAACGGAGGAAGACATTAGAAGACGGAAACACAATGCTTACGCCTTGTTAAGAATTAATGTCATGGAAATGACCATCTTACCAGAAGCAATCTACAGATCCAGTGCAACCTCAACAAAAATTGCAAAGCCACTCTTCACGGATGCAGAAAAAGCAATTCAAAAATTTGCATGGAGGCACAAAGACCAAGGACGGCACAGACAGTCTTGAGGGGAATCCTGCAGGAGGTGTCACCATCGCCTCTGCGTTAAAGTTATGCTACTGATATTTTTGTGTTAATTTTATTGCCTTTTTAATTTTTATTCTTTATATACATTACATCCGACTGCACTCTCTACACTCCCCGTCTCCTCTCTCCTGCCACTTTGCTGAAAGTCCTTATCAATTCTCAGGGTTTCCTGGTGGAGTCTTTAGTCTCCTGTGTGTGTGATTATATGCTCTACAAAGGGGGTTACTCCGATTTTTCTTTTTCCTTGCCATGCCCCTTTAATTTGCCTCTCTCCTGATCTTACTAGAAATATTTTGAGATTCCCCCGCCCCAATTTAATATAATGGCAGTAGGTTTGTCACACATAACCTTTATTGTGTGGAGATACATTCTTTCTATTGTGAGTTTCTACCAGACTGTATTCTAAAGGAACATTTTTTTTTTTTTGTCAAAAGCCTCTATTGTGCCTATGAAGGTGACCATGTGGTTTCTGTCCTTGAATCCATTTGTGTAATTTATAATATTTATTTATTTAAATATGGGACCATCCCCATGTTTCTGGAAATGAAGTCAACTTGGTTGTGGTGAGCAATCTTGAGAGAGTTTTGACTTCTATTTGTAACTCTTTTGTTGAGGATTTTTGTGTCTACATTAATCAGGAAAATTGGTATGCAATTTCCCTTTTTATTGTGTCTTTATCTGCTGTTAATACCAGAGTAATACCGGAATTGCAAAATGAGTTTAGATTTTTTTCTTTCATTTCCTACTTTATAAGACATCTTGAGAAACATCGGCAAACCTCTTCAGTGAGCCAACTGGATGTGGTGTGGCTTTTCAGCTGGGAGATATTTAAATACATATTAGAGATCTGTTTAATTTGTTTGTCTCTTGTTGGCTAATTTTTGGTAGATTATATACTGTTTTCAATACACTTTCTTCTGTGTATCTTGTGTTTTGGGTATATTATGATGAGTGATGGTTCTTCTCTGGTTCCGGCTGTTAGATGCCGTAAATGCCTCCTGTGTCTGGATTAACAACTCTTTCCTAACTCTGGGAAACTTTCCTTTATAATCCTTGTAAAAGGTTTTCTATGTGTATTCATCTGTAGATTTCGTCGTTTCTGAGTGTTGCACACATCTTGGAATTCCCACTGGTAACTTTCTATGCTTTTATTTTTGCCCGTGCCTGGTTGTCTCAGTTCCTCCATCCGGTCTTTAACGTCAGATGTTTTGTCTTTTCCTTGATCCATTCTGTTGGTGAGACTTTCCACAGAGCTCTTTTCTTTGGCCTATTGTGTTTTTCATTTCTAGATTTCAGATCATTTTTATCAAATTCCTCTCTTACACCACGCATCTCTTTATTTTGCTTAGCTATTTGTATTCTCCATAATGACCTTAATCCTCTGGTTTCCTTAAACATATTTATAACCATTTTTTTTTTTTTTTTTTTTTTTAGTTTTCTGTCCACAAATTTCTATAGTTCACTCTCATTAGATGCTACTACTGTAGGGTTAGTAATTATTGGAGGAGTTACGTCTTGGCTCTTTTGTTTCTTATGCTAATGTCTTAGGATTTTCTTTTGCATCTGGTGTTATTTCTTTGCTTAAAAAAAATCAGCTATATTCTTTCAGCTGAAGCATTTGTAGTGTTCACAACATATTCTTTCTTTTTAAAAATGTTCTCATTTTTATCAGTTCTTTGAGAACTTCATACAATGCCTTTTCTCACACTGTCCCTGACTCCTCTCAACTTCGCCTCAACTTAGTGTCCGTTTTCTTTTGTTAACCAATCAAGTACAGTTTCTGCTGCCCCTATACTCTTGGGTGGATGGATTTCACTGGGGGTGGACTACTCACAAGGGGCCACAGCCTTAAAGAAAACTGACTGTCCCTCTTCCTGCAGCTGGTAAGTCTCTGTAGCTCATTTGCTAGGGCTGGGCCTTTGAGGACAGACACTTCCCCTCTACATGCAGAAACTTTGTCTGGTCTGATCCTGCGCAGGTCTTCTCCACGCCATCTTGACTGGTGTGAATCCAATACGTACAACAACCCCTTTGTTTCCAGCAAACCATGTTTCCTTGTAATCATCCCTCACCTGTGGCTTTACAATCTTTCTACCCCTCCCCAGTTCTGCCATAATTCCTGAGCTTTGGGCAAAGGGGACGTAATATAGATGTCTTGTTTAGGCCTGAGCATTCCAGAGTCTCATATTCTGTGTGCTTTGGTCAGTTGTGGGTCTCTGTGTTAATTAACATTTACTGCGTGAAGAAGCTTCGCTAACGAAGGGTGACTCTAACGATAAGTCATTAGGAATTGGTTTAATATTATGTTCATTTACCTGGGTAATTGTATTAGGCTCTATGACCTGTCTAGCCACAGATTATGGGCCATAATGACACTGCCAGGGAAAGGTTTCGACTGTGTAGCAGACTTTAGAAGCAAGAAGAAAATAGTTGGTCACCCCCACCACATCCATGCCACTGCTGTATCAGTAGACATGTCATGGCAGGGTGCCCATTGCTGTAGCTCACAGGAGCCACAGATTAAGATTTGTGATCCCCTTTCTCTTCTCACAGTATGGAAAGTTTCAGCACTATGAAAGCTATCAAGTAGGATGTAATTTTCAGGTGAGCATCAGCTTGATTTCTCCATGTTATAAGAATCTAGTGTATGGTGTCCTCATCAATAGGGTCTTCCGGTCAAGTTATGGAGGGCTAACCAAAATCATCGGAAATATCCCATAAAGTTTGGGAGTCCATTGGAGCTCCCTTGCCAATAAATCCGCAGAGGATAACCCGTTCCTGGAACTGATCTTTTTGTTTGTTATCCTATGAAATTTGTAGAGACACTGTTATTCTATTACGGGGTAATGTTGTTTAAACTCTATATATGTGCCTGACTCTTTTTTTGTTTGTTTGTTTTTCGAGACAGGGTTTCTCTGTGTAGCCTTGGCCATCCTGGACTCACTTTGTAGACCAGGCTGGCCTTGAACTCACAGCGATCCGCCTGCCTCTGCCTCCCGAGTGCTGGGATTAAAGGCGTGCGCCACCACGCCCGGCTCTTGTGCCTGACTTTTTAAATGTCTTTAGTGTTAGTTACATCCAATCCCTCACACCCTCCATCCCCCTGTGCATTAAACTCTTCATGTACCATTATCTCTTTAAACCTTTATAGCGCTCTGTTCTTTCTCCCCTCCTCACATGCACCCTTACTAACTTTCTTGACCTCTGTGGGTATTTCAAGTAGCTTATGTATCCAAAGCTTTAAAGCTAACATTTACAAAAGAGAGAGAAGAGATAACATTTATCTTTCTGGGTCTTGGTTATCTCACTTGGAATGGCGGCTATCAGCTCCTTCCATTTATCTGTGAATTTTATGATTTCATTTCTCCTAACTGGTTGACTGGTGATGTTCTATTTGTAACTGTAGTTCATTTTCATTTTACGCTCATCATTTGATGGACATTTAGACTGCTTCCATTTCCTGGCTATTGGGACTAGAGCATTAATGGACACAGATGAGCAAGTGTCTCTATGGTAGAATACAGTCTTTTGGGTGTGTGCTCAAGAGGTATAGTTGGATCATGTGATATATCGATTTCTAGCTTTTTGAGGAATCTCCACACTGATTTCCAAGGTAGGAGCACCAGTTTGCATTTCCACCAGCAGTGAATAAAGCTTTTTGTTCCCCACAATCACACCAGCATTTTCGTCATTTGATTTTTTTTTTTTTTTTTGTTCTTAGCCATGTTGATTTGGGTAAGATGAAATCTGAAAAGTTTTAATCAGCATACACCTGATGGCTAAGGATGTTGAATACTTTTACTTTTGGGGGGACTGGGCAGTGGTGACACACACCTTAATTCCAGCACTTGGGAGACAGAGGCAGGCAGATATCTATGGGTTCAAAGTCAGCCTGGTCTACAGAGTGAGTTCTAGGACAGCCAGGGCTACAAAGAGAAATCCTGTCTTGAAAACAAAACAAACCAACCAAACAAACAAAATTTCTCAGTCATTGTATTATGCCTTTTTGAGAACTCTGTTTTACTCCACCACCACTACTCCTGCCCCCATCACTTTGGGATAGGGTCTCTCTACATAACCCTGACTGTTCTGGAGCTCACTATGCAGAACAGGTTGGTCTAGAATTCACAGAGATCTTCCTGCCTCTGCCTCCTTTCTGATGGAATTAGAGAGTATCACCATCTGTCCTCCATCCCTCCTTTTAAAATGGGGTTTATTACTTGATGTTTAAGGTTTTAAGGTCTTTGCATATTCTAGATACTAGCACTCTGTCCAGTGAATAGCTGGTAAGGATTTATCTTTCCATGTAGGCTGCTTATTCACTCAAATGATGGTGTCCTTTGCTCTACAGGTGATTTTTAATTTGATGAGCTCCCATTTATTGCTTGTTGGTCTTGATGCTTGTGCTATTGGACCTGTTCAGAAAGTTTCTTCCTGTGCCAATGAACTCAAGTACATGCGTGACTTTCTCATCTGTCAGATTCAGGGTTCCAGGTTTTATGTTGAGATCTTTGATCCATTTCATGTTGAGTTTTGTGAGAGTCTTATATTTCCACCCTGAGAGATAAGGATCAAGGTTCATTCTTTTACATGTAGCCAGAACCATTTGTTGAGGATGCCGTCTTTTCTTCAGTGTGTATTATTGGCCTCTTTGTCAAAAATCAGGTGACTATCAGAGTTTGGGTGTATGTGTGAATCCTCATTTTTATTCCATTGGTCAAAGAATCTATTTTTATTCCAGTATCATGCTTTAAAAAATTATATAGCTCTATGGGGCAGTGAAATATCCCCCAGCAGTGTGTGTGTGTGTGTGTGTGTGTGTGTGTGTGTGTGTGTGTGTTGGTTGTCCTAGAACAGCCTAATGTTTCTGTATGATGTTTCAGATTATTTTTTCAATTTCTGTGAAAAATTTCATTGGAATTTTGATGAGGATTGCACGGAATGTGTTAATTGCTTTATTTTTAAAATTGTTTTTACTTTAAGACATTAAAAAATCTAATCTAATCACTTTCCTGATTAGATTTTCTCCAAGTTATTTAGTCTATTATAAATGTAACTGTTTCCTTGATTTTTTTCCTTGATATATTTGTCATCTGTGTATAAAAAGGCTACTACTTTTGCATATAATTTTATATCTTGCTATTTTGCTGCATGCATTTAATTGCAGGAGTCTTTAAGATCTTTTGTTTATAGAATCATTTTGCATCCTCCTTATTGCTTTTATCTGTTTTTCTTGCTCTGTTTTAAACTTCCAGGCACAACACTGAATATGAAGGGAGGGTGCACATTCTTCTCTTACTCCTTATTTCAGTGATGAGTGCTTTGATGTTTTTCTACTTAGCAAGATGGTGACTGCGAGCATGTTGTGTATTGCCTATTATATTGAGATGTGTCTTCTGTAGCCCTAGATTCTCTAGAACTTTTATCATGATTGAATATTGAATTTTGTCAAATGAAATCTTGTCTAATGAAATGATTATGTAGTTTCTGCCTTTTGGTCTACTTGTGTGGTGAGTTACATATGTTGACCCCCCCCTATGTTGAAACATCTCTACCTCTGAGATGAAGCCAACTTGATCATGGTGAATTATCTTTTTGATGCATTTTAAAAATCTAGCTTGCAAGTATTTTATTGAGAATATTTGAATGTTCATCAGAGATATTGATCTAAAATTTTCCTTTGTCTGTTGAGTCTTCATCTGGTCTTGGTTTCAGAGTAATACCGGCTGCTTGGAAAAGAATTTAGACGTGTTCCTTCATTTCCTGTTTTAGAAGTGTTCCTTCATTTCCTGTTTCGTGGAATAATTTAGTTCTTTGAAGTTCTGATAGAATTCTATGCTGAATCTATTTTCCCTGGGATTTAAAAAAAATTTTTTTTTTTTTTGGTTTTTTGAGACAGGGTTTCTTTGTGTAGTCTTGGATGTCCTGGACCTGCTTTGTAAGCCAAGCTGGCTTTGAACTCACAGAGTTCAATCCTAGCCTCTCTGAGTGCTAGAATTGCAGGTGTGGACCATCACATCTGGTTTCCCTGGGCTTTTTTAGTTGAGAAATTTTAAATTACCATTTATATTTCATTGGGAGTTAGGGTTCTTTAAAAACTTGTTTTTGTCATATTGATTTAGCTTTTGTAGGGCATATAAATCTACAGATGTATATATTTCTTTTAGATCTCTTTTCTTATTGGTTAATTTGGCTAAAAGTTTGTCAATTTTGTTAATCTTTTCAAAGAACCAACTGGTTTTATTGATTCTTTGTATTTTTTGTTATTGTTACTATTTCATTGATTTCAGCAGTTATTTTTTTCCTGTCTTCTTTTTTTTTTTTTTTTTTTTTTTTTTTTTTGGTATGTGTGTGGTGTTTTTTGCTTTTGCTTTTCCAACGCATTGAGATGTTGATTTCTTTCTTTGCCCAGTTACCATTCAGCAGTGTATTGTTTAGTTTCCATGAGTTTGTGTACTTTCTGTCATTTCTACTGATGCTGCTATCTAGATTCATCCCGTTTTAGGGGGATGGAAGGTGTGATGTGATTTCAGTTTTTCCAGTTTTGAGTCTTGCTTTATGTCTTAATATATACTCAGTTTTGGAGGAAGTTCCAAAGGCTAATGAAAGAAACATTCTTTAGTTTCTTTCTGTGGAATGTTCTGTAGATATTAGGTCCATTTGATTCACAATGTTATTTAATAACATAATTTCTCTATTTAGCATTGTCCCCAGATTAATTGTCTATTTGTGAGAGTAGGGTATTGGATTCACCCACTGTCATGTGTTGGGGTCAATCTGTGATTTTGCTGTTGTTAGAGCAATTTCCTTCCTTCCTTCCTTCTTTCCTTCCTTCCTTCCTTCTTTCTTTTTAATCAGGGGCGATGATAGTTTATAGAGTGGTTGGGATTTCCGTTTTCTGTTTGCCTGCTGATTTGGAGATACAGCTTCTCCCCATGCCTCTGTTTCTTTGCTACAGTCTGATGTCTCTAGCATTTTTCCTGGCAGTGTGGTCTTGTCCTGGCTCTCAAGCCTGGATAGGACAAGTGGAAAGTTCCAGTAAGGCAGCTGGCAGGGCTGTGAGACTCTGGGTCACATGTGATGGCTGAAGGGTCCCTAATGGGGATCAGGTAGAATCTGGTGAGGGAAGGGGACAGGCTGAAAAAAAAGTTATCCCTGACATGCCACCATGGGACTTGGGTGACTGGAATGGATGGAGTCATGGAGAGAGAGAGAGAGAGAGAGAGAGAGAGAGAGAGAGAGAGAGAGAGAGAGAGAGAGAGAGAGAGAGAGAGAGCCCAGACAGGCTCCCTGGGTCTAAACCACGTGTGGCTATACGGTCTCTGGTACCAGGGAGCTGGCATGAGGATAGTCCCAGAGCAATGGCTTTAGGACAAGAGGACAGGCCTTATCCTCGGCAAGCTGACTAGGAAAGAGGAGGGGAGGGAGGGCTAAGTAAACTACTTGGGTCTGAGCCTCGTGTCCTCTGGAGGGTCCCTAGTACCAAAGTGGAGACTGAGCAGAGGGTTTTTCTTAATGAGCCCTTTCCTCCTTATTTTAACAGAGCACTCCTTTCATAGACACCATATGTGAGGGTGTGACCTCTGACCCGATCACCCCTCTCCAGCGCCTCCACCCACAAATGCCTTATTAACTCAGAGACGGGGATCTTGAGTGATGTCTCCCTCCTGAGACCCACTTGCCACTCAGGGCTCTGCCTTCTCTCTTCTTTATAGCTTCCTATAAAAAAAAAAAATAGTTATTTATAAAAACTCGCCCTCCATAAGTTTCACTCTTTGAGATTTCAAGACAAGAATTTGAAGTTCATGGAATCGGTGAGAGTTTTGTGTCTCATACGTTAGTTCCTGAGTGAAAATCCATCCGGTGTCTGATGAGGGCTCTGTCGCTCTTAAGAGATCCCAAAGTTTCCTGTATCAGCAAGCTCATTTATAGACCTTGTCTCTTCCAAAATGTGTTTTGGGGTGTCCTCCAGAAGTGGATTTGCACGCCTATTTTAAAGTGTGTGTGCAAACATAATGTTTGGGGGGCGATTTTCAAACTACACCAAAGTATAGATGCTATTATCTTTGTATTTTCCTCTGCAAAACAAATTAACTAAAATGCAGGAACTTAATAATTAGCCCTATAATTCTGAGCTGAAGAAAATTAACTCTGCAGACCGTACCACAGTCATGCCTAACTAAACAGTAGCTAATTTAACTCTGCAGACTGTACCACAGTCATGCCTAACTAAACAGTAGCTAATTTAACTCGGCAGACTGTACCACAGTCACGCCTAACTAAACAGTAGCTACTTAAAATGCTGATTTTCAGCTTTCTTCCCAGTGGAATGGTTTGAGGTTGGTGCTTTCAAATGGTAATTCTGGAAACTGAGGCTGAGGAAAAAAAATCTAGTTACAGTATCTACAAGATAATTTTCTAAAAATAAATATTTTAAGAGACAATAAACACACAAACTATTGAAAGTAGAGTACTTATTTTCATTTTTAAATGATGTTATTTTCAGTCCATTTTACTTGTTTGTTCATTCTCTCTCTCTCTCTGTCTGGGTGTGTGTGTGTGTGTAAAATGCACATATGTACATGCCATAGTCCACACAGGGAGTTTGGAGGAGAACTTTGAGGAGTTGGCTCTCTCCTGCTTCACTGTAGGATCCAGGGATTGAACTCAGGTCATCAGGCTTGCATGCAAGTTCTCTTACCTCCTAGCCCTGGAAATGGTCCTGGAAGTGGTTTATTTTTAAAAACAACATTCATTGTAGAAATAAAATTGTGTTCTTAAAAAAATCTTTTTTTGGGAACATAAATTTTGATAAGGATTTTCTCCCAAGATGAATTATAAAATGAGATTAAATTATATTTTACTTTTCTAATAGTGTAATGAAAATTATGAGGGCTCAGAAATGCCTTATGCTAATAACCCTAAATAATGTGTATTAAAACTACTTAATTGCAATATTGCTATGGTTTTGTTTTTCAGGAGTATGCAAGTGATAAATGTGAGATTTTTTTTTTGTTAAAATAGTAGATGTGTCTATCCACATACATTTGTCAAAATTGTTCTGACTAACTTTCCTTTTCACAATGGCAGTCACAGGAGATAGAACTCCATCAACCCTGACACTCAGGCTCTATGGAAGCGAACTCTGTATGTAATAGAAACAGGGGCTATGCTTTTTAAATCTTATCAAAATAAATACTAACTAAATTGGTATGTATAATTTTTTCAAGATTTTATAAGATTTTTAAAAATATAATTGCTTGGCTCCTACTGATTTTTGTTAGGCTTTTGACTACTTAGGAAATTGCACCTCAGTGGTTGATGAGGTAGGGATAATTAGTCTTCCCCAAATTGACCAAGTGACCAGACCTAAAAACGTGTACATAGGAGTAACATTAAGTGGACTCAGCAGGTTGTATTTATATTTTTATATGTATGTATATACACAAATAATAACTAAAGAAAAAGATTGAGATAAAAATAATATGGACAATTTCTAGGCATGAGTTTTTCACTAGACTCATAGTACCAAGTGTAGGATTGTTTTTGTGATTCAGGCTTCAAATCTAATCAGAGTCATTGTTTATCCCCA
The DNA here is from genome assembly GCF_903995435.1 of Acomys russatus. Classification (NCBI taxonomy): domain Eukaryota; kingdom Metazoa; phylum Chordata; class Mammalia; order Rodentia; family Muridae; genus Acomys; species Acomys russatus. The sequence continues at coordinate 65,945,611 of NC_067140.1, read as the reverse complement.
TAATAGTTGGGCACACTTTTTTTTTCTGAAAAGCTTCTTGTATATTCTATCACTGGTGGATAACACCGGGGACGCCTTTTCCTCCCCAGCAGCCTTTATAGCAGCACTGCCCCCCCCCCCCCCCGCCAGGCACTTGAAAGCTAGCAAATAGGGAAGAAGTACCCAGTTCAGTTCCAGTTTGATTAAGTCCTGTATGGCTCATTATCACCACCGATAGTTAGTTCAGTAGGTGTCATGTCAAACTACCTTCTAAATACCTGTGTTCACAGCCTCAGTTAAGACTACTTTCAACCTCAATCACAGAAGCATCTATGTCAGTGAATGGTGACAAATGCAGAGATTCTTAGCCACCCAAAATACTGAGAATAAATGACAGATGAGGTGTCAGCATTAAAAAAAAAACCCACATTATTTATAATACCCACTCTGAGGTTTATAGAATACTGGAGAAAAGGAGAGAGAAAGAACGTAAGGGCCATAAGATAGAGGAAGGCAGTGAGAAGTCAGCTAGGCATGGCACAGCAAGTGTAGCCACATACTCATGGGAGCTGCTGCACCTTTCCCTGGGCTTGTGTAAGACAGCACTTCTCAACAGTCAGTGATGGGTGAGGAGGAGACTCCTTCCTGCTGAGTTATAGGCCCCTGCTGGTCTGTGGGAGGGGAGAAACCATTAACTTCAGCTGTAATAGGCACTGGGGTACCCATCACAGTCCAATAAATAGTTCAAATCCGAACACTTTTTAGCCCTGGTCAAACCTAGAGGGACACAAACAAAACAAAACAAAATACATGAATGTAGAAAAGAGATTATAGCAAGGAGGGAGTGACGGGAGATGGGGAGGTGATGTTAGGCCTTCCGGGTCCCCAGCTCTAGTCCTGACAACATAGACAGAAACACATACAACTATAAACTATAAATGGTTCTATTAAAACCGCTTCAGTTGTATCCTAAAGCTCTGATACATTGTGATAGCATTTTGGTTGTATTTTAGGACTCTTTCTTTCTGGATTTCTTCAATGACCCACTGCTCATATTGTTTAATCTCCAAACTTTTTGACTATTGGTTTCTGGTTTTATTCTACTATAGGATGATAAGATAGAAAAAATTTTCTATTTATTGCATTTGTTAAGGTCCGTACTGTATTGGCTTTGGAGAAGGATCCATGGGCTGCTGAGACAAATGTGGATTCTGTTTCTGTTGGATACAATATTATGTAGAAATCCTATATATCCAATTAATCGGTGCTACAGTTTACCACAGAAATTTCCCTGTTGATTTTTAATTTCTTCATGGATGACAGTGGGGCACTAGAGTCCCCCACTATTTCTGTATAAGGACCTACTTTCGTGCTTATTAATGTTACACAGATGAGAATCCCAATATTTGGTGCATATTTGCAATTGTATTTTCTTGGCAAATTCTTCCCTTCCTTGCCACGCCATGGCCTTCTTCTTTATCACTTCTGATGCATTTTTGTTTGAAGTTCACCTTGTCAGATACGAGAATAGCTATGCTAGCTCGCTCACAGCTTCCATTTGCTTCACAGACTGCTGCCCATCTTTTGACTTTCTGTTGGGATGTCTTTGTCGATGAGGTATGTCTCTTAGAGGCAACAAATACTTTGATCACGTTTGTACATCCAGGGAGTTAGTTTGCATCCTTTAATGGGTGAATTGAGGCCATTTTAATTTAAGGTTATTATTGAGAGCGTTGCTGTTCTTGTAGCTTTATCGGTTACTTTGGTTAGATGGATTATTGGCTATTCCTGGCTTATCTGAAGGATTCATTCCTGGATCTCCTATGTTCATGTATTTCTCTCATGAAATATATTTTCTCCTGTGCTTCTGTGAGTGGGATTATCTTCTTCATTCCTTGGTGTGTAGTATTTTTCAAAATTAAAAGTATTTCATTTGTATTATTTTAAAATATGTGTGGGTGTGTGTAACTGTGTGTAGGTATGTGTGCATGAATGCAGGTGCCTGCAGAGGCTAGGGTCATCGGATCTCCTGCAGCTGGAGTTACATACGGCTATGAGCCCCCTGAAACGGGTGCCGGGAACCCACCTCTAGTCTCCTGAAAGAGCAACGAGTTCTATTACCCACCACGCCCTCTTTCTAACCTTATGTGTATAGTATTCTTAAAAACATTTTATGCAGTGCTGGTTTGGTTATAAATTGCTTTAACTTGTGCTTTTCTTGACATGTGCCAATTTCTCCTTTAATTTTAAGAGAGACTGTCGGATAGAGGAATTGTGTCGACATTTATGCTTAAAGCTTGAATATGTCACTGCACATATCCCTGGGCTTTAGGGCTACTGACAAAGGATTTTATATTATCCTGACAGTTTTTTCCTTTTGTATGTAAGTTTGCATTGCAGATTTTGATATTACTTCTTCCTTCAATATAAATGTTTTATTAGTGTATGTACTATATATGATAATGGGTTTGTTATGATATTTCCATACATATATACAGTATATTTTGGTCATATTCATTCTCTTCACCCCTCTTGTCCTCTTCACTCCTCAGTCCCTTCTTCCCAGGAGGTCCAACTTTTCTTCCCTTCTTTCTCACCAATCGATCGGGATGAATGTAATTATTTAGAAGGCAATTTAATAAGCACATCAGGTCTATTTAACAAAATCTGCTGTAGCTTTCCCATTAGGGTCTATGATCTCTTCAGTAGTGTGGATTCCCTCCTGTGGAGCAGGCCTCAATCCCAGTATTTTTTTTCCTTTTTGTACACTTTATTTATTTATAATAAGCTGCGTACAGTAAGAACAGTTATGAAACAGTCAGGAAAGCCATATATGAAAGTTACATTCAAAATGTTTAGCTCATTTGTATTTGACAACCTTGAAGAAAATACTATCTATCTTATCTAGGTGAGTCTAAAGTTTTGTATCTAAATCAGTGTCTATCATATCAACCCCGCTCTTAATGTAACTGGTTATCCACATAACAGATTTATTGGTATTGCATTAGTGAGCGTATCTTACTCACTGGTCTATAGTGTGGCAAGCAGGGCCCATAGCTGAGTTAGACTGTTGATGACAGCTCTTCCTAATAGCCTCTCTAATTTCTCTTGTCCTGCAACCAGAACATGTAGTAGCTTTGGTGACAGAATGTCGTCTACTTATGCTGGGCAACCAGTCACAATGGTAATTGCTTGTATTGTTTTGGAGGCCTCAGGGGAATCTCTTCCCAGAACCTGGATTTTAATTTAATGATCTGTAACTTCTAGGAGGAGTTACACATATACAAGGAGTCTTCATGTAGATGCTTCAGATTGTGTTTAAATAGGTTGCCAGGTGTCGAGGGTCTTTATGCTGTTGTCAGACATCTTTGTTTGTTAGATCCTTCCCCATCTCCCTGCTCCCCCACCTAAGTTCCATTCCAGTAGTCACCTTTCCACTTTCATATCTCATGTGTTCTACTGCCCTTGCCAACCATCCTTAAAGCCTGCACCACCATCCTCAGTGCATGAGCCTCTTTCTAGTTTCCTGGTTTCTATATAAACTGACGCCTTCAAAAAATGAACACATGCAAAAAGAAGCTAGTATCTATACATGAGAGAGAACAGGTGGTGGTTGCCATTCTGAACCTAGTTACAAGCTATACTTTTTGTTGCCTCATTTAATATATCTGCCAATTTTATCTTTTTTTTCCTGCAAATTTTCATCTTTCCATATGGCTGAATAAAATTCCATTCTATATGTGTGTCACATTTTCATTATCTGCTTCTCAGCTGATGGATGTTCAACAATTGTGGATGTTCAAGTTTGCAGCAGTAGGATAGAGAGTCCGTTGAGTATGTGCCCATGAGTGAGATCGCTGGCCTCTTTGATAACTCTTTCAGTCTTCTGAGAAACTTCCACACTGGAGGTTTTCATGGTTGCTGTACTGGTTTGCGCTCCCACTAACAGTGGATAAAGTTTTCTCTTCCCCACACTTTTGCTAGAATTTGTTGTCATCTGTTTTCTTGATAATAGCCATTATAACTAGAGAGATGGGAGTCTCAAAGCCATTTTTTAATTTTTTTCCCTCAAAACCATTTTAACTTGTATAACTTTGGAAGATATTCATTGGCCGCCTGTGTTTCTACTTTTGAGAATTCTGTTCACTTCCTTAGCTCATTTTTCTTTTTATTTATTCTTCTCTCATTCAATATACCCTGACTACAGTTTCCCCTCTCTCTATCCCTCCCAGTACCCAACCCTCCTTGCCCGCTTTCTCTCTCCCTTAGATCCACTGATCCTCTATTTCCCTTCAGAAAAGAGCAGGCGGCCTATGGATATCAGCTGAACACAGCATAACAAAACACAATCAGATTAGGCACGAACCCTTATATCAAGGCTGGATGGATGGGCAACTCAGTAGGAAGAAAAGGGTCCCACGAGCAAGCAAAAGAATCAGAGGTATCTCCCACTCTCATTGTTAGAAGTCCCACAAAAACTCCAAGCTAAATGACCTTACATATATGCAGAAGACCTAACACAATTAGTCTTAGTTCTTATAATTCTTTGTGTGTGCTGGATATTAAATATCTTTCAGTGAGATAAGTGTGTGAGATATGCGTGTGTGTGTGTGTGTGTGTGTGTATATATATGTACATATCTTTACTAGGTAAATAAATAAATATACTAACTAAATAAAAGTTTTTAATATATTATATATTTATTGTAATATATATTTTTATGTCAAAATTTTAACATGTATCATAGGTGCTTTTTTATTATTTATTTTAATTTAGCTTCTTATACCTCACCCTTCCTCCTCCACCCTGTTCCTTCCAACATCCCAACACCACGTAAGAGAGAAAGAAGGTTAGAGGGGAGAAGGGGCGTGGTTCTCTTTGGCTACTTCCTGCTGTTTAAGGAAATAGATCCTTGGGGGCACATCCAATCTTCACTTCAGGATATCCCCGACTTACGCTCATCACACTGCATCAACAGCAACTGGGAGCGTCAGGGGGTGCGGGGGAAGCACCAGCAGCCTTCTTCTTTCTCTGAGCTCCTCATCTCTCTCTGGGCTCTGACATTTATCCCCTCTCCAGAGTTCTCAGAATTAAACTAACTACAGCTGGCAAGACCATGCCCTTCTCAGAGCCACACAAGGCAGATAGTCTGTTGCTGTGGACAACCCCATATCCCATAACTTGGATTAAAACAAAAACATGTTTATATAACATAACTGAGTTTACATATACTAACCCACCCCTACATCTCTGGAGCGAAAATAATATGATCATGGTGAATGGTATTTTTTTATGTGTTCTTGAATTCAGCTTTCAAGAATTTTGTTGAAAATATTTGTGTCTTATTAATCAGGGAAATTGGTTCATGATTTTCCTTTTTTGTTGTTGTGTATTTATCTGGTCTTGGTACCAGGGTAATACTGGCATTGTGAAATGAGTTTAGGACTATTTCTTCCTCTAATATTTTGTGGAACAGTTTGAGAAGGGTTGATTTTTTTTTTCAGGTCTAGTAGAATTCCACAGTGAAAGCATTTGGACCTGGACACTTCTAAACTCCCAGCTTCAATATAATTGCTTGTTACAGAGTTGTTTAAATACTTTGTGTCACCTCAGTTTAATTTTGGTGGGTTATCCAGATTTATAAATTTACCTATTTCATTTATATTACTTAACTTTTAGTGGGATATGAGTTTTTAAGGTATATACTTATGGTTTTCTAAAGTACTTTGCTATCTATTGTAATATCTCCCCATTTGTTTGGAATTTTAGTAATTTATACCTTTTATCTCTTTCTTTTTGCTAGTTTGGCTGGTATTGTCAATATTTTCAATGAATCAAATGCATTTCATTGATTATTTTTATTGTTCTTTTGTCTTAGTTAGGGTTTTATTGCTGAGAAGAGACACCATGACCATGGCAACTCTTATAAAGGAAAATATTTAATTGGGATTGGCTTACAGTTCAAAAGCTTAGTCCACTATCACAGGAAACAAGGTGGCACACAGGCAGACATGGTGCTGGAGAAGGAGCTGAGAGTTCTACAGTTGGATCTGCAGGTAGCAGGAAGAAACAGTTGAGTCACTAGGCCTGGCTTCTGAGACCTCAAAGCCTGCACAGCTCCCCCCCCCCCCAGCTCCCATTTCTTCCAACAAAGCTACACCTACTCCAACAAGGCCACACCTACTCCAACAAGGCCACACCTACTCCAACAAAGCTACACCTACTCCAACAAGGCCACACCTACTCCAACAAGGCCACACCTACTCCAACAAGGCCACACCTCCTAATAGTGCCACTCCCTATGGGCCTATGGGGAACATGTTCATTCAAACCACCACATTTTAAAATTTTATGTTTTGTTAATTTCTCCCCTAATCATATCTGCTTCTTTTTAATGATTTTGAGTTTAGCTTGTTCTTGTTTTTCCGTGACGAACTTAGTTATTTATTTAAAATACCTCTGATTTAATTTTTTAAAATTCAATTTATTTACTTAGTGTGTTTGTGTATGTGCACCCATGTGTATAATTGGTCCTCTCTTTCTACCACATGGGACCTGGGGATCAAACTCAGGTCATTAGGCTTGGCAGCAAGTGCTTTCACCTCTGAGCCCTCTCACTACCTTTGTCTAAGTTTTAAATGCAAGCACTTGGTAAAGGACAGAAATAAAAGTGCCAAAGAGTAAAAGCTAAGTTCTCTACTTTCTAATGGTCAAACCCTACCTGTTTGGAGCCTGACCCAGTGACTTGAAATGCTTTGTATGAATAAGTAAAGCCTAATTCCTAGTGACCCTTGACATGTCATCCCAAATAGTTAGTCTCAGGAAGGGTAAGTGGTATTATAAAACTAATTGCCTAACAAGAGAGTGAGCTGCCTTGTTGAGCTCTATTTATACACTACCCTATAAAATGGCCACATGACTAAGCCAAGTGACTTCTCTTAATTGCTATAAAAGGACCCCATTCCTTCCCAGTGAGCTGACTCACTGAGACCTTGCCTGTAATGTTGCTGTCCAAATGGCCTATTCTTAAAAAAAAAAAAGCAAAACATTATTCATGATGTGTGTGGTTAGTGTGTATGTGTGTGTGTGTGTGTGTGTGTGTGTGTGTGTGTTGCACATGTGGAGTCAGTCCTCACCTCCTTTCTTTATGTGGTTCCTGGAGACTGAAGTTGGGTTGTGAAGTCCATGCTGCAAGAGCCTTTAGCTACTGAGCCATCGTGCTGGCCCAAATTTACTAAAACAGTTATATCAATTCTTGTCTGGTAAATAATTTATCTCCACACTTAGGCTCCCTTTTTCTGGCACAACATTTTGGTCACCGGGCTGGAAAACTCTTCCCTGGCTTCCTGATTGTTGAGGGCTGAGGTGAACCCAGGATTTCCCCAAGGCTGGGAGGAGAAGGAACAAACACAGTTCCTTATGTAAAAGCAAGAACTTGCTTGGCAGAGCCAGTAATGGCCTGGGACCAGGGCTTTGAAAGAGCTTTAGCGTCAGAGCTTGAGAACGCAAGTCTTCCCACCTGACAGGACTATGGTTACCAGCCCCAAGGCTGTGGTACGCGCCAGCTCATGGGATAGTATCTGTTCCCCGTGTAGAACATTGTTTAATTAGCTTCCTGCTGACTCTGTCCCATTATATGATAGCTTCTGTTGACTCTGTCCCATTTCTCCCTGGAAATAGTATATAAGATGCTGAGTTTATTAATAAGCTTGCTTGGCATAAGACATAAGCTAGTGCAAGACCTCCTGATCCCAAACTTATCTCTCTATCTTCTGATCTCCTGGACCTCTTTGTCAGGACATTGTCACTGAAGAATGACTTGCTGGTCTAGGTCACTTGGTCTCTCCCTTCACTCTGGTGCCTGTCATGGCTGGCTAAGAGCCCTGTGAGCTTCTCTTTGGCTCCTTCCAAATGGTAAGAGCTGTTTTTATTTTTTTTAAAATAGAAGTTCCCTCACTTTTAATATTGTGCCCCAGGGACAGCAACCAAACATCTATGTCAAATCCACACACATTGTGAAGCCTTAGTTGCTCTCTCCTCTCTTCACTGGTCCTTGATGAAGACATAACTGATGAAAATTTTGCCTTCAGTTTTCCTTTCTAGCCAGGCTTCTGGATCCAAGAGACTCACAATAAGCAACCAGGTCTTTGCTTTTTTCAGTATGGCAAGCTACCCAGCTACCCTTTCATACACAGCTGTCCAGTTTTTACCACTTGAAAGTTACCCACCAGACAGATTTGGCTACGGAGTGAAACTGTATTTCACCTCTGTGAACCAGGAGGTCTTTATTCTTGGACGGTGAGTGCCTCATTCCAGTAAGCATGGTGAGACTGGATCTCACCCATGACTTGGATGCCTGAAACCTCAAAAGGATGCTTTTAGGATAATTGATGTACTTCTGGTAGGACTCATGACGAGTCTCACAGTCTCACTCATAGGACATGTTGTGAAAAACTGATCTAAGTTTTATCCTCAGACTTGCAAAAGGGGAAACAAAAAACAAATACAAAACCTCCCTGTTCCTTTGTAATAAATACCCACTCTGGGACCGAGAAACTCAAGCTGCCTAATGGCACATTAAAGCTATAATTGTATAACTAGACCTCCTTTGTCACAATTCATGAAGGAAGTCTGAGATAATTTACACCCAAGTCTTCATGACCCATCATCCACCGTTTGGGCTCTTGGCTCTGGTAAGAATGTCATCATATGTCACCAACTTCCTGACACAAGCCCCTCACTCCTGAACTTGGTTCCTTGATCTGTTATTTGTGGTCACTCCAGCTTTGCCCTCGCTGCCAGCCACGCAGCTGCTTAATGACTCTGCCTCCACTTTGGTTTTAGCGTCTCTCTCCCCATCTCTCCTGCCCACACGTGGGACTTTTTTCAACTGGTCTATCTCCCTGCCCAGCTGCCTTTTCTCCCTCCCACACTTGCAAAGGACCACAACTCAAAGAGCATTTCAGAGCTACTTCCTCCCCACAGGGAAACATCCTTTCCCTCTGGAAGGTGGCTGCTGAGGATCTGGCACGCTCTAAGACCTCTTCCTTTCCTCCATATTTGGCCTGTCTCAAATGTAATCGCAACTAGGGTCATTTAGCCAGAATCCTTCCACCTTCATTAAAGAGTTCCAAATGCTTTCCATGGCTTTGACCTAACCTGTCAGGATGCCTATGTCACCCTGACCACCTGACACACTCATGAGGAAAGTTCCATGTCTGGTTTTTAGCAAGTACCTCAGCAAATGTGCTTCCTGTTCATAGGCTCAACTACAACCTGGTAAGCCTCCATTGCCTGTCCTGACATGGAACACTGCTGGTCATTTCAGGTCGCCGATGTAGGGAACGGAGTAGGAACACTCACAGAGACTATGTGATTGCTTATCTATCAGAGGGACTTTCTAGGTAGTAAAGCAATTAACCATATTAAGTTACAGGAAGCAATGTAATTTCTGAAAATCCCTTTCCATCTGGGCTAGTTGAAAAGTGTATGCAGTCCACAGATTTGATCCTTGTAAGTCCAGAGGAGAGAAGACCATACTTCATAAGCCAAGCCTATCTGGATATTAACCGAAACAGTCAAAAACTAGATTAGGGATTCTATACCTACTTTGTTAGACATGGCCTTCACAGCCGTTAATAGACAGAATGCCAAGTAAGAGACCAGCAACAACAGCCTCTCCTTGCCCACCTTAGGAAACCCAGAGCTCTCCCCAAGAGCTGTCCAGTTTAGCCACAGGGACTGACTGAGTCCTGGGTAAAAGGACTGTTTTCTGCTAAGGCATCAGCTAAGCCGTTTCAGCTGGAACTACTCAAGGCCCCTAAGTTACAGGCCTCTCTACAACCACGTGTGACCTGCAAAACAAAGCGGGAATGTCCCGCTCTCCCTCACGAGGGAGGACTGAGCATCCTCTAAGGACCCAAAAGCTCAGGTCAAACCTGAAAAAGGACAAATGCCTCACGTTAGGTTTTTCTCTCATTGTCATGACAAAATACCCAATGAAAGCAATTCATGGCGGAAGAGTGGATTTTGGCTCACAGTTTGAGGGTGCATCATCCCAGTGACAAGACATGGCGGTGGGAGCATGAGGCAGCTGGTCGTAGGGCATCTACAGTCACAAAGAGATAAATGCTGGTGGTCAGCTCACTCTACCCCTTTATTGTGCTGGGCTCCCAGCCATTTAGGGTGGATCTTCCCTCCCCAACCCAACCTAGAAATTTCCCTGAAGATGTGCCCAGAGGTTTGTTTCCTAGGTGATTTTGGATCCTATCAAATTGACAGTCACTATTAATTATTATACCCCTGATTATTTTTCCGGGCTGTGGGGAACTAATGAGGAATAAGGTTCCCCTCCTTCTTGAGACACAGGAAGCCCCGAGGCCATCCTCACTTCCACGTTCTCCATCTGTATGGTGAACCTCAGGAAACGCTGGATGCGGCAGAAAACAAAACTACATTCTCTTTAGATGCTGGCATTAAGGTTTAAACCCTGACCACCTTCTCTGGCTCAACCTTCTGGGCCCCCAATCTTCTTGACTGGTGTTGATGGTAAATCCTAATCAGCTTGGTTTATATTCTCTTTAACCTGCATAATAAATTTCACTCACCCCTTCCTGATCCTGCCTAGTTCCCCCATTCCCCTCCTATGGAGAAATGCTAAAAATTTCAGTCGTATTGAAGTGTCTTTGGGACTCCAGAGATGGTGGTGAGAAATGTCCAGTTGGAAGTCTGTCTCCCTGTTACTTGGTGATTTCATTTAGATCACCTTCCTATGTGTATATATTTTAGGAAGTTTCTATCATATTAGGTTTCTATAAACTCCTCGAATAGCCTCATATTCCCTCACTCTTTCCCTTCTTCCCTCCTCCCTGCTTCATGCTCTTTTTCCAGTACCTGCTTGTCCATTCATAACTTTCTATTCTAGTTTTCCTTCCTAGGGAGACCCATCCTTCTCACCTGGTCTGCTCCTCTGTACCTAACCTCTGTGGTTATATGGATTGTAGCTTGCTTATCAATGACCTAACAGCTAACATTCCCATGTGACTGGAGACATATCATATTTGTCTTTCTAGTGCTGAGATACCTCGCTCAGGATAATTTCCTTTTCTAGTTCCATCCATTTGCCTACAACTTTCATGATTTCACTTTTTAACAGCTGAGTAATACTCCACTGTGTAAATAGACCACATTTTCTTTAGCCATTCATACATTGACAGACACCTAAGTTGTTTTCAGTTTCTGGCTGTCATGAATTGGGTAGCAATGAACATGGTCCAGCAAGTGTCTCTGTGGTAGAATAAAGTATCCTTTGGGTATATATGCCCAAGTGTGGTATAGCCAAATCTTGAGGTAAATCAATTCCCATCTTTCTGAAGAACCACCACACTGATTTCCATAGCAGCTGTACAAGTTTGCACTCCCAGCAGGAGTGGATTAGTGTTCTCCTCACTCCACATCCTTGCCACCATGAGATGTCAACTGTCTTATTGATCTTGGCCATTCTGAATGTAGTTTTGATTTTCAGTTATCTGATGATTAAGGATGTTGAACCTTTACGTGCTTCTCAGCCATCTGAATTTCCTCTGTCAAGAATTCTGTTTAGATTTGTGCCCCGTTTTTAAATTGAGTTGCTTTTTTATTGATGTCCAAGTTTTTTTTTTTAGTTCTTAATGTATTTTTTATATTAACCCCCTCTTGGATGTGTAGTTGGTAAAAATATCTTCCCATTCTGTATCCCGCTGCTTTGTTCAAATGATGGTGGTTTTTGTCATATAGAAGCTTTTCAGTTTCATGAGATCCTATTTATTAATTGTTGTTCTGCTCAGAAAATCTTTTTCTGGGTAGCACCTATTCTTTTTGGAAAAACTCACACTGATTCTAGTTCTGTAAGGTGTGTGTGTGTGTGTGTGTGTGTGTGTGCGCGCACATGCACGTGTGTGCATGCATTGTGCATGTGCATTCATATACACTAGGAGAAAGAAGCCCAGTGCTGACATTAGGCATCTTCCTCTGTTGCTCTCCACTTTATTTTTTGAGACAGTGTTTCTCACAGAACTTGGAACTCAACACTGTGCCTAGGCTGGCCGGCCAGCAAGCCTCCAGACAAGGTTTACCTGTCTCATTCCCAAAGTTGAACTTACAGGTGGGCACTGTTGTGTAGTAATACAACTTCATAGAAACATTTCTTGCATTTAGAAAGGCTGGACCTTTCCCAGACCTCCCAGAGAAGTTATTAATACCCCTCGAGAGCACTTAGGACCATGCAATTAACCTGCTGTCCTGCTGTATACTTTAAACTGCCTATAAGAGGACAATAGAAATGCCCTTATGTGCCCTGGATTTCCCACGCAATAAGCTTTTACAACCTAAGCTAATGGATGCACAGCTCTAATCTTAAGTTATGCACTTTCCATTCCCCTGGTCTAGAGAGAAAGAGAGTGTTATGAGAGCAAGCTTATATGACAACTAGTCATCATAAATGCTGCAAGCAACACGTGAATATTGCTTGATAATTGATATGGTTTTATAATATCTGTTTGAAATGATGTTTACTAGTTGGAGTCAGTAAAGTTATTTCCTACATTGGGAGACTCGGTTAGAGATTTCTGGTAAAGAGTCCTTCGTCTTTTTCCCATGCCATGTTTTCTGTGCTGTTTAATAAATAGCTCAGCTGGGCATGGTGACACACATCTTTAACCCCAACATTCAGGAGACAGAGGTTGGCAGGTCTTTATGAGTTTGAGGGCAGCTTGGTCTACATAGCTGAGTTTCAGGCCAGTCAGGGCTATATAGTAAGAGCCTGTCTCAAAAAATTTTTTTTTGCATGTGTCATCCTACTAACATGACAAGAAGTTATATCTTAGTCTAGTTGAAAATTTCTAGTATTTAACAATTCATTTTACTCTTAATTCCCTATTTTATCATCTGCAAACTGTTTGATTACTAATGTGTCAGGTGTGCATCTCCTTTAGCTTATGTTAGCTGGAATTCATTGAGTCTCTTGGACTTATATACTAATGTATTTTATAAGATTTTGATAATTTTGATGCATATTCATCAAATATCTTTCTATCTATTTCTTTCTCTCATCTTATTCATCATCTCCTATTAAGTGAATATTTGTACACTCAATAGTGTCACACAATTACATGATTGAATAATCTCAACTGACTCACTCCAAAACCACTTCTTTCTTCCTTTAGTCTTCTGAAATCCAAAGTCAAGTACCTGTAGTCAATTTTTATTTTAAAAATTAAAATATAATTACATTATTTATCTCTATCTTCTTCTTGCAACTTCTCCTGCGTCCCTGACACCATGTTCTTTCTCAAATCCATGGCATCTTTTTCTTTAATTATTATTGTTATACTCACAAAGATATACATATAATCTGATAAATGTATTTAGTGATACATATATGTATATATATATCATATATATGAATGATCAGGGCTTACCACTTGGGATTGGATAACAAATTAGGAAGCTCATACTGGATAAGATTGACTCTTCTTTTTTTTTTTTTTTGATGCAACAGTTTCTTTCTTTTTTTCTTTCTTTTTTATTAATTAAGCATTTTTTTATTTTTTACATATACATTTATGTTAATATATGTATATACAATAGACTGCCCATAGCAAGAAGAACCATGATACAATCAGGAATTTTATAAGTGTGAAGCCAAATTAAAAGACTAACTCTTCTTTTTTCAATAGTTATTAGTTGGCAGTGGCTCTTTGTCTGGGGTGGAGCTCCATGATATTTACTCCTTCTATGCCAGCATGTTTATTGGTGTTGTACTTGTTCAGGTCTGGTTAGGCAATCATATGGGTGTAGTTTCTTTGCCATCTCTTGGAGACACAACTCAGAGCAGACTTTCTGGTCTTCTAGCTCTCACTCCCTCCTTTGGTACTCATTTTATTGCTACTTGTGCGTGTGTTTTTAAAAAAGATTTATTTATTGTTATGTATGTATACAGTGTTCTGCTTGCATGAACACCTGCAGGCCAAAAGAGGGCACGAGATCATAGTCTAGATGGCTGTGAGCCACCATGTGGTTGCTGGGAATTGAACTCAGGACCTCTGGAAGAACAGACAGTGCTCTTAACCTCTGAGCCATCTCTCTAGCCGGCTACTTGTGTTTTTAATTACTTAATTAACTTTATATGTTGACTGCAGTTTCCCCTCTCTTCCCAATCCTTCCTCCTCCCCTCCGCATCTCCACTCCTCCTCCCTTTCTCTTCAGAAAAGATATCATCCACCCTTGGCATAAGACTGGACACATCTTCTATTGAGGCTAGACCAGACAGCCCAGTTAGGACAAAGTGATCGAAAGGCAGGCAACAGAGTCAGAGACAGCCTCTGCTCCACTTGTTAGGGAAACCATATGAAGACCAAGCTACACACCACTACATATGTGCAGAGGACCTAGGTCAGTCCCGTGCACGCCCCTGGTTGGTGGTTCTTTCTCTGTGAGTCCCCTATGGGCCCAGGTTAGTTGATCCTGTGGGCTTTCTTGTAGTGTCTTTGACCCTTTTGTTCCTACAGTTGCTGAGTGAAGCTTCTGTGATGATGGCTATGCTAGGTTCCTGTCCCTGCACATGCTGTAGGGAGGACAAATTGTAGGCCAAAGGTTTTGTGGCTGGGTTGGTGTCCTGATGCCTCCACTGGAAGTCTTCCTTGGTTACAAGAGATGGCTGGTACAGTCTCCATTTCCCTCATTTCTAGGAGTCTTAGCCAGGGTTAGCTAGGGTCACCCTTAACAGATTCCTGGGAAGTTTCATTGCCTTAGGTTTCTAGCGCATCCCAGAGATGCCCTCCCCACCCTGATCCCTCCTGTTCCTAGTTCCCTCCCCTGTCCAGTGTCCTCCCCTGGACCACCCAAAATGTCTATTCTATCTTCCCTTCTTAGTGAGATTCAGCCATCCCCCCTCTTGTAGCTCTTACAGTCTTTCTGCCTCCTCTTCCTTTATGTTCCCTGAGCCTTGGCTCACAGTTGCTTATATGTTACAGTCCCATCTCTGTTGCCAGAAAGTCACAGTGACAGGGACATTAAGATAACTGGTCACATAGCATTTATAGTCCAGAAGCAGAAAGCACCAGATGAACCCACGCTGTTGCTCATCTCCCTTTCTCCACTTACGTTGTCTAGAACTCAGTCAGGGAATGGCCACCACCAATTAACACAAGGCACCGTCCCCCCATGTGCTAAGAGGCCCATCTCCCACGTGATTCTAGATGCTGTCAAGTTGTCAGCGAGCACCACCACAGCATCAAACTTGGGTCGAAATGTATTGACCATGGCTGATTGTGTTTGTTTTGCCTTATCCTGTGAATGTGGGGCCTGGGGCAAAGGTGTATGGGAGCGTCACTAAGGATGCATTTCCAGAGCAGCGATAACCAGAATGTGACACTGAGGTAGCTGTCACTGAGGTAGCTGTGACACTGAGGCACTGGGTATGACAAGGTTGTGCTTCCAGTTGCATACATATGGGTGCTGGGTTGGGTCCTTGGCATTCTAACTAAAGTCACAGACAGAGAATAAGAGTCCGCAGCATGGGCACAGACTGTTGGGTACAAACACCTGCTCCTGTAGCGGTGACTAGGGCTAGCGACAGATGGACACCAGGAGAACTGGAGAGCTTGGCACACATCTACACTTCTACATCAACACCCTGCCTTTCCATGTCAGAAGAGAGTGTGTATTTTTAAAACAAGTTTCCAATATGCTTTTTAATAACATTCTTTGGGGGCCTTGGTTCTCACTCTTTGCTGCCCATTAAAGTCACTGGTTTTGAGTTTAGCATTGGCACTTGCCAAATTCTTCAGGGTAATTCTGTTCTAGCTCGCCCTCTGCTGGCTATTATTAATATTACAGGGGGGGGTCCCTGCTCCTCCTTGTCCTTGTGCCTGGCTACATATTTATTTACAAATGCTCCATTTTCTTTTAACTGATTATTTTTATTTATTTTATATCCTGGTTGTAGCGCCATCCCTCCTCACCTCTCAGTCCCACCTTCCATCCTTCTCCCCCTTCCTCCGTCCATTACTCCTCAAAAAAAGGGAAGTTCCCTTTCCCATCCACCTCGGCTCATCAAGTTGTGTCAGGACTGAGCTTGTCCTCTTCCTCTGTAGCCTGGGAAGTCTGTCCCACCAGGGAAGAACTGATCCAAACGCCGGCAACAGAGTCCATGTCAGAGACCGCTCCTGCTCCCCTTACGAAAGAACTCACATGAAGCCTGAGCTGCCCATCGCCTTCATCTTTGTAGGGGGCCTAGGTCCAGTCTATGCAGAGCCCTTGGTTGGTGCTTCAGTCTCATCAGGTCTCTCTGGGCCCTGGTTATTTGGATTTGGCCGTATAGTACAGGGTAAACATACTACAATGCACAGACCCAAAGAAAGTAAACAGCAAGGAGGATTCAAGGGAGGATGCTTAAATCTCACCCAGAGGTAGTGGTTGAAGAGTGAGAACAAGGTAGGAGAGGGAACACAGGGAGATATGAGGGTGGAGATCAGACCTGAGGAGAGCAGAGGCGGGAGGACAGAGGACCTATAGAGAAAAGAGAAGCTGTGGGGAGAGGCATCTCTGTGATAAGCTAGAGATCTAAGTCAGGGTAGGATCCTGGGAGGATGGATATGAGAGGGACTCTAGCTGAGTCTCCTAGTAGCAGGGGCCATAGAAACTGAAGAGGACACACTCTAACTAGACAAGTCTTCTAGTAGAGGGAGGAGAACACTAACCTACCCATGAAAACTTCAACCCAAAATTCACCCTGCCTATAAGATATGCAGGGATAAAGATAGACCAGACAGAGCAGAAATTGAGGGAATGTCCAACCAATGCCTGGCCCTACCCAAGACCTACCCTATGGGAGAGAACCACCTCCTGACACTACCAATGATACTCTCTCTGATATGCCTATAGACAGGAGGCTAGCAGAGTTGTCCTCTGAGGGGTTCCACCCAGGAGCACATCAAAACAGATGCTGAGACTCACAGCCAAACATTGGGCAATACATATGGAGTCTTGTGGAAAAATGGGGAGAAGGAGAAAAGAATTTGGAGGTGGCAGGAACTTCACAAGAAGCCCAATTCTTGATGAATTGTTTCCTTTATTGATAACGTAGTGACCTTATTCATCTTTCGACTGCTTGTTGACTTGAAATCTACTTTAGATATCAGAATAGCTCCACCAACTTTTTGTTGCTTGATAGATTGTTTTACATGCTGTGACTCTTAGTCCTTGGGTGTCTATACCAGTAAAGTGTGTTTCTTTCTTTCTTTCTTTCCTTTTTTTTTTTTTTTTTTTTTTTAAAGATTTGCTTACTTACTTCTTTATTATGTATACAGTGCTCTATCTGCATGTACACCTGCAGGCCAGAAGAGGGAATCAGATCTCATTATAGATGGTTGTGAGCTACCATGTAGTTGCTGGGAATTGAACTCAGGACCTCTGGAGCAGCAGTCAGTGCCCTTAACCTCTGAGCCATCTCTCCAGCCCCTAAAGTGTGTTTCTTGATGAAAACAGAAAGTTGGATCCAGTTTTCCTTTCAATCTGTTCAGGAAGTCTGTGTCTCTTTATTAATGAGTTGAGCCATTTACATATAAGAATATTATCGAAAGAGATTGCCTAATTTCTGTAACTATATCGCATTTTTCTTTTTTTTCTGTTTTTACATCTACTTTATTTATGTGTGTGTGTGTGTGTGTGCGCGCGCGCGCGCGCGCGCGCAGGTAGCAAAGCTGGAAGGGTGGTGCCATCTAAGCCTTCGGACTTCAGACGTGAGGCCTACACGACTTGGAGTTCCCCTCCAGGGTTTTAGTCTTGCTTTGGTTCAGTGTTTCCTCACTGTGCTCTTATTGCTTCGGTTCAGAATAGTAACGTGTATTCTGCACCATCATGTGTCAGAAGTATGCCATTTGCAGGGTGTTACAGTTAAAAGTCTGCCTTCAGTTTTGGAAGAGATTTTGAACTTTAGGCTTTTAAACAGTGTTGAGACTAAGAGCCTATAGGGACTTTTGAAGTTGAACTGAATGCATTTTGCATTATGACGTTACCACAAGCCTATGGGGCCAAGGAGGAGAAATGTGATGATTTGTATGCATCCATGGGCTCATATGTTTGAATATTTGGTTCTCAGTTGGTGGAACTGTTAGGGAAGGGTTAGTAGGTGTGGTCTTGTTGGAGGAGGTGTGTCACTGGGGGTGGTATTTGAGGTTTTAAAAGACTGTCTCATTCCCACTGTGCCTCTCTGTCTCCTGCGTGAGGATCAAGATGTGAGCTCTCAGCTGTTCCTGCCATCCTGCTCTATCATCATGGACTCTAACTCTCTGAAAGGATAAGCCCAATTAAATGTTTTCTTTTATGAATTGCCTTAGTAATGGTGTTTTGTCACAGCAATAGAAAAGTAACAAGATACCTTCCAACTCCTTCCATGCCCCAACTCTCAAATTCATGACTTCTTTTGTAATTATTTTTTACACACACACACACACACACACACACACACACACACACACACACACACACAATCTATTGATCCTTTCAGTATTGTTCATATGTACATGTGCTTAGAGCTGACCACTTGCTATTGGGTAACCTGAAGAAAACTGACTACTCCTGTCAGCAGTTAGTAATTGCCTATAGCTCCTCATCTAGAGATAGGGCTTTGTGAAATTTCCCTATCCATTTTGACAGGTCAACCGATGTCATTATGCATGTCTTTTTTAGGTGATGATATCATTGCGATTTCATGAATGCAACACTATTATCCTGTCTAGAAAACAGTATTTAGCACCATGCACTCTGCTTCTCAGACTCCTTCTGTCCCATCTTATGCAATGTTCCCTGAACCTTAGGTGTAAAGGTTGTATTGTAGTTGTACCAGCTAGCACTGGACACCCCCAAATCACTTGTTCTCTGCATTTTGACCAGTTGCGTATCTCTGCAATGGTCTCTGTTTTCTACAAAGAGACATTTCTTTGGTGTTTGGTGTTTCTGATGCCTGATATAGCTCCTGATTTTAGGGTTATTTCTTCAGAGGGGGCAACGTTAGAGAAGCAATAAAGGCCCAGGAAGGAAAACTCTGGTCAAGAACTCTTTGGCCCCGGGTGGAAACCTAACACTCCACTTGGGCCAGGTCAGTCGCCTGGCCAAGGGACCACTCCTAGAAAAGTGGGTTTACCTTAAGCCCAAAGAGATAGGCAGAATACTTTTCCTTTAATGAGAGAACGTGCCTTTTCCTCCGTAAACTCTCATTCTCTAACACAGGTTTGTTTTTAATTAATTAATTAATTAACTAACTAACTTTACATCCCAATCGTAGCCCCTCCTTTCTCTCCTCCTGGTCCTACCCTTCCTCCCTCCTCCCTGTATGCCCCCCACACCCCTACCCCTCAGAAAAGGGGAGCCCCCTACCTACCCATCCCATCTCATCGTCAAGCTGCATCAGGACTGAGTGCATCCTCTACCACGGTGGCCTGGCAAGGGAGCCCTGCCAGAAGGAAGTGACCAAAAAGCATGCAGGAAAGTCCCTGTTAGAGACAGCCCCGCTCTTCTTCCTAGGGGACCCACAAGCTTCCCATTGGGTACATAAATATCGCAGATCCTTAAAGAGCTCAGCCACGCTAATTTGTAAGTCTGCTCACTTGCCTGAATTACTCAGAGAAGCGTAACCTTTCCTTCTCTGTTTTCACGTGACTTCTGCCTTCCCTAACCTTTGGCCTTCCCACCATTTTAGACATCCTTACTCTTTTCTAAGGCCCCACTCCTCCACCGTGTGACTGTTGGTCTGCCATGTTTCTGACTTCCATGCTGCCTCAAATGGCGTGGCCTTTTTCTTTCTCTACCCACGTCCACTTCGGTAGCTGCTGAGACAGGTGGCTTGCTTGTCTTGTTTTTTTTTTTTTTTCCTTTCCCGCCCTTGTTTGTTTTTATCATTTAAATTATAATAAGAAATGTCTCCAAGCACAAAGAAGAAGAAGAATAAGAAGAAAAAGAATAATAATAATAATAATAATAATAATAATAATAATAATAATAATAATAATAGGCATCTTTGATCAGAGGAGACAGCTACATTTATTTATACCTGGGTGTATTTAGACTATGGTTAGAAATCACCCGGCAGTAGGTTCTCCTTTAGGGCGTGGGACTTTTCCAGCCATGGCTAATTGACTAGGATTATAGTGCCAGGCATGAATTCCCTCCTGTTGGGTGGGCATCCAGTGCGAGTGAACATCTGTTGGTTACCCCCGCCTCCCGCGTGCCCCGCCAGAGATAAAAGCGCTACTGTCGCAGTACTGGGGATTCTTCCTGGCTTGTCCCTGTTGTGGTTCATAGTCGTTGAAGCTGGGCAGGGCTATTGATTGCTTCCCCCTTTGGTATCATGTATAACATGTTCTAATGCTGTGACAGCCAGTCCTCAGGGAGGAGGAGGAGAATTCTGGGTCAGGTCCAGCTTTACTCCTCGGAGTCCTGTGTCCAAAGTGCATGGTGTTTCCAGCAACAGGGTCTTAACTCCAGGCTCTTGGAGGTAATCAAGGGCAATTCAGCATAGAGTTTTGAATTGGTTCAACTAATCAGGCATGGTTTTCTGCCTATGGAGTGGACTTCAAATCCAATCAGTACTACGTATGCCAGCCAGTCTTGTGGGCAAGGTTGTATCTATCTTTGATGGTAAAGTGTGTTTCTTTAAAGCAGTAGTCATAAGAATCCTGTTTTTTTTAAATTAAAATAAATAAATGTATGTACTTATTTGGAGAGAGAGTGTGTATGTGTGTGCGTACATGTGTACACACACCATGGTGCATGCATGGAGGTCAGAGGAAAATTTGTGGGAGTCAATTCCTTCATAATGAGAGTCTTGGGGATTGAACTCATGTCACCAGGCTTGGCAGCAGATGCCTTTACCCACTGAGCCATCTTAGGGGTTCTGTTTCCTAATCCAATCTTCTAGTTTGTGTCATTTGAATGAAGAACCAAATCCATCCAATAGTCAGGGCTATTACAGAAAGATATATTAACTCTTCTCAGTTTTTATTATATAGTGTTAAGTGTTTTCTTAGTCCTATTTGTTTAGTAACTGTCCAGGCATCTTTCTTTCTTTTCCTGCAGCCTCTTCAACAAGTTTATTATTCTCTTCCATGCATAGATTTTATTCCAATATCCTTTGGAGTGCTGGCTTAGTGGTCGCAAGTTGGTTTAGCTTGCTTTTGTCATGTTAAGTTTTTCTTTCCCTTAAATCAGGACAGCTTTGCTGAACACGGTAACCTGAGTTTGCAGCTGTGGTCTTTCAGAACGTCCATCTTTTAAAGCCCTACTGGGTTTTAGAATTTCCACCGAATTTGCTTTTATTTTCACGGGCCTGCCTATGTATGTGCCTCAGCCCTTTTCTTGACACTTTAATGTATTTTCCTTGTTCTGAATATTTGGGTTTCTATCCTTTTTTTTTTTTTTTTTTACACTATAACAGTATGTGGGGAAATTCTTTTTATAGCTCTGTTTATTTGGTTTTCCTGTACCTGGATGGCATTTCTTCCAAGATACTTGGGGAATTTTCTTCTATGAGTTTATTGAAAATATTTTATTGATTTTGCCTTAGAATGTTTCTCTTTTGCTTATAATTGGCAGATATGGCCTTTTCATGGTGTTGCAGAGATCTTGTATACCCCATCCATACTTTAAAATATCTGCCGTTGATTTTGGCTGTATGATCTAATCCTCTATGCTGTCTCCAGGTCTTGATATTCTTCCGCCCTGAGGCTTTCCACTGAGTTGTTTATTTGACTTATAGAATCTCCTTTTCAGTTTCATTTTAACTTGGTTTCAGTATTTCTGTCTCTGTTGAGTTCTATTTTCACATACCGAATTGATTTCCTTATTTAATTCAGCTGTTTGTGTTCCCAGGATTCCCTTCGGGAGATTATTCATATCATTTTAAAATCACACACAAGTTTATTGTGTTCTTTTTGAACTATTTGAACATGTTGGTATTACTTTTTAATTCTTTGTCTGGAACTTCATCTAAATCATTCTATTGGGGTGCATTACTATGGATGCATTACTATGGGGTTGGTAAAAGTTTTTTTGGGAGGGGACGAGGACATTTTGTGTTGGCTTCTCTTGTTACTTGTGTTTTGCATTGAGATGTGCCTGCCCTGATGCATTAGTTTGTTGATCAAGTCTTTCTGGCACAATTATGTTTAACGAGCATTTGGTTTGGTACTTTGTAGACTCAATTTTCTTAACCAAAATATTTTGTTAACAACTTATTGACCGAGCCTACGTCAAGTATAACCAGATTAACCAAAACAGTAGGAAATGAGGATTAATTGACACAAAAACAAAACCTTAAGGATATCAGTCCTGAGGAACAATTCTTCGGTCAGGAGCTGCTGGATTTCTTCCACTGGAACCAGGGGTAACCAGACCCCAGAGCCTCAGCAGGAGCCGGAGCTCTGAAGCCTTCCCTCAAGTGGATTTCTCTAGGAGCGTCTTGAAGGGCAGTGATGAACAGCCAAATCTATCCCAAGTCTTCAATCCGCCCAGCTGCCAGTTCTGGGCTCATTTATATATCTCCTCCCAGAGTCTGTTCACAGGATCTTTTTCATCTGGTAACAATTAAGCTCCTGCACGAGGTGGTTGCTCTTCTAGTGAATTAACATCACCTGTTCTCTCACGAGACCGTTCTGATCCCACACTTCGGATCCTAAAGAACAGGTTTCTCTCCTTCAGTACTTCATTATTTCCTTGGCTTGATGGGTCTTGGTTCAGTTCAGTGTTGCTTGAAGGTCAAAAGGGTTAGCTGAGGTGACCATGCAACCTGGGCAAGCATGGGAGAACCACCACTGACCTCTTCCTGTGTGTTGGAAGGAGGCCAATCCATACAGTTTCTGACCTCACAGGTCAGTGTGGGAGTGTGTGAGTGGTGGGATGATGTCTTGGGCCCTCTGACTTCATGAGCCTGAGGTACATGGAGCACAGGGGATGTACGCTGGGGACAGGTAAGTTGCCCTGGCTTCCCACACTGGGATGTGCTGGTGGCAGAGGGAATGTCACAGCACCAGAGTTCACCAGTCTACATTCACTTGGTGCTGTACTTGGTGCACCAGGGTAAAGGGGTGCCCCTCTTCTCACATCAACTGGAGTATGTGGGGTGCAGAAGCATACTGCAGGGAGAGTGGATGTGGGGTGTATAGAAGCATACTGTGGAGAGAGTGGGTTCTGAGTCCTCTGATTCATCATCTGGAATGAACAGTGGGGCAGAGTGGTACACTAGACATGGTGACTAAGCTGCGTCCTCTGGTGACACCAACTGGACTTCACACAGGGTGACAGGAGTGTGTCCTGGGCCAGAGAGTGCCAAGTTTTCTAACGTCTGCAGCAGGTGTGTATATGGGGTGGTCAGGGGCAGGAGTCTTGAATGAATCAAAGTTTCTCTTTAATGGTATTAATCTCCTTGACAAGTACAGTTGCTTTCTATGCCCTACATGGCTGCAGGCCTTAGACTCCTTCTTTTCCTTCATCGAGATGCATAATTTTCACGTATTTATACCCTCTCAGCACAGATCTAAATGCAGTAAGCGCCAACCGTATCACAGACCACACACTGTTCCATCGTGCAATTTTCTCCACCAAGCAACTTGGCTTATTGCTTTTGAATTCATCCTCACTCAGGTTTTCAGGACCCGAGGGGAACATAGCCAGCCTCTTGGCTCTTCTCTGAAGCATCATAAGCCAGGCCTTTCCTGTCCACAGTTCTCATGTATTCTGGCTTGCTAAACGTCCACTAAATACGAGGCACTTCTCTTGTCGCTGTACAAAAACAGCTTAGTTAAAAAAGAAAGAAAGAAAGAAAGAAAGAAAGAAAGAAAGAAAGAAAGAAAAAGAAAAGTTTATTTTATCTCAGAGTCTGAGGGTACAGTCTATCGCGAGAGGGCAGAGAAGGAGACCCAACAAGAGCAGCTCTGGCTGGGCTTGGCAGGGATGCGGGGCAGCAGAGCCTGTGCATCCATGATCAGGAAGTAGAGAGAGCTGTGTGCTGTGTGCTGTGCTCTGTGCGTGGTCTTCTTCTCGTTGGTCTGGAATCCCAGCCCTTGGCACAATGCTCCCCACAGTGCTCTCCACATTCAGGGTAAGTCTTGGTGCTGCAGTTAAAACTCTCTGGAAATACCCCCCCCACACACACAAACATGCTCAGAGGTATGGTGTGTCTCCCAGGTGACTCTAAACCCTGTCAAGTAACAGTGACACATAAGAGTCACCCCCCCCCCACTTCTCCATACCCCAGCACTAATCACTATTTGGATTGTGGTTTGTGTATATTTGAGAACTCAGAGTCATCTATCTCCTACCTCCTGCTTCCCCTGCCGGCTCCCCCATCCCAGGCAGCTTCCCAGTCTGTGAGCCTGTGGAAAGCATGAAGCATTGTCGCCGAATCCTTACAATTTGACTAGAAGTAGGGAATCATCAATCATTTACCACTCACTGAAACCTTGTCATGGTAGTTTTATAGCCTGGTGATACCAGAAGGTCACAGTACAGCATGCAGGATGAAGTGTGCACCACGATCAATCGTTCTGTAGAGTTAAACCCTCAACCTCACAGAATCAGATTTATTTACAGATGCATGTAATTCTCCAATAGACCACTAGGGGGCGTCTCTCTCCTATTTCTAAGGACTATAAAACACTGGGAAGAATACACTTCAACACATCCTCTGGGAGAAGTAGGGGAGTGTAACTGTCTATTCTAAAACAACAAACCCTCTTTTATTTTTACACGTTTAAGATGCTTTAATGTTTTTAACGTGCTTGCATAAAATACTTTAATGTGGCTGCACGTGTTCAAATATTGAAATTTCATTAGAAACAAGAATAATCTGTTATAGATTGGCTATAAATGACCTGGACCAGAAGGTTGTTCTTCAGTGACAGGATCCTGAGAGGACCACTGGGGGATCAGAAAATAAGGAGATAAAAGATAGAGAAGGAAGTTTGGGACCAGGAGGTCTTGCATAAGCTATATCTTATATCAAGCAAGTTCATAAAGAAGTTCAGCATCTTATTTATTAATTTCAGGGAAGAAATGGAAGAGAGTCAGCAGAAACTATCATACAATGGGGCAAAGCCAGCAGGAAGCTAATCAAACAATGTTGTACAATGGGAACACAGGGCATCTCAAGAACATTACAGACTACACACAAAGGCCTGAGACTGATGGCCACAGCCCTAAAGCTGGGAAGAGTTGGGTTTTCAGGATCTGGAGCTACAGCCCCCCAAGGCCTGGCCCCAGGCCTTTGCCAGCTCTGCTAAGCCTTTTCCTGGGTTTAGAGAGGGAGTTGCTTTTCTTCTCCATCCGTCAGGGCCTCAGGGAACGCCTCGGCTCATCAGTCCAGCCCTCAACATATAAAGCCTGATTATTCACACTAGAAGTGATAAGAAACAAGTAAGGTTTTGTTGCATACTGATCCCTCTTGTTTACGTCTTCTGAGGCCAGCTGAAGGTGCAGGCTTATTCAGCACAAATAAGAAAGATGATCATCTGAGGAGGGGTCTGATAGGATTGTTGTACTAACTCTCCATTTGCATCACAGCTTGGCACAAGTTACCAAGCAACGACACCGAACTTATCATGTTGCTATAGTTTGGGTCTCAACTGTCTCCTGAGCATCCATATACTGAAACCTTAGTCCCCAGCCAATGACATTAATTATTAGGTGGTGGTGGCTATATGAGGTGAGACCTAGTGGGGGCATCTTAAAGTTAGTGGGGGCACAGCCTTAAGGGGTAATGGGGTACCAGCTTCTCATTCTCTTTGCATCTTGGCCATGAGGTAGGTGGTTTGCCTCCATCTTAGGTTAATTTGTTGTAGCAACTGGAAGTTGACTTGTACATATATTGCAACGTGATACCACTCAATCATTTTTTAAAGCAGCTTTGATTATGTTTCCACTCATGAACCCATCGACAGAGATGTAATAAAGTGCAGTGATACATAAAGGTACTGGAAGGTTGGTGTGAGTGCAAGAAAATGGGACTTCTCTAAACCCCCATCCTTCTTAGTGTGTGTGTGTGTGTGTGGGAGAGAGAGAGAGAGAGAGCGAGCAAGTGCGCGCCCCATAGGTTCTAGGTTGAGTCTGACTGTCTGAGACTAGTGTCACAAAGCAACTGAAGTCAAGGTCCATTGTAGTGAGAATTTTGGTTCCTTTCAA
Organism: Acomys russatus; assembly: GCF_903995435.1. NCBI lineage: Eukaryota > Metazoa > Chordata > Mammalia > Rodentia > Muridae > Acomys > Acomys russatus. Next base: position 65,919,421 of record NC_067140.1, on the reverse strand, counting down.
AACACAGAAACGTTATGGGAATATGTTTTTGTTTTAATCTCAGGTGTGAGATACGGGGCTGCTTCAGACTGTCCACAGCAGCTGACTATGATTTGCCTGGTGCTTTAGCAGGGGGGCATGATTTGTCCAGCTGCAGATAGTTTCTGCAAGTTGTATGACATTTGGAATTCTGGGGACATTTGTATTTCTGAGAATTCTTGAGAGGATTTAATAAATGCAAGAGCCCTGAGAGGGCCTCCTCCTCTTCTTCCTCCTCCTCCTCACCTCCTGCTCCTCGTCCTGCTGCTGCTGTTGCTGTTGGTTGCAGTTTGTCAAGTGGTCATACATAAAGAGACGAGAAGAAAATGGATATCCTATTGGCAAAGATTAACCCTGCCTCAAGGAACTCAATGCCCCTAATCAGCAGACAGTATAATGGCATCCACTTTGCTCTCTGTCCTTCTTTCTCACCTACCTAGTGTTGGGTGGAATAAGGGTGTTAGATAAAACAACCCAATAAATAGCCAAAAACTCCGGCTTCAGTTTATAGAGGAATTGACCTGGACTAATAGAAAATTTGACCTAGAGCTAAAGCAGAGGGTGGTGATGAAGAGGCTGATTTCAGGGGGAAAGGGGCTCTTGCATCCTCTGCTATGTTAACACTTCCTCCACATAAACAAGAAAGAAAGGAAGGAAGGAAGGAAGAAAGAAAGAAAAAAAAAAGCAGTGGTATGGCAGCTGCTGGACCTTGCTGAAAGGAGGCATTAAAAAATGATTAGTAAACATCGAACCCCTTCTCAGATCTAGCCAATGGACAGGACATTCTCCACAGTTGAGTGGCGAGCGGGGACTGACTCGGTCGTGAACTCTGGTGTCCCATATTTGACCACCTCCCCTTAGTGGGGAGGCCTGGTGGCACTCAGAGAAAAAATAAGCAGGCTACCAAGATGAGACTTGATAGCCTATCACCATATAGTGGGGGAGGAGGTCCCCCTCAGTCATAGACCTAGGGGAGGGGAATAGGGTAAAAGCGGGAGGAAGGGAGGGAGGGAGGAACGGGAGGATCCAAGGGATGGGAGAACAATTGAGATGTTATCTGAATAAATTAATTAAATTAAAAAAATGTTTACAGTGACACCGAGGCTCTTTGGCTCCCATAGTAGACTCTGTGTAGGTAGTTAGGCATAATGCACAGATTAGACCCTTGAGGCAGTCCACCTGGAGATGCACCCTAGCTCTGCCCTCCTCTAACCTGGGAAACCTCTGACTTAGAAACTCTTGTCAGCCTCTTCATTTGTATAATTGAAATAATGGCAACACTTTCCTTAAGGGTTGCTCCAAGGGTTAAATAAACATCTGTAAAATACTTGGAGCAGAGATTAGCACAGAGTTAGACATGACATTGTTTTCAGCTTTGTCAAGTAGTGATTTCATCACATTCATCTATTCACAATTTCATGTACCTGTTTGGCCCTTTCGTGTGTATGTTCGTGCGCACATGTGAGTGTGCATGTGCTTGGGGGCGAACAGCTACATAGCTTATCAGAAGAGGAGACACTGGAGCTGAAGAACATATTTCATGGGTTCATTTCTGTCTGTAGTGTAAAACCCGGTGAGGTACTCATCCCCCGATAAATAGCTCCAAAGGGACTCATTTGCTCATCATCAACAGCAGAAAAAATACATGAAAGGAGAAGGGAACTAAGTGGGGAAAAGGAAGGGCACAAGTGATGGGAGGGGGTGGGGGTGAGTGTGATCACAAGACATCACACCCATGCATGGAACACGCAATGTTCAACTGTTGATACTAACCGTCAACTTGACAGGATCTGGAGCCGACCTGGGCCTAAGTGGGAGGGCATATGCTGATGGGCTGTGCCAAAAAAGATCATTCGGAAGCACATCACCTTATAGCCTGTTTTCATGGGGAAATATGCCAAAAAGAAACTAAATCACACAATATTAACAAAGAGAACACAGGGTACCTCAGATGAAGCTGCCTTAGGACTGATCACCATAGTTCTTCAGAGGGGAAAGCTGGATTCTTGGGAACCCTAACTTCTTTGAAGGCCTGGCCCTGACCTTAGCCTGAATTGCTCCCGGCAAGGATCCAGAACTCATGTTCCCTTTGTCCATTCATCAGAACCTCCAAGAAAGCTTGGATTGGTCTGGCTCCAAACATAGAACCACTGCGGAAGCACACCTGTAAGGGCTTGGGGTGGGAAGACCTGTTCTAAATGGGGGTCCATGGCTGAGGGCCTCAGACAGAATCAGAAGGAGAAAGTGAACTGAACACTAGCACTCACACTTTCTGTTTTCTGATTATGGATGATGTCATGTGACCAGCCTCCATGCTCCTGACGCCATGAGCTTTCCACCATGGGGGACTGTGTACCCTCGAACTGTGAGACAAAATAAACATCTTTCCTTAAGTGCCTCTGTCAGATATTTTGACACAAAAATCAGAAAAATAACCAATGTGCAATGCAACCTTATTATGGAGGGATATGTGTTAACATACATGTAATAAAACATTAAATAGTTCGACCAACAAAAATGTCATCAGCTAAGTGTGTGTAGCATGCCTAATCCACCAAGTGTCATAGTCCAATCACACAATGCTACCTAGCACTCTGAGACATGGTACCATATACCACAACTCTAGGAACAGATCAAAATTCAAAATTTGAAAAATTTTTTGTGTATTAATTTTGCAGCATGATAAAGTATAAAAAATAGGAGTTGGGGACTATCTATGTAGGAACATAGTGCTACAAATTTCCTCCTGGCTGTGCTTTTACTGCACCCTACACATGCTGATGAGCTGTTAAAATTCTGCAAAGCCGTTCTCTTTTATATCTCCCCTTCATCCATTAGCTATTCTGAAGGTTTTTATTTAGTTTTAATACATCTAGGGGCTTGACAGGCATATTTGGTATTGATTCTAATGTCCTCATGGTCAAAGAAAACTGAAGTTATTTATAATTTAGAGTTCTCTTGAAGCATTTATATTTTACCATTAGAAAATATAATTTTTTGTCTCTGGTAATATTTTCATCTATTTTGCATATTTGTATTTGCATTCTGGATTCCTTTCAGTTACTACTTTCATAACACATAATTTGGTACCCTTTTGCATTTAATTCATATCAACTTTATAGTCCAGATTCACTTTTTGTAGTAGCATGTAGTTGAATTTTTCTTTTAAAATTCAACTTGGCAGTATTTATCTTCAAAAAAACATTTAAATTATATTCATTTTAAATTTTATGTGTGAATATTTTGCCTTCATGTATGTCTAAACAACACGTAGAGGTCCCATGTTCTACAGTGAAAGGGCATCAGATCCTCTGGAACTGGGTGGTTGTGAGCCACCATGTGGAAGTTGGGAATTGAACCTGGGTCCTCTAGAAGAGCTGAAACATCTCTCTAGATCCAGACAGTGGTTATCTTTTAGTTCAGGTATTTATGCCTTTCACATTTAATGTGGTTACTAATATTTTGGGTCGAAATCTGTCATAGTACTACTCAAAGCTTGTATGGGTACTATTGTTTTGTCTTACCTAGTTCCCTTTTCTGCTTTATTTTCCTATTAATTAAGTATCTTCATGGCCACAGTGGTTTGGTTCTGTACCGGTTGTCTGGATGTCCTCACTGGTGTCAGGAACTGGAATCCCTCATCTTTGTACGCCTGACTCCTAGAGCAATGTCTGGGACGTGGGAGCAGCTCAAAAATAACAGTAAAAGGAAATTGGTTAGGAACTGTAATTAGAACATGTTCAGCCGAAAGTGCCTTACCCAATAAGAATGTGTGTTATCTCACTTACACCTAGCTCTGGAGGTTGAACAGCAAAGTCAACGCCAATGATCTGAGTCTTTTTTTTTTTTTTTTTTTTAAGATGGCGCTTAATTGGATGCTGAGTTACCGTATGAATGTTAAGGGTGAGGTGTGATCAGACTGACAACTTAAGTAATCCAAAGACTTCTCATGAGGCACACTGTTCTTCTCAGCGGTGTTAGGGACACAATGTGCCCTGGAGAGCATACTCAAACAGGCGGAGCTAAAGCAGCCCCAGCCTGCTCTAGAAGAGATCATAAAAGGGTCAGAAGTACCTTCAGGTTCCACATGGAAGTGGGCTGCCTCATAGATTTCCTACTAGAATCTTGCTGACCCAAGAATGCAGGGCCCACGGCTCTGGGACGTGACTCAACATTTGAGCTGAGGCTCCGGTCTTCCAGGACAGCCCTAACCATGACCAAGAATAGCTAGTTTGTCCCGTGGAAAGGTTTCCACGGGGACTTGCTGCACGTAGCTTCACACAGGGCTGGCTGCAGTTTTCCTAGAGCTACACAGTATCGTCATTAGTGTTCCTTCCTTCTGCTTCTCCTTTCACACGTATCAGGCCCGCATCAAGTCTTCAGGGCCATCGTCCGTCGTCCTGTTGGAAGCCTGAGCTTGGGAGTCTGAGCTTTGCAAGGTACTCTCTGGGGAAGCTTGGCCAGTGGGCGGAGCATGAAACTGGAAGTGCACAATGGGGGCAAAAAAAAAAAAAAAGGTGAAGCACAGAATCAAAGGAGCTCAGGGCTCCAAGCCAGGTTGCAACGAGGGCCCAGACTGACTTGGGCAGCTGGTAACAGAGGCTGGCTGGGAGAACCGAGCCAAAGGAGGCAGAGGAGCCCAGTTTTGTCCAGGTGGACAAAATAGCAGCAACAGCTGTTTCTGGAACAGAACTAAGTTCTAGTCAGTGGGACATGAGCAGACATAAAAGGCATAATTTTAAATGTCAACTGTCATACTGTTTTCTTAATTTTTTTTAACTGTATATGGATGTTTTGCCTGTCTGTCTGTCTGTCTGTCTGTCTGTCTGTGCCTGGTGCTTGTGGAGGTCAGAAGAGGCCATCCAGTCCCCTGGAACTGGAATTACAGATGGTTGTGAGCTACCATATGGTGGCTGGAAATCAAATACAGGCAGGAGAGCATCATGTACTCTTGGCTGCTGATCCATCTCTCCAGCCCATTTTGTTCCTAAAATTGTTCAGAACCAAGTAAGGCGAAAAGTTTATTAGATTTATTTATCAAGACACCTGCACTTGGCTTGGAGAGACACTTGGCATAGACTTTTTAATGCTCCATCTTAAGAATCTCCTTGAGAGTATGAAGCCAAAGGCAGGCATCATGTCGGTGTTGGTTTCGATAGCTCTGAACCGTATGCTTTCAGAGTCTGACCCTCCTGTCATAAATTCCCAAGGGCTGGGAATGCAGGCAGGGGCGTGACTGCTGGGGGTTATTTCAGTGGGCAAATGCTGCGGGATCGGCTAAGTTTGTGTAAGGGTGATAGTGCTGTGGCTGGCTGATTAAGCACAGACTCTCCTGGCTGTAGGGAGAAGAGGCTGGACCACGGGAGCGCTGGACCACGGGAGCGCTGGACCACGGGAGCGCTGGACCATGGGAGCGCTACAGCTCTGAAGCGGCTTGAGCTTTTACTGGAGGCACGTGAAGCCGACGCTGGGTCCTCAGTGTGGCTATGCTAAGAAGTATTGAAGAACTTTGGGAGAGGGCTACTGGGCAGCCATTAGAAGTGCTGCCTCCAGGAGGGATAAACAGTTCTTATGAGACACCAAGTTACGAAAGTGAATTGTTGTGACACAGAGGGACTGGCCCTGCCATGCTCTCCGACTTCCCATCTTCCTAATGTGACTTTTTCTTCTCGTCTATGCGGCTACCACCTGCCAGGAAGTCCACATTAGAGCTGTTTGGACTTTCAACCCTCCAAACTGTGAGCAGAGTAACTCCCTTCTTTGGATATGGTCCAGCCTCAGGTAGTTCGTTAGAGCAACAGAAAATAGACTAACAGAGCAGGGAAGAGCCCAGTGTGAGAAGAGCCTGTTTTGCCTTAAGTTTTCTGAAAAAGCATACTCTGAAGTTTTTTTTTTTTTCTCTCTCCCTGACACGTGTACAAAGGTCCCAAAAGAGTTCTCTAAGCACACACGGTGGTCAAACCAGTGGTTGTCAACCTTCGTAACTCTGTGACTTTTTAATACAGCCTCTCAGGTTGTGGTGGCGCTCGCCGCCCCCAACCATAAAATGATTTTTGTTGCTACTTCATAACTGTACTTTTTCTATTGTTGTGAATAATAGTGTAAATATCTGTGTTTTCTGATGGTCTTTGGTGACCCCTGTGAAAGGGTCGTTCAACTCCCCAAGGGGTCGGGACCCACAGGTTGAGAACCACTGGGTCAGAGCCTGCCTTGACGAAGAGTTCCTTTTCAAAGCAGCCTCGTTTTTTGTGTGAGGCATTACTTTAGGAAGTTTTCCTGAACTGCCTTGTAGTGCTTCCTTGCTTTTGCCCTTACAGCCACAAAGAAACAAACATGTTGCCCATGAACATTGGTACACTGTGGACTAAGACCTCCCGAGTCCAGCCCTTCTCCAGAGAGGGTGACCCAGTCCCTCTCCCTCCCCCCCCTTCACAACCCGAGGCAACGCAGTCTGATGGAATTGGCACTTGTTTAACCTTTATTTTGACTGTAAGGATGTGAGTATGTGACTAAGTACTGCCTGCCTTCCTCTGAGGCTGAGGGAGGAACAGTGTGTCCCAACTGCCGTCTGGGGAAAGAGCAAATGGTCCAGGCTGGCTTCTTCCCACTGTGAGTTGAGTTTCTAGGGTAGGTACTGCTCCACCCGCAGCACTGATGGGTGTAAGAGGTTGGCGGCGGTGGGGGGGGGGGGGGGGGAGGCAAGGGCTCACAGAACAGGCATCTCCAAGGGAAGCAATGAGGAAAATGTGCAAAAAATGATCAAGTCCTAGACCAGGGCGGACCTGGCCTAGCTTGAGGTGAAGGGGGTTGGGTGAGGGGCTTGCTAGAAGTCCATGTCTGGCAGCCTTGGGGACACGGAGGCCTTCTGAGGCTGGACAGAATGGGCAGCAGCTTTTCACTCCACAGGAGAGCGCTGTCTGGCCCGCGTCACTCGAGTTTGTGGGAGTGCCTCTGGGCCCTTCACTCAGCCACATCAATGGACAGCATAGCCTTAATGGCCGGGAACTTATTGCAGGAAAAGTCAGCGACCAGTTGCTTGGTGCCACTCCGGGTGGGAAGAATCTCAAATCGGATCCGGGACTTCTCCTTGGGCCGCAGGGCTGGCACACTGATGGGAAAGGACACGGATTGGTGTTGTGCGATCCAGAGGGCTCAGGCCATCGAGGGCCCTAAGTTCTGCTCTGGTGCTATCAGAGGATGCTGCCACTAGTTCAGATCTCTCTAGCTGCCTCTGAGGGCGAGCTGGTTCCCTTCAGCTCTGTCACATCTAGCTGGGGGAGGGGACAGGTAATCTTCCCGTCTCCCAAATATGCTAAGCCCTACACATCAGATTTTAGCACTGACAGTTGGGGCTTCAAGTCTGATGAACTTTAAACCAAATGCAAATGCGGAGTCTTGAGTACCAAGCCCCACAAAGAATGACTATTTGAGGCCAGAGAGGGTGCTCTGCCTGCCCCACCTAAAGGCTCCTGTCCCACTCTTGGTCATCCCCATAAAGCTGCTCAGGCCCGGGACTCACTCGATCTTGAGGTTGCCACGCAGCAGGCCACTGCCCTCCACCATCAGCACACAGTTCTTCACTGGCTCGTCCAGGGGGTTGGAGAAGAGCATCTGCACGTTCACAGGCTTCCGTACCTGAGCCTGGTCCAGCACCTGTAGGGAGGGTTCATGAGTCAAGATGCTAGCTGCGCGGCCCCTGCCTGTGAATGCTGAGCGTGATGATGGAGTGAGAGAAAAAAGACTGCCTCGGCTGTAGGAGGGAGGGCCATTTCATTTAGTCCTAAGGGCCAGATGGTCTTCTCACTCTCGTGTGAGCTACCAAGGCGTCACCATCATCTCCACACTATATGGGAAACATAGGCTCAGAAAGAGACCCGTGCTGTTCTCTGTGACTGAAGCATCGTGCTCAGCTCATCCAGAATGGACCACTCCTGCTTTTGAGGAGAGCCCACTGTCAGTTAGTTTTCATGAACCTCTTGCTTAATGGTTGGGTCTTTTCTTTTTTCCTTTAAAAAAGAAAAACCAACAACCAGTGTGTGTGTGTGTGTGTGTGTGTGTGTGTGTGTGTGTGTTGGTGAACACACTCAGGAGACTAGAAAAGGACCTCCGATCCCTGCAGCTGGAGTTACAGGTCATTGTGAGGCATCTGACACGGTGGTGGGAACCAAACATGGGTTCTCCCTAAGAGTAGTATTTACTTTTTTTTTTTTCGAGACAGGGTTTCTTTGTGTAGCCTTGGCTATCCTGGACTCACTTTGTAGACCAGGCTGGCCTCGAACTCACAGAGATCCGTCTGCATCTGCCTCCCGAGTGCTGGGATTAAAGGCGTGCGCCGCCACGCCCGGCCAAGTAGTATATACTTTTAACTGCTGTCACCCCAGCCCCTTTATTAGTTGTTTCTTTTCTTTTTCCCCCTTTAAAGCCATTCCTGGGAGCTTCCCCAGGTGCTGAGGATGGACCAAAGACTTCTGAGGTTGCTCACATACTGACTCACAGCCATGGTCCCTTCTGAGCTCGGTCACAAGCACTGGGCCAAACAGGCTGCTTCCCGATGGTGACACCCAGCCTACCGATTTCCTTCTCAGCCTTGAAAGCCCAGAGAATTCCCATGTGCCACTCTGAGGTCTCAGCAGGACTCCAACACTAACCAGGCTGGAGTCACAGAAGACAATGGATGGCAGGATTTGGGGACATATAATCAGCACAAACTACTCATCCCTAAAGGGTAAAGCTGTTGTTTGTCTGCTAAGCATCAGCTATGATCTGGGCAGACATAGGCGGTAAGGAGAGATAATTAATTATCTCTTCCCATCTAGCAAGGAACAAATGACGTTATGAAAAAGGAAGAGAGTGTTTTGGAAACAGATGTTGAAATTGCGTGACTGGCAGATTTCCTTGTCTTCCTTTGCGAGCCACTGAGGGTTGCTGAGTTTGTTCGTTTGGCTTTTGTTTTTCTTGTTAATGCTCATAGCTATCATTGCATAGGGTCAAAAGCCAATTTCAGATTGATTTGACAGCTTGGGAAACTCACACACTGGGAAACAGAAGGGCCTACTGACCCCAAAGCCTAGGCTAGTGTTTGACCGACACTGTAATATGTAACAATAGACTGAATAAGTGAAACACATTAATCATCATGAATACTGTCATCTCTCCCTTGTAACTCAAAGTATATGAAATTATTTGAAGAGAAAAGCATAGTTTTGTGCTATCAGTATATGACAGTGCTATAGGAAGAGTGCCATAATGTTACTGTAGACATTAAATTTATACATCTGTGTATTTATCCTTATTGTTGCTTATTGACCAAGTCTATAAACACACTCATTTATATTTTCAAGTAGTTGGTTTTTTATGGTCATGTATTAACTCAGGTCTATAAATGCATGCAGAAGACTGGACGAGAAACACTAGTCATGAACTTGAAGGGTCTCACCCCTTTAGAAAATATTCAGATTTTGCTGGGTGGTGGTGACAGCGCATGCCTTTAATCCCAGCACTTGGGAGGCAGAGGCAGGTGAATCCCTGTGAGTTCGAGGCCAGCCTGGTCTACAATGCAAGTCCAGGACAACCAAGGCTACACAGAGAAGCCCTGTCTTGAAAACAAAACAAAACAAAACAAAAAGCCAAAAAAAAAAAAAAAAAAAAAAAAAGAGAGAGAGAGAGAAGAAAATATTCAGATTTTATTTTTGATCCCATGGTCTAAGGCCCCATGTTAATCCATATTAACTACCAATCAGTGTTAGATAAGACAACAGAATTTTACCCAGAGTATTATTTTTTTTATAGATCCTCTCATCATAAGTTTAAAATCTGACGCTGTGCTGAGTGAACCTCACACTGACATATTTAGTGGAGTAAAGCATCTCTGCTGTCTAGAAGCTCAAATGAGGGGAGAGCGAGTTTGAGAGAAGGAGACTTGGGTGTGTCTTATACTCAAGGAAGTTCAGTAAGGCCCTACTTCTTGACTGCATCAGTGATAAAAATATTACAGCGTCTTTAAAGATAAATTAGACATCATACAGAAATCCAAAAACTGTCGAGCAAAGTTGAATATGAATACATGAATAAAAGATGACTATGTAAGGATGTTTGAGGATTAGGGAATAAAACAGGGAGAAAATTCGCTTCATTGACATGCTCAGCCTTTTAGGGCGCAGTGCTCTTATAGCTGAGCTGGTCACCGCCCAGTATTGTTTCCCCAGCTTTGGGAGCTGGAGAAAACACTCAGCTGTCCATCATATCAGTGGACAGGGAGGACAGGGAGAACTTCCTGGAGATGCCTTGAGAAGCAAGAGAGATGCACCATGCAGGAGCCACGCAGGGGCTGGCAGCACCTTCCCTCTGGGAAGGGAGGCATGGCAGCCCAGAGCCACTATATATGCTATGGTCACGACCCAGGGAGGGTGCTGGTTCTGATTTCTGAGGTTTATGTAGTAAGATGACCCCAGGACAGCATTAACATCTGCTATACTGGCATTGACTATCAGACAGGGGAACAAATTGTTATACAAAGGTATGCCTTCAGCTGGGACAAATGTTTAGAATGGTCTGAGGGTGCATAACTGATGACCAGGCCTGATCTGTGGAGATCTATTGAGAGAGGCTACTCTAAGGAAGTGACACTCTGAGAGGCAAGCATCTTCTCCTCCTCCTGACAGCTGGAACAACAGATTTAGCTAAAGGGCTTGCTCACTTTCCATGCTGATAAACACTGGAGGCCAGACACAAGGCCAAGTCTCCTCAGGTTCAAGGCCCAAGGTCGGAACTACTGTCCCACCATGACTGTCTAGCTCCTGAGGTCAGACCACTCCTATCCTGAAGCACAGCTGGACCTTAGCTACATGGGGAAATGGGGCCCTGCATCAGAAGTGACACCGTGGGTCCCCTGTCCTGACGCTAGGAACCCTAGGAGCTACAGAGCTAGGAATCCTAGGAGCTAGGAGAGGTGGAACCAGTGCTGACACAAATTACTTGGACCATATACCACGAAGACCTGGGAAACCAGCGGTGGGATTGTACAGCAGGAGGCAAGCACTACAGGTGTATCAGACGAAGGGCGGCCAGATCCACAAGGCTCTGTGTACATCCCTAGGGGAAACCCTGACTTTTCTGTTCACTTCCTGGTCACTAGTGGGCTTCCTAGGACAAGGCTGTTTCTGGGAGGCACCCTGTCCCATCTTCTTACCTCCAGGGTCAGAGTAGGGTTGTCCAGGATGACATCGCGCTCCACCAGCACCCTCAGCCTCATCGGTCACTTTGCATATGGCTGTGGTGCGGATCATGTTGTCTGCCTTCAGGTATCTATCGTACATAGAGTATGGAATCTTCACAGGATGCTGTATTTCTGAAAGGAGAAGCAGGGAGTGGGTGGACGGGTGTAAAGATGAGCTCTGTCGGTAGCCTATGGCTTTCAAAGCCTTCAGTAGTCAGCTCGTGTGTGTGTGTGTGTGTGTGTGTGTGTGTGTGTGTGTGTGTGTGTGTGTGTATGCATGCGTATGTGTGGTTTTTGGTTTGGATTTTTTAGCAGGTGTGTGTGTGTGTATGTGTGGTTTTTTGTTTTGATTTTTAGCAGGGGTGTGTGTGTGGTTTTTTAGCAAGGGTGTGTGTATGTGTGTATGTGAGTTTTGGTTTGGATTTTTAGCAGGTGTGTGTGTGTGTGTGTGTGTGTGTGTAGTTTTTTAGCAGGGGTGTGTGTGTATATGTTTGTGTGGTTTTTGGTTTGGATTTTTAGCAGGTGTGTTTGTGTGTGTGTGGTTTTTTAGCAGGTGTGTGTGTGTATGTGTGTGTGTGGTTTTTGGTTTGGATTTTTAGCAGGTGTGTTTGTGTGTGTGGTTTTTTAGCAAGGGTGTGTGTATATGTGTATGTGTGGTTTTTGGTTTGGAATTTTAGCAGGGGTGTGTGTGTGTGTGTGTGTGTGTGTGTGTGTGTGTGTGTGTGTGTGTGTGTTTGGGGTGTGTGTGCAGAACAGGGATGGAGGAAGTGCCAGGAGGGTGCAGAATAGGGACCGAGGAGGTGCCAGGATGCAAGCCAGCAAGAGGACTCCAAAAATAAGGACCTGATGGTCTGAGGCGCAGCTGCCCCTCCCAAGCCTGGGAAATGTCAGAGAATGAATGTCCTTCTAAGGGACAGGGGAAGAAGGATGCTAAGCTATTGCCTAATGGCAGCAACAATAAGACTGACAACACAGTAATGACTAGGAAGGGAGGCAGAAGCATTGGCCAAATCGATGCTTCAATTCTCCCAGTCATCTAATAAGCTGTGATTCTAGTGTGACAGTGTCCTCACCTTGCTTCCTCCCTCTGCACTCTCCTGCTTCAAAGCTGTCCACACGCTAGGAAGGCAAAGCTTTAAAGAGCACATGTTCTCTAAACCATGGCACTTAGCTGGGCGTGGTGGCGCACGCCTTTCATCCCAGCACTCGGGAGGCAGAGGCAGGTGGATCGCTGTGAGTTCGAGGCCAGCCTGATCTACAAAGTGAGTCTAGGATGGCCAAGGCTACACAGAGAAACCCTGTCTTGAAAAACCAAAACAGACAAACAAACAAACAAACAAAAAACAAAAAACATGACACTCCTCTTGTGCTCTACAACAAAAGCCTCCCATGGTCTCGTTTTGCTGTTTTAGGGGTCAAGTTCAGATCTCGACTTGGAGTCTACCCAGCCCCACTGTATAAAAGCCACCTCTTCTTTAAAAAAAAAAAAAAGCTACACTTTCTTGTCATTCTATATATAAACCAGGCACATTTCCACCACACTTCGACTTGTGGATTTTTCTTCAGTGGAACTTCCTCCTCTGACTTCTCTCTGGGCTTCAAAGACTCTCTCTCTGCGGTGCTGGGGACAGGATCCAGGACTTCGTGCATGCTAAGCACACGTTCTATCACTGAGATACATGTTGACTCCACAAAAGCCTCCCAACACTGTGGACTGATGTGATTCCTCCCTCTCCAGCTGGTCTTGGGCACTGCTCTCCTTCCTACAGTTGTGCTGAGTAGCCTCAGGGGTAAGAGAACTAGGAGGAAGTTCCTCCTGCTTTTGCTACTGAGAGGATGGGCTGGAGCTGTCCCTAGCAAGGAGAAGGGAAGGCATCCTTGAAATAGTTGATCCAACCTTCTCAGTGGTTTGACTCTGAGGCTCAGAGAGGGAAGGAAACCCACCCAAGCTCATCCAGAAGTCCCTGAGCATCAGGGTTCCAGGACCCCTTCATCCACCTCCTCTCTGCTTTCCATCCACCCTGCTGTTTATTACAGAGGATTAAGTTGTTTGTTTCCTCTTCGTGTGGAATATTTTTGGCCTGCAGAAATAGGTTGTCCTGGGCTAGAGATGCGCCTTTGGTAGAGTTCTTGCCTAGCATTCAGGAGACATTGAGTTCTATCCCCAAGTCTCCTCCCATTAAAAAAGTCTCTCTCTCTCTCTCTCTCTCTCTAAGTGTCAGAGGTAAATAGTAGTGACCGTTGCTCCTGATCCTGAAATTTCTGATGGAAGACAAGCTGTGAAGGGATGCTGCCTTTCAGGAGAGGTAACGCAGATCAATTTCTCTTGGAATTCTTTCAGGACAGGCCGTATAATTAATCAGTTTCTATTAATTCTTGATGTGAGGCAAATGGCCACCCCACCCTTGTTAATCTGCTTTGTCAGCCTAAACTTTTCATAACAGCTCAAGGATTTTGCCAATGTGGGCACACCTATATTCTAATCCCGCAAAACCAACCTCCTCTGCTCCACCCTGTTCCCTCCCCATCTGGCCTGCCCTGGAGCAACAAGTCACCAAACCTCCCAAGTGCTTAGATCTCCAAGAAAACCTGTCACTGTCATCAAGAGTCATGGAAACGATGGGTGACACGGGGCAAGGATTTAAGTCCCCCCCCATCTATCGCAGACTATCCAAGGCCAAACCTACAACAGGACTTGGGGGGATGAGAGCAGGGTAGTAGCAACAAAACCTAGCAAACAGGAGATGACATTGGGTTTAACAACAGGAAACCAAGGACCAACACCTCATCACCGGCTCTTAATCACTATGCCACAAGCAAGCCTTGTGTCTGCCCCTGTAACATGAGCTTTGAAATCCACCCCTTTTAGGTCAGGTGAGGTTACATTCACTCTGAAAGTCTTTCAGGGTAGCACAAACTCATATAGGACCTAAGGCTGTGGCTATGAACTGCCAAACCCTCCCTTCTCCCTTTTGCTAGGGTGTAATAAATATGTAGTTGGCATCACAGTGACTGGCTTTGCTCATAGGACAGCAGCTTCTAAAGAGTCAGAACTAAGGCTTCCCGATGGAGGCCATTCATAGCCATAGTCCCATAGTCAGCTGACTCAGCGAAGGCCCAGCAGGAGGCCTTCGGTGGTCATCTCCTTAAACGTACTGAGTCTCACCAACCAGAGGAGAAGTTACCTTCTTCAGGATCCAAGGATATTGTGACGGAGTCCTTCCATACTTCATGGACGAGGGTGCCATTGTAGACGATGGTCCAGGCTGTCATGTTCGCTGTCACTGTCTTCCTATCATTAGTCAGGTTTTTAAGGATCAGGGCCAGACTGACTTCTTTGCCGACTGCCAGTACACCAGTGACCTTGAACCTCCCAGAAATGCTGGGTGCCCCTTCTTCCCCTGCCAAATTCCTTGTGGACGTTGGGCTGAAAGATGCAGTAGGCTTGAGTTTGCTCAAAGCCTTTGCATGCACCCGCCTTTCCTCACTGGAACCTGTGTGTCGGCGAGAGAAACAAAAAGAAAACAAGGGTTCCTCAGGGATGTGGTTGTGACTCAGACGATGGACAGTATGAGCTGCCTGAATGATCTAGAACTAACATTGACACCACTTCTATGTGCTCAAGTTGCTCCCAGCAAGTGTCTGATCTTGTCAGGTCCCCATTAACCCTTCTTAGAATAAGGCTTCCAGACCAGCTGGTGTCTGGTCCTTTCCCAAGCAAGAGAACACTGTCAGGAAGCTACAGGGAAAGCTGTCTCAGTTTCTGCAAACATTATTATGGGGCTTCATCATTTCCTTGGTTTCAATTAGATTTCTTTCATTTTCTAACTCTCCTTCCTTTCCTCTTTTCCTTCCTTCCTCTCATCCTCTCTCCCTCCCTCACTTCTTTCATCTCTTTCTAACTTCTTTTCTCCTTCTTTGGATGAGAGGTCTTTTGTGAGACTTGAAGAACAGGCTGATCGTTGAGAAACAAATGGCAAAACTAAACCGAGAGGAGTTAGAGTAAATCCTTAAGTGAAACCAAAGTTAGGAGAAAGACCCTCCAACCCCTTCTCATGTGTCTAAAGGTACTTCAAGAGTCAGAAAGTGACACAGAATTTGTCTGTGCAAGTCAACAAGAACTTCCCATGGCTGATAAAACTGGTTTGAATTGCTGAGAAATTTGGAGTCTCAAAACAGCAAAGGCTAATAATATAAGAGGCTGCATTTGGTGACACCCGAAAGGCTGTGGCACATTAAGAACACAGCAAACAGCTCCAAGCCCAGGCTGACTAAGCAGTTCACCTCTTGCTCCCTGCCCTGACCTGAAGACACAGGTACCATACAGCAGAAGATCCTGGACTCTCAAGAACATAGAAGAGTGACCATGTTGGCACTTGTGGCCCCTAGGCGTTCCCCAACCAACTGGTGACAACCTCAAGGTAAACCAGAAGACTTAAGATAAGTACTCTACAAGTTAGTGAGTCCTTTCCATGAATTATGTAAATTTCCTGGCAAGGACTTCAGAGGCTCGCCCATCTAAGAGAAACTACTGGTTTGGATGACTCTGGGATTTGGATGAAGAAAGGGAGGGACCCGTCTCCAGGGATCCAGATGGAGCCTGGGCTAAGGGCCCTCTCCTGTACCCACCCTGCTGCAAGAAGGTGGCCAGATTACCCGGCTTGAGAGCTCCTGGAGGGCCAGGTTCCACTGGATGCCCTTCCATTCTCGGGCTGAGCTGCCACTCCACACCCACGGCTGAAGGCTGTGCTGAGACTGAGCCCCTGTGCCTGAGTCCTTGAAGCAGGCATTTGCACAAGGAGGTTCCAGAGCCTATATAGGTCACCTGCCGAGCTTACTCAAGACTATGCTTCCTGCTGCTGTTTTTCTCACCACAGTACTGCTATTGTGTAAATGCTTAGCAACCCATTTTATGAGCTTTTCCTGCCTGGGGCCCTCTGAGACCAAGTGGAATCATCAGGCAAGAAGTTCTGGGTAACATCACACAGCTGCTCCTTCTTGCTGTCATGTATGAGCTGAGCTACTGGCAAGGAGTTCTGTAGGGAGCTTCCTACCAGGTCCCTCTCTCCATTGCTTAGCAGGCTGCTTGGATTCCACAGAAGCCGGACCAAAGTATGAGAGTAATAAGGAAAGCCGCAGGCTCCTACAGCCAAGTAAACAGTACCTCACTAAATAGTCTGTGGGAAGGCATTATTCCAGGGAGGGTGCAGCCATCCAAATGGCCAAAGATCACCACCCTAGTCCTTACTGTGTGCCAAGCACTGTACTTAGCACTTGGTGTGCATTTTTGTATTAAAATCCAAGCCAAGAGAGATACTGCTATTCTTGTTTTATAGGCAAGGGAAAAAGAAAATCAGACATCCTATGAAGGCTGTTATAAGTGTGGTAGGCAGGAAGGAGAGCCAGTCGCCTTCTGTCCTGGCTTATTTGTTTCCTGTTCCCTAGACTTGTCTTACACCACGGTGTTGAAAATACCAGTTTGGCACCTGCCTCTCCAGTGACATTCTTTGCTGTTTTATCTATAGGGCACCTGGGGTAGACATTTGGGGAAAGCCCGTGAAAGCTGTCAGAATAAAATACAGTCACTTGTGTCCATCATAAAAAAAAAATAAGTAAAGAGATAGATAACCGAAGCTGAGTTACAAGCGAAGAGTTTTTCTGCATAGATGCCTGATGGTAGCTTTGGCAAAAAGCCTGCCAGAAACGTGAGCCTCTACAGAGGTCACAAATGCAAGCCAGGACAGAAGAACCTCAAGGTCATCTGCCAGGTAGCTGTCCACTCAAGCCTGCACCAACACCACCTCAGTCATTAACCACTGTGGCCAAAAAAAAGTGCTGTCTCAAAACGTTTGATGTAGCATTCCTCATTTCTGCAGCTAAAACATTCTCTTTCCCTTTGAGTACAGTGATAGTTTACTATGGAATGTGTGTTCTCCTTCCAATGCTCTCCCATCCTCCAACAAGTGTGTTTCTGTTTTAGAGAATCTCAACAGTGTTTGTTGACTGAGGGTAACCCGCACCCATTGGTACCTAGAGTGGATGCCCCTGGCCTTGGAGTCAGACTCCGCCTCCTGGAGTCAGTTTTCTCCTGTGAACACTCGGTAACACCAACAGCCAACAGTTGTTAGATATTTGGTCTGATTTTAGGAGCACTATGGGCACATTTGAAGGGCTCTTTTCTTGCTCCCCATCTCCCAGAAATTGACTGTGAGAATCACTTGAGCACCGACCCAACTATTTCCAAGTATTTTAGAAAGAGTGAAGTATCAGAGAGCGCCCATGGCCTGCCAGAGCAACTGCTTAACCACTCTGGGCTATTTCTAAAGTTTAACTACACCTTCAGATGGAGAGCTGTGGTCATCGAGAACTGCTGTGCTGTGGGTTCTCAAAGCAACTTCTGAGTGACAAATCTAATAAGGAGAAGGCGGCTTCATAGCATGTGGCCTCTGAGATGACTGTAGAAGGACAGCAGTGACACAGATGATGGGGACTTCAGGGACCATGGCATTAGCCTCCTCATGTAGTCAGACCTCTGGACTTCTTAGGGCATGGGAGCTACGACTGTAGATGGCACAAGTCCACATCCCTGAGTTTCTTTGTCTATTTCTTTGTTGAGATGGCATATTCTGTCTATGATCTTGGAGAACAGCGGGATAGACTGATAGAGAAATGTGTCCCAAAGCCCTGGAGGACTATGCCTCTCCCTCTGATTTACAATCATAGTGACATCAGTGAAGTTGTACAATTGTCTGTGCTCTTAAGCTAATTCCCCCAGGTACTATAGCTGTCCTTGATGCTTCTGTCCCCACTGAAAACAACAGTTGAGCCTTTGATGGTAGAGAGACATCCTGCCATTTGTACAGAACTATCTGAGATGTAGGGTTGCCAGGTTAGGGCTTTTTATTTTTTTTCGTGTACTCTCGAAGCTGTCCTCCCATCACCAAGCGACACCATGTGACGTCACTCTCTCAGCACCAGTCCTACCTTCAGGGTACTTGTACTTGTCTGTGACATCCATGCGAGAGTAGCTGCCCACTGCCTTGGTGCTGATGTATTTGCCGATGGAGTGAGTGTCCAAAGAATTCTGCTTCTGGCTGCCAGTCCTAGTATCATGGATCCAAGTGATGCGATCAGCACTAACCTCAGCGAAGATGAAGACCATGTCAAAATTCCGGTCCACGTCACCCTCTCGGATTGCAATGACTGAAGCAGGACCACACTGGAACACACCTGATGGCCAAGATGCAGAGTCTGGATGTATACAAACCACAGCTAAGCCCATCCACTCTAGCCTGCCTAGGATCTGACTCTCTGAGTTCTCTACTTTTACTGTGGGCAAACTTCAGCCCTGACCCATCAGTCTGGCATACAGAAGCTACCCATCACCATCACTTTGTAACAAGTCCCTGGTCCAGCTCCACCTAAGACTGGCTCAGTTGTATATCCTGTATGAGTCTCACCTGTGCTGGTCCATTGATGTCATCCTGGTCTTGCCCTGAAGTGCTGCCTCTCTACTCCTGAACTCACTCTAGCCCAGAGGTGTATCGACTTCCTATTTCTAGAAGTCTTTCCTGAACATTGAGTGTATGGAACCGCTTGCTCCTCTGAGTTCCTAACCCCAACCTTCACTTTTCCTCTCCAGTAGTCAACACAAATAGTTTATGTGGCTAGACAAAGATGGACACATATAGAAATATATACACACAATTTATATGTATATACATACAAACACATTATATGTTATATACATATATGTATGTGTGTTAGTCCACATTGTTTACAAAACAAAAAGATGCACACACAACATTTTATACATGGGGGAGAGTGACCTAGATTTTTTTTAAAAATCATAAATCGTGGACAGTAAATTTGACATCTTGCAAATATGAGACATTTAACAAATCAATAGTGTTATTAATTCTGATATTTTATTTTATTCTCCTTTCTATTCTGCTTTGGTTTTACTTCTTGACATGGTCACGGTTCATTCACTTGATTTTATAAGCACTTCTGAGTTGCACCGAAAAGTTTAAACAGTGGCCAAAGGTTCCCCTCCAGGCCCAAATTTGCAATACACCTTGTTTTTGTTAGAAAGGTCAGGTGTTACCAGGTAGGATAAGGACATCAGGGTGACAATGAGTGGATTTTTATTCTACATATGTCTTATAATTATCTGAGTTACTTCGATAGTTTCAATTATATACTATTATTATTATTATTATTATTATTATTATTATTATTATTACCATTACTACTACTACTACTGTTTGAAAGAAACACATCAAAAGGAAGGTAAGAGACAAGACAGGCTTCTTTAGCTATTAGAGCCAGAAGAAGAAAGACCCCCCCCGGAGAGCATGGGATCCTTTGATGGGAGAGTAGGAGGTAAAAGACAAAAGCAAGCTCACAGGCTCTGGAGAGGGTCAAGGCAGCCATTTAAAGGGAGCCTATCCTCTCCGAAGGCGACAGAAAGGAGCAGTAGCAGCAGCACCTGTTGCCTTGGGCCTGCCACCGATAGGAAAAATGGGACTGAATCCACAGGGCTTCTGTCCTGGGAGGGCCATGCTGCTGGTGGCAGTGGTAGGAAGCAGCTGTTGACAGGGGAGGCTATCTTCCTCCCCTAACCTCCCCTGCTCCCCCATCCCCCTCCCGCCCCATCACTTGACATATACCAGGGCTTCTCAGCAGTGACAACAGCTGGAGGGGCTTCAGAAGAAGCCAGCGTGTAAACAGCCGCGTGAACAACGTGAAATAAGGAGAACCCTGTGAAAAACACTCTTCATTCCACTGTGCCCTGTGCTAGGGAAGGCTTTGGGGGTACTTTCACCCGTAAACGACAGAGCAGAGCTCAGAGCAGCTCCTACCTTGGCTTCTCTCTTGGGGGGTGGCATCTAGCACCTGCCATCCATCATATTGGGAGCCTAGGTCAGGCCGCACGAACCAGCCTTCATTCCAGACATGGAAATTCCTGCAGAGAGAAGGCCACATAACAAGTGAGCGGCAATACCACACCTCCGGCCAAACAACACAGCTCCCTGATCCTCCCTGATCCTCCCGGAAGGTGCTCCCTGATTCTCCCCGAAGGTGCTCCCTGAGCAAGAGACTCTGTTAGTACTAGAGGCCATCATTTCCCTAAAATCTTCCTAGGGTGGTAACCTGAGGCTCAGAGACACAGGAAACAGAGCTTGGGACGACCAAGGAGAGTGGGGGCGCTGCTCTGAAAAGTAAGAATCAAGAGAAAGGAACCCAAATTCATGTATAAACTACTCACATGTCTGAGTGCCCTTGAACTATGAACCCTGAGACATATCAAGTAGCCCAGAAAAATGATGGAACCAAGCTGCTCCCACCGTGCTGAAGCAATTTGCAATCAGGGTCCCCTGTGGGTTTGCTAGTGCAGAGTAAGAGAACACAGCCACTTAGCATACCTGGGGTATAAGCCAAAGTAATTCAACACACACAGGACCAATTACATGAATTTAGCCTCAAGAGAAAAGACACTGGAGCTCTCAGACAAGGACTTGAAAGCAGTTCCTCTAACCAGAATCAATGATGTAAAGGAAAATATATCCACAGAGACCAAAAAGAAAGGAACTTCTGGCAGATAAATAGAGATATTCCAGAAGGATCGAGTGGAACATTTTACCTTCAACCTCCCTGATATCTGAAATTGAATAATATAATTGATGAGCTTATTAGGAGAATAGCTACAGGAGAGGGAGGATGAGCATGGGGAGAGATCTGCAGGTCACTTGAATTATCTGGTCTGGAGATGAGGAAAAAGCAATAGAGCAGAAAACCAGACACAACAGATATGCCAGACAGAGTCATATACCACATTATGGCTATAAAAGACTTGCAAATTAATAAAAGCAAAATAAAAGAAAAAAAAACATGCCAATGAAGAGCGATGAGCAGCCTTCATAAGCAGGATAAAGGATGACTGAACGTATGACACTAGTTTTAGCCTTGATGCTATTAAAAGAAGATTACAATGGCAAAGAGTAACCATGGCAGCTATGCAGATTCTGCCTCCTGGACCAGCAGAGATTAAACTCTAGCTGGGGCCTTGTTCGCTTTCAGGCAAGAAAGCAAGTGTTACCGCACACTTCAGGTAAGGATTTAAATTAGTATGGCCTTTGCAAAGGGCAATTTGGCAATGAGTATAAAAATCTCTAACAATGTGCATACTCACTAAGCCAGTATTTCCACCATGAGGGAGTTCTCCAGTGTAAAAAAAAAACCTCGTGAACACGCACAGTTGTTCAGGCTGAGGTGCTCACCCCAGCATGGCTCGTGAGAGCAAGAATGTTGGAAGAAAAAGTCGCCAGTAAAGGAATAACCAGATAAATTGTTACACAGCCAGAAATGAAATATCACACAGCTGTAAAATAAATAATGAGCAAAGTACAAAGTAGGAGCATCAAACGAATGCCATGTGTGCGCTGCACAGCTAACATCCTGGATGCCAAAACAGGAGACTGTGAACTCCAGGCCAGACTGGGTTGGTTACATAGTGACACACAAGCTCAAAAAACAAAACAAACCCCACAAAATATACAAGCAAACAAACAAACAAACCAAATCAACTGGTTTTCTAAAATAAAATGAAAACAGAAAATTAATAACAAGATCAAGCTAGAAAACTGCTTGATGCCTCAGTAGGTGAAGGTATTTGCCACACAACCCTGTAGACCCCAGAGTCAGATCTCTGGAGTAGGGTAAAGGTAGAAGGGCAGAGTCAGAGTCAGAGCCACAAAGTATTCCATTGACCTACACCCGTGCTCACCGCCTCTCAGCCCTCCCAAAACATACACAGAGCAATAATAAAATTACAGAAATTGTAGAGGAGTTAAGGGAAAGAAATGGATATTTTGAAGATTGTGTGTACTGTAAAAATGGCAATAGCCAAAACAGTGTGAACATAGAAAGTTAAGTATTCTAACTGCTGTCAGTATATTTTCTCTTTTTCTGTGTGGTGGTAGGGATCGAACCCAGGACCATCTGTATGTTCGGCAAGCACTCTACCGTTGATATATAGCCTTTAATCCTTGACTCTCTAGAATGGAAATGATTAGTCATCCTTCTTATGATTCATTAACTGTGGTGCCGTCTTACACTGAGCAAATTTGAATTCAAGTGTGTGACAGAGAGAGAGAAAGAGGAAATAAATATAGTATTAGCAGGGAATGTGATAGCAGTGTAAAGATAAGATTGATCACATTACACTTAAATAATTTCACTTTGGAAGGATGTCTAATGACAAGGAGAGTGTGTTTATAATATACTATTTACTCAAAAACATATGATTGACTGGGGATGTCACTCGGCGGTAGAGTGTTTTCCTGCCATGGGGATGTGACTCAACAGTAGAGTGTTTTCCTGCCGTGGGCAGGATCCTGGGCTCTGGGCTGGTGGGATGGCTCGGTGGATAAAGGGTGCTTGCTAGGTTATATCCCTGGAAGCCGCACCACTAAAAGAGAGATCCGACTTCCACAGGTTGTTCTTCAGCTTCTAAGTGTTCATTGTGGCACACATATGGTCCCCCCCCCCAATTAAACACACACACACGTACATCTCACACACACACACATCACACACACATGCACACATCACAGTTTAAGCAAATAATAAATATAAAAAAAATTAAAGATTCTAGTCTCAGTCCCCATACAAAAAACAAACAGACCAATCCTATGGCTGAAAGCACGAAGGGGCTGGCTTCCAAATATGAGAAGTAATAGGGTGCACCTGTCTATTACATGTTCCAGCTAGTTCTCGAGCTTTGCAAAATGTATTAATTCTGTAATCAATAAGAACACTCCAAAGAATGCGTAGGAAACTGTCAAACACTAAAGCGTGTGAACAATATGGTCATAATTGAGTTTCACTTCTCTTATGTATTGAAAACTCCTGTAACTAGGGGGAGAAAAAAAGGCTCTGGAAAAGACAGACTTCCCACCTCAGAATGACTTCAGTGTTTATTAATAGCCACAGAGGCCTGCTCCTCCCAGCTCCCCACCTACGCTAGCTGTAACGCAAACCTGGATGTTTACCAGCCACTACTCTAGAGGTTTTCTGGAGCTCTGTCACTTTTGAGTTCTTAGGGTGAGAAGACCGAGCCTAGAAGGTGGTCTCAAAGCCCTGTTCCTTCTGCGGGTAAACTCCAAACACAGCCTCACGCACTATCTGACCAGGACAGCTTTCCACATCTGGGGAGTGTGCTGAGGAGATCTCTCCGCTACCCCTGAGCCTTGTACCTCACCCAGTGGTTCCATTTTCACTCCCCAGCCACTGATCTTTGTATGCACTCAAAAACCACTAAGTTCCCACAAAGTACCCTGCTCCTGAAGAAAGCAAAGGCTCTGGATAGCCAAGAAAGCTTCTCTCTCCGAGGCCAAACCCAGCCTCAGTGAAGCGGCCTGAGGAAAAGGTGTGCTCCATTAGGGGCTATGAGTATGATTAAAAGCAAGCCCTGGAAGAAATTGCAGCCGTTTCCTAACCCGGCCCTTCAATTATAAGGTGGGAAATTAAGAGAGAAAAAAAAAAAAAAAAAAAAACCCCAGACAATAAAAACAACAACAACAAAAAAGTAATTTAAGCAACTTGCAGTCAGTGAGAGTGTCTGTCCCTAGCAGTTCATCTTCAGACAAGCTACAGGTCACAAGGGGCTGGTTCCAGGATCCCCCTCAGGAAACCAAACTGCAGTGTTCAAAAGGATTTGAGTACTATACGTAAGGGTACATAAAGAGACATAATGTTTGGCATAATCTCCATATATTGTCATATTCTTTACATCATCTCTAGGTGGCTTAGAATGCCTAGTGCAATGTAAATGCGACTATGGTTGCATGGTATCATTTGTCATATATGAATGCATAATGAAAAGCAAAGGTCTGTCACGTTCAGACAGACAAAAATCATAGTAGGCGTAACTACGTTTCCGGGTCATAGTCGGTTGAGTCTATGAATGTGGAACCCATCCAGAGGGCTTGGCTGTAATTCCCCTCTCTTCTGTAAGATGACCAGGACCCTCCCTCAGACTGCTTCTAGTCCTAATGTTCTTTGTGTTAATAGAGACCTAGTATATTCCAACTGTAGCTTAGTTACAAATTCACAGTGTGACTCTGGGCAAGTCTTATTTTTTTTTTCTTTGTGGCACCCCTGAGCCATGTTTGGTTTTATCAAGCAGTGGCATTTACTGCTTTAAGTGAGCCGAGGAACTCAGCTTCTCCATCCGAGTGAGCTAGACAGCACCCACCCTGCCCAGACCCCATCTTCTACACCACACTGTCCTGCCAACCTCTTTTGGAAAATACAGATAGGAGCTGTCGGATTTCTCGGGCCTTCACCAGACATGATAGCGACAGCGTTCTCTGGCGCTCTGTAGTTCAATCTACTGCTAAACCGCATCTCTGCCTTTTAGTTAGACCTTTGGCCGGGGGGGTGGGGGGGATTATTCAATCTCTCTGTGCTTCAACCTCAGTCCCTCACCTGTACATTGGGCCTGAGAATAATAGAGTAACAATACCTATGTCCTGACTTGTGAAATGTGACTGTCAGCATGGAGAACAGTAGGTGACATGCAGACATGGGTCAGCTGCTTGAACCGTCGCTAAGGATGTCCCAGTGCCTAACGCAAATCCATCCTCGCCTTCTGCAAAGGCAGGCTCGTGTAGACAGCAGCTTACATGCAAAGTTCCCAATATTTATGACACAAAGATTTAGACCCAAGACTTTTCTGCCTAAAATCAAGCCGTGCTTACTATAAAATGTTAGTAGCTCTGCTCTCCTTGGGTATACATAACGTGTGGTCTCTGGAGGGTGCAGCTAGGGTCTGAGGGTCTGAGGAGAAGAATGCGCTTGAGGCTCATAAGAGCCGGAGAGAGGCTTGAATGGTTATCGAGTCCTAGACCAACTTTTATGCCTCAGTGGTAGAGAAAATTGGGAGCAGAAGGACATGGCGGCTTGCACAGGTCCACAGCAGGTGGGAAACAAGGCTCGGGACTTCTGGCCTGCCACCATCTGGGCCTGGTTCTCCACACACAGCTGCCAGGGAGTACGCTTCGGGGTGGTTATCACTCTCATTGCTGTCTGAGAAGGGATCCATCAAAGGAGTTAGCAGAGTGAGGGTGACAGGCCCCACAGGAACAGTCTGCCTTGCTTAAGAAAATAAGCTGGGCCTGGTGGTGGACACCTGTAACCCCAGCACTCGCCAGCTGAAGTGGCAAGATCTTGAGATTGAGATTATCCTGGGCCAGAGAGTGATTCTCTGTTGGGAAAAAAAAAAAAAGGAAATACAGCAAAAAATAGCAAAATAGCACTAAGAAGACAAAGTAACCCCTCCTGAGAAAGGTGGGGGGGAGGGAGAGAGAGAGAGAGAAAAACCTTAAGTCATATGGGTTGCTTGAACTAAGATAAATTTGTATTTTTGGTTGGGAAATCAGTAGCTTCAATTTTTAACTTCTCAACTGGGGCCAGGCCTAGTAGACGCTAGAGTGGTCTCCTGGCCTTTCTGACCCCATTTCCCACCAGCATCAGACCCTTCCAAGGGCTGCACTGCGAGGTCTATGACTTAGCACCAGCACTGCTACTGTGAACTATGCCCATGTCACGTTCCTTCTAACTCCAGTGTGAAGCCGAGTTCCAGGGGAAGGTGGAGAGCGCCTCGAGTTTGGTGCTCCGCACCCAGGGAAATGGTCCCTTGCTTACCACACACTGTCGCTGCCTTTCTCCAGGGGATTTCCCATGGCGTCATAGTACACATCTACGCTGAGGTTTCGGTCTGTGTCGTGAGCTGAGTTGAAGTTGGTGATCACCCGAGAGGGAACCCCAAGGCAACGCAGCGCTACGAACCAAAGCGAGTATGAGGATGCGGGATGTGGTAGACGTTGGCGTGCCCCGTCACTGCCCACTGGCCCGTACAAGGCACACCGCACCCAAGTTACCTGTGTTGAGGGTACCAGCAAAGACCCAGCACTGGCCATATTGGACTGGCCTGAAGCCAGATTTTTTCCAGTTCTTGAGGATCTCCACGCTGCCATTCCACGTCCTTGGGTCCACGCCACCTGAATAATTGCCGCTCCAGTTCCCAGAAATGACACCGCTGTCGTCATTGGCGTTGATCTGTGCAGAGACAACCCCACCCCCCCCCCACGTCAAGTGAATCAATACCATGGCCCGCTTACAGCAGTGACATAGAATTCAGAGCACGGTATGGGACATGAGGAAGCCATGGAGCCTCGAGTGCACTTTTCTATAATGAAAACTATAACAAGTCACTTTGGAGGAAATGGGGGGGGGCGGTTTATGAGGTTCGAGGGACTTTGTTTCATGGGCCTATGTCTGATTGCTCTTGAATGACATCAATTCTGTACTGCAGGATGACACCCGAGTAGGAGACACCACCGTTCGTCAGTAGCAAGACAGGGCCCAGAAGTCCTGCTTGCAGAAGACAATGGTCGGGTGGGTGGGTGGTGGTGTCTGTGGTTTGAAACTATGTTGTCTCTGTGTGTGTGTGTGTGTGTGTCTGTGTGTGTACCTGTCCTCCAAAAATTAAAACTTTAACATATAATATCTCAGAAAAAATAAAAATGGAATATTGCCATTTCTTCCTCCTTCATCCATTTATCCATGTGTTCGTTCATTCATTCATTCATTCATTCATTCATTCATTCATTCATTCCCCTTAAGTACAGCTCTAGTACAAGGAACACAAATGCGATACAGCATTGGCAGAATACTGGGTGAGAACTCACGAGACCTGAGTTCTACTTTTCCGTTTCCTTCTGAGACAAACATGAAGTGCCTATTGATGAAATGATATCAAAGGTGGCAGTGCTGGAGTTTATCAAGTCGTCTGTGGAGAAGGGGTCAGAGATGAAGTGTGACCAGCCTTCAGTAAAGCGTTATTGGAGCTGACGGCAGATCCCTGAGGACTTGGAAATTTCTCTCTACTTTTGTAGAGGCCAAGATTCCCCCCATAATAAAAGTTATAGAAGGAGACCTGGGGATTTAGCTCAATAGTAGGGGACTCACCTGGCATGTGGGCAGCTGGGCTCTATCCCCAGCACCGGGAAGACTCACATTTGCCTTGATACACCCCCAGGTGAGAGAGGAGCTCATAAGCCCTTCCTGTCACCTGTCTCCTTGGTGATTTGGGGGAGTCAGTTTGTCCCACTGACCCTTACACCTTCACCTTTCAATACAGGGGCAGTGAAAAGTAGATCCATCAAAGGGATGCCTCCGTTTGTCCAGCTCCCACAGCCTGTTAAGCCCTGCTCTGTATCCCCGCTGTACAGTGGGAGGCTAGACTGGGCCCTCACAGACTCCTCGGCTGCTCAGATCTGCTCCTTCTCTTTGGAGCACATGTAATTGTGCCATGGCTTATGAAAGTGGACAGCAGACGATCCCAGCCCAGAGGTGAGCTCTCTATCACTTCTAGTGGTACCATGCAAGCTAGGGTGTCCTTGGATGTGGAAGATGGGCAGCTTGCTAGCAAGCTCTGGGGTCAGGGGTGCTCGGGGTAAGGTCACTGTTGGCTGCAAGCCGAGTACTTCAAAGCTCTGCATAAGCCATAATTAGCTCCTGGCCTGGCCCAGCCCAACAGGAGGGTCTGGAGAAAGCCTCAGGGAGGCAGGTCTGAGGAAGTCAGCTCTGAGATAGAGAGTGGGTTGGCCCCAGGCTGAGAGTGAGTCAGCAGCTGCCAGAGCCAGCTGGCTTCAAGGCTGGACTCACCTACTCCATTTGCTGGCAGGAAGCTTGGCTTCTTAAGTGGCCCTGAACTCTAGTTTTACTTGAGCCCCTGCCTCCAATGGCTACCCCTTCTCCAAGTGACTTGCTTCTCCAAGGTTCAGCCCAGTCCCCCTTTGCTCAGGTCTCTGTCCTGGCTACGCTAGGCCTGGTGGGTCTGAAGGTCCTGAGTGTCTCTGGGTCCACCTCACTTCTTTCCCGTGAGGCCCCGTTCCAGATCCTGTTCTTGAGCGAAGCCCTCCCTAATTAAGGCAAAGCATCAGCATGCCGCCCAAAGCTTGTTCAGATTTCTAACGAGGAAACTGGGCAGCCTGGGAATAGTCCAAGATAATAAGCCATGGCCCAACATAAAAAGACGCTGAGATATTTCTGGATGATTATTTAGTTCAGGAGGGCTATAGTGAAAGAACTCACTTTGACTTTTAGCCTTTGTTTGTTTGTTTGTTTTGGAGACAGGGTCCCCCTGTGAAGCCTAGAGTGACTAGGAGCTCATGAACCTCTGGTCTCCTCAGGTTCTCAAGTGCCACCACATCAAGTGGCCTTTAAATTTTTAAGCAGGTAAAGCCTTTCTGATGGAGATATTCTATACATATTGAGTGCAGAGCCATGGATTCCTCCAGGATTGGTGTGTGTCTGTGTGTGTGTCTGTGTGTATGTATGTATGTGTGTATTATTTGTGTGTTTGTGTGTGTGTGTGTGTATATATATGTATGTGTGTATTTTTATGTATGTGTGTGTTGTGTGTGCATGTGTGTGTGTGCTGTGATAGGATAGGTTTCACATGTATAGGTCCATGGAACTGAAAAGAGGCCCTGACAGAAAGCTCAAGGCTTTGTTTGACTCACTGTGTCACTGTGAACCAGTCACATTACCTCCTTGAGCCTCTCTCTCTGTCTAGAAAATGAATGAGGCAATCTTCTCTCCTCCTGTCATGACACTTGAGCATTCCATGCTGCCAAGGAGGCCCACAGTTCCTAGAAGGCCTCATGATGTAGCAGAGGCCTAATTTTTCATCCATCCTCCCATCACATCCCCGGTGAACACCTAATATGTTCTCGTGTCATCTAAGACAGGCCTTGCCATGAGCTTCAAACAAGCTTTGAAACCAGCCATGCCTGAGTCTGCTTGTGCTTTCGCTGCTCAGTCGCTGTGCATGTTAGGCAAGCCCTTTCATTTACAGGAGTTCCATGTCCTCTACTGACAAGATGGCAAGGCCATGGCTACCAGACACATTTGACAAGGCTCACATGAGACTCGGAGTGCATGCGTGGGCCCGAGAAGCAGTCACACGGCACATGGTAATTTGTAGAGGAATTTTAATTCATAACATGGCTGCTCTGGCAAGAGATCACATCCAAATACCTTCTCGGTCTGTGTGATCTAACTGGAATACAGACACACCTTTAATCCCAGGAGACAGGGCAAACAGATCTCTGAGTTCAAGGCCAGCCAAGGTAGAACAAGTTTCAGGTAAAGAAAAGCTTAGGTCCAGGTGTAGTGGCACACGCCTTTAATCCCAGCACTAAGGAGATAGAGGCATGCAGGTATCTGAGTTCTAGTCAGTTCTGTTTGAGAAGCAGCTGGGTTGAGTCAGTGGAGCTGAGTTTGTGACAGTTCAGTTCGTGGAATTCAGAGGCAGTTTTTACCAGGAGAGTTTTACAGAGGTTGAAGAGAGAACCAGCTGGACACAGGTGAAGACAGAAGAAGCCAGAGAAGGAGAAGTAGCCAGAAGATTAGAACTGATTACTAGAACTAGTTTGAGACCAAGCAGAGCATTTCAGTCAGAACCCAGATAGAGTCAGTCAGCTTGGAGAGGAGTTTGAGCCAGAACAGCTGAGTTTAACCAGCCAGCCAGAGTTCAGAAAGAACTAGAAAGGGTGAGCTTAATCAGCTGTCTCAGAGGCTGAAAACATTCTAGGCCTAGATTAGATTGTGCGGAGACTAGCAGTTTCCAAGCCGAGGCCTAGATTAGCAGACGGAGGCAGTAAGCCTTGGAGATGACACTTTCTTCAGAGAATGAAGTGCTTCCTTAAAGTTCCTTTACCAGTAAGTGGTGCTTGCCATCGCGCTCCATTACTTACCATGGCACTGAGCACCCGGCAAACGTATTTGGGGTCATTTCTGCGGGCCACGTCAGTAACAGGGTCTCGACGGAAATTCAGACTCCTATCCAAAATGGAGAGGCAGATGTTCAGGATGTCGTCTTCAAACTGTTAATAGTGGGACCACGTGTTAAGAGGAAAGACATGAGGCATTTTGTTGGTTAATTAAAGAAAGCACAAAGGCAAGGACCTCAGGACCTGCCCAAGGCCTTTCACTCTGTGGCCTTCAGAGCTAAGGGCCATTGAGGGGCAACCACTGCGACAGGCCTTTATCCACCCATGCCGCTAATGTGAACAGGAAAGTCAGTGCGGCCCACTCCCAGCTTGCTGTGGAACAAGTCGGCCTTTCTGGCCTTGGTTTCTCAACCTGCTTAACGACTGATCAAGCCAAACTCATCTCGAAGTTCCTTTGTGCCTCTGACTTCATCCTGAATATGTCATTTGGATCCCTGGAGAACTAGGTGTAAAAATAAAACAGTGTGGCTGAACACACATCTAAAGCTTTTTTTTTTTTTTTTTTTTTTTACAAAATAAGACACACAAGAGTGGTCCCACATGCTAGCTCTTCTTGCCATACGTCTTTGTGTTTCTTTCTCTTTCTTCCTGGAATGTTCTTCCAGCCTTCCTTCCCTCTCCTCCTCAGGCTCAAAAGCTCCTTCACAAACCACCCCACCAAAAATAGCCCCGCTCCCACCCTTGGGTGTGTTATATGCTCACCGTTTTCTTCCTTTTAATGAAGTCAACACATAGACTCAGCTTAGAAACTTGCTGTGGCTAGCTACGTAGTGGACCCTGGAATGGGCAAGCATGCCTCTGCCCACACACTTCTGGGTGTGTAGGTGCCCCGGCTACCCAGGGTACTTCATTCTAATACCTTTACTTATCACCTGGAAAATGGAAAGTAAAAAAGGCATTCCTAAGCATTCTCTAAGCTCAGAAAACCTGAGAACTCTCTGGATTCAGATGGTAATACAAAATAAAGGCTATTGCTTTGAAAGGCCAACTATATACCATGGTAGAGCTTTGTCACATACCAATGGAGCTTTTTGTGTGAGATGGATGGCAGAAGCTACACTATTGTCCTGAAGATTGTTCCTATTTTTTTTTTTTTTTTTTTGGCTAGGCCTTTTTATTATTTGTGTGTCATGGCATCAGAAATATTTCACTCCATCAGTTCATCAATGAGTCCATCTTGCCTACTAGCTTGCGACTCCTTTGAAGCAGGGAATATGTGTCTGAATCACTAGTGCTCAGCTTAGCGCCTGGGACAGACTAGACACGTGTTCCGAATGAGTGACTAGATAGAAGGGCAGGAAAAACAGGCGGGTCTGCTGTAAGCCCTGAGCACCTTGTATATTTTCTTATGGTCCTTTTACCTGTCCAAAATTCCAGCCAACCATGCCAATTCGATTTGTGCTGCCCACGTAGATGATGCCAGAATCTTCCTCAACATACTCTCGTCTTTCAGCGTGGTTACTCATAAAGACATCATCCGCTGTTACACACACACACACACACACACAGAGAAAGAGAGAGAGAGAGAGAGAGAGAGAGAGAGAGAGAGAGAGAGAGAGAGAGAGAGAGAGAGAGAGAGGGAGGGAGAGAGAGAGGGAGAGGGAGAGGGAGAGGTGGGGGGAGAGAACACAAAAAAACCAGATATCTTAGTGAACCAATGAAATCACTTCTCCTTCCGCTTCTGAGGACTGGTATAGGGGTTAAAACAAGAGTCACTTTGGGCCCATCCCCCAATCTCTACTGAAGAATGAAGTCTTGGAATATGACACTTCCAGCTCGCACTGTGGGAACTCAGGTAGAAAGAGAAGCTAAGCTAGCCTACAACTCTCAAAAGGGGACCCAAGGGTGAGCTATTTGCTCCTTCAGACAGAAGGATACTGCCACACTGTAGAATTTTACTGTAGTCATGGCTTCTTAGAATCCATCGTGCTATGCGTACATAAAAGCTCACACAATCCCTGTGGGAGCCCCAGAAAAATAACAACATGATGTACACTTAGCTGGGAGCATTTGAGGAAGAGGAGAAGAGATAGTGTGACTGCTTAGAACCACACAGCTGGGTAAGTGCAGACCTTCTAACTAGTAGCATTTCTGCTCCCTTAACAGCCCACAAACTTTCTCCAATCAGCTCTAAGGCCACGAAGAGTGCACTTAACCATCTCTCTTTTCCATGCCCATGGCTTCTGTCAGGGCCCCCGTGGGAGTGTGGTGGTTAGAGACCTACCTTGCAGCCATGGGTTGAACAGCAGTATGAAGGTGCCGAGTCTCAGAGAGGAGACCCTGCCGTTGGAGGAGATCTCAAGGTGTAGGGTGTACCATCCGATTGGGGCATTGGCAGGACTGGCAATAGCAATGTTCAGACTATTCTCATTGTTGGCTTTGAGCTCTGCACTCCAGCCACTTGCGTTTCTCCCAGAGACTGAAAAAACAGCCTTTGTCCTGGCTGACTCTGAGGGTTGGGGACCTGTCAAAGAAATAGAAAGTGAAGGACCCAAAAGGGTGCCAGTAGGGCTTAGGAGAAACCAGGCCTTGATGCTACTGCCAGTTTCTCTAGGTCAGTGGTTCTCAATCTGTGGGTCACAGGTCAACAAAGAAAACACAGAGATTTACACTATGATTCCTAACAGTAGCAAAATTAACAGTTATGAAGTAGCAATGATATGATTTTTATGGCTAGGGGGCAGGGAGGGGAGCGGGTCACCATGACATGAGGAACTGTATCAAGGAGTTGAAGAAGCATTAGGACAGTTGAGAACCACTGCTCTGTGTCTTCCTCCAGAACAGCTCTTCATCATAGTGTTTGAAGAAACTTAGGGAACATGCAGACCACATCCTTCCTGGTTCGAAGAGCACAAGTCTTATGTTCCCAAAGTCACCCTGAATCAACAACATAGCCCAAAGGCCCAACAGGCAACTCAGCACACATGTGTGGAGGGGACAGAGTAGGTACCTGTGGAAACGATGAAGTTCAGATCGTCTCCAGACCCAAGGCTTCGGTTGCCAAACAATACCATCTCCCAGGGGAATCCTCTCCGCACAATGAGGTCCTGGCTGGAGAACTTCTCGGTGTGATGGGCTCTCCGATTCGCAGACATCTGCCAGTTGACATTTTGGATCTCTAAAGCTGTGAGACAGAAAGTAGACACTTGAGGGGGAGGGGACAAGTGTGCAGCATGCCCGAAAGGCATCCAAGGGCAAGGAGGCAATGCAGAGCTGAACGTCCAGAAACATCACATTAAGACACACAAGCTTCGATTCTGCATAGCAGAGCACTCACCACTGGCTCCCACTCAGCCTTTCTGTACTCAAATACGCCAGTTCGCATGACCCAAGATCACATCAATGCCCCACCTTCCAGACAGCTAAGCCACTCCTACACTATCCCCTCTGCTCAGAATCTCTCCAGCCACCTCGTAATTTGCCATTAGACCTTGAGGAGTAGGCTGAACACTCAGGGAATCATCACTCAACCAGCTAGAAGAACAGTGTAAAGAGGGACCAGGCAGACAGTTTGGTGGGTAAAGCACTTGCTGTGAAAGTGTGAGGGTCTAGGTTCGGATCCTAAGTACCTGCATAAATAGTTGGGTGTGTCAGTGCACACCTGTACTCCAGAACTAGGGATGGAAACAGGCAGGGCTCCCGGGCTTGCTCATGAGGCAATCGAGATGAAAAACAGCAAGCTCCAGGTCCAGGGAAAGTCTTTGATTAGGGAATGTGGTGGGGAGCATCGAGGAAGGCTTCCCAATATCAACAGACAACACGTTCCTGAGCATAATCACAAATAGTACACTCCTGGACACACACCCAGGGAACACACACACACACACACACACACACACACACACACACACACACAGAGAGAGAAAAAAGGAAAGAGAGGTGTCTCTTCAGAGCTCCAACAGATCTGAGAGGAGACAGTTTCTCCAACACCCAGACGCATTTACCAGTCTCAAACCAACCAGCGCTGACTTCTATTTGCTTTACCCCTATATTGCTAAATTCTTGGTGTTAGCCTTGGACACTGGAGAGACCAGCCCCGACTCTAAGGAGCATTGACAGGCCTGGAGATTGGGGAATATTTGCAGAAGTGGCTTGCAAGTGCTCCCTGGAAAAAGTGTTCCCAAGGACAAATGATTCAGAAGCCACTCTCCTTCACTCCTTCTCAGATGACTGTGTAGACATTGGAGTGAAACTACAGTAGGCTTCTGAGAGATAACATGATATATATGTAGCTCAAGAAAGCCTGCTGAAAAATCTTACTGTTTTGACTTATGGCTATGCACACCAAACTGGTCTTTGTTTTCATGATGAATTACAATTTTGATGAGTATATAAAGACACATCCCAGTGTCAGAAACCATTGTAATTTATATGTGTTGATAGACTGACTGCACATGAGGGTACATCTTCTTGATCTTTATATTTTGATGCCTAGCATACCACTTGACTGATTAGACAGACAAGGGAATGCGATGATATGTAAATGAACAAAGAAAAACTAACATCAAGAAACAACTGTCGGGGCTGGAGAGATGGCTCAGTGGTTAAGAGCACTGTCTGCTCTTCCAAAGGTCCTGAGTTCAATTCCTAGCAACCACATGGTGGCTTATAGCCATCTATAATGAGATCTGGGGCCCTCTTCTGGTGTGCAGGCATACATGTATATGTAATAAATAAATTAAAAAAAAAAACAAAGAAACAACTGTCAGCCAGGCGCGGGACACTCAGAAGGCAGAGGCAGGCAGATCTCTGAGTTCAAGGACAGCCTGGTCTACAGAGTGAGTTGAGGACAGCTAAGTCTACACAGAGAAACCCTATCTTGAAAAATAAAATAAAATAAATTAAAAAGAAAGAAAGAATTGTCTTGGGCCCTGGAGAGATGGCTCAATGGTTAAGAGCATTGGCTGTTCTTTCAGAGGACCCAGGTTAGAGTCCCGGAATCAACATGGAGGCTAAGAACTGCCTGTAAGTCCAGTTTTGGCATATCTTATACCCTTCTCTGGTTTCTGCAGGCACTTAGAACACAGGTGATGCACACACATGCATGAAGACAAAACATCTACACACATAAAGTGAAAACAAACAACGCAAACTTGTTTTGAACACAACTCAAAATGTAATCTATTCAACAAGGTAAATATAGGGTATTCAAAGTGTGTGTGTGTGGTGTGTGTGTATCTGTGTGTGTGTCTGTATGTGTGTGAGGGGGAGGAGACCTATTATTTCTAAGCCACTGTTAGACATGTTGGGAGTAGAAACATGTGAAGCATAGTTTGATCTTTCAAAGGTCTTTTTCAGTAGATAAGACAAGAAAAAGCCATGGTGAAAGATGATATGGGACGAACCCATTTTCTTTCAACTAAAGGTGCGTGGGAAATGTAAACAAGAGAGGTTTGTTTGCTTGTTTGTTTTGGTCTGTAGAGTCAGAAAAGGCTTCGCTGAAAATACTTGACCTGAAAAGGAAACATAAAAATAGCAGAACAGTATATGTTGGTATATAGTACTCAGCATATCTAACCACCAGGAAATGCAATCAAACCCACAGTGAGGTATTTGTTATCGCACCCCAGTAGCAATCACTACTGCCAAAGTGACAAAAGATAAGATGTGATATGAGATAATAGAAGAGAAACTCTTGTACACTGCTCATAAAAATGGAAATTATTACAGTACCAGTATGGAGGTCCTTCAAGACAAATTAAAAATTGAACTGCACTATGAGTGAGCAATCTCACCATGGGTATGTAACAAAGGAAATGAAATAAGTAAAAAGAGATCATTACTTCCATGTTTATTTTAGCTTTTGGCAGGGAGGTGTGAGGATCTTTCTGTGTAGTCCAGACTGGGTTGGATCTTGCTATATATCCAGGCTAACCTTAAACACACGACCTTCCTATCTCATCTTTCTGGGTGCTGAGGTTACAGGCATGCACAGCCACATACAGCTTATTTTTAGAGTTATTCACAAAAGCTAAGAAATAAAAACAACCTAAACGCAAATTAGTTCATGAATGGATAAAGAAAATGTGGCACAATGAAATGTTATTCAAACCAAAAAAAAAAAAAAAAAAAAAGAGAGAGAGAGAGAGAGATCTCATTTTCTGGTACAACTGTGGATAGAACTAGAGGACATTATGTTAACACCATAAGCAAGGCACAGAGTACAATGCAGATTAATTCATTTGTGGAACGTGGAAAAGTTGTTTTCATAGAGACTGGTGGTAGAATGGTGCTAACCAGAGTCTGGAGACTATGAAGGGGCAGAGAGCTGGGGAAATGCTGACCAATGCATGCTAAGTCACAGTTAGATAGGAGTAAGGAGTTCTGGATTGTTAGAGATGGAACTGTCTAACATGAATGTAGCATCACATGTGCTCATGCAAATCATCTTACCATGCTTCCTAAGTATGCAATTTACGTAGACCTTGAAAGGGGAGAGTTTTGTTGGAAACCAAAGGACCTGCTCCATTCCAGACAAAAAGGCTCCAAAGGCTCTGGAAAGTGCGGCATGTTGTGTGTCTAGAGCAGAGGTCCTGTCCTGAAGGTGTTCAGGGATAGGGGCTTCTACCAGAGCAACTTCAGACAGATGCTCTTTTTCTCTGGGATGGTTGAGACAAACAGTACTTTTGGAGAAAGGAGTTTTACAATGTGATCTTGCCACTGGATCAAGGTAATAAATATTCTTCCATTCATAAATTCTCCCATTCGTTCATTTGTCTGTTCATTCATTTATCCAATAAATATTCATTAAAAGAATAAGTTAGAGCATTTTACACAAATTAAGGGACATTCCTGTACACAGTGCCAGATGGAGACAGCTCAGACCTAGGACACTGTGTGGCAGACGCTGAGATGGACAGAGCTTTATATGGCTAGGAACTAGGATGGTCACCAACTTTTAAAAACCCTGTCTTCTACAACTTTGCTCACTACCTTCTGAGCATCCCAGATGCTGACGAGTGGTAGAGCTTTGCTTTTTGTCTTGTTTCAAAGAAAAGAAGGGCTTTTCTGGGTGGTGGCAACACTCCTTTGATCCTAGCACTCAAGAAACCAAGGAAGGTGGATCTCTGAGTTCAAGGGCAGCCTGGTTTACAAAGTGAGTTCCAGGACAGCCAGCAGATACACAGAGAAACCCTGTCTCAAAAAACAAAACAAAATGAAATACATAAGGAAAGAAAGAAGAAAGGAAGGAAGGAAAAGAAGAGACCTTTATGGGACAGGTGATTTCAGAAGCCCTGAGCTTCCCTGGGTTTCTTTATGCCCCCAAATGATGCGTGACCAGAAGGTAAAACTCTCTGTTAGACCATCAGCTGTGTGGGAGCAGAAAGTGTGTCCCAGATGTTCCTCTGCTGAGGAAAGGGGGAGGCTAGAAGGGAAGGGAAATCCACATTTATGACTGGCACCTGTTCCCTCTCCAAGAGGTCTACCCTCTTCTTTGTTCTACTGACATTTATGCTCTCTGCTGCAGCTTTGTCTTTCTCAATCATGCTAGAGGCCAGTGGCTGTGCTTGGAAGGAATGACCAAGATGAGACTGAACTTCAGGGTGCCTGGGCTGTAAGGACCCATGGTCCTTCCCACCAGGGATGCCGCAGACAGGTCAGATGCAGTGTGGTGGCGGTGACGATGAGCAGAGTGTTAGCTGAAGTTTCCTGGCCTTTGATGTGCTTACCACCATCCCAAGTCTTTACATGCCTTAGCTCATTAATGCTGTGAGCTGCATCTGGAGTCACCTGCTTTACAGATGAAAGAGGCAAGATGTGGGTAGCCTTGGTCATAGTTACTCCATTCCTGAGTGGGGTACGGTGAAGTACATAGTCACAAGAATCTTGAGTGGTGTTGTGAGGTACGCAAGGCTTCCTTGAGTTGAAGGAAGAAGGAAAGGTGGACTCACATTTGTTATCAGCATGCAGTGTGTCGACAGTTGACTGCACAGAGAACCCGTTATACATACCATCGATGAAATCTGACCACTGAAATCAAGCTGGGGAGACAAGGCATCCTACCCTGTACCCAGAAATCAGCAGAACACGGACTACACTGTGTGACACAATCAGAAATGTATCTTTGGTCCCTCTGCCTTTCCCAGGCACACATCTTCTAAAACCCTTGGAATCTTGGAAAGGGTGAGTGTCTTTTTAAACCAATAACTGGTGATTGGGAGCTTTCGACAGCCTCAGGATAAAGCCTAGTTGCCTGGGAAACCAACCATCTGGTCAGAGGGCTAAGGAGTTCAGTACCATGACCCTGTTCTTCAGGGAAGAAAAACTGATTTGATCATCAATGACTACGGTCACCATTAATACTTAATTAGCTTTGTAATAAGTCAAGAATGTCTATGTAATGGAGCCGTCATAAAACCCGAAAAGAGAGCATGGAGAGCTTCTACTGGAGAATATCAGAGCTGCGGGGTGGTGAGGACATACCTTGTCCCCCACATCTCTCCATCTGCCTGGCATGAGCTGTGTCCTTTGATAATAAACCTATAATCTAGTAAATATTTTATTTTCTGGAATTCTATGAGCTATTCTAGCATATCTTTGATCATGAGTGGACAACCCCACCCCTCTCCCAATTTTGTAGCAAGGTTCCAGGAGCAGCTGAGAAGCCAGCTGGGCTTTTATTTTGTTCCCATTTTGAGTCTGTAGCCAGGTTACGGTTTTGTTTGCTGTAAAACTGAAGTCTCTGTCCCTCAGAGCTGGGCTGCGCCACACCCTGTAACCATGAAATGCTCTGTAACAAACACTCCAGCAAGATCTCCTTAACCACTTTGTAAAATCCTAGTTGCCTAGTCTCGTTTCTGTTACCACACTTACATGCAAAAACGCCCCACCTTTTGGGTTTGCCCTATAAAAAGGGCTTGAGAAATTGGCTTGTCTGGTCTCGTGAACCCATCTTAGGGGGAGGCAGCCGCCAGTTCGGCTCTGATGCACACACAAATAAAGCTTGCTTTAATTTGGCCATAATTTGAGTCTGTGGTCTTTCTCCTCGCATCTGTGGGATTAGCCCAACCCTGTGAAACTGGGCCCTTGTCTCATAGAGTCTGTCTAACTCCAAATAGTACCAGGACTGAGTTCAGCCATAGAGCACCTAGTTAGCGCTGTGAGAGAATTGGCTGGTTTGGAAACGTCACCCATTTGGTGACTAGAAGCTGACTAGAAGGGAGCAGTGCTTTCCTTTCACCAGATCTTACTGACCCCTAGTTCTTCTCTTGGTCTCAGGTAAGACTCATAATCCAGAAGCTGCTGTAAGTGGGTGCTCAAAGATCCTCAGGATGCACCGTCTACCCTGACACTCTATGCTAACAAACAGGGACAGAGATTACTTACAGGGGAAGAAATGCTCTCAAAGGACAATCCTCAGGGACAGGGAATGAGCAGGAGTGGTCTGCCTTGCTGTCCCCGAGAGAGCGGCACAGGAAGGCTATGTGTCAGAAAGCCTCCTCCCATTGGCTGCCTGTCTCAGACCTTGTCCCACCCCCAAACATCACTCATGTTTGCAGGGTACCAGGGACCCTTGGCTATGCCAATCTCATTGTTCTAGAGAGAGCACCCGTCCGATATGCCAGAAGAGTAAGGAAGGGGAAGGGGAGACGGGGGTCATCCATCTCAAGGTCACCTCAAGTTGAGAGCTCATGAGTATGTTTTAGCCTCAGAGCTGTTTTCTATATCACTCTGGGTGAAAGGACGAGATGGAGAAAGGGTCTCACTGGCCTGCAACTGATCCATCAAGTCACACACTTAAAAATCAGCAGCAGGAGAAACAAAGGCCTGGCGCGGGCTCGGTATATCCTGGTTCAGGGCACTAGATTAGATAGAATGCTCTGGGTTTGAGTCCCACCACTGTGGAAATAGAGGGAAAAAACTCTTTCATAACTCACAAGCTTTCAAAGCTGCTTCCTGCATGAAGATTGGGGGAGGGGCGGGAAGAGGCGGGGGCGGTGTTCTGGAGAAAGCAACTGCCTTCAAGCAAATGCCCCTGGTGTCTCGCTCCAGGCCACCTCACAGTTCCACACTAGGCTGAGTTTACTGCTTTGTGCCAGTGTCAGGATGAATTCATTTCTTGCCACCAGCCCTGCCCTGTGAAATATCAGTGTCATCAGCATTCCTAATGGGGAGAATGCTAAATTGTACCCTAGTGTTCACTTGTTCCCCCGCCCCATTTCCTAACAAACCCCCTATTTTAATAGGCTGTGCACTTCACAGGCTCCTGTCAGCATATGAGTCTCACCTGGCCAGTGACTTGTAGGCTGGAAGTTCCAATGAGTCTTTTATAAGTCGCATAAATATAAGAAACAAACTGACGTCTTAAGCACTTTAAGGTACATTTCAGTGGCTTTCATTGTATTTGTATGTTGCATGAACTCTCTCTGGTCCCTCCTGTGTTTTTGCTTGTCTTTCCCACCTCTAGGATTTTGTCTGCTCTGGGCATATGACACAAATGGAATCACACAGTATGTGGCAGTCCTTAACTCTGCCTTCTTCTGTCACTAGGCACACTCAGGCTGTAGGACGTGTCGACGGCTCCTTCTCTTATGGCCAAGTCAGACTCCATGACATGAATAAGCCACATTTTGTTTATCTTTTTACTCGGCTGATGGGCGCAGATTGTTTCTACTTTTTTGGCTGTTGTGAAAAATGCTTTTATGAAGCGAGCATTTTTTTTTAAGTTCTGTCTTCAGTTCTTTTAAAGAGGATTTGTGGTTCTGAGCTAGTCTCAGTAGATAGCCCAGGAGGGCCTTGAATGTATGGCCTCATTCTTTGTTTGTACCTCTTTAAACATGCCCAAGCTCGCCTGAACTTTGATCCTCCTGCCTCAGCCTCCCAGTGCTGAGGTGACATCACATCATCGTTACCTTCATACCCAGACAGGAAACCTCTTTAACAGCCGTTGGCAAATGTGCTTGGCCTATTTTCATCCCCTTTCTTCTATCCTGCTGTCTGGGGTGTAGAGTGATGTTATGGGGCTTGCAATGGCCATCTCAAGATAACGCAGGGCCATAGGTGAGAGGTACAAAGGTGTGAGGCTGGACAGAGCCTGTGCTCTGAGAACTACGCCTTCCTGTCCCTTCCCTTCCCTTCCTGGATCAACTTACATTCAGATCTCTCATGTAAAGAGGAAACGGACTTCTGTGTTGCTTATTTTTTAAATCGCTGCTTTTGGGGGCTCCCTATCATTTACAATTAAGCCTAATCTTATGACCCTATGATTGCATCCCTTGCCCATCTCTCCTGTGGCTCACATTTGGCAGGGCAGCATGTGAAGATGCCAGACTGTAAAACGAGATTACTATCAGCTAAGCAGACCCTTATCAGCCCCGCTCTATAAAGGAATTGCTGGCAGCAGACAGGCGAGGATGCCCCAGTTGCTAAACGTTGGGCTGAGAAAGGAGCTGGCAGGGTGCCAACTGACACTTAGGGAGCTGGGCTTCCCCCCCACCCCCACTTGTCTGGACTCTGATTCCTAAAACATCTTCTTTAGACAAAGATGCATTCTTATACTATAGATTTGTAAAGTGAATTAATGCTAATAAAATTATATTTTACTTAGCTTTTACATGTATGAGTGATTTGCTTACATGTATGTCAGTGTACCACATGCATGCCTGGTGCCCTCAGAGGCCAGAAGAGGGCATTGGATTCTCTGGAACTGGAGTTATGCATGATTGAGACACCACCTGAGTGTTGGGAACTAACCCTGGGTTCTCTGCAAGAACAAGCCAGCTCTGTGGTCCCAACTAATGGGTATTCTAAACGTTGCTTAGCTGACTGGATTTCAGGACAGAGACTGCACCAAAAAATATATTTTAGTGTTCTCTTACGTCCATCTGTAACTGAATATACCACAATGTACTCTGATGTTTTCTCGATTACATCACCTTGCAAAATATGCTGATCACAGTCCACTAAACTGATGTCTCAATCTGAAATGGATTGCAGTGGACGTCTTGGAAAATAGTGGTATAATTCCCATATTATACTTCAGAAAACCCAGTTCCTCTGCCCCCATACCCCAAAAGAGCAGAAGTGACCAGCTGAAATCACAGGGTAGTTTAGAAGCAGGGCTAGGCCTAGAAGCCAGGTCTCAGATCCCAGTCACTGAGTCATTCCCAGTGCCACTCCCTCAGGCTCCAGGTCCTGACCAGCCACTCCTTGGCTTCCCGGACCTCATGCCAGAAACATCCTCCTTTCTCTCTTTCTAGTCTGTGTCAATGTCTTCTGGTTTCTCCCTGTGTTCAGATACCCCCAAGCCCAGGGTAGCGGACATGGCAACATCCATTGGCACTCAAGGGTAGAATCTGTTGGTAGGCAGAAAAAGGATCTAGCAAAGTTCCCTAGGGTGAAAAGTAATAAACCCTGGACAGGCCAGGGTACCTCACCTGTAACAGTGAAACAACCCAGGGTCAGGAAGACTAGAGCTTTCTCTCTGCCAGGCACTGAGCATTATGCTTGCATGTTTGAACCCTCACAAAAGCCTGTGGTGTTATACCAGTTTACAGATGAGGGGATTTGTATGTTCCGCGGGGCAAACTCATTTCTCCAACAACACAAGCTTAGACAGAACCCGAGCCTAACTGGAATCCAGTTTTACTTGACAAAAATCTGACTCCAAGCTGCTAGCTGCAGCCAACTACCACGGTGCTGTGGGAGCTGGTGGAGAGAGAGAGCACCAGCCGCTGCCAACTCCCCATGCCCAGGCATCACACTGACAGGTAAAAGGTGACTGACGGACTCCTCAGGCCTCCTTTCTAAAGAGAGAGCTTGTAATCTCTCCTGACAGAGGTTTCAAGCCTTCACACATAGAGGAGTCACTAGGGGGAGTGACGTCTTGATCCAAGAGTTTCCCAAACCAATCAAACCAGGATCTCTGGATTGGGAGCATCCCTGGCATTTAAAAGCAGCTTTGCTGGCTCTAAATGCATAGCTGGGGCTGAGGATAGTTACC
The DNA here is from genome assembly GCF_903995435.1 of Acomys russatus. Lineage (NCBI taxonomy): Eukaryota > Metazoa > Chordata > Mammalia > Rodentia > Muridae > Acomys > Acomys russatus. Next base: position 65,876,376 of record NC_067140.1, on the reverse strand, counting down.
TTAGGCCAATGCATCATTTCCTATCTGCCAAAGCTCCTTCACACTAAGGAGTTGTGCACTGCTCCACGGGGGAGGCAGAGGAGAAGCTACTGTCATGGTCTCCCAAGGGAGGGAGGCTCAGCCAAGGGAATGCCCGGCTCCTTTGGAAGCCATCTCTCAGCCCGAGAGACCCAGCTTTGTTTCCTTGCCTTCCAAGTGATCCAGAAACGATTTCCAACCTCCAGCACACACCCCAGGTTGGCATGTTGGTCCCCCAGGGAGGAGGCTGGGTACCCCATGTGTACATCACAGCCCTGTGAGGTAGAGGCAACGCAGGGAAACCATTGGAGGTGAACAAGAATGCACGGACCCAAGGATACCTGGGAATGTGTGAAAGAGAGATGAGGAGGAGGCTGAAGTGACAGGGAGAGAACCTAAGAGAGGAGCTCCTCCAGAAACCACTGGGAAGAAGTAGAAAGCGGATTTCATCTCATGGGGTTGTGTCCCTTTTAAAACATAGACTATCTTTTCTTTATTCTTTGACAATCCCAATGTGTCTCGGCCATATGCACACCCAGTTTGCTCCTCCCACTCTCCCTTGGCACCCCCAACATGGTGCTCTCTCTCTCATAAGGTTTTCCTAAGATTCCCGAGGCAAGGAAGAAACAGGCTCATCAAAGAAAGTCCCGGGTACTAATAAGTTGTGCTAACGAACACTCCCCAGGTGAGTCTCATTCACGTTAGAGGTGAGGACACAGACTCAGAGGGTAAAGACTCTGTCTGTGGCCACTAGAAGGCACATGACTGAAAGCCAATCCCTTCACCAGCCCCGCCTACAGTTAGAGCAGCCCAGAGGACAAGGGGGCTCTGCCTCTGATGAGTGGGGTAGCAGATGCTGAGAGAGGCGAGAGAGGCCACTGAGCCAGGGCAGGAGGAAGGTAGCCCATCTTCACTGCAAACACTATTTTGGGCGGGGCGGGGGCTGGCATCTCAAGATAAGCATCTCAAAGCCCAGAGAGATGCTCAGCTTTTTAAAGAGCATAGGATATATTTCTCCGGTCCAAGCAACTGAAATAAGGATGTGGAAATAGCCTTGGGAGGTTGTAGCTGTGTATGGAGAAGCTGGGAACTCAGGAGGAGTTCCTGGCAGCTCCCTGCAAGAAGAAGGCGACTGGAGTCCTAGTTCAAGAGAAAGGTCTGGTGGCTCACCTGCCAGGGACCACGTATGAGCTCAGATCTGGACGCAGAGCATAGAGGAAAGACAGCAAGGTGCTGGGGGGTTTGGTCCTTTTTTTTTTTTTCCCCCTACCAACTTGCTGTTTGACCTTAATAAGGCTCTACCCATTCCCAGGCCTCAGTGTCTTCCCAGCAGAAGATCAGTGTACTAGATAACATTATCGTGCCCCTTTGGTGACGTTTTAAGTCCCCCAGAGCTCCTTTTAGTAGCACCTCACCCATGCCTGTACTCATGAGAGGGAACAGGTAGTAAGAAATGAGCATTCTCTGTCCAGCTCTCCATCTAGAGATTTTTGCAAGCGGCCACATCCACCTTTCGCATCTGGGTTGGTACTCTGTGCTCCTAACCATCCTTCACCAGATTTTTACAGGTTTGACTCATGCCTTGTTTGGGTTTGGCATTGCTGCCGTCAAGGTCCAAGGCCGATCACCATGACAGGCAGTAATTAACAGGGCCCAAATCCTCGACAGTAACCACAGAGTCAAAAAACCTGCACTTCCTGTTCCTTTTCAGTCGCCTGCCTTCCCTGGTGCTGCTCGCAGGGACAGCCAGGAGCTCCTCGTGGTGTCTGCTTCCGGGCTTCCGCACAGTGAGTGAAGTCAGGAAGCCCGCCAGGGTTACAGGACCTGTAGTTTACTCAGGAGCATCCCAGCTGACGATGGTTTCTCAACACTCAGCTTCCACGTGTATCTCTCTCACCCCTGTATCACTGGGAAATTTGCTTTTCTTTGTCCCTGCTACTGACAGTTCAGGAAAAGTGCACTGAGAAATGCAGAATGCTATCTCACTTGGCTGCATAAGGTAGCAACAAATGTGTGAAAGCAGTACCACTAAGACAAAGCTTGTCCTCGAAGGGAACGTGAGGAATATCCTGTCCATCACTCGATCCACTCTGGCCACGTTCCACCACTGAAATAGGCTAGAAGAAGCCAGCAGGCACTCTAGAGTAAAGTCACCTCTGAACATAACTCTCAAACACTGAGGCCTAGCTTTCAGACTCCCCGAGACAGACAGCTCTCCCAAATGGCTACTCTGCTAGACCCAGAGGGCACAGTCTGGGTTTCCCACAAGGACCTACTGGAGAGACACCACACTCACCACTCATGGTCAGCTTCTTCTGCCTTTCCTGGGGCTCCTCTGGGAATGTCAGAGATGGTGTGGGGAGACAGGCGCCAAGGATTGCCCTACCATTTATAGAAGCCTCTCCTACACACCCCAATTAGAATTCTAATGAGGTGGGCGAGGCACCAGGTCATTCCTGTAGTGCCTGTAAACGTTTCACTTACAACATAGCCGTCACCCAATGGAAGGTCATCATGCTTATGCAAGACTGCCTTGGAGAGAAGAAAGGAGATGAAAGTTGAATGGTTTGCTCTTAGGATTTCTTATTTTACTTATGAAGGTAAGTGGCTTCCTGGACCCCAGCGCTTAAGACACTTGGTCCGAGCTGATGCCAGAGAGGCTTCTGGGATACAAAAATGTCTGGAACTTAGCACTGTCCTTCCTCACTGTGCACATGTAGTGTTAGGGCCCACGTCCTCGACACGTCACAGTTCATGTGCTCAGGGATGACTGTAATAGAAAGTTATTTTGGGGGCTGAAGGCCCTCAGTTCCAGTGCTGGCTGGACCCTCAAATTGGCCATCCCTCAAACTTGAGGTTTGGAAGCTTTGTTTAAATTTGAGCATAATCGTACCCACACTCTCACCTCGCAAGAGCGGAGGATTAATATGCCATGGTTTTCAAGTGGAAAGCAAATACATGGGTCTCAACGTGGACTAAACCCAAGGTCTCTTGATATCAGACAGCAGTTGAGGGGCCACAGATTTTTTTTCCACGAAAGCACCAGAAATAGCCACTGACTTTCTAGTTCTGACACACTCTGTCTCTAGGACTGTAGGAGGAGTCATTGGCCTGTTTCTTGGCCCCAGTTTGTATATCAGTCTGTAAGAGGAGATTAAGTGCTGGTGAGGTGGCTCCATGGCTAAAGAGCCTTTGCTGCAGTTCCCGAGGACCAGAGTCTTGTTTTCATCATCCACACCAAGTAGCCCACAGTCACCTTCAGCTATAGCTGGCTGTGTGGGGGCACAGCCATAATCACAGTTTTTGAGATGCTGGGGCAGGAGGATTACAGGTTATAGGCTAGCTGGGAAAAGGGGGGTGGGGATAAAGCAAGTGGTAGGGCATCTGCACAAAGGGCCTGGGTTCAATTCCTAGCGATGTGAAAAATAAATAAATAAAAGTAAGTATGGAGGGTTTAAGATATACTGCGCTGTGCTGTGACTATCTACCTGCTTAAAATGTTTCTACCCCTATACTGTGGCTCCTTGGAGGAGCACCTCAAAAACCTAGTTGGATATTTGACACGTGGTGAAACCACACACCTGTTTGAATTTAAAAAAAAAAGTGTGTGTCATGCATATGTGTGGATGCATGCATGTTACAGTGCATATGTGAAGATCAAAAGACAACTTTGGGACTCTGTTCTCTCCTTCTGCCTCGTTGAGGAAGGGTCTCTCTTGGTTCTACCATGCTGCTACTCTAAGCTAGCTGGTGCTTAAGGTTCTGGGCAATTCTCCTGTCTCTGCCTCCCACTGCCCTAGTACTGATGACACATGTCACCATGCCCAGACTTTTATGTGTGTCTCAGGGATCCAGCCCTGGATTGCCAGGCTTGTGTGCCAAGCACTCTTACCTACTAAGCAATCTCTCTGGCCCCTGTTTGAATAGATGAATGGATGGATGGATGGATGGATGGATGGATGGATGGATGGATGAATTACTAGAAAGGACAACAAGTGACAAGCACTGGCCTTCACACGTATTACCCTTTTCCATCTTCACATATCGTTGCTATAGTAAAGGGGGGACAAACATAAGCTCAAGACTGTGCAACTGCAGGACTGGGACTCACATCTAAGTGACTCTAGATCTTGTTTGCTTAGTCTCTGAGGTCACTGCCAGGATGAGAGAGAACTTGGCCTTTTGCGGGTTCTGATGGTTTTTTGGAGAGGTAGCTTGGCACCTACTTCTGGGAGACGGCCAAGGAGAGAGCAGAGGCTCCAGAGGTATCTGGCAGAGAGCCCCGAATCCCATGTGGAGGTTTGAGGGTGGTTGCAGCCTCTGCTGTTCCACCAGCTGTGACTCTGGGAAAGGCCTTAGCTATGCAGGACGCATCTTACCATGAGCCCTGAACGTTGCTGTGTGACCCAGTGTGGTGAACGAGTGTGGAATCACCTCACGTACTCCTGAGTGTGGTACAAAGAGAAGGAAGAACTCATTCATTAGTACTAGTATTTTTGTTGGCCTGAGAGCCAGGAGGAATTGGACCCTGGGCATTCCTTCCAATGATATGACAAAACAACCTACAGAGATGACAAGCAGGTGGCACTGTCCTTGGGGAAGAACCTGAGGTCATGCAGATCTGGATCCACATTCTGATTTCGTTAAGTCACCTCGCCATTCAGAGCTTCTGTTTCCTTGTCTGTAAAACCAAGGCAGAACTGTTGTGAGAATTAAAGGAGTCATAAAGAGATTAATTAGCACATCCTCTGGCATGGCCCAGTGCAAGAAGTCGGTGCTGAGATGGTTAGAATCATTACTATCCTTAAAGAATTACACAGTTCTGAGTGTCGCAGGTTTTGCAAGGGGACCCACAAGTGTCTGTGCTGACGCCTGGTCACATGCTCTTCCCTCAGACCAGCCTTTACCCCAGCGTGGTAGGCAAATACAGACACTGGATTCAGAAGATGCTGATGCAAATCCAAGCTCCAGAAGCTTGCCTGTTGTGTGGCCTTGGCTTGTACACTTTCACACTGACCTCTGTGGCCTGACCACAAATCCTGCTGAGCTGCAGGGAAACCCAGAACCACTCCTTAGTCACTGCTAGGAAAACTCCCTGAGACATTGTTTGGGCCAGTTTCCCTTGTCCCCCTTCACTGCTGCCCAGCCAGGGCTGGCCAGCAGCCTGTAAACTCACCTGCAGCCCGGTGCAGCAGGGAGTCCGCCTGAACCCAGTGCTAGCTGCCGGAGGATTGCATCATGGCCAGTGCCACAGCCCCAACCTGCAGGCAAACTATAATTGCTAGCTGTGTCACAATTTCAGCTAAATGATTTTCAATTCAGAGTTGAGTCAGCCAGCTATGCACAGGATGAAATTCCTGCTTGGCCACACTCTGCAGCCTCAGACACCAGCTAAGATGGAGTACGCAAATGGAGGCTTTTAAAGAGAGAGGCTCATTGATCATTTGCCTTTTTTCTCCCTCTAATTAAGGGATTTAGGGTGCTCAAGGTTTCACAACACAAAAAGCACAGGCTCCGAGAAGTCGTTCAGCCCAGATACATCAACACAAATCCCACACCTAAGGCTCAGGGGCTATCACGGTGCACAGAAAGTCCTGAACAGCCAGAAGACCCAGGCATATGCTGTGCCCCTTCCTATACGACAGGGGGCTGCACCCACAAAATCTCAGTAGTATGGCTGCCTAAACAAAGCCTGAACAACAGACACCAGCTGGCATGCTGACATGGATGGAGAAACTTTGATGGCCTCAACCCTGCAAGAAGAGCTATACGCTGTTTTTGACTGATGGGAAGGAGGGTTAATTTTCCCCAGGGATGTGGCCCCTAATTTATTACCTAATGCCAGGTGGTCAAACCTAAATACACACACACACACACACACACACACACACACACACACACACACACACACACGCACACTCACACACACACACACTGAATAAACATATAAATTCAATTTGCTGAGTTTATTTATTGCTTCTCTCTCTCTCTCTCTCTCTTTCTCTCTCTCTCTTTCGTGTGTGTGTGTGTGTGTGTGTGTGTGTGTGTGTGTGTGTGTGTGCACGCGTGCGATACATGAATGTAAGAGAAAGCATGTGGTGAGGATGTGAGAGGAGAGGAAGGGGAGTGGAGGGAAGGGTTGAATGATATAAACATCATTTATGAAATTTATAAAAATTTTAAAAAGAAATTAAGAAAATGAAAATTTATTTAAAAGAGAAATTATTATTAGGCATTACCTATGCTTTCAAAACCCTTTCACACAGAGTCTGGCCGCTACTTTGCTGGGACCTGATACTGGGATTGATAGTCTGTCGCCTGTAGCCCTATGAAGTTCTGTGTAAGCCTCTCTCCATGTCCAGGGTGCTGGTCACAGATACACACATGTCAACGCATAGTGCACAAAGAGTGGTTATCTACAAGTCTTGGGGGATATTATGGGATGGCTTGTTTCTCTCCCCGGGATGGGGGAGAACAGAATGAGGATGACTGGGAGACCGAATCCCCAACAGCTGCTGTGGCTGCTCCAGGATCCACACCTGTTCTGCCACCACGTCAGTATGGTGGGGGTCCTGAAAACCAAGAAAAAGAGAAAAGCAGCAAGAAGGATGCACAAACACTTTTGTGATCTTGAGTGAATGTGGCGCCCCACCATGTCTCTCCTTCCTCCCTGTGCCCCTCAATTATCTCACCCTACAGTCTAAAATTGCCCGTGAAATCATAAACTACATTGTGTGGGAAGCAGAGAAGGAAGCAGAAAGTCTATAAGGCTGTCTTGTGGTATTTGGGGCTTGGTTCTTTCAAACAGAAGTTTGGCTGAATCTACCAGCACAACTAAAAGTGGTTTTCCTGAAGAAGCCTCGGTAGCCCCCCCCCGCCCTGCCCCCACCTCACCCTCCCCAACCACCCCCCCACCGCTCACTGATTGGAAGCCTACATCAGCAGCTGGAACATGGTCAAAGTTATGTTGTCACATAGTGCATAGCTGAGCCATGGTAACGGATTTCAATCACACGAAGCCAGTGGATTTAGCTTTTATTTTAGTTGCCTCGCCTGCTCAACTGAGATGAGAGTTATGTAAGGGCTGATGAGCTCAGGTCATCACACACAGCACAAACATTCTTCTTTCTTTAAGAATATAAAGCATGTGCTTTCCTACTGCCTCCTCTTAAGGTAAACCATTGACAAACAGTCACAACAATGAAGCTGTCCCACTCAGGTGGTCCCCAGCACCCTGCCTTGCCCTGACAACTCTAGTTCTGGGTCTCACATCTTTCGGAGCAGTCTATGTAGACAGTTCCCGGGCTGGTTCCAGTGCCGACTAGACGTCCATCAGGAGCTAGCTCCCTGAGTGCTGGTGTCCAACTGGCACTTACCCTTCCCAGTGTGGAGGATATATGCTGCTGCCACTGATAAATTGGAGTCAAAACGCACTGAAAGGAACAGGAAGTTCATCCTCGGATACGCTGAGACGCGTCCCTCCACTCCTCGGCTGCTTATGAAGACCTCAGGTGAGGGTGCTTTTCCTTTATCTAACAATAACCACATTCTCCCACATCGGGAAAACATTCCTGACGAATCGTGACCAGGAAGCCTCTCATTCCCACTGCCTTGTAATCCCCGTAGATGCTGGAACGACCCTTCTGAGGCCTCCATGGCTCTCCGTGGCCTAACGTCTCGATTCCGTAGTTTGGCACCCAGGCCTTCCAGGACATGTTCGTATTAATTCTATCACTTTCTGTTATTCTTCTCAACCTTCAAAGTGTGGTGTGGAATCGGTGGCTTATACCGCAGCCCTTGTAAGTGTCCAGGTTCACTGCCTTGTGCTCCTCCTTTAGAAGATAACCTGTGTTGTGTCAGGTACCCAAGAAGTCATACTTTAAGTCTGTTGGCGCCATTTATGGGACAATGTCTGGTATACAATATACCTCAGGAGAGGAGTGCTATACATATACACACACACATACATATGTACATTATACATACATACATATGTACATACACACATGCATACAAATGCACATACATACATATATACACCCATTTATATATATTTACATTCATGCACATACATGCATACATATGTGCATACACACATATGTACATGCACACACGTGTATACACACATATCACTATTCCTAAGAGTTCCAAGGTTTCCTGGGAAACAATAACCCATTTCGCATCTAAGAAACTTAGCTTATAGAAGCTAACCTTCTTGATAAGGTAATGTGGACCCACCAGGATCTGCCTGACCTGGGAAAGCCTGAACCTTAGTAAGGCCCCTGCCTGAGCCTTACAGCCCAATGTTACTGATCTTGGTGATGACGTTAACAATCCAGGGCTGAGCAGGAAGATGGGGATCCTTGGGAATCTGATGTCAAAAACATCACCTTCGATTGTTTGTATCGCAGTTTTCTACTTCTGCCCAAACACAATTAAACAAAACTTTTTAGAAAGAGCAGATATCTGATCAACTTTCTAAGTCAGGTCTATGTGCATGTCTTTGTGTGCTCCGGGTGGCACAGTGAATTCTAAATGATGCCCTTACTTAGGAAGTCAGACAAGAAGCAACAGAAAACTTTGAAGATGACAAACTAATAGCCAAAAGGTATGCATATCACTCACAGGAAACTTCCAGAAAGAGATTATGGAGATAAGTGAGATCAGCTTATCACAGAGGATGCATTTCAGACAAATCATGATCAAGGAGAGGCACCCATGCCAGAAGAGCAAGGGAAAGTCTGCGCTCCACTGGCTGCACATGGCTTTATGTGGAATGTGCGATGCTTGGAGTCAGTAGGGAAGACTAGAAGGGCTTGCCTCCACTTTCAGTCCCAATGGTGGCCCTAAGTTCTCAGACCTAGGAAGGAAATCAGTGTGGATCTTGACTTGTTGCAAGTCTCTGTTGGAAATATCTGCTTCTTTGCCAAACTGTCCTGGCCATCTGTGAGCACGAACAGGAAAACCAAACACAGGGAAAAAAAATGCAACTCACCACGTGGTTCCTGATGTCACACCTGGAGGGCCATGTTGTCACTAAAAAGAATGCAAAGACAGCTCATTCGATCATGCAGATTATCAGGAAGAAAACAGACCGGAGGCCATCAAGCTCAGCTTTTAGCTTTTCTGATAAAGGACCAAGACCTACAAATAAATGAATGATTTACCTACAATCACAGAATAGCGACCTAAATTGCAGAACCAAAGCTATTTCCTTTGGCGAGCTCCTTTCACCTCAGCCAGGCAACACGATGGCCAGCACACCTGGAACTTCCAACTGCCTTTCTGTGATGCCATCTTGGTCACTTGTTGCTTTTCAGTCAAGAAACTCCCTGCACACCTTTTTACACGGAGTAAGATATAAGACACATTCTTTAGAAATTATTCTTTGATAACTTCATGGTTTATGTAAAGCAATCTGGTTATTTCCACCCATCTCTATCCCCTCCCTCCTCCCTCCAACTCATTCCCCACATTTGTGTCTCTGTGTTTTGTTCTGTAACCCACTGAGTTTAACTAACACCGTCTGGATGACCATGAATTTGGAGTGATCCAATTTTAATATATCTCTGGTTGTGGTGGTGCACACCTTTAATCCCAGCACTCAGGAGGCAGAGGCAGGCAGATCTCTGTGAGTTCGAGGCCAGCCTGGTCTACAAAGCGAGTCCAGGACACAGAGAGAAACCTTGTCTCGAAAAATCAACCAGCCAAACAAATAAACAATTTTGGTATATCTTCAGCAAACAGAAAAAATTTTAAAGTCTAAAATTTAGGTAACAAAATGCAAATATTTTATATTCTCTGTTGTTTAGCAGTGTCTATAATAAATATGCATAAATTATGTACACATAAGAAAGGTATCTTTTTCTGAGGAAGAATTAATGAAGTAGAGTCCTGCCTTTATTAAAATGGTGACAAACTAGAGGAGACCAGAATGCACAGAATGCAAATATACAACAGGGATCAGTGTCACCATGACATAAAAGATATAAGAGAAACTGGAAGAAAGGGCATTCTCATTAGCACAAAGGTAGGGAGAAGTCTAAGTGCATCTGGATGGCACCTGACAGCACGTGACCAGCTCTTCTATCAGCCGCTTTCAAGACCTACTGGCCATAATACTGAAATTTTGGTAGCTTCTGAAATAAGGTGCCATGAGCAAATGCAAAAGGCACAATGTCTGTCCTCATTTGATCTTGTCACATACTGGATGACTTAAGTCAGAGCCAGTTCCTTGGCTGTACCTCTCTTGGATACACACCTACAGAAATCAAAGTTCAGGTCACTCTGTGCTCTTCACAGTAGCCAAGTCTCAGAAGCAGCCTTGGTGCCTATTTCTAGATGAAGGGGCAAAGCAGAGGTGAGGTATATCATATATATGCGCCTTAGTTAGCTATAATTCAGAATGAGGTCATGTTATTTGCGAGAGAACGGATAAAAAAACATGTTACGTGAAATAAGCCAGAGTCCAAGACTAATGCAGCATATTTTTCTCATGTGCAGAATATAGATTAAAAGAAAAAGAGACATGCAAGTAGAAGGAGACCTATTTTAGAGGAAGGACAGAGAACTGAAAGGGAAACAGTGAGAGCAGAAAAGGAACATGATCAAAGCACATTGTGTGCATATGCAAATGCCATGGCAGGACCCATTATTATTATTTTTTTAAATAAGACTTGCTATTGATTTCTTTAAAGGATTAAAGAAGTTTCACGAGTGATTCTGGTGCTAAGAACTGTATTTGCCTTGCTAGACAAGTTCTCCTCCACGGAGCTGGTTCCCCAGGTACTCCATTAATTCATGGTTGGGGATCTACTGTCTGCTGGCTGCATTTAAGTGGGAGCTCTGGTCTTCATCAGCTTAATCCACTGCTAAATCTTCCTGCTCAGGAGCAAAGTGAGGGTTCCCAGGCATTGTGTGTAGATCTTAGCTCTGTGCATCAGTTAAAGAGAGCCATACAATAAGAGACTCATCAAATTTAAAGGGCTGAGGTTTGTTCTGGCACGGCATGTTTCCTCATAGCAGGATGATGCCAATAACTGTAAACCAGAGAAGCGATGTGAGAGTGAGGCTGCAGCCTTGTCTACTGTAAGTCAGACTAGGTATCAGAAGTCAGCAGATGCTGAGAGAAATAGCTTTGTTCACTTTTCTGACATAAAAAATGTCTAGAAAAACCAAACAAGGCTTGCCCCTCACAATATGGCAATATCTGTGGGGCCTTTGCTGAGGGATCAGGAGAGGAGACAGAATCATCACTCTCCCGTCTCCTTCCAGCAAGCTCCCAGCACCCCCCTTCTCTAGATTTTCCCAGCACATTCTCTGACTCCGATTCTGTGTCCTCAACATTTGGGTGAAACAGAAGCCTTGCATTAGCTCTCTGGGGGCTTGGGGTCTAGTCAAGGCTTGTCTCTAGACCTTGGGAGATGCAGGGTTCAGTTTAAGTCGGGAGGTGCCAACCTTTTCCTCAGCCACTACATTATCTCATCTCCCACAAGCCCATCAGCAACATCACTCCTTAGGCACGGTGATTGCCAACAAACATGGCCACCTCTACTGTTCCTGATTCTGTGTGAGTCTATGAGCAAGGTGATCATAGTGTATTTTCTATCCCCAGCCCACTCCAAAGTTTGAGGATTCTACATTTAAATTAGAGCCTCACCAAAAAAAAAAAAAAAAAAAAAAAAAAAAAAAAAAAAAAAAGGAAAGGTATAGAGGTAGTTATCCTTGTATGCAATGTGATGATGCCTGGGAACTGGGAAGAGTTAAAAGAAGATGCTAACTGTCATGTTCTCTCGGGAGAGAGTCTAGGAACTCGGTGATGAGGAAAACTATAGCCACTGATTTTGCTGTTTTTCTTTGTGGTACTGAGGATTGAGCCCAGGACTTTGCACATGCTAGGCAAGTACTCTACCAGTGAGATACCTTTGCTAAGTCTCAGCTACTTGAGGCAGAGTTTCTCTTTGTGGCCCATGCTGGAGTGGGACTTTTGATCAGCCTACCTCTGTGTCCTAAGACCTGAGAGTGAGTATAGGTGTGCCACCATGCCCAGAGTCCTTGGGGAATTTCGTTTGGCTGCATGTCACGGAGTCCTAAAGAATGGGACTTAGTCACACAAGTGATTTTTATCTTTCTTCTCTCTAAATGAAAAGTTTAGACAGGCCATCTAGGGCTGGTACATGGTTTTAAGGATTGCTTCTTGTTCTATCTGGCTTTATCTGGCCCCAAGCTCACAGATAGTTCGTGCACCTTGGGGTGACACCCTGTGTTTCTGGCAGGAATGCAGAAGGGCAAAGAGCAGTGGCGGCTGGTTGTGTAATGAGCTATCCTGGAAGGATGCCTCAGCCACTTCTGGTGAAATCAGCTCTGTTGAAGCTGAATGTCACTGCTCTCCTCAGCCGCGAGGAGCTGAGAAAGAGAGTTGTCTTTCTGGCTTGCTGCCATACGTGCCTTGCACATCCAATGCAAAGTGTCTTTTTAGTGCTAGTGAAGAGATGGGGCATAGACCCGGTGATCATAGTGTGCCTTTCGTACATACATTGTCTTTTCAAGCAATGACACCAATAGAAGAAAGCCTTGAGGAAACAAACAAACAAACAAACAAACAAAACCCAAACCACACACACAGCATGAAAAGAGACCGTGGTAACAACAAAATGGAAAAACTCACCAGATTCCCAGCACAACCACTATGATATAACCAAAATAACCTGAAATGTTTTCTAAAGTCGTAAAGCAAATGAGAACAAAACACATTTATCTGAGGATCTAAGGAACTCGGCTCAACCTTGGTGGGAACAGCAAGAGCCGTGCTCTTCAGTCATGCCCTGTCCTGCCCTCCCTCTGTTTGGGGAGCAAAGCTTCACGCAAGGCAGCAGGTTCTCCTCTAATGTTCATTGCTTTGTGCCCTTCACCTAACAGGGCCTGGGACTTTAATGCTCTTTAGCCCATGGCTTGTGTTAGTTTCGTCCTCACTGATGAACCCATTTAAAGAAGACCTACTTGGTCCTTCTAGGGCTAGGGATCACTACAATGGAAAACAAAGAATGTGACAAAACATTGAGACAGCTGAGTTCAGGGACTCTGTTTTCTTGGGAAAGTCACTAGTCCTCTCTGGATATCCATTGCTCTATGTGAGGGCGAGGAGGGGGGAGCAAGGGGAGGGAGGAAGAAGGGAGGGAGAGGGAGAGGGAGAGAGTCTTAGCAAATAAGACACCTTTCATTGCTGAGGGCTGTGAGCTGACCCTGCTGTCCCTAGACCTCACCTCTCTACAGTTCTTTTACTCTTTTTTCTCTCCCTTCTCTTGTTCTCTCTAGCTCTCTCCTTGCCTCCCTTCCTTTTCTCATGGAGAGCAGCATCTGGTACAAGCTGTTAGAACCCACAATGCTCCCATTAAGGCAAAAGGACTTAGGGTGAGGATGTCCTAATGGGGAGCTAAGACCTATCGCTGGGAGAAAATGGAAGGGGCAATTTATACACCTCTGAGAGCTTTAGCCAGAAGAACACGGACTTGCACGTTGAAAAATGTAAACCTCCCTCTTTTTTTCTGCCCAGCTTCCCTCCCTTTCCTGGATATGGAAACACAGGAGGGGCTATGACCTCCTGCCATGTGCCTGACCCCACTTGCCTTCCTGTCAATTCTGAGATCTCCAGACCTCAGCCATTTACCCGAGCATTCCCTTATGTACACACCTGCTATGCTCTTATTTATTATTTTCTTTCAAATTTTTTGTTTTCTTTTTTCAACTTGCATATCCACTTTAAACCTGTACCAATGAGTGGCATACCGGACCTTTCTGTGTTGGGTACTAAGGCATATGAAAATAAACATGTTTGGAGTGACAAAAGCATTTTCATATGAGAGTTCAGTGTGTCACAAGCTGGGACCCATCAGCAGCGACTCCCCCAGCCCTTGCCATTATTCTCCCGGGGAGAGATTATTATTGTCACCTCACCCAGGAAGAAACGAAGTTTCCTTGAGAGATGAAGTAGTTCCCTGGGAATATACAGACAGCGAAGACAGGGGAACACTCAAAACCACCATTGTCCTCAATACCTGTGCCCTTTTATTTCAGTTTGCTCTCAGGTGGGGAGGGACTGGGAAGAGAAGCATACAGAAGCAAGCTCAGGCCACAGAGCCTCATTCAGGACCCACAAAGACAGAAGCGCCAACATCCAGCTTCCCCTCCCTTGCTTCTCTCCTCACAATAGTCATCCCCGACAACCAAGCTGGAGATTTGATGCCTGCTTGTCAAGTGATGGCTTTGTTTCCAGATATCTCCCACTGTGGCCGTGGCCTTGCCAGAAGCCTTCTTAATTCTACTCTTTCAGATTTCTAAGCCAGATCCTCCTGAATGTTTTTGCCTTCTGCCTGGGCAAACCCAAGGCCTTCCGTGGGGCTGGCTATGACAGTCGTAGGTTGTGGGCATTCATTCTGGGACAAATGGAAAGCATTCTTGCAACTTCTCTTAGTTCCCCAGCAGCACCTAGTTGCCTAGCACAGATGACTCAACTTGGTTGATAAACAGAAGCAGGATTCTCAGCCACCTGCCCTCTGGCCCCTTCACCTACGTCTCCCTACCAAGCACCTGGTCCATGAAACCAAAAGAACAGTAAAGGTTCATGTGAGGACCTGGCCGTGGCATCCCTCTCTGCTATTCTCCCCTGATAGTGGCTGGGTCTAAAGCATCAGAGATAGAGACAGGTGGAGAAGTAACCAGCAGAGTAACAGGTGTTTTCTATGGGCAGAGAGTGTGTCAACCGTTGTTATGGATACGGTTAAACAAGCCTGTTAACTTATTTAACACCAGTCAATAGCTTGCAATCCCAGTAGGCAGGCATCACCAGGCCCACTTTACAGATAAGGAGAGCCTGGGAAGGAATTTTAAGGGACTTACCCAGGGCCACCCAACTATTAAAGAGTGCAGTGAATATTTGAAGCCAGGTCATCTAACGCTCAAGTCCACCGTCTTCTCCAGTACAGTCTTCATTACCTCTGGGTGAGAGAGAATGGTTTACCAAAGCATTTCAGGATTATCTAATCCAACATTTAAAAAAAAAAAAAAAGTATGCTCTGGAACACTAGTTTCTTAGATCTGAAGAGGAAGAATCAAAAACTTTTGGAGGAAATTGGCTAAATAAAGCTAGTTGTTGCCACTGTAGGACTTCTTTGTGAGCCTCCAAAGGGAGCTGAGGTACATCTTGTGATTCACATTACTTAAAGGGAGTGTTTCTATGTGAAACACACACACACACACACACACACACACACACACACACACACACACGCACACACACGCACAGAGTTTTACAAAAGATTTTGGAAAATACTTATTCTTCACATCCCTTTAAGTATAAAAAAGAAGAGGCATGTCCAAGCAGCAAGATAATCCAAAGCCAGGTGTTTTAAGCACACCACGACCTCATTTCCATGTTGCCTGTTTCCATAAACAACGCTATTTGTTGGTCACTAAGAAGGTACCTGCTCACCACATGCCAGCCACTGGGGTCAATGAGACACGATGGTAACCTCACAGCACTGTGTAGCTGGCACTGACAAGGCCCATGGCTTGAGGTTAGGGAAGCCCTCGGTGGGTAGAAGGTTTCTGGCCCCTGCAATGTGCCAGCATGCGGGAATCTGAGATACCATCTGTGTCGCTAATTCATCCATCACAAATAGCAAGCCGTTGTCTGGTTCCAATCCCACCCTCAAAATTCTCTTACAACCTTGAAAGAAGCAATTGGCATACGTGTACGTTTCTCTGACTTCTGTTGACACTGGATTCAGCCCCACTGCAATGGCAGTTGGCGGGTGAGGGGGTGGTTCCTGGAGTGTCTAACCCCACAACCTATGCAGAATGTCAGTGGAAAGAGATCTCCATGAGTCAGCGATCCAAACCCAGGCTGTAAGTGAGCAAGCAACACTGGAGGAACAGGGCTAGCTGTGGTCTCCTGGTCTTGGAGATCCAGTCAGGCTGAGGTACCTGCTGTACTTGCTAGCTCGCGGTTGATGTTCAGTGTGACACCTAGGTCACTTAACATGGAAAGTCAAAATCCTTCTGCATATATGTAACTGTGTGCCCCTGCGTAGGTCACTTCTGTGCTACATGTCTGGATTTGTTTACTTTCTGTCTCCTGAGTGCTGGAATTACAGGCATGTGCCATTGAGCCCTTGTTTATTTTCTGTAAGCAGGAGGGTGTTGGATTTGAGCTTTCTTTTGCCTCAGAATTTCTGTGTGTGTTCCACGGGAGAGACCAGCTAGACAAAGGCCAAACCACTGTCAATCTACAGCTGCTTCTCAGTGGCCCCCTTTTGTCCACTTACTGGCTGTATGTCCTCTGAAGTTACGTTTAATCCTCCGAGGTCTCAGATGGGTGGGACTTACTGCTGGGAAAGCACACATTACACCTAACATGCTGGGACAAGAGTGGATTGATGGGATAGTCCCATCAGCTGCCATATGGTTCCGCAGTGCCTGTTTGTGTGTCTGAGTCTTGACTCAGAAAGGCGTTAACTATTTCTTCTTCTTTTTTTTTGTCTCTTTCCTTCAGATGCTGGACAGAGCCTAAGTATGGCACACTGAGCTTCTTCAGTCTTTCCCTAAAGCTGGCTGCTTGTTCTCCTTGTAGCTGATCTCCATGCCCACTTAAACAGGCACACTTTCCGCCTTTTCTTCTCCATTCCCCTCCTCCAGGCAATGCTGGGATCTGCAGCTTGCCTGCCCTGGGATTTTTCTTTTAAAACACTGGTAAGATTGTTTGCTCTGAATAAAGTCCTTTTTTTTTTTTTTTTTGGCCTAACTTAAAAAATTAAAAGAGGTGGCTTGGTGGGGTTGCTATGTAGCCTGTAAGGAGGAGGAGGAGGAGGCGTCAGCTGCCTCTGGAGGCTTCTCAGGGGTGGGGTAATCCCTTTCTCTGCCAGGCCTACAGTTGCAGGATAGAACAAGACCTGGAACAGTAAGTGACAACACTAAGGTGTCAATATGGTGCCACCAGTTGGCTGGACAACCTAGCACAGGCCTTGGTGGTCCTTTCATTCTATATTGCTCCTCTGACCTGTGAACAGTAACTTTTAAAGGAGTGGTTCCAGAGGAAGTACCTCCTCAGATCAGAGCATCCCTGCGGTCCATCCTTCAAGCCTCATATGTGGCCAGGCAGGTGGTCTTGGCATTGGTAGGTCTGGAAACCCAAATGGTTTTCATAAGTTGTAACTATTTTCTCCCTGGACAGAAGCATTCTGATTAGTCACTGACGAACTGTTGTCCCGAAGCACTCTTAGCCTTGGTTGGGATGAGCGCTGAGGTCTGGGTATAGCTTAAAGCAACACTTTATAGAACTCAGAAAAAGGAAATGATGTGTCACAGGATGGTGGACTTGTTAGCTCTGAAGACAGGTGCAGGCTGATTGATGGCTGCAGAGGCGGTGGCAGCAGTGGCGGTGGCAGCGGCGGCGGCAGTAGCGCAATACTTTGGAGCTGTTGGACAGTACCGTCAACTTAAGTTCCCCTTCAATTTGGAGAGTTGAGTGCTGGGAAATGCCTGGTATTGCTTCCTTGGCCTTCTGGTAGAGACCACCCATTAGTACCCCAATTCTTCCCAAAAGAAGACAATGGGACACCTGTCCACACACATCTGCCCTTGTGGTCACACCCTTTCCCTCATCCTTAACTGCACCATCAATTCCTCCTGTGAGGTTTGATAACAAACACCTTTGACGCCATGAATTGAAAGAGAGCAAGGAGGGGGTGTATGGGAGGGTTTGGAGGGAGGAATGGGAAAGGGGAAGTGGTGTAAGTATATTATAATCTCAAAAAATATCAAATTAACATACAAAATGAAGCCATTTCTTATTTCTGTCATCAATACCGAAACTCCCGGAGAATAAATAAACTCTCTCAGTGGGGCCATCTGGCTCTCCCATCTGGGAGAGACATTAATACCAGGTGCTGCTCGGGGGGGATTCCCACATGTTTACTTTCTACTTTTCTCACCAAGCAGTTATTATTTCACACTTGTGCCTGGTGGCTCATGGATTAGCTCTCCTGCCTGATTTCTTGATGAGATAGATCATTGGAAAGTTGGCTGCTGTTCCCTACCATTTTCGCTCTGCCTTAGGCTACTTTGGAAGCCAATGCTAATTTGATATTTTTATGGCTTTTCCAGGGGGAGTGAATAACTGTTTAACTTGTAGCCATGGCAGTGAGTAGGAACGACTAGAGAGAACTTAGATACTGCCAGGTCTCTATTTCATGAAAAACTACAGGAAAAGTGTGACTGCCCCCCCTCTCCCCGCCCCCCCGCCCCCGCCGTTATAGTCCATAGAGAGTATTTCAAAAGGGGCAGATGAGATTGGATCAGGAGAAGACTTCGTAAAATACAGATCCCGGGCGTGGTTCTCTCACATCTGTGAACCCATTTATTATCTGTAAATGGAGATTGATTTGTTTACTCGAGATATTTGATTGCTGCCAATGTGCAGAGCACTGTGTGCAAGACCCTTCTAGAATGGTGTTTGCATCGGTGGAAAGGCTTTCTTCTTTCTCTCTCTCTTTCTTTCTCTTTCTTCTTTAAATAACGTTTACTAGCGTTACTTAGCACAGTAAACAATGGGTTTATGTGCATTTTTGTTTTATTCTTCTCACCCCCCTCCCTTCTTCCCGCCTCCCCTTCACTAACTACCTGTCCCTCATTTGCTGGCCCTCCCTCCCACAACCCTTTTCTGCTTCCACCTCACATAGATTTCATTACCCTCCCCTCCTTTAAGATGCCTTCTTTTCTCATTGTCCACTATTGATTTCATCACACACAGACACACAGACACAGACACACACATACAGCTGCACACACACACACACACACACACACACACACACACAGCTCACACAGACACATACAGATAATCCCACACACAAGAGGAGAGAGAGAGAGAGAGAGAGAGAGAGAGAGAGAGAGAGAGAGAGAGAGAGAGAGAGAGAGAGAGAGAGAGAGAGAGACAGAGAGACAGAGAGACAGAGAGACAGAGAGAGGGAAGTTAAATAGGTTCTGCATTTGAGATTTGTCTGGCTTATTTTTTTTAACATAGGATATTTAGCTCCACCCATTTTCCTGAAAAGGCTGTTCATTTTTCTTTACAGCTGAATAAAATTTGTTTGTGATTATGTACAATTAATTTATCCATTCATCCACAATATCTTAACTATTGTGAATAATGTTCCAATAAACAAAGGGTCTCTGTGGAATGCTAGGCCTAGTCCTTTGGATATAGACTCAGGAATAGTATTAGCAGTTCATGTGGCAGTCTTATTTTTTATTTTGGGGGAAATTTTTTGTATTGATTTCCATAATGGTTATACCAGTTTACATCCACAGTAGGGTTTTTCTTTATACTCCTGGCAGCAATTGTTTTCTTGATGCTAGCCATCCTGACCAGTGTGAAATAGAATCTCAAAACACCTTTTTCTTAGAGATTATTTTATTTTTAGTTATGTGTATACATGTGTATCTAGGTGTGCGCGCATGCGTGTGTGCATGTGCGTGTATGTGCTGAATTCCTTCTGGGACTGGAGTTAGGGATGAGCTGCTGACGTGGGTGCTGGGAATGGAACTTGGTCCTCGGGAATAACAGGGTAATTATGTGTAACTCTTAACCACTGAGCTTCCTCTAGCCCCCAAAGCAGTTTTAACTTGCATTTCCCTGCTGGCTGAGAATGTTGAACACTTTCCAAACATTTGCTGGCCATCTGTGTGTTTTCTCTTAAGAACTGTCTATTAAGTTCATTAGCACATTGTTGGCTGGGGGAAAAATTGAATATATGTATAATAATATAAATGTATATATAAAAAATATTTAAATAAATAAATAAATAAAATAACTGTCCTAAAGTAGAAAACTCACAAACTGTTAAAAAAAAAAAATCAAGTAAAGGAATCTCTATGGATTGAAACTCATTTTTATAAAGGATTCTTTCCAGTAATAGTGAATTTTCCTCTCTTTATTTACATTTCTGATGTTCAACCAAGGAGTTTGTCAAATGATGAAAGGATTAAAAATGTGGTAAATGCATAGTGGATTCTAGGCAGCCATACAAGTAACGGAGTCCTGTTGCTTGCAATAAGCAGGGGTGAAAGTGGAGATCCATTATGTTAAATGAGATAAAGCCAGGTACATAAAGCCAAATGAGGAATGATTTTTAGCTATGGCCAGAATCATAAAGAGATGAGCCTATTTAGAGAACGGTTAGGTTAGCAAAGGCAGGTGTAGGTTGGAGGCAGGACGCTGTGGAGAGACAGTGAGGGGTAGAGAGGTGCAGTTACACAGGAGCGGTGAGCTCTGAGCCACTGTTTCACCACAGGGTAGACTGTGGCCAATGACACTGCGTTGCCCGTCTCCAAACACGTAGGAGAGAGGATTTTAAATCGCGGCACAATGTACATCTATATCAAAACACTACTCTCTCACCACATAATGTGCAACATTTTATGCATCGATTAAAAATAAAGCAAATGCAGTATTAAAAATAACTTAGTGTCCGTCTTTTCAGTCTCTTATATATTCAAGATATCAACCCCTACCTGCGATCCAGTTGGCAAAGATTTTTCTCCCATTCTGGAAGCTTCTACATCACTCTGCGATTGTTCCATTTGTTGTGCACACATTGATTCATGTGATCTCATTTGTCCATTATTTTTTTTTTTTGAGTTGTTTCCTGTGCCAGAATTCTTTTTTTAAAACTTCTTTATGTTTGCCTATACCTTGATTGTTTTCCTCTAGAAGTTTCAGGCCACATACATGTTCCTTCTCCCATTTTTTGTTTTAAATGTGTATGAGAGTTTTGTCTGCATGTATGTCTGTGCACTCCTTGCGTTCCTGGTGCCTGCAGAGGCCAGAGAAGTGCATCAGATCCCCTGATGCTCCCTATGGTTACAGCCATTCATGAACCACCATTGCATGCTGGGAATCAAATCTGGGTCTTCTGCAGAAGCAGTGAGTGCTCTTAACCAAGGAGCCATCTTTCTAGCCTCCCAAGCCTTGGATCTTTATTAATTTTGAATATTTGTTCAAGCAAAGAGATAGGGGTCTAGTTTCCCTCTTCTACACGTGGATGTGGAGTTTGTTTTTCCCCGTGTGTGTGTGTGTGTGTGTGTTAAAAAAAACACTTTTGTCAGAAATTAGGTGACAGTAGCTGTGTGGGTTTAGTTCTGGGTCACTGTTCTATTCCACTAGTCTAGATATCTGTTTTGTACCAATATGTGGGAAGGTTTGGTGAACTATTAAGTATACCATGAAAATAAATGTGTCCCATGTAGATGTGGTCTAGAATAGTCTTTTTCTTGTAAATTAAATTCATAATGTCTCCTCCCAGGGAAGTGTTTCTTAGTGGTGACCTTTTGTTGCCAGAAGCACAGGAAAAACATGTGTCCTAATAAGCCAGTATAATAAAAAAAAAAAAACAAGTAAAGGGGCTGGAGAGTTAATAACACTTGTTGCTCTTGCAGAGGACCCAGGTTCGGGCCCAGGCACACACATGTGTGCAAGTGAAATGTTCATACACATGAAAATGAAGTAAGTGCACTTTTAAGTATAAAAGGGAAGCACACGACCGAGGCATTCGCTATACCTAATCTACTGAACATTAAAGTTCACCAACAGCTGGAGATATAGGTACCAGTTGTTTCACACATGATTTCAAGGCTGATAGAAAGCTTTGTTTTCCAGCTAATGCCCAACATTGAAAGAGAGCTGAACCGTGGGAACAGACCATGTTCAAAAGTCCAGGCATTGTTTCACTTGGGCCTTATTGCCAACTAACCAGCTGCAGGCACAACTGTCTCTGTAGAGACAAAGACCATCCACTGTCCTTTCCTTTCACCTTGCCTAGAAGAAACAATAGTGTATGAAAGGATAAAGGCCCCGCCTTCCTTTGTTGTTAAATTAGCTAGACTACTGCCCAAGAGCGAGGTCCTCTCTGCATTCACTCTTCTGCAAAGCCCCACAGGTTCCCTAAGATGGGAAAGGCATTGGTTTTTATTCTGAACAACAGTAAGATATGGAAAGGACAAACAAAAGCAAAAAATCATGGTGCCTACAGATGGCTTTGTCGTTTACCGGTTCCATAACTTTCACCATCTCGTTTTCTGCTAATTCCACAGGCTCCAGTGCTGTGGAAGTACTTTGCTAAGCGAAAGGCCATGCATGGATGTCAGGGGTTATTTTTTCAGTGCTCATCACCTGAAATTGTATTAGCAATCGCCATGCCTTTTCATCTGTCTGCTTGACAATTACCACACCAGTTCGTCCAGCAACCTAAGTCGATTTTCTGATCATTATCTATTTAATAAGTTTCTGACACCTCTACTTTCTGAGTCCTTCTCCTTCTTAAATCTCTGTGTAGAATAATTTTCCCAGAGGAGAGATGGCAACCTGATTTCCTGTGATGGCCCACCTGTCGGGAGTGCTGAATGATGACTGGTTTCCATGGGGGACAGATCCATTTCCCTTTTCTCCTGAAGCTAAAGTCATACATACACCATGGATTCCTGTAAGCTAACCAAGGTGCCTATATTTCAAAGCCCAATGGCGGTATGAAGTCCCCGCAGCACTCCTTGCGACACCTAGACATCTTCCCACAGTTAAATACACTAATAGATGGTGATGATTGCACAGCATTTTGCAGGCCTTGGAATTTATGACTTGTTTTATTAGCTCTTCCTTAGAACCTCCCAAAAGGACGGCCTGTAACACTGTGATGAAATCAAGGTCTCAGTGACACCGTGAGTGTGACAACTCATTGCTTCCATGGATGAGGTTGGGTGGTTTTGACAATCATAATGAAGAGATTGTGAGCATTCTATGTACCAAGTCAATGGAAGCAATTGGTGCCAATGACCTTTGAAGACTTCTCCATTAAGCAAATCATTTCCGGAGATACTTTTTCCTCTGGCTGTTGCATATTCCCCCCTCCCCCCCCAGATATCTTAATTTTCTCAAAAGCAAAGCAGGAAGTCTGAGGCCTTGAGATTGGAAATAGCTTGCTCTAAGGTACTAAGTGAGTTGGCTGCAGGACAGAGACCACAGCATTTGGCACAAAGGAGGTGTTCCACTAATACTTAGAGAACGGATTCAAATATGCTCTCCTTATCGTGCCCTAGAAGAAAACAGATTCCTGAGTTGAAGTGACTTCCCTGGCCACTGTGATAGTTATGAACTTTATGGCGTAACAAAACACTTGAAACATGCTTGATCTACCATAGTCTATAAGTCAATCCCAATATAATTTTTAATAGGTTTCCTTGATGTGACCCAGGATGTCCTCAACTTGTAATCCTTCTGCCTCGACATGTATGAGTTGCTATGGCTAGCCTTTAATCTGAAAACTGAACACTTGCTATGAAGAAAAAAAAAAAAAAACTCAATAATCTTTATAATGATCGCTTAGCAAAATGGAAATAGCTTTATATACTGGATTAATAACGTCATTAAAAGTAATTGCTGTTACCTCACTTTTTCAATGGCTGAAGTATTTGCAGTGAAAGCCAGAGAATCCGGGTAGGCTGTATAAACCCATGTTAAAGACCCAGATGTGCTAGCACATGTCTGTAATACCAGAGCATCTGAGGGTAAGATCAGAGGCAGATGTGAGGATCACCTGGAAGCTCAAAGGTCAGTTCAATTGGAATGCACAGCCCAAAGTTGGGGGAAACAGTGAACTCCCCCAAAGTCTCCTGACCTCTACATGCCCACTGTGACATTTATATAGCTGCACACACACACACAGAGGGACACGTATGTGTGCATGCTAAAGCCCACGGATTTGAAGAATCAATATTGCAAAAGTGGCCATAAAACCAAAAGAAACCTACAGATTTCAAGGAAATCAAAATTACAATATTTTCCCTAGAAATAGAAACAATCTTAAAATACATATAGAAACATAAAAAGACCCTAGATCACCAAATCAATTCTGAGCAATAAAAATAATGCTGAAGGCACCAAAATGGCTGATTTAAAACTATACTACAGAGCCCAATAAAAACATTGCATCAGCATGGAAACAGGCACAGGCATTGTTGGAATAGACTAAAGGACACATGAATTAAGTCCTACCCTTAGCCAAAGAGCTATTAGTAAGAGCTGATAGTCACCAGGAGAGGGAAGTCAGCTTTCTTTAAAAGTGCAATACTGGTAGGCCCACCATGCTCCCAAGCAGTAAATTAGACTTGATAAGTTAAGAAAAAAAAATACATCAAGTTGGGTAGTGGGAGTGAATCTTGAAAGAGTTTGTTGGGGGAGGAAAGCTTTAGACAGGCTCCATTCTGTGCAAGGCTTGTGGAGGTAACTACATCTGAGCACAATGGCCATGCCATGCCAAAATACATTGTATGTGGAAAATAAAAGCCTAAACAGAGAATGCTGCTGAAGGTCTTCCCTGCTCAAAAACAATTGCCTGGTTGCACAGAGGCCACTAAAGCTTTGGTGATGGTTCATGCTACATCTTGAGTTGGCAGCAGAGCTTGGCCAGTGCTGTCCACAGAAGCTCTTCAAGAACAAAGGATGCAGAAGAGTCTCTATCAAGGACCTCACAGCTCCCACCCTCAACACATTAAAGCCGCTTTGAGATTTTTTTTTTTTTATCCCAGTCAGAATGGGCAAGATTAGTAAAACAAATGACAGTAGATGCGGGGAAAAGGGAACAATTATTCACTGCTGGTGGGAGTGAAAATTGTAGAGGCCCTAGGGAAATCAGTGTGGAGCTAGCTCCAAAAACGGAAAATAGATCTAACCACAAAAACCAGTTATACCACTCTTGGTCATATCTTTACTGCAAGAGATATTTGCTCATCTGTGCTCATAGCTACCCTAGTCACAAAAGACAGAAATTGGAAAGAGCTTAGATCGTCATCACCTGAGGAGCGGATAATGAAAATGTGGTACATTTATACAACGGGCTATTATTCAGCTATTAAGAAAAATAAAACTAAATGGATGGATCCAGTCATCCTGAGTGAGCTAACCAAGACCCAGAGAGGCAAATATTGCATGTTTCCTCTTATATGTGGATGCTAGCTTGTAAGCCTTAGAAAATGCTTATTTCATTTAGAATATCCATAGAGATTAGAGAGATCGTAATAGACATGGGAGAGGACAATCATCCAAGGAAGAGGAAATAGAAGAGAGTTAGTAATGAGTAAAGGGAAAATTGGAATACAAAGATTAAATGGCAGGGGGATGGGTGGGCAGAGTAAGGAGAGAAGATGGGGTGGACCTATTTGAAATTAACACTAAGGGCCATTCGACAAGACTTATGGAAACCCATTACTCTAGAAGCATAAACTATAACTCCAGAAGTGTTACTCTATAATGCAGGAGGTAATTGCCCAACTGGACACCACACACTACCAAGTAAAACCCCCGGGGCCAGAAATTGGTTACATCTCATTGAGTCATTGGACAAAGCAGCCCCATAGGCTCCCCCAAACATCACAAGCTACTGCCAAGACTATCCATCACCCTTCACAACCGGACGTAAGACCTGGTTGCTGAAGATACCACTCATGTCGGAAATAATTTAAGGAGAAATCGAGCTGCCGTTACCTCACTTTTTCAAGGGGCGAAGCATTTTCAGTGAAAGCTAGAGGATCTGGGTAACCCCTGTGAACCCACGTAAAGGCCCAGATGTGGTAGCACACATCTGTAACACCAGAGCTTCTAAGGCAAGCTCAGAGCCAGGGGGGAGAATCACCTGGAAGCTCAAAGGTCAGTTCAACAGGAATACGTAGTACATCGAGGAAGAGACTCTGTTCCAACAGTTTTGTCTGCTCTCAGGGGTGTCCTGTGGATAAAGCCTGGTGCTAGGAGCTGCAGTTCAACAGTCGGGAAATTACACTTCAACCTATTGCTTTCTGGCCCCTCTGAAACTCTGGAAGCACTTCTACCAAAAGAAGAAAGGTGGGTTGAATAAACATTTCAACCAATAGCTTAACTACGGCTGTGTGGACCCCGTCACAAATTCAAGTAATGTGGAAGACAAATGCAACATGTACCCCCCCCAAAAAAATCAATTGTGGTCATGGTCTACAAACTAGGACTTCTATGGAATTATATGTGAAATTAAAAACATGATTATAAATATATAAAAGTAACCAAAGACACAAAAACTTAGGAACGAGAGCCAAGACAGCAAAAAGTAGCTGAACGAAACAAGAAAGTTTAAAAAGGTTATGAAAGTGTAATTCAATAAAAGAAAAATCTTAAATACAGAAAACAAAACAAAAA
Organism: Acomys russatus; assembly: GCF_903995435.1. Taxonomy (NCBI): domain Eukaryota; kingdom Metazoa; phylum Chordata; class Mammalia; order Rodentia; family Muridae; genus Acomys; species Acomys russatus. The sequence goes on along the minus strand of NC_067140.1, from coordinate 65,850,089 downwards.
AAAATCAACAAACCAAATAAAATGCTCAGTGGAAAGCCACACAATAAAATAGGAGGAAAGTAAATGACAGCACAAAACAAGGTAGAAGATTTAGAATTCAGTCAGGGACAAAAGTAAAGTACAGGTTGATGCAGTGATTTAAAAAAAAAAAAAAAAAATATATATATATATATATATATATATATATTGGCTAAAAATAGTCCAGGCTCAAATGGATTCACTATCAAATTTTATCAGACCTTCACACAAGAGTTAATACCAATGCTTCTCAAACAATTCCATAAAGTAGAAAAATGCTACAGAACTGCTTTTATGATGCCAGCATTATCTTGATACCAAAGCAAGATAAAGACATAACAGCAGCAACAACAACAAAAAGTATAGACCAATTTCCATAATGAACATAGATGTGAATACAATACTTGCTAATCAAATTCAATACAGCACTAAAAAGTTCAGTTGTCATCATCCAGGGAAGCAGGAATACTTCAGCACATGCAAACCAAGAACTTTAGTGCATCCCATAAATGGACTCAAAGACAGAAATCATGTGCTTATTTCAATAGATGCAGAGAAGACTGCTGACACAATCCAGCAACCCTCCATGATAACAGTCCTGAGGAAACTCAGAAGAGGAGACAAACCTGAAAGAATAAAAGCTGTGAATGACAAATCTCCATCCAACCTTAGTAAATTAAACTAAGGAAAAACCCAAAGCATTTCTACTAAAAACAAACAAGACAAGACAGGACTTCAATTTACTCTTTCTCAATGTGGAACTTGCGATCTTAGCTGCAAGCAGAAGCCAAGAGAAACAAAGAGATGCAAATGGAAAAGATGTCGTCAGAGGTGCCTTGTTTGCAAGTGCTCTGATTCTATATATGGCTTCTCCAGGAAACTCTGAGAGATGGAGAGGCACTTGGAGCAAAGTGATAGGGAAGAAGAGTCAGTGCACAAAGCCCTGTTGCCCTCCTATATGCCAACAGCAAGCACCATCAGGAAGAAACCAGGCAAACAATCCTGCTCACAATGACGTCAAAACAAAGCAAAATACCTTACGGGGGGGGAAAAACCCAACCAACGAAGCAAACAACCCCTATAATGAAACTTTAAATCACTCAAGATAGAAATTGGAAGAGATTCTAAAAGGATGAAAGACTCCTGTGTCCTTAGGTCGGAAGAATCAGCATTGTGGAAATGGCCTCATACCCAAAGCACGCTATAAATCCAATGCACTCTGCACAAAATTAGTAACATAGTTCTTCACAGATACTGAGAAAAATAATCTTAAAATCCATTCGAAAGACAAATAAAGGAAAAAAAGAAACAAAAAAGCCAAACCTCAGATAGACAAAGCAATCCTGAGCAATACTACTGTTGTTGCAGCTGCTGCTGCTGCTGCTGCTGCCGCCCCTGCCGCTGCCACCACCACCACCGCCAAAGATATTACCATACCTAATTTCAAATTATACTACAGAGCCACAGTAATAAAAATAGTGTGGTACTAGCACAGAACCATACATGTAGTGATGAAACAAGATAAAAGACCCACACATAAGTCCATGCTGCTACATCATCCGATTTTTGACAAAGATGCTAAAAATAGCCTTTTCAACAAAAGGTACTGGGAAAACTGGACATTCTCATGTAGAAGAATGAGACTAAATCCTATTTCTACTCTCCAGAAAAATAAACTCCAAGCTGGGCATAAAATGCATGCCTTTAATCCCAACACAGGCAGGCAGATACTTGAGAGTCAGAGGCTAGCCTGCTCTATCTACATAGTGTGTTTCAGGCCAGCCAAGGCTACATAGTGAGACCCTGTCTCTAAATAAATAAATATAAACCTCAAATGTATCAAAGACCTTAAGATAAGACCAAAACCTCTGAAAATGCTAGAGAGAAAAAAGTGGGGACACTTCACGAAACAGGGAAACGCTGGGACATCTTGAGTAGGACTCAAGTTCCTCAGAAAAGAAGGGCCAAGGGTGAACAATTAGAACTGAATAAACTTTGCAAGCTTCTGTGCAAAGGAAGCTGTTAATGGAGTAAAAAGGCAGCCTGCAGAATGGGAGAAAACATCCACCTGCAGAATGTACAAAGGATGAACAACAGCAGCAGCAGCAGCAGCAGCAGCAGCAGGAGCAAAATTCAGTTAAAAAATGGACTGAGCTAAACAGAAAATTATTAAAATAGGAAATATAAATGTCCAGTGAGTATTTTTTTTTTAAGTGTCAACATCCTTGGTCATCACGGAAATTAAAATTACCCTGAGATTTCATCTCACAAGTTTCGCAATGGCATTATCAAGAAAGCAAATAGCAAGTGCTGGGAAAGGTGTGGGGTAAAGGTGGGAGCACGAACTGGGGCGGCCATTATGGAAACCACGTGGAGGTTTCTCAACAAGCTAAAAAAATAGGGCTTCTCCATGATCCAGCAATACCACTGACTAGGCATCTACCCACACAGCTCGATTTGCTTACATATTTGCTTACCTATGTTTATTTCCTCTGTGCTCACAGTAAGAAGGAAAAGGGAGTCACCTGAATCTCCATAGGTATATGAACGAATAACGAAAAGGTGATACACATACACAATGGAATTTAGTTCAGCCACAAGGAGAAAAAGAACCAGACAAGTTGCAGGAAAAATAGATGTAACTAGAAAATATATATTAAGCGAGGCTCAGAAATACCACACATTCTCCCTCAGATTTTAGCTTCTAACTTTTTCTAGATTCGTATCTATGTGAGAGTGAGGAGAGAGCATGTGCCAGGAAACTATAAAGGGGCTCAGAAGAGGTGAAAGAATTACTTTCATCAGAAAATTACCCTATAATTAAATCTTCTAGCTGCTATTTACTTAACACTCAAAAGACTGCGATTAGTTAGACTGGCTCCTGGCTATTTGTGAGAAATGTTAGATTCCCGTTGATGGCCCTGTTACAATTCCTGCCTAAGTACGTGCAGAAGTGGGAGTCGTTGCCCCCCATCCTTGGGTCCCACGTGGTAGAAAGAAAGAACTGATGCCCATAAGTTGTGCTCTGACCTCCACATGTCTACACACACACACACACACACACACACACACACACACACACACACACCATGCACATGCACACGCACGCCTGTATACACATACACAGTAATAAATGTTGAAGGAAAAAAAAGAATTCCTATTTAAATTTACTTTTAGATGTACTTCTTTCTCTGACCAACAATGTTACTTAATGTGGCTCTCCATCTTCCTAATACTGTGGCCTTTTAATATAGTTCCTCATGTTGTAGTGACACTCAACCATAAAAGTATTTTTGCTGCTACATCATAACTGTAATTTTGCTATTGTTACAAATTGTAAGGTAAATATCTGATATGCAGGATGTCTGATATGAGACCTCCAGAAGGGTCATGACCCACAGGTTGAGAACCATAGCTTAATATGTTGTGCTATTCTGTAATGCTCATTTCTACACATTAACTATTTCTATTGTTTCTTTTTTGTTTTGATCTTTATGCCTTTAAGCTTTTATTAATTCTCATTATGTACACTTAAATCTCATAACAGAAACAGATCAGAACAACAAAAGTATACAAATAGAACATACAAGACCCTTGGAAAGACCAAATCTATGAATCATGCACATAGAAAAGTTCCATTCCAAAAATATTAAAAACATTTTCAGTAAAATTATAACAAAAAATTCAAACTCTGGGAAAAGAAATACTTTCCTAGTACAAGAAACATATATAACACCAAATAGACAGGACTATAAAGGAATACTCTGTGTCTTAGAATAGTTAAAAAACTAAATGTAACAAATAAGTAAACTGAAAAAAAAAAAAGCCAAAAGAAAGAAACATCAAGTCACTTAAAGGCAGGCTCATCAAAAATAAAAAACAGCTATTTCTCAACAGAAACTTTAAAAGCTGATGGCCTTAGAATGATGCATTTTAGTTCTATAAGGCTGCCAACACACACTACGGTAACTAATAAAACTACTTGTCATAATTAAAAGAGAAAAGAAATATTTCCATGATAAAAGCAGGCTAGAAGAATTTTGACTGCTAAGTCATCTCATCAGAGGACTCTGGAAGGAACTCTACAGATGAAGAGGAAGGTAAATGTATTCAAGAATCAACAGGAAAGGATAAACCATGCAAGAACACTGTGAGGATTGGGACATTCGAAACACTACAAGATGAATTGATACACATCTTTCAGTAATAACTTGTGGGAACCCATGCCAAATTCTGCCATGTCAGAAATCCTGTGCTTAGGCTGCATGCCTATCATTACGTATCGTATATTATCATATATATTATATATGATATATGTTATACACACACACACACACACACACACACACACACACATATATATATATATATATATATATATATATATATATATATATAGAGAGAGAGAGAGAGAGAGAGAGAGAGAGAGAGCAGGAATACACATTTTTTAAAGGCAGTCTTTTACTTTAGGACCAAATTGACAGAACCTAAAAAATTCTCTTATTCTATAGCACCTTTAAAAAATCAATAGTGTATTTCTATATCCATAACCTTATATGCTTCTTCCTGGTGCTTATTGATTCCTTTTGTGGAGAAATAGTCTCAATGACACACAAGGGAATGTATGAGCAAAGCAAAAGTAATTCAGCAAAGCGATTTCAAGGGTACACCAGAACCCAAGCCAGGCCAGCATGCACACTCTCCCAAGATGGTGTCTGTCTTTTATCCCCAGCTCAGGGCATGACTGTGTCTCATCCCATCGTCAGCCATTGTCAGGAGCATGACTTCACAACCTCATGTAGCCGGATGGTTGGCACGAAGGGCTGGGGAAGGTTTGGGAACTGTGAGCTGTTGCCAGTGCTCCCACAGCATTCTGAATCTGTATTCCGTCATAGTGTGATGTCACAACGGTCTCTTGACAACATTCCACAACAAGCCCCATAGAGCAGTGAGCTCCATCTTGATATTCACTGGGCAATACGCTAAGAACACCGTTACAAATGTGGCTGATACTATAAAACAATGCAGAACTGATTTGTTGCTCTCGGTTGCCAGTGTGAATGAGCCATTTGCCTCAGACCACAAGCAGAACCTGATTTGCCTCAGTGATCACCAATTTGGTTTCCTCGTGCTTATTCCCGTTTCAGTGTGTATAGCTCATGATGTGCATTTTACACCAAATTTTGCTTCTGATAAGTTGTTTGGCTCTTTTGGTTTTGTATTTCCTTTCCATTAATTTGGCTGTACAAATTAGCTAAAAGTGACTTAAAATCTTCACTCCATGAACCTTTCTCTTTTTCTCCGGTTTCCTCTGCCCCTTCTAAGAATCAGGAGCCAGAAAGTACACACTTAAGCCCCGCCTCAAGCTTTCTAAGCTGGTTTCAGAAAATATTTTACCTGAAACCCAAAGAAATTTCCTCTAGGTTCTCTGTTCTCTGTCTCTGTGTCTCTGTCTCTGTCTCTGTCTCTCTCTCCTCTCTCTGTCTCTCTCTCTCTCTCTGTCTGTCTCTCTGTCTCTCTCTCCTCTCTTATCTCCTTCTCTCTTATCTCCTCTCCCTCCCTCCCTCCCTCAGTTTTTTTTTTTTGAGACAGGGTTTCTCTGTGTAGCTTTGGCTATCCTGGATTTACTCTGTAGATCAGGCTGGCCTCAAACTCATAGAGTTCTGCCTGTCTTTGAGTCTCAAGTGCTAGGATTACAAGTGTGTGCCACCACACCTGGCTAAGTCCGTTCTCTAAACCAGCATACGATTTACAACATTTAAATCTTGGTGCATGACAACCCTAGAGAGGGGAAACGTCTTCCTGAGCTCAGCCTGCATGATGACAAGTTTGGCCACACCATGTGTCTTGCCCCTGTACAAACACTTGTGAACTGAGAGGGTAGGGACTGAAAGTGAGAGCATGGGAAGCTAAAACAACAACAAAACAAACAAACAAAAAAACGATGCCCACAGACTTGCAGCTATTGTTACGTTGTGGTGGCTGCTATTGTTGGATGGGTAGTGTGGCCTCCCTAGCGGTACTCAGGTGAAAGGGTGTCCACAACTGTGAGATCTGGGAAGGTATCCCAGCCCTGAGTTGGGACAGTATCCCAGGGGTACCCTGAGGCACAGGAGCCCAGGTACCTCACAGCTCTGAGAGGAGGCCTCCTCAACAGAGACAATACAGCTCTCACTAGAAGCCATATCTTAGCGAGACCCTAAAGGAAGAATAAGATTTGATGGTGAAGAGTTTCAAATTGACTCTATTGACACTGAATATTTTGGCTTGGAAAACTCTTAGTTACATTAAAGTGTGTCCCTAATGTCTAGTGGTGATTTGGATCCTTCAACAAAAAGAATCTGGTGTCAATATGTGATGTTATCTCTCTGGGTCTCTGTTTCCCTTTCCCAGGCTATTAGCTCTAATGTCACTATGCACATTTCTTCCTCTTCCTGAGTTTTTGCCCTTATTAGAACTGAACACACTGTGTGCCTCACAGCAATTTCTAAGTGGAACTTATAATTAGGGTACTTATAGTTCTTCCAAGTTCCTTCTCAGATTGACATTTTATTTCCTAGGTCTCCAATATATGGTGATGAGAAGAAGAAGAAAGGAAGGAAGGGAGGGAGGAAGGAAGGAAGGAAGGAAGGAAAGAAGGAAGAGAGGGAGGAAGGAAAGGAGGAAGGGAGAGAGGGAGGGAGGAAGGAATGGAAGGAGGGAGGGAGGGAGGGAGGAAGGAAGGAAGAGAGATGGCTAGGTGGTTAAAAGTACATTCAGCTCTTTCAGAGTACCCAAGTTCAACTCCCAGTACCCATGTGAGGCAGCTCACAGCCCCTACCTGTAACTCAAACTCAAGGGGGTCTGAAGCCTTCATTTAGCCTCCACAGGAACCAGTGCACGCACACACACACAGAACCCCTCAGGCATGTATAACCATATTCACATCACATAAATAATAAGGTAAACTTTTTTCAAAAAGGAAACAAAAAAAAAAAAAAAAGGAAGAAAGAAAAGGGGAAGAAAGGAAAATAAGCTGTGCATTTATGTCTAAGTAAAGTGTTTTTTAAAATCACTATTTTTAGGCTGGCTCAGTGGGTAAGAAACTAGGGAAGCTACACCCTTCACAAAAGGCACAAATAATATAAAGTATCATGGTGTAACTCTAATCAAGCAAGTGAAAGACTTGTATGAAAAAAACTTCGAGTCTCTGAAGAAATTGAAGAAGATATCAAAAGATAGAAAGATCTTGCATATTTGTGGATCGGGAGGATCAACATAGTAAAAACGGCCATCTTACCAAAATCAATCTACAAATTCAATGTAATCTCTATCAAAATACCTACACAATGCTTTACAGATCTTGAAAGATCAATTCTAAACTTCATATGGAAAACAAACAAACAAACAAAAACCAGAATAGCTAAAACAATCCTTTTTAAAAGATCTTCTGGAGGAATCTCCATCCCTCATCACAAGCTGTACTACAGAACAACAGTAATAAAAACAGCATGGCACTGGCCTAGAAATAGGCTGGTTGATCACTAGAATTTAATCAAAGACCCAGAAATAAACCCACACACCTATGGACACTTGATTTTTGACAAAGAAGCCAAAACCATGTAATGGAAAAAAATAATCTTCAACAAATGGTGTTGGTCTAACGATGTCTACATGTAGAAAATGCAAATAGATCCATATTTATCACCATGCACAAAACTAAAGTCCAATTGGATTAAAGACTTCAACATAAAACCAGACACACTGAATCTATTAGAAAAGTTGGGTAGAACCTTGAGCTCATTGGCACAGGAGACTAAAAGTCTGGCTGCTTAGGCACATAGATTTATACAGCAAAGATATTGCCAGAATTATTTCTTAGGACCTCCTAAAACTAAAAGGCTTCTGTAGGCAAAAGAAATTGTCAACAGAATGAAACAATACTCTACAGACCATGAAAAGACCTTCACCAACCCTTCATCCAAAAGAGGGCTAATATCCAAAATATATAAAGAACCCAAGAAATTAAACACCATCAAACTCAATAATCCAATTAAAAATTGGGTACAGAACTAGACAATTCTCAACAAAGGAATATCTAATGGCCAAGAAACACTTAGAGAAATGCTCAATGTCCCTAGTCATCAGGGAAATGCAAATCAAAACAACTCTGAGATTCTATCTTACACCTATCAGAGTGGCTGAGACCAAAAACCCAAGTGACAGCACATGCTGGGGAGGATGTGAGAACGGGGAACACTCCTCCAGTGCAAACTTGTACAACCACATTGGAAGACAATCTGGTGCTTTCTCAGAAAATTTTTATCCATCCTGAAATCTATGGGAGTGTGGGTTATTCGCAGTCGTTAGCTCTTATAAAGAACATTGCTGTTGACATCCTTGTATAGTGGTTCTCAACCTCCCTAATGCTGTGAACGTCTAAACAGTTTCTCATATTGTGGTGTCACCAACCATTAAATTATTTTCATTGCTGCTTTATAACTGTGATTTTGCTACTTTTATGAATTGTAATGCAGATAGCCATGTTTTCCAATGGTCTTGGCGACACCCATGAAAAGACAGTTTGGGCTTCAAAGGGGTCATGACCCATAGGTTGAGGAAACACTGTTCTAGTACCTGTCTTTCAGTGACAAGGGAAAAAGAAAACAGCAGCAACCAAGGACCATGCATGGTGTGGACCTAGACCTTCTGCTCAGTTGTAGCAGCTAGGGAGCACAGTCTCCTGTCTCTGCATAAATTGTTCCAAGTATGACCTGAAAGAGATTTGGGGATGACAGAGCATGTACAATGCATAAGCATAAGGTGTATATATAAACTAACAAAAATCTTTTGTTGGGGTTGACTTGTATTTGGGCATCAGCACCAGTGAGCCAGAAACTTGAGTAAAGAGCTTGCCTTCAAGGCTACATGCATGGACCGGTTTCTCACTGGGAGGGCATGTTACATCTACAATACTATAATCCCCGCACTTGACAGGCTTAGTCAACCTCCTGAGCTCAGCCTGACCTACATAGCCAGACTGTTTCAAGGAAACTACAACCCGGCATCAAATTAAACAAAAGCAAGCCAACAAGAGGGCCTCTGGGAAGATTTCCAGGAAATGCCTTCCATTCTTTTCTACCCAATGGGCATTTAGGATTTACTAATTTAATAATCCAAGGAGCTTGGACTGCAAATAGGTTTTCTTTTTTAAAAGTGATGAGACAGTGGGCATGTGCATGCTGTGCATGCGCACACACAGGCACACGTTCATACACATAAAATTATACATGTAATTCATACACATAAGATGGGTAGAATGATTCACAGACAACACTTGAGAGGAGTTATAACTGGAGTTTGGGGGCAAAACCCTGGTCTCTGGAAGCCCAGAAGGCTAGGAATGATTACCTATCTCAATACACTAAAGAAACGGGTAGTATAAATAGCAAATAGAAAAGATTTGCTCACTGTGAATAAATCACAGAAAATGAAAAAAAAAAAAAAAAAAAGTGGTCAAGTGATCCCATGACTCCACTGGGAAAAGATCGGAAATCCACTTTTTTTTTTCTTCTTTTTTTAGGTATTTTCAGTCCATGGTAGGAAAGACGGTGCCAGGACTGGGGCAGCTCAGCTCTTTCTTTCACTTCAGGACCCCCAAGATGGATGTTGAGGGGGCCACTAGGTCACTGTGTCACTCTCCCCCAATGGGCCTACATCAGATAAAATGCCTTTTAAACATAAATTTTTCTATCCTAATTGGCTTCTCAAGGTTGAATTGCTGAAGCTGGATTCTTGGAGTATGGACTGTGACCCCAGGTTTGGTAACACTGGTAAATCACTAAATTTGGAAGTAGTCTTGGGGTCCCCAACGTAAGTGTCATAAGTTCTCTGGCTAGAAGTATAGACTCTGAGACATAATGAGAACTATTGGAAAGGGGAGGATGGAAATTGATTACTGAATTTCCCAGAAACAAAGACAACCATGTAAGGACTCTTCAAAGGTCACTGACTGATTAGAACTGTGATTAAAGACAGTTGGAATTTTATATGTTCAAAGTCAAATTATGTTAGGCGGTTTTAGCCTTCCTAATAGTCATTCATTGCTCATCTCTGTGTTTGACCTGACAAACATCTTTGTGTCATTAGTGATGAGTACAGGAGACAGGAACTGGGCAGGTAGGGGAGGGGCCCTAAAGAAGCACTTCCCAGAACAACCTCACCAGAGGCCAGGGATTCCAGTATAGAGTCTGTTTCCTACCATCTTCTTACCCCCTTTTTTAAAAAACCATCACCTCCATCTGGATGTGTGCTGGATCCACAGGGTGAGGATGTGACTAAAACTGAAAGGAGACACCAGTAGACCTGGTTGTTGGGCCAACTAGACTGACCAGCTCATCTCCTTCCCCATACCTCAGCCCAGTTTCTACCATAAGTCATTGTAAAGCCACCAGAGTAAGAGCTAGATGGCTCTCTATTTCCTGGGACCTCCCCTTCTATGAGAGATGAGTTCTGCTCTCTTCCCCTCCTTCTCCCTCTTAAGCTCTCACCTATGAATCTATAATCAATGACTCTCTAAAACTCACTGTCTATGGTCCATGAGTTTCACTCTTTGAATTCATGAGACAAGAAACCAAAACCATGATTGAAGCAGCTTTAGCGGCCATTACACTTTCTATGAGCCTAGGTTCCAAAGCCAGGTTCACCAAGAGCAGAGGAAGGTTCTGTGGCAAACAAAGATGTCCCAACATTTCTGTACCGCTAGGCAAATCCTTTCAGAATCTACAAACAGACCCCCAGCTTCCATCAAATGCCAAAAATGTCACCAGATACCATCTGATGCCTGGAACAAAGATTTCCCCACCTTGCTGTCACCCACCTGTCTGATACTCCTAGCATTGTATTCCTAAAATATCTTGTTTTAAAACTTTCTTTGTTTTGTTACTATAAAAAGTAATGAAATGTTCACCACATTGGAATACGGTATCTGGAGTAACCTAAATCTGTGTCCATGGGCTACTCCGTATTTGCCTTTACAATAACAATAGTTACTTGTAGAATTTGAAGATGATGTTCCAACTTCAAAAGAAGCTTGTTTGTTCGAGGCCCCAGTGAATCTAGCTGAAGTGAATGAGTGGTACCCAATCTTCTTTGTGGCTTTGTCCTTTCTTCCAGGTAGGAGGCAAAAGCCTGTCCAACTGTCTTTGAGTGGGCCAAAGATGCCAAAAGTTTGTACTGGTGTTTTATCCAAAGGAGGGTGGGGGGGGGGGCGGGAGAAGCAACAGTGTTTAGAGTCAAACTTAGATAAGCCAGGAAAGAAAAGAGAAGGGGCAGGAAACCATCCTAGGAGATGGTAAAGAGTTACGTTAAAGAGAAATACTTGTGCCCTTCCCTTTGGCTCTTAGTTTATTCAAACAGTGGTCCCCAAGGAACTAGAAGTTCCCTCAGGAATCTCATGCAAGAAGAAAAAAGTTAAGACCTGATGCCAGCCAAAGAAGGACCTTGTCTTCCAGGAAGATGTGTCCTACAGTTGTGACAACCTGTCAGACAACCTTTCAATACAGACTAGAGGAGCCAATGGTGGATCAATACTGGATGGGACCACTCTTTGACCAAGGCTGCTTAGTTAGGCATACCTCTTGCTGGGTATATTGACTAGAACTGATGAAAAAATGTCAAGAAGTTTTCAAGTTAGAAAATCTTTAATTTATGAAATGATGCAAAATTAGAGTGATCTTCCCAACCAACCGGGGAAAGTTGAAAAGAGAGTGTAAACTTCCCTGCATGTTGCGACTGATGAGGGAACTCAAGATGAAACAGTAGAGTGTCAGAAACCAAATACATCCTCATAAGAATAAGCTTTACTTTTTCCTAATGGGTACTCCAACATAAGACAACCAATCAGAGAGAGCCACTCACCAGATGCAAATGTTCTTTTAGAGTTAAAACAACAACAACAACAAAGCAGTTTTTAGTTGGTTTCATCTGATGGATTTTCAGCTGCACTCAAGACCCGAATTACTTTTCTAGACTGGTCAGAATAAAAGGAGTGGGAGGTTATATAAATCTATGTTGAAATATTTTTGCAAATTTATGATTTTTATCCTTGATTGATGCCTAGACATGGTGTCTCTTTCTAGCTAAATTTTATATAAGTGTTTTGTCTGTGACAGTGACTTTGCCCCTCGTTTTGACAACCCTTTCACTGCCTCAGGCAATCATACCACCAAGGGCTGAGCTCAGCTCATTAGAAAGAACTGGAGGCCTGTGGTGGGAGCCCTAACCCCGCTCCAGGAAGCCGAATAGGAAGGAGGCCATTAGCTTGTTCTGCCTGGCTAGTGTACACTCTACTTACAGTGCACCCATCGCTGTCAGTGGTGTCCTTAGGTGGGCCCACTAGGGAGGACTTTTGCTTCCCTCTGCCCTGGAAGACATCAGGGCAGAGCTGAAAAGGAGTTCACATAAAACTCTAGGATCCTACGAAGCTTTATAGGGATAGGACATGAAAGCTGTTTGTCCTGGCTTGGTACAGGAACCCTGTGTGGCAGAAAAGACCTATATGGCAGGTTTCACCAGCCATCCTGCACCGGGTCCTGGTGACAGTTTTTGTTTTCTAAAGATGCCTTGGCTAAGAAAGGGCCAAAGAAGTGACTGTGAAAAAAGGGCATCACAGGACTCAATCCTGCCATTCTTTGTTTTTTTTTTTTTATTATGTTTTTAACACACATTTATATTATTACACATTATTACACATTATTATGCAGGAAGGACCATAAGACAATCAGGAGTTATAGAAATGTTGCTACATTCATAGTGATCTGGCCACTACTTGCAAATCAGCTGCTGACTAACAACTGGGGACTCAGCTTTATGGAAGGGCCCCACCACTTCCTGAATGGTAAGAGAGACCCCTATTTTGTATCCGTGTTAATGCATTTGTGCTGACAGTGTGATTTATGCTAAGCACTGGCCTTGCTTCTCAGCATCTGCAAGTTTGGAACACGCTAAGCAGAGGTCCTCAGCATGACTGGCCCCAGCAAGCATTCTGACTACCTAAACTTGGTCAGCTCTCCTGAAAATGATGCATCAGACCCACAGTCACCAGAGAAAGTCAGCACATCATGTAGAACTGTATTTGATAGGATTGCTAAAGTGCCGCTGGACACTGTTTTCTGTTGGACATTGCCTCATATGCCTTTCTCTGTCGATTTTGCTTTGCGTCTTTTCCCTGTAATAAGTCATAGTTGTGGCTACTGTGTGTTTAGTATTCTTCCAAAGCCTGAGTCAGGGAACTTCAACACAGTACGGAAAGAGTTTAGAAGGAGGATTTATGGGTAGGGGACAAAATAACCCAAGATAAAAATAAAAGGGAGCAGAGCAAGCGAGATGGTCAGTTGATGTGGTGGCAGATCTGGGCTAATCTGTGGTGGCTGTACTACTTACTCATTGTGAACCCAAGGGCTCGCAGAACGCTCCGCGGGGCAGCCCTCCGGTGGGTCTAGGTACAACATGCTGTCCCATGGGAAACGAGTAGCCAGTGTCTCCAGGGCTGTGTGTGGGGAGGCATGAGTGGAAGTGATAATAACCCTTTACAAATATGCAGGGCTGCAGTACCTTCGTCCAACTTGTAGAACTTTTGTAAGCACCCAGAAGTGCTCTTATTTCTATAACAGTGGGTTAAATAATAGCTGCTGTAATAATTATGTGTGTTAATAGTGAATATTAATAGAATTTTCTGCTACACCCAGTCTTGGTTAAGAACTTCTCCAAGGGGGCTGGAGAAAAGGCTCAGTGGTTAGAGCCCTTGTTGCCCTGTGGACAATCTCCATTCAGTTCCCAGTACCCACATGGCATCTCACAACTCTCTATAACTCCAGTTCCAGGGGATGCAACCACACCAGCCACTCACGTTGCTCACATACACACATGCAAGTAAGCATTCTTGCATATAAAACAAAAAATAAATATTTTATTACATATTTTGTATATTTAAAATATACATATATATAATATGCATACAAATATACATATAAATATATCTTTTTAAAAAATCCTTGAGAAGATGACTGCTTTCCAAGTTAACTAATAATGGTTTGCCTTCGGTTGGCATTACAAACCAACACTGACCTTCCATTTATAGACAAATATACTGTCTCAAAGAGTCTAAAATCTGTATTCAAGGAAAGGTTTGTCTACACTAATGTCAATCTCTGTTTCTCTTCAGAAATAAGATTTAACTTTATCATTTGTTCTCGGTTTCCGAATAAAGTTATAATAACTTTCAACTTATTATTAGTTTTTTCCCTCTTATTTTTGATTTTTCTATCAGGAGTGCCACACCCCCTCAAAACCCACAGCTAGCATATTGTCTCTTCCTGGGGAAGTAGAAAGAAAATGGACCATAGGATCAGATAGATGGAGGCAAAGACTTAATTTTGTGACTCATTTAAAAAATGAGAGAATATTTTTAAAAGTCCTCTACCTTCTTTTTTAAGTGAAAATAGATTCTCTTACACAATACATCCCAACCACAGTTTCCCCTCTGTCCACTCCTCCCAGATGTCCCCCACCTCTGTCCTCCCCAGATCCACTCCTGCTCCATCCTTCCTTCAGAAAAGAGCAGACCCCTAAGACACAACAACCAAACACAACAAACCAAGATACAAGAAGACACAGCAAAAGCCCTCATTATGGAGGTTGGACAAGGCAACCCAGCAGGGAAAAAAAAAGAGTCTAGAGAGCAGGGGAGTCAGAGATACACCCACTCCCACTGTTAGGAGCCCCACAAAAACACCAAGCTAACAGCCACAACATATATACATAGGGCCTGATGTAGACCCCTGCAGGCCCCGTGCTTGCCACTTCAGTCTCTGTGAGCCCATATGGGCCCTGCTTACTTGATTCAGCGGCCCATGTTCTGGTATCCTCCATCTCCTCTGACTCCTACAACATTTCTGCCATCTCTTCCAAGGGGTTCCTGGGTCTCCTAGGGGAGGGACCCAATGGAGACTTTCTTCACATAATGTAGGGCTGTTGGTCTCGGCATCTACATCTGCTGCTGGAGGAAGCCTCTCTGATGATGAGTGGACAAAGCACAGATCTATGAGCATAGCAGAATATACTTAAAAATCATCTCATTGCATTTTTTTTTAAAGACCAGTTGTGTTTTGTTTTACACTAGATCTCTGGCTATTTGGTCTCTGGTTCCTGGCCATCCAAGCAGTGTCAGGCATGAGCTCCCTTGTGTGGAGTGGCCCTCAAGTTAAATCAGGCTTTGGTTGACCACCATTGCCCCTGCACATCTTGCAGGCAGGACAGATTGTGGGTCAAGGGTTTTGGGGCTGGGTTGGTGTCCAGGTTTCTCTTTTGGTATCCTGCAAGAGTACCTTCCTGGACCAGAGAGACCAGAATGCAGGGGTGAAGGCTCCATGCAGGCGCCACCTCAACCTTTCCATGTTCAATGAGTTGTGTGGGTGCTGTCCTTGGTGATGGGGCCCCACTGACTGTTCGCAGAGAGTGATCTTCTGTCCTAGCACCAGCCTGGGTTGTTTAGTGATCAACAACTGAATGCAACCCAGTCCTGCCACTGGGAGCCATGCTTAGCTACAAGAGATGGGCATTCAGACTTCTTACTCCTCATTACTAAGAACCCTCACTAGAATAACCCTCATAGATTCCAGGAAGTTTCTAGTGCACTATGTTTCCATACTGTCCCTCACATGCCCCCCCCCAATTCTAGCCACATCCTCTCCCTACACTCCATCCTCCCTCCCATGTGAACCCTCCAGTCCATCTGCAAAATCTATTCTTTCTCTTTCCCCAGGAGATCCACATGCCCCCCACCCAGAGCCCTCCTCTTTACCTAGCCTCCCTGGTCTACAGATTGCTTGTGTGAGATTATTTATTTCCTGTGTTTCCATGGGTGTAGCTAACCTCCTTAGGTTGGTGTTTTCCCTCTAGCACCTTCTTTAGGGCTGAATTTGTCGACAGATGTTGCTTAAATTTGACTTTATTGTGGACTATCTTATTTTCTCCATCTATGATGATTGAAAGTTTTGCTGGGTATAGTAGTCTGCGCTGGCATCTGTGGCCTCTGAGAGTCTACAGCACATCTGTCCAGGCCCTCTGGCTTTGAGAGTCTCCATTGAGAAGACAGGTGTCATTCCAGTAGGACTGCCTCTATATGTGACTCTCTTTGTTCTGTAATGATTAGTGTTTTCATTATTATGTGGCAAGGGGACTTTCTTTTCTGGTTCTTTCTGCTTCTTGTACCTTATAGGAATTTTTTTTTCTTCTATGATTTTGATGAAAATATTTTCTGGGCCTTTGAGCTGGGATTCTTTTCCTTCCTCTATTCCTATTATTTCTTAGGTTTGGTCTTTTCCTAGTGCCCCAGGTTGTTTTGTGTCAGGAAAACTGGGTTTGGGGCCTAGGCATCTGGTTTTGGGGTGATTATAGGTCTAAGTCAGTGGTTCTCAACATTCCTAATGCTGTGGCCCTTTAATACAGTTCCTCATGTTTTGGTGACCTCTCCCCAAGGCATAAGATTATTTCCATTGCTACTTTATAACTGTAATTTTGCTGCTGTTATAAACATCTGTGTTTTCTGATGGTCTTAGGCAGTCCCTGTAAAAGAGTGCTCAATCCCCAAAGGGGTCATGACCCACAGGTTGAGAACTGCTGGTCTACGTGCTGATTTCTGGGAGGTTAAGACTTGGTGGTCTGTGGGGTCCACAGGAAGCATGGACAGGGAAGAAAGGAGGCTGCATCTGGGATGAGCCTGAGGGAAATGTCTGCTGGGAGAACAGAGAACAGAGGTCTGAGGACAACCTACCTAGTCTTCTGGCGGGTGTGGTCTGTAGTTCAGCAGGGAGGGCCTGCCCATGTTGGGTCTGGGACACAGCAACAAGTGACAGGAGAAAGGCCAGGACGGGATGGTCATTGGGTTCTACAGGAGGCATGGAAAGGTAGGCTGCAACTGGTGCATACCTAGGTACAAGCCTGAGGGATTGAGTCTTCTGGGAGAACAGAGAGAGCATCTTGAAACTTCCAGAGTTCCAGAGATGAATGAACTTATGTGGAGCATATAACTTTGCACTTGGCATCTCACAGAAGCTCCAGAGATGACAGCTAAGCGCCACTGTCATTAAAACGCTGAAACACAAGGAAGAAGAGTCACATGTTTAGGCTGTGTTTCCTCCCGGAGTGCTCCCTGAAACTGGCTTGGCGGGTCACTTGCGAAACCAGCATCAAACGTCTTTGTCTGACAGATGACAAAATTTGCCAAAGTCAGCAATTTCCATGGTGTGATGGAGCCTTGAGTACAACCAACAGTCTCATCCAAGTGTGAGGTTCCTTTTCAACACAGCTTTTATGGCCCACTGTGACTCATTAACCCTGGAGAGGAGAGATAGGAATGGCTGGGTGCGTCACAGCATCTCACGAATGGGTGCATGTGGAAAGGATAAGGGAGACTAAAAACCAAGCCCTGGATTGGGCTGGGGAGGGGACAATAGGGTTCAGGGATGAGGATGAGAATGGTCTGAGTCAAGTAATTGATGCCTGAAAGTGAAGGCATCAGCTTGGCACCCAGAGACACTGTCTTTTAACTCTGTTCTCTTTGAATGAACATTAAAGTGTGGGACCAAAAGGAAGTAGATAGAAACAGAACAAATCTCAGAACCGGCGCCAGAAAAAGCATCAGCGATCAGGGTAAGAGCTCAGAGACATTGACCCATCGCTCCAGTAGCATCTACAGAAAGGTTGTAGGAACCCTGCAAACCATAGGGCATCTTTTGCCAACTTCAGCATTTGTTTAAGCTCTTAATAGTTTTTGTTCCACAGCTAAAGACTGGAAAACCAGTGATGTGACCAGTGCTCATCCATAGAGGGGAATGCAAAGCCCTGACAGAACAACACAAGAGGACCCGAGTTTCCCATCCACAGGTTTTATGTCCTTGTTGTCTGCAGACTGTGATGCAGACACTGGTCACTCATCCCAGGCTACATATAGTACCAGACGTGGGACTCTCTCTTCCCTAAACTTATGGAAGTGTTGACGATGGCTATTTTCTTTTTAATCAGATGCAAGTCTCGGGAGGTAGGGGGCTGAAGGATTATTATTCCCTAAAACTTGACCTCCCAGGTTTGTCCCTGTCTATTTGCACAAATTTGATGTCTCACCTCCAACCTCCTGGGCTTTCCCAGTCTCCTTTTTGCTCTTGGTCTCACTGGGCTTGGCCTGGGCTCCTATCCTGTGAGAGTGATTGACACACTCTTGTATTCCACTGGTACCTGTTTTGCTGGCTCTTACTCACCCCAAGTGGGCTCCCCCTCCATAGATTGCCCTGTAAGACTAATCAATTCCACTCATGAGTATCATTAAGCTGAAAGAAAAGGTTGGGGCCATTTACTTGAATCCTTTAATTGTGCTAATGAAAAGTGGGTCCAAGAAGTCCATGCTATTCACGCAAAGTTTGAGAGTGAGACCAGAATTCGAATTTAACCCTCCTAATTCTACATATAGCACCATTTTGAATAATTGTGCTATCTCTCCCCCCTTTAATTCAATTGGATTTAAATGATTGCTCATGGACTATCTGCCACATATGTTTTAGGATAGGAAGAGCAAAAGGGACACACAGAAGGAAACAGAAATCACAAAGTAATCCAAAGACACTAAGAGGAAACAAGGTAGTGTACTATCCTTTCTATTATCCTTAAGACGTTTATAACCCACCTGTAGTCTCAGCACAGGATCAGAAATGTGCATTTACTGCTTTTCAGCCAACGTGGAGTAAATAGTAAGGCTGATCCTAGATTATACAGAATTAGTGTGTAACACAGGGCAGATGTAAAAGCTTAACAAGTATCCCAGAGGCTGGAGAGATGGCTCAGCGGTTAAGAACACTGGCTGCTCTTCCAGAGGTCCTGAGTTCAATTCCCAGCAACCACATAGCAGCTCACAACTGTCGGTAATTCCAGTTCCAGATGATCTGACACCCTCTCACAGACATACATGCAGGCAAATAAAATTAAACAAACAAACAAACAAACACGAGTATCCCAGATGTTAGATTAAAGCAAAAAAAGTCTGAATTCCCAAAAGGCTGCAGAGAGGTGGTCTCATTTAAACAGGCTATATCATTGACACCGATTCTGGTGCCTCTCGAGATGGACTTTAAAAGTTAGAAACATTTATATTTCCCCAGGTTTCGTTGAGGCCAGGGATGGTTGCTCTTTTGACCAAATGAGATGTGTTGGCTTAGTCAAGTTTTCAACCCCTTCCACTTCTTTTCTGCTAAACCTGTGTGATGCCTAAAGATGTCTAAAGACAGCGGGACCGCTGTCAGAAAAAGAACATTTGGAAGGAGCCCATATCTCGGACGTAACCTAGCCCCACACTACTGAGCCCAGAACTTCTTGCTGAACAAAATTAATTAATCCCTATTTGGTTCAGTCAAGGTAGCAGATTTTTTTTTCAATGCAGCAAAACCCAACCCTAACTGATTCATAGACCTTGAAAGAGCTGTAAGATTTCAACAAGCACAGGCACTAAAAAAAGGTGTGAGCAAAAACTCCAGATGGGGAGAATGCCAGCACGTTCTCAGCAGAGCAAGGAGAGCATAAAGGTTGATCAGAAGAGAGGCTGAGAAGGGCAGGCAGGCGATGGTGACATGTGGGGTGTAGCGTAGCGGTCGACTTCACTTCATAAGCAGATGAAGGCCAGTGAGATGGCTCGGTACATATGGCCTGATGACCACAACCCACAAGGCGGAAGGAGACAAGCAGTTCCCCAAATCAGTGGGTGTTAAACCAAGCCCATTTTGCCTGGTGCATGGTACTGCCATCATTGAAATACTGGGGTTTTGAAAAAGAGTTTATAAAGTGGCCAGAGAACCCTCAGGTTCAAATATCTTTCCCAACCTCATGCTTAGAAGTATTTCTAGAGTAAAGATTGTCTGAGATGTGATGAAAAGCTGTTGGAAGCACAGAAAACACCCGCGGTCTGCATGTGGGTAATTAACTTCCATGGCTTTTTTGTAAGACACATGCTCAGCAAAGTGCTGGCTGTAGCTTGATCTGAGAGTTTCTGACCTTCTGACATCCCAGATGACCCACAGAGAACCTATGAAGACCCAAGTAAAGAGGTCAGTGGCTTTGACCTATCTGAGCTAGACAAAGCTATCTGCATTTGCCCCAGAGAACTTCTGACAACTGCTACCATGTGGGTACACATCAGAGGCATTGTCTACTGCAAAGCTAGGGGCAGCACAGAGCTAATTACACTGCTCTTTGGTTGGTTGGCTTTTTTGAGACAGAGTCTCACTAGTAGCCTCGAAGTTTTGAATGTCCAGCCTTGACTCTTGAGAACTCAGATCACAAGTCTGTGCCACCAGGCCCAGTTAAGCGACTTCTCCAATCATCAATTAAACCATAGGAAGTGTGGGGTTTATTCAGGTTTCCAGGTTTCAAAAAAAAGAATGTGCTTTTTTTTTTTTTTTTTTCCTGTTTAAACTTTAATTGTGGAAAGAGAATGGTCCAAACCCCTACAAGAGAAAAAACAATTAATTTCATTATGAGGACTTGGTTTCACTAGAGGAACTGGTGGGAGAGGTGAACTGGCTGCTCCTGGGAGCTGAGGTTCTCAGGTTAGTTGCTAGACTCTTAACCCTAGGTGGCTAGGTGAGTGAGCCTTGAGGTCCCAGTTGAACCAGTAGCAGGCGGGGCAGCTGCTGGGAGCCTCCAGCCAGAGTGGGTGGCTTGCTCATTCTGGTGTGTGGGTAAGGACATTACATTTCTGTTCACATGGGCCGCAGCAACCACAATACCGCAAGCTCACTCGCATCCTGAAGGCCCTGCTAGGCCTGTGCCAAGTTCCTCCCACCACCAATTACTAGACTGGCAAACCACAGCCTCCTCCAAGCCCAGCCCTCTGGCCTCCATAGCATGTGCTGCTGCGTTGATGGCAGCACCGTACAGGCCACACGCGTTATCCCCAAGAATAGTCAAACACGGAAGGGATAGGACAGACGGGTGGAAATTATGTGGGAAAGCAAACCCAAGATCCCTGCCACGCCCACGAGGGAGAAACCTTCCCACAATTCCCCGTATTCATTGTCATCTTTCTAGTTATCACTGCTACACCCTTAGATTCAACCAAGCTCAGAGCAGGCAAAAACTTATTGTCTGTATTGAACACATACAGATGGTTTTTCTCATCATGCTCCCCAGCAATACAGCCGGATATACATTAGGATATATATATAAATTACAATATGCATTGTACTTCATCTAGACATGTATACAGGAGAATATGCACAGATTATTTTACATGTATTTATTTATTGTGTATGTACTTGCGCGTACATACATGTGCAGGTCAGGGGACAATTTGCCAGAGTTGTTTCTGTCCTTCCATCATGTGGGTTCTGGGGTTCAAACTCAGGCTATCCAGCTTAGCAGCAACAAGCCTCTATCCACTGAGGCATCTCTCAGGTCTTACATATGTGATTTTATGTAGGAACAGAAGCATTGCAGAATCGGGTGTCTGTAAATCCGGGAGCCATTCCCCATGGACAAGCAGAGGCAGCTGTATGACTTTCCCTGATTTAGACACCTTGCTGTGTGAGCAAAACAAAACAAAACAAAACACCACCAACAAAAACAAGAAACCACCATGCCCTCACTGCACATGGCCAACTTGCCGAGTAAAAAATCTGGACCAGAAAGACAAAAGCCTCAGCATCTTCAAACAATGTTTTGCTTTCTTGAGCACAGTGGCACAAGTCTGTAATCTTAGCACTTAGTAGTTAGAAGCAGGGTAGTGAGTTCAAAACCAGCCTAGGCTACATGGCAAGACCTTATGTAAAAAGGAGGAAGGCCATTAACAGAATACAATGCAATGTTCTTATACGTACTTAGATTGTAGAAAAATTAAAAATATTAACAAATTCATCATATCACATAATTGCTATTTCTTGTAATAACATTAAAAATCTACTTTGGGCAATTTTATAATAAATGATGCTTTATTAATAAAAGTCACCACTCTATGTCACAGATCACTAAAGCTTATCTCTCCAGCCTGACTGAAACTTTGAGCTCCACAAGAATGGTCCAGCCCCAAGCACCCTGTACAGCCAGAAGGCCCTTCTCCACCCAGCTCACAGCTGGCACATGGAAGTGAGACCATGCTCTGAGTTCCCACTGGTGCCTCCAGGCCAAGAATCCTGCTTTATCCATGGAAGAATCTCAGTACATATTTACAGAATAGACTGTGAGCTGCCATGGCTGTTTCTTGAAAAGGATTTTAGGAAAGAAATGGAGATGTTCTTAGAACCTGTACCACAGCAAAAATTAGCACCACATTTAGCAACAAATGGCACATCAATATAGAAAGCTGACGTGCCAAGCTCCAGGCAAGCCCACTGGAGGAGAGAAAGGCTAACTAAGCTGGTGCAGTCCTGATGGGCTCGGCTTTAGACAGACTAGGTCTGAGGGATCTTTGGCTCTTAAGATAGAGATGGCTTACAGGAAATGTGAGTACAAAGCCTTGATAACTCTTGAGCCTGGAAAGTCCTCAGACCTCCCCTCCAAGCGTCCTCAGGTAAGAAAGAAAAACATGAGTGTTTACAGGGTGAAGCTGGCCTCAAATAACCTCCGTGAGCTGCTTTTGATGTCTACTACCATCTGAAAAAAAACCCCACAAAATAATTTCACATTTTATACCATTATAGAGTTGTATTGACACAATATGAGAAATTTCAGCCACTTAACTGTTCAACTGACATTTTTACATGGAACTTCAGAAAAATACACTGTTGCACCTCACGTAGCTGGCAGTATCCTTGGCAACCTGTTTGCGCTCGCTTTCCAGCTGGAGACAGAACAACAAAAAAACAAAAGTCACATGATGTCAGAGCCAGGGCACATCAAGGTTTCACTGCAGGATTCTGGGAATAGCCAGGCCCCAAGACATAAGCATCCATCAAGAGAGAATTGCCTGAGCACAGTGCATTTCTGCAATAGGATATCATGATCTCGGGCTGGGGTGGAGCTTAGAATAGCAGTATTTTCATACCAATGCCCTACAATGAGAAAACAAAGGGAAACAACATAGGCAGGAGAGGGGAGAAGAAGAGAAGGAGAACCCAAGAAAGCACAAATAAAACAACAACAACAAAGAGAAATTGTAAGAAAAAAAATACCTTATTCATTGCTGTAGTCTCAGAGCCAAGAGGACAGAATCTGAAGGAAGAATCAGCAGTGGGTTGAGGAAGAAACAGAGTTAGGCAGTGAGAACAGGGCACTGGGCAGCCAGCTGTTATGGACGGTATAAGGAAAGTCAAGAATGACATCTGTGGCAGGTGAGATGCCGGGGTGGTTAAGAAGCACAGTGCATGGCGGAGACAGAACCGAAGAAAGACAGTCCCGATAGGCTTGGCTTTACACAGACTAGGCCTGAGGGATCTTTGGCTCTTAAGATAGAGATGGCTTACAGGAAATGTGAGTACAAAGCTGATAGTGATAAATAACCAGTTACAGGCTGGAGAGATGGCTCAGTGGTTGGGAGCACTGAGTGTTCTTCCAGAGGACCCAGGTTCAATTCCCAGCACCCACATGGCAGCTCACAACTATGTGTAAATCTAAAATCTGACACCTGTTGACATACAATGCACATAAAATAAAAATAAATAAATAAATAAATAACCAGTTACCATCTTATTGGCAAATTACTAAACTTTTTTAAATTTTAATTTTATTTATTCAGACTACAACTAAATTGTTATCCCATCACTTGTATCCTCCCATTCCTCCCTCCCTCCCGCTTTTACCCTATTCCCCTCCCCTAGGTCTAAGACCGAGGTGGACCTTCTCCCCCACTATATGGCCATAGGCTATACTCATCTTGGTAGCCTGCTTATTCTTAAATTACTTAACTCTTAACAAAGCAAGGAAGCCAGTTAGTTACCTCTCTGTGCTGTGTAGAGTTGAGGCACAACAGAAAGGCTGGGAGAACTGTGGTGACGACATGGAAAGGACATGGGGGGGGGGAGAGGAAGTGAGGCCCTCCACCTTGGCGTGTGGTGAGAAAGGCTGGCAATGTCGGATCCCAGATCCTGCTTCAGCCTAACTTACCCTGAAATTCCTTTTTCAGGAGAGCCATGAATCCTGGATTTGCCTAAAGGAGAAGGAGCTCTCTGGATGGGCTCGGGTAATGGACCAGAGCTGTGCCTTGTCACCCCTGTCACTGTCAACAGTGAATACAGCCAGCCTGAGGTGGCCTGCCCTGAGAGGACCGCCCTTGGCTGCCATCTAGAAACTTGCCTGGCGAAGTCTCATATGCCTACATGAATGTGGTTTATGCTAAGAACGTGTTTTCTTTCCAAAACGCCATAAATTCAGATCACTCCAAGGAGAGTGTCTCTGCAACTAGCCCAGGAGTGTATTCTGGGTACTGAGGCTGGGAGGAGTCACCTGTCACAAGTTGTCATGATTTATTGTTGGAGAAGTGAGACACATCTCTATGTGATTCCAAAGAGAGTCCTCGGAAGCTAGCTCCCCGCTTGCCTTCACCTCTGCTCCCCTGACTTCTTTGTTTCCCCTTTGACATCACACTGGGGCTTCTAACTGTAATAAATCTTTGCCTCTAGCTAAATTATTACTATATGCCGAGTCCTGAGTCGCTCTAGCAAAACAAAACAAAACAAAAACAAACAAACAAACAAACAAAAACTAACCCTGGAGTGAACTTGGGGACATCAATATCCTTTCTCCCAGATGGAGGTGAGGAGAAAGCCACACTCAAGATTCTGAAAACGCGTTGCCTGTGTTCTTTTTTCTTTGGGGGGGGGGGGGGGGTTCGAGACAGAGTTTCTCTGTGTAGGCCTGGCTATCCTGGACTCACTTTGTAGACCGTGATGGCCTCGAACTCCCAGCGATCACCTTCCTCTGCCTCCCCAGTCCTGGGATTAAAGGCGTGGGCCACCACCGCCCAGCTTGCTCTTCGTTCATTACCCGTCTCCTTCTACTATGGTTCCAGATGAAGATAGAACTTGCAGTGTTCGAAAAGAGCCCGGAGCGTCCCATGGAAAGGGGATTTTGTAAGAGAGGTGTGACCCCACAGCTCTGATGGCCTGTGACTGAGCCCCGTGAGCTCTGCTACATGCCTCAACCTGAGTGGCTCAGCTCCGGCTCCGGCTCCAGCTAGGTGATGACTCTGTGGCCTCTAAGTGCCTATTAATTCTGACAGTCTGTGACTCTGTAATTGCTCCGTGTTGGAATAGCCTGGGATTCTCCTGAGATAAATCCCAGTGGAGGAGACAAAGGCCGATGGTCACAAAGCCCATAAAAGGAGGCGCAAGGGGAATCTTCCACCCCTGGACCGTTTCCAGTGTGGCCCCAATTAACATGTGACTAGCGAAGAGTGATGCGCTGGGGACTTTGATCCTTATTATCCCCGTGCTGTCCAGTTCCAGAATCTGCTCCTTCTCACAGCCAGGCCCTGGCTCCAGGGGTCTCCGTCATAAAGGAGTGTCAGGGAGGAGCTGCTAGGCAAGCACTGGCTCCTGTGCCGGTGAGTGAGACACAGCCAAGGATGCCACCGGAGAATGGGGAGGAAGGGTGGCCTTTTGATGTCACAGAGACTTCTTTCTTTCTTTCTTTTTTCTTTTCTTTTCTTTTCTTTTTCTTTCTTTCTTCTTTCCGTCATGCCTTCCATTATCATGAGATGGGGTTTAAAACAAAAACAAAAAAAACGCGACTCTGTAAGCCTTTCATTGTTTATCCGGTCAGCCAAGGGACTGACTTCCTTCCCTCGGCTATCGTTAGTCACATTATAGTTTATATTCTTTCTGGAATATTCTTCATTCCTCCCAGGAAAACTTCACATGGCCAGAATTAATATCAATCACCCTGTCCAGCTACATTTTGGCTTAAGATAGCATAGTTTCCTTCCTGTACATAAGAAGGTAGGCTGGTGTTTCCCTACATTTCCAGAAACCGCCAAAGTCTAAACTTTTTATTTTCTTCTGAATTTCACCTCAATTCTATATCCATTCAAACTAGAGTCACTGTTCCATGCCTCTGTAGAACAATCAAGTTTCAAATATTCTCTGTAAACATCTAGGACTGGAAGTAGTCTCATAAGCACCCTCCTTCAATGCAGCATCCTTTCTCTAAAATTAGAGACTGTATCTGGGAGTCTGCTGTAGACTGCCAGGATGATGTCTGAAACTCACAGATCTCTCTCTCTCTCTCTCTCTCTCTCTCTCTCTCTCTCTCTCTCTCTCTCTCTCTCTCTCTCTCTCTCTCTCCTCTCTCCTGCTAGCCATCAATTGCCATCAATTGAGGACCATTAATTTTTATTTCCACATAACCTTAGAAGGGTCAGGTAATAACCAGTCTGAATATCATTTTCTTGTTCATAACATGCAAGTACTCTGAGATTAAAATATACTTTCTGTTTGTTTGCCACATTGGGCCTCAAGCCTGTCACATGGCAAATCCTAAATAAAAGGTGTTTTGAGCCTTCAGTTCTCCTCAGTTTCTGAAGCTCAGATTTTGGAAGACCCACAGTTCTGAGCACTGTCTTTTCCTTCCATTTCTATGTCTTGTATTTTATTAACTTGTTCTTGATTTTATTCTCCATGGGCTGTTACCCTGGGCTTACTGACCTGTGTTCCAACCATTCTTCAGTACCTCCTCCTTACTTATTCTTTTTCATTCGTCAAAATCAGCCCCCTCCTCGCTTTCTCGCTCTCTCACTTTCTCACTCACTGCTCACTTTTTTCTCCTTTTAGACAGAGTCTTGTTTACCCCAGGATGGCTCTGAACTTCCCAACAATGTAGCCAAGGATGCCCTTGGACTTCTGATCCTGCTGTCTCTCCCTCCCAGGTGTGGGTACCACAGGCACGAGCTCTCATGCCATGGGGCTGGGACCTGGAACTGGTGCTTCCTGCAGGACAGGTGAGCTCTTTACATCCTCAACCCCACACTCAACTTTCACGTTTCCTCCTCAGTCCATCCGCTCATACATACCCACAGTGAGATTTACAGATCACAGATGTTACTCACGCCACAAAAGGCACTTTAAAGTTTTGGTTTCTGTGAGTGAGTCATTGGCATTTGAGGAGAAACAAAAGATTATGAAAAAGGCTGTTATTTTCTGATTTAGTTCTAAGCTTTGTAATGCACGTAACAAAGATATAAAGTCAACTGAGGTATCCATAGAACTAATTTTCTTTTTTCCCCCGTAAGCCACATGATACTAGATGTTTCTTTCCTTGAATTTCTTTTCATTCAGGTTCCACTCCTTCTGCCAGAAAAACAATGGTCCTTTGTCTACTCACGTGGTTTTCTGGAATTTGCAAGGGGGGGAAGTAAGCATGGAATCCCTATCACAAATCTAAGCCTGAGAGCTGTAAGATGAGGTAAGTGAGGGCTCTACATGTTAGATTCAGACATCTGAAAGGGTTAGCCACCAGAGAAATGTAAATGCAAATCACAAGGAACCGTCTATTCCCACCCCCTAAGACGCAGATCATCACAAAAACAGATGGTGAAGCTGGCAAGTTTCTAGAGAAACTGCAGGTGGACATGTAAAATTGTGTAACCACTTTGGAAAACAGGCTGGTGGGCCCTCACAATGTTAAGTACAGTGTTGCCACATGATGTGTTAATTTCATTCCTGAGTGTATACCCGGTGAAAATGTCCACACGACAACCTGTACATGAATATTCATATTAACACTATTTCATACAGTCAAAGAGGAGGGTACTGGTGGTCATGAAAGGATAGGCAAGTAAGCAAAATGTGATCAGTCATATTAGGTGATGTTATTTATTAATTAAAAGGTAAAAGAAGCACGGGACAGCAAAAACCATCATGCTAAATGAAAAGGCCAATTATAAAGGACGATGCTCTTTTCATACAAAATGTTCAGACTAGACAAATTATAGAGATTCAAAATAAATTAGCAGTTGCTTAGGACTGAGGAGTGTTGGTGAGAAATGGAGGTGCCTACTAATGAGAGCAGGGAACCTTTGAAGAGCAATGAAAATGTTCAAAAGTCATTCGCTGATCTCTATGAATCCTAAATAGCTTTGATTTATGTATTTTGAGTGACTTGTTGATATGTGAATTACATTCCCAAACAACTGTTGTGTTAGTATTTAAAAAAACAGTTCAAGGTCTTATCTACATGATAAGACTGCTCTGGTTTCATTTGTGTTTCGGTGACATAATACTTTGATAATAAACAACAAAGTATTTACAATTACAATTTAGAGACCGTTATTGAGGGGAAGGTTGAGGAAAAGAGCATAAGCAATTAGTCATATCATATCCACAGTCAAGAGCAAAGTAAAATGAAATGCACCCATGCTACCTGCTTGCTTGCTCTCTTTTGGCTTTGTCCTGCCGAAGGGATGGTACTACCCACAGTGGACTCCGTCTTTGCACATCTGTTAACTGTCAAGAAAATCCCCTATAGACATGTCCACCATCATTTGGGCTCTCAGGTAACTAGGTTGTAGCAAGTTGACATTTAAAACTAACTAAGACCAAAGGTTAAAAAACAATAATGTGAATAACCGAAAGCTCTCTGGGTGACCCGTGAGACCCATGTGACATCATATATAACGCAAGAAAAATATTCTAGGAAAACTAAAATGTTCAGCCACAGATATAGTGGGTCACCTAAAAAGATATTTCTGTCAACTCTCCACTGTTTATGTTTTATTGATATTTACTTTAGGGCTGGGAAGTAGAGTGTTCACTTAGCAGGCACAAAGCACTGGCTTTTGTTCCCAGCACTGCATAAACCGGCCTTGAAACTTCAGTCCTATAATCCCCAACAATCAGATAGAAACAAGAATATTAGAAATTTCCTCTCCAGCCACCGTGGCATAGGCAGTGGTGGCTCAGGGTGGGGGAAATGGTCCCACCTCTTGCTGGGGAGACATGGGAGAGCTGGCCCTGGTGTGTGTGTGTGTGTGTGTGTGTGTGTGTGTGTGTGTGTGTGTGTGCAATTATATAGAATATAATTCTAAGGAAAATGACAGTGGAAGCACATATGGGAGTGAGGGCAAAGTGTGTGTGTGTACAATTATATAGAATATAATTCTAAGGAAAATGACAGTGGGAGCACATATGGGAGTGAGGACAAACACAGGAACGTGGGGCCTGTGCACACAGACACACGTGTGTAGACAAGCATGTAGGGAGGATGGGAGCAAGCTGCTTTGTGTTTTTTTAGATGAGAATAAAACCAAGATTTGTTTTTGAAAAGCAAAGACAATGGAGGTAGACTTATTAGAAAGGGAGAAACAGGGGCATCGCTCCATGCGGTCTCCTTCATCTTTTAAGGACCTCAACTGAGACAAAGATGGCTTGTTGACTTTGCCGCAGGAAAGAATCTGATGAGCCCGTACGAAGCAGAATTGAAGTTTATTAAAAGATCATTTGGGCTTTTCTTCCCTTGGAGCACCTCCCTTTTTTGGGCATGGCTTCCTCACTTTTCCTTAATAAATCTGTATTGGCTCTGCTTGCTTTTGGGGGCCATGTAAGAGGCACTTTTAGGTTAATAGAAAGGTTTTGGGGGAGAAAGTAAGACACGAGTGAGAGCATGGGAGTACGCTTCTCAAAGAAGAGTTTTAATTTATTGTCTTTATAAGAGTCATAAAAAAGGTTTTAGTGATTTCTTTTTTTATTCTATTTTTTATTTTTATTTATTTTTTTATTGTTTTCGAGACAGGGTTTCTGTGTGTAGCCTTGGCTGGCCTCGAACTCACAGTGATTCGCCTGCCTTCGCCTCCCAAGTGCTAGGATTAAAGGTGTGCGCCACCACACCCAGCTAAGGTTTTGGTGATTTAAGAGTTGCTAAAGAATTTAAATGAGAACACAAAGTGTGTTCTGATGCTTCCCTGACAAGATTCCAACTGATAAGGTGCATCTTATATCATAGAAATAAAGGAAGTTAGGGTATCTTCCATGTAGACAGAATTAATAGTATTGTTTATAAGCAAATATCTGGAGAGGAGAGAGACCCCACATGAGGTCTTAAACATTTAGGCCTTATGCCTGGCATATTGCTATTCTTTTAAAATTTATCTATCATCTATCTATCTATCTATCTATCTATCTATCTATCTATCTATGGTTCTCCTCTTCCCTGGGGGATTGTTGACCACCAGCCCACCAAGGCAAGAGGAGCAGAAGACAAGACACATCACCTGGAAGGCTGTCAGCATGACAGAGATCGAACACTCCAGAACCACTTCAGGAGATAGTTCAACTTTAGTCAGGGAGAACAAAGGCTACATACCCATGGGGAGTGAGTTAGGGGCTTCCGGGATAGGCATTCATAATTGGTTGTCACCAGGCACTTTAAGGATGCTTATTTTGCGTACAGCAGCCTGCTCCTATCATATGAACAGGAACACAGAGAGCTAGCAGGGAGCTGTGTCAAGGGTCATAGATCAAATATGGTTAGGAACATCTATGTCTAAAGACACTCTCCAGATGGAGTCAGGCAGGGAGCCAGCACCTAATGCCAAGCTCAGAATGGCTATATGAACTGGGAGAACTGCAACTTCAAACAGCAGGGTCCTTCCAACATATCTATCTATCTATCTATCTATCTATCTATCTATCTATCTATCTATCTATCATCTATCAATTTATATGTGTGCGTGCGTGTGTGTGTGTGTGTGTGTGTGTGTGTGTGTGTGTGTGTGTGTGCGCTCATGTGACAGAGGACAACTTGTAGAAGAAGTTCCTTTTTTCATCCTGTGGGTTTGGGAGATCAAACTCAAGGCCTTTGAAGCATGGCAGCCATCTTGCCAGGCCTATATTGTTCCTATGTCAGCAACCTTTACAGAAAATGTTCTTAATTATGTTAGGATCCTTGATTTTCAGCAGGCAGGAGGTTTCAACCAGACACCGGAGTGAGTACCCTTTTGCTTTCCTGTGTCCCCACAGTTTCCCTGTTTTCTGTCTGGCCTCAGAATGAAAGAAAAATCTTCTGCAGAAACAGCCCCTTCTATTTATAAGAAGTCTGGAAGTTGTATTGAACCACTGTGCAGTATGAGAGGTCAGGCTTACTGCTGGAGAGTCCCAGGCTGGGAGGGTTCTCCACTTCATGGGAAGCCCTTAAGTTAAGATGAAGAGTCCTAGGCCAGATGCTGGGGTGGCTCTTATGTGTAATCTCCAAACTCAAGATGTAGAGGTAAGAGGCATTTGCAGCCCACCTGGCCTACATAGGGAATGGTGCTCAGGTCACAGCCTTTTCCTTACAACCCCCGTAAAGGAAATGACAAGCCTGTCTGTGAGTCTCTAAGCCCGTACCAGCCTCCCTGGATGCCTTGATCCAATGAGAATGGCAGATGCCACCAGCACATTCTCACTTGCTCACGGCTCAGGCTGTGAGACTCTGGAACATCAGGAGAACTGCTGGTGGCACATCTCCCACCTGTATAACAGGCGCATCTGTTTGTTTGTTTGTTTGTTTGCTTGCTTGCTTGTTTCGAGACAGGGTTTTGCTGTGTAGCCTTGTCTGTCCTGGATTTGCTTTGTAGACCAGGCTGGCCTTGAATTCACAGCGATCCACCTGCCTCTGCCTCCTGAGTGCTGGGATTAAAGGCGTGCGCCACTACTGCCAGGCCAACGGGTACATCTTAATTAAAGGTGCTCCTCCCCACCCCCCCCCCACACACATATACCCCTAGAGCCACGTTCCTTCTGTAGAATTCTTGTCCCTATCTCCTCCTCCTCCCCTCTGGAGTAGGGACTGCCTGGTTGTAGGCCTGTGCTGTGAATTCTTCATGACCCTCATGGCATGAAATGCCCCCTTCCTCTGAGACGTATAAAAGAGGACCCACACTCTGTCTCATGCCCCTGAACTCTTCATCAAAGTCCCTGGCACACTGCTGTCTGTCTGTTCCTGGTGTTAATTACCCTTCTAATAATCTCGTATCCAAAAGGCTAATCTATCTTTGTGTCTCTTTTGAACCTCAAAACAAACTTCTCAGTGAGTCCAAAGCCAGCTTGGGCTACACAGTAAGACCCTGCCCCATAAAGCCAAAGAAAGAAAAGCCCGAGGCTGTGCAATTCAGAACTCCATAACAACTGTCCAAGCATGGAGGCCTCTCTGTAAATGGCAAGTCTGGATGACACAGCAGTTACATGGAAGGCAGGTCTGGGAAACTTCTGCACTGGCGACTTGACTTCTCGTGTTGGCTTGGAATCTCAAGCAAAGAGAGCCCACTAGATTCCCATAATCCAGTCCTGGCTGTGTAATCCCCAGTTGCAAGTAAGCCCCCAAGGGACAAGGGATGCCAGTGTGAGCTGTGACAAGTTGCCATCAAGGCATGTTTTATTTGAGTAAGTGCTTATCATCCCTGACTAAACACTGAGTGTCCGCTTTCTGCTGATCTAGAACCTAAGAGGGGTGTTGGCTTCTCACTATGCTTCATTGGGAAAAACATAAAATCGTATCTCTCCAAGACGAGACACAAAAATAATCCCAAATGATTGGCCCTCTAGAAATTGTATCTACTGAAATTGTCATACAAATATATCAAGATACATATAAAATAATAGTCATCACCACAGTTCTATTGACCAAGACTGGAAAATGGCGGCTGTGACAATTAGTGACTATGGGTTGATGACATGTGTGTCTAGCTCCTCTTGAAGCTTGTCATTTTTTGTGACGACCGTCCTGTGGAATGAGAATTGCTTCATTTCACAGACAGGGAAATGGTGGCATGGAGAGATGATGTTACTCGCCAAGGTTTCATACTTGGGTTTCAACTTTGGACATCCGGCTACCAAGCTAACTGGTACCCTTCTTGCTCATTATCCATTCTTTCATTCAAACAATATTTATTTAGCATAATCATGCACTAGGGTAGCATTGTGCTAGGCACCAGAGACACAATGAACAAAAATAGCCCGAGTCCCTACTACTCTCGCCGACACTGCAGCCTAATGGAGGACATACAAAAATGCAGAATGGAAACCATGAAGAGTGAGGAAGAAAGTCACCCAGATTGGGTCATACAGATGTGACTGTGAGCTAAAAGAAAATCAGCTCAAGGGCCCAGCAACTAAAACCGTACAAAGGTGTTATAAGTCCCTTCCAATAAACAAACGCCAGAAATAGGCCCATTCCTTTCAGAGACTCCTTCCTTTCCCTTCCATAAAGAAAAAACCCCAGAAGTGAGTTCAGGACAGCTAAGGCTACACAGAGAAACCCTGTCTCGAAAAACAACAACAACAACAAAAAAAAAAAAAAAAAAAAAAAAAAAAAAAAGGAAAAAAAGGGAAAAAAAAAAAAAAAGAAAGAAAGAAAGAAAGAAAAAAACAAACCCAGAAGCTAGAGAACAGGGCATTCTTGAGTTTGCTGGAACAACTCCCTGTCTTTGGCAAGTATTATGTGTTTTTCACTTATTGTAAATACATCTTTTCACTATTACTACTTTGTGAATTGCTCAGATCTTTGTTGGAGAGACAAAAACAACAAACAAACAAACAAACAAGCCCTGGTCATTGTGTCACATGACACCTCCGAGACTCCCACCTGCAATTTCAGAGACTTAAATGAAATCCACATGATAAAATCCAGGGTTAAAAGAAGGATCATCACAGCCCAGATGATATGGAGGAATTGGTTGAAGCTCCTCACCGTGTGTGTGTGTGTGTGTGTGTGTGTGTGTGTGTGTGTGTGTGTGTGTGTGTGTGTGTAAAATAGGGAAGACACGATTTATACAATGACCCTGCTGTAGCAAGGAGCATGGTGTAATATCACTCCAGTGATATTACAAACACCACTTTAAAATCTTGATCTGATGGGAAAGTAGGAACAAAAATCTTGCATACTTTCTAGTCCAAGAAACAGTCCAAGTTACCTTTACCAGGGCGCAATTTATTGTACCAGCTTCTACTGGATTATTATTCTTAAACTAGAGAGCCTTTATTTATTTTGGCTTCTTTATCTTCTATATATGGCTACACACATTTCAAACTACTAGGAAGTAACCGCTAGAGTCAGAGGGAAGAGGAGGGAAGCTGTCTGCAGGAGAGAACAGTCAGTTCAAGGTATCGTTATTAGCAGATGATATGAGAGAATATATAAGTGACCCCAAAAATTCTACCAGAGAATTCCTATAGCTGATAAACACCTTCAATAAAGGGGCTGGATACAAAATTAACTCAAAAAAAAAATATCCTTTTACAAGTGATAAATGGGCTGAGAAAGAAATTAGGGAAACAACACCATCCACAATAGCAAAAAACAATATAAAATCTCTTGTGTAATGCTAACCTGTAGGCTCAATTTTCTTAACAATTATATTTTATTACAAACTTATTAACTGAAAATACCTCACTTATAACCTGACTAACCTGAACAATAGGAAAAGAAGATTAAAGAATACAACAATGAAACCGTAAGGACGTCAGTTCTGAGGAACCATTCTTCTGGCGTAATCAGCAGGATTTCTTCTCCTGGAACCTGGAGCAACCAGAACCGGAAGCCTCACCTGGAGCCTGGAGCTCTGAAGCCTTCTCTCAAGCAGTTCTCTCTAGGAGAGTCTTGAAGTCAAGCGATGAACAGCCAAAACTATCCCAAGTCTCCAAAGGCCCCATCTCTTGTTTTTGGCTCACATTTATACCTCCTCTCAGAATTTGTTCAAGGATGTTTTTCAGCTGGTTAACAACTAATCTCCCCCACATGGTGGTTCAGCTTCTAAGGGGATAAACATCACCTGCTCTCTCACAAGTCTTTTCTCATCCCCGACTTGTGATCTAAACAAAAAAGAGAGGTTTTTCTCTCCTTCACTAACCAAGCAAGTGAAAGATTTCTATGACAAGAACTTCAAGTCTTTGAAGAAAGAAATTGAAAAGGATATCAGAAGATGCAAAGATCTCCTATGCTCATGGGTCAGTAGGATTAACATAGTTTAAATGGCCATCTTACCAAAAGCAATCTACAGATTCAATGTAATTTTCATCAAAATACCATCACAATTCTTTATAGATATGAAAGAGCAATACTTAACTTTATATGGAAAAATAAAAATCCCAGGATAACTAAATCAATCCTGTATAATAGAAGACGTTCTGGAGGTATCACCATGCCTGATCTCAAACTGTACTACAGAGCAATAGTAATAAAAGCCACATGATATTGGCATAAAAACAGACAGGTTGATCAATGGAATCAAATCAAAGACCCAGAAATAAACTCACACACCTGCTTTTTGACAAAGAAGCCAAAACCGTACAATGGGGTGGGTGGGGTGGGGGTGGGGGGGAAGCATCTTCAACAAATGGTACTGGTCTAACTGGATTTCTGCATGTAGAAGAATGTAAATAGAGCCATACTTATAACCATGCACAAAACTCAAGCCCAAGTGGATCAAAGACCTCCACATATAAGTGGATACACTAAATCTAATAGAAGGAAAAGTGGGGAATAGCCTTGAACTCATTGGCACAGGAGACAACTTCCTGAATAGAACACCAACAGCTGAGGCACTAAGATCAATAAGCAATAAATACCTCATGAAACTGAGAAGTTTCTGTAAGGCAAAAAACACTGGCAATCTGACAAAATGGTAGCCTTCAAAATGGGAAAAGATTTTCACCAACCCTATATCACACAGATGGCTAATATCCAAAATATATAAAGAACTGGAGAAAGTAAACACCACCTAACCAAATAATTCAATTTAAAAATGGGGTACAGCACTGAACAAAGAATTCTCAATTGAGGAATCTCAATGGCTAAGAAGCACTAAAAAAGAAATGTCAAATGTCCTTAGTCATCAGGGAAATGCAAATCAAAATGACTCTGAAACCAGGCGTGGTGGCACACACCTTTAATTCCAGCA
This sequence comes from Acomys russatus, assembly GCF_903995435.1. NCBI lineage: Eukaryota > Metazoa > Chordata > Mammalia > Rodentia > Muridae > Acomys > Acomys russatus. The sequence goes on along the minus strand of NC_067140.1, from coordinate 65,814,190 downwards.
CTTGGGAGGCAGAGACGGGTGGATCTCTGTGAGTTCCAGGACACCCAAGGCTACGCAGAGAACCCCTGTCTTGAAAACTCAAAAACAAACAAACAAAACAAAACAAAAAATAAAAGACTCCGAGATTCCATGTAACACCCCTCCGAATGTCTAAGATCAAAACGTCAAGTGACAGATAGCACATGCTGGCAAGAATGTGGAGAAAGGGGAACACTCCTCCATTGCTGGTGGGAGTGCAAACTTGTACAACCACTTTGGAAATCAATCTGGCATTTTCTCAGAAAATTGGGAATGCTTCTACCTTAAGACCCAGCTGTACTACTCCTGGGCATATACACAAAAGATGTTCTACCATACCACAAGGACACTTGCTCAACCATGTTGGTAGCAGTTTTAGCCATAATAACTATAAACTGGAAACAACCTAAATGTCCCTCAACTGAAGAATGGATAAAGAAAATGTGGTATATTTACATAGTGGAGTACTACTCAGCTATTACAAGCAAAAACACGCAATCTTCAGGCAAATGGATAGAACTAGAAAAGATCGTGAGTGAGGGGATCCAGAGCCAGAAAGATACACAATGGAATGTACTCACTTATAAGTGGACAGTAGCCATAAAGTACAAAATAACCATGCTACAGTCCACAGACCCAGAGAAGCCAAGGAGGGCCCAAGGGAGGATGCTTGAATCTCACTCAGAAGGGGAAATAAAACAGACATCTGAAGTAGATGGAAGGAGGGAACTGGTGGGAGAGGGAATGAGGAAGGCAACGGAGTGGAGAATCACATGAGGGGAGGAGGTAGGAGGAGGACCAAGAGACAGAGAACAGAAATTGGGGGGCATCTCTGAGGCAGGAGAGGTTCCAGGGAGTCTATAGGGGTGGCCCTAGCTGAGACTCCTAGCAGTGGGTGACATGGAGCCTGAAGTCACTACTTCATGTAGCCAGGTGGGTCTTCCAGTGGAAGGAGGGAGACACCAACCCACCTATAAAATCCTCTACCCAAAATTTGTGTCAGCCAAAAGAAGTGTAGGGATAAAGACAGAGCAGAGATTGAGGGAATGGCAAACCAATGACTGGCCCAACTTGAGACCGATACCATGAGAGAGAGCCAGCCCCTGACACTATTAATGATACTCTGCTATTCTTGCAGACAAGAGCCTAGCATCACTATCTTCTTAGAGGCTTCATCCAGCAGTGTATGGAAACAGATGCAGAGACCCAGAGCGAAACAATAGACAGAGCTCAGGAAGTTTTGTGGAAGAGTGGAAGAAAGGATTGAGGGATCCGGAGGGGTCAGGGACAACACAAGAAGACCTACAGAGTAAACTAAACTAACCTGGGCCCATGGGGGCTTACAGAGACTGAACCACTAACCAAAGAGCACACAAGAGTTGGACTTAGACCCCCTACACATATGTGGTAGATCATGTGGCTTGATCATTATGTGGGTTCCCTAATAATGAGAGTAGAGGCTCTCTGTTGCCTGCCTTTGGATCCCTTTCCCTTAGCTGGTCTTCCCTGTCTGGCCTCAATGGGAGGGGATGTACTTAGTCCTACTCCAGCTTGAGGTGCCAGGATGGGTCGGTACCCTTTGGGGGCCTCCCGCTCTCTGAGAAGAAGGAGAGGGGGGATGGGGATGAAGAGGGAGCATGACTGTGGGACTGGGAGGAGAGGAGGGCAGTAACTGGAATTAGGCTGTAAAGTGATTTAATGAAAAAAATATTAAAAGAAAAACTTGATTTGATGGGAGAGTAGGAACTAAAATGTTGCATACTTTCTAGTCCAAGAAAATTCAGGCTACCACGAAGCAATTTATTGTACCAGTGTGGGGCTCTGCTGGAGAGGTCAAAGTCTGGCACTTCTGGATAGACTCTGAGCTATCCCTTCCTCAGTGGGGTCCCCTCTTTGAATGCTAGAAACTGTAAGGAGCATCGCATAGCCAGCAGGGATAGAACCTGTTTAGCAAGCACCTGGAGACTCCTGAAATACCCACCTTATGCTAAGGAGACCCTAGCCTTCAGCAGATGACCTTTAATCACACCTGGAAGTTCTTCCCCCACCCATAGGGTAATTAAGTACTGTGTTCTCCTTCTTGTGATAGGACCCCTGCTACTGCATGTAAATGAGCTACTGTACCACTGCGTGTAAATCAAGAATCCTGGCATCTCTAGCCCCAGCAAATTAGGCATATTCACCCTCAAGCTCCTCCCCAGTGCTCAAGGTTTATAAAATCCCTGGTTCACAAGTAAAGGTTGGCAGGCCTTCTCTCATGCTTGTACTGTTCCTCCACCCTAACGGTCTAATCCTCCATTTATTCTAGGAAGATTCACCACTGGATGCCTGCAGCTTGCCTGCCAGTCAAGGGAGTCAGGGCACTGACGGTGGAGCTGCCTTGGTTGCTCCATCATCGCTAGATGGGTGCTGACTGCCGCCGATGCGCTGGGCCTGCATGTCACCAGACTTGCCTTCCAGGGTGTCTGCCTGTATCCTCTGCCATGCTTAGCACAGTAGCTTAAACAAAGAGCCGTTAACACTGCTGTGTCGTCACAGGCCTTTGGAACACCTGAGTCTCCCACCGCCATCTGATAGCAGCAATCTCATTCTAAAAGGGCTAAACCATAACACTGGAAAACTCTTTCCACACCCTGGCCTAGCACATGGGCCTCCCTTTAAAGTGCTCTAGCTGTTCCTGGGGGAAATGGAGCCTTTGACCTTGAGGTCTATCTGTTCTTGCCTGGAAGCAAGCAGCGCCTGGACCGACCCACCCACCTTGGAACCCAGGCTGCCCACCGGACACTGAATAACATACCAGCTTCTATTGGGTTGTTATCCTTTAACTAGGGAGCCCTTACATAGCGTTGGCTTCTTTGTCTTCTATATATGGCTACATGCGTTCTAATCATGTTTTAAACTACTGGGCAGTAACGGTTAGAATGAGAAGGAGGAAGAGGAAAGAGGCCCTGCAAGACAGCGACAAGGTCAGTTCCCATATCTGTGCAGGACTGTATTGAGCAGCTTGCACTTACACTCTCACAAGGGCATTGGCCAGCTGTCTTGTTTTTCCTTCTTGTCGGGCCCGCTCTCCCCTACCACACACTAAAGCCTCAAAGAAACAAAAAACAAAAATTTCATCCATTCGCATGTGAAGGAAGCCAGTTTGCAGAGGAGGATTGAAGTTCTTCCTTACCCTGCCATCACCGAATGAACCTTTGTGAATGAAAATTCCGAAGGAGAAGCTGTGTCTCGCTGTGGGCAACAGCAACAAAAACTCCTGGAAGGAGTCTGTGTCTGCAGAGACAGATGGAGCAACAAGCATATCAGCACAGTGAGGAGATCGGGAGTGTGTAGGCCCAGAAGCTAATTGCTTTACCTCGGGTTAGGGTTAGCCTTCTGGAACAGTTCTCCCTTGCTCCACTCTGTGGCTGAACTAACACGTCATGATAACAAATAAAAACCTCTTAGAAGCTATTAAGTTATCAGAACACTAAAATCCACAGATCCAAGAGCTAAGAAAGCAGATAGCATTGTGGGACCATTAAAAAAAAAAGCTTCCTCCATCTCAATGTATCTGCCTCTCTGATGTACCCACCAATATATTTTAAACTTGCCTTAATTTATGACTTTGTACTTTAAAAATATAAAAACCCTGTGGAATTGCTTCTGTGTTGGAACATGGAATTTGGGGTAACCTACCTCTATGTGTCCAGGCCATGGTCACTCCTAATGGCTCCAGAATAAACTATTTCTTATTCCCTTTAAGATGAGAGCTGTGTGAGTCAGAAAAGCACAGCTGGGTGGTCTGTGTGAAAATGCATACCCTGCGTGCACACGCTGCCTGGACTCCTTCCTCAGCTCCCTAGCCTGCTTTTGCTCCTGGGAGTGCTTTGTCGCTTTGTCCTCTCTCTCTCTCTCTCTCTCTCTCTCTCTCTCTCTCTCTCTCTCCCTCTCTCTCTCTCTCTCTCTCTCTCTCTCTCTCTCTCTCTCTCTCTCTCTCTCTCAATGTATTTATTTATTATGTATACAGTGTTCTGCCTGCTTGTGTTTCTGCACACCAGAAGAGGACACCAGATCTCATTACAGGTGGTTGTGAGCCACCATGTGGTTGCTGGGAATTGAACTCAGGACCTTTGGAAGAGCAGCCAGTGCTCTTAACCTCTGAGCCATCTCTCTAGCTCACTTCTATTCCATGACTGATTTTTTTTTCTCCACACCTCCTCCTGGTGGCCGCTGGGATCTTCAGTGAACCTGTACTATGGATGTTTTCTCTTAACCGCTGATGAACTTGTCCTTGAATTTTCTTCTGAGTCTGTCGCTATGTTATTTCACTAAGGAGACTAAGACTCCCCTAAAGGAATTCAGTCTCCTTGGCAACACTAGCTTCAGAGAAGCCTATGCATGCCATCCCTTTTGCAACCTCCTAGCCAGAGAGGATCCTGGAACTTGGGAAGGTAGAGGGTTGGGCTAGCCAGGAGTCCAAGCCTCTGGGGAATGGGAGGAAAGGAAGAACACGAACATACCAGCTGCTGGGTTGGGACTTCCTTACCATTCTCTCCATGCAAATAGCACTTTTGGATGCAAACACCTGCAGAATGGAGTGGATCTCGTTTGGTCTCTCATGAGGGAGGCCACTCCTGTGACCAAACCTTCAAGCATGCTCTCTCCCAGAAAGGGCCAGCAAAGGCACATGACTACAAAGAAAGATCTTACCTAACTCAGGGTTTCAGCCTTAGCCCAACAAGCAAGGGTAATCCATTCACCCTCAACAAGCAAGTGGAAGCAGCCAAATGAGTAGAGGAAAGTAAAGAAATGAAATTGTGCTTCGTGTGACGACACTGGGAAGAGGAACAGAGATTCCTCCATCTTCAGGAGTCCTGAAGTGAGGTTGAGATTTAAGTAGAAGGCCAGAGTGACACACATCTGAGGAGTCCTGGTCAAGCGTGGTCCCATCCACCACTGACCGACCCAGCATTGCCTCCACTGTAAAAGCGAGGAGACAAGCTGGGTGTGGTGGCACATTCCTGTAATCCCAGCACTCAGGTAGGCAGAGGCAGGAGGATCTCTGTGAGTTCAAGGCTAGCCTGGTCTACAAAGAGAGTCCAGGACAGCCAAGGCTACACAGAGAGACCCAAGAGAAACGGGAGTGGGAGGGGGTAACAGTTGTAAGGCTCTCTTTCTAGAAGAAAAGTCTTCCCTTGCCTGGCTCTGGCTTTATGTTTTGTCTTCTCTCAGCATGAGATTCATGGAGCAGGTCAGTTTCTCAGAGCTCACTCTATGACAGCAAAAGTGAAAGACACAAATGTCTCTTTAGAATAGCTTCACCTGTGTCAGGCATCTCTCAAAGGTGCTATGCCAAGGCACAGACAGAAAAGTACAGGGTCTGGCTGCCTCTCAGAGTCAGGCACAGTCCTGTTTCCAGGCAGGAGAAAGCAAGTTTCTTAGATGCACTTGCTCATTTACTCTGTGAGCTCTCAGTAGGTGCAAAGACTGCTGGACTTGTATATCTCTCATAAACTGAACTATTTTTAGGAATAAGGGGCAACATATATAAACAAATGTAACATAACAGGGCAAGAAAGCACACACCTCCAGAAAGGTTAAAGTCTCTGTTAAATGTTATATATATAACCGTATTAAAAAAAAAAAAAATCAAAGTTTCATAAGTGGTAAAATGACTGGAAAGGCATATTTTAAATGTAATTTAGAAGTATTGAATTATATGGAGGTTTCCTTCACTTTTTTTATATGTCCCAAAGTTCTTAAATAATCATAGACTACATTTGAGTTGACAAGATAATAATAAACTCAGCTCTAAATTGTTAACTCATTACTTCAATAGCTACTTATTGAGCACGGTTGCCCCCGGCAGTTCTAGGCTCTGGGGTGTTCAGCAATGATGGTGATTTGCATGTCAAGATCCAGCAGGACCATGTGGCTGAGGCCAAGGGAGAGTGGAGATCCAGGCTAGAATCACATAGGCCCTATTAAGCATGAAAAGATCGTGGGTATTATTCTAAATGGGATTAAGTAAAACACTAAGAAAGAGCTAAATACTTTTGCAGGAGACTGTTAGTTATTTTTTAAAAGCTGTGCTTGTTTCGAAGTTTCTTTCAAGCCAGCTATTACAAAAATAATTGAGACTCTTTTATATTTATTTAACCATAAGCTTCACAACATAACCACTGAGCAGTTATTGCTCTATTCTTAACCCTCTAAAGTAATCTGGTTTCCTCCCAGTGTACATCCCAGAGATACTAGTACTTTGTAGCTTTCCTGCTCCTGCTCCAGCTCCTTCTGATATTTCTTGGGTCTCTCCCATGGCTCAATATCCTCCTCCTCCTTCTCCTCCTCCTCCTTCCTCCTCCTTCCTCCTCCTCCTTCCTCCTCCTCTTTCCTTCTTCTCCTCCTTTCCCACGGCTCAATATCCTCCTCCTCCATCTCCTCCTCCTCCTTCCTCCTCCTCCTCTTTTCCTCCTCCTTCCTCCTCCTCTTTCCTTCTTCTCCTCCTTCCTCCTCCTCCTCCTCCTCCTCCTCCTCCTCCTCCTCCTCCTCCTCCTTCTTCTTCTTCTTCTTCTTCTTCTTCTTCTTCTTCTTCTCTCTCTCTCTCTCTCTCTCTCTCTCTCTCTCTCTCTCTCTCTCTCTCTCTCTCTCTCTCTTCCCCCGGCTGGCAGGAAGTCCAGCCCTGTTCTCTCCCCTGCTCAGCAATTGGCTATAAGCTGCTGTACTCGCATATCAGGGGGCAACTGGGGCGCAATGTTTACACAACATTGAGACAGGAGATTCTTAGACAAAGATTGCAACCAGATATTGGTGGGTACAGAAATCAGCATTTGAATTACACGATAACCCTATGCCTATAGGAAAGACAGCAAGAAAGTTTGTAACTGCATGGCTTCCACTGACACAGGAATACTGAGGGTTTTTTTTTTTTTTTTTTTTTTAACAGCGTCTCATTATGTAGCCATGTAGTGGGCCACTGAACTACAGTTATGCTATCTCATGAAAAAATTCCTAAGAATATTTTAAGTGCTAAAACTATTTTGGATAAAACTAGTCTCTGGCCATGTAGATCAGCTATAAATTTGCGACATGTTTCTAAGGTAAACTCCTAAAGCTGGTCTTTGGACCAGCCATAAATTCCAATATAATGTGTCCCTGACTTAATAGCTAATGAGAGCAGCTTAACTGCTATCTCTCTGTTTCTGTAAAAAAAGACTTGCTTGCTGCAGATGTCCATAGATGCCTTTCTCTGTGTGTCACAATTGTGGTCCTTGACTTTAAAAACTCAACAAACTCCCAGATACTCTGGTTGGGACAGCCATGTTGGAGGCAGAATAAAAGACTCCCTCTGACTTATTCAGCTATCTTAGACTATTTTTTTCTTCAGGTACCCCCATAACAGCCATGGCTTTCCTGGAACATTTTTATAGAGACTGGAATGGTCTTGAACTCACAGGGATCCTCCTGCCCCTGACCCCCCAGTGTTGAGGAGTAAAAGTGTGAACCTCTACACCTTGCTGGGGTGTCCTTGAGAGTGAAATGACCAGACCGGGAAGAGTGAGTTCTAGAGAGAAGTTTATTAAAGAGCTGCAGGTGGTAGCTTGGAAGAGAAAGGGAGATAGCAAGAAGAAATAAACTTGAGCTTATGGTAAAAACTGGGGTGAAGCATGGGAAGTGGGTGAGCTGTTCATCCCAGCTGCCCAATCAGGTGTCCAGACGCCTCCTCTCAGTTTCATCCACATGTGTGGGTATTTGGAGGTGACAAAGCAGGAGTCAGATTGTCTTCTGACGTTCTTGGGTTTGCTGCTTTGGCATCCCTTCTGGACCAGCTTCTAACTCCTGTTCTCATCATCCTCCCCATCATGAGGACAAGCCTAAAATCACTTAGGAACCAGACTTGGGATCAGAGTCCCAAACGTTACTGTCCTAGGACAGGACCAAGAACATTTGCAGCTGATGTCCGAGGACATGAATCAAGGCCCTGTACCATCTCTTCTGCCTCCGGTCCTTGTAAGTCCTGCCTTTGAAGAGGTAAAGCTAACTACCGTTTAAAGTGATGGCCAAATCGGGCTTCTTGCCACAGGTGGGGGTCATTGGGTGTGGAAGTCCTGGCACCCCTCCAGTGCCTAGTCTAAGGGACTACCTAGGGAATGTAAGATTGTATTAGTGGTGCCGTTAGTAATACAGCCAGTTGTAGAGATGGGAAAGTCCCTAGCTAAAGACAGGAGGGAGACGTAGAAGCAAGAGTTATTGACATTGCAGGTCCAAAGCAGAGAACCAGGGGGAGCCAGAGCAAAGGATACTTGAAAAACCACTGAATTAAAGCCCTTTTGGAAGCCCGGCATGGTGGCGCACGCCTTTAATCCCAGCACTTGGAAGGCAAAGACAGGCGGATCGCTGTGAGTTTGAGGCCAGCCTGGTCTACAAAAGTGAGTCCAGGACAGCCAAGGCTAACACAGAGAAACCCTGTCTTGAAAAACAAACAAAAAAACCAGCAAAACAAGCCCTTTTGGATCCCTTGACAGGCTCACAGGAGCATGGATCCACTGGACTCCTCCTTGCAGGTTTTTTCCCCCCCTTGGTTTCCAATGCTTGACCGGGTAGGAATGAACCCAGGATATGTTAGGCAAATATCCTAAATTTAGGATATCTTTTAAAATTTAGGATATTTTATAGCTGCTGGGCAGCAAGAATCACACCTCCCTCCCAGATGGAGAGCAAGAAGGAATTTAACCATTATTTGATTTTTAGGTTAAAGCAATAGTAAGCTTGTCACTCTCCGTGTAGTCCTAAATGATGAAGTGGAGCCAAAGTCGTGACGTCCTATACCTAGGCAGCATAGGTTAAGAATTATTGACCTGCACTCTAATAGCAGAATGTCACCCAGGTAGGCTCATTCCTCTCAACAGTTAACTACATCAATCCATCCAATATCACTGGGTGACTCTGGAAATATTAGCAAGTGATGGATTAAGAGCCTTGCTTTTAAATGGGGGGGGGGGGGGGAAGTTGACTGTGGTGACTAATGTCTATTATCCCAGAACTCAAGAGGCTGATGCAGGAGGACTGCTATAAGTATAAAGAGAACATCAGCTTCCAGAGTGAGTTCCAGGCCAGCCTATGTGACCTTCCTGGCAGGAGCAAAGATGCTGGAAAGTGACACTTGCCATCCTTTCTTTGTCTATCAGACTACTGAAATAACGGTCTAAAAAAATTTGAAATGCCCCAAGAATCTCATGCTGGGGAAAGCAAAAGACTGAACTTTGTGCCAGTCAGAGAAAGAATTTTTCTTCCAGGAAGAAATCTCACCATTCTGGTAAACTGTCTGACTGTCTAGCAGGAAAGGCTGAAGCCTAGACAGTGATGGCCAAGGACTGCGGTGTCATGAATACTTCTCTCCCCATATTTAAATTTAAACCATGTTGGGGACATGAAGAAAGGTTGGAGAGGGGAGGTCCCACTAGACCTCTTTGTTCTCCATTTTAATGCAAGCATATTAGGGAATTCTTCCTTTCCTGCTTTTCACTGTGTGTCCCTTTGGTTGGCCTATCTAGGGCTGGTGCCAAGATCCAGGGTTGAAAGCTAGCGACTTCAGGGACATTTAGGGTACAAAGTGAGGCCCTTTCAAAACAACAAGAATGAAAATGACCCCTAGGGGCCGAGTACTCAAATATATGAGCTATTCTCATTCAAACCACCACGCCTGCAAATTTCATAATTTTTATTGATAGCTGAGCAATATTCCATTTTCATTATTTGTCAGTGGATGAACATATAAGCTGTTTCTGTTTCTTGGCTATTGTGAATAAAGCAGCCATGAACATGAACAGGCAAGTATCTCTATAGTAGGATTTAGAGTCTTAGTAAATTTGTCTAAGAGTTGGATCATGTGTTACCTCTACTTTCAGATTTTTAATGAACCTTCACACTGATTTCCACGGTGGCTAACCATTTTGCACTCCTACCAGCAGTGAACGAATGTCCCTCTTGCCCCATATGCATGCCATCATTTGTCATCGTTAGGTTTTTGTTGTTGTTTTGTCTTTTTTTTTTTTTATCTTAGCTGCTCTGACTGGTGTAAGATAAAATCTAAAAATTGTTTTAATTTGCATTTCCCTAATGGCTAAGAATGTTGAACATTTCTAAAATTGTTTCTTAGCTATTTAATTTCATCTTTTGAGAATTCCTTAGATAGTTCCCCAAAGATTCTGTAGGCTTCCTCTTTACTCGGGTAATAGTGTCCTTTGCTGTACAGAACCTTTTCTGTTTTTGTGAGATCTCATTTATTGTTGGTCTGTATGTGCGCACTATTGGCTTTCTGTTCAAAAAAATCCTTTCTTGTGCCTAATTTCTCCTGTATCTGAGTCAGGGCATCAGTCTTATGCTGAGATCCTTGATACATTTGGAGTTGAATTTTGAGGGAGGGTGGTGGTGAGAGATAAGGTTTAAGTTTAATTTTTCTGTATGCAGCTATCCCGTTTGATCAGCACTATTTGTTGAAGATGATTTTTCTTCCCTAATAAGAATTGTTGGCTTATTTATCAAAAATCAGGTGCTGTAGGAGTGTGAATTTCTATGTGGGTCCTCATTTCTACTCATCCATCAATAGGCTGTTTTATGCCCATGCTACGCTGCTTTGTTACTATAGCTCTGTAGCATAACTTGAATTCCAGCACGGTGATACCTCCAAGTGTGTCTGTTGTTGTTGTTGTTTTTGTTGTTGTTGTTGCTGTTGCTGTTGTTGAGTATTGTTTTGCCTATCCTGGGTCTTTTGTGTTTTCATACGAAATTTGAGATTTTTTTAACTTTCTGTAAAGAATTATACTGGAATTTGGACAGAGATTGCATTGAATCTGTGGAATGCTTTTGGTACAATGGACATTTTTTTTTTTTACAATGAACATTTTTAAAATATTAATCTTACCAATCCATGACCGTGGAAGTGTTTCCATCTTTTTCAGCTTCTTTTGGTTTTGGTATCTTAGAGTTTTCATTGTACACGTCTTTTACTTCCTTGGTTAGATTTACTTCAAGATGTTTTTGAGGTGATTCTGGCACACAGTGTTTCCCTCTCTTTCTCTAACATTTGCCATTTGTACATATGAAGGCTTCTGATTGTTCTATGTTAAATATTGTCACTTTTGCTGAATCTATTTGTCAGTGGGTGATTTCTGGTGGATTTTTAAAAACCTTTTACATACAGAAATCTTGTCATCTGCAAATGAAGATCTTGTGACTTCTTTGTTTCCTATTTGTAGCCTCTAGGTATCCTTCATTTGGCTTACTGTTCTAGCTAAGACTTCAAGCAGTGTGTTGAAAGGGCAGGGAAGAGTGGATGTCGTTGTCTTCATTTTAGTGGAAATACTTTAAAATTTTCTCCAGTTGGAATATAGGTTTCCTGTATATCACCTTATGGTATTCAGATATGTCCCCTGGATCCCAGTTTTTTCAAGGCTTTTTATCATGAATATGTGTTGTATTTTGTCAAAGGCATTTTCTGTATCTAATGAGATGACCATGTGGTTTCTGTATTGTGGATGACATTTATTGATTTACATATGCTTAACTATTCCTATATTTCTGAAATGAAACTACTTCATTATTATGGATAGTCTCCTTGCTATGGGCTTGAATTTGGTTTAGAAGTGGTTTTTTGTTTTGTTTTGTTTTGTTTTTGACAATTTTTGTGCTTTTGTTAACTGAAGGTATCCGTCTATAACTTTTCTTTTTTGATAGGTCTTTGTCTGGTTTTATGATCAGACTAATACAGGCTTTATAAAAGGAACTTGGAAATAATCTTTCTTTTTCTATTTTGTGGAATAATTTGAGGGATATTAACATTAGTTCATCTATGAAGGTTTAGTAGAATTCTGGGCTTTTTTTTTTTTTAGTTGGAAGATTTTTTTTTATTATTGCTTCTAGCTCACTGTACGTTTTGAGTCTATTTAAATTATTAACTTCATCTTGATTTAACATTGGTAGGTTGTATATATCTATAAATATACCCATTTATTATAGGTTCTCCAGTTTGGTAGTATATTTATTAATTATTAAAATACGTCCTTTTGATTTTATATGTTTCCTCAAAGTTTGTTGTAATGTCTCCTTTTTCCTCTTTAATTTGAATAGTCTCTCTCTTTTGGGGGTGGGTTAATTGTGTCTTAGGGTTTCTATCGCTGCAATGAAGCACCATACCAAAAGCAGGAAGGGGAGGAAAGTGTTTATTTGGCTCATGCGTCCACAGCAGTATTCATCACTGAAGAAAGTCAGGACAGGAACTCAAACAGGCCAGGAACCTGGAGGCAGAGGCCATGGAGGGGTGCTGCTTACTGGCTTGCTCATCATGGCTTGTTCAGCCTGCTTTCTTATAGAACATGGGACCACCAGCCCAGGGATGGCACCACCCCCAATGGGCTGTGCCCTCCTTCATCAATCATTGATAAGGGATTGCACTACAGCTGGATTTTGTGGAGGTATTTTTCTCAGTGGAGGTTCCCTCCTTTCAGATAACTCTAGCTTGTGCCAAGTTTGGCGTAAAACTAGCCAGGAAAACATAGCTAGAGGTTTGTCAGTCTTGTTAATCTTTTTAAAGAACCATGTCTTTGGGTTTCAATTGCTGTGATAAAACACCATGACCACAAACAATTCTCACTTTACAACTCTCAGGTCACCACCACTGAAGGAAGTCAAGTCATGATCTCAGGCAGGGACCTGGAAGCAAGAATTAAAGCCGAGGCCATGAAGAAAGCTACTTACTGGCTTGTTCCTCATGGCTTGCTCAGCCAGCATCAGGCTCACATCAATCATAATTAAGAAAATGCCCTACTACCAAGAAGAGACTTGATACCCTATGAGGATACACAGGGGAGGGGGTCCCCCTCAGTCACAGTCATAGGGGAGGGGAGTAAGGGGAGAATCAGAGGAAAGGAGGAATGAGAGGCTAGAAGGGATGGGATAACAATTGAGGGGTAATATGAATAAATTAATAAACTATATTTTAAAATCAAAAAAAGAAAGAAATAAAATGCCCTAAAGGCAATATGATGGAGGCATTTTCTTAGCTGAAGTTCTTCTTCCCAGACAACTCTGGTTTGTGTCAAGGTGACAACAAAAACTACAACAAGAACAATAAAATAAACGAACTTAAGATGGACAAATAAACTCTTTGTTTCATTGAATCTTTGTAATTTGTTTCTAATTTGCTCATTGCAGCCGGATTATAATCCCTTCCAGTCCACTTTTCTGGGGGGTTCACTGTTCTTCCTTTTCTAAGGCCTTTGTGAGCATTATAAAGCTAGTAATTTGAGATCTCTCAATTTTTTTTTAATGTAGGCAGTTAGAGTTATAAATGTTCTGCTTGTGACTCTGTTGTATCCCATAGGTTTTGATTTGCTGTCATTTTCATTCAATTCTAAGAATATGACATTTTTCCTTCTTTATTCATTCCTGCACCCAATTTGATTTGGTAGTGTGTTGTTTAGTTTTCATAAAATTGTGTGTCATCTGTCTTTTCTTTTGTTGAAAATGCCTACTTTAGTTCACAGTGGACAAACGGGAATGCTGGGTATGTACCAGCTTTCCTGTATTTGTTGAGACTGGCTTTGTATTCTAATATGTGGTCTGTATCTGGAGAAAGTCTCATGGGCTTCTGGGGAAAATGGGTATTCTTTAGTGTTTGGGTGGAATTTTCTATAAATATTTGTTAAGTCCACTTGATTTATGATGTCCTTTAACTCCACCATTTCTCTATTATAGGTTTTTCTAGATGACCTGTTTATTCATGAGAACAGGATACCGAAATCACCTACTATCATGGTGCTGGCACTGATCTGTGGTTTTAAGTGTAAATGTGAGCCGGGCGTAGTGGCGTACACCTTTAATCCCAGCACTCGGGAGGCAGAGGCAGGTGGATCGCTGTGAGTTCGAGGCCAGCCTGGTCTACAAAGTGAGTCCAGGATGGCCAAGGCTACACAGAGAAACCCTGTCTCAAAAAAAAAAAAGTGTAAATGTGTTTCTTTTATGAAATTGTGTGCTCCTGAGTCTGGTGTATACATGTTTAAGATTGTAACATCCTGTTTGGTAGAATTTTTTTTCCTTTAATGACTGTAAAATGCCTTCCCATCTCTTCTGGTTAGATTTGGCTTGAAATTTATTTTGACAGAAAGTAGAATATCTCTGCCTGGTTGTTTTTTAGTTCCATATGCTTGGGATACCTTAAAGTGCTGTCTTCCATTGGTCATGAGGTTATGTTTTTAGAAGCAGCAAAAAGGTGAACCATGTTTTCTGATCCAATCTGCTAGCCTGTGTCTCTTCACTGAGGAGCCAAACCCATTAGTATTCAGAGTACATATCAAATCGTGTATACTAATTCCTGTCACTTTGTTGTCTTTGTGATGTTCTATCTGACATTTGTAATTTGATGATCTGGAATCGTTTATTTGTTCCTTGTGCCTTCTTGGGTGTGTTTAACCCTCTCTTTAGACCTAACCATCTCTTCTAGCACCCTTTGTACAACTAGCTTAGTAGCTATACCTCCCTTTATTCTGTTTTTGTAAAGGAAAGCTTTCCATTCTCCTTTGGTTATGACTCATAGTTTTGGTGAGTATTGTAGTGTGGGCTGGCATCTGTGATCTTTCATAACTCACAGAACACCAGTCCAACCCTTTCTGTCTTTCGTGGTCTCCATTGAAAAATCAACTGTTATTCTGATGGGCCTACCTTTGTAAGAGACCTGTTCTTTTTTTTTCTGCAGCCTTTAATGTCCTTTGTGCGTTTTGTTCATTTACAGTTTTGATTGTTATATGATGTGGGGAGTTTCCCTGCCTGAAAAGAAGGCAGGTGTAAGACATGTGGACTTTGTGGCTTAGGTGGGTCCCAGGGGTGGGTGGAGATACTGGAATGGATTTAGTGCTCTTCCCTGGAGGGGAGTTGTCTTCAGGTCACAAGGATCAGTAGCGTTTATGGCACAAGTCCACTGTTTCTGTTTGGAGAAGGAGCCAACAAGAAGCCAAAAGCTCAGCCGTGAAGAATCACCCCTGTTCTTCCTCTTCCTGGAATCTCTTGTCTTGGTTTCTTTTCTATTGCTGAAATAAGATACCATGACCAAGGTAACTTAGAAAAGAAAGTGTTGGGCTTATGGTTTCAGAAAGTTAGAGTCCATGACGTTAGAACAAAAGCATGGCAGCAGGAACACCTGAGAGCTCACATCTTGATATGCAAGTGGGAGGCAGAGGGAGAGAGAGACAGAGACACAGAGAGAGAGACAGAGAGAGAGAGAGAGACAGAGAGCATGCAGTGAGACTCACACAAGTCTTTTGAAACCTCAAAGCTTCTCCCAGACATACCTCCTCAAACAATGGCGCACCTCGAATCCTTCCCAAACAGTTCTACCTAGTGAGAACCAAGCATTTAAATACATGAGCCGGTGGGGGCTATTATCATTGAAACCATCACATCCACCCCCTGACCTCCATGGGCTCATGGCTAGATCATAATGCAAAACATATTCAGTTAACTTCAAAAGTCTTTCATAGTCTCAAAACAATTTAAAAGTCCAAAGTCAAAAATAAAAAGTCGGGCATAGTGGTACACATCTGTAATGCCAGCACTCGGGAGGCAGAGGCAGGCAGATCTCTGTGAGTTCGAGACCAGCCTGGTCTATAAAGTGAGTCCAGGACAGCCAAGGCTACACAGAGAAACCAAAAGTATATATGCATATACGTGTGTGTGTGTGTGTGTGTGTGTGTGTGTGTGTGTGTGTGTGTGTGTGTGTGTGTAGTCTCTTCTGAGACTCAAAGCAATTCAATCTCTTATTTATAATCTCCTGGAAATTAAAAGACAAGTCACATACTTCCAATACGCAAAGGCACAAAATATATATTACCATTCCAAAAAGGAAGGAATAGGAGGGCGTCTTGAGGACACACTGGACCAAAGAAAGAAGAAGCCCGGCAGACAAAACTCCAAATCCTGTAGCTTTATGTCCGATGTCAAAGGCTTGGGTGGTTCCACACTTCCAGCTTTACTGCCTACAACACACTTCTCTGTCTTGTCCTGGTTCCCTTCCCTGTCTGAAATCCTCCTCTGAAGATATCTCAAAGCTCTGGCATCTCTAGCACTTTGGGGTCTCCAATGCAATCCAGGCTTCATTTTCCAAGCTTCACACAACAGCCTTACAGAGCCTTCACGCAGCGCCTGCCCTGCCACACATCACCTGGCTGCTACAGTTCTTCTTGACCACGGAGTAAGGTCCCCGTGTATCCTTCATGACTCTGAAGCCAAAACCATGTGGATGAGGTTGCAAGGTTTGGCTGCCTGCTTAACATGCAACCTTGACCCTTTGCATTACCTTTGCAGAAATTTTCCTTTGGTGGTGTTTTTTTAGGAGAAGAAGATTCATCAGTCCTTTCTTTTTACAGTTTGGAAGCTTAGTTGGTTGGGGTCTTGCCTTGATGTCATTTTTCTTTATTCCACCTTGGATCAAGCCTCTCTTCACCCCTCTTCCCTCTTTTAGCATAAGCCCTGCTTCCAACATTAAATTTCCTGGTGTTTTTTTTCTTTTTAAACTGTATATTTTGCATTTGTTCATACACACACAAATACACACACACACACACACACACACACTTGCTCTTTTTCATTGTAGACCTATGTAAGAGGGATTACTGACAATCATATGGCAGAGTCAATATTAGACTTTCTTAAACTTCTTTCTCCCCAAGGAAGTTAATCTAATAATACCTTTCAATTTAAGACAAGGACAGACAGTAGCCATATTATTTGCCAAAATATCGTAAAAATGGTTTCCAGTCCAGTTGCTAATGTTGTTCTCTCTGAAACCTCTTGAGCTGGGCTTCCATGGTCCACACTGCTCTCAGCACTACTGTCTTCCAAGTTCTATTACAATTGCCCATGATGCTCTGTTTACAGCATTTCAGTGCATTTCTAGCCCAACATCTTCCAGATGTCCCCAAAGCCAGCAGCATCATGTCTGTCACAAAAACACCTCCACTCCCTGGCACCAACCTCTGTCTTAAGTTACTTCCCAATTACTGTGATAAGACACCATGACCAAGGCAACTTATTAAAGAAAGAGTTTATTTGCGGGAGGGGGCACTTCCAGTTTCAGAGGGTTAGAGTACAAGACGATGATGGCAGGGAGCATGGCAACAGGCAGGCAAACTGGTGCTGGAGGAGGAGATGAGAGATTAGGTCCTGAAACCCATAAAACCACGAGGCAGAGAAAGCTAATTAGGAGTTTGCGGGCTCTTGAAACCTCAAAGCCCACCACTAGTGACACACCTCCTCCAACAAGGCCACACCTCTTAATCCTTCCTAAACAATTCCAGACTGGGACCAAGTATCCAAGCATATGAGCCTTGAAGGGCATTCTCTTTCAAAGTACCAGTAACTCAAGATCATTGTTAACCAGGAAAACCAGATCATTGAGCCAGCAGGGCTTTTCCAATAGTTTCTGCCAGACCGGATGTTGTAAGCACCCCATTGGATGATGCCATGTATCCATTCGCTGCTTGCCATGTGCTCTTTTATTTGGAAGTCTCACCTAGGGGGAAGGCCATGCCACACCTGAAATCTTATAATTGGGAACTTGAGCTGGCTGTCTTATGGGGCTTCCCCAGTCATTTCTGCTGGATGTTATAAGCATCTAATTTGATAATGTTCTGCTATGTATCTGAACTCGCTATTTTTTGTTTGTTGCATGCTTAACAAACTCACTCATTGAAAACTAAAAGCACGGCTCTTTTGGATCGTTCTCTGGAAAGAACATCAGCACTGAGGAATAACTGAAACCAAACCACCCGATGGCTAATCATCAATGTCATCGGGGAATATTGTTCAGAGACAGGAGTAAATTATCAAAATTAAAATGGAGTCAGGCTGAGCACGGTAGCAACATGCCTTTACCACCAGAATTTGGGAGGCTGAAGTAGGAAGACTGTAGGTTTGAGGTGAGCCTGGGTTTCCTAGTGAGACTGCAAAGCAAACGAGAAAGATGAAGTCACTTGTGTGGAGAAATGGTTGTTACATGCGGTCGCCTGACACTAACTTAATGTCTTCTAACTTTCTTTCCTACTTGTATTCCATTTATGATAGGTGCTTAAGACACATGTACATTTCACCTCGAGATTGAGGTATGAAAAACAAGTATAGGGTGACATAATAATCATGGCAGGAATAAAGAGACACTCACGCCCTTCTCTTTAACTAGCGTAACGCTGATGCAATGTGCTCCAAAGAATTAGAACGTCCCAGGAATCTCATGGTTAGAGATGGAAAAGTCTGAGAGCCTGCTGCCTGTCAGAAGGGCAGCTTGTTTCCTATAAGGAAATTTCATACAGTTCTGACAACTTGTCAGATCATTTTACAGGAAAGACTGCATCCCCAGATGCATCCCTGATGAGCAGGACCACACTTTGACATGGATGCTTTAGTTATGCATATCTCTTGCTCTTTATTTCAGCCTACCCTCATGTTAAGACCCTGAAAATGGACTTGGGGGTGGAGGTGGGGGCAGTGAATCTCTTTGCTTCTCTTCATATTGTGGCCACATTAAAGAAATGGGTTTGTTACACACACATACACACACACACACACACACGCCATTAAGGGAATTATACAAAGACATACATTCAAAAACACAATAAATAGAATAAATAGGCCTGGTGGCACACAGAGGAAGGGGAAGTAGGCTATCTGGATGAGACCTAATAGACTGTGGTCATATGGTGGGGAAGGAGGTCTCCTTCTGTCAGAGGTCCAGGGGAGGGGAATAGGATGAAAGAAGGAGGGAGGGTGGGAATGAAAAGATACAAGTGAGGGGATGACATTCATAATGTAATCTGAATAAATGATAATAAATTAAAAATTTAAAAACACAATCAATAAAGCAAGCTAGGTGTACTGCTTGGCTTTACAGTCAGTGTGACATGACCTACAGGCTAGAGTTGTATGAGAAGAGGGAACCACAACAAAAAAAAATTCTTTCACAAGACCAGCGTGGAGGCAAGCCTGGGGGCATTTTCTTGGTTAATAATTGCTGTGGGGGGGGGGCAATCTTACTATGGGCGATGCCACCCCTGGAAAATGGTCCCACAGTGAAAAAGAAAGTCTGAACAAGCCATTAGCAGCACTCCTCTATGGCCTCTACATCAGTTCCTGCTTTCAGGTTCCCTCCTTGAGTTCCTGTCTTGACTTTTCTCAGTGGTAGACTGTGACCTGGAAGTACAAGATGAAGTAAACTATTTCCTTTCTGAGCTGCTTTTAGTCAAGGTCTTTATCACAGCAGTATATTTTTTAAAAACTCCACAGACAGGCAGAAGAAGAAAGAAAAGTGAAAACTAAATGAAAGCAAATAATGAAATAGTAGACATAAGTTCTAATACATTAATAATGAGAAACACTTCCTAATGATAAAATCATCAGTCTCCTAGGGAAACAACAATTCTAAGTGTGTGTGAAAATGATAGTACTAAAAGGAAGAAAACAACTCCATTACAGTTGGAGACTCGAGTCCTTGAGTAAATGGCTGCTGAGGAAGGCACCATGCCCCTGCCACCTAAGTGTGGACAAGCAGAACACAGACTACATTTCAGAATCAACACAGAAAATTCATGGGCACAATTGGTAGAAAAATGTAAGCATCACAGTAGGTCAGTAAGGCTGGAAAGGGCCATAAAGATCATTTCTCCAAGTTCGGGTCTCATGTATCATTTCTTTCTCCAATTTTTGCTGCACCAAAAATATCTAGCATGCTATGTCAACCTAGAGGGCGTGGGAGGGAAGGAGAAAGCAACTTGCTCCTTTTACAAAGCACTACGGCTGATGCTATGCTAGGAGAGAAGAAGAATCGAGAATCAATAATTCTCACTATATACAAATGTATGAGTTTATCAAAGTTAAAATACGCCACTATCAGGGACTATTTTAACAGATGCTTACAAGTTGCTTTTGCTATAAAGCATTGACTATTCACTTGGGCCCTTTCTTGTTACTACTTTTCTTTTGCTATTAAAAGACACCAAAATGCTTCACAGCTCCGGAGGTGAGGACTCCTCTCTGGAGGATCTGAAGAAACGTCTAAAGATGGTGGCTGGTGGAAGAAAGCATTCTGGGAAATCTGGGAAGCCACCATTAGTGGATCGGCTCCAGAAAGCCTTTGACTTTGAGAAAGAAGATAAAGATCTGTCTTGTTCAGAGGAGGATGTTGTTGATGAAAAGACTCCAGTAATTGATAAACATGGAAAGAAAAGATCTTCTGCAGAAATAATTGAAGATGTGGGAGGTGAAGTATAGAATATGCTGGAAAAATTTGGAGGTGACATCAACAAAGCTCTTCTTGCCAAGAGAAAGAATAGAAATGTATACCAAAGCTTCTTTCAAAGCCAGTAACCAGAAAATTGAGCAAATTTGGAAAATACAACAAGAGGAAATACAGAAGCTTAACAGTGAATATTCTCAGCAATTTATGAGTGTGTTACAGCAGTGGGAACTGGATATGCAGAAATTTGAGGAACAAGGAGGAAAACTGTTAGTATCACAATTCACTTTATAATTAATCTATTATAACTAAGCCTCAAGTAGAAATAAAGAACCTAGTCATATATTTAAAAAAAAAAAAAGACACCATAACCAAGACAACTTACAAAAGAAAGAGTTTATTGGGGGCTTGCTTACAATTTCAGAGGGCGAGTTCATGAACATCATAGCAGGAAACATGGCAGCAGACATGGTGCTGAAGCAGTAGCTGAGAGCTTACACGTTTAGACCAAAACTGAGAGGCAGAAAGAGGGGACTAACCGGGAATGAGTGGGATTTTGGAACCTCAAAGCCCACCTCCAGTGACACACCTTCTCCAAGAAGGCCACACCTCCTAATCCTTCCCAAAGAGTTCCACCAACTTGGGACAAC
Source organism: Acomys russatus (assembly GCF_903995435.1). Classification (NCBI taxonomy): domain Eukaryota; kingdom Metazoa; phylum Chordata; class Mammalia; order Rodentia; family Muridae; genus Acomys; species Acomys russatus. Next base: position 65,793,259 of record NC_067140.1, on the reverse strand, counting down.
GCATTCAAATATATGAGTCTACGGGGCCCACTCTCATTCAAACCACCATGGACCCACAAAATACCAGCAAGATAAAAACCTCACGTAGCTACTTTTACCTTGCATATGTAATTTGAGCTAAATGTTAAGAGATGAGTTTAGTGTCTTTAGCTTCTCTAGAGTCACCTTGAATTCTGGGATCAAAACCTTACAGGACAGACTCTCTCTCTCTCTCTCTCTCTCTCTCTCTCTCTCTCTCTCTCTCACACACACACACACACACACACACACACACGCACACACACACCCTTCAGACCCCGTAAGGACAACTCTCATGACGGGGAGGCTGCACTTTTAGTGGTTAACAGGTTAAACATCTCAACAGCTTAGCCAGAGTGGGGACACGATCAACGGGCAGCCTCACCCCGGCCAGACTGCTTAATTACACATCTCTGTCTCCCGTCCTCTCTTGAAACGTGAACCTCATGTGAGAATACCAAAGACAGATCTGAACCCCTTTATCTGTTCCTCCTCCAAACAGAGCCACATTGAATAAACCTCTCCTCGGCGCTGCTTGGCATTACTCAGCTCCTTAATTGATGTATGGGGTTGATGGCCCAGCCTACCTTGTTGCAGCAGCTCCAGCCTCGGGTTTTGCCTTTAAAACACATGTGATACTATCTCCAGCATTGTAGAATTTTTTCCCCAGTTCTTCGGATTCCCCCAGATTCTATTTTTCTCTAAATGGGAGACAACATAGTCCTATTTGGGTTTAACTTAGAAATTTTACTTCCCACCACCAGCATAGTAAAGCTACCTCTTGTCTTCACTTCACTCCCTCCCACGCATCTGGGCATCCTCTGAGGTGCTCAGTTTGCATTCCAGGTGCGGTCATCTTGCCTGGCCCCAGCATGCTCTCCTTGTGTGGCTTTAGCCCTGTTAGAGGAGTAGCCAGACATCAGTACGCTTGAAGTCATGGAGGATGGCCCCACCCTCATATCAGCTTTAGACCCCATCCTATCTCCTGTGTTCCTGCTAACCACACCACAACTGGGAAAAAAAAAAACAAAAAAACAACAAAAACAACAACAACGGAAAGGAGGAAGGTAGCACTGGAAGAGTTTTGCTGAAGCCTGTTAAGGGAAGAATATTTCCTCTTGGTAAAATGTGACTGGTTCAGAGGTATTATTTTCATTGTTATCTTAAAAATTCTCTTGAAAATATTGTTATATAATGTTTGGTCAGAAGAACGGAAGCTGAGTCGCCTCTGGCCCTGGGTGGGCCAAACCATGCTACTGATTCCTCTCTTAAGTGTTAATCAAAATTGGATTGTCAATCATCTGGACAGGAAAATGCACCCCCTTCCCTGAAATTGCTGATTCCAGAATCTTCAAGAACTATGATACACTTGAAGACAATGCTAAGGAGAAAGAAAACCATCCCCCTTAATGAAGTGTGTGTTTAGGCGCCTGCCCCAGAGGCCCCTCCCTCAGAGACAAGTGCTTACAAACCATCACTGCCAAACCTGCCTCCTTTGTGAGCTGTTCTCCCAAAATCATAACTCTTTTTCATTTCCTTCTTTTTTTAACCTCCTTTTTATTTCTGAATATTGGCCAAAATCCTAAGACTGTTTGTTCTGACATTCTGGGTATTGTCATTTTTCTCTCTGAAGTCAGCCCCAGGCACACATGTACACGGAAGCTTGCAGGCCTCTGCTGCTCAGCCTTCCTGCCTTCCTGCCCTCTACTTCAGAGAGCATGACCCTCTCTCTCCTCTGACCCAGCTCCCTCCTCTCAGCATGTACCAAGATCTCCAACTTGCCGACTTTGTTGTTTTTAACCTCTCAAAGGCCAAAAAATTGCTCTCAAGTTTCCTTCTGAGTCTATTTTCAATTTGTTTTTACCTTGATGACTAAGAATAGTGAAAAGGCCTGTGACACTAAATTTTTGCAAACCAAAAGTTTTACAAACCAAAACTTTTCTTTTCTTCTAGCTTTCAGCAGACCGAGACAAGGTAGCATTTTCCAAATTAAATGAGAGGGTAAAAGAAAAGGTTGCAGAAAACAGGAACAGACATAAGGTAATGTATAAGATGTGACCATTGTCATTTTTCTTTACATTGTTTATTTCATGTATACGTGTACATGAGTGGGACAGGGCTGCACCTCTGCCATGGCATGTGTATGGAGGTCAATTCTCTCCTTTCATCATGAGAGTTCTGGAGATATAATTTAGAGAGTTTAAATAGGGTTTCTATTGCTGTGATAAAACACTATGACCAAAGGCAAACTGGGGAGGAAAGAGTTTATTTTGCCTTACAGGTATAAGTCCATCACTGAGGAAAGCTAGGACAGGAACTAAGGACAGGAGTTGGTGCAGAAGCCACGGAGGAGTGCTGCTTACTGGCTTTGCTCAGCCTGCTTTCTTATATACCCGGGACACCAGCCCAGGTGTAGCACTACCTGCAGTCAGCCGAGCCTCCCTACACTGACCATCAGTCGAGAAATTGTCCCACAGTCGTGTCCACAGTCTGATGACAACTCCTCAGTTGAGGTTCTCTCTTCTCAGGCGTCTGCAGTTCGTATCAAGTTGCTGATAAGCAACTTAACAAAGGAGTTCTCGGAAGGTATCTGTCACGTCTGACACAGCAGAGCAGAAGACCCAAAATGCCAATATTCCAACCAGCCGGAAGACAATCAACAAAGTTACAGGAGGTGTTAAATATCTTTTCTATAATGACTCAAATAACTTCAACTAACCAGTAAGGAGATGCGGAATTAAAAGACTATATTAAGTTATCTCTTGTGTCTGAGAAGCACTTTGCAGTGTTAAAGACACCCATAGACTGAGAGCCAAATGATCAAATGAAGGAAAACTGGAAAAAAAAATCTGATACTGCTATTTTAATAACTGATAAGAATTATCCCCAAACTGAAACTAATCAGAAGAGATAAAGAAGCCTGCTACAATACTCATAAGAGAACAATCCACCAAGAAGAAATAACAATTGTGAATACGTGTGCATTAAGTACTGGGACTCCTAATTTCATACGATAAACACTAGTGGACGTTGACTGTCAAATCGGCCCTGGCCCAATAGTATCAGATGATTTCAAGTACCTGTTCTCATCTCTAGATAGACCATTCAAACCGAAGCCAACAAAAACCACTAAGAATTAAATTACATCATAGATCAAATGGCATGACAGATAGCTACAAAATATTACATCTAACAGAAACAGAATACACATTTTTTTTCAGTGTAATGGGCTACTGAGCTACAGTTATACCACCTGTACTTTAAGTACTAAAATTACCTTGAATGTACTAGTTTCTCATCTTGTAGACCAGCCATAAATTTCACTGGTCACGTAGACCAGCCATAAATTTCTATACAATGTGTCCCTGACCTTGGGTTATGAGAATTAGCCACTATATTTTCACTTCTGTAAAAACTTGCTTGCTTCCTGCAGATGCCCACAGCTACCTCTCTGTATGTGTCACACAATTTTGGATTTTGAGGCTGCCACTATTCTGCCTGGGACAGCCCTGATGCAGAAAATAAAGGCTCCATTTGACTTACTCAGACCTCTTGGGTGGTCTTTCCTTTGGTACCCCATATCATCAGCAGCCCATGAAACTGTCTAGGCCGCTGTGGAGAGCATATGGTGGGCTGTGAGGTACTCAGCAACTCAGATGTCCACAGGACATTCGTCTTTAGAATATTCTCGGTTTATACACACAAACACTTCTCATAAAGCCATGCTGTTATAAAGGTTAAACAGATACCTCACCAAGCAGCTAACAGTCGGCTGATGCAGGGTCCTACTGGGTAAATCTTCTCCAGTGAGGATCTTTTGGGAGCAGGTTCAGTCCACATCCTCTGTGGAGAAGCCAGCCAGTTTGGTGGCATTGGATACGCCAGGAGGATGACACTGGCTGAGATCCAGAAGATCCCTGAGAGCTGCAACGTGGCAGGTGGGCATGAGTGAGCTGCAACAGAAATGCCAATGGGTGTCAGAGGTTTGAGATGTCATATCTCAGGGATATGGCTGTGTGATTCTAGGGGTGACTTGTAAAGTCCCAGTATTTGTATCAGTCTCTTTAACAGTAGCTTTGTGCTATTGGGACTCACAGCTTAGGGCTGGTTTACTGACATATCAGTGCCATCTTGGGGTTGGTTCATTAGCATATTAAAGCCTGTCTTGGGCTTGGCTCCTATCTGAGCTGTCTCCCCTGGATCATTATCTGATGTGTTTATCAGAGCTTGCCCTGGAGCCTAGCTAGCTCCAATCTGAGCGGCCGGGTGGCAAGTTACAGGCACTACATTAGTCTAAGTCACACAGAATGGTTTTCAAGTTATACAAAATGGCTTCACTTATGTTCCTAACAGTCGCAAATCAGGTCTTTACAAATCATAAATACTAATACTAATATTAATACTAATACTAACAACAACAACATCTTGTATCTCTTGAGATCACATTGCAGTGCAATGAAAACAGAAATCAATAGCAAGAAAAACCACAGAAACTATACAGATACATGGAAATGGAACAATATGCTTTTTTTTTTAATGAGTGTTTTGTCTACATGTATGTCTGTGAAATTCATATGTGCCTGGTTCCTGAGGAAGCCAGGATAGGGCTTCAGATCCCCTGTAACTGGACTTACAGATAGTTGTGAGCTGCCATGTGGGTGCTGGGAATTGAACCCAGGGGCTCTAGATGAGCAGCTAGTGCTCTTAACCACTGACCCATCTCTCCAGTCCCATACACAGCATATTCTTGAATGAACAGTGGATAGTTGAGGAAACCAGACAAGAAGATTAAAAATTCTAATAATCAAATGAAAGTGACAGCACACTTCACCAGAACTTTTAGAATAAAACAAAGGCCCTTCCAAAAGGAAAGTTCATATATGAGCACTAACATTTAAAAGAAATCAGAGAGATCTCAATCTGATAATATACCTCTAGGTTCTAGAAAAACTAAGAACAATCCAAACACAGAAGTAATAGATGGTGAGAAATAATAAAAAACACAATAGAATTCATAAAATGGTAAGCAAAACAAAAATACATACAACTGATCTAATAAAGACATTTTTCTTTGAAAAAAATCAATATAAACAAACATATAGCTAATTTAGCCCAAAGCAGGAGAAAGAAGACCTCAATTAATAAACAGAGATGAAAAGGAAGTTACTAGATATTTCAATGAAATGGAAAGAATCTTTCGATAATAGTTTGAAAACTGGAAAGTCTAGATTAACCAATTCTCAGATACATACAACCTACCAAAAGTAAACAAAAAATATATAAACAACTTAGATCTGTGACAAGCAATGAAATTGATGCAATGATTAAAAGTCTCCCACAAACAAACAAACAAACAAGACAGGATATAAGTATTAAATGAAAAAGTCAAATTATCTCTATTTATAAGTGGCATGCTCCTATACTTAAAAAGGTCCTAGGGACCCACCCTACCAGAAACCAGGTTTACTAAACACTTTCAGCAAAATAAGAGGGGACAAAAATCACTTTTGAATACGCTAATGATAATCTTACTGAGAAAGAAATTAGGGAGGAAAAGTCTCACTCACAAAAGCTTAAAAGAAAAGAACAAAACAAAACAAAAATCCAAACAAAACTCTTAGGCTACATCCAACCAAGGAAGCGAAGGGCCTCTACAACAACGCCTTTAAGAAACCGAAAAAAAATCAAAGACACTAGCAAATGTCAAGTCCCTCCAAGCTCTTGGATTGGATAAGTCATTCTTTGGCTATACAGCAAGAACCAAGGGCAGCTTGGGACACAGATGATCTTGCCTCAAAACATACACACACACACACACACACACACACACACACACACACACACACACAGCCACCAACAAGATGACTCAGTGGGGAAAGGCAGTTGCTGCCAAGCATTGTTATAGTCCAAGAATAGCTCACAATCCACTCACACAGCCATCTCAGTCATATATTGATGGTTTATTGAATATACCCCAAGATGATCATGATCAGGAACACAGAGTGGACACAGGGGCCAAACTGTGAGGCACTACAATGTTAATGCTAAGGAGGCTGAAACAGGAACATGACGAGCCTGAGCTAACCCTTAGCTCCACAGCAAGACTGTTTTTTTTAAAAGCAAGCAAAATAAACCTCCATGTACATTGATATCTCTATTATAATTTATTCATAATTGCCAAAATCTCGAAGCAATCAAGATGCCTTTTGTTTCACTAGACACATGGTAAATAAGCTATCTAGAAATCTGCAGCACACATGAGCTTCGTCTTTGGACTCCTAAGACTGTGTGAATCAAAGCCAGACACAAGCCACACCTGATAGTATTCAGTAGGCTGCAGCAGGATTGCAAGCTCAAGGCCAGCCAAAGCCTTGTCTCAAAACACAAAGGAAAAGAGTCCTGAAGCACAGCCTCCTTCATGCTTACATAAGCACTTGTTTAGGGTGTGCGAGGCCCTAGGTTCAGTCTCTAGTTCAGAAAGCGGGGCGGGGGTGGGGGGGGGAAGGGAGGAAGAGGGGGCCAGCTAGAAAAGAGCATCAAATGAGAATTAAATGGGATGATTAATCACGGTACAGTTTCTGGGCTAATGTTCAGTAAATGCTGGCTGCCATGTTCAAATTCACCATTATCAGGACTTCTTGGCAGGATTTGCTCATTCCTTCAACATTTCTTAAGCATGTTATTATAAACCAGGCATTAAAAGGAATAAAACAACCACAAAAAAAAAGAGACTACTGTCTTTTGTGAGCTATCAACTGTAGCCATGAGGACAGTGGGGCTGTTGTTGTTTTTTGTTTGTGTTTTTGCTGTTTTCCGTCTTGTGACTGCGTGTTATGTGCCAGGTAACTATGAATCCTTAAAGAGCATTGTCTCATTTCATCACTACAATAGCCTTATGTTTTGCTTGCTTTAGAGATGAGGAAAATCCAACTCAGATATTTTTCTAAGGTCATATCAGAAGTCAAATGCCAGAATGTCCACCACCTCTGGGAAGTGTTGCTGGACCTTTAGCCTAGCAGATTAAGTTTAGGACAAGTAGAGGCCTCCCTCTCTGGCAAGTTAAGGGCTCCTGAAGAACAAAAGAAGATGTTCTTGCTTCAGCTGAGGAAAGTTAGGGGAGTCCACGGTGTGGTGATCAATCCAGGGTCAGGTTGCTGTAATCATGGGTTTTAGATTCCTTGATGGCAGCTGGACTGGAAGAAGGCTTTAGAGGATTAAAGTCACGTAGCTTGGTTTTTATTCGTGGTGCAAACAGTTTCACTGACCCTCAAACGCACTGGCATATCATTGACTAGAGATTAAGAAACACACTGGGAAATCCCAGAATGCCTCAGCACCAGTGCCTCTCACTTTCTCACAGCACTTGCCACTTGCTCCTAGTCTTCTAAGAGTTCTTGAGAAAGGGGTCATCTTTACTAAACACACCGCCTTGCCAGAAGAGGCTAAGGACAGCTAATACCCTTTCTATAAAGAGCCCTAAAGGTGGATGAGGAAATAACAGAATCTATTCAACTTCACACGAAGAACCAGTCACACAACCAAGTCGAAAGTCCACCTGACTCACACACAGCCCAGTCATTTTCAAGGACACTATATGGACTCTTTCAGCTGTATAAAAGTCTAAAATACTGAGAAGTAAAAGAAACGCAAGCAAACATTCCTGCAATCCAGTGAGGGGCTCAAAGTTCTGGTGGTGGCAGAAAAAAAAAAAAAAAAAAAAAAAAAAAAAAAAAAAGCAATTCTTTCCAAGTTTATGAGGCAGACAACAGTAATAAGAGTTTGATGGCTGTTCTCATTAGAGTTTCTATTGCTGTTACGAGACACCATAACCAAAAGCAAGATGGGGAAGTACAGGTCTAATTGGCTTATGTTTCCACATCCACAGTCATGACTGAAGGAAGTCAGGGCAGGAATTCAAACAGGCAGCAGCTGATGCAGAGGCCATGGAGGGGTGCTGCTTACTGGCTTGCTCCTCATGGCTTGCTCAGCCTGCTTTCTGATAGAACCCAGGACCACCAACGATGGCACCACCCACAGGGAGCTGGAGCCCTCCCCCCATCCCAGCCCACCCCAACAATCACCAAGAGAATGCCTCACAGTGGTATCTTATGGAGGCATTTTCTCAATTGAAGTTCCTCCTCTCCAGGGACTCTAGCTTGTGTCAACTTGACAAAAAACTAGCCAGCGCAATGGTATAATAATACAGTACTTAAATAGCATTTACTCTGTGCCTAGTGTTGTTCTAGGGCTTCATAATACTATCATAATTGTGTTAGAGCGTACTATTATCCCTATTTTTCAAAGAGGCAAGTTAATTTTAAGTGCAGAAGGGCTAAGTGGCTTGCTCATGATAATCTAGAAGCAACTAACACGTGTTGGGTACTTGTCATGTGCCAGAAACTAAGTCAAGAAAGTATACTCTGTCCCATTACCTTAATACTCAAAGTAGCCTTAAGATATTACTATCATTACCATTTCTTTCGGATGAAACCCTAGTCCAGACCCCATACCCTTAATTACACACTAGGTCGCCAAGAGCAGGGAAGTAGACGCAGACTAAGATCGAGCGAGCGGACTCGGTATTGCGCAGAGATTTGCGGTAGGAGACCTCAGTGAAGGTGCCAGGATTGCAGCCCAGAATCCACCGCCAGAATACGCTGTGCCTTCGAGCTACTGCCCTCTGCTGTCCACGAGCTGCACCCACGCCCCGTGCCCGCAGCATGCGAGAGCACGCTTACGCCATCCTAACCAGGGGAGGAAACCCCAGCCAGCCACCAGCACCGCGGGTACCCCTCTCCTTGACCCACCCAAGTATTTCCCCACACCGGCAGCCTTGCGGCAGCCTTCCCAGCAAGCCGCGGTGAACCCGCATCCAGTTGCCATGGTGAAAGATGAACAAGAAGCTTGAAGAGGCGGGGGCCGTGACCCTGAGGACCCTCCAAGGGTCAGTAAAGCCTGCTGAGTGGCCTTTGGGTTTCCATGGTGATGCAAGCCCCCTATAGGAGCAGGAAGGAGCTCTTAGGTGGCAGTCTCTGTTTTCTTAAAGAGGCAGTGAAGCTTGGCTTGGCCCTCGGGTTGCCATGGTGATGCCAGAGTAGCGCCGGAAGAGGCGGAGTCAATGGCCCTCCAGTTCTAGTTAGTGGCTGAGTTGATTTTTCATCTACTGTCCAGGGAAGGGTCTAGACATTGCCCTAACCCCACGAACGACAGGATGAGGTCTTGGTGGGGCAGGGACTCTTCCTGGGCTCCGCCAATTCCAAATTGGGTCCACCCGAAGCTATCCAGTCCTAGTCACCATCTTTTCACGGTCAGTGCCTCGTAGCCTCCAGTTGCCATAGCGACGCGAGGTCCGCAGAAGGTGCATTTTGCCCTCACTTGTGAGTTGGCGAAGTCCACGAAACCGTTGCACTGGGGCCGTGCTAACACCCTGGAACAGGCTTGCGGAAGACAGGCTGCTTCTTGGGCCACTGGTGACTTTACTGTCAGTGGGTATGCAATACGGTAACACGTGGACCGACCCTGACACTGCAAAAACTACTGACCTTTAAGGCCACTTAGTTTTATAGATATACTACAAATGTATTTAATGTCTCCCCACTTTTGTTTTTACATGTGGACCTAGTACTCCTAAAAGACGAATGCAAGAGGGAGATTGATTGGTTTCAGACAAGATCTGACTGTGTAGCCCTGGCTGGCCTGGAATTTGCTACGTAGACCCTGCTGGCTCCAGACTCACAGAGATCTGCCTCCCTCCAGCTCCACCCACAACGATGGGATTCCAGAAGTGAGCCACCACACAGGATGACAAACGCAGTTGTAATGTTTGATGGTGATGAACTACTTGAAGATTTTTCTAAAGACAACGCTATTAATACATTTAATGCTTTGATTGGCTGTTATGTTACATCACACTATCCAAATCTACTTACCTTACAATAAAGATGGCGTATATTGATACCCTATGAGCATATGCAGGGGGAGGAGGTCCCCCTCAGTCACAGACATAGGGGAGGGGAGTAAGGGGGAAAGCTGGAGGGAGGGAGGAATGGGAGGATACAAGGGATGGGCTAACAATTAAGATGCAATATGAATAAATTAATAAAATATTACAAAAAAGACATTATCTATTGAGTTACTATGGTTTCTGTCGTTAAGTTTCTTGCTTCCATGTCATTGGAAACTAATGAACGAACAAAGGGGCCAATCCTGACACTCAGAGGCTGGCCTGCCTCAGCTGCACTGTGCTGTTCTCATTGTGCCCTTAAAAAGCATCACAGAAGTCCAACGGTGGGACCACCCGCTTTGGGGGCATACGAAGAAGCAGAACAGGCCTTTTTGTAGTTTTGGCTAAAGCCCAGACAGCAAACAAACAGGAAAAACAGAACAAAACAAAACAAAAACCTTGTCACTCACAAAATGCTAAGCAGCTCCCCTTCTCCTGTTGATTTAGATTTGTTGAGACTCCCTGTCATGGACGTGTGCTCTAGAGCAAGTCTCGCGTCTGTAGATAGACCCTTTCCAGCTCACCCAAGCCAACCTCAAACTCAGTCGTTTTTTTCTAACACCATTAAGTTACGGTGACACACAGTTAGTTCCCCTCTGGTGTTTACTTTGTTCCAATGCAACTAACAACTCAATTTGTTCAGCTACAGGTAAAAGGCATTGGTGGTATCATGCTTTGTAAAGCTGTTCCTAGTGGGCTTCAGCTAGGAGATAGTGGCACATGTTCCATCTTCTTCTGGGGAATTTTTGTAGGTCTAAAATTTGTGACTGGCAGTCTTTCATAAATGTTCAATAAGACTAAATTTACACAGGCTGTTTTAGTCTGTACTGACTATTTCAGTCAGTTGTGATTTCTTCCAGTTAGTTGGGGTTTTTTTTGTTTTGTTTTGTTTTGTTTTTGTTTTTGTTTTTGTTTTGCTGTTTTGTTGGTGGTGGTAGGGGGGATTGTTTTGTTTTGTTTTGTTTTTGAGACAGGGATTCCTGTGTAGCCCTGGCTATCTGAGATCTCATTCTGTAAACCAGACTGGCCTTAAACTCTCAGAGATCCACCTGCCCCTGACTCCCCTGAGTGTGGAGGTTAAAGGTGTGTGCCACCACTGCCCAACTCCAGTAGTGTTCCTAAGATACGAATCTTCTGAGATAAAAATAAAAAGTTAGCAAATACAATCTTTTCTGAAATCGCACTTATTTATAACCCGTGTGTGTGTGTGTGTGTGTGTGTGTGTGTGTGTGTGTGTGTGTGTGAATGCATGCTATGATGCTCATGTGGAAGTCAGAGGACCACTTGGGGTCATTTCTGCCATCTCCCTAATGGGTCCTGAGGATTGAACCTGGGCCATTAGGCTTGACACCAAGTGCCTTTATCCCACACACACAAAGCAATCTGGTTAAGTGAGTTATATGTCCTCAAAAAAGGCTTATGGTTAGAAGGCGAAATACCACTAACAGGGTCACATAATTGAACACTTGGCCTCCAGCTAGCAGACTGTTTTGGAGGGTGGTGAAACCTTTAGGATGGGGGAAGTGAGTGCTTGGCTCAAGGAAGTTAATTGCTCAGTGGGGTCCTAGAGGATTTAGAGCCTGGTCCCACTTCCTGGCTTCCCTGCTGGAGGCTGGAGGTGATATAACCAGCTGACTTATGCTGCTGCAGCCACGCCGTCCCTGTGTAGTTGACTGAACTCTCAGACTGTAAGCCACACCGTCCCTGTGTGGTGGGCTGTACTCTCAGACTGTAAGCCACACCATCCCTGTGTGGTGGTGGGCTGTACTCTCAGACTGTAAGCCACACTGTCCCTGTGTGGTGGGCTGTACTCTCAGACTGTAAGCCACACTGTCCCTGTGTGGTGGGCTGTACTCTCAGACTGTAAGCCACACTGTCCCTGTGTGGTGGGCTGTACTCTCAGACTGTAAGCCACACTGTCCCTGTGTGATGGACTGTACTCTCAGACTGTAAGCCACACTGTCCCTGTGTAGTTGACTGAACTCTCAGACTGTAAGCCACACTGTCCCTGTGTGATGGACTGTACTCTCAGACTGTAAGCCACACTGTCCCTGTGTAGTTGACTGAACTCTCAGACTGTAAGCCACACTGTCCCTGTGTGATGGACTGTACTCTCAGACTGTAAGCCACACCGTCCCTGTGTAGTTGACTGAACTCTCAGACTGTAAGCCACACTGTCCCTGTGTGATGGACTGTACTCTCAGACTGTAAGCCACACTGTCCCTGTGTAGTTGACTGAACTCTCAGACTGTAAGCCACACCGTCCCTGTGTGATGGACTGTACTCTCAGACTGTAAGCCACACCGTCCCTGTGTAGTTGACTGAACTCTCAGACTGTAAGCCACACTGTCCCTGTGTGATGGACTGTACTCTCAGACTGTAAGCCACACCGTCCCTGTGTGATGGACTGTACTCTCAGACTGTAAGCCACACTGTCCCTGTGTAGTTGACTGAACTCTCAGACTGTAAGCCACACTGTCCCTGTGTGGTGGGCTGTACTCTCAGACTGTAAGCCACACTGTCCCTGTGTGGTGGGCTGTACTCTCAGACTGTAAGCCACACTGTCCCTGTGTGATGGACTGTACTCTCAGACTGTAAGCCACACTGTCCCTGTGTGGTGGGCTGTACTCTCAGACTGTAAGCCACACTGTCCCTGTGTAGTTGACTGAACTCTCAGACTGTAAGCCACACCGTCCCTGTGTGGTGGGCTATACTCTCAGACTGTAAGCCACACTGTCCCTGTGTGGTGGGCTGTACTCTCAGACTGTAAGCCACACTGTCCCTGTGTGATGGACTGTACTCTCAGACTGTAAGCCACACTGTCCCTGTGTGGTGGGCTGTACTCTCAGACTGTAAGCCACACTGTCCCTGTGTAGTTGACTGAACTCTCAGACTGTAAGCCACACTGTCCCTGTGTGGTGGGCTGTACTCTCAGACTGTAAGCCACACTGTCCCTGTGTGGTGGGCTGTACTCTCAGACTGTAAGCCACACCGTCCCTGTGTGGTGGGCTATACTCTCAGACTGTAAGCCACAATAAGCCTTTCCCCTGAAGGCCTTTCTTCTGAGGTATTTGATCACAGCAATAAGAAAAGTAACTAACATAGCATCCTAATGCAATATGCCCTGGACAGAGGAGGGGGATAGTGAGCCCAAAGATACATGTGCCCAGGGGAAAGATCAGGAGAGGTCAGAGTGAGAAGGTGGCCGTCTACAAGCCAAGGAGAGAGGCCACGAGGACTAAGTTACCACCTCTTGATCTTGGACTTCAAGCCCCTAGAACTATGAAAAAGTTAACTTTGTTGCTTAAGTCACTCAAGGATGTTGTATGAGGGCAGCCCCCTCAGGCCATCACAAACCCAACATCCAAATAACAAGGCACTTGGGAGACTGGTTACAGTGCAGCCCTCCTGTGGAAAATGGCGCTGCCCCCAAAATATACCCACAAGTTCAGTTCTGAAATCATGGAGAACTTAACTTAGCACCCTCTCCTTGATCTGTGGAAGTTTCATCACTTTGAGACTCATATCAATGATTTTTTTTTTTTTTTTTTTTTTTAGTTCTTGTGGTAATTGTGTGCCATAATTTAAAATAGTGACTATCTTCTCATACAATTTCACATGATGACATTTTAGAGAAAAACTTAACCTTGCTGTCTAAATTACTTTTTTAATTCCTGTAATAAAATACAAAACACGAACCAAAAAAACAAGATAACTTATAGAAGAGTTTATTTGGCTTATGGTTCCAAGAATTAAAGTCCATGATTGTAGAACAATAGGAAAGTAACTAAGACAAAGCACTGGAGATAGGGTGGGGGCGTGGGGGTATAAAATGCTCTGTGTAACTGAACTTGGGGCTCAGTTTTTTGAACTGATGTCCCTTGAGCCTCTTGCATGTGTACAATAAACTGCTTCCTGGCTTCCATGCTTGGAACTTTTTTCTTGGTTTCCTGCATCCTTTCTGGTGCCCTGGCTAGTAAATAAGACAGTGCTTTCATCTCCCCTGGCACTGGGACGCTGGCTTCCCTGAGCACCAAGAACAAATACTTGATTGGTACCAAAGGACCCCTTAATATGTGGGCGATTAGCCCTTCTTGGGGGGGGGGGCCTGGGACATCTCTAAAAGTGCAGTGGAACCCAGTCCCAGGATCCAAGTCAGGGAACTGCTCCCACTAGACTAGTAAAAACCTGGGTTCAATTGGTTTGGGATAGCTGGGTAATATATTTCCTCAGCTGGAAAAGATGATTGATTGATTACCTCTAAGAGTCCTGGCACTATTTAAATAATCTGGGACAACACAATGTTACAGACTCGCAAGCAGTAGGCGAGGGATCGTAGTCATGGCTCTGTGCGTGTGAATAAATGAATGGCAGTGTCTGACTATGCGTGAGGGAAACATTTTTCCTCGCTGGGAATTCAGATCCATGTAAGTTCAAGCTTATATGAACCTGACATAAGGCAAGAGGTTCCAGGAGGAAGAAAATAAACCCGGCCAAAAATTCGTCACCCTTCCCTCTTCCCTCTGGTGTGTGAGTGCCACCTACTGGCATGAAGTGGGAGGACAACAGAATAGCCCTGCGCCCTTAGATAAATGTCAAGACAAGACACTCAGGGAATGTAAGGTCAAATTGACTCCCAGAACATTCTGGATGTTCCGTAAAATACATTGCCCACCATCTTGGATGGGGTGGCTACTGATGGGTCATTAGAAAGGGAAAGAGTCAACAAAATGTTCAAAGTTGACACAGTGGGTGCTGGCCATCCTGCTCAATTGTCCTACACAGACTTATGACAAATTATGACTTTCTCTGGTTATTTCTCTCTCTCTGGTTCCCTACTCTGGCTTTCTTGGTCTCCAGCTCTCTGTCTTTGTCTCTCACACTCTCATAAAAGCTTTTTTAAAAAGGGAGCTTTAAAATTGTGCTGTCCTGGGCAATGATTTCCTTTAAATGCAGGCCTGACCCCAAGAATCCCTAAATGTACAAAAAAAAAAAAAAAAAAAGGAAAAAAGAAAAAAAAAAAGAAAGGATAAAGATGAAGACAAAGCCAAAAAAACACAAAAACAAAACAAACAAACAAACAACAAAAAAAAACTTACACCAAGCCATAAAAAGTCTAAATAAAGACAAAACAAAGCAAAGACTTCTTTAAAACTCTTTGAGTTGTTTTGTTTAGGATTCATCTAAATGTTATACAAAGTATAAGGCTGATAGTTCTGTCCTGTAGATGCTCAGCACAGCTTGGAAGTCTCCACCAAAAGGGACAAGATGGTCAAAGAGGCCGGGCGTGGTGGCGAACGCCTTTAGTCCCAGCATTTGGGAGGCAGAGGCAGGTGGATTCTTGTGAGTTCAAGGCCAGCCTGGCCTACAAAGTGAGTCCAGGTCAGTCAAAGCTACACAGAGAAACTCTTGTCTTGAAAAACCAAAATAAATAAATAAATAAATAAATAAATAAATAAAAGATAATCAAAGAAGACATTCCATATTTACATCCTTGAGATTCATAGTGAGGCCCCTCTGATCAGTTGCTTATCCTTTTGATCAGAAAGGTCACATAGTCTCCAGAGATTAGGTTCTAAGCAATGTGCAGCCAGCCTATGATAAGGGAAGTCACCAGGGCCCTCAGGCTATATGTGGTGCAATACTTAAGATAAATATATGGGGATCTACAACATTGCTAAATCAGTATGAGAGGAATATGTAACTCACAATGAGAAAAGGATTAAAATTAAAAACTAAAATACATACTGATGATCCTGGACCAGGTCTTCAGATAGACAGAGATCTCCCCACTCCTGACTGCTACTGCTGATAGGTAGCTAAAATTATCTGTCTCTCTGCAAGTTACAAAAGAGAAATGCTGTTACTGCCCAGAGTAACCACAGAGCAGACAGAGAAGCAAAAATAGCAACTTTTAAAGGGGGGTAGGAAGATGGAAGTAGCAATATGACAGGCTGCATTAACTCCCAGCCTGTTAAGTAAATGGAACCCAATTACTCACAGCAGGAAATGGCTTGGTTTAAGATTGAAAATGGGGACTATTTAAACTTTAAAGATGATAGAATAGCCATCCCTGTGGCTGTGTCCCCTGCATTTGATAAACAGTTCCATCGGGACACTCAATGTCATCATGGACAGCTCTGGAAAATGTGTTTGGCTGACACTTTTACAATTCTTGGCTTTCCAGCATATCTCTATGTATTAGCCTCTCTCTGTCTCTCTGTGTGTCTCTGTCTCTGCCTCTCTCTCTCTCACACACACACACACACACACACACACACACACGAGAGAGAGAGAGAGAGAGAGAGAGAGAGAGAGAGAGAGAGAGAGAGAGAGACAGGCAGGCAGGCAGACAGACAGACAGACAGACAGACAGACAGACACAGACACAGACACAGACACAGAGAGTCAGACCCAATCTGGTGCTGGAGTCCCAAGGATCCCTAAGAGCTGCTGGTCTTCAGTCTACACTAGAATCCTGAAGAAGTAGGTTCTAATGCCAGCAAAGGCATTAGGAATGCCTGAGCAACAGGATAGATGAACCTGCCAACAAGCTTCAGGGCAAGCTGGCAAGAAGGAAGAGCTTCCTTCTCCCATGTCTTGTCATTTGGACTACCATCAGAAGGTGTGGCCCAGATTTAGGGTGAGTCTTTTCACCTCAAATCATCCAATCTAGAAAATCCCTCAGGTGCCCAGCTGCTTGGGTTTTAGTTGATTCCAGATGTAATCAAGTTAACAACCAACATTAGCCACCACAAACCCACCCCTTCTCAACTTAACACATAATCACTTCTTTATGGCATGCTTAATTTACAAATGAAAACAATAACCAGGTCATAATTTCACCAAATACGACATAAATACCCCACATATGTCATAGCATGCATAGTTTAGGAATTGGTCTGGCTTGACTGACTGGGATTGAAAAGAATATATATATACAAGTGTGAGATTGAGTGGGTTGTGTGTCTTGATGCAGATACACCAGCAGCTGCCCTGAAACTCAGCACATTGATCATGTGCAACTCAGCACACCAATTATATGCAACACAATACCTATATGCAACAGAGTACATTTATTATATACAACACAAATTCAGGGAGGCGGGCTAGCTAATCTTGGTAGGAGGTCTATATAGGGGAGCAGCCTCAGGTTGCAGTCATGGGAAGGAGGAAGCTGTAGTTGATAATGTCTGTACATATTGGTTTTAGCTAAAGCTTAACCATTTGTCAGCACCCATAACTGGACCAGGGGAAGGCTCTGCCTCCTCTGAACTTGATTAAGGAAAGGCTTTGCCATTCCCCTGCTTCTGAGGAATTGTGGTCCTTGACATGGCTGTGCTCATGTCAATAATGCACGTTTACTCAGGACTTTATCTCTCCCCAGCTCACACATACAATTGTAAATACATTATATATTTTAGGATAGTATTTAGAATGGTAATGTCCTTTGAGGAACAGTTAGTATCTTAGTGTCCTATAACTTAAACATGATAATAGCCACTGATACTATATCAATTGATATCATATGATATGAGAAAGAAATAAGTAAAGAAAACACAATATTTGCTCAATATATGCACAGGTTCACAAACACATTCTTAACAAAATAGGACAGAAATACTCATGTCAACTACAAACTGGTCACATGGTCTTAACTAGCATTTATCACTGTTGAGGTCCACCAACATTGAGACATGTCCAGGGCTTACTGCTTAACATAAGAATAGCCATTTTGATTCAAAATATATAAAGAACTCAAGAAATTAAACACCACCAAACCAAATAACCCAATTGAGAAATGGGGCTTGGAACTAAACAGAGAATGCTCAACAGAGGAATATCAAATGGCTGAGAAACACTTAAAGAAATGCTCAACCTCCTTAGTCATCAGGGAAATGCAAATCAAAACAACTCTGTGATTCCATCTTACACCCATCAGAATGGCTAAGATCAAAAATTCAAGCGACACCACATGCTGGTGAGGATGTAGGGAGAGAGGAATGCTCCTTCATTACTGGTGGTGTTGGACCCTTGAGTCCACTCGGGTGGGGGGGTCATTGCGAGAGACCACCCGAGAACCACAGTGTTGATGCAAAGGCACAAGGTTTATTGCTGACGCGTGTCAGGGGGCCTCGGCACTCACTCGGGAGCGAGGGAGGCACACCCCGAGTCACTGTTACAGACTTTTTAAAGGCTAAAACCGCAAAGGTTAGGAGAGGCTACGTGCCCTATGTTAGGATTGACTCTGGTGGTCGCTAAGGGTGCTTGTCTAAATGTTATTGGCTATTGCAGGGAGGGGTTTTGTGGAGTTTTCAGAGAATTTCCAGATGGTAATTGTTTACCTTAGTTGAAATTGTTTATCTCGGTTGGCCACCTTGATCTCAGAAACTGAAGCTGAGCTGGCCTTCAATTATTTTTGGGTCATTTTCCCAAGCTTGCCTGGGTCGTGTTCCCAGGCTGGCTGAGAGAGAGGGCAAACTAGTACAGCCACTTTGGAAATCTATCTGGTGCTATCTCAGAAAAATGGGAATAGGGCTTCCTCAAGACCCACTTATTCTACTCCTTGGAATATACCCAGAAGATGCTCCAGCACACAACAAGGAAATTTGCTCAACCATGTTCATAGCAGCCTTATTCATAATAGCCAGAACATGGAAACAGCCTAAGTGTCCATCAGTAGAAGAATGGATAAAGAAACTGTGGTACATTTACACTATGGAATACTACTCAGCTATTAAAAACAAGGAATTCCCGAAATTTGTGGATAAATAGATTGAGCTAGAAATGATCATAATGAGTGAGTTAACCCAGAAGCAGAAAGACTTAAATGGTATATACTCACTTATATCTGCATACTAGCCCAAGGGGCATGTCCCACCAAAGCCTTCACTTACCAGGAAACTGGGACAGAGGGGAGGACATCCTACTGGGACTCTAGATGAGAGAAGCATGGGAGAATAGCAAAGTAGAAGGATCCAGAGGGTCCTAGAAACCTACAAGTTGAACATTATGATAGGCAGATTTGGGCCCAGGGGTCCCACTCAAACTAAGGCACCAGCCAAGGACAATACAGGTGGTAAACTTTAAACCCCTACCCAGATCTAGCCAATGGTCAGAACATTCTCCACAGTTGAGTAGAGAGTGGGATATGACTTTCTCACGTACTCTGGTGCCTCATATTTGACCATGTCCCCTGGAGGGGGAGACCTGGTGGCACTCAGAGGAAGGACAGCAGGTTACCAAGAAGAGACTTGATACCCAATGAGCATATACA
Source organism: Acomys russatus (assembly GCF_903995435.1). Classification (NCBI taxonomy): domain Eukaryota; kingdom Metazoa; phylum Chordata; class Mammalia; order Rodentia; family Muridae; genus Acomys; species Acomys russatus. The sequence goes on along the minus strand of NC_067140.1, from coordinate 65,773,961 downwards.
GGGGGAGGTAATCCCCCTCAGGAACAGTCACAGGGGAGGGGAATAATGGGAAAATGGGAGGGAGGGAAGAATGGGAGGATACAAGGGATGGAATAACCATTGAGATGTAACAAGAATAAATTAATAAAAAAATTTTTTTAAAAAGAATAGCCATTTTGTCTTTCCTAGTGCACAATTCAATCCTTGCTTCTAGAGTTCAATTGTAGAGGAATTTTAATTCAGGACATGGCTTCTCTGGCAAGAGATCACATCCAAAGACCTTCTAGGTCAGTGTGATCTGGGCAGATGATAAACTCAACTTTAATCCAGGAGACAGAGGAAAGCAGAGCTGAGCTCAAGGCCAGCCTGGTATAGAGCAAGTTCCAAGTAAAGAGAAGTTTAGACCCAAGCATGATGGTTCACGGCTTTAACCCCAAACAATGAAGGTAAAGTTAGTTTGTAGAAGGAAGCACCCATGTTTAATTGAGTGGCAGAAAAAAAAGTGATGAATCAGAGAAGATTTGACAGAATAGGATACGCCCAAGTCTCACAAGAAGAGGAAAGAAAGAAAAGCTACTGAAAGAGCAATGCAGAGAGAGAGAAAGAGAGAGAGAGGAGAGACAGTTCTACAGGAACAGTAATGGGTTGCAGAGAGAGAACTCAAGTGAAGACCAAATGAGGCAGAAAGTGAGAAGGAGCCAGAAGATTAAAGCAGATTGCTAAGTTAGTTTGAGGCAAGGAAGAGCAATTCAGCAGCTGAGGGAGAAGCTAGATTGAATGTGTCAGCTGGGAGACGCATTTGAGCCATAACAGCTGAGTTGAACCAGTCAGCCCAGAGCTCAGAAAGAGCTAGAAAGGGTGAGGTTATTAAGCAGTAAGTCTCAGAGGCTGAAAACATTCTAGGTCTAGGTTAGATTGTACGGAGGCTAAAAACTTCCAGGACTAGGCCTAGGTTAGCAGCCAGAGACAATAATCTCCTGAGACAACAATTGAAACAGGCGAATAAAAGTTCCTTTTACATTCAATACTTGCTGCTTAAGAGGAGAAGAATTAATAGAGACGATAAATGTGTGTTTTGCTTGAGTTAGTGATACATTTATATTCTGCTTGAGTTAAGCCACAATGCCCTGCTATGTTCCTTTCTCACAGGAATAATAGAGAGCTGTGAGGTCCCCAAACCCCCAAGAGAGGGAACTGGGAAGTCCCAAGTTCCCCTACCCTATATCCCAGCCAATCAGCTTAAAGACCAGCTGAAATGCTTTATCTAACTACCTAGCCACAGTGTGCCTGGAATAGGATTGATTCTTCCTGCCTGGTTATGGTTTTCTCCTTTGAAAGCTTGCTCTGAAAACAACTCGGTGTCACAGTTTGGTCCTGGCGTCCACTGTGTCCTGATCATGATCACTCTTGGGGTATGCGGTCAATAACCCATCAATATTTGACTGAGATTGGTGTCTGAGTGCTTTGGACTGTAGCTATGTTACAGTCAAACATAACTACTTTCCTCTACCACCCATTCTGCATTTCCTTCATCTTCAACAATCACCTCAGCAAGTCTTGGTTATTTTCCTGAAAGAGTGACAAATACCTTCACATCTGTAGGGTCTGAGCCCTTTGTTATCCTGCCTGGATTAGACTGTTGTAGTTTCCCATTGGCTGTAATCACAGGGCACGGTAAAGCCAAGAGACGCCCTGAAGGATCTCCAGACATAATCTTCCTTACCACTATTGTGAAGAAGTAATCCAATTGCTTCTTGGTAGTCTAGATCAATCAATCCTCCTAACAGTGTTATTATCCTGTTGGTTCAAGGACATCCGACACTCAGAGTGGGCAGTTCCATGGAATATTTGTTGTATTTCCTGGCTGGAGAGTTCCCCAATCTGGAACCAAAATCTCTAGGCCAGCATTACTTAATGTCACGGGAACAGGAAGCTAAACCTTTTCCAGGGGGGTGACTCGGGGTGAGAGTGAGTGGGTAAATTCCCATTTGATTCCTTCTCCCATTAATCCTGGCTAAGGAAGAAATTAAGCCAAATCCTGGACACTGTTTCAAAGTATATACTCCCTTCTGGATAATCTTGACCTAGCCTCCAGGCTATTGCCACCTAATTGACACTGTAATTGTGCCTTCTAAAGGCTATGCCACTATTCTATCAATCCAGCTGATTCATGATGAAAAACCATGGTAAGACCAACAGATTCATGAGCACTGACGCACTTCTCTGCCTCTGAACTGGGTTCCTTTATCAAAAGTAGTGATATATGGAATGCCACGACGGTGACTAAGGCATTCCCTAAGCCCACAAACCGTAGTTTTACAGAAGCACTATAATAAGGAAAGGCAAATCCATAACCAGAATAAGAATCTATTCCAGTAAGAAAAAAAAAATGTTTCCCTTCCCACAAAGGAAGTGCTTCAACATAGTCAAGCTGTCACTCGGGCACTGGCTGGTCACCCATGGGAATGGTGTTATATTGGAGGCTCAATGTTGGTCTCTGCTACTGTTAGATCTGACACTCAGCAGCAGCTGTAGCCAGGTCAGCCTTAGTGAGAGGAAGTCCACGTTGTTGAGCCCGTGCATGACCTCCATCTCTGCCACCACGGCCACTTTGTTCATGGGACAATTGGGGAATGACAGGAATAGCTGGGGAAAGAGGCTGACTGTCTAGAGAATGAGACATACTATCAAGTTGGTTACTGAGCCCCCTCTGTTGGTATCACCTTTTAATGAACATTTACATAGGACAAACACATGCACATTCTTTGCCCATTTGGAATGATCTATCCAAATACTTCTCTAAATGTCTTTCTCCCCAATTTTCTAATCAGGTGCTTTCCAAATCCTTGACTACTCACTTAATCCATTGGCTACACTATATTAGTTAGTAAACAATTGCACATCTAGTCATTTCCTATTTTTATAGTGGTTTTAATAAGAATGGTTCCAGCACCCAGAAAGGCAAAGACAGGTGGGTCTACAAAGCAAGTCCAGGACATCTAAGGCTATACAGAAAAACCCTGTCTCAAAAAAACAAAACAAAACAGCAATACCCCTCCCATAGACTCAGATATTTGAATGATTAGTCACCAATAAGTGACACCATTTGAAAGAATTAGAAGGATTAAGAGATATGGCCTTGTGGGGGGGGAGGGGGGAGTTTGTCATTAGGAATGGGCTTTGAGGCTTCAAAAGCCCATGCCAGGCCTACGGTCTGTCTGTCTCTGTCTCTGTCTCTGTCTCTCTCTCTGTCTCTGTCTGTCTCTGTCTGTCTGTCTGTCTGTCTGTCTGTCTGTCTCTCTCTCTCTCTCTCTCTCTCTCTCTCTCTCTCTCTCTCTCTCTCTCTCTCTCTCTCCCTACAGATCTGGATGTAATTCTCAGCAATTGTGTCTACCTCATGCTGCCATTTTCCCTGCCATGATGATTGATAACCTCTGAAACTGTAAGCAAGCCCTCAATTAAATGTCTTATTTCAGAAGAATTGCCTTGGTCGTAGTCTCTCTTCACAGCAATAGAACAGTAGTAGCTAAGACACCCCACTATGAAGATTTCCCTTTGCCAGTGTCTTTCAAAGTTATCTGAGAAAGAGATTGGAATGCTGAAGCTGTCCACTTCTAAATGGTGCCGGCACAGTGTGTAGAACCATCAGGAAAGCAAGGTCTAGTCTTCTCTTGTTCAGTCAACTGACCACAGAGCACACCTTCATGGGGCTATAGGTGCATGATTCGGAGCAGATGGCATTTTAACAAGAGTTAAAAGGAAAGACATTTGGGCAACAACAACAACAACTACTACTTTCTCTTCCTCCTCCTCCTCCTCCTCTTCCTCCTCCTCCTCCTCCTCCTCCTCCTCCTTCTCCTCCTCCTTCTCCTCCTCCTCCTCCTCCTCCTCCTCCTCCTCCTCCTCCTCTTTCTTCTTCTTCTTCTTCTTCTTCTTCTTCTTCTTCTTCTTCTTCTTCTTCTTCTTCTTCTACAGGATTTCACTGTGTAGACTTGGCTGGCCTGGACCCGCTTTGTAGACCAGGCTGGCCTCAAACTCACAGAGAGCCTCCTGCCTCTGCCTCCCTAAGTACTGGGATTACAGGCATGCACCATTACATCTGGCTTGAGCAACTTCTTTATGTGACTTGTTTGTGCCTTTGGTGCCTGCTCAGATCTGCTCACATATGTGCCACTTCAATTTGATAATGGACTGCTGCTGTTCACATACTATTTTATGATTTGATGGGTCAGAGAATACTCAGGTCGTGATGGATAACTGTTCAGGTCACATAGGAACTTGGTGGCCCATTATCACACATCCAGTTCCCACTAAGGCCCAAGAGCTAGCTCTCAAAAGGAGAATAGTTGTTTACAGTTGGTGGTAGACCCTTGCTCCAAACTCCCAATGATATTCTTTGTGATTTATCACTAGGGAACAGCAAAATCTCCAAAGAGTATCCCTATTACCAACACCTCAGGTGCCATAAAGTCAGCTGGGTCATATGGCCCGATCAGTAGAGCAGCCTGCACAGTAGCCTGGACCTGTTGAAGAACCTTTTCCTATTCCAGACTCAACTCAAAGATAGCAGCGTTCTGGGAGTCATTTGGCATATGGGCCAGAGTAACAACACACCCAAGAGAGCAATGTGCTGCCTCCAGAATCCAGACAGGCCCACAAGTCATTGTACTTCTTTCTTAATAATAAAGGAGGCCAGGTGCAGTGACTTATCCTTTTCATTGGAAGGAATATCTCGGCAGGCCCCAAACTACTGGACTTATAGAAATTTCCATTGAGGTAGAAGGTCCTTGAATTTTGGTTGGATTTATTTCCCATCCTCTGGTGTACATATTCACTTCCAACAAGTTAAAGTGATTGCTACCTCCTGCTCACTTAACCCAATCAGCATAATGTCATCAATCTAATGAACCAGCGAGATATTCTGTGGAAGAGACAGATGTTCAGGATCCCTTTGAGCCAAGTTATGACACAGGGCTGGAGAGTTAATATACTCCTGAGATAAAACTGTAAAGATATATTCCTGGCCTTGCCAACTGAAAGCAAATTGCTTCTGGTGGTCCTTGTGGACAGAAAAAGGCATTAGTTAGAACAGTACCTGCATAATACCTACCAAAGGAAGAGCTAATCTGAAAAGTAAGGACACCACATCTAGTAGGGCAGCTTCCGTCAGAGTCACTATGTAATTGGGTTTGAACTAGTCAACTGCCATTCTCCATGATCTATTGGTTTTCTGCACCAGTCCATTAGGAGGGTTGAAGGGAGATGTGTTGAGAACCCCACATACACATCTTTCAAGTCCTTGATGGTGACCCATTTTCTGTATTTCTGTGATATTGGTGTGGGCTCACTATTTTCCCTGGTAGAGGGTGTTAGATCTGGATTGGGGATGGAGACCTAATAAGCCATGAGTGGGGAGGTTCTGGGGACAGATGTGAGATCAATAAAGTCTCGATGGGTGAAGGCAACTTCCTTGGTGCAGTTATCAGTCTGGTTGGAGAGGGAAATGTACTGTTTATCCTTTTGGCGGCCACAACAATGAACGGTAGAGGCTGTCACAGGAAGTACAGTGGCATTTAAGAGATTTTGGATTTGGTTTATATGTTAACAATGGGAGCTCCTCCAAAGTCCAGATTGCTTCATGAATGCTCAAGACACCCTCTTTTGAAGCTGGCGATGCCATCATCAGGACCATCCTCACTCTCCACACTCCTACACTCTCATCGAGGCTAGACTCCTCCCCTTCACACCAGTTCAAACCAGGCAGAACTCACAGCCCTAATTCAAACCCATTCCAACTCCTGATAAGGACACCAAAGTAATAAGGATCTCCATCAAAATTGATGCCTTTGAGAAAGAAAAAAAAAATAAGTCTTTTTTTTTTTTTTTTCTTGCCCTATAAAGTCCCAAGCCCCCAGTGTCCTGGAGAGATTGCTGCTGTTCATTCACTGTTCTAGTTGAAAGAACTGTTTTTGCTTCTGTACATGTTGGTCTCCTCTTTCTTTTATTCCCACCCAACTATATCAGTCCTGATCTAAAAAGAGGCAACTCCAACGGCTTCCACTTAGGCTGTCCAACCATAATAGCCCTCACTCCACAGGTCAGAGAACATCCAGTCTCATGAGCTGAAACTACAAAATTTGGGGCCCTTTTGTTGGGAGAACAACATTGTTGGGCTACCTGGACCACAGTCTGTAAGCCACTCTAATAAATCCCATATGCACATCATATCGGTTCTCTTCCTTTAGAGATGCTGACTAATCTCTTTTTTTGTTCCAGGAGTGGTTCTAGAGGAACAGGATTGTAGGTTGCGTTTTTTAAGAGCCTGGGGCGGGTTTTCCAATTTGACAGCCCCTGCCATTCCAGAAGGCTCTCCTGGAAGCATGGAGAGAACTGAAACTCCGTGGTGTGAGCTATTCAGGGAACTTACTTACCAAGATAATGCATTTGATTATGTTGCTTGCAGGTGCTATTTTGTAAACTTTATTCCTTTTTGGTGTTCCTTAAGCTTCTACCTCCCTTCAAAGAGGTTAGAAGGGACGGGGGACATAGGTCTCTTTGGACTTAGTTATAGCTGGTTAGGATGTCCAGCAGCAGCTTTCTTCTTTCTCCAATCGTCTGTCTCCTTGAAGTCATATTCTCTCTCTCTCTCTCTCTCTCTCTCTCTCTCTCTCTCTCTCTCTCTCCATCTCTCCCTGTGTGTGTGTGTGTGTGTGTGTGTGAGAGAGAGAGAGAGAGAGAGAGAGAGAGAGAGAAAGAGAGAGACCCTTGAAGTATTCTCAGAGAGGTTTTTTTTTTCCTGTGTGTGTGCTCTAGTATTTATATCCTCTCAGAGTCTTCAGAATTAAACTATCTGCAGATGGCAAAGACCACGCCCCTCATGAGACAATTATCTGTGATGGATAAACTGAAAGTAGCTCCAAATACCACACTTGGAATTAAAACAAAAACCTGTTTACATAACATAACCGAATTTCTAAAGAAACCAAAACTTCCTCTACATTGATTCAACTATTGTAAAGAACAAGGAATATAGTGGCTTTATATATAAAACTTTTGACAATTCATGTGAAAATAATGGTGCTAGCTAGTTGCTTCTAGCATCGTTGGATAAGTGATAAAGAAAAAATAATGTGCTCCATAATAAAATAAATAACTTCTAATCTCAGGATACAGTGGCAAAGGAGATTAAACTCAGCGATACAACTGACTAACCCTAAGCTCACAGAGACAGTTTAAAGGTTTCTGAATGTGCCCTGGAAGAGAATCACCTCTCTAGCCGCCAAAGAGCTCAAGTTGAAAAGAATCAAACCCCAAGCCCTCATTGTAAGATTAGCTGACATACAGTCCCTCCCTAGGGGCCAGGAGTTGGAGGTGACAGTGCTTAAAGTAAGGGCACCGACTGGTACGGAGCAAGATCTGTAACTTGGAATGGAGATGCGTGACAGTGCACTAATGAGGCTGAGGACTTGGAACCCTGACTTTCTAAGGGGTTTAACTTACCTCAAAAAGCAGTCTGCCCACCCTTAGCAGTGAATGCCATGCTCGCGCCCTGCAGTATTGTCCTCTTCAACTTTCGTGTATAGAATTAATCCTTCATTGTCTGACAAACTCTGTGAAACTTTACCTGAAGGAAATGCCAGTCAAGACAATACCAGTGTCCCTCAGGCACCACCAATAGTCACCTCTAGATCTATAACCAGATTCACGGTTAGGCCGGTTCCTAGAAGGGAGATAGGAAAGGTGTAGTTCATGAGGCGGTATTGCTATAGCATTAAATAGATTAATGAGTTTGCTAATTCACTGAAGCAAACATAATGCGGAATATGTGTGGAAATGGATTTTAAGGGTGTGCGATAACAGTGGAAGGAACATAACACTTTGTAAAACTGAGTTTATCAAAATTTACCTGCCAAGTGGAGATTCTGAGCTTAATGTGGAAGCTCACAAAGCTAAAAACAAGTGTCAAAACTTTAATTAGTTGGCTGAGTCATGTGTCATACGATGGCATACTGAAAAGGAACTGGAAATGCCTGCTGTCCCTTGGCTTAGTGTTGGTGGAGGGACACTTTAAGGGATATAAAATTACAATGGTGAGAGTGGCTGTGTAAATGTGTAAAGCCTGACCTACCACAGTGGGAAAGCCCAGAAGACATGGCCTGTGTTAATCCTACAAGATATAAAATGGTGAGAGGAGCCCTGGCACATCCGAAGAGCTTTGCTGCCATCATCTTTCCTGGCTTTCAGCCTTAAATGTCTCTTCCTTTGGTTTCCTTCAGCAATGCATGGTGACATACTGAAGGCCGATGAGGGACTAAGAGTCACAGTCTACTACTCCAAGATGCTCGTGTTTGCTGACCACTGCACAGGACCTGGGGAGGGGGCATGCTGGTTAATTTGGTCAACTTGACCCAGGCTGGAGTCAACTGGGAAGATCCATAGCACTGCCTGTAGCAAAGTCTGCGGACCATTTTCTTCATTATTGAAGGGTCCAGCCCACTATGTGTGGTGCTAACTCTAGGCAGTAGTTATGCTCAAAAAAGCTGAGCTAGCCATGAGGAGCAAGTCAGTAAGCGGCATTCTTCCATGTCCTCTTTTTTCAGTTCCCGCCTCCAGATCCCTTCCCTGAGTTCCCTCAACAACTGTCTGTGATCAGAACATGTAAGTCAAATCCACCTTTTCTTCTTGTGACCCCTCTTGTCCCTGTTGCAGCCATCTAAGGTCTGACTTAGAGCTGACCTCCCTGCCCCCCCGCCACACACACACACTTATACCCCTCCCATAGGAATTACCTAACCTTGTCCCAGGCACTGGAGGTCAAGATGGCCCAGCTAATTGCTGTGCTTTGCTTCTGTTAAACTGCTTGCTTGTTCTGATTCCCCCTACAACTGCCAACCAGGATATGGTTTTTGCCTTTAGAAGCTCCCTGCAGAAGACAATTGGGGCTACTCTGTGAAAACTGTTTCTCTCCAGGAAGTAGTCAGGAGGCTTAATATAAAATCAAATTTGGAAACTGGTTTTACTAAGTGCTTCTTGGAGTCTTTATCCCATGACACTCCCTCAAGTTGCTTTTGGTCGTGACGTTTATTGTAGTAATGGAAAGCAACAGAGAGGGACCTTCCGGTTTGTGATGAAACCTGGTGTCTTCCTCATTTTAAATTAAACCTAATCACTAATAGAGAGCTTAATATGTATTCTACTCAATGTGGAATGTGATGTTTATATAAACAGTCAGAGACTTGGCCAGTAGAGTGCTGAGTGATTCACTGGCATGATATTTGTGCAATCAGAACCCAGTTTTGCACAAAGCAGCCAAATGTGTCTGTTTATTGAATATGACTGTTCTAAACATCCCATGGTGTCCAATATTTGGTTTCTTGTTTGATAAAGAAGACTGAGGACCATAATGATCTCTCCGATGCCTTTCTGGAGCTTCTGGACACCTCCCAGTCATCACCGAAGCAGTGGAGGTTGCTGGTCTGAAGGAAGTGATCTCTGCAAAGAAACTGCCATGTGGGGCATGGTGGCACATGAATTTAATACCAGCACTCAGGAGGCAGAGGCAGGTGGACCACTGTGTGTTCAAGGCCAGCCTGGTCTACAAAATGAGTCCAGGACAGCCAAGGCTACACAGAGAAACCCTCTCTCGAAAAATGAAAAAAAGAAGAAGAAGGAGGAGGAGGAGAAAGAGGAGGAGGAGAAGGAGGAGGAGGAGAAACTGCCCAGCCAGGTGGTGGTGGCACACACCTGTAATCCCAGTCAGGAGGTAGAGGAAGGCAGATCTCTGTGTTTGAGGCCAGCCTGGTCTACAGAGTGAGTCCAGGACAGCCAGGGCGACACAGAGAAACTCTGTCTTGAAAAGCCAAAAAAGACAAAAGAAAAAGAAAGGAAAGGAAGAAAGAAAGAAAAAAAGAAAGAAAGAAAGAAAGACAGAAAGAAACTGTGTCCAGAGTAGGACATCCAGTAGTCTTTGAAAGGAAAGTATTTAAAGGCATCAATGTGATTATGTCTAATTGAGACTTATTGTTTGTGATTTGGCTATAAAAACTTGAATTTAATTGAAGGATTTAATAATGATCTGTCCACAATACATCAAAATATTGTTTTTCAGACTTTTGACTAATTCTCACCAGGGCAGATTTTCTGGAAATGAGCTACACTGAAATGAAGATGGAGCACTGCCAAAGCGATTGTGCACAGTTTATAAAATTAGTTCACTTATTAAGATGAAATTCTTGACACTTTTGAAGTAGGAAAATGATCAAATATCACTGAAGCCCACTTCTGTGGTTGATGATGGGAACACAATAATCCTGGGTGGCATTTCTTATGACACTGACTGCATTTGTTAGGGCACTGTTTGTGCTGTGTGCCAGGCACAGCTGCCCAAAGCAATCATCTATCAGCATCCAAGACAGTGGGATCATGAGGGAGTTACCTGCCAGTTACTTGAGATTTTCACACAGGATTCCTTCAGAGATACTAAAACTCAAGTGGCCCCATTCCCATCCCCACATAACACATGCCAGAGACATGACAGAGAGTAAAGACAGCATGGAGGGAAGCCTTGAGGACCAGTTGAGAACGGAGCCACTCTGAGAGAGGGGACAAGAACATCCCAGGCAGAGGGACAGTGACTATAAATGGCCTGATCCCAGGTCACGAGAGCCTGGCACACAAAGAACCAGGGGAGAGATGTGCCAGCAACATTAGGAGGTGGTCAGGAGTCCCAGGAAAAACATTGGTGTTATCTGAGGTGCACCAGAGAGACACTGAGGTTTTCCACAAAGAAACAGCGTGGATTGTCTCACGTCTGGAAAGACCTTTTGACTGACCTGTGGCAAAATAGCTGCGAGAAGGGAAGAATGAGGTCGGGTCAGGTAGGCCACTCCTGCCGAGGAGCCAATGGAGGGGAGTGGACTAACGTGGTGAACCAATAGGGTTTGCTGAAGAGAGCCGATGGCCCACAACACTGGGGTAGTAGCTGGGGCATCTGGATGGGGTAGATGCGCATGCAACCTATGCAGACACACAGCGTCTGGGAAAATCGCAGAGTTGGGAGTGGAGTTTAGGCACTCTCTTTGGGGCTCGCCAAGCGTGAAATGTTTGCTGAGTGTACAGAAAGCAGAAGCAGTAGGGTATACATGTCTCCAGGATACCTCAGAGAAGAGGCGTGAGCAAAACACACGAACCGGTGACTGAGCATGCAAAAAACACAAGGCAGATGATCCTCTGGGCAGAATCAGGGGTTCAGAGCTGACCCCCCACCAAGGAAAGTCAGTGCTTAGGTACCACATAGAGGAAGTCCTGCAAAGGAGATAAAGAGACAGCAGCTAAGGAGTCCGGAGGAAATTTCTAGAGACAGATTATATTCAAGCATGATGTGGTGGAAAAGTCCAAATAAATGGTCTATTACCTTTAGGGCACAAAACCTACTTTTCTTTCTCCTTTGATTAGCTAAAAGAGACGTCTAAGGAACAAAACCCACATTTTACATTTCACTGCCACTTCTACCTTTACCAGCCGTTTTGTCTACAGCAAGCTGATATGAAATGCTGCTGACTGACAAAGTGTAGGAAAGGAAACCCTGTTTGCACTCCAAATGCCAAGGCCCCAAGGTGGCTTTCAATCTCGTTTTTACACTCATATTTTGTTGTTGTTGTTATTGTTTGGTTTTTAATTTTTTTTCAAGACAGGGTTTCTCTGTGTAGCCTTGGCTGTCCTGGACTCTCTTTGTAGACCAGGCTGGCCTCAAGCTCACAGAGATTGCTTGCCTCTGCCCAGGATTAAAGGCATGCGTCACCACGCCCGGACTTACACTCATATTTTAAAAAGATTTTATTTTTATTTCTGTGTATCTTTGTATCTGCATGGCACATGCATTTGCCTCTTCCATTAAAAAAAAAAAAACCCTGCATACTTGTAAGGGTGCACATGCCTCTCCCCTGAGAGTACATGGTCATATACCATGTGCAGCATGTTTCCATTTGTCTGCGGATCAAACTCAGAGCCTCATGCTGGTAAGGCGAGCACTGTTCTAGCGGAACTGTGTCTCCACCCTGATCTTTTTTTGTTTACTCTCCATGTTCAGTCTGCGTTGCAATCAGTGCTAATTGGTTCTACATTCTAAACATCAACTTCAATCCATGTCTTTGACTGCTACCACCCTGCCCCAAACTAAGGTCTTCTCTTTCTTGGGCAAAATCAGAGGCTCCATAACTAGTGATGACCAGACAGAAAGTAGAGGATAATTATGAAGCACATGTTGTGTGTGTATGGGCGTGTGTGTGCGCGCGTGCACACACACACACACACACACACACACACACACACACACACACAGTCTTAAAACTCTCTCAGGAAATGACCCAGTGACTACCAATAGGGAACTAGTTAAGTAAACAGCAATACACCCAGGCATTGGAGTACCACTTAAGCAGCAAGAAGATAAATGGTGTGAATACTCTAGTGTGAATACTCTAGTGTGATTACTCTAGTGTGAATACTCTAGTTCTGATACAACTGGTCTCCACGACACAGAATAAAACAAGGGAAGTGTGACTATTGTGTTGCCATTTGTAAAAGACAAGAAGAGGAGGAACGGGTGCGCATTTCATTGGAAGAAACCACAAGACGCCATCTAAAAGGCGTTCAGTTTCTGAATGTATCACTGTTTGGCTTCTGGTTTTGTTTTTTTTGTTTTGTTTTTCAAGACAGGGTTCCTCTGTGTAGCTTTGGCTGTCCTGGAACTTGCCCTGTAGCCCAGGGTGGCCTTGAACACACACACACACACACACACACACACACACACACACACATTGTGTACTGAGATCTGAGTGCTGGGATTAAAGGTGTGTGCCACCACTGCTTTGACAGTTTCTGAATTTTCAATACCATGGTTGTGAAGAACTCGTGTTATATGGTCAACTAATTTTTCACAAGAATAAGGTAATTGGCTCTTATGTTGCTTCCTTCCTCACCTACAGAAAATCTAGTCTTCTCCCCTGCACAGCCCGCACCCTAGCCAACCACCTCTACCTCCATCTTCTGGCACCATTTCCCTTCATTCTAGCTATCCTGACCTCTTTTTTGTTTTTTTGTTTTTTAAAGGAAGATTTTTATTTTTGATTATGTGTGGGTGTCAGTGTGTGGGTGGGTTTGTGCCATGCAAGTGCAGCTGCCCAGGGAGGCTTAGGGATCAGAATCAAACTCCCTGAAACGGGAGCTCTGGACAGTTTCGAGGCCCCTCATGTGGGTGCCAGGCAGAGGACTCAGGCCTCCTGGAAGAGCAGGAAGTGATCTTGACTGGTAAGCCCTCTCTCTCCAGCCTCTGGCCTCCTCTTGGCCACTTGGTGAACTTAGAGCTGTTTGCCCTGCTGGTCCCAGGACCCTGATAACCCTGGGTAACAGAGAATGGTTCACTTCCTATAGGCTCTGGTCAGGGGTCATTTCCTCAAGAGGCTCTTCCCAGAACTCAGTTTACATGTGCTGGCCTCACTCGCTGCCCTCCCCCACCCCGAAAACCTGTTCTCCTTTCTTCGATTGCTCAATCTGAAATCATGACATTTGTCTGCTAATTATATGTCTGTCTGTCCTGTCCCCATGCCTACATCAACAAACATGTATTGTGAACATGGATAACTTTTTGATCAAATGGATTTTTTGTTTTTAACTTTTATTGCCACCTCAGCGGTGGCCCTTATAGTCAAAGCTATAATGGTTCTCGTTTTGTAACCTTACGGTTCACGGTTAGCCGTATACGGCTGGCAATTTGGACCCTGGCTTTCTTTCTTTGTGATTTATTTGTTATTTATTTAGCTCTGTGGCCTTGGGTAAGTTGGAGAACACTATAGGTGAAATCTGAGGCGCAAAGTGTTGCTTTGTCAGACCTCCCTGTGTTCCAGCTAGACAAGAGTGCAGTTGCATAATTCAAATTAAAGAGGCAGAAATGGGCCAGTCAGGACAGGTGCCGGCCTGATGGCATACCTCTTGGGAGGCAGAGGTCTTAGGTTGTCAGGGTCTCACTCCATCGGAGCGCTGGAGAACAGCCAGCTTTTTCTCCTTTTTGTTTTCTAACTGGGCACAAGTCCTCCTCCCCCACCCCCCACCCCCGTTGGGATTAGTCTATGCTTTATGCTCAGCCACGGTAATGGTTTCCCTCCTTACTGGGAATGGCTAGTTTGCCTTTGATTTTTATCTTTTGTAGATGAGTGGTGTGACTTAGCTGAGGAAACAGCCCAGCGAGTTCCAACCAACATCATCACATTAGAAGCCGCGCCACACTGACGCTCATCTCTGTTTCTTAGAAGGAATAAAATGGTTGATTAGTTTCTGCCTCTGCCCATTTATTTGTTAGAACTGATTTAAAAAAAAAAAAAAAAAACCACTAACGTTTATGGCCAGAGAATTGAATCTGCATTCTAAGTTCCTAAGAACAAAGCCATTTACCAGCCACCACGTTCGTGTTTTATTTTCTCAATTTAGACTGCAGCCTGCAGGAACAATGGCTGGATTCGTGATGACCTGGAGAAAAATCTGACAGCAGATTTCACCGCATCGCTCGCTCGGACAGCTATCAGCACTACCCACCATCTCGGAGCACCTGCACCTTTGGCCAAATACAATTTTTTGAAAAATGGTTAAAACAAACAAACAAACAAACAAAAACTCCTGACCTTGCACCAGACCGTATAGCACATTTGATCTCATTTGCCTCTGCACTGGCTTCACGAAGTCACAAGCACAATCCGCACTTTACAGGCAGGGACAGTGCCCCCCCCCCCCCAATCTGCTGAAAGGCGTACCAAGAACGCCCCTTGTCCTTGTCTAAGGTTGGGCTCTATTCATGTTACTCTCGGGTGCGGTGCAGTGTTACGGTACTTGATCCCCCAAAGTGTGCTTCTCTTAGAGCTTCCGGGCCAGTTAGAACTAGAACTGTCACAGTGCGGAAGGCTGAGACAAGGAGGGACCGAAATGCAGAATGTGACCAAGTGAAATGATGGAGCAGAAGCTCCAGGAAGCCCAATCCCAACAGGCCCTGTGCGACCAACTCCCTGACGACACCTAGTCACTGACATTAGAAAAGCTTTTACTTTAACGAATTATGTATCCCATTTCCATCTCCCTTCTGTGAGGTAGCAATTAGCGCTGTCATTCATTCAGGAAACCAGCCGAGACTGCAACTGAGAGGCAGAGAGTTCTGCTTCTTTCTTTCTTTCTTTCGTTTATTATTATTATTATTATTATTATTATTATTATTATTATTATTATTATTATTATTATTATTATTATTATTAATTTGGGGGGTTTCAAGACAGGGTTTCTCTGTGTTATTTTGGCTGTCCTGGACTCACTTTGTAGACCAGGCCGGCCTCGAACTCACCGAGATCCGCCTGCCTCTGCCTCTCGAGTGCTGGGATTAAAGGCTTGTGCCAACACCACCCGGCTGAGAACTTTGTTTCTTACAGACTCCAGAAACAAGGCTGTGCTGCACCTTTTTGACTTACAGCCTGGTTTCTATAACCAGAGGAAATGCATTCCTCACCCAATGCCCCTGTGAGCTTGAGGAGGGCCGGGCTAGAGGAAGGTATAGCATTGCTGCCACTGATTTTTAAAAGGATAGATAGAGTTAGTGGCCTTGCTCATATGGTTTCATCTATTCTATACAGGTTGTTAAACAGCTATACCCTCCATGCCTCCCATCTTTTGAAGGAAGTCTAACAGATGAAAAAAATTATTTTCAATTAAAATAAAAGAACCCAGAAACGTGGTGATCAAAAATGAATGAATGAATGAATGAATTTAATAAAGAGACTCAGACTACACAGTTTAGCCAAAACCCACAGGCAGGCTTCTCTGACAATCTCATTTACACTTCTGTGAATTCTCGCCCTCTGAATTCCCAGGGCCAGCTCTTCCCTGTCCTTTTCTGGGTGGATCATTATGCGGGCTCATGGTTGCCCCCCCCCCCCCATGTCAATGCCCTGGTTCTCAGTTCTGACTGATAAAAGGAGAATGGGTGATGGGCTCAAGTGACATTTGGCATCACTTCTTAGGCTCTCGCACTGAGTTCGGCTTCACTGATGGGCATCGGGAAAGCAGAGTCTTGTACCTATCCTCAGAGGCTGGAGGATACAGGTGGTTTGTGGTCTATAAGTGCCATACAGGAGTAAGTAGTGTGAAGTGAACAGTTTGGGTTACTCCACTGAAATGTGGACAAGGGCTTTTTTCTAAGAGTAGCCTAAAATAGGTAAACATTTCTCTCCTTCCTTCCTTCCTTCCTTCCTTCCTTCCTTCCTTCCTTCTTCCTCCTCTCCTCATTTCCCTTCCTCTTTCCTCCTCTTCCTCTACTTCTTCAGTTTTAATTTTGTTTGGTTGGTTTTTTGGGGGGAGGGGTTTGTTTGCTTTTTTGTTTATGTAACCCTGGATGCCCTGGAATTCAATAGGTAGACCAGGCTAGTCTTGAACTCACAAAGATCTGCTTGCTTCTAATTAAGTTGGATGTTTAAAAAAATATATATATATAGCAATAAGAGACTTTGACAGAGGCAAAAATGGAGAGTCCCACACTTTCAAAGCCTTTTAGCCTGCAGATAGCTGAGCAGGCAACGGGTCAGGGAGCACAATCAGAAAGGGATTTTTCCTTCTGGTGGTTCAGATCCTGGCTTGGAGAGAAGAACCTGCTTGCCCCTGATTGGTGGGACTTCTTCCTTTTCCCAGGCGAAAGATTTGTAACTCTCCATTCATTGGTTCATCACTCATAGCAAGTTTCATTCATTCATTCATTCATCATTCATTCATTCATTCATTGACACTGGCAGTGTACATTCAAATAGCCCAAAAAGACAAATTAGTGTTCAGGCATAAATAAAACCAGGAGGAATTTATGTGTATAAAGTATAATTGTTTCCTCAACTACACCACTTCTGTTCATTCATTCCGTTTCTTCCCATGGGGCCTGATGTGCAAGTTGCCTCTAACTAGGGCTAAAGGATGGAGGAGTAGAAACACGCAATGGTTACAGCTGGGGCTCCAGGGGAGGAAAGCCAAATAACGTGTCTATGAGGGTGCTGAGACTGATTCTGACTGTGCTGAGCAGGTGCCAATATTCAGAATTCAGAGCAGGGCACGGGCACAGGCATGGCTACGTGGGACGGCCTAGGCCTCTCTTTGTACCCTTTATCCCACTCTCCTCTGCGAGGGCCCAGCAGGCTCCTAGGGGAAGCACTTTGCTCAGATTTTCCCGAACCCAGCTGAACGCCTTGTGTGGATTCACACTCAGACACCACCTGGCCAACCGTAAAGCTTTTCTCCTATAATCGACTCTGCACATCACTCAGAAGCAAGAGTAACACACGCAGAATCTGAGGTATGATCCGAGAGGTCTTGGGTGAAAAAAAAATTCACACTTTCATAAGAAATCCTCACTTTTAACAAGTACCCAGATGATTCTGATAAAGGTTGCCTGTGCTACCTTGAGTACAAATGAAGAGGTGAGCACTCCTAACATCTCATCATGACCCCAAAATAACCAGAGCTAAGATTAATTATCATTTCCGGTGCACCTGCTACTCTTCTGAGGGCAGACTGATTCATTGAATCATCTTCATGGATCCAGGAGGATGAGTCATCATTATCTTCCAGCTTATCTTATAAATTATCTACTATGCTAGAGGTGCATAAGTCAGAAAAAGGGAGTCCTGTATGTTGAGGGGTAGAAACAGCTCTTTGATATAACGTATTAGTAGTAGTAGGTTGGACCTTGGGGCCTGTGAGCTCTCCAAGCACGGGGTTTGGGCCATAGTTACAGCACCAGGCATGCATTTCTCTTGTGGACTTTAAATGCAAGTAGAAAGGGACTGGTGGAGCCGGGCGTGGTGGCGCACGCCTTTAATCCCAGCACTCGGGAGGCAGAGGCAGGCGGATCGCTGTGAGTTCGAGGCCAGCCTGGTCTACAGAGTGAGTCCAGGATGGCCAAGGCTACACAGAGAAACCCTGTCTCGAAAAACCAAAAAAAAAAAAAAAAAAAAAAAAAAAAGGGACTGGTGGCGCCTATAACATGTGTGCCACTATGGTGTCCGTTGGCTTACCTTGTCACAGCAGTCATTATTACAGCTCACAGAGTTGTACAGCTCACAGCTGCAAAATACTGTTATGACTTTTCTCTACTAGCCTGTGTATCATCTTCCAGCACTGTGAGGGCTAGCTACCATGGAGGAAGCTTCCAGGTCAGTACCAGATTGATTTTTCCATGACTTGTGACCAAAGTGTATGGTATCTCCAGCAACAGGGTCCCACACTCCAGCTCAGGCCAAGAGCAGTAGCACTTACCTGTACTGTTTTGGGGGTCTCTCAGGAGGCCCCCAACCCTACCAACAACTAACGGGGAGGTGTTCCACACCTGGAACTGGTTTTTTTTTTTTTTTTTTTTTTTTTTTTTTTGACAACCTCTTGCTTGTGGTAGGCGCTTATGAAGAGTAACTCCAATTAACCTACTTGGGGGGGGGGGGGGGAGAGAGAGAGAGAGAGAGGGAGAGACAGGCAGACAGACAGAGTAAAATGGGTTTCCATATGTCTTTTCCAGACATCCTGAGTCAACAACATAAAACTTTTTTGTTTGTTTGTTTGTTTTCGGTTTTTCGAGACAAGGTTTCTCTGTGTAGCCTTGGTTATCCTGGAGTCACTTTGTAAACTAGGCTGGCCTCAAACTCACAGCAATCTGCCCACCTCTGCCTCCCGAGTGCTGGGATTAAAGGCGTGCGCCACCACGCCCGGCTTTTTCCTTCTAATGTTATAATACCTGAGGCTGAGTAATTTATGCAGAACAGAGTAATTCTGGGAAATACAAAACATGGCACTGACATCGAGTGAGGGTCCTCACATTGACCATCCTATGATAGATGGTAGAAGGGCAAGAGGTGACAGGAATGAGAGAAAAATGAACTCATATTTATGACACACCCACCAGGTAAAAACTGATCCATTTTTTCCTTAGTAACATTAATCCGTTCATTTGGGCAGAATCTTCACAGCCCAATCACCCCCTAAGTCAAACCACAGTGGCATGTATACATGCATTTGTGAGAGAGAGGTGGCCTAGGAGGACCCAGGGGACCCAGGTTCTAGACTAGACTAGGATCAAACTAGAGTAACAATTACACATATAGTTTTACAGATTCTTAGGGGTGGGGACTGACTGGAAATTAAACCTTGTCCATCATGTTTTCCCCCATGATAATTCTAAGGTACAGAAAAAAGGGATTCATTTGAACTTACACCATTGTTTAGGAATGGAGAGAGAAGACCTGCCCTGCTTCTCACACACTAGCCCTTTCTACTCAGGAAGAGAATCAGCCATGGCTGTGCCAGGCCATGAGGCCCAAAACTGGTACCTATGCTCTGTAGTGCAGCCAGGAAGAAAGCGAGAAAGGCTTTAATATCTGTCCAAACAAAGTGAGCAGGCTTGACAAAGGTGCCTCACTCCAGTGACAGCTCAAGAGACCCTGGTGGAGGAGCAATTTTTAAGCTGTATCACTCAGTGGTTCTTTAAGGCTTAGTCACAGCCAGCGTCACCATCACCGGCCTGTTCTCAGGCCCCAGCACAGACTGTCACTCTTGTATAAAGGGAACGTCTGGATGACGCATGTAAAGGGTGGATGGGTGTAGGTGCCCTACAACCCCAAGTTAACCTCAGCACACCCTCCCGACCTTGAGTTTTCTAGAGATAACCTTCATCTTTTTTTTACTTCTCTGGAATATTCTGTACATAATCAATAGATTAGCACAGGAGTAAAGGGAACAGAAGACTGGATTTTTTTTTAAAAAAAAGTGTGTCTGTTTTCAAAACATTTGAAGGCAGAAGAGCCTCCAAAGGCATCCTAAATAAAGACCTGCTTGACTCATATGGGGGGGGGCCGGTATAGAACAGGCATAACTGGCTTTGAAAGCGACTCATTTCTACTTCACTGTGTCTGAATTCTGGTTTCCTGGAGAACGTCAGAGGGATGCTTCCATGCCATTTCAAGCACAGCAACAGAGGTGAGTAGCTGTCCAGTTGCTGGCTCTCCAGGGCTTTAGAATAACCGTCCCCACTCTCCCTTATGGCCCTGGCTGAACTAGTCCAGCCCCTCTCCTGGAGGTGGGAGCCTTCCAACTCCTCCGTAAGAGATGGAGCTGATTCCCTGCCCGGCTTGGATGCCTGTGGCTGGCAAGCACACTGAAAGAGGCCACACTAAGGCTAATATGTAAAAGAAGCCAGTTGACAGCTAAGACTGGAAGCTCATGCCCAGCTGGGCTTCATAAAACAAAGGAAACATGTTCAAGAAGAGCTCGTAAACTCTCTCCGCTCGCGCACTTCCACGATGAAGGTTACTTTCCTGTTCTGAATGAACTGTCTCTGTCCATGTCTTACCATGAGTCCATGGTCCAAGTTGTTGCTTTGTGACACAAGAACATGGGTGTGGACTCAAATCCACACCTGTAACACCGATGCCTCCAAAGCAGGGGTTGTGCTGTCACTAAGCCAGAGGCCACCACACTAACCATGCCCCCTCTCCTTCCCCCTCCCTGCACCCTTAACTGGCACCAAGTTTTAGCCTGTTCATTCTCCTAGGGTGAGATTCCTGAGGAAACTCCAATCCCTTGGTGACTTGGTGCTTCAATAATGTGACAACCAAAGGGAGAGGCATGACTGTCTCTCAACACCTAATTAACACCAGGACAGTTACTGGCAGTACTGGCATTAGGGTAGACAGACTACTCAGTGAGTTAGAATTTAGAGTTCAGAAATAATCCTTTACATTTTTTTAAGAGTTATTTATTTACTATGTCTACAGTGCTCTGCCTATATGTACTCCTGCACACCAAAAGAGGGCACCAGATCTCATTATAGATGGTTGTGAGCCATCATGTGGTTGCTGAGAATTGAACTCAGGACCTTTGGAAGCACAGCCAGTGCTCTTAACCTCTGAGCCATCTCTCCTGCTCCACTCCTTTACATTCAAACACTGTATCTAAGACAATTCAATGAGAGAAAGAATCATCTTTACGACAAATGGTCCGGAAATAAATGTATCCGTGCAAAAGAGTAAGCTGAGCCTCTTACACACCATCTATCAAAATTCACTTAAACGTACCATAAAAGCATAAAAGCTTTCTGCGTCAGACTCAAAAAAGTTGGTGAGACGGTCCGCACGTGAAAGTACTGGGTGTGCAAGCCTACAGTGGAAGGAGAGAACCCACTCCAGAAGCTGTCCTTGGCCTGTTAGATACTGGACCTGGTAATTTAAGACCTGACCTTCAGCCCAGAGAGAGCCGGCTGCCTCCCAAGCCCCGTGCTGTGATACAACTGCAAGCCCAGACACATCTTCCCAGAGAAAACTGTAAAGAAATGCTTTTCTCTTCATGGTGGACAGTTATTCGGAAGTGTGAGATGAATAAACTCTTTCCCCGCCCCCAACTTGCTTTTGTTATGTTTATCACAGCAACAGAAACACCAAGACACCCTGCAAATCACAAATCACAACTACCATTATTCCCCCCTTCTATTGCTCCCTCCCCCAACCCATGATCCCCTTTTACTTTTCCTAGTTTCTCCAATTACTTCACGTTATAGCCTCACCTTTGAAGAAATGGAGCTAGGAACCTCAGATGAGCGAGAACATGGAGAGTTTGCCTTTCTGGACCTGGGTTACCCCCACTCAATTTGAGCTTTTTCTAGTTCCATTCACTTGCCTACAAAGTTCAAGATTCTATTTTCTTTACATTTGACTTTTCTTCACTGTGTGTGCGTACTACATTTTCATTATCCATTCATCTGTTGAAGAACCTTTGTGATGGTTCTGTTTCCTAGCTACTGTAAAGGAAAGCAGCAGTGAACACGGCTGAGAAAACGTCTGTGGAATAGGGTGCTCAGGAACGGTACAGCCAGGCCATATGACAGGCTTACTCAGAGAATTCGCCATACTGATTTCCAGAGTGGCTGGGCCAGTTTGCAGTCCCACTAGCCGTAAAGTGGGGTTTCATTTTCTCCACATCTCCTCCAGCTTTGTTAGTCACTCTTCTGCTGCTGTGATAAAACACTCTGGTCTGGCAATGTAAGAAAGCGTTTATTGGAGCTGTGATGCCAGAGACTCTTACACAGAGGAGTAAGAGCCAAGGACAGTGAGTAAGCAGCAAGCATGGGCGCCAGAGCAGGAAGCTGAGAGTTCACATTCCTTATCGCAAGCACAAAGGAGAGAAAAGGGGTCTTTAGGATCTCACTGGCCACCTCCAGTTAGGCTGTACCTCCTAAACCTCCCCCTGTACAGTGCTACCAACTGGGAACCAAGTGTTCAGACATCCGAGCACTCCTATTCAAACCACTAGATACCAAATTCCATGTTTCAACCTGTCGGCAGTTTCGAAAACTTCTCGTAGCCAAAGAACAGAGAAAGTCATAAATCAAGTAACTTTTCAAACAAATAGGTGGGGACATCAGGCAGGTAGATTAGAGCATGAAAACCTCCGTTCTGGCCCCAGGTCCACTGGTGACAGTTTTAGCTTTGGGGCTGGTTAGAAACTGGTGCTCAGCACATTCCAAAAAGATTTGCCTTATGTCACAAACCTGCTAGATCATGTACAGAGAGGAGGGCAAAAAAAGGGTCTTCTTATTCCATGCTGGGAAACCAATGAGCTGTCATTGTAACCCCTCTGTTCTCCAGGAAGACACTTGATCTCTGCCATTGGAGGATGGGTCTTCAGGAGCTTTTTTACTCCCTGGCAGTGCCACACTCCTCTCTTCATAGGCAGCCTTGCCTCCAACACTGGTTTCAAATGCAACAAAAGGTGTTTTCATGGATGGATGGATGGATGGATGGATGGATGGATGGATGGACAGACAGAATCCATATCTTGAAGATGACTGTCCCATAGAACTTCCTGTGATAATGAAGTGTGTGTGTGTGTGTGTGTGTGTGTGTGTGTGTGTGTGTGCCAGGAAAAGCAGTACAGAGGGAGGGAAGTGGGGAACAGATAAGAACAAGGTATGAGGACACGTATGTGTGAACACACGCCATAACAAAACCCAAAGTTTGCATGCTAACTTTAAAAAAATGACAACAATGTATTACGGCATGGACTTTATAACAGGAAAAGAAGTCATGACAATAATGACGTGTTGCGCAGGAAGTGGTATGATTAGAGAAAAGTTATAGAAAGTTACTGTGGAGCTGGCGATGCGGCTGAGTTGGTGGGGTGCTTGCCTACATGCACAAAGCCCTGTAACTCCTGTTCCAGGGGAATTTGATGCCTCTGGCCTTTGCAGGTACCATCACTCACTCACATATGTGCAAAAGAGTTCTCAAAATCGCCATTCTTGCTCTACACGCAACTTGGCAGGCTTTGGCTTAGTCAGAAATCGGTCACTAAACTACACTTAACTGGGAAAGATGCAGAGAGCGGTGGGGATGGTTCCAGACTGACTGATTCATGCCATGGGTATGGGCACGGAGTCTTCCGGGATTTTCTTTGGTTTCAGAAGATGTTGCACTTGCTTTAGGAGCCACACTGCTCAAAGTTGCAAGATTCACTTCTTAAGCTCTATGTTGGCCAGGACCTTCTTGGCTTTGATATACAAGCACGGCTGTCTAGAATTCACCTCCTTTACCTGTGGCTGAAACCTTATGTAGGCTATACAAATGAATGTGGACATGATGGAGATCTGGGCAACAGTAAGAGCCTTCTGAATGTACACAATCCAGAACTAATTTCAAAATCAAACGTGAAGCTGGGTGGTGGTGGTGCACGCCTTTAATCCCAGCACTTGGGAGCCAGAGGCAGGAGGATCTCTGTGAGTTCGAGGCCAGCCTGGTCTACAAAGCGAGTCCAGGACAGTCAAGGCTACACAGAGAAATCCTGTCTCGAAAAACCAAAACAACAAAATAAAAAGAAAAGAAAACAAAAAACCATGATGTTTCACCTGCTTGTATGTCTGTGGATCAGGCACACTCTGGCAGTGAAGGCCAGAAGAGGCCATCAGATCCCCTGGGACTGAAGCTATAGACAGCTGTGAGGTGACATGTGGGTGCTGGAACTATAACCCAGGTCCTCTGGAAGAGCAGCCACTGCTCTTGACTGCTGAGTCATCACTCCAGCCCCTCTTGTGTCAGTTTTGGCCAACTGTATTTTCCAGAGAACTGATCCATTCTACCTGGACTGTTCGGTTTTCAGTTAGTCAAGATTCTACTAGAGCTGCTCGGCTGTGGCCACAGTATGTGAGCAAATGCTTTTTCCTGTCGGGGATGGGAGGTGTGAGCCTGGCTTCTACTTCTTTATAGCAAGGCTAGGCCAGATGTCTACATGATGAGAGACAGGGCACGTACAAGTGGCATTTCTGTGCTCGTGCCAACCAGCTTCTTGGAAAGGGAGCAAAAACCCCCACTCCCTCCATTGGTATTCCTTATCCCAAACAATCTGCCCATATTCAAATCCTAGCCTCAGGGTCTGCTTCTGCCAGCATCTTCCAGAAGACAGGTCTGGAGTCCCTCTTCCTAGAATGCGAAGGCTATGGGAGTCTTCGATTCATGGATATAATCAACTTTTTGAAAATCCTGGCTGGCGTATCAGGAGCTCTGCTTCATTTGTTTGTTGAACAGATTATTCGTGCAGCAAATCACAGTTCAAAGAATATTTATGGAGTGCCTGATGTGCTGCACTCTGTGCCAAGCGTCTGGTCCAGCCCTAGAGCAAGACAGAAGGGGAGGTCTTTTCCCCCTGGTGCTCAGGCTGGTAGGAAGAGAAATACAGTTAACTTCAGGCGATGAGTACTGAAACAGGAACACAGAAGGTGTGGGGCACAGAAAAGACCCTGAGTTCAGACACTAGGGCAACAGACTGGGACAGGCACGCCCTCACAAGCATGTAATCTAAACTTTTATAAAGGCCTCACCTTCAGAAGGACCCTACATTTAGCTTAATCTTTGTAGTTACTGTCTTAGAATTCTTGTTTTGTTTTGTTTTTGTTTTTTCAAGACAGGGTTTCTCTGTGTAGCTCTAGCTGTCCTGGACTCACTTTGTAGACCAGGCTGGCCTTGAACTCACAGTGATCCACCTGCCTCTGTGTCCCAAGTGCTGGGATTAAAGGTGTGTGACACCAGGCCTGGCTGTGCTGGAATACTTAATGAGGTTTTGTTTGTTGGTTTGTTTGTTTGTTTTAATGAACACTGTACATTTTCATTTTGCTCTGGGCCCTACAAATTATGTCTCTGTCCTGCATAGGATGAGATCTACAGTGAGGGCTGGGTTGAGGTCAGTGTACATGAGGGAAAAAAAGTGTGAACTACTTTGAATATGTAGCAACACATTATTATTAAAATATCTCTCACATTCTAAGACTTTACAGCCAGTGAATATACATTGAGGCCAGGTAAGCCTTGAGGCTGACAGTCTCCCATGCACTCAAGCTGCTTGTTTAACCTGCCTTTAGGAGAACAAAGTAACAACCAACCTTACTCACCTTGCATTTCCCACATAATGAGATTTGCAACCTAAGCTAACAGGGCATAACCACAATCTTAAGATATGTACTCTTCCATGCCTTGACCCGGAGAGCAGTGTGTGTGTGTGTGTGTGTGTGTGTGTGTGTGTGTGTGTGTTATGATAATCACTTGTTGAACAGAACAAATATAGGTTCAAGTCAATCTTATAAAATTAATAACCTTAAAATGATGAAGACATGAATATTGCTCGATGAGCAATGATGTTTGTAATAGTATTTGCTATCTGGGTCAGCTGGAGTCAGCGATGTAATTCTTTATAAAACTCTGTTGAGGACTTGTGTACAGTTCTCCATTCCTTCCCCGCATGATGCAAAGCCCTGAAAGACTTGTGGACACATGCATGGACACAGGACACACAGACACCGGGGACCCAGGGACAAGTTCATACGACAGCGTTTGGCAGACACAGATTCAGACTCCTACAACAGAATGCCCACAGAAAGAGAAGTAGAGAATTCAAGTCTGGTTTTGCTCTTGGTTAAATTACACCAGGGGAAGCTTTTCAACTTATTTTCCTTGATAGGACACCTGTGAATTATTGGTGCCTCTGGGTTTATCATCAAGGCATTCAAACTGATGCAAGTATAGGCTTAGGGGTGAGGAAGGGCATAAAAGGTTCCACAATCATAGCTCTCTGGTCCATTTGGAGTGTGGGGAACACAGTGATGCCACAGAAGGTGGCAGGAGACAGACTACAAGGAGCCTTGAGGGGGAGGGGGGTCTACCAAGCTCAGGAATTCAGAGTTTATTCAAAGGTCCCAGTGATGTCAATGGTGGGGTAGGTGGGTACAGAGGGCAGAGCTGGTGACAGACACCAGTTAAAACCTGCTACAGAGCCGGGCGTGGTGGCACACATCTTTAATCCCAGCACTCGGGAGGCAGAGGCAGGCGGATTGCTGTGAGTTCGAGGCCAGCCTGGTCTAAACGAAGTGAGTCCAGAACAGCCAAGGCTACACAGAGAAACCCTGTCTCGAAAAACCAAAGAAAACTAAAAAAACACAAACCTGCTACAGAAATCCAGGACCAAGAGACTAAGGGACTTGGCACATTTAACCACACTTCAGAGGTAGAATGTTCAGCAACTAAGTACAACTGCAACCGTGCCAGCAGCTGTGTTTTCCCAGCATTGTCACACTGGGAACCTTGGAGAGCAGTTCCGGGCCTGGGCATGGTTCCCCTCAAGTGCCAGCCTAAGAGACATCCCAGCTCCAAGCTTCTGCTGGCAGCGACTCAACCCCAGCCCGGCTTCCCTGAGCACAGGCTCCGGCTCTAAATGAGCTTGCTACTCAGAGCTTCCATAGAGTAAAAACAAATGTGGAGCCAGGTGTGGCGGCTCGTGCCTATTATCCCAGCACTTGGAAACTAAGGCAGAGAGATTGCCAGGAATTCAAGGCCAGCCTGGTCTGCGGTAGGGGGAAGAGGGAGCTCTCTGGGCTAAAAGAAAGAAAAAGAGGAAACAACCACATGGGCTGGCCAATGTCCAAGTACACATTCTGGATGGCGAATATTCCCATGTGCTTGTGAGGATTGCTCATGTCACCCTGTCACCCTGAAACCCCCTCCCTTCCCTTCCTTTCCCTTCCCTTCCCCTCCCTTCCCTTCCCTTCCCTTCCCTTCCCTTCCCTTCCCTGCTAGCCATCACTGCTGAGGAGTTTTAAACACCCAATCAAAATGTAAGTAACCACGTATAGGAGACAAATAAACCAAACATCATGTATTAAAGTCCAAACCTTGTGATATTGGAGGCTTTCTAGCTTATTTTAAATCTGCTAAGAGCCTACCAGCCGGCATGCCACAATAAACCTGGACTAAAGCAGCCAGCTTAGACGTCTTGTTCCTTGGTCTGGTCTCCTGCATTAGGATCCCTCTGTGAGTTCCAGAGTGGTGTCAGCTACAGAGGAAGACCCTGATTCAAGCGAACAAACAAAAATGGCTACAGAGCCAGACTGCCTCTCAGTGCTGGCTGTGATGGGTGGTCTAGAAGAAACTCAAAGCAATAAAACTGTAATAAAAATAAAAAGTAATAAATCCTGTATACAGGATTTGTTAACAGATTTTCTTAGGATGCATTAAGTCACACAAGCACTGACCCCTACCCCTAGTACCCCAAATATAAGTAGTATACTAGGCAGGCAAAATTTAGCACGCTAGGATGTAAATGTCTGTTCACCAGTCATTAGGCTCCATCTGTAACAAAGAAGACAGCACTGACATAAAACAAGTCATTAGGCCTGTCCCCAAAGTAATACTTTTTTTTTTTTTTTTTTTTTTTTTGGTTTTTCAAGACAGGGTCTCTCTGTGTAGCCTTGGCTGTCCTGGACTCACTTTGTAGACCAGGCTGGCCTAGAACTCACAGTGATCCGCCTGCCTCTGCCTCCTGAGTGCTGGGATTAAAGGCGTGGGCGACCACGCCTGGCTTCCAAAGTCATAGTCCTAAAGGGCAACACAGGGGGGCAGTGCAGGGTCATTAACGCTCAATTAGACATAGTCTACCATTTAGTTGCCTGTGCTCATCATTCTGCCAGGTGGGCAAGATGACCCTTGGTAACAACTGTTCAAAAAAAGAACGACAATGGCGCACCTGGTAAATATGTAATATCTTTGCTATGCCAGTCTCCTACCTGCATAAGCAGCTGGGCTTTAAGTGTCCTGTCTCTGTTTAAACAGTTGGAAGTGTAGCCTGGGGTCAAGACCCAAGGGAGACTTAAGGATGAGAGTGTTTGTGGTGGAATGGGTATATACGTCAGTGAGATCTTCTGTTCCAGCCTGATTCCTTTTTGGGCGTCAGCCCCAGTCAGCTAGGCACCTCAGTAAAAGACCCTTTCTTTATCTCTAACTGTGCAGGGTGATCCCTCGTGGATAAGGCATGTTATTTCTGAAGCCATGCCAAGGCATGGAATACACATGAACCTACGGTAAGACCTGGTTGTATAAGACTTAATTAAGTAAATACCATACGTCTTTAACTCACAACTTAGAGCTTGAGCTTCTCCGGGAAGAGTATAAACAGTATTTCCCAAGTCTCAGTTCCGGCTTTGTTGTTATTGTTACAAAATACTCCACTTTATGAGTTCATAATTTATTTAACAATTAGGTTGCTTTCATCTCTTCACCATTACAAATGGTTCTAAAATGGATGAAATTGTAAATGCGTGTGAGCACCCCTATGAGAATAAATTCTTTGAGATAAATTCCTGGGTTGAAGTATTGATGCATCTGTAATTTTAATAGAAACGGCTACAATTGCCCTCCACATAGATTATACCCACTTAAACTCCCACCACACTGCGTGTGTGAGGTGCTCACCTCCCTACAGCCCCACCTCTGGAGTAGGGGCCAGCTCTCGGAAGCTCAGATGAAGTACCTATCTCCATGCCAACCCCCACATGTTGACGCAATTATTTCCCAGGAAGAAACCGACTCAAGGCAGCGACGTGAGTCTCCCAACACCAGGACAGCATTTCACAGCTTGGAGAGCACTTTCCCTCCTGGAGTGGATGACCCTTCATGTCCTATATTGTGCACACTGCACAGAGTGCTTTCAGTCTCAGCAGCTCCTGCTGGACACAAGTTTGCCTGTGAACAGAGATCTGGAAGCACCTGCAAACGTCTGGGGGATAATTTACAGCCGTCAGTCACTGAGGGGAACAGAACTCTTATTACTTACCCCTCCCCCTTAACCCTGTAGATGAGATGACGTTAAGATCTGACCCTTGCCAGAGTTGACCCAAAGCAGGACTTGAAGGTAACCAACCATGCTTGGTTCCTTCCTTCACCTCTACCCACCCACCCTCCATTTCCCAGAGAACGGTTCTGTTTCAGTCACTTTTGCAGGAATTCCTGTCTCTGAGGAACCCAAACCAGGACACTTTCATGATCTCCGTCCTTCCATGTCTACACACAAGGACAAGGGAAAACATCTCTACATTTGAGAAGTGGTTCATTGGAACTTGCAGAGCTACCATGCAGCCTGGGTGAGGGCTAAGACCGGAAACATCAAACCCATTATCCACGTCTTCAGAGGAAGGGCGGAGACCCTAGCCCCGTCTGCCCTCATCTCTGCGTTGCTTCCAGACCTTGGTGAGGCTTCTGCAGATACCTGCTCAGGAGTGCACACCTCCCCAGACGGCATGTTGTGATTTCTGAGTCTCTCCTAATCTGGTCTCGACGTGATTATGCCACCGGATCATTACGTCATGTCGGTCACATCCTAAACGCCGTTGACTGTAATTGCAGCAGGCAGACCATGGTGCACTCAGTTACTGTGCCTTGACTTAGGACCTCTTGCATTTATTTGCATGTTATTTGATTGGATCCGGGGGGCGGGGGGGCAGGGAATCAACAGATGCAGCTCCTGAGTAGCCCAGACTGTTTCCTCGTTATGAGGAAAGGGAGCTCACAAGGCTCAGGGGCCTCAGGGGGGCTCAGGCTCTGTCCCACTCCAGGTTCAATACTTAAACCACAGCTAGGCAGATTCACTTCTGCTGCCCAACAGGGCTTATCTGGGCAGGAGCTATGGCCCTTCTGTGAACCTCGTGTCACCTAGTGCAGAACTAAAGTGATGCTTCCTCTGGGTTACCCCTCAGCACCCCGATACTCCAGGCTGGGAAGTCACATGCAAGCGAATAACACCTCCACCCGGTCACTACTGCATTCCTCGGCCTGACAGAGATGTTTTAAAAAAGCACTGCTTGTTACACAGATGAATGGCCAATGTGCACGGTCTACTTAATCTTTCCAAAACAAAGTTCCTCCTGTTTCTCTCTTGCTCAGAAAATTTCAGTGGCTCCCTGTGAACTGAAGGGGGAAAAAAAAAGTGCAGCTTCATTCTGACAGGCAGCGCCTTTTACATCTTATTCAAAACCTATGAATATACAAATAACACTTGCACAAAAAAAAAAAAATCCGCCAAGCCTTGCCATTAATTCTGAAACCGAGTCTTTGAGCGGTAAGAACATGGCCTAGCTTACTTGCCTAAGTCAGTCTTCCGGTTCTCCCCTTCCTCCTTTTCCCAGTCTGGCTAGAACATGATACTGATGTCCATGGAGCCAAATGTCAGAGTGAGGAGAATCATCTTGAAAACCATACCTAGACCCTTCCTTGGAGGACATAGTGAGTTGAAATCATCCGTTCCTGCAAAGCTGAGTTAAGATTATAGAATGAGGTTAGCAACCAAGCTGTTTCCTGGATGCACTTCCCGCATCTTTCCAGGAGAGGGCGACAGCATCCCTGGCTATAAGTGTCTGACAGTCTTTGTATTGTTTGCCCTCATGTTCTCCAGTGTCTAAATGGGCAAGGCACATATCAAAGTGTGTGCTTGTGCATTTGCAAGTGTGTGGGAGGAAATCTGAGCCTAAGATTGAGTGTACATGAGAGAAAGAGTGCTTGGTGTAGAACGTGTGTACCCAACCCATGGCACATAGTCCAGAGGAGTTATGTAGCCCCCAAGCCAAATCATACTATGTCTGAAATAAACCTAACCAAGAAGGCAAAAGACCTGTCCAGTGAACATGTTACATCTCTGAATAGAGACTGAGGACAAGGCTAAAGGATGGAAAGACCTCGCATGCTCATGGGTTGGCAGAATTAATAGTGTGGAAATGACCATAGTACCAAAAGCCATTTATAAATTAGATGCAATTGCAATCAAAATTCCCTTGTCATTCTTTGCAGAAACAGGAAAAAATGCTGAAATTCATATGGGACTAGAAAAGATCCCACATTGCTCAATCTTGAGTAAAAAGAACAATGCCAGGGGAAATGCCAGTCTAGGTTTCAAGATGTATTACAGAGCCACAGTAATAAAAAACAACATGGTACTGGCAGAAAAGACTTGTAGACCAATGGGACAAAACAGAAGCCATCTTATATTCGACAAAGATGTCAACAACATGCGCTGGGGAAGGCAGCATCTTCAACAAATAGACACTGGATCCCCTTATGTAGAAGACTGAAATTAGACACATGTCTACACTCAGTATACAAATACCTCCAAATGGATCAAAGAGCTCGGCGTGAAGGCTGAAATTCTGGAAGACAACACAGGCAGAGCCTACAAGACAAACATGTAGGAACGGGCTTTCTGAGCAGGACTCTATTTGCCCAGGGGTTAAGGCCAACAATTGCCAAATGGGAATTCTTAAAACCCAAAAGCTTGCCAGTCGGTGGTGGCTCGAACCTTTAATTCCAGCACTAGAGAGGCAGAGGCAGGTGGATCCCTGTGAGTTTGAGGCCAGCCTGGTCTACAAAGCTAGTCCAGGACAGCCAAGGCTACACAGAGAAACCCTGTCTCGAAAAACAAAACAAACAAACAAAAAACCCCAAACCAAACAAAACAAACAAAAAAGCCAAGAGCTTCTGTATAGCTAAGGACACAATCAACTGAGTGAAGAGGAAGACCACAGAGTGTAAGGAAATCTCTGCCAGATACAGATCCTGCATAACACATCTATACATTAATATTCAGAACATAGAAAGAACTCAAAAAACAGAGTCAAGAAAACAAATGGCCCAACAGAAAAAAAAAATGGGCTATGCATTTGAACCGAGTTCTCAAATGACAAAATAAAAATGTCTAAGAAATATCTCCAAAAATGTTCATCATTCTTAGCAATTAGGAGAATGCAAATTAAAACCACTTTGAGATTTTATTTTGTCCTAGACAGAATAGCTAGATTTAAAAAAAAAAAAATTTTAATAAAAAAAGAAGAAGAAGAAGAACAAATGCAGGGAAGGGTACTGAGTAAAAGGAAACCCTCATTCACGAATGGTGGGTGAAACTACAAACTGGTGCAGCCACTCTGGGAATTCTGAAAAAGCTAAAGCTACCGTATGACCCGGCTCTGCCACTTCTTGGCATAAACCCAAAGAACTTGACACTCCACTCCACAAACACTTGCTCGGCCATGGTCATTGTTTCTCTATTCACAATAGCCAGGAAATGAAAACAATCTAACTGTCCTTCAGTAAATGAGTGAATACTGAAAATGCAGCACATGTGCACTGTGAGGTATTATTATTTAGCTTGTAAGGAGGAATGAAATCATGAAATTTACTAGCGAATGGACGGAACTAGAACATGGTACATTGAGGGCGGTAACCCAGACCCAGGAGAGACAAGTGCCGCACAGTCCCTCTTATTTGTGGATCCTACCTCCAAATCTTTAGATGTGAGTCTATGATCTGGAGTAACCATGGAAACCAGGAAAGTGAAAAGGGACCATAAGGTGGGGGAGCTCCAGAGATGGGAATAGCAGGATACAGTTGGTAAGGACAGGGGTGGGAAAGTGGGAGGGGGTGCTTTAACCGGGGACAGAGGAGAGAGGAAAACACATGGGAAGGAAGAAGGGGAGGTAAGTAACACTCAGGATGTTTGAAAACAACCTAGTATTTTTACATTTACTTTAAATTACATGTAAGTGTATGTGTGTGTGTGTGTGTGTGTGTGTGTGTGTACACACACACACACACACACACACACATACTTTTTTTTTTAAACAGGGACAAATGAGTTTTACTGGCAACAAGCTGGCACGTTGGAAGGTAGAGGAACTTACATGCAGATTCCTTCCTGCCAGAGGGCCGAAGATACAAAAAATCACATGGTATTACTAAGGGTAGGTGATAGGGGCTGTTGCCAAGCAACAGGCCTCAGCTCAGGCCATGTCTCAAGGTCAACCACCCACTCACTAGTTTATTTCTAGGGTGTGGGAGTTGTCAAAGGCATCCTGGATTTGTTACTTGCGTTAACTTGGTGGAAGCCGGGGTAGTGCAGGACGTACTTTCCGAACCCCATAAATTGCTGTACCTCTGGAGGAGCAGATCCCTTAGAAGCTAGAATAAGACCTCCCACCCTATCATCAGCATTGACACCCAGAGAAGATCCCAAAGACACAGAGCAAGTCTTGGAGTGGGTACTGGAGAAGCCAGATTTATCTCCCAATTCCTACCCCCATTGGAGAGGTGGCAGATGGTTCAAAAGAAGCCAAACGATAGACCTAGGGTCATACAGCCAAATGGAGGCTGGAGGTAGAACTCCGTTGTCCAAGCACGTTGAGCCTGGAAATCCTTTCTGTGCCTTGCAGTTTGCAGGTGGGACCTAGGGTATCACAGAAGCCTCCCAGGCGCCTGCAAGGAGAAGTGAATCAGACTGAGCTCACAAATGGGACTCTGACATCCTTCCTCTACTTTCCGTCCTTTATCTGCGTCTCACAGCCAGGACAAGAAGCCAGGGCTCCTGACCTTTCCCCAACCCCATGCTCCCTTTGTCCCGGGGCGGGGGGACTGGGGAGTAACAATGGCGTGTCTGTGGATGCCAGCTTCCCAATAGGGGACTCTGCAGCAGCCAGTGTGAATGGCGCCCTTTAACAATGGCAGGGAGATTTTTCTCTCATACCCACTACACGAGCGGAGTGGCCTTCTGTCCTTTCTCCCTGCTCCATCCACCTTAGCACAACTGTGCATGGAGTTAATTGTCCACTCTTTATTGCCAGCCTCCCCCCCAACTACAGTGTTAACTTTAGGGGCCAAGTCTATGATGCTAACATCCACCCCACCCCGACCCATGTTTGACACTCATCAGGCGTTCAATATTAGGAAGAAGAAGAATGAAGCTTCATGGCCATGGCTATACAACAGAAGCAGCTATCACTTTTAGCTACCCAATATCCATCTTCCATATGTCAATCAAGGCTCTCTAGAGGAACAGAACCCACAGGATGAATAGATTTAATAAATTATATATGCATGTGTGCACACACACACACAATCCACTAAATACACTTATGTTAAAATTGTAACTATGGTTGTCTCACATCTGAGGGTTGAAAACTGGGTAGTCGCCCAGTCCTTGAGGCTGGGTGCCTCAGAATCAGTGTTGTCCCAGAGTCTTGCGCTCAGGAGGCCAACGACCCAGTAGTTCCATACCAAAGCCGTCCCAAGCAGGCATGCCTGAAAGCGCTGGTTCCCATCTCAGCAACAGCAATAGAGCACATTGACTTAGCAGCAGAGCGGAAAGCCAGGCAGGCAAGAGGGAAGGCCAGATGAGCAAAAAGGTCTGGGCTGCTACCAGGTGGCGACCACTGTGAGAAATCCACATCATGTGGGGGTCTCTCAGTGACGTGAATCTTTGCAGTTCTCCTTCCTGCTGCAGAGAGCAACAGCAAAATGCCAAGAGCACTTAGTAAGCTCTGAGTGTGAGGTGCCACTCACAGCCCTATCCGGGCATCGCGTCATTTACCCCTCACAGTCCAGTCAGTACATGGAGATCGAGCCAGCCACTGGCGGACAGCAAAGTATGGCTTGGCGGAAGAGGGGCTTGCTGATGCCTGGCAGAGTGGGATTTGAACTGAGATGAGCCCAAAGTCTCCTGCTTTGTCATCAGCCTGCAGATGTCTCCTCCTCGGGCCCTTCACTACAGTCCTTACCAATGCTGGATGTTTGACATTTAGCCATGTCAGACTAACTCCTGAGTGAAAATACACCAGGGCTGAAGAGCTGGGAGAGGCGCTAGTTTCCTAAGTGGGGCCATGGCAATATGATAACTACTCTGACTCTAAATCCGCCTCCCCAGCCTTCCTGGGATCTCCCCAAAATTACCCTTTGACCCATGAACCCATGCATCTGACAGGTAAAAGAATGAGAGATGACGTATCAACTAGCCATTTGGGTGGAACAAATGTCCCCAAGCCTTAAGGAGTTCAAACAGCAAATAATTTCCAACAACTCTGAGCTCTGCTGAGAAGTTCTGGTCCAAACCAGCTCACTTGAGACTAGCTGGTCTAGGCTGGCCACATTTATCTATGTGGCACAACCGGGTGGCTTACCTGTCTCATAGCCTCTACTGCTAGCTCGGACTCCGGCGCTGTGATCTAAGGAGCATCCATTGCTTTCTAAATCTGTCATGTTATGTTCAATGTTGTCACCACTGGTCAAGCAGATCACAAATCAGTGACCCGGTCAGAGTGAGAAAATGCCACCAAAGGGCACGGAGGAAGAAACAGGAGGGTTGGAGATGGTTTACAAAGAATGTGGGCTGGGTTCCTAGCACCCACATGGTGGTGCCTCAACCATCTATTAACTCCAGTTCCCGGGGACCTGATGGCCTCTTCTGAATGACACAAGCATTGCATGCTCGTGGTACGCATACATAAGTGCTGGCAAAACACCCATACACATAAAAGGGAGTGGCAGTGGCCACCATTTACCATAGGCAAGGACTCAGAGGCACGAGTCACACAGACGGGGAAACCCAAGGGCACAGTGGGAAAGTGGCCCTAACTGGGAGGCTGGGCAGGGAGTCCACTGTTCAGGGCTAGATTTAGTTTTTCTCCTGTAAGACGTAAAACAAGCTGATTCAATAGTCTCTCACGAAATAAGGAGGGTGTAACAGTAAAACATTTGTTGTGTAAAATAAGCCCCATTTCCTGTGCCGAGTGCCAGCTTAGGGTAATTGCCTTTGTGCACAGAAAAATAAGATGGACCCGAAAGCATCTCCTGGAGTCCAGAAAGGTTGCCTTCTTTTCAAAAAAAATCAATTACGATTTCGCACTTGAGAGAAAAACACTTCATAGAGCATTTTACATTCTAAGTGGATCCAGCTCCAGGCTGAAATGTACCCTGGATGTCTCCGTGTAAAGAAGACGGAGGGACATCTCCGGTTACTTCCACTTCACCTACCAATACTTCAACTGTGGCCATCTCAATAACGAGCCACCTTGTTGAAATCTGGACGAATCTGTAAGTCAGGTTTCCCTCTCCACTTCCTGCCCTGCCCCTTCTCCAAGCACACACACAGAAGAGGCCCGAAGAAACCCTTCTGGGTCTAGCTCTGCCTGGCCAGAGGCCCAAGCTCAAGTCTTGGTGCTTGCTTCTTTCTCACTGTGCGCAATTGGCTCACGCCTCCACAGCTCCAGGCTGGGGCTTTTCTCCTCTGTGGTACAGGAACAGGAGCCATGTTCCATATGGGCGGATGACCTGGCTCTGTAAGGTGAGGAGTGGCCAGGGAGAGCATTTCCTGTACACCTCTGGCTTCAGCCTGCTCCCACCGTCCCAGCTGTTGGGCAGCTGAGCATAGCAGTTCCCATGAACAGGAGCTGTGGAACCAACTAGAAAGGAGAAGAAGGAGTATTAGCTCCATGTTTAGCATCCTGGTTGGGATGAGTGAGTAGCCAGGTGGGCGGGCACATTTGGCTCAGGAGCTGTTGTGTGACAGGCTTTTCCTGGGGGAGGGGGGACTTGAACCATACATGTCTTATCCATCCCAGACAGGAGGCACATGACAGACCCAAGTACAGATACCACCACCGTCGTCTGGCTCAGTGAACCAATGAGTTTTATTAGGGTTACTTACAGGAACATAGGTGAGGTGAGGTGTTATTTACAGGACCTGACATGGCTCAAAGACACCTGTATCCCAACACCCACCGCAGCATGGCAGACGGCTCACAGGCAGCTTGGACGACCTGATTCTTCCAAGGAGGCCAAACTTGTCTGAGAGTAACTTTCTTCCAAAGAAGGACCTAGGGGTCTGGTCAGTTTCAGGGACTTCCTGAAGTCACTTTGAGTTGTTTACTTTCTGTCCTAAGGAGCTCCCCAGCAGGACAAGACATTTCAATTTCAGAAAAATCTAAACAACAGAAGGAGTTGCGGGGGGTGGGGGGGCGGGAGGCGCAGATAATGTAGAGCTTTTCCTGGCTCTGAGCTGGGCAGAGGCAATGATGTTGCCCTTTCCACAAGGGCAGTGCTTTCTGCCTTCAGGGAGAAAAAAATAAAAAGTCTGAGAGACTGCTCAGGGGAAAAGTGAGCCCTGCCTGGCCATGACCGACCTCTCTGAGTAATGACAGCACCAGGGTGAGCCAGCAGCCCTCTGGCCACATTATTCCTCCGGTTTAAAATGAGGATGGAGATGTGCAGTTTCTGGGATGCTGTGATGCTGAGAGGAATCTGAGATGTGAAGACAGGATCCAGAATGGCATTGCTGACTCCATAAGTCCCGTCATCCTGCCAGCCAGACTCATTGGCTCTACCCTTCAGGTACCAGACAACTGGCTATTCCTTCCCTACTTTTGGCCACTGGGGAACCACATCTTCCTCTAGGGTCAGGATGCTGATGCTGACCTCTCATCTCATCTCCAACATCTTCCTCTAACTCGAATTGACTTCATTTCATCTCCTTGCTTTCTCTGCCAGAGTCCCCCCTGGCCTCAGGCCCACCCAGACCTTCCCCCTCAGATCCTGTGAACTTTCTATGTCCGGCCTCATCCTGCTTAGACTCCTCAAACACCAGCACTGCAGAGAAGCCATCCCGACACTGATCCTCTTTGCCCCATGCCATTGACTTCTCTGCCTCAGAGTTTTACTGCTTGAGGGATAGCCTTGAGTATTTACACGTGTCTCCCTACACCGGATTCTAAGTGCCAACACAGTAGAAAGTTAAGGGATGAGTAATTTTGAGGTCCCAAGACCTGTCCTATGGCTGTAGCATGGTCTTTGCTTCTGACCTTTGAGAAGAAGCAAGGCTCTCCCATCCCTTAGTGATGGTAGACAGAAGATGGCCCCCACTGGGTCACTGTGGGTAAAAGGAAGCCTGTGAGATGCTGGGTAATGCTGCTCAGGCCCTGAGTCCGGTGGAGGAAAAGGCCTCTAGGCAAATACGCAGTCTCCCACAGTAACACTTAAGAGTCCTGGGCATGTGCAGGCAGGTGGACAAGGGAGAACTGCCCAGACCACTGAGGCACCCAGCCATAGCACCAAATACATGCCAGGGCCCAGGCTCTTCCCATGCCCCAACCCTCCATCCATGAAGGTTCCTTTCAGAGCCAGTAGGCTAGCTGAATGGGTGCGGAACCCTGTCAGGACAATTAGGAAACACAAAGCTGAAGGGCTGATAGCTCAGTATGTGGCGTGGAGAAGGTTCTCTGGGCAAACACAGAATAAAGGATCTGCCTGCCCCTTTCACCCCTGCCCAGTGCCAGGTTATATAATGTGTTGATGCTGCAAGTGGCATCCACCCAGCCCTCTGCAAGCTGTGCCTACACCCCAGGAAATGAGTCTCAGGATGACCCAGATAGCTGGATGCTTCAGTCAGGGACATGTGACATCGGAGAACAGATGGGGAGTCCAGCATCACCCTGCCCAACACACATACACATACAAGCATATTCATGCATGCATGTGCACCGAGTTCATACATCCATCCAATGCATTAGATACCACTGTCCAAATAAAGGCACAAGCCCACCTTTGGAGTCATTCACCCTAGTAATTTTTATTATGCCTTATTAAGTGCCTTTAAAAAGTAGAAAAGATAAAAATGGGCGCCCTTAGGCACTGACCTTTAGTGGGGGAGGTGGATAGACACGTGATACATCACATTGGATGCTTATCAGTGCTACAGAGAAAAACAGCCAGCCAAGAAGGAGATGAGAAAGTGTAAGCTGGCAGAAATCAGAGGATGGGCATATTTAGAAGGATAAAGAAAATTCAAAAACCCCAAGGGCAAGAGTGTATGACCTCAAAATTGCAGGAGAACTAGCAAGGCTTGGACCGCATTAGTGAGAGAGAGGGGTTGAAAAAGGTAGGAAGAGATGGTGGGCAAAGGACCGTCCGTGCCTGCACGGTTAGGACTTTTACTTCAGGAAGGGACATCAGAGAACAGAGAGAGCTAAGTGTGGTGCTGCCCATGAGCAAATGCGGTGGCTGCATTTCAGCTGCAGGTGGAGCAGGGGACCCCTGCACCTCTTGAAACACATCACAGGACACGTGTACCTCCCTGTGTATCTCAGCTAGACCTTGTAGGCTATCTAGAGGGGATGAGATGAAGAAACGCCCATCGGAGGAAAGACACAGAACAAAGCCTGTAAGAGGAAAAGCACTCCTGCTCTCCCTGGCCCAGGTCCCACACCCAGGCAGGCTGGGAGGAAGAGGCTGACAGATTTGGGGAGTGGGGCTTGGGCACGGTCTTCTGCCTAGAGATGAGAGCCTTGAGTGGACTCCCCAAGCTGTAAAGGCTCAGGGTGGCCAGACATCCATTCGGTGCTCCTCCAGGTTTGCGTCTGCGTATTTTCATCAAAGCAGAAAAGGCAGAGGGACCACACAGTAAAGCCTCCGTCACGCCACTCTTCACCTAGGCTCCTGGATGAAGCACGTGGCCACACGTGCGCCCTTGGCAGGTTGACAGGGGGCATATATCTCTGACTGTATTATACATGTATATATTTCATACCAAAATGAATCGTGTGTCCAACTACACAAGGGCCACTCTTCCGTCAACAAAATGTCACATACTAGCACTGTCAGTGTGGCCATCTTGTCACAAACTATCATAACACAATCCTGAGCCTTAACAGCTTTTATTTTCGTTTTATTCTTTTTCAATCTGGGCTTGAGTTTTCAGGGAAGAGCCCCTTCATTTGGTTAAGTTCCCCTTGTTTGAACTATAATGGTCTGAGCCCTGCTGAGCTGCCCTTTCCACCTTTGTTTCTGTCATGGCGTTGACATTTTCAAGAGCTACAACCGAGTTGTCTTGTCAAATGTCTCTCAAGTTGGGCATAACTCACCGTTTCCACCTGATTAGATTCTGGCTGAACACTGTGGGTAATGGCCTCGGAGAGATGGGGCTGTGTCCTACCCAGTGTTACATAAGGAGGCACTATGCCAGCTCCTCCCATCACTGGTGATGCTAACTGTGGTCATTTGATTAAAATGCATCCATTATGAAGGTAATCCCTTTTGTAAGTAAGAGTTCATCTGTGTGATGGATTATATCGGAGACATGAATATGCTACCCCATCACAAATTTTAACAAAGTGATGTTAATAGCTGTTGATACTTCGCTTGAGTTAGTTAGTGCGCTGGTGGCTGCAAGATGAAATTTTTCCTAATTCTGCCCTTTTCCTATATATTTGTATGAAACGTCTCCCATTCTCCTTTCTGCCAGGTGTGGTGGCGCACACCTTTAATCCCAGCACTCGGGAGGAGAGGCAGGTGGATCGCTGTGAGTTCGAGGCCAGCCTGGTCTACAAAGTGAGTCCAGGACAGTCATGGCTACACAGAGAGACCTTGTCTTGAAAAACCAAAACCAAACCAAACCAAACCAAAAAAAAAAAAAAAAAAAAAAAAAAAAAAAAAAACACAAAAACAAACAAAACAACAACAAAATGCCGCACTCTTGCATTTTAATCATTATTCAGTGTGTTAAAATATATCACTACTGTCCTTTTCTATGTTCACATTATTACAAATTTTGCTAGAGGAGAGAGTCCCCTTCGAGCAAATTTAATACTCTTTCCTTTGTTTCCGAAACAATTTTATTGAGGCATAGTTGACATATAATAAATTGCACATCTCCGAAGTGTGTGACTTAATGTGTTTTGACATATGTTTGTATTCATGAAGTCATCACTGTATACAGGATAAGGAACACATTGGCCACCCTGTGCAGTCCACCTTCTGGCCCTTCACTCCCCACAAGCAGCCACTGCCCTGCCTTCACTTGTTGTACATTTGTTTGCATTCTCTAGGGTTGTATAGAGTTCCCTTTGCTCAGCATAATTGTGTCAAGGCTTCAAGGTGCTGGTGTATGCACCAAATAGGGTTTTCCCCCTTTCTGAATAGACCTCCACTGTGTGCATGCACCACAATATGATTGCCCAGGTGTTGCTTAGCTGACACACATTTGGTCCTATTTGGGGCTAATACAAAAAGTGTGCGTTGGGGGTGTGCTATGAACATCTGTGTAGACCTTTGTATGGGTACAGACTACCTTTTATTTTGGATAGAAAATGTAGACTGACTGACTGCATTGATTTCTGACAACTGAAAAGACACTGTAGCATCATTTTCCATCCGTATCAGCAGATCTAAGACTTTGGGTTCTTCCACACGCCAGCATTGGTGTGGCCAGCTTTAATTTTAGCCCATCTACTAGTTGTGTAGTTTTATCTTTTTTTTTTTTTTTAAACAAAGATTTATTTACTATGTACACCTGCAGGCCAGAAGGCACCAGATCTCATAGATGGTTGTGAGCCACCATGTGGTTGCTGGGAATTGAACTCGGGACCTTTGGAAGAACAGTCAGTGCTCTTAGCCTCTGAGCCATTTCTCCAGCCCCTAGTTCTATCTTCTTGAGGCTTGTTCAGTTACTTTTCTGTTCCTCCAAGTCCTGTGTCCCAAGTGTGGTGTCCCCAGCAGGAGGGTCTTGTCCTCATGTTTTGGGAGGCATGCAAGAGCAGTGATAACAGTCTATACTGTTTTGGGAGTTTCATGGACTCCCCTGACAAACAAGGGAGGTTTCCACTGTCTGTCTGACAATAAGGGTTTGATACATCTATGGTTTTTTGGAGGGAGAATTACTATCCCAAGAGGCATACTTTGATTTAAGTCATTTACATACTGTAGACACATTGCATACATACATAAGTAGTTTAAGTAAATATACGATTGTGTTTCCCTATGGCTTCTTCAATCGTCCTTGGTGTTTTCTATTCTCCTGCCCCTCATTCTCAGCTGTCCCTGACTCTCCTCCTCCCAGATGAGCTCCCCTCCCGTTCTTCCTATTTCACACAGTCCCTTCCTGCTTTCCTGGTTTCTGTGGTAGGATACCCGGTTTGGAGGTAGGATACAAAAGTAAGACAGAGCAAGTAGCATTTGCTTTTCTAGGTCTGGACCACTTCCCTCAGTACAATGCATTCTAGTTCTATCCATTTACCTGTAATTTTTTTTTTTTTTTGTACAGGTGAATAGTATTCCATCGTGGTTACCACACCGCATTTCTTTATCCGTTCATCAGCTGAAGGATATTTAGGCTGCTTTCATGTCCTAGTACTGTGACTAGGACAGCAATGGACATGGCTGAGCAGGTATCAGTGGAGAAAGATGTCAAGTCCTTTGGGCTTGTCCCAAGAAATGACATTGCTGGGTCATATGGTGGCTTTATTTTTAGCCTCTTGACAAGTCTCCACACTTTGTATTTCCAGAGTGGCCGCAGCAGTTTGCAATCCCACCATGACTGAGTGAGGGTCTCCTCTTCCCAGTACCCTCACTAATATTTGCTCTCAGTTTTACATTTTTACTTATCTGAAAGTGTTTTAGATTTGCATTTCCCTAATTGCTAAGAATGACAAAAAACTCTTGAAAATATTTCCTAGCTGCATGAATTATATGCATTAGCCCTGTGATTAACCCTGAGGTACTGCTAACAAAGTTTTCACATTAAAGAAAGAAATCAAAGCACTCGCCTTGGAGCCATTTAACCAAGAGTGAGTCTAGAACTGGATCACACACACACACTCTATATTCCCTGTGTCTTCCATCCTCTGTCAGCCTGCTGCCTAAGTCGGAGTCTGCTACTGCGAGCAGCGTGTCTTGTGAATCTGTCTGTTCCTATGTCTGTGTCTGTCCCTGTATGTCTGTCCCTAACAAAGGGCTTTGCTCTGTATTTTTAGAACAGCACAGAAAGCACCATGTGGAGAAGGAATGGGGCACTCTACAGAAATCTTTACCGAGGTGTACAGGGATTACGTCACTGGCTCCTTCTGATTCTCTCAGACTCGGATAACAAATACCATTGTTTATCAACTAGTATCCATAAATGGGTGCCTTCAACCTTTATAGTAGACTTTAGAAGTTGCTCTCAACTCCTGTAGTTGATGCTTTTAGCAAAGGATACATATGCATTATCTGGCTCAAGGGCATGAAAGAGTACACAATTTAAGATTATGGCTAGGCATTAGGTAGTTTGTAAAAGTTGATCACATGGGAAATCCAAGGCAAGTAAGTTTGATTGTTGCATTGCTCAGAGCACAGGATCTCTGCTGTGGGTTTGCCACAGTCTTCGTTGCTTTGAGGTATATTCCCTCTAGTTCCACTCTCTCTAGGACTTCTATCATGAAACACGTGACCATTTTGTCAAAGGTCTTTTTAG
This sequence comes from Acomys russatus, assembly GCF_903995435.1. Classification (NCBI taxonomy): domain Eukaryota; kingdom Metazoa; phylum Chordata; class Mammalia; order Rodentia; family Muridae; genus Acomys; species Acomys russatus. The sequence goes on along the minus strand of NC_067140.1, from coordinate 65,730,527 downwards.
CATCTATTGAAATAATAGTGTGATTTTTTTTTTTACTTTAAGCCAATTTACACAACCTATTATAATTATTTAAGTTATGTATGTTGAGCCATCATCCTTGCATCTCCAGGATAAAGTCAACTTGATCATGGTGGATGATCTTTGTGATATATACCTGTTTTTGATTTGCAAGAATTTTATTAAAGATTTTTGCATCTATGTTCATCAGTGATATTGTTCTATAGTGTGTGTGTGTGTGTGTGTGTGTGTGTGTAAAATCTGCTTCTTTTATGAGACTGATAATGGATTTGTAAAATGGGTTTTGAAGTGTTCTTTCTGTTTTTTTCTTTTTTGAGTAACTTAATGATTTTTGGTTATAGATCTTTTCAAAAGTCTGGTAGAACATTACTGTGAATTCATCTGGGCCTGAGATTTTGTTTTTTATTCAGAAGGCTTGTCATCATGGTTTCAATTTAAAAAAATCATTCTATTTAGTGTAACAGGAACTTTTATTTGCCTGTTTCAGTTATTGTCTTGGAGGCTTACTGCCTCCTTCTGCTGAAGCTTCTAGCCTCCGTACAAGCTAACCTAGGCCTAGAATGTTCCCAGCCTCTGAGGCTTACTGCTGAATAAGCTCACCTTCCTCGCTGGTTCTGAACTCTGGGCTGGTTCTGTTCAGCTGTTCTAGTTCCAACTCCTCTCCTAGCTGAGTTAGTCAGTCTGGCTTTTCTCCCATGGCTAATTGCTCCGCCTGGCCTCAAACTAACTCTAGCAATCTGCTCTAATCTTCTGGCTCCTTCTCATTCTCTGGCTCGTCTGTCTTCACCTGTGTCCAGCTTGTTCTCTTATTCGACCTGTCTCTGTAAAACTCTCTCTGTAAATCTGCCTCCCCCACGCCTCCTCTCTCTCTCTTCCCTCCCTCCCTTCCTTCCCCCCTCTCTCTCTGCATTGCCCCTTAAGTACCTTTCCTTTCCTCTCTCTTCTCCTGAGAGTTGGGCTTATCCTATTCTGTCAAATCTTTCTCTGATTTGTCACTTTGTCTGCCACTCACTTTCAAACATGGGTGCTTCCTTCTGCAAACTAACCTTACCGTCACTGTTGGGATTAAAGGGGTGTCCCACCACTCCTGGACCTATGCTTTTCTTTACCTGAAACTTGCTCTTTACCAGGCTGGCCTTGAACTCAGATCTGACTGCCTCTGTTTCCTGGGTTGAAGGTGTGTCTGTATTCCAGCTGGATCTCACAGACCTAGAAGGTCTCTGGATGTGATCTCTTGCCAGAGCGGCCATGATCTGAATTAACATTTCTCTACAACTTAAAATGTTGATCTCTTCTTAACTTGGGTGGCTTAGATGCCTCTAGAAACTTGTCTGTTTCTTTTAGATTTTTCTTTTTTAAATTTTAATTTAATTTTTTTTAATGTATAGGACTTTGCCTGCATGTATATCTGTGCCCCATATATCCAAGTGCACATAGTATGCCTGGTGCCTACAGAAGACAGATGAGGACATTGGATCTCCTAGAAATGGAGTTACAGGTGGCTGCAAACTTCCATATGGGCACAGGGCATCACACATGGACCCTCTGGAAGAGCAACTCATATTCTGCTGAGCCATTTCCCGTCCCTACATTACATATACAGTCAGGCTAAGAACCAAAGGTAGCCATCACAAGTTCTTGGAACTGATGTATTCTTTAAACTCCTTGAAAAAAAAAATTTTTTTTTTTACAAACTTTATGATTTTTGCCTCCTGGTATTCACCTGGGTAATTCTCATTAGACACGCTTTCTATAGGACTGGTGGATTTGGGGTAGGAAGGAGAGTCATATTGTCTTGGCTTTTCATGTTTGTGTTTTTATGATGAGATTTGGATGGATGGACTTTTTTCCCTGGTTGTGTATCTTATATATGGTTCTAGACTGCCCTTGTAGAGTGGAAGTTTGGTTGTGTTTTGGCTGTTTAAATCTGGTTTATTTCACGAGGCTGGACCAGAGCTCAGGATGTGAGATGTGGCTAAGCCTGAATAGGGGATATGGTGCTCAGGATAAACCTGAGTGGATTCTGCGGGTTGGGCAAGGCACAGAGGGTCAGGTAGGTTTATGATACTGGGCCAGAATACAGACTGTGCAACTAGGAGTAGGCCTGGAGATTGAATATGGTCTAGTTATTTCTTTTCTCTCTTCTTTACTCCTACCCCTAAGCTTTTTGTGGCTTTTTAATTGCTGTTTTTTCTTTGTTTTGAAGCTAAATCTGCTTTATTGTTGTTGTTGTTGGTGGTGGTGGTGGTATGGTTTTTCTATGTAGACTTGGATGGTTTTGAACCCACTATGTAACCCATGCTGCAATCCTTGTGTTTCAGACTTCCTGGTGCTAGAATTATAGGCACACAGCCACCACAGCTATTAGTAGCAGTTTTTATCCTAGTAAACCAGTGGAATATATGATATCATAAATCAGTTAGATGCCCCTTCCCCAACATACAGTCTCCTTCAATTTCAATATCAAGTTATTGTGAACTTTGCTTTCCAGCATTCTTAACAATAGATGTGGCCATGTGACTAATTTTTAGCCAGTCCATGTAGAAAGAATAGTGTTGCCTGTTTTAGGAGAAGGTTGTGAAAGCAGAGAGAGCAGGCTATTTCCCTTCCCCTTTCTTTCTTTTCTTTTCTTTTTTTTTTTTTTAAAGAGATTTATTTATTTATTACATACACAGTGTTCTGCTTGCATGTACACCTGCTCACCAGAAGAGGGCATCAGATCTCATTATAGATGGTTGTGAGCCACCATGTGGTTGCTGGGAATTGAACTCAGGACCTCTGGAAGAGCAGGCAGTGCTCTTAACCACTGAGCCATCTCTCCAGCCGCCCTCCCCTTTCTTTAAGCTGCCATTGGGATGAAGATGAGATGTGTGGTGCTCCAGCATCCATTCTGCACTGGGAGGTGACCTTATAGACCAGGAAGCCACGGACTAAAGACAAGCAGGTAAAAGTTTGCTGACTTGGAACACTCAGTGTGAGCCTTGTGCTGCCCTTGTCTTGTGTGTGACGGAAGACAGTCTGTCTTGTTTCAGCAACTGCTATCTGGGACTCTCCCATTTGTGCGCCAAGGACCAACCCTCACAGCATAGGTCGTTATCACCCTCATTTGTATGAGGATTGTATGAGGAAACTAGGTTCTTGAAAAGTAAAGCAACTAGATTGGAACCCAGACTCTTTCACCATAGACCCAGTGTGCAGAGCCACCGAACTCCAGGTACCTCCTGGCAAAGGCGAACGGAATGTGCTGGTGGACACTAGGTGACAGGGCCAGGATCTTATGGGTTTTGTGCCACACTAGGTATGTTGTCTGGAGCGCTTGTGTTCTTACCGCATTCAAATCGTCTGGTCAGTGCTCGCAGAGCACGTGGGCAAGGGACCTAGGTTGTGCTTATTAAATTCCCAATATTTTTATTTGCCCTCAGGGAGCTAAAAGAACAAGCAGAGGAAATGACTGAGGTTTTGCAAGAGGGACATGATGACAGCCTCAGGGGAAACAGGATGGGGCAGCTGAAGTCCCTTGGAAGGAAGTTAGGATCTCTGAGGCTCTTGTTCAGCATGTCCCAGCATGGACTTTAAAGCATTTCTCTCACAAAATTAGTGCGAGGAGACGTTAGGAGGTTGTGTTCAATGTGCAATTAGTGACCTGAGAAGTGTAAGGAAGAGCACAGAACCGGACTGCTCAGAGCCAGGAAGATGCACAGAAGTTCCAAGAGAGAAACAAAGCAAACATTAGTTAACATTATTTGAACTTAGAACCTCTTTATTTGAAGAGTGTCACATAGGGGTGCCTTTTGGCTTAAGAAACAAAGCTAGGGCACATATGGGGCCCCTAGACCACAAGCAGTTAGCCCAAATGTTGACTTTCTCCCAAGCTCCAGGAGCTGACAAGTAGGCGTCTTCAAACCCAGAGAAACTGACCTAAATTTCTGCCCTCCATTCTGCTCTCAACACCGACAGGTGAGGCGTTCCCAGGCCCTGAGACTTCCAATGCCTACTCACTCCCAGTACCAACAGGTGAGCAGCCGCGGACTCAGTGACTCAGAAGAGCCACCCTTCCATTCAGCCAGCGAGTCCAGATGTGCAAATTCCAGTGCAGAAACAAAATAGCACAAACATCTAAGACAATATGTCTCCTCCGGAAAGTACTAATCCAGACAAAAACCAGACAAAGAATTCAAACTAGTGATTTTTACTCTATCCAAACAGCTCAACGGTGGAATGAATATTCTCTAAAAGAGAAAACAGGAATAAATGAATGAAAATAGGAAGTAAATAAAAGACATGAAAACATAATTCAGCAAAGAGAATAATTGATAAAAAGCCATACTGGAAATGAAAATGCAATAAACCAAATTAAAAACTTAGTGGAAAGCCTCACCAACAGACTGGATCATGTGAAAAACACAATCAGAGCTGGAAGATTAAGGATTGCTTTGACTATCCTTGGTCTTTTGGGCTGCCATATAAATTTTTTTTTTTTTTTTTTTTTGCATCTATGAAGAAAGGTCTTGGTATTTAAACCGGTATGGTGATTATTTTGACAATATTGATTTTTCCCCCCAATCCAGGAGATTGGAAGGTATTTCCTTCTGATGGTAACCTCCTCAGCTTCTTGCTTCAGTGCCTTAAACTGGAGAAGTCCTTTATTCCCTTGGTTAGGTTTACTCCTGGGTCTTTGATTTTATTATTTTTGTGGCTATTGTCCTGATCCTCTGTTGAAAGTATTAACTCTACAAGTGTTTTGGTGGAGTCTCTTGGAGCTCATATACACAATCATATCATCTACAAATAGCAGTTATTTTGAATTCTTTCTATTTGTGTCCTTTCCTTTTCTGTCTAAGACCTCAAGCACTATATTGAAGAGGAATGGAGAGAGCGGGAGCCCCAATCTTAGTGAGAATGCTTTGGGTTTTTCTGTGTTTAGCATGATCTATATTTAGCATGCTGTGTGTTTAGCCTTTTTACGTTTCATTAATGACCCCTCCATCCCTAGCCTGTTCATGTCCTTTTCATGATGAAAAATTGGATTTTTGTCAAAGGCTTTTTCTGTATCTCATATTTTCTGCCTTTTAATCCAGTAGTGTGATGGCGAGCACTCACAGCTTTATGTATGTTGACCCTTCCCTGAATCTCTGTAAAGTTGGATCATAATAGATGTACTTTCTTGTATGAGTTTAAATGAGGTTTTGCCCATATTTTGCTGAGCTTTTGCTATGTTGATCAAAATATGTTTGTAATTTTTCTTTTCTTTTTTTCCCCCTTTGTCTGGTTTTGGTATCAGAGTATATTTTGGCTTCATAAAGAGTCTGGAAGCCTGCCTTCCTTTTTTATTTCATGGAATAATTAGAGTAGTGTTGGTGCTAGTTCTTTGAAGTTCTGGGAGAATTCTGCAGCGTCTCCAGCTGGTCCTACTGTTTTGTTTTGTTTGTTTTTGAGACTATTACGGCTGCAGTCTCATTGCTGGATGCGGATCTATTTATCTCATCTTGGCTTAATTTTGTATGTTGCATGCTTCTAGTAATTCACCCATTTATTTTAGGTTTTCCAATTTCATAAAACAAAGGTGGGTTTGAGTGAGAAATGCCACCCTTAGGCTCATGTGTTTGAACACTTGACTCTCTCAGTTGGTGGTGGTGTCTGGGGAGGTAATGAAAGAAGGTGTAGCCTTTGAGAGCTTCTAACCACGCCCCAGCCAGGTCAGCTCTCTGCTGCTTCTATGTGTTGAGATGTGAGCTCTTAGCTTCTTCCTTCAGCTGCCTGCTCCCATGCCTCCTCTACCACTTGGCTTGGGAAGCAACAGGCCCTAAGGAAGAACCCGTTGACATCCTGCTAAATGCTAATGTTGTCAAACTCTATTCTAAAGATGTATGTTTCTATCCATAGAGTTGTGTTGCTCTTAACCTTAATCAGAAATGTACTGTAGAGAACAGTGGCTAATTTAGAGGCTTGCAACTGTTGGAAAAAACTAGGACTAAGTGACTATGAGTGCTCAGCCATGTATGGACTATCTATACCAGGCCACCCAAGGCTCAGGGAACATGGCTGAAATGGGCATGGAGACAATGTGAGAGAGCCAGAGGCCAGGGGAAGAGAACTGTGAAAGGCTAGCCTTTGGATGTGACACGGATGATATACAAACTCACAGCAGTTGTATTATCTGAACAAGTTATATTTATCAAGATCAAAATAGTCTCCCGATACCCCTCCCCCACTTGGGTAATGGGGGGGGGCAGCTGATGGTATGGAGAGAAGAATCATTTTTCTCTTCAGCTGTAAGGAGTGGGCATTGGTTGGTTGCCCATGTCCCAGTTGGATGATTCCCCGTGCCTCGCCGCCCCCCCCCCCCATCCACACACATATGGACAGTACTGATTGGACTTAGTGGGTTATAAAAATAAAAAGACATGAAATTAGGAGGGAGATGCTGGGATTAAAGCATGTGCCACCACATCAGGCTAATTTGTGCTCTTTAGGACATATAGATATTTAAATTTTTTAGAATTACATCATTTCCTCGCTCCAACCCATCCCATAAACCTCTCCTTGCTTTCTTTCAAATTCATGGCCTCATTTTTCATACATTAGTACATACATATATACATTTATGTGTATGTATGGAAGTGTACATATAAATTCAACTTTCTCAGTCTGCATAGTGTTACTTATATGTGTTTTCAGAGCTGACCATTTGGTATTCATCAATGTGTGTGCTCTTCCCTGAGGAAGACTATTTCTCTCACTCTCCGCATTCCTTAGTTGTCTGTTCTTGTGTAGGGCTGAGGTCCTCTGAGCTTTCTTGCCTGAGTGTTGGCCTGTCTAATGTCCTTGCTCAGCTCGTGTTCAGGCAGTCGTATTGGTGAGACTTTATGGGTGTAGCTCCCGGCATTCCTTCAAGAACATGACAGCAAGCTCCCTCTTCTCAGGCTTTTACAGTGTTTCTGCTCCTGGTTCCCGCAATGTTCCCTGGGTCTTAGGTTCAAAAAGACCATGGAGACTTTTCAAGTTGGACTGAATGCACTTTAGAGCGAGGTGTTGTGTCGGTGACAAGGGGTGGAGTTGGGGTCATTGTAGACTTGCCAGACCCTAAAATCCAGATGGGATTCTGAGCAGCCCTGTCAAGGACCTTCTGGACTACATTACCAGGTGTGGGAAGACCCTGCACCCTGGACTTTAAGTGGAGAAAACAAGAGGCTTTGCATCTCCATCCACTGTCCCTTTGTAGATGTCACCAGCTGCCTGAAGCTCTTGCACCTTACTTTCAACCTTTAAAGTCAGAATAGCCCTTTTCCCTTGAAGTTGGGCACATGCATATGCACACACATCAAGTTCCCCTATATAGGCCTGGCTAACCTGGAACTTGCTATGCAGATCAGACTGGCCTTAAACCCAGAGATTCACCTGCCTGTCTCCCAGGTATCCTGATGAAAGGTGTACAACACAACACCACACCCTACCGTTAAGTTGCTTCTGTGTGGGCATTTTATCGAAGTGCCCAGTGCAACTAAAATGTTGGGTATCTTAGATCTTTCCCCAAAAGGTCTAAATGACACAGCTCTAATCCTTGGTGCATAGTGCTTTTACCACTTTGTTACAGAGCTATCTCACCCTTCATGTTAGCCTTGCCGAACACAACCTCCACTTTCCCTTTCAAACATCTCCCTAACTCCAGTGTCAGAGATACAAGATTGGGAAGAGAAGGGGTATGGTGCTTTTCCTTTAAAAAGGCATTTATAGACCTTTTAATCAACCTATTGTGTGGTTATTTACTACTTTGTGGGTGAGAAAGTAAGATGGAAGCGAAGTGCCCAAGATTAAAGGGCCAGCAAACAGCAGAGCTCATGTGTTCCTTTAATCCTGCTGCCCATGGGCCATGCACCTACTTCCGGGATCAGTGAGGCAGAATTTACACAATCTGCGGGCTGGTCTCCCTCCCCTTCGCTGTACACTGAAGTAGACGTCTACAGTTCATACCCACTCTGCTAACTACAAGGGAGATGGCAAAAAAAAGCATTCACTGGAAATGTACAAATGATTCGGCCTCTTTCAAAGTTTGGCAAAAGCAAGGCCTAGTGGTGCATGTCTCTAAACAAATCTTAACACTCACCCACATAAAACAGAATCTTAGGACACACACTAACAATAACAGGCAAATGTAAAAACCCACTAAACTTATGGTCACACTCTTCAAGTGGCAACTCACACTAGGGTCAAGAACAGAAGAATCATTTGAAGGCGGCTTTTGTGAGCTTCTAGAATGGAGTTTACACAAGTCCAAGTTTGTGTCATAAGTCTTTTCCTCTACCACATATACCAGTGCCCTCTTTCCTTTTGTGTTTTCTTTTTTCCCTTCCGGGACTCACAGATCTCCTTGGGTAAGACTCACAATGAAACATTAATCTTTACTAGACAGGCGAGCTTCAGCAAGTGCTACACAGTCCCAAAGAAAGTCAGAGCTCAGCTTTCCAGACTCTACCAGAATCCTAGTACAAAAGAACTACAAAGTGTTGGGAGGCAACACCATGCCCCGCCCAGTGCTGGGTTCTTGTTTTGTCTTTGCTTGCTCTGAAAGTAGCCATCAGAACTTCCACCTCGTATGAAAACACAGGTGCATCGAGGCTGTAGTCTGTCCCAGCTGGCAAGCTTTTCATTATGATTCTGTTTAACTGGTCTGTGTTTGGGGCAGGCAAATCAACAAGTCTAGCTTGTCAGGTGCAGGGCCCAGGCTCTAACCCTAGTAACAATGCTGTGGCCTTTCCACTTGGCCAAACCAGTAACAAAACCAAACCACAAAATGTTCATTTTCAAATGGCATATGGCTTTTTTGACCCCATCAAATAACTTTATTCACACAAACGTCCCTTAATTTACAAAGCTTCAGTCACTCATACACATCAAGGGGAATCCACAGCGTTCAAAGAACTTAAATAGAATGTATCATACCAACCCAAGTAAGCCAAGTACAAAAAATACTCATATAAAGTTGTTCACACATAGGTCCTTATATTACCAGCTTCTGTGCAAAGGAAAAAAAAAAAAAAAAGATTAACTAGTATTTGGAACTAACCTTGTGCCTGGCTTTAAACCTCCCTTCAAAACCAAGCCCAACCCACACAAGTATTCATTCAGAGTAACTGAACTGTCCTCCAGTTTTGATGGCAAGCACCATCTGGGGTGCAAGGGTTTTGAAAAAATATCCCCTAAATAGGTTTCCTTCTTTCTATGATCTCATCTGGATTTAAAAGTGGCCGGCTCCTGCTGGTACTCTCCCCAATCCTAGGGGCCCTGTAGATGCATCCAGCAGCGATGGCTGTAAGGCTGACATCAGCCAATGCTAAGAGTACCTACTGGGTTCCCTTCCCGAGCATGTGTCCAGACAAGGCTCCTTTCCCTCAAAGTCGGGCCTGTGCTGACCTGAAGGCTGTAGACTAGCTGAGAATCGGGGAGGGCAGAGCATCAGCCTCCGGGAGACTGCTGGCCTGGAGAGCTAAATAACCAAGCTGAGCCAATTCTGAGGTAGACTCCCAGCAGCTGTCAGACAGGGAGAACCCAGGGGAGGGGTAACCCAAAGACCCACCTAGAGTTGGGTCACTAGTGCCCCCAGATGTGGAGGGGGGCAAATGAGCATGAGAGGTGGGAAGAGTTCGTGGTGGGAAGGGTTGGAAGGGGCAGGGCAGAGTAAGGCAGGGCAGTTAAGTCCCCTCCTTGGAGGATCCAGTCAGCCTCTTGTTCTTCTCATGTTTCTGAAAGATACCTAAAGGTTAAACCCCACATAGAATCCATCCCTTTAAGCTGTCTTCTGAAACAGTAAACAGAGAATGGCATAGACAGATTCCCACAGTGCTCTTTTCCTCTTCTTGGAAAAAGATTCACACAAAAACAATGTAACTTTATTGCTACAAACACTGGTTTTCTAAAATAGTGATATGTTAGAGCTGAGAACCCTGGAGGGGGGAAGTGATGGAGGTGGGGATAGTGGGCAAGAAGGCTGGGGAAGATGGGGAGTGGTCTTAGCACCACAGGGCTAGGAAGCAGAGGAAGTCAAGGGCCTCTGCTCACTCTGGGCTTCTCTGCCTTCACTACCACTGGAGTTACTACTGGCATTGCCACAGAGGAGGCCAGGCCCTATCCAGTCAGATCTTCACCTAGTGCGGGCACCTTTCTCCTCCAGCTGTAAACAGCGTATTTTCTGTAAGTAAACATTAAAACATCCCTCAGGCAGCCAAAGGGCAAACCCGCCAAGGTGGGAAGAGTTCCCACTGCCTGCCCCAATGCCCCAAGCTAAGTGAGGCTATAGCCTGAACTGCAGATCCTATGACCAGAGGGGTTAGCTGGAGCCAGTTTGGATGGTGCAGTCGGAGTCATCCTGGCTAGAGGTAAGAGCAGGAAGGGACAAAGGCAGTGTGCAGATGTGGGCAGCAGCATTTGGTCCTGGTCTAGAGCTGCTGTAAGGGCCATGGAGGCAAGAGGCAGGTAGGTGTGTCTGTCTACAGCCCACAGGGGGTGAGTGGGGGCTCAGAGTTTTCCTTCCCTTGTGGCTATATACAGGGAGGTGGCAGAGTATGACAAAGGGACAAATGGACCCAGAGGACAGCCCCTGCTTCTGGCTGAGTCTGGACAGGGGGGACAATGGAATAAGGCACTATCATCTGTCCTGCTGACTCCTCCCCTGACAGGGAGCTGAGCTCTGAGCACAGGAAACCTCCCAACAGGCCATCCTTGCATCCCCCAAAAGGACAAATGTTAGAAGTTCTGCAAATGTCTAGACTGTGGACAGATCTAACAAAACCTGGAGGCACCTGAGATAACGCCCCACAGAGCTACTGGCAGGCCTACAACCCATACAGAGGAAGAGAGGGAAGTAACAAGGGAAAAGGATGTTGATCCCAAAAGGGACAGACAGGGCACTGGACTCTGAGAAGACTACAGAGCCCACCAGGGGCTGACCCACAGGCCTCAGTACAGCTGGCATGTCACGGGCTGGGGCCAGCTTCTACTTAGCTGGCAGGTGACAGCATATATATTGCATGGGAGGGAGGAAGAAAAAAGCAGGAACAGGCACTTGGGGCTCAAGACCTGGCTCTCATTTGAGCCAAAGAAAGAGGTGCAATCACCAGGCCAGAACCAGCTGGGAGTCAAGGAAGCTAAGGTGCAGGGAAGCAGACTACCCCTCACCAGGCTACCCACATGTAACCTATGAGGGCTACTTTTGACACCAAGAAAAGTACAGTGGGAAAACACTATAACCCAAATCTTAGACCAAAGACCTAAGAGGCAGGGACAAGAAAGAAACAGCTAGGTACAATAGTGATTTTCTAGGCCTTGAGCCTTTCCCAGGAACCCAGAGCAGGACTGCAGGAGGGAACAGTTAGGGTCCTGAGCTCGGAGGCTGCTTTTCCCATTTTCTCAGGCACAAAGAGCGGGCAGCACCCCAGGGAAAGGAGGGCAGAAGAACAGAAATGGAATGTATTTGCAATTATGGGATGCTGCTGTTCCCACCCTCCCAGGTGCCACTCTGATTGGGCTCCGGAGGCTGCTTAAAAAGTCACTGGAGGAGACGAGATGCTATCACGGTGCAGCACGAGGCGAGGGCCTAGGTCACTAGCTGCAGCTGTGCTCCCATAGAACACCAGCTGGCCTTGGGCCAGGAGGAGAGAGAAACTTTGGTGCTGAGTTGTGCCTGAGAGAAGGTTGGGAGATGCAAGTGGACAAAGCTGGGCGGGGTTCAACGTTGTGTTGGCCTTCCCACACTACAGGACCAAGGGACTCCTGCTTGAGAGAGAAGTTCCCCTTGGCCTCTTACTTCCCTGCCCACCCTATGCTAGTTTAGGAAGAATGAACAGACACCTTCTTTCCTTGTCCAGAGACCCCATCTCATGTGGCCAGAACAAGGTGACAAGTCTGGGAAAAGTTTTGGAGCAACCAAGGGCGCATCAAAGTAGAAGGCAACACCAGAGAAAATGGTGGGTCTGTGAAGCAGTCGAGGGAGGGTATCGTCCCTCAGGAGGCTGTAACAACACTGCAAGGGAGTTGAGAGTGAAAGGCTATGCAAAGAGGCAGTGGTCGGTCACGGGGATCCAGGCTGGGGGTGCTTTATATGGCTCATGCTATAGGGGCCCTCGACTAGCCACATGGCAGCCCTACCTGCCTCACACCTCCCTGTTCATCAGACAACAGTGACATACGGGTTGATCACCTAACATGAAGTCCCTGGGGTAAGAGAGATGGCACCTGGCAGTGTCACGCAGTGGTGAGTGACACCATGGACCCTGGTGCATAGGGCACACCTGTCAATGTGAGGAAAGGATGGCAGCTGAGGGTCTGCAAGGACTGAAACGGGATCGTGGGGCCGAGGTGGTCTCTGTGACAGGCTGGACTTGTAACACACTGGGAAGACAATCCAGGAGGCAGAGGACGAAAGGTATTGGCCTTATATAGTGACGAGAGGCCAAGGAAGACAATGTCTGACTAGGCATTAGCTCAACAGTCCTAACAGAAGACAGGCTTGTGAAAGTAGGGCGGGGGTGGGGTGACGGGGGAATCACTCTTGATCTCCTTCCTCAGGGACCCCAGTTGGAAGGGCAGAAGAGGGAAACAATTCCATGACAGTGAGGCCTAGTGTGGCCTGGGGCTCCCAAGAACTTAAAGAAAACCAAAACCCATGGTTTCAGTCTTCTTTCTACAGTCCTTCTGGGCAAGCCCTGGTGTTCCTCTTCTGAGAGGCGTCATCTCTGATCCCATCTGGGCATGAGGGCTGGCAGGACCAGCCCATCCAAGGACTCCCGCAGCTCCCACAGCTGGTAGGCGGCAACTCAGAGCTGCTTCCTGATATCTTCGTATCCCTTTCCAGGAGAAATACCAAAACCCTGGGCAGACAGAATTTCTTTGGGGAGTGGGATGCTAAAGCAGAACTGAGAGATGTGTAAGAAAACACAACATAAAAGAGAAAACCAAAACTGCTCCCTAACTTAAGAAATTAATGGATTAACAGTGAATATATGCGTAAGTTTTGCCCACATTCAATGTTCTTAAAAACAAACAAAAACCTCAAACAATAAAAAGGTGCCTGTCCAGAGTGTAGCCTTCTGCTCTTCAGAAGTCTTGATGGTTTAATGTTTAAAAAAAAAAATTATTATAATAAAGGAAAAAGAAAAGGGTAGAGGGAAACCCAAGCAAAGCTTCACATTGTGGGAGGTCCAGCTGTCAGGAGATCGCCACCACCTGTACTCTCTGCCATCTGTCCGAGACATGATGAGACTCTGGGTCCTGAAGGATCGACCTGGAAGACAGAAGGCAGGCAAGGAGTGGACATTGGATCAGTGGTGAGGGTACAGAGCCAGCACCCAAAACAATTGACCCTGAAGCTCTGTGTGCTGGGTTTTCTAAACACTTTACCTAAAGATGAGTGAGCCTCTAACTACCTTCCCAGAAACTGTAAAGACACACTCTCATTTCTCAGGTAAGGAAACGGATGTGTCCTGGGTCATATGACTAAGGACAGACCCTGGAAGAGGGACCGTAAAGCATGCTGGCTCCAGCTGCCAATCTGATCACAAATCCTACACCTGGTTCCTACTCCAGCTTCCGGTACCCAACAGGACCCAGTCCAGATAGGTTGTTCCCAATGGACCCTGGTGGCCCTGGTCCTATGCAGCCTTTCTTCTCTACTCTCACTGATAACTACTGTCCCAGCCTCACAGCATCCCTATGAGGGTTTGCTATCCTTCTTTACAGTAAGTTAGACAACAGTAAGTGGCCAGGTAGACCCAGAACCGAGCAATGGGTCCCACTCTGCCCACAGCATCAACTACTGGGGTTAAAACTAAGTGTCCTGGAGAGAAAACTGTCTGAGTAAACAAGCTGACAGGTGACTGTGCAAATTCAAGCCCTTTGTTCTCATAATCTACACCTATGCACAAGCTGTTTTAAAGATGACATAAACACAGTTCTACGTGTCTTAACGATGTAAGAACTGTGGGGCTGCCTGCACCTCAGCAGAGTATGCTTATGGGGCCACCACTGCATGCTGTCTTCTACTGTCTGAAACACCATCATGTGTAACTGTACATATAATACTTAGAATTTCTGGTCCTGGGAGCATTGGCTGCTACTTGGGAACTGCTTCGGTGCCAGGCCTCAGGAAGAAGACAAGAGGCTGCCCTTAAAGGAAATCTAGAACACAAAAGCCTACAGAGATTAGCCTTGGGTCAGCCCCATATTCTGAGCCACTTAATCACATAGCTAAGTTTAGCTTTGTCTTAGGCAGGGCAGGTCATCTGGGCAGGAACGTTTTGAAGTTTTCAAAGTGCCTAGTTTCACCCTAGATAACTGACCCGAACAGGGCCTTCCCTGTAGCTTGCCATCCTTCGGTGGCTCCCTTGCTCCAAGAACACACCTTCCCTGTTGTCTGCAGCTTGAGAAGGACACCGTGGCTCTTGGCCAGCGTGCACTCTCCTCTCCACTGAGCTGCGGTCAGTACAGTCAGGTAGCACTGGCCCCACAGCTTCAGGTCTTGGGCAGGTGCCCTAGCTCATTCACAAAGTGACCCCAGAGTGGGCCTGTCTGCCTGTGTCTCTTCGTCCAGAAGCCTTCTGTCCCTTTTGGGCTCTGACTGGAATATGTATGAAGTACAGGTCCTACAGCAGTTCTGAAACAGTCAATGAGCACATTTCTCCTTCGCCAGTGTCTTCAGCTAAACTCAGAATGTATCGTCAGCCATTCGGCCATCATAGGCAGCTGTGGGTAATGTGGGACAGGCATCCCCACACTGATGGAGGACTGGCAGCAGCCTCTGGGAAGCAGCTGGTAAAAAGGCTCCCAGAACTTGAGGTGTTCTGAGACCTAGAGCTTGGTGGTTACACTCCCGGAAACTGAGCTTCTCTGCTAACTCTGCTCATGGAAGAGGATTCATGAATAAAGATGTTCAATTATGAGAAACACCTCCAAAGTGCAAACCGAAGCGACTAAATAATGAACCATCCATCCACTCACTGCTGTAGTGACCAATGAGAGAGGAGTGTGGCATCTGGGCATCAGGAAGCCTGCTAACGTGTCGAGTGGAATACGAAGCTACAAAGCGGTGTGGTAGAAAGCAGGAATACAGTGTCTCTACAGGCAAAGGTAATTAGGTGGTGAAAACTTGTGGTCTTTGGATGGATGAGGCCTTTGGGATGGGGCTAGGATTGCGTAGGTCATTTGGGCAGGATCCCATGAAAGAGCAGGATGGTCTTTTAAGAGGGAGATACTGGGGGCTGGAGAGGTGGCTCAGTGATTAAGAGCACTGGCTGCTCTCCCAGGGGACCTGGATTCAAGTTCCAGCCCCACACGGCGGCTCACACCCATCTGTAACTCCAGTTCCAGAGGATCCGATGCCCTCTTCTGACCTCACAGGAACTAACTAGGCTTGCGTGTGATGCACATACATACATGTAGGCAAAGCAGCCATACACATAAAATGAGTAAATCTAAATGAAAGGAGGGGGGATCCTAGACACACCCCCCACACAGGTTTCTTGATGCATTGTCTGTGTTGCCTCAAAAGACAGGCAGCAAGCAGCAAGAAGGGCCATCCTTAGATGGCCTATGACTTAGGACTAAAACAAAGAGTCACGTTTTTCCTTATTTTTAATGAACTACTATTAAAACAACCAACCAAAAAAAGAGTTGTACATGAAAACCAGAATGCACTGAAACTAACCAGATCCAACATCTACACATAAAAGCATGCACTCTGGGAGGAGGTTAGGGACAGAGTAAGAAGGCCCTCCTAAGGAAGGGGAAATAGAATATATAGTCAATAGATTTACAGGGGAGGCAGACTGGAGTGGGAGGATTAAACTGAAAGGGGAAGGAAAAGGGAGGAGGAAGAAGGGAGTACGGGAGAGGGGAGAGTGACAACTAACACCAACGGCCATTGGAGGGTCATGTGAAAACCTACTACTGTAGAAGCTTCTTAAAATATATACACGCATGAAAGAAATCTAAATGGAGTCACCAAATAGTAGAGCAGACAATGCCCCAACTAGACATTTCTCTTCATTAAGTAAAATTTCCAGGGCCAGGAATGGGCTACATCTAATTGAGTTGTTGGCCAAAGGGGCCCCATGTAAAGGCCCCAACAACCCGGGGTACTACCAAGGATATTGGTTGCCGTCTACAAACTGATGGTAAGGCCCCGTTGCTGAAAACAACACTTAAGATAGCTCGTTGTACACAAAGCTATCAGGCTGTGCCTCCCTAGAGCCTTCACCCCTACTGGCAGGTACTCTGCATGCTACCAGAGCAGAAGGGAGCTACAAACCCCGTGGTCCACAGTGCTAACCTGCCTGCATAATACACTGGTGCAATAGTGGAACAGACACTGGGAAAAGCCAACCGCTATCTGAATGGATTTAGGGTCCACTCCATGAGCTGGAGCCCATGCCTGACACTGCTCAGGTGACTGGATAGAAAGGCCACGGGCCTAGAGGAAAGCCAAATACTATTGCTCCGTTAAAGAAACAGCAATAAAATGACTCCTAACAACTTTTTGCTACGCCCATACATCAGTGTCTTGCTCAGCCATCATCATAAAATGACAGACCACATTCTCTGCGGAAAAGGAGGTGAAAAGACTTTAAGAGCCACAACAGATGGGCAACACCAAGGGAACAAGGCCTTAGACACAACAGGACTGGTGCATACATGAATTTACCAAGATGCTAGCATGACAGGCCCAAGCTAGATAGGGTCCCAGCACTGAGAGGAAGAACCAGAGTTTCCATCCATAACCAAGAAGCTATCTTCAACTGACACCAGTTTGCAGAAAAAAACAAAACCAAAACCAAAAAAACCCAGTTTTCTCCAATAGTCTGAGCATATAAACTACACTTAAGGATGCTCCGCCCCCACATGCCCATCAGCAGATGGCCCACACAAAACAAACTCAATCATAGTTTTGAGGGTTTTTTTTGTTTTGTTTTTGTTTTTGTTTTTTTTTTTTCCTGGTCTCATATTGTTTTGTTATGGCATTTTTCACTTACTGGTCATTTGCTTCCAGGTTATCCTTGCCAATTTTGTGTTTTTATGGGTTTTGTGTATGACTGTCTTTCTCTGTATGTGTTTTTCCTGTTTTTGGTTTTGATTTGTTTTGTTTAACTAATACTTGTTTTGTTGTCTGTTTGCTTTCTAAAGAGAAAAAAGAAAGGAATAGAGTTAGGTGGGTGAGAAAGTGGGGAGAATTTGTGAGAATCTGAGAAAAGGAAAACCATGATCAAAACAACTATATAAAAATATTTTCACTTAAAAAATAAGCAAACAACAAAATCAGCATGCGCCAAAATTAACTAGACCCTAGCAGGGTGTGGTGGCACACGCCTCTAATCCCAGTACTCAGGAGATAGAGGCAGGTGGATGTGAGTTCGAGGCCAGCCTGGTCTATAACGTAGGTTTAGGACAGCCAACACTACACAGAGAAACCCTGTCTCGAAAAAAGAAAACCAATAAACAAGCAAATAACTAGACCCAAGTCTGTGCATAAAGAACATGCATGCTAGAAAGAAAATTCAGGTCTCTGAGGCCTACTCTGTCATTGGATGCCTCTGCTCCCCTACTAGGAGTAGAAATTAAGAGATCTTCACACAATCTACTTGGGGACTTCCTTCCAGTTTTCAACTTGGGGAAAAACTCATACTCCCTGATGACTTGGCAGCCATCCCAGCCTTATGTAGCTTTTGCCTGGTGCCTTCTGCACGAGTCTTCAGTAGACCAGTAGATGAAACAGAAGACAGACAGACACACCTTCCCCAGGGAGCCCACAACACAGTATGCTCATAGGAAGAGAGATGGGGAGGTGCTTTTTACCACCTCAACAAGATAAAGACCATCTGATTTGGAGTCCCAGCAGCCAGCTCTTAGTACTGTTAAATAGGTTCCAGACTTGGTAGGCCCTTGCTTACCACCTTTCATCCTAGCAGGTACCAAACCGTGGCTCCCTTGGTGACCAGGCTATAGCCTGAGGTGGTTCTTAGCATCAACCAGGGTTGTCCTTGTTGCTGTCAGTGAGACCCCTAAACACGGAGGCCTCCCAAATGTCAAAGCCACATCTGCTAAGCACAATGAAGAACGGTTACCATCTATAGTGGACTTCATACTTTGTACTTGCATCCTACAATTAGTGTCAAGATGAGCTTGACTTCTTCTTCCAAAGAAAAGGCCCAGAGAGATGGAGCAACTGGCTCACATCACAAAGTGAGAGCAGTAGGTCTAGCTCTTAACCACAACTTCTCCAGCCCTCCCCCTAGGAGGGCCTGTACTGTGTGCTTCAAGGCTGGGGAGGCCACTGGTCCAACAGCTTGCCTGAGATATGGCCTTGGGTAGAAGGTGATCTGTCAGGTCTTTATAAATCTGTTATTTCAGATCTTGCACTAAGCTCCCTGAGTACAACTCAGCTCCTCTATAGCACATCTTTTGAGCAGCTGTCTAGGTAACCCAGTGAGGCAACTTCCAACGCTCCTACAAAGCTTTTCAATCACAACTGGCATCTTCCAGCAACTCTGAGGTGGGAGGTAGTGTCACCCTGGCCCTAAAGAACAGGAAACTGAAGCTCAAAGAAGGGCTCCAGGTCACTGAGCAGGAGAGCAGAGTCCACAGGCTATCGGAAGGCGGCCTCTTTCCACAGCCTCTGCTTTCATCATGTACCTTTGAAGTGTAAACTTTATTCTTTGAGACACAGAGCTAAGTGCTATTGCTTAAACATATTAAGCCCTTACACTTTTTAAAAATATATTTTATTAATTTATTCATATTATATCTAAATTGTTATCCCACCCCTTGTATCCTCCCACTCCTCCCTCCTTCCCATTTTCTCCTTACTCCCCTCCCCTATGACTGTGACTAAGGGGGATAAGCCCTTACACTTATGGAGAGAGCTCAGCAAAGAGTTTGTGGAAGGCCTGGCTTAGGCACCTGCTGTATGCCCAGGGTACAAGAGGTGAAAAGATGTGCTGGCCACCAGGAACTCAAGCAGTTCCTCTGCAATTGAGCTGTGGTTTGTTCTAGTCTATGAGTTCTCAGGAAACTGTTCCGATTAAACCCATGAGCATCGCAGAGCACAGACAGCGGAATGAGCAGAGGTGACAAGCGATGGAAACACATGACTAAGGACAGAACAGGGTGTCAACTTCCTATTCTTCCCCATTCTTAACCCTACAGACAGCGTAAAGGATGTCCTTTATTCTAAAAGTGCAGCCTCCCTCCCTGTGTGTCTAAGTGTCATTTCTCTAAACAACTGTTGATAATAAGTTAGAACAGTTTCAGTTTATTAATAAGTTGTATTATCTTATGAAATGCGTCTTAAAACATGGCATGTAAAATACAGCTTTCTCGTTCCTCCACTCCATGAAGGAAAGGCACGGGCCTTAGGGGGCATCTGAGGGTTTGGAGCTCGGGCCTAGCTACTATCTACTATCCACAACCATGGTCTGTGTGCCCCCCTCACAGAAATGCAGACAGTGCAATTTACACTTGGAGGTCTGTGAGGACTGGGGCTCCAACAAACTGCCATCCATCCATCTTCTTGTTCCCTTCCTCACTACTCAGCTGGCACAGTGGGCACTCAAATTGCTGCATTTCCATTTGGGCTCTTAGAGTGTCAGATCGGACTACTGAGAACTTTTTTTTATTTTTATTTTCCAAGACAGAGTTTCTCTGTATAGCCTTGACTGTCCTGGTAGACCAGGCTGGCCTTGAACTCACATCAATCTGTCTGCCTGTGCCTCCCAAGCGCTGGGATTAAAGGTGTGAGCCACCACGCCTGGCAGAACTGAAGTTTTTTGTTCTATTGAAACAGGACCTCATTCTGTAGCCCACACTGGCTTAGAACTCAGACTGGTCTTCAAGTCACGGCAATCCCTGAATGCTAGGATTACAGGAAGAAGTCATCATGACTCCCTTGGAACTCACAAGTCAAGGCTTAATTCAGGAACTATGCTGCATCTTCCACGTGAGGTGAGACAGTAAGTAAATAAATGGTGGTGAGTTCCATTCAGAGCATCTACATCTCTGTCATAATGGTTCCAGAGACAATTTTCCCGCCTCAGCCCCTTAAATGCTACGATTATAGGCATACACTAACTACCACACCCAGCTTCAAGCAATATGTACAACTTGGTCCCTTTAGCCTTCTCTGCATGTGAAAGCCTCTGTGCTTTAGATTTTAGCTACCACTGTTCTGCTTCCTTCCCCATTGGGCTGTCAGCTGGCCTTCCAGGTTCCCTTCTGCACCTCCTCGCAGAAAGCACGTCCAAAGAACAGTTTTTGCAAGGATTCTGCTTTGCGGTGAACAGGCAGGCCTCCCAGTCAGCCTCCATTATCCACAATGTATGCCTCAGTCTCACCACCTCAGTCTGTGGTCTGCTGATTCTCTTAGGACTATCAGATTACCAAGTGGTGTTGGATGCTACTACGATCTCATCTACTCAATGACTGAGAGAAACTGGCATGGCAATATAAAACTAATTTACAAACTTCCCAGATATGGTCAACAACAAGACAGCAAAATTAAGGGGAAAAAATGTTTATAAAACTTCTGCCTTTGACTAAGTTCCTACCTCACTGCCACTCACACGGAGCTATCAGAGTAGCCAGTGCATCCAGGGAAGTTTATTCACACCTATGAAGAAGGTTGGGCTACTTCTCCATGCTATGACATCTGGCAAGGGACAGAGGAAGACTGTGCCCAACCCTGAAGCCTGCGCTATTTTGGCAGCAAGCTATCCACATTCCTCGGCTCTCTCAGACCAGCAGAGCTGGACAGGAGAAATGAAGCAGACGGAGACCAGGGCTGTCTCTGACATTTAGACAGTCTACTAGTTGGATAAAGGTTCCTGTCTCCATCTTCTCTTCCCCAGGTTCTCGCTGTAAGAACTTCCCTTAAAGAGAAAGAAGATTCCACACAGTACTCATGTGGAGAGCTTCTGAAAACCAGGTGTGGCCAAGCTGAGAGGGGGCCGGCTTCAGACTGTGTCCCCAGAGTCTAAGTCAGGCAGACCACATGGCTCATGTCAAGAGCAGAATTAGAATCTGGCAACTACCCATCTGTAAGATGACAAATAAAGAACAATTAGTGTTTTTAATGGCTTTACTCTCCTGAGCTGGCAAGCAGCTCAGTGAGTAGTAATGGAGTTCTGGCGGGGCTAGAAGGACTCAGACTTCTCAGTCATAACTCTTAGTGTTAGAGGGGTGCCACAGCTTTTCCCTCTAGAGACTTCATTTTCCCCCAAGTGCTCAATGAAGAAGCTGACAGCAGAGAAGAGTTTGAATCCAGGGCTCTTCTCATCTTAGAAGCACCACAGGTTCTAGAAGCCCTGGAAGGCCTGAAACTCTCCTAGTTGTTGGGCGTGGTGGTGCACGCCTTTAATCCCAGCACTCAGGAGGCAGAGGCAGGTGGATCGCTGTGAGTTTGAGGCCAGTCTGGTCTACAAAGTGAGTCCAGCCAATACTACACAGAGAAACCCCGTCTCAAAAAACAAACAAACAAACAAACTCAACCAGTTAAGTCACATGCAATTGTCCTATAGACCATCTCACTACTCAGAGTCTAAGAACCAGGCGCGACACAATGAATAATGAAAGACAGGACGCGGATGTATGCAGAAACTAGCCAGAGGCAGCCATGAACTGACCACAGCTTTGTAGGTAGGCACAGATAAACGGTACAACCTGTGTGGCTGAGATGCTGGGGAATCAGATCAGGCCACCCTCACCTCACCACGTGAGAGCCTTTCCTTTTCTCTGAGGTCTTCAAGCAGAACCTGTGACCCTTCTTAGTGGGCACACCACTGTTGAGGAACATGCACTCTAAGGCCCATCATCTGAAGTTGGATCCACAGAGACCTTACTCCCCCCAGAAACATGTTTTTTAAAGCACAGCCGCCAGGACCAATGGACACCAGGTCAGGACAAGGTGAGAGGAAGGACATAAGCAGAATTTAAAGTCAGGATAGCATGCTACTGAAAACATACCAGCTTTTCAAACTCAACTGTATCAGATAGCTCCGTAAGGGCAGTGAGGGAGGCTATGGCAACAGCACAGCAGAAGACATGGCTGTGTTACTGCCTGTGTTACTGACTTATTTTAAGCCATCTGATTAAAAAGTGTGCTGCCAAAATTACTAGTATTAAAAGATCACCAAATACACAAAAAGAAGACTTACTGGCCAACACAGAAGGGAAGGCTCCATGGTGACCAACAGTAGGCAGAAGCTGCCAGCTGAGTCATCCTGACTATGTGTGAGAACTGGGACCCACTGCACTGAGACCTCTGTTCTGTCCGAGGGCTGGGGCTACTGTTTTTCTTAGCACTTTAGCTGTAAACAGGTCTTAGACCACAGAGAACATTTTTGTTTCTAGAAACAGCTCTAAAAAACTGGCAGTTAAGACAGGTGGATACCACAACAAATGCCCTTCTTCAAGCTTATTAAGTATGGGGCTGAAATAAAAATTGTTAAGTGCCTCAGTTGGCCCCCATAGTACCAGGTTCAACTGTAGCTGCTATGATTAGCAGAGAAAGGGCTCCAGGGAAAAGTCAGGGATCCTGGGATTTTCCCCAAGGATACTTTCCCACCAGGAGGAAGCCATCTAAGTCCTTATTACTAAAGGAGAGGTCACAATTCCATGTGGTGACAGGACAGTTTGTGGTTATAAAAGACTCAAGGCCAGAATGGTCTGGGCAAAAAAACCCCCATATGGTCTTCTGATTACAGCTCACAGCCAAGCACACCAAGGGAAATGCTTGGGGGCTCTTGTTAGGGAGTCTGTGGCTTATTCTTAGGGGAAAGAAGGGCTCTACAAATCACTAGGGAGAGGCAGAGTCAAACTCATGGTTAGCCTACAAAGGTTTGGCAGAACACCACGATGGGAGTAAAACATGGCACTGCCACTACTGAACTCCCTGCTCGTGAACCGCAACGGAGACAGCACTGTGAGCTGCATCTCACACAGTACTCAGCCCAGAGAAGAGATGAGGTACCCAAAGCAGGTGGAGTGTGGCTTAAATGAAGATTCCACAAGTCTCTAAATGTCACCACTGTGAAAACTGCAGGGCTTCCACACTCCTGTCTGGTCATCTTCCTTCCTAGAAAGGGAACTGTGTATATAGTTTCACCCCTCTACAGAGGGGTCCCACCCAGTGTGGTATTGTAGCTCCTTCCCAGGTCTGACCCACCCTCCCACAATGCTAGAGACACTGTTCCACCCACTCTCCAGTCCCACCTTATATGCAAGATGAAGTTCCTCCTCCTCAGTCTGTATGAGCCAGCCCGGGGCTCTGCCAACACTCTCCTGAGCTCTGCTCAGGATGCCACAGATAGCTTTTCTCCAGTCCATCTAGACATGTAAGTCCCTAACATTCCTGTCACCCATTTCAACAAAAGACAGAACTCTTTTTCTCTGACTGCTAGTGGCCTTAAGACAGCTTAGGATCCCCCTGGGGTTGCCTGCATGGCCTCCCTTTCAAAGCTCAATGGAGGAGTGCCCCAGCTAGAAGAGCTAGTGAGCACTTGTCACTCCCATGGCCAAACCATTTCCTCTCTGGAATGGAAGTGAGGGCAGGGAGGAGGGGCAGCCATACCAAGGCACAAGTAGGAATTTAACAAGATAAAGTACTTAGTCTAGCAAGCTCAGCAAGTTGAGGAAGCAGCAGGGGTTCCCCTGTGATAAAGAAGCCAGTTTGAGCCAGGTGTGTTGGCCCAGGCCTGTAATCCCAGCACTGAGGGAGGCAGAGAGGCAGGTGGACCTCAGCTGTGAAGTCTGGGGCCAGCCAGGTCTGCAAAGCGAGTTCAGAACAGCCTAGGCTACAGAGAAACCCTGTCTTCAAAAACAAAAAACAACAAAAGGATTCCCATCATTTGAGCAGGGCTGTGGTGGCGCACACGCCTTTAATCCCAGCACTCAGAGTTCAAGGCCAGCCTAGTCTACAGAGCTCCAGGACATCCAAGGCTATCAGAGAAACCCTGCCTATAAATAAATAAGTAAATAAATAGCTGGCCAGGTGTGGTGGTGCACACCTTGGGAGGCAGAGGCAGGTGGATTGCTGTGAGTTCGAGGCCAGCCTGGTCTATAAAGCAAGTCTAGGACAGCTAAGGCTACACAGAAACCAAACCAAACCAAACCAACAAAAAACAAACAAACAAATCAAACCAAAAAAAGGAGGCCAGCTTGTCCCACGACCTGCTCCTCTGTACAAGCAAACAAGTAAACGCAAGGGTATGGGTATCATATGATCAGTAAGTGCAAAGAAAGAGGACGTGGGGGTCCCTGGCTTCCAAGGCCAAGGTCTGCCCCTATTTTAAGCCAATCAAGGTGAGAAAGCATGCTGAAAGACTGACAGAAGCCTCTCCTCCACCTGCTAGAGGTCAACTTACGGCTACCGAGATATCCCTCAGCTTTTGATAATTGTACTTAATAGTCCTAAAGGCAGCTGACTAGGACTGAAACAATAGCCTGACATTCTCTATCTGGTTGGAATTATAATCTAGTTATAGGAACCTCCTTGCTTCTGGCTGCCTTAAGGTTTTGACACTGCTAATTTGGAACAACCTTCCAACACAGCTCCTTTTCTCTCAAGGTCAATGGTCAACCGAAGACTCCCATCCTATGAACAGGTGGGCAAGTGGGCTTCTGGTTTTCTTTAACGTGGGATGAGCTGCCTGCTCTCCAAAGGCTTTTTATACCACACTAGAATGAACCTAGGCCTTGATACCACGGTCCAGGGAGGGAGGGAGGGAGGGAGGGAGGAGGACCTCTGGACTGTATCAATGGTGACAGCTGGCTTAAACCCCAGAACAAGTTTTATAAAGGTAAAAAGTCACCCTGCTGTTTGTCTGGGGTGTGGTATTTTCACACCCATTTCTGCTGCCCCATACAAACCAGAGTTCCTCCCAAACATTCACCAGATCCAAACAGGCAATCTGGTTACTAACAACAAATGAGCCTTTATTTGTGACTTCCAGTTTTCTTTATGTCTGGTACAAGGGGCTGGTCCCTGCTGGCAGTGTCTGTGCAATCTGCCAAGATCTCAACAGCAGCACACTCCTATTCCATGCCTGAAATATGTCCTAGACTTCAGTTTTCTGGAAGGGCATGTCTTAGGCATGTCCGGTAAAAAGTAAAGGAAAAGCAAAGGAGTGCTAAGGCTGTATCTGTCCTGAAGGATGGATGTAGCTACCTCACATCATCTTGGTAATTTTACTCACTGGGCAAAATAATAAATACTAAAATCCAAAATGAATTGGCCAATCTGTTTCCCCATCACTGCTCTAGTACCATGCCTCTGAGTTCAGAAAACAAACTGAAAAAAATCCAACCATCATTCATTCACAAGACACCTTCCCCTAGCTTCAAATCAAGATTAGTTTTGTAGCCAGAAAACAAGCACTTCTCTCTTCCTTATGATGCCTACGGGGCACCTGGGTGGCTCTAATGCAGCCTTCCCAAGTCCCTAGACATCATTTTCTTTAACAAACACACAAAACACAGAATTCTTTCTGACCTGTTTATGTTGCAGGCTGAGTTACAGCTTTCCCCTGGTAGCTCTTACTGAAAGTGAAATTCCTTTAAAATTGGGAAATTCACTGCAGTGTCTTATAGTATTGATTTATTTTAAACTTGGTTGGCATTTTTAAGACCTGCCATGTCTCTGAGCCCTAGAAATGCTCAAAGAAACCTCTATTTCCTCTGATTTTGGAATATTATGCAGCATCAACTGAAATGAAGAGGGGCCAGCAGCAAGTTATCTGCTCATCCCTACTTTGTCAAGACAAAATCTCGGCTCTCTCCCCAGGGCCGAATCTGCGCATCAGTGCTTAGGAACCTCACCCCTCCCGGCTCAGCAGAGCAGTCCTAAGGAGTCTGCTGGACAAAGCCTCTCAGCACATACCTAAGTAATCACCTCACATGTCAACTATGATAAGACTTTCCCAAACTTCCTCAAGAACCACCCACCGGGTGGTGGCGCACACCTTTAATCCCAGCACTCGGGAGGCAGAGGCAGGCGGATCGCTGTGAGTTCGAGGCCAGCCTGGGTCTACAGAGTCTGGGACAGCCAAGGCTACAAAGAAAAACCCTGTCTCAAAAAACAAACAAACAAGCAAGCAAAACAAAACAAACAAAAAGAAAGAAAAGAAAAACCAGTCCTAAGTACCACCCCCCAAAGGCTTCACCGCTACCCTCTGAGCCATCACCTATAAGTAAACTGCAAGCTCTCAGGAATTCAAGCTCTCGGTGAATTCAAATGGCCAATGTGACCAATGGGCTACTACTGCCTGCCTGCCTTGGCCCTGGAATCTTTCAACACAGGGTTGCAGGCAGCCCCACCCATCAGAACAGACAAGCGTGATGGCGTCCCCAGCTTTTGTTGGGATTTGGGAGAGCTGCCACTGAGAATTATATAGCAATGCTGCTGGTCTGCTTCGGGCCCTCGTCTACCTGAAATTTCTGGCTGACTCTTGGGAATAGGCCGCAGCCAGTATGCCATGGCAGCTTTTCTTTTCTCAAGCTGGTGCCGCACTGCTTGAATGAGAACACTCCTTGATTATATGGGTGTCTCTATCCTAGCCTGCCTCCCCTGCCAAGGTCTAGGGCACTGTCAGAATAACCCAAACGGCAGCTGTTCACAGGCTGTGTTACCTGAAGAAATGGCTGAGCTGGGGTCCTGCTGAGCATGCAGAGCTGGGAGCAGCTGCAGCTGTGGAGGACACCCGCAGGACCTAAGCGTGCAAGGCCGTAAGTGAAGCACTACCTGCCTCAAAGCATGAACTCACTCACACGTGGCTTTCAAGAGACTGCAGAAGGCAGAATGGAAGGATGGAACCTTCAACCATATCCCCAGGACCAGCTTCTGACTGAGGGAAGCACTGTTCTCTCGTGTACAGAACGAGGACAAACAGCACAACTACACAGGTGACGTAATACTTAACAACAACTTATTCCCTGAATAAGTTAATTCAGGCCCCAATTCACAGGGCCCTCAAAGCAGGCTTCTTTGATAACATGAAGCTATTACTTTGGTCAGTGGGAGTGTCTTCATGTCCCTGGGGTCCCAAGAGATGCAAGTTGGAAGAATGCCAAACCTTCAGGCAGCTTTGCTGGCAGCTGGATGATTATCAGAGTCCCTCAGATTTGCCCAAGGGATGAGATCTCTGCTGGGGAGTCAAGGATGCTAGAGAAAGCTGAGACTATGAGCAGTGTCTGGGCCTTGCTACCAACAGCTCCAAGGCAGGCCGGTTCCTTCTACATGCTTGCCTGTATCTATCTAGCTTGCAGGAACAGAGGACCTCTGCGTGGGTACACAACCCATTACAGAACTGACAGCTCAGCTTCTCCTGTCTTAGAGGATGCCCTAGGAAGCTGTTTGAACCTGCTCTCAGCCTTCCTCATCTGTGGACGAAAACTCCAAAACAACTAGAATGGCAAGGCCCCAAGGGACATATATGTGCACTGGTACCTAAGCCAAAGTCATCACAGTCAAAGACAAAGCTTCTATTTCCCGGGTCATGAGAACCAAATATGGCATCTTTCCCCCACTGCATCCTCAAGTTCTCTCTTGGCATAGGTCTGTGAGGCACTAGGGAGACAAATCACAGCCCTGACCCTAGTTAGTCCCTATACAGACAGGGCGGGAAAGACTCACACATTCTAACACTGGCTGAATCAAAGCCAAACAAACACCAACCAAACAAACAAAAAAGCCCTGTTGTTAATCAATGGATTCCCTGTAGCCAAGTGATCAGTCTAGTTAAATGAAGGCCTCATTCTTAAGTCTTATGGGTGCACCAATCCATTTCAGGCCACAGAAGAGCAAGTCCCTCCTCCTGCCCCCCTCCCCCACCTAGGGGACGGGCATTGTGGCCAATTCAATGCTCCATAGACTAAGGCTAATCTGGGGCAGAAGCCTTGGCCCTTCAGCCACCTTACCTTTCCTTGGACCACGAACTCTCACAGAAGAGACTACCTTCCATGGGAAACCTACTAAGTTCTCCAGTCTCTGCCTGCACTTTGAAATGCTTAGAGCTAGACAGCCAACATCAAGCTGGTCCGTGCTAAATCATTCTCTGAATTTAATTATGAAGATATCTGGAGACTCCAGTTAAAATCTAAACTCTATACCTTACTAGCTTTATGACCTTCAGCAACAGCCAGGCCTAATTCTCTGATGTGAGGCAACCAGCAAGCCCTCATATCTTCTATGGCCTCTCCAGACACCTCAGCACACACCCCCCAACGTCTGATTTCTTCCAGCAGGCTTTAGTTGCCCATTCCAAATACGTCATAGAAGCTTGGCTTCAAAAGGCCCTAGTAACAGAAACATGTGTACTGGACCCCAGGCATGGTTATTAATACAAAGGCTTTCATATCCCAGCACCCTCCCTGATAAAGTGTGGGCTATGGCACAAGTTTGGTTGGCTTCTACTTGGGATAAGGCTGCTGACTGATAGGATTCATTAGAAATGGCTCTCTTCTAACAGTGACAAATATGGGAGAAAGATAGGCCATACCGACCAATTCTTAAAAAACAGATATGCCAGCCGGGCACTTGGGAGGCAGAGGCAGGTAGATCACTGTGAGTTCAAGGCCAGCCTGGTCTACAAAGTGAATCAAGGATGGCCAAGATAACATAGAGAAACCCTGTCTTGAAAAACTTAAAACAACAACAAAACCCAGATATGCCTTTCTAGAACAATCAACAGAACAGGTTGGCTGTGTTAGAGACAAACTACCCAATGTTCTTACAGAAGCAAAGGTGCTGAGCATCAGCACACTTCCTTCCCTCTCAGCCCCGAGGACACACCTAAACCTACTGCCTCACTCTACAAATTGTTTGAGGCACGTTCACACCTTGTAAAATATACATGGTTAAGCCCATTTTGTGGGTAGTAAAACCAAAGCCCAGAGTGGTGAAATAACCAGCCTGATTATCACATAGCCAATAAACCACAGAAATAAGACTCAGTCCCTACACTGTAGCTAATTATTTCTCCGTGGTACAATCTCCCCTCTTGTCACTGTTGCTGCAACAACAACAAACAAACAACTCCTCCTCCTCCTCCTCTTTCTGCACTCACCTGAGTGTCATTGCATTGGGCTGCTCATGCTGGTGCTGGGCCAGGTACACTTACCATCCCCCAAGTTACCTAGAGACCAGGGCATTCAAGTTCTGGCCCTTCATCTGTGATATTCCTCAAGTTAAATCCATTTCTGTGCAGGCTTCTAAGTACCACCCACTTCTCAGATCCTCCTCACAGTATTTTCCTCAGAAAGAGCCATCTGCATTGCTGCTTCTCTACGTGCTATATCTAGTTTGGGAATTTGAGGTTATACTTTTCATCATGACGAGAGGACGCCATTGCTTTTCCACTTTCATTCTCCCTTAGTATACAAGATGAGTTGTCTGTACCATATTAGAATGCAGAAGCCAGTGAAATGATGAAGGAAAGAATTAAAAGCAGATTTGTAACAATGCTAGTCATCTCCAATTTTAGAAATAGTTATTTTTCTTAAAATATAATTACTTATGACAATAACTGCAATATTGTTACTATTTCTTTCTTTCTTTCATTCATTCATTCATTCATTCATTCATCCAAAGAGAACATTTTAAAAAGTGTTTTTTGGGGGCTGGAGAGAGCTCAGTAGTTAAGCGGCTTGCTGCTCTTCCAAGGACCTGAATTTGGATTCTAGCACCTACATGAGGGGCTCACAAACACCTGTAACTCCAGGGGACCATCACCCTCTGCGGGCGCACAGCGTCTAACTAAGCCACCTTACTTGTCTACTTTTCATACACCCCTCCTCGAGGTCACTCTCCAGCTTCAGGTCAGTGTACTATGTGTTACCACTTAAGACAGTTCCCCCAGAAAGTCTTAGGATGCCTTCCCTCAGCTATTAGAGGTGCTTAGAGGGCACTGTTGGGGACCCACCCTGATCTTGTCTGTCTAAAAGCCATCTATATCTATATACACACTTAGCCTTTCCAAATACAGGCCTGTGTTCACGAGATCAGCTTCCACAGTGAAATATAAACTCTAACCGTGCAGTTTTGGCTTTGCCTACTATTGCACCACTTATGCCCAAAACAGTAACTGGCAAAAATGTTTCCCAATAAAAATATTGAATAAATGGAGTTAGTTTGGCAGTGGGAGGGGACCGAGGTGGAGGCCCTTTCCAGCTCAGGCTTCTCTCTGCTTCCCTAGCTAAGCAGATATGGCTCATCTGACAACACAACCGAAGCCTGAGGCTCCCGTCACACAGCTGGGGCCCTTTGTCCCATAATTCAAAGTGCTCAACGAGGACAGAACAAAACAAGCCAGTCAAATTGGCACCATAAGCACAACACTGATTAACTGTCGGAACCACAAAATGAACCGACCCAAGAGCTTGGGACACCTACCCAAAACCCAGTCCCTAACCACCCCACTCCTCTCAAGGTCACCTCTTTCTTTTCATAAAGTCCCTTCTCTTTAGCTACAACTTTGCCCTGTAAAAACCAGCACAAATCTCATGTGCTGATCCAAATAGGAGCCTGGATCTCAACTGAGACAGTTCCATAATCTTAACCTAAATTCAGGTCCTTTCTCAATGACAACCTTTCTCTTATGCTGTTCAGAAATGCAAAGGCTGGGATGGAAATGGCAAGTTACGGTACGAAATACAGTTAGTGCACTGGCAGCCAACTCTACTGAGAACAAGACAGATGCAAGCTGCTCAGCTCAGTACATGTCATCTTCTGCAGAGGTTCAGAGGAACAGAGAAGCCAGGACCTTGTGCCGATGGCCCATGCCTGTGACTGTGAAACCAGCACTGTCCCCACCACTTCACCTCAAGACATCAGCAAACTCTACGTACAGCTTATTTCTACCCTGTCATCTTCATAACCCAGGAAAAAGGAGGTGAACTGAGTTAACACGTACTTGCCCTTAATTTTATGGGATGAGATAAATCACAGTCTGTGTAAGAACACCTAGCACAATCAGGTGTGGTGGCAGAGAAGCAGAGTCAGACAGATCGATAATTCTAGGCCAGCCTGGTCTACAAGGTGAGTCCAGGACAGCCAAGGCTACACAGAGAAACCCTGTCTCAAAAACAAACAAACAAACAATATGGTAGTCAATTTCTAATATCCTCCTTTGTCCACACCTCAGACTCTGGTCTCGTCTGTTTTGGGTAGAGAACAAACCCCTCTGGATACTGTCTGCTCTTCGTCCTGGCAGGTCCTTGTCCTCTTCCACTTCTATACTACCTATATTCCACATTAAGCCAAACTGCTCTGTTCGCTTCAAGTCCCATTTCCTCCAGCATCAGGTCCCATCTGGATAGAACTGGGCACATGAAAAGCAGAAACACAGTTGGGATAAAGCTCCTCCTCTAACAACTACATTCCTTTCAGCCATTCTACAGGAAGAACTTATTACTTGATAATTAAAAAAAAAAAAAAAAGGGTGTTTCTAAAGAACTTGGCAGATTGAGCCAAGTGTAATTTCTTCCTGACACTTGTCTACACTTGTCATCTTGTACTCGAATAACCTGACTTTCTCCACTCACCAATACTAGGGGACCGTCTGTGTCAACAAGACTTACTTCTTCCTGGTCCCGCATTTACCCTACAACTCCAGAGGCCAGCCCAGCACAGGACACACCGCCAGCCCAGGGAGTGTGTATGCACAATAATAAGAAAGCACTCACCTAGTTTAAAAACACCCAAGACGTTCGGCCCTGGAGTTTAAGCAGCACATGTGACCTGGTCCATTCGGGTTTCAAGTTCAAAAGCATCAGGTCGGTCCTGTGGGTTAGCAGCTAACATGTCTTTCAAGAGCTGCTTGACCCCCTCAGACATGGAAGTCCTACGTTTCTGGGGGATATGCAACTCCATCTTTGGGTTTTCTAGCAGCGCCTCACCAACAGGGACGATCTCAGTCCCCTGTTTAATGTAGGTCCCCAGGAGCTCCTTCTTGGTTTCAGAGTCAATAAAAGTAATTCTTTCTATCATTGCCCAGATGATAATGCCCAGGGCAAAGATGTCCGCCTTGGCCGTATAGTGTCCCTCCCAGACTTCAGGAGCCATGTAGAAGTCTGAGCCACAAGCCGAGGACAGCCAGTACTTATTCACATTGACATTTTTGTTATCTTGGTTGCCCTCTTTGCCTCGGGGTGCCAGCCCTGCGCAGACCTTGCTCAGTCCAAAGTCTGCTACCTTGAGGACGGGGGTGCCCGAGCGCTCTGTGATGAGGATGTTGTCTGGTTTTAGGTCCCTGTGCACGATGTGGTTTTTGTGCAGGAAGGCAATGGCGCTTGTGAGCTGCAGCATGAAGCTTTTGTTGGTGGCTGGGTCTGGTCTCCGGGACAGGACATACTGATTGAGGTCTCCACCTTCACAGTACTCCATGACAAACCAGAGATAGCAGGGCTCCTCAGCATAGCCCAGGATCCTTTCTCCTAAACCAAAGGACAGGAGAGAGCTTGAGTGGACATTCAGATCACTATGTTAAAGAAAGAAGATGGTGACAAATAATGGGGCCAAGAGGATCTATACAGCTGGCACCAAGCAGAGTCTATGCCCACAGTCCACTTCTACCCATACAGAACAAGTCAAGGTAGGCAGTGGCGTTAGGGCCCGGTGTCAAGCACCTGGGGTTTGAATGTAAGAATCTCAAGTTTACTGCCACCTAGTTGGCGTTGAGGCCATTTTGTTTATTTATGTTTTTTCAAACTGGTGTACGGTTCTATCAATTCTTTGTAGAGCTGCTGGAAAGAATGAGAATAAAAGCATACAAAAAGCTTTATAAAACGCGCGCTGTTTATGCTATTACCGAAAGGCCCAGCTCCTATGACTGCTAATCCACTCCAGGCATATGTTGTTCTCTTCCCTGATGCGCTGAGGTAACTTTACTAACACAAACAAAGTGGCGTTACAATTTTATTTCAGAAGTATACTCCAATCCATCCGTATCTTCTGCTAGTTCACCATACGCCTAGTCCAAGCTGGGTCTGTGTCATGCCCCCTGGCTCTATGACACTTGGTTCCACAAGTACCTATGACAGCAATTATCTTTAACTGGCATGCTAGCAATAATGTCAATTTCTATCGAGGATCACCACACACATACAAGAACTCCAGGCAGACATGAAAAAGATAATGGGACATGGGGACAAGTGGACCAGGAAGGTATAAATAAATGGGAGATGTGGTGAGGGAAACTTAGCCTGATGGACAGTGAAATCTGACGCAGATGCATTAGTTAATATTGGGCTATATGGATTCAAACCAGGAAAGCTAGTGACTGGCACTTCCATGTCAATCCCAACATTCTTCATAAAGCAGCCGATGGAACACTGAGTCCTTATGTGGAAGTTACTGGATGACAAATGCTCTATAAGCTAAGTCCAAGTGGACAGATGTCTTATTTTGACAATAGAAAGACTGTGAGTACAGGCACATGCCTTTAATCCTAGCACTTGGAAGGCAGAGGCAGGTGGCTCTCTAGGAGTTTCAGGACAGCTAAGGGCTACAATAGTTGAGACCCTGTCTCAAAAACAAACAGAAACAAAAGGAAGACAGCCAGACAGACTGACTGAAAATACACTGGTCATTTGTTAAGTGAGTCAAGACCTGCAAACAGGTATCTTGGCTCAGAGTAGCCATGATCCAATAGGCAAGGTTAACACTTCCTCACTGGAAGGAGGCTCCTTTCCCGGCAGTTTACTGTAGTATCATGCCACAGTGAGCCGATAAGCCAGGTCAGGCTCTGCTTCCCCAGTGGCCCTTAAGTCACCACAGTACAATCAGAGTCTACAAAAGCCAGAGAGGTAGGAAGAGACACAATCAAAGTTTTTGGCTGACCTCACTTCCCTTGTAATTGTACAATTTATTTGTTTATATTACTCACAATCCAAGTAAACTGAACAGAACCAGTTCAAGGCACACGGCTTCTTTTAAAAGCCCAGTGCTGAACTGTTCCACTATCCCCATCCTGCTCTATAATCCTCTTTTTGGCCACTAGCTAGCAAGCAAGCAGAGTCTACCTAAAGAGCTGAAAAATGAAACCACAACCAGAAGCCCAAACCCATCTAAATGGTAAGACAGACAGACAGACAGACAGACAGACAGACAGAAAGGAACAGCAGGAAATGTTCCCTGACAGTACGGAGAGAGAGGACAGCCATAGAATTCCTTTCTGCAAAGAACACATCAGATCGCAAGGGAACTTCTATTAGGAGATACGGACAGGAAAATTATTATTTTATACACAAAGCCGGTAACTATGGTAACTAAGAGGAAAAAAGGAAAAGAAGTTGGCCAAAGGAACTATAACACAGATCTAGGTTGTTAAGAATCCGGGGAAAGAAAAGTTAGGTGAAAAGCACTCTAAGCTAGACTGTAGGTGGGGCAGACAGAGCCTGAAGATGCTGGAGAAGCCCTGTGACAGAAACGCAGGACAGGGCAGCATCCTCAGAACCCAGGCAACATCACTGACCAAACAGGTGGGAACAGCAGAATGGTCCTTCTCTGAGCAGGCAAGGGCCGGGGTTCCCTCAGAGGAAGCATGCGCTCCTGTAGGATTCCCAGCTGCCCACCCAGAACAGAGGACACTTCTAGGGCACCCAGAACAGAGAACACTCTAGGATCCCAGCCTCAACCTACCTGGGCCTCTGCTAACTCATGACCAAGACCAAGAGAGGAGGCATAGACAGTGTCTCGCACTGAGTGGATGGCTATGGGGAAGGGCAGAAACCAGAACAAACACAGACCTGGAAATAGTCTGAGTGACTGCAGACCCCACCTCCACCCTCGTGGCTAATGGATTATTAGCTCTTTGGCACAAATGGAAAGTGACCAGGCCTTGGGAACATCTGACCTCAGCTTCAGATTTTTTACCCATTGAATCTCAGTATTTAACAGTACCCAACACCGGTCAGTGAATTAAGTCATAGGTATAGAACATATTGTGCAGAGCATAAGATACTTCTGGAGAATTGTATACTGACCATCATTAAAGTCCTTCAAAATCACCTAGAAGGTGGGGTGGAGTGGGGCGTGCAGCTGCAGAACCCCGAAGAGGTTCCCTGCAGCTGGGGTTACAGGCAGCAGTAAGCCACCTAGCACAAACACTGGGAGCCAAACTAAGGTCCTCGGGAAGAGCAGGAAATCCTCTCAACCACTGAACATGTCTCCAGCCCCCGGCTTTATGCTTTTATGTTTTTTTGTTTTTTGAGACAGTCATGATATGTAACCCAGGCTGTCCCCACACCCTGTAATCATGGGTGTGCCCCCACACTCAACTTGGAAATTATTCACTTCAATAATCCCGAAACAATACAGGCCATAGAATATTTTACTTGTAAGGCAAAAGATGACATTTACAACAAAAAGAAAGGTAGTCTGTCCCGTCTACATCACATGTCTTGGGCTGTGACAGCTCAAGCCAAATGCTAGACCAGGAGAGGTTAGCTGCCAGGCGTGCCTTGGACAGTGAATGAGGAGTTCCCACTGACGGAGGAAAGGCAAGGAAGGCAGTTGGGCAGCTAACAAGTCACTAGGGGGTTCTGAAACTGAGACCAGGACAGTCAAGGGAGGGAGCCAGAGTGAGACAGGGCCAACCATTTGAAGGATTATATCAGAATTTAGCAGCTAATCTCTTGTGGTAATCAAAGAACTCAAAGCATTTCTCCAACTGTCTCTGCTCCAAACTGTAATTCTGGTAACTACACCCTTAATCCTGATACTTCCACCCCATTTCCAGGTGAGACGACTGAGGCTCAACAGATTTAACTATTTGTCTTTCATCTTGAAGCTAACTGGGGGCACGACTCCTCATTCCTCACTCAAAGCTTGATTGCTTCATGGTGCTAGCAGCAATTTCACACTGGGATATTCTATTTTCCTTGTTAAACAAGCTCCTTATATGCAGGCACTCGCAAACACCACATAACTTAAGCTCCATCAAGTCCCTAGTGCTGGATCATCCAACGACAGAAAATACAGACTCCTTGTTGTGGTATGGAATTTTGATTGACCCAAGTATGCTTTGTGAGAGCTATTTGTCAGGGTTCAGCTAAACAGGGACCCAGCACGTGAGCCACTCGGGAGGGTTCCCAGCCCTAAGGACAGGGCTGGAGGGCAGACTCAAGGTGAACTGATACTCTACGAGGGAAGCTAAGGTCTCCCTGAGAATTTGCACTATAAAAAACCTTACCCAAAGCAACCCCAATTAACCAATGTACTCAATTAAGACAGGGTGGTGTCTGTCTCCTGGGGCTGGTTCCTAAAATCCCTACACATAGATGCCCCCCAGGCATCCAAGAACAGATCCGAAAGCAGGTGCAGTGTCTTTGGCAGTACAGTAAGCAGCATCTAACACAGGCAGCAGCAATTAGTGGGTAGGATTAATACATTAGGATTAAGTTCTGCTAGTAAGTATAATTAAACACATTTTACAAAGCAAAACAGATAAACCACAGTGCTGGGCCTGCAGCTACGTTCTTAAGCACATCCCCTAGCAGTTACAAGACAGTAAGTCAGAAGGGCTGCACTTGACTCCTGGCTGGGTTACCTGTTCAGCTATTTTACACTTCATCAACTTCAATAGTTTTGGATACCTCACCCGCGGAAAAACACTCACAGTATCACTTCAAAAGATGATCAGAAGGCTGATTGAGCTATGCCATAAAGCCTTTACACACCAGACACATATCAGCAAGGTTTTGTTTGTTTCTGTTATTTATTTATTTGTTTATTTATTTATCATTCTGATTTAGGACTCACTCTGTAGTCCTGGCTTACCCTTAAAGTGTTGGGATTACAGATGTGAGCCACCACAACTAGTTTCATCCAGTAAATTTTAGTAAAATTGGGAATAAAACCTTTGGACCCTAAATGCATTGTCTTATTGTATCCCATTAATTCTGAAGGTCCCCAATGTCACTTGTATCTATGTCAAGACAGTCAAAGACCATGCAATTCCACTAACTAGGGTCTCTAAATCCCAAGGCCTGCGTCACAGCACTGGAGAATTCAGGGTTGCTTTGTGGAAGCCTGGGCAAAGGATGACCACCCTGCACAGAGCCCCTTAGGTTGCCTTAGCATCCAGCAACCCAAGAGTTTGCAGTTAAGCCCCTTGCAGACTCCAGCTCCCCTACGAAAGCTCTTGGGTCAGCTACTTTTGTGCCTGCTTGCCTGGGCCACTAAGGAAACTCTCAACAAGAGCCTGTTTAACAGGCTGCCACCACAATCACCTAGGTGCACATGGCTTCTGGAGGAAAGCCTGCAAAGCCTCATCAAACCTGGCTCACCAAAAGCATTCTAAATAAACATTAGAGCTTACCAAACAACAAGCCAGTCTCCCAGCTCTTCTAATTCCTGGTTTTAAGAGAGTTGTCTACAATCTTTATGTGTTTGGGGAACACGTTACCTGTTTGTCAGAAAGATTTAGACTACGGCAACAAATTTCTGGGTGTGAAAAGGAGTGAGGTGAGCTTGCTATTTTCTAAGTGACAATGACCTTAAGCTTTGTTTTAGGCACACTCAGGACAGGGGTTTTTAGGGATGGAAAACAAGGTGATAAAAGCAACTGTTGATGCCTTAATTCCCCTTTTCCTTGAAGGACTTCAAAGTTGAAAACTCCTGTTACTAGCCCATCAATCACATTTACAGGACCGTAATGTGGTTTTTGTTTTGTTTTTTGTTTTTGTTTTTCGAGACAGGGCTTCTCTGTGCAGCCTAGACACTCTTTATAGACCAGGTTGGCCTCGAACTCACAGCGATCCGCCTGCCTCTGCCTCCCCAGTGCTAGGATGAAAGGCGTGCCCCACCACACCTAGCCTGTAGTATGTTTTTTAAAGCCCTACAGCTAGTTTGTGTTGGGCCACTACTTCATTTTGGTCAAGTCCTATCCTTTCAGAGCCCCTTATAAAACAGAGGCGGAACCCTGTGGGGAGAGTGTTTGCCTCGCATACGCAGAGCCATAGCTTTAATCCTCAACAGCACATATAGCAAGTACGATAGTGCATACCTTTAGCCCAAGTACTCAAGGCAGAGAATCCTTAGTTCAAAGTCATCTTTGGCTACATAGTGAACTTGAGGCTAGCCTGAGCTACCTGAGACCCTCTCCCCCATAATGCACCCCCACAAAAGGCCAAAAGCAATACGAGACAGATACTCTGACCGCAGTGTACTTCTGGGTGAGACCTGTTAGGTCCATGCTCAGAAAAGATGAATTTAACCCACAGAAGCTAATGGAGTGGGATACGGCTAAGAACGTAGTTTTTCTTTCTTTTAAAAAAAATTTTAAGACAGGGTTTCTCTGTGTAGCCTTGACTGTCCTGGATTCATTTTGTAGACCAGGCTGGCCTTGAACTCACAGGGATCCACCTGCCTCTGCCTCCCAAGTGCTGGGATTAAAGGTGTGCCCCACCACACCCAGCTAAAATTTATTTTGGATACTTATTTATTCACCAAGTTATTGCTGTAAACTATAAAACTGCTTTCTGTGTATTCACTAGAAGCTGAGGTAAGAGGGGGAAAGCACCTAATCTAGTGGTCTAATCCCCTGCCACTTAAGGCCAGGACAATGTCCTTTGCACATCACCTTTCTGCTAACCCTTCTCTTTCTCTCTTAAAATTTGCTCTACAACCCTCTGGTTAATGAGCTAACCTGTCACACTGGACAGTGACCCTGATCACTACTTATGCCTTCAACTTTCCAAATATCCATAAAGGCTAAAAAAAGTGTCCATCCTGGTCCTGTCCCCGTCTCCGTCTCCCAATACTACCAGAGGCATGCAGGAAATCATTCTCAATTATGAGAAACAGGGCAAAGAATGGTTGCAAAGAAACCATTTGGGTTTAAGGAAATCTATCCCTGGTTATCTCTAGACTTTCTTTGAGCATTGCCATCACTGGCCAGCAACAGCATGTTAAAAACCCAGGGCCACGGGACAGATAACAGTGAGAAAGAAGTTTGAGTCTTTGTTTTCCACTTTAATGTTAGCAAGGAAAAATTGGCCATGTACTATTTTATTTGCTAAATTGGCATATGACAGCTTAACTGTCATTTTCACAAGGAGAGACAATACATATTAAGACTCCAAACTAAATTAAAACAGACAATATTAAGTATGTGTGTGACCCAAATGAAAAAAAAAAATATCTCTAGTTTTAGCTAACAAAGGGAAGATGAAAAGACTAGTGCTGCTTTCAACTACTGTTCCAACCACACAGGAAACGTGTTCCATAGTCAAAGTTTGGGAGACTTCAATAAGAGCCCAAATCTCTAAGAGATGAAGATGGAAGCAATTCCGAAAGAAGCCTGAACCTAATGAGGCAGTGGATTCCTTACAGAATACTTATTCTCAGCGTGCGCAGCCACCTCATGACAGAGATGCCCCATCTTAGGATAAAGACACACTCCCTGTGGGTTTTGAACTTGTCCCGTGTCATCCATCAATTCAGAACAAGCCAGGACTGCAAATGAGGCCCAAACTCCAGGGTGTTCAACACTTGCTATGTTGCCACTGTCTGCTGTAAGATTCTTTTTTTTGGGGGGGCGGGGGGGTGTTGAGACAGGGTCTCTGTGTATCCTTGGCTGTCCTGGACTCACTTTGTAGACCAGGCTGGCCTCGAACTCACAGCGATCTGCCTGCCTCTGCCTCCTGAGTACTGGGACTAAAGGCGTGCGCCACCACGTCCAGCTTTAAGATTCTTTTAAAATACTACTGTGAGGAAAGCATTAAAGCATTTATTTGTATACCAGGACAATTAGCAAGGGCTGTTAACTCAAGTTAGAAAGTATTGTTTGGCAATGCAAATGTATACAGCCCAACGCAGTATTCAAACAGGAACATATACCAAACAGTAAGTGTGTTTCTTTCTTTGTACGCAATCAAGAACTTGGTATATGAAAGGGCTAAGAAAATAAGTGATGAGAATGAGGGCGAAGCAGAAGACTCCCTAGGAAGTCTTTAAAAAAGAAAAAGCATCCACTCTCCTTTTCAGACTGGACAAGCAGTACAGGAAAGGCCGCAGACATCTCCGTCACACCGATCCATTGTTAAATTACTTCAAAACTCTGCAAGGGACTCCCCTGGGATCTTACGGCAAAATCTGACAGATGCTCCAAAAAGATTTTGGGAAATCTAGCAGAAAATCCTACCCATTCGTCTAAGTTCACCCTCAGGTGGGGAAGGCGGCATTACACCTGAGAAGCCCTTTGAGGCAGACCAGTCTGGGTTCAAAACACTTCCGCTTCAAGGACACAGGAATTGAAGCCAGGAGTCCATCTCTTTCAAGCTGATTAACCTTAATCAAGTTGTATTTGTTCCCTCTAAGGCTTAGTTTCTCTATTTATAGAAAGGAGACAGAATTTACTTTTATAGCTATTATCCACCACTGCTCCAGTGCTCAGATTATAGTTGGGATTCTGTGAGTCATTCTTCGCCAGGACTCTCCTGCCACAGGAAGCCTCCGCTGTCTACCCCACTGTCTCTAGTAGTTCACCCAGAAATGCAACACAGCCCCTTTGGCCTCAAGAAGCCCATTTTTTGTTTTTGTTTTTTTCTGCAAAACCACTTCTCAGTCAGCCCTGGAAGTTATGAAAAGGACTGAGATTGTAAAATAACAGGAAAAGATGTAAGCGTTTTGTTATGTGACAGCTCTTGACCCACCTGTAGGGGTTATTTGTGTGTGTGTGTGTGTGTGTGTGTGTGTGTGTGTGTGTGTGTGTGATTAACCTGAGTGCCTCAGAGACTAAGTTGAGAAACAACTGAATGATTGTCTGCCCTCTGGTAAAGGGGTGGGGTTCTCAGAGGAAACTTCACACTTGGGAGGCTAGGTTTGGGAATGGACTTGGAAGTTACCAGAAAAGTAGAAACCAGGAAAGGAGACTGTATGGGTGCGTCTGCTAATTCCCCCCCCCACCCCCGCGCAATGTTATGAAGAGAAAAAGAGGCATAAGGGGGGCTCTGCAGGTCTGCCAACAACTTTGAATCCCACCAGGCCTATTCCTCACCCATCTTTAAAACGCTGGCCTTGGAATTATGGCGAAAACCCACTGCGTGAGTACTTAAAAAGTTTAGCACTTCCACGATAGCCAGGGCTACACAGAGGAACCCTGTCTCAAAAACAACAAAAACAAAAACTTAGTGAACAAAAAGCTTAGCACTTAGCGAGCTTGTTGTGGAATGCCCTAACAGACTGTGTTTTGCGGCGTCCCCAAGGCTGGGGACAAGGGTCTTAGCGAGCCAGAGACAGTTATTAGGGCTGAGCAGTTCTGAGACCAGGGGATCCAGGGCAGGGCAGGGCTGCCTGCAGCACGCTACCTTTGAGCGAGGTCTCCACCAGGCGCAGGTACAGTTGTGAGTTCTTGTTGCCGTGACTCATGCGCTGGGCTAACCCGTTGCGCTGCAGGACGCACTCCTCAAACTGCACGATATTCTGGTGGCGCCGCTTGAGGCTGGTCAGGGCCCAGAATTCTGCTAGCGCCAACTCCACGTTCTCGGGAGCGTCACAGCGGATCTTCTTGACTGCCACCCTGGCCCCACTGCGCCCGGCCACAGCCTCATAAACCACGCCGTAGCTGCCGCGCCCGATCTCCGCCAACAGGCTGTAGCGCGGCCGCGCAGGGCCAACGCCGCCGCCGCCGCCATCCGGCCGCCGCCGGGCCAGGAAGCCCTCGCCCGGGGCCTCGGCCATAGCCGGATCCATGGCCTGGGCCGCCGGCCTCAGCTTCTCGCAGAGCACCCGCTGCACTGGGCTTCGCCTTTTCCGCTCCGGGCTTTTTGTCCCTCTGCGGGCTCCGTTCTCTTTCCCCGTTTCCATGGCTGCGGGGGGCGGGGGGAGCAGCAACGGCGCCGCCCGGGGCCCCCCTGCCTCATCCCTCCGTCTAGCCCCGAGATGCGGAGGAGCGGGACCTTGGATTGTGATCTGAGGGCGAAAGAATCAAGTTAATACCACTAGGCCGAGAAGGGCAGACAAGGATCGCTCAAAGTATCCAGAGTCCCACCTCCGCCGCCAGTCGCGGCCCCTTTAAGAAGGAGCCGCCGCCTCGGATTGAACGGGGGAAGGGAAAAGGAAAGCGGGAAAGACGGAACCACCGGGAAGTACAGAGGGAGGGCCGGAAACCGAAGCACAAACCGTCCCCTTTCTCCATTGATTTACCCGTCAATTGTACGGGAAAATAAAGCAGCAGGGAGCTTCACCACCTAAGACAACCGTCTTCAGGAGCGACTCGGGCCGCTCAAACTTTTCTGATGCTCAGCAGCCTCCCAACCGCCCCCTCCCCACGTCCTAAACGGAGTTCTCCCGGGGTAAAACAGTCCTTTGAATTAAACCCAACCGAGCCCAGTGGGTCGATCCAAAGCCCCCGGGGCCGGCGGGAGGAGACTGGCTAAAAGTTCGGCTTCCAAGGACGACTAGCCGAGGCCCCGACGGCCGTCCTGGCGTGCTGTGCAGCCGTCGGGGCTCCCGCTTCGGCCCTCCCTCCTTCCCTCCACTCGCTCTCACCTGGCCGGCGCTGTTCCTCTTCCGGGCGGACCGGTTCCCCGCTGGAGCCCGCGCCGGAGGATGGTCCGTTCCAAGCCGGAGCTGTCTGCCGAGGCGAGTAGGGCGCGAGATGCCGAGCCGGGTTGGACGTGTAGCCGGCCGCGGCGCGGCTCCTGTGATGACAGCAACGCTCCCGGGGGAGGCCTCGGCTTCCAGGTTCCCGTGGCCGTCCTCGAGTTCGCGCCAGCTGAGCACTTTACGTAACCTCTTTATGTAAGCTGCACCTCCCGCCGCTGCCCTGGTCAGTGGAGATTCCTGGTGGCCCATCCCCCAGGAGGCCAGCCGACAGCGGCGCCGCCTCTGCACGGCCGAGGCCGACCCGGCAGCCGCGACAGCCCGGAACCAATCACCGGCGAGAACACCCAGCCAACAAAAAGAGCGCGCCAAAATCCCGCGACTGGTGCCGAGGGCCCTCGGGAGTCGTCTGCGCTCCGCAAACGCCTTTCCGGACCCGCGCTGCATTTCGGCTCCACGCCCGCACTCAGCACTTTATGCTGATTGGGTGAATGGCTTCGGTTTAATTGATTCACAGCTCAGGCCTGGGTTAAAAATGCTGATCCTCACGCCCACTAATGACCCCAGTGATCTCAGCCCCGCGTAATCCTCTGTATCCTCTGCCGAATCCGGTGGTCCGCACTTCCCCTGGTTGCAAAGGAGTAAATGAAATATGATGGCTGGCTAATTGAAGTGCCCAATATAAGCTGCTTTGGGCTTGGATTTTGGGTACCCTCCTCCCGGCCGCCCATAGTAGGGGGAGGGACCACAATGACTACGTAATTAAGAATGATCTTGAGCCGGTGTGGTGGCGCGCGCCTTTAATCCCAGCACTCCCGGAGGCAGAGGCAGGCGGAGCCCTGTGAGTTCGAGGCCAGCCTGGTGTACAGAGTGAGTCCAGGACAGCCAGAGCTACACAGAGAAATCGTGTCTCAAAAAACAAACCAAAAAATGATCTTGGACTCTTCTTCTTGCCTTCATCTCCTGAGTAATTAGATTAAAGGCATGCACCACCACATCCAGTTTTTACACCCTAGGTATCAAACCCAGGGTTTTGTGCGTGCTATGCAAGCGCTTTACCAAAGCTCTTAGCCATGGGTTTTTAAATATTTTGTGCCCTGCTTTGTACTCCAGTGCCTAGATGTCCAGTAAGTATTTTGTAAGCTGAGTCTCCAGATATCGAAGGACCATAACTAGAGTTTCTGCTACACCCTAATTTTAAGTCTGGGGAAAGAGCGGAGCAGCGGACTTAATTGCGGTTCTTTGTCACTGAAGGTGTCAATCTGTTGATTGTGTCTTAGTAGAGGTTTCAGAGTTAAAGTACTTAGAAGAGTTTTACATAATAAATAGTAGACATTGTAGGCACACTAGCACACAAGATAGATAAAATGTAAAAGAATGAACGGAAGCTGGGCTTGGTGGCACACGCCTTTAATCCCAGCACTTGGAAGACAGAGGCAAGCAGACTGATGTGAGTTCAAGGCCAGTCTGATCTACAAAACAAGTCCAGGACAGCCAAGGATACACAGAGAAACCCTGACCCTGCCTCAAAAAACCCTAAAAACAAAACAAAACAAAAAATGAGTTTATGAAATTTCTATAACTTTTGCGTATGTAGTCACGTGTACACCCAGTATAAGAATGGTGCAGAAGTCTCACCCTTTTGCCAGAATTACATTGTTTTGCTATATTTTCATTTTCTGTGTACATAAATATATATGTATAAACATTATGTATGTGTATATACTTTTATAAATGCTTTGGATTTAGATGCCACACACCATATATAATATAAAATATTATACATGTATACACACACACATATATATATAGTCTGTTTATTTGTTTGTTTTTTTCGAGACAGGGTCTCTGTGTGAACCTTGGCTGTCCTGGATTCGCTTTGTAGACCAGGCTGGCCTCGAACCTCACAGAGATCCACCAGTCTCTGCCTCCAGAGTGCTGGGATTAAAGGCTTGTGCCACCACACCCTGCTTTCACACAAGATTTTGAGGTAGGCACATGATTCAGTTGTAGCAGTCTCTTTGGAAAATGACATTGGTCTGAGTAATGAATGGCAAGAAAGCTAGTCATGCCAAAACCAGTGGTGGGGACATTGCGAGGAAGAGAAACAGCAAGCACTAAAGTGATGCCATAGGGACAAGACTGGTGCTAAGCTTTCTCTATTAAAGAGACTATCAGAGCCTGGTGTGGTGGGCCTTTAATCCCAGCATTTGTGTGGCAGAGGCAGGCAGATTCCTGAGTTCAAGGCCAGCAAGAGAGGAGAGAGACTGAGAAAATTAGAATTTAAAATGGCCTGGGTGATGGCTCAGTGGTAAAGCCATTT
Organism: Acomys russatus; assembly: GCF_903995435.1. Taxonomy (NCBI): domain Eukaryota; kingdom Metazoa; phylum Chordata; class Mammalia; order Rodentia; family Muridae; genus Acomys; species Acomys russatus. The sequence goes on along the minus strand of NC_067140.1, from coordinate 65,685,609 downwards.
GCCAAGTGAATCTATTGACTTGATTTTAATTCCCTGAGCTGACAAAAAGGTGGAAAAAAACTAACTCCACCAAGTTGTCTGTCCTCTCCCCTAGTGCCCACAATCTTAGAGACTGGTGTTGAGACCTGGAGGCTCAAAGCCCTGAGTCCTCTGCAGCTGTTGGATTACCTGATAAATCCTGATTCAAGTGTTATTTATTGTGTGATTACTTACTTTCTAAAGTAACCTCCACTTTCATGCTTGATAGCTAACATTTTCTATCTAATGAGCAAAAAGTGATGATGACATCCTTGAAAAACACGAACACACCGGGTCTGGTGGCGCATGCCTTAATCCCAGCACTCCGGAGGCAGAGGCAGGCGGATTGCTGTGAGGTGCTGCCAGCCTGGTCTACAAAGCAAGTCCAGGACAGCCAAGGCTAACATGGAGAGACCCTGTCTCCAAAAAACAAAACAAAAAAACAAAAACACAGTGATAAATACAAACTGGGAGACACTCCTGTGCTCACCAACAAATAAACAAATTGTGTCACTTCCAGACAATGGCAACAAAATGGAATTGAGACTCTACAGCATGGTTATATAATGACCTTTTTGTTTAATAATTGTATAATAATGCTGAGTGAAAGAATCCGGGCATGAAAGAGCACATACTGGGTGACTGTCACACAGTTCTAGAGTGAAATGTGGCCTAATTTATGCTACAGAGGGAGTGAGGGAAAAGAGACAAAACCTTTTTGGGGCGAACAATATGTTCATTATTTTATGTGGTGACAGTTTTCATAGAAAATGCTAGAATACCTCAAATTGGGATTGGATAGTTGGCTCAGAGGTTGTGAACACTGGCTGCTCTTCCAGAGGACCCAGTTTCATTTTTTTCAGCACTCACGGCAGCTCACAACTGTGTGGGCTAAGAACACCCCAGAAATGCCAGCTCTGGGTCTGGTTCTATGAAAAGGTGGGGTGGGGGGGTTCTTGGCTCGTAGATAAAAATTGTGGGGAGTAGAAGAATGGAGGAGTAAGAGAAGAGCTTTAGGGGCTTGAGGGAGGATAAGGAGGGCTTCTCTGGGCCACACTGTGTGGAATGGTGATTGTAATAGGGTGATGTGAGGGTGGGAGTGGGCTAAGGATGGGAAGAGACAATAGTACCAGGATGTGGGGGCAGGGACTTCTGAGATAAAGGACCGTTGAAGACAAATGCTTGAGTACCTCAGTGGAGTGAGACTTGAGCAAGGGACACTGGGAGAGACAATGGGCAGACAAAGCAGCTAGTTTGTGGAGCTCCCCAAAGTAACAAAACTGCAACTCCAAGGACTCTTCATTATCTATTTTTATCATCTCCAAGACCAACTATCTGAACAAAAGGCAACTTAAAGAAGTAAAGGTGTACTCTCCTGGCTCACAGTTCAGAGGAACACAGTCCATCCATCACGATGAGGAAAGCATGGCGATAGAAGTGGCCTGGTCCAAGGTATTGACCAGGAAGTAGAGAACGGAGTACACTGTTTCTACCTGGAAACTCATGGGATGGGACCACCCACATACAGGCTGCATCTTCTCAGTTCAATCTCCTTGAAAGACATGCCTAAGGATGTGTGTGCCCCATTAATGCCCTATGAAAATCCACCCCACCTCCCTCCCCCTCCCCCTTAGCCTCACCCCAAAAATGTTTTTGAGACAGTTTCTCTGTGTGATCCTAACTATCCTGGAACTCACTCTGTAGAGCAGGCTGGCTTTAGAGTGCTGGAATTAAAGGCATGCCCACCACCGAGTGGTGCCCTAGGTGTTTCTTAATCCAATCCAAGATTAATGAGTATAGTCTCCAGGAGAAATGAACTTCCTGTAATGCCTAACACCATGCCATTCACAATTGAAAGAGACTGTGTCTCTTCCTTTTATGAATGAGAAGACTGGGGCTTGCAAGCCAAGTGCCCATAAAAATTCCTCAGAGTTTCTCTTTTTTGTTTTAGTTTTTTTGTTTCGTTTGGTTTTGTGTGACAGGGTTGCTCTGTGTAGCCATGACTGTCCTGACACACCTTGTAGACCAGGCTGGCCTTGAACTCACAGTGATCTGCCTGCCTGTGCGTCCCGAGTGCTGGGATTAAAGGCATGTACCACCATGCCCAGCCCTTCCTAGGTCCTCTGCTGAGCCACTCATTTAGTAAGTCTGGGACAGGATGAGCACTGGTGGGTTTTCTCAACTTGACACAAACCTAGGAAAGAGGGACACATATCTGGGCCAAGGGAATCCGAAGGGCGGAATTGCCTCCATCAGATTGGCTTGTAGGCAAGTCTGTGTGGCCTTTTCTTGATTAACCTTTGTGTGGGAGTTGCTAGCTAGCTTGGTGATCCTGGTTGGTGTGAGTACACAGGCTGAAGAAGCCACAGGGAGCAAGCTAGTAAGCAGCGATCCTCCTCACTTCCTGCCTCCACTTCCTCCCTTGGCTTCCCCCAATGATGGACGGTGACCAGGAAGCCTGTTGTTAAAATTCTTTCCCAGTGGAGAGCGTAAGCAATGTCTACCCCTTCTCCTAGGGTCTCAAGACACTATTCAAGTTCACCCTTCACAGCAGAAATGAAGGCTTCCCAGTAGCCACACTGATGGAGCCCCTCAACCTGTACGCTTTAGCCCCCACCCCACCCCAGGCCACGTGTAATTAAAGCAAAGTTGCATAAAACAGGTGACAGAGTGGATGGATCCTTAGGTGATGGTCCCATGACTGTCCCCAACCTTCTATGAGGGGTGGTGTAAACAGTCAGCAAATGCAGCTGAGGTAATCATTTTGCAAGGGGGCACACCCGACCTCTTCAAGATGGTGGTTGCTTAGCCAAAGAGAGCTTTTCGCCTTCAGGTTGCTTTTGGTAAATGTGTTTATCACAGCAATGGCAACTTCACTAAGGATGTGATGACTTGCAATTCTTTCCAGTGCCAATGAAGTTCAAATTGATCTGCTGGTTCCTTGAGATCCCACTTTGAGAATGAATGCCTGATGTTTCCCTACTCCTAGGCAGAGCACAAATCAAAGGTAACTGCAGTGGGTGCGGGTCTGAGGTCTGGCAACAAATGTGGATCTTACTTGGAGCTCTTATATAAGCCATTAAGCAGATAAGACCTAATGTGATTATTCAAATCAGGAGGGGAAAAGCAGCCTGAAGCCTGATAGTGGTGGCGCACGCCTTTAATGCCAGCGCTCAGGAGGCAGAGGCAGGAGGATCTCTTGAGTTCTAGACCAGCCAGGGTCTCTCTGTGTATCCTTGGCTGTCCTGGACTCACTTTGTAGACCAGGCTGGCCTCGAACTCACAGCGATCCACCTGCCTCTGCCTCCTGAGCACTGGGATTAAAGGCATGCGCCACCATGCTTGGCAAAACCCTGTCTTAAAAACCAAAAATAGAAGGAAAACAAACAAACAAACCAATACTCGAGGCAGAGGCAGGCAGATCTCTTGAGTTTGAGACTAGCCTGGTCTACAAAGAGAGTTCCAGGATAGCCAGGGCTATTACACATAGAAACCCTATCTCAAAAAAGAAAATAAAGAGAAAAATGTTGTGCTCATTATTAACTAAGTGCGCCTTTGAGACTAATAAGACTGTAGTGTAATGTAAAACACACATTGATTTAACCAAAAGCCATGCTGTAATTATTTTTTGAAAATTAGAGAGGGGAAAGTGTGTGTGGGGGGGAGGGGAGATCTAGGAAGACAATCCTTATCTTTCATATCACAGGAAAGCTTTAAAATTAAGACATTAAGAAGTAACACTTGCCAGGCATTGTGGTGGGCACAGGAGTGAGGGTGAGCTCAGGAGGCTGTGACAGGGAGAGTTTTATGTAGGTAGACAAGGAAGGGGAAAAAAGAGGAAAGAGAAGGAGACCTAGGACGTGGTAATCAGGTAAGGTCCAGCAACTATAGAGTTAAAGTTGCTGCCCCAGGTTGGGCTTGGCAGCAAGCTTGGGAGTAAGGCTGCCCTCAAGGTTGAGCCCTCTATGGTTGCAGAGTTTCTTTTCTCTGTTGATTTAATGAGTGAAAAGGCAGAGAGAGTAAGGTCTCAGGACTCCCGGAGTATTATGAAAGTGACGCACACACCTATGAGGGATCACTCAGTTAGAAGCACTTGCTGCTCTTTCGGAGGACCAGGTCAGTTCCCAACACCCATGCCTGGCTCACAACATCTTCTGACCTCCACCGACACCAAATACACACACACACACACACACACACACACACACACACACACACACACACAGACGATAGGCGCACGGGCGCACGGGCGCGCACACACACACAGGCAAGATAGACATAAAATATGATGAACCTTAAAATTGTTTAATGTACACACACACACACACACACACACACACACGAATAAACATTTTTAGAAAGTTCGTACAGACCTTAACTACCAGTAAAGTAAGTGGTCTTCCCACTTGGTGATGTTGAGCAGGTTCTGACCAAGAGGTACACCTGTCTCACCTACCTTCATCTGGGGACTACCAGGCAAACCTTTTCACACACGGCTTAAAGACAGTTCCTAGAAAGACTCCACAGAGAAGGAAGGCTTCTTGTGCATTAAATAAGTGTGCTTGTCACAAAAAACCAGAAAGATGCCACTGGTCTCCCAAAACCTGAATGACTTTAATTCCAAATGTTCTTCGCTACGAAACACCCCCATTTCTGTAAAACACAAGGGTTTTTCTGTGCCTGCCCTTGCTATGAATAATGACACAGAGACCTTTATACTTATTAAAAGCTTCAGGTATGCCGGGCGTGGTGGCACACGCCTTTAATCCCAGCACTCGGGGAGGCAGAGGCAGGCGGATTGCTGGGAATCAAAGCCAACCTGGTCTACAAAGTGAGACTAGGACAGTCAAGGCTACACAGAGAAAGCCTCTCTCAAAAAACAAAGCAAACAACAACAGTAACAAAGCTTCAGGCACTATAGCTGGGCCGACATTTAGCTGTTCTAACCCGGTAATTCCAGCCTGGCCTACTTCCCAGCCACGCGGCCCCCGTTACCTGGCTAGTCTCGCCCCCGCAGCTCCTCCTTCGTCCATTCGTGTCCCCGTGGCAACTCTCTCCCTCTGGTTTCTACCTGAGACCCTTTTCTCTGGGCTCAGAAGTCACGCCTTATTCTCTCCTGCCCAGCTATTGGCTGTTCAGCTCTTTGTTTAACCAATCAGAAGGTGCTGAAGAACAATGTTTACAACACATCAAGACAGGAGATACTTTACAATGACAATGCCAAAGTCCAACTGTAACCAGATCTCTGCGTACAGAAATCAGCATTTGAATACACAGTGCAAAGGCGGGCGGTGGTGGCGCACGCCTTTAATCCCAGCACTTGGGAGGCAGAGGCAGGAGATCGCTGTGAGTTCGAGGCCAGTCTGGTCTACAAAGCGAGTCCAGGATGGCCAAGGCTACACAGAGAACCCCTGTCTTGAAAAACCAACAATAAATAAATAAATAAGTAAACAAATAAATAAAATAAAAATAAAAAATACACATCTCCCAAGACTTCTCATCTTTTCTCGTCGGGGGTAGCGTAAACATTATCTGTAGGTTGTATGTGTGAGAATTTGTTGTAGAATAGTGATTGGTAAACCCTTGGTTGTTTATAAATTGTAGGAAGCTGTAGAACTAGCAAGCTGAAATAGTTAGCTTTGGAACTACTGGGGTATTTGAGGTGAATACATTGAGATAAACTGTAGTCTGGCCAAAATTTATACAATCGAAAGACTGCAAAATATGTTATTTCATGGAAGGCAAAAGTCACAGACTGCTGGACGTGGTGGCTCAGGCCTTTAATCCCAGCACTCAGGAGGCAGAGGCAGACGGATTGCCACGAGTTTGAGGCCAGCCTGGTCTACAAAGCCAGTCCAGGACAGCCAAGGCTATACAGAGAACCCTGTCTCAAAAATAAATAAATAAATAAATAAATAAATAAATAAATAAAAAGTCACAGACTGATTAAAAAGGACAATTAAGGGCCAGAGATATGTTCTAGTGGGCAAAGCACTTGCTGCTCTTGCAGAGGACACAGGTGCAGTTCCCAGCACCCACATATTAACTCACAGTCATCTGTACCTCCAGTTCCACATGATCTCATACCCTCTCCTGATCTCTTCAGACACCAGGCACATGGGTGGTGCACAGATATTCATGCCGGTAGCCATTCATGCACATAAAAGAAAAAAAATTTATTTTTGGTTTTGTTGTTGTTGTTTGTTTGTTTTGTTTTTTTGTTTTTTGAGACAGGGTTTCTCCGTGTAGTGTTGGCTGTCCTAGACTTGCTTTCTAGACCAGGCTGGCCTTGAACTCACAGCGATCCGCCTGCCTCTGCCTCCTTAGTGCTGGCATTAAAGGCATGCACTACCACACCCAGCTCAAGAATTTGACAATTTAAAAATAAAATATATTACTTCCTTATGCATGAGTTACATGCTCCACACTCAGCACTCACAAACACACACAAAATGAGAAGGAAAAATAAAAACTCAAGTGGGAAGAGTGGTGTGATGGCTAACAGGTAAAGCACCTGCCACTCAAACCTGGCCATCTTGACTTTGATTCCCAACACCCATAGTGGGAGGAAAGAACTGGTTCTGGGAAGTTATCCACTGACCTTTCATGCAGGGCCTACACAAACACACACTTTTATAAACATATTTATATGTGGCAGGATCATAGTTATTTATACTAATAAATTGTTAGAAACACTCCTAGAGGGGTTGGTTATGTAGAGCTATACATTAGAGTGCAATATAGCCACCAGGAAGTAGAGATTTGCTTCTCATATAGGAATATATGTTCATACCACACACACACACACACACACACACACACACACACACACACACGTATATATATATACATTATATAGGCATACTATGAATATATTTGTGATATTTTGTTACACAGAAAAACAAATACGAGGTGACATGAGCACTTAGGAGGCAGAGGCAGGCAGATCTTTGTGAGTTCAAGGCCAGCTCAGTCTACATAGAGAGTTCCAGGAAGCCAGAATTACATGAGGAGACCCTGTCTCAAAGCAAAGCAAAGCAAAACAAACCAAAAAAGAAAAAAAAAAAAAAAAAAAAACAATCAAGCAAACAAGAACCCCAGACTCCCTCTCAAACAAACAACAAAACAAAAAAAACCCAAAAAGAAAAAGAAAGAAAAGGCATGCGATATATACAGTATGAGCTCATATTTTATTTAATTGTGCATTGGATTGGATTGATGGCCCAGTGGGTAAGAGCATCTTTCGCTTTTGCCAAAGACCCAGATTTCATCTGAGCACCCACATGAGGGTTCATAACCAGCTGTAGGTATAGTTCTAGGGCATCCTGCGCCCTCTTCTGGCCTATATGGGCACTACATGTATATCTGTGGTGCAAGATAATTATGCATGCAAGCAAAACACCCATACACATAAAATAAAAATAAATAAATCTTTAAAAAATATGCATATGCAATTGCTAACTTTCATTGAGTTATAGTAGTATTTAGGACCATCCTAAGTGTTTGTATGTGTTAGCTAATTTCTTTTTCAATAAATCTTGGGGTATATTTGATCACTATCTTCATTTCCCAAAGAAATTTCAGGCAAAAAGAGGTTAAGTGACTTCCTCAAGGCCACAGCCCTAAATGATGGTTAGATTCAAACAGGCATATGCAATTCCAAGGCTCCTGACCTTGAGCAATTACATGACTCATGTAGCTTTGTAATTACAATTAGTTTTGCATAATAAAGGAATATTTGTGTAAATAAGGCTCCAAAAGCCAAGGAGAATTTTCTTCCAGCTGACTCCTTCATAGTCAACATAAAAATGTATGATTTGAACATTTTGTGTATGTATTTGGGACATTAACTTTTAATAAATTTTCAGATGTGAAAAACAGTAAAAGTCGGGCTGGAGAGATGGCTCAGAGGTTAAGAGCACCATCTGCTCTTCCGAAGGTCCCGAGTTCAATTCCTAGCAACCACATGGTGGCTTATAACCACTTGTAATGAGATCTGGTGCCTTCTTGTGGTGGGCAGGCACATATGTGGGCAGAATACTGTATAAATAATAAATCTTAAAAAAAAAAGAAAAGAAAAGAAAAACAGTAAAAGTCAATAAAAAAAACAAATAGTATCTATCAATACAGAATGTTCCTTATTTGTACAGTGGGTACTTATTAAGACCCCGTTTTTACGTTGGCCTGGGGAATGAGATGATCAGAAGCAGCTCTTGTCTAGCAGGAACTCAGGGTCTCAGTGAAGCTGGGTAGGGTGGAGTCTTTGAGGCTCTGGTTTGCCAACGAGAAAAGTGCATGCCACACAGGGCAGAGCATGTGCCACCCAACTCACAGAACTAGGGTCTATGCTGTTCCCAAATCACATGTTGTCTTTCTCTGTAGAGATTATTTAATAGCTCAGCAAATTTACAGTAGTAGGTGTTAGGCCTTATGTGTAAGTTCTGGCAGGAAGTCGGGGTTCGTGTTAGGAAAAAACTCACCAGATGGGGAGACAGCTGAGCTGATAAGCACCTGGGAAAGTCCTAGGGTATATTTTCAGCATTTTAGAGCACATAGAAGGGCAGCTAGTAGGCAATGATAATTTAGTGTTTCAAAGTATCAAGTAAAGGATATTTTTAACATTTCTAGTGCAAAGACACAGTACACATCAAAGGTGATACATGTCACTTGCTCTGATGCAATTGCTACACATTACATAATATATGGAATGTGATACTGTATGCTGTGCACATGTAATTACTAGACTTCAATTAAAAATATTTATTATTTGTTTATTCATTCATTAATCTATGCCCTCAGGATATATAAAACATTTTTCAATAGAAATGAAGACAATATTCTTTGTGAATACAATTTTCACAACTATTTGTTTTGGGGTTTTTTTGGGGGGGGGTTGTTTTTATTTTTGTTTTTTGAGACAGAGTTTCTCTGTATAACCCTGGCTGTCCTGAAACTCTCTGTAGAGCAGGCTGGCCTCAAACTAAGAGATCTGCCTGCCTCTACCTCTTGAGTGCTGGGGTTAAAGGCGTGCGCCACCACTGCCCAACATTCAGAACCAAATTTTAAGAAGCACTTGTCTGTTTGTTTGTTTGTTTGTTTTTGGTTTTTCGAGACAAGGTTTCTCTGTGTAGCCTTGGCCATCCTGGACTCACTTTGTAGACCAGGCTGGCCTCGAACTCACAGCGATCCGCCTGCCTCTGCCTCCCGAGCGAGTGCTGGGATTAAAGGCGTGCGCCACCACGCCCGGCAAGAAGCATTTGTCAAGCACTCTTTCAAACCCGTGCGGGTGATGGGAGTGTTGCTGTTACTATCCATTTTACAGATGACGGCGCTAAAGTGCAGACAAGTTCGGTTCAGTCCTACTTTTCAGAGTAAGAAGATTGAAAAAACATTTGGGATGTGTCCAGTGGAATGTGTTATCATAACGTTGTAGGCGAGATATTTACTTGTTTATGTGTAATATTTATCATTGTTGCAATTATTTTCTACCACTGCATTTTGCTATTTTTTCTCCAAGATTCTTTAGTTTTGTGTGTGTGTGTGTGTGTGTGTGTGTTTCAAGACAGGGTTTCTCTGTGTAGCCTTGACTGTCCTAGACTTACTTTGTAGACTAGGCTGGCCTCAAACTCACAGAGATCCACCTGCCTCTGCCTCCCAAGTGCTGGGATTAAGGGCGTGTGCCACCACGCCCAGCTCTGAGGCAGAACTTATCTCAAAACACAAAGTAGCCCGCATCCGAGAAAGACTAGCCAAGGTTTTCTTTGGCCTATACTCGAATGGTTAAACACTGTCACACAAAGGTGTACACATAGATGCAACTGAATATGTATGAGCACATGCATGAAGAGTTGACAGTGAGACCAACTCCCAATGAAATGACTTACTTGCAGCTATTGCAAAATTGTTTGTTTTTCTATCCATTTTCTCTAGGTGGCATCTATGTGGGTTTCTCCCAAATTATGCTTTATTGTTTAGAATAAGGTAATTAGGGGCTATAGTGTGACATTTCCTGGGGAGATGTGAACAAACATCTATTCACTTCAGATGGGGCATGGTACCAGTCACAGGTAAAAAAGCAAATTCTACTCACAAAGCTGTAATAAGATGTACAACCATGCTTATCAAGGGGTTAAGCAGGACAAAGGAAGCTCTGTCTTTAAAGAGCTTGTAATTTGTAAAGTTAGCAAAAATCTCTCTCCTCCTTTCATCATTATTTCCTTTTCTTTCTTTCTCCCCCCTTTTTTTTTTTTTTTTTGTCTTCTTCAAGACAGGGTCTCTCTGTGTTAGCCTTGCCTGTCCTGGACTCCCTTTGTAGACCAGGCTCGCCTCGAACTCACAGCAATCTGCCTGTCTCTGCCTCCGAAGTGCTGGGATTAAAGGCATCCGCCACCACACCCAGTCTTTTCTTTATTTTTTAATAATTTATTCAGATTACATCCCAATTGTTATTCATTTTCTTTAAAAACAGATTTATTTATTTTTCTTCTGTGTGTACAGAGTGTTTTACTTGCATGTATTTATGTGCACTGTGTGCATGCCTAATACCCAAGAGGTTGGAACATTGTGAGTTTAAATAATTCATACACAATGTAAAAAAAAAAAATCATGCACATAAAAAGTTGCAGTAAAAAGTATTTTCCCTCGGCCTGGACCATCCCAATTCCTGTTCTGAGAGGCAGGGTGCTTTTCTATCTATTTTCAGAGCTGTACCCTGTATACATGTCCACATATTATAAATGATACCATGTCACACAGTGGTTAGCTGTGTGGTTTTTGTATAATATCCTATTACACAACAACAAACCTCAGAGGATAGCTATAACCTCAGTGGTCATATGATTACACGTGCACATGCATATATACCTACAGGATACAGTCTCACAGTCTCTTCTAAGTGGGTTTACTTAGATCTGCTTGTTTGTTTGCTTTGGTATTTGAGACAGGGTCTCACGATGCAGCTTTGACTGGTTTTGAACTCACAGAGATCTGTCTACTCTTGCCTCCTGAGTGCTGGGATCAAAGGCATGTGTCACCATGTCAGCCCCTGATTAATATTTAAGGACTACTCATTACTCCATTTTAAAATTTGCCATGCTCTATTTAACTGGTCCAGTCTGCATGACATCTGTGTTAGTTCCTCTCTCTCTCTCTCTCTCCCTTTCTCTCTCTCCAGGGTCTCTCTGTGTAGCTTTGGCTGTCCTGGACTCACTTTGTAGACCAGGCTGGTCTCGAACTCACAGTGATCTACTTGCCTCTGCCTCCCAAGTGCTACGATTAAAGGCTTGCACCACCACCACCCAGCTATTTCCCATCTCTTGACAGCAGAGACAAGCGGCATTCACCATCACCTCCATGTGAGGCCCAGACTTGTTTTCAGGTTGGTGGTATTGGGAGATGGTGACATTTTAGAGGGGTAGGCCTTTGGGAGGTCCTTAGGAGATCAGTTTGCTCGGCCATGCACTGCAGCTGTGATGAGGGCCCTCTTGGGAGTTTGTACCAGTACTGTAATCAAATAACAGACAAGAAGAAATTCCAGGGAGAAAGGGTTTGTTATAGTTCACAGTTCAGGGGGATCATTCTATCATGGTGGGAAGCCAGGGCAGCAAGCAGGAAAGACATGGGGCAGGAGGCTGAGGACGGCACTTTACATAGCATTCTTAATCAGGAAGCTGAAATTAAACAGAAAGTAGGAACTGGTCTTAAAGCCGGGCACAGTGGCACATGCCTGTAATCCCAGCACTCGGGAGGCAGAGGCAGGAGGATCTCTGTGAGTTCGAGGCTAGCCTGGTCTACAAAGTGAGTTCAGGACAGCCCAGGCTACACAGAGAAACCCTGTCCGAAAAAACAAAAAAAAAAAAATTTTTTTTTTTTTAAAGAAGGAAGGAAAGAAAGAAAGAAAGAAAACAAAACAAAAAAGCAATCAAACAAATAAAATTCCCACCCAAAACCTTAAAACCTCACCAGCTGTGGTGGCACACACCTTTAATCCCAACACTCGGGAGGCAGAGGCAGGTGGATCTCCATGACAGCCACAGCTGTTGCAGAGAAACCCTGTCTCAAACAAACAAAGAAACAGAAGACACCAAATAAATTTCATGTGTTTGTTTGTTTTTGGTCTTTTTTTGATTTTCCGAGGCAGGTTTTCTCTGGGTTAGCCTTGGCTGTCCTGGACTCACTTTGTAGACCAGGCTGGCCTTGAACTCACAGCGATCTGCCTGCCTCTGCCTCCCAAGTGCTGGGGTTAAAGGCGTGCACCACCACGCCTAGCCAAAAGAAACCTTAATATCTACCCCGAGTGGCCCATTTCCCCCATCTGCCTCCTAAAAGTTCCACTATCTTCCCAAACACTGCCACCATCTGGAGACAAAGACATTTCGCATTCAAGCCACAAGGCCCTCAATCTTGGACTAAAAATCAAAATAACCTCACCCCCCCCCGCCCCTTTATAAATAATTACCTCAGTACTTAATTATAGCAATGGAAAGCTTAGTAACACATTGAATAATCCTATCTTTGCACTTGAGCATGGGTAGTTTGTTTTGAGACAAGATCTCTGTACCTCACTGTGGGTCTCTTCTTCCCTAGGGGCCTATTGGCTACCGACCACCAAGGCAGGAGGGGCAGAAGGCGAGGCACAGGGCTCGCAAGGCCTGGAGCGCAGTGGTGATCGAACGCTCTGGGAACCACTGCAGGGAGCTAGTTCAACTTTATTTGGGGAGAACTTGGGGGGGGGGGCTTCTAGGATAGGTGTACATAATTGGTTGACATAGGCACTGTTAGGATGCTTGATTCTCATTTGGCAGCATGCTACTATCATAGGAACAGGAACACAGTACCTAATAATCCTATAGGCCCAGGGAGGCAAGAGCTAGCAGGGAACTGTGTCAAAGGCTGTATATGTCAAATGTGGTTAGGGGCGCCAATGTCTAAAGACACAAATGGAAGGAGAAAGGAAGGAAGAAAAAAAAGCAAAGAGAAGAAGGTTTCGTTTCATTTGACCATCCCTACTTTAGATGTGTGTTCAAGCAAATGACTCCACACTTTCTCTACACAACACCTTCATATTAGTGGGGTATATGAGCCTGTAGGCTCATATTTGAATGCCTAGTTACCAAGGGGTGGAACTCTTTATAAAATTAGAAAGGATTAGGAGGTGTGGCCTTGTTGGATGAAGTGTGTCACTGGGGATAGGCTTTGAGGTTTCCAAATCCCATGCCAGGCCCAGTCTCAATCTCTGGGCCTGCAGATCAGGATGTACCTCTCAGATGCTGTTCCAAAGCCATGCTTGCTACCATGCTCCCCCACTGTGACGACAATGGACTAAGGCTCTGGCAAGCCTCAATTAAATTAAATGCGTTCTTTTATAAGAGTAGCCTTGGTTATGGTGTCTCTTCACAGCAATAGAACAGTAAGACAGTTTTTATCTGCGTGGTTTATTTGCTGTTGTTGTTTGTTTGTTTTGGGCTTTTGAGACGGGGGCTCTTCGTGTAGCCTTGGCTGGCCTGTAATTCACGCAGTAGTAGGCCACGCTGGCCTCGAAATCACAGAGATCTGCCTACCTCTGCCTCCTGAGTGCTGGGATTAAAGGCATGTGCCACCACCACTGGCACATCTGGCTGTTTTTATTGGATAATATGGCATCTTTTCCTCTCCAGGACAAAATCAAATCTGCTACCATTCCCCAATCCCAAGAGAGTCAGTTTCTCTTCCATGGGCGCTCTCCACTTTGAGAGTTTGTAATGGTTAGCGCTGATATCAAGATGGCAGGATCTGGGACACTAGGAGACCAGCTCCCCTCCCCGCCCCCCGCTGGTCTCGCACCACCACCACCCTGGGTACAGGACAGCACAAAAAAGGAGAAAACGGGGCTAAACAGCAGGATTCGTGCCATGCTTCCCGACTATAGATTCCCAACCACCTGCCTCAGGCTTCTCCTGCCGGGACTCAACTTCATGGCGGACTTTACCCTTCGACTAGAGCCGAAATAAATCCAGTCTTCCTGTAGTTGCTTTTCTTGGGACATTTTATCACAGCAACAAGGCTGAGTTCCCACCCTCCTCTCAATGAGACTTCCGGGTCCTTTTCTTAGAGGGCGGGGCTTCACTGAGTCAGGGGCTCCGCTTGGGCAAATCCACAGGACCAGCTCACCATCCAGTACAGAGTGGGTGCCAGCAAGAATTGTTCTATTCCGAGTCCCTCACCTATGTCCCCAGCTAAATTAAGCCTTGGTTAATACGTTAAGTGAGAACTAATAATACGCTCATAGTCAAACTGCACTCCCCCTCCCCAAAAATCCTTTTCCTTCTTCTAGAGCTGCTGTGGGTCCAGTGAACTGAATTTGGCCACCAATGGAGCCTCTGAGAGCAGCCCAAGGTATCAGGAGTATGAGCAAGATGCACAGCGTGTTGTTTCCTCAGGACCCGTTAAGTCCCTTTTCTTCGTGCTGATTCTGAATGGTGTGCCGAGGCTGTAAGAGCAAGGCTCAAACCTGGGGGAAAGACCTTTCTCAAAAGGCCACTCAGTCTACTAAACATGCTCTGTTTTTTTATGCCCTAGGAGGCTCCCGGAACAATGTTTGTTCCCTGGACCAAGCTAGATCAGAGCATTCTGACCTTTACTCTGACTCAGAGCTAGAAGTCTAGAGTAATAAACTGTCAATCAGATTCATTTTCTCTCTCTCTCTCTCTCTCTCTCTCTCTCTCTCTCTCTCTCTCTCTCTCTCTCTCTCTCTCTCTCTCTGTCCTTGGCAAGCAAGTCATTAATATTTCATAGCTTCATCAAATGTTTATTTGGTATCTGCATAGCACCAGGAATTATATAAGGCATTTGGAATAGGAAAGCGAAAGCACGGGATGCCTGCCTCACTAGCTGTATGTGCAGAGCAAATGTGGACAGAGGTCACAATCACGTGAGCTTTCCAACATGCATTTTGAGGGGTTCTGGGGTCCTGAAACTATTTGAAGAGGTCTATGAGGTTGAAAACTATTTTCATGGTAACAATGAGGCATCATATACTTTGAGTGCATTTTTAAACTATTTTTTATTTGCGGCTCCTTAATGCCTCTACGTCCCTTCCACTCCTCCCCGCCCCTCCCCTGCTCCCAAGGTAGGAAAGAAAAAAGGTTAAAAAGGCTGGTGAGGGTCCTCAGTTGTCAGGATACCCAGCAAACCAGCAAAGGAAACAGCAACCTCCCCCCCACCCCACAAGCGACCTTGAAGAGTCATTTTCTCTCTCCTGGAACATCCTCTCCGGAGCTTCTCTTGGTTCTGGTATTTATACCCTCTCAGAGTCCTCAGAGTTAAATTCTCTCCAGCCGGCAAAGTCCGTAGCCCTCCCTCTCTGAGCCGCAAGAGTCTATTCTCAGCTGTGGATAAGCTAAGGCAGTTCCATATACCACACCTGGCATTAAAACAAAAAACATATTTATATAACAGTACTGAGTTTTTAAAGAAACCAAAACTTCCACTGCAATATACCTTTGACTCTATTCCAGAACTACGTACTCTTTTTTGTTTGTTTGTTTTTCGAGACAGGGTTTCTCTGTGTAGCCTTGGCTGTCCTGGACTTGCTTTGTAGACCAGGCTGGCCTCGAACTCACAGCGATCTGCCTGCCTCTGCCTCCCGAGTTTTGGGATTAAAGGTGTGCAATATTTTCTTTAATTTTTTGAAGATTTATTATTTATTTATTTATTATGTATACAACGTTTTCCCTGCAGGTACACCTGCAGGCCAGAAGAGGGCACCAGATCTCATTGTGGATGGTTGTGAGCCACCATGTGGTTGCTGGGAATTGAACTCAGGACCTCTGGAAGAGCAGTCAGTGCCCTTAACCTCTGAGCCATCTCTCCTGCCCCCAGAACTATGTAGTCCTAAATGCATCCCTAGAGAATCTTCCATCTACTCAACATGACTAGCATGTTTTATGGAAGCAAATATGAGGATCCAGTTGAACACAACATCAGAACAATGCCAAACATAATCAGAGTTCATAAAATGTTTAAGTTAATATATAAGGGTTTGTTATTTAAAAATAAGTTGCTGAATACAAATTGGAAAATGTCCTTGTTACTCTTTCCTTCTTTCTTTCTGTCTTTGTTTTTGGGTTTTTTTGTTTGTTTTTTTGTTTGTTTGTTTTGGTTTCGTTTTTTTGAGACAGGGTCTCTCTGTGTAGCCTTGGCTGTCCTGGACTCACCTTGTAGACCAGGCTGGCCTCGAACTCAGAGCGATCTGCCTGCCTCTGCCTCCTGAGTGCTGGGGCTAAAGGCGTGCACCACCACCCCTGGCCTGTCTGTCTGTCGTATGGAAGGAATAGCTTGTGTATTGTATGGATGGAGCATCTGTCAATAACAAATCTGATGGCCTATATAGCTTAGGCAATAAACAGGAGGTGGAACATCTGGCAGGAAGAGTTCTGGGGTACAGCCAGGTGTGGGAGATTCAGCTAGCAAGATGTGAGGACAAACACACATGGTGCCTGAGCTCAGCTAACCAGCCACGTGGCAGAATGTGGATTAGTATAAATGGGTTATTAAGTTATGAGCTAGTCAGAGAAGAGCCTAGCTACATGGCCTAGGTATTTGTATAATATTTGATGAGTCTCATCAGTTGTTACTCTAGAAGCTTATGAGACAAGAAGGGAAAAATCTACCACTACACTTTCTTTTTTGTTTTTTTAAGACAGAGTGTCTCTTTGTAGTCCTGGCTGTCCTAGAACTCACTCTGTAGACCAGGCTGGCCTCAAACTCAAAGGTCTACCTGCCTCCCAAATGCTGGGATTAAAAGTTTGCACCACCACTGCCTGGCCTAATTTCTAATATAGTAAATATCATTGCAGTTATCAAAACATTTTTTAAAAAATCTTCTGATTTTGAGACCACTGTACACTGACATGCAGTACAGGGCCAGGCGTGGTGGCGCATGCCTTTAATCCCAGCACTCGGGAGGCAGAGGCAGGTAGATCTCTGTGAGTTCGAGGTCAGCCTGGTCTACAATGCGAGTCCAGGACAGCCAAGGCCACACAGAGAAATCCTGTCTTGAAAAAGAAAGAAAGAAAGAGTACAGAGAGTCCTGTGGAGCAGTTTATCCCAGAACTAACACTGTGCATCAGTTTAGTATAATACCACTCCCACAAAATTGGTGTGGACACAATCTACCTACCTTCTTCAGATTCATGTTCAACACCCATTCATATGTGTGTGCTTATGTTTGTTTTGTTTGTTTGTTTGTTTTTGTTTTTCAAGACAGGGTGTCTCTGTGTGGCCTTGACTATCCTGGACTCACTTTGTACACCAGGCTGGCCTCGAACTCACAGAGATCCACCTGCCTCTGCCTCCGAAGTGCTGGGACTAAAGGCGTGCGCCATTACCGCCTGGCATGTGTGCTTATATTTAACATCTCATCAACAATCTCCCTCACTGGCTGTATTATGAACATACATGTAACTTCATGAGAAAATGCCTCACCCTAGGTGACTGAACTATTTGACATCCTTAGCATTCTCACTTGCCTCATTTTCCCCCATTCCCTCCATTTCATCTGAGTTATCTCTCTCTTTTAAAAAGTCCTGGTAGCTATAGTTGATACCTCACTGACTTTAATTTGCAGTGCCCTAGTGTGTAATGATACTGAGAGTATTTTCACACACATACTTGGCAACTGTAGATATTTTCCAGTGCAGTAACTCCTTATATCTTTTGTCCACTTTCTGATTCGACTTTTTAATTTGAATTCTGAGAATTCTTTGTGTTTACAGGATGTCAGTACCTTGTCAGATATGTGCTTTGCAAACACTTTCCCTTTGTTTCTATCCCTTTCATAGGATGTTTTTTCAGAACAAAAGGTTTTCACTTTGAATGGTTAATTTCCATAATTTTTTCCTTGTTAGATTACGCTTTGAGGATCATCTAACAACTTTCACTCAGCCCTACCTCCTGAAGAACTTCTCATCTGATCTTTGATATACTTTGAGTTAATTTTTCATAAGGTTTGAATTTAAATTCAGGTTCATATTTACTCATGAATGTTGCTATGGTTTGGATATGTCCCTTAAATTTCATGTGTTCAAAATTCTGAAAGTCACATGTTACTGATATTTGGTCCATGGGACATTTGGGAGGTTATTGGTTCTACTTGTGGATTAATGGGTTAATTTTTTCTTAACTAGCTAACTTACCCACCTTCCCTAAAACTCAGGTTCTTCAAGGACACTGTGAGAATTAACCATGATAAGGACATAAACTGATGAGCGTATTTACCCCATCGCTGCCTGGTGCCCGGAGGATGCTGGCACCTCTTCTTTTCCTTCCATTATTTCTTTCTTTTCCCAGGCTGGGAAGTTGAACTCTCCTTGGGTGTTCAGCTTGTGCTTGATTTCATTCTTTTTCCCCAAGCTAGAGGGTTTCTAAAAACACCGTTGCTAATTTCTCTGAGACAGTGTTTTTTCTGTGTATCCCAGACTTTGTGGCAATACTCCTCCTTCAGCTTCCTGACTCTGGAATATGAGACCATGCTCGACCAATGTCTAGGAATTTAGGAATTTTAATGACTACAGACAGTCCTAGCAAATGGAAAGTTAGGAGGATAGAACTAAACATCAGAGTTAACTAAAAAGCTGTGTCCTGAATAACACTGCCCCCAGTACTCACAGACCAGCTCTAGAACATTTCACGTCTGTGTTAGACTTTTCCCTGCACTGTGAAATACTTCATTACACTAATTGAGGTTGGAAGACCTAACCACTGTGAGTGGCACCATTCCCTAGGCATGAGATCCTGGACTGTAGAAAAGTAGAAAAAGTGAGTGAAATACTAGCATGCATGCAAGCGTGCATTAACTCATTGCTCTGTGCTCTTGACTGTGGAGGCAATGAAAGTAGCTGCTTCAAGTTTTTGCTGCCTGACTTTCCCATAATGATGGAGTTTACTTGGAATTGCAAGGCAAATAAATCTTTTTGCCCTAGGTGTTGTGGTCAGAACATTTTATAGCAATAAGAAAAGAAACCAAGGCAGTAGGTTTGGGGGGGGGGCGTAGGGAGAACTCAATGATTGGCTTTTCTGTTAGGTTTCCATGTAATACCACTGAATAATATGGCCCTCATACTCACAGACCAGCTCCGGAAGTTTCACATCTGTGTTAGTTAGATTTTTCTTTGCCATGTAAAATACTCAAGAGAACAGCATGAAAGTAGGGAATAATTATCTGGGGCCATCGTTTTGGAGGTTTCAGTTGCCTCCAATGCTATGGATGGGGTGAGTTTAGTCATTGTGGTGACATCATGGTGATGGCATTGTCCAGTGGGGCAGAGTTGCTCACCTCATGGTATCAGGCCACATAGAGAAAGAAAGGAGCCCAAGGAAAGATGCAGTCCCAAGGACATGTTCCCCAGTGACCTAATTCCTTCAAGCAGGCCCCATCTCCAGAAATATCTATCTTCTCTCAATGTCAACAAATTATGAACACATCAGTGGATTAATTCACTGATTAGGCCAGAGCCTTAATGGTCCAACCTCTCAAAGATTGGGTGCAATGTGCTGATATCAACACATGGTCCTTTTTGGTAAGAAAGGTCTGTGTGAAGTCTTGCATCTAAGCTCATTAACCATATATAGGTTCTCCTGGTCATCTACAGGCCATGGATCAGTGTATAGACTCTTGTTTAAATTCTGTTTTATTTGGAATTTCTTAAGCTTCTAACCTCCCTCCCGATCCTCCAACCCAAGGAAGGAGAGAAAGAAGGTTAGAAGGGAACAGGGACACACACCTATTTAGACTTAGGGCCATTGGTTCTTCGGGAAAATACTAATCTCAGTTGTCAGGATTTCTAGCATCCAGCAATGACAAACACAGAAGGATGAACAAGCAGCCCGCTTCCTCCTCCATCTGTCTCCTTGAAACCTTTGCCCTTTCTCTCTTTGGGCTATCATATTTATACCGTCTCCAAGTTCTTAGAATTAAACTAACTGCAGCTGGCAAAAACCACGCCCCTCTCCAGGCTGCCTGAGATCATTAGCTGTGGGCAAACTAAGGCAGTTCTATATCCCCACCCTTGCGATTGGAACAAAAACATATTTACATAACATAACTGAGTTGTTTTTAAAAACTCAACATTTCCACTACAGATTAGAGTATATTTTTATGAAGAAATTGAACCACCCCAGATGAAGACTCTGTAGTCACAGTTCTTGAGGCTGCTTCACGAAAGCGCTTGATGGATGCCAAGTTGCTCAACAAGACATGTGCCAGTTGCCACACAATCTCCTAGCTTGAAAATTTTCCAATCAGCTTTTACTTGCTTTCCCTTTGAAATAAGGACTATCAGTTACTCCAGGCAAATACACGACCCGAGTGAGAGAAGCCATGCATAGCATCCTTGTGAGTCGGTGCTTGGCTGAAGCTCCTGCCTCTAGTTATTCCTGGTCTGTTTGTGGATTGACCTGCAGAATGGATGGTTCACCTGGCACCCCTGCACCCCTTGGTAACAGGAGCTTGTATCTCTGTGACAGGGGCTCAGTCCTGGGGTAGAGTATGAATCTCTGAAAGACTCTAAGCCGTGATAGACCACTTACTGACTGGGTCTCTATGTACTTTCCCTGTTTCTGTTCCTTAAGCATATCTTTTGCCCTCTTATGGACCATATCTTCTCTTTTAGGTGGAGCTGATTGCTGCTCTTCCTGCTAGACTCACAGGAAACATCTCGTTTCCCAGAAGTCTTTCTGGGTACTTAGTATCCAACTTGTGGTAGAGGATTCCTTAGCTTTCTTCACCTCCTTCGAAGACTGTATCTTCTGCCTCTGGATTAAAAAAAAAAAAAAAAAAAGCTCATTTTTTCCCGACAGCCCGGCTGCAGAACTCAGCACCAAATTCCCAGCAGCACCTGCTCTCCATCACAGGATGAAGTGTTTGTTAATTGGGCTGGGAGCTGGACAGGAGCAAGTCAGCTCATCCCTTTGAATTGCACTTCAGAGTTCAGCACAGTGACAGGAGAAAAGGGATGGGAAAAAGGCTGGAATAAAGGAGCAGCAGTTATAAGAGATTAATTTCCTGCAACAGGGATGACTGTGAGGCCAAAGAAGCAGCTAAGCTTCCTGCAGGGAGGCTCAGTCACACATCTACGATGCCGACCACGTTTGCAGAATAGGAATACCACCGCCCTCCACCCCTACCTCACGCCTGCTCCTCCAGAGAAGCTTTATACTTTGATTTCCTGCATGGTCTGGAAATCTGCAGAATACCTGTCTTCCTCTGAGTTTTCCCAAAAGGAGAACTTGGAATGAGAAATGGATAGAGGAGGTTTTCTGAGGCAACCCCTACATGTGAAGCATGTTTGATAAAACAATGAAAATGATAGGGAGGTGGAAGAATCCACAAAAATGTCACTCCAGGCACATCATAAAGCAAGGTGAGGCAAACAGGATGCTCAAATTCTCACGAGATCCCTTGGAAGCAAGAGGAGCACTACAGCCTTCATCTGCTGTACTCTCTCCCATGTGCCCACTCCAGGAGGAGTAGGGTTTGTGCATTTCTGGACTGTCTCTATACCTGAGCTTAGCAGGGCTCTAGAAAGCACCAAGGTAGGATAAAAAAGGTGGAGCCATCACCCGAGGAACTGCCTCCCTATGTCACTTTCTTCCCTAACCCACTTCTTCTGTTGTCTTGGCAGGCCTGGGTACCACTTAGTATTTTCCAGCTAGCTCATTTTCATTTATGTTACATCAGTCAGGGCTGGTATTAGTGGCTTCAGGTCTTAATATGAAAAGAACTAAAGTGGAGTGTTTGGCTAGCAGACACAAAGCCCAGCACTCCATAAACCTTGTACGATGGTGCACTCCGGTAATTCCAGCACTCAGGAGGTAGAGGCAGAAAGAGCAGAAGATAAAAGTCATCATTATCATAGTCGTGGGACGTATAACCAGCTCAAGACCAGCCTGGGACACAAAAGAACTGTCACAAAAGGCAAAAAAAAATATATATATATGGTTCTCATAGGCATGAAAATTCTTCCAGTAATACTCCTGTCTCCTACCTTTGTCTTTTAGGTGCTTAAGCTATAATTGCTGTACAGTATTTCATTGCAAGTCAACCTGATAATGGAGCCACATGATAGGGTTGCTGTTTAGATTACATTACATGTATTTAGTATCTCACCCTGCAGCAAATGCTAGCTTCTTTCTCTGAGAGTTTTAATATAATTTCCTTTTAGAGCACTTTCAGGTTCACAGCAAACTGGCGACATTGTGAACTAGAGCGGTGCATTTGTTGTAACCCCTGTAGCTACGTTGATGAAGCATTGTCGTTTAGAGTGCACTGTTCACTTCAGGGTCATTCTTGGTGGTGTACATTCTATGGGTTTTGACGAAGTATGATTCTACTATACAGGGTCTTACAGGGCAGTGCACTACCCTAACCATCTACCTGTGTTCTTGCCCTTCCCCTTAGGCATGGCCGCTACTGATACTGTGGCTGTTTCCCTGTGATGCCTTCCAGAAGGCTGGAACCATACAGTCTTTAGCCCTCGGATGCTTACACCTCCTTTCTGTGTGTTTATAGCTTGATAGTTCGGCTCTTAGCTCTGGATAATATTCCATTGTCTGGATGCACTACAGCTTATCTACCCTCTCACTTACCGATAGCTGTCTTGGTTATTTCCAAATTTCCCAATTATAACTGAAGTGTCTACGAACATCCATGTGCAGGGCTGTGCATGGACATAAGGAGCATAATCACTGTGTCATTAATAAGAGCGTCATTAATAAGAGTGTCATTAATAAGAGGGTCATTTAGTAAGAGCACGTTTTATTTTATAAGACACTGGCAAAGTGTCTTCTGATATGACTGTGCAATTTTATAGTTAAAAAAAAAAAAACACCCCAAAACCAAAAAACCACAATGAACTAGAGTTCTTGCTGCTCTACACAGCATTTTTGTGTGTGTCAAGTTTTGTGTTTTTAACCACCAGGTAGCAAAGCTTCATAGATAGATCTATTGTTTTCATTTATGATTTCCCACTGGCACATGATGTAGAGCATCTTTCTCATATTGATATTCTCTCTCTCTCTCTCTCTCTCTCTCTCTCTCTCTCTCCATCCCCTCTCTCTCCCCACCTCCTCTCTCTCCCTTTCTCTCCCCCTCTCTCTTTGACACAGGGTCCCATTATATAGCCATAGGTGGCCTGAAATTTGCTATGTGGACCAGGCTGACCCCAAAGTCAAAAAGGTCCACTGGACTCTGCCTTCCAAGTGCTGAGTGAGACTGAAGGCATGTGGTACCGTGCCTGGCTTAATAGCATTTTTTTTTTTTTTTAAGAGCAGGATTTTATTTCCGTATGTTTTTAAATGTTTAACTAGGTCCAGCTTATCAATTCTTTCTTCCATGAATCATGCCTTTTCTGTTGTCTTTGCCATACCTAACATCACTTGAATTTTTAAATAGTTGTTTATCTTTTATTAGTTCATTCAAAATTCTGTATGACATGGTTCGATCATATTCACTCCCTTCCCCAACTCTTCCCAGATCTGCCCCTCTTCCCTACTGAGTCAACTTTGTGTTGTTGTTGGGTTTTTTTTTTCTTTCACCCACCATGTCCAGTTTGTGGGTGTGCGGCCTTCTGCTAGAGCATGACCAACTCACTAGAGGCAACACTCTTAAAGAAAACCGACTCTCCTGCTCCCAGGAGCTATCAGTTGCCAGTTGATCCTCCACTAAGGGTGGGACTTCCTGTCTACCTCCTCTCTGTGCTGGGACTGGCTCATTGGACCAGACCATCAGGATTGGTCTGGCTTGAGCTTGCACAGGTCTTGTACATGCTGCCATAACCACTATGTGCATATGTGCAGTTAATCTGCAATGTCTGGAGGACACTGTTTCCCCGTAGTCACCCACTGCCTCTGGCTCCTATAGTCTTTCTGCCTCCTCATCCCCAGTGAGCCCTGAGTCCTGGAAAGAAAGTATGTAATACAGATGTTCCATTTAGGCCTGACTGGTATTCTCTACACCTTGGCCAGTGTGAATCTCCATGTTAATCACCATCTACTGCAAATAGAAGCTTCTCTGATGAAGGATGAGAGACCCAGAGCAATGCTCTTAGGAGCCAGTTTAATGCCATGTCCTTTTAGCAGGATAGGTTTTCTCTCAAGGGCCCATGACCCATCTAGCCATAGGTTCTTTGGCTCAACAATTATGCCAGGTATATCTTGTAGAGTAGGACTTAAATCCACTCAAAAAGTGGCTTGTTATTCCTATGGTGTTCATACCGCCATTACACTAGTGGGCGTGTCTTGTCAGGGCAGTCGTTATAGCTCACAGGGTTCACACTTTGGTAAGACTGATGACTAGTTTTCTCCTTGGGTAGCGTGCATGGTGCCTTCCAGCATTATGTCAGCCAGCTAGTAGGGAGGAAGACGCCAGACCAGCATCAGCAAGACATTTCCACTTTCTGCTTAATAGGATATTGTCACCAAGTTCTGGAAGTAACCAATGGCACTGACAGTACTCTGTAATGTTTGGGGGTCTATGGGACCTCACTGGCCAACAACTCATAATTTTATGCTTTTGTCCTTTACAGTGAGACAGAGGCTCCACTTTGATTCAACTGTATGAAGGGTGTTAGCTCTGTATCTAATTTCACTTTTTGTTTTGGCATGTGTCATAGTTTGGATTTTATTGCTGGGAAGAGACACCATGAACACAGCAACTCTTATAGAGGGAAACATTTAATTTAATCAGAGTTTTAGTCCATTAACCTCACAGCAAGAAGCATAGTGGCACGCAGGCAGACATGGTGCTGGAAAAGAAGCTAGGGTTCTCCATCTTGATCTGAAGGCAGCAGGAAGGGACTGTGTGCCAGCCACACTGGCATAGCTTGAGCATGGGAGGCCTCAGAGCCCACCTCCACAGTGACACACTTCCTCCAGCAAGGCCACACCTCCTCCAACAAGGCCACACCTCCTGTTAGTGCCATCCCCTATGAGCCAAGCATTCGAACACATGAGTCTGTGAGGGCCATTTCTACTCAAACTGCCGCAGCATGTTCAGACATTTCAGTGTCACTGAAACCGCTTTCCTCCTGAGATCTGATTATTTTTATTTTTTGTATGTGACTGTTTTGTCTGTATGTATGTGCTTGCATTATGTGTGTGCCTGGTGCCCACAGAGGAGTGTCAGATCCCTAAGAACCAGAGTTTCAGATGACTGTGAGCCATTATTTATGTGCTGGGGACAGAACCTGGGTCCTCTGCAAAAGTAGCCAGTGCTCTTAAAGACTGAGTGAGCCAGCCGGGCGGTGGTGGCGCATGCCTTTAATCCCAGCACTCGGGAGGCAGAGACAAGCGGATCACTGTGAGTTCGAGGCCAGCCTGGTCTACAAAGTGAGTCTAGGATAGCCAAGGATACACAGAGAAACCCTGCCTCGAAAAACAAAACAAAAACAGAAAAAGAGTGAGTGAGCCACCTCTGCAGTCCTGAGGGATCTTTTTGTCCCCTTCCTCTATTGCACTGTCTTTACTTTTTTGTCAAAGACCAGTCAACTGTATTAAAGTGGGTCTACATCCTTGCTGTGGATTCTGGTCTACTGATTCATCTGCATATTTATCTGTATATTTTAAAATTCCAGACAAAATGTTTTGATTACTTTACCTTCATAGTAAAATTTGAACTTAAGTAAGGCTAATTTTCTCTTTTCTAGGTCTTTTGCCTCTTAGTTTGTTGACATTTACAAAATCATTTGCTCTAATTTTGATTTTTATTGCATTTAATCTATAGATCGAGTTGAAAAGTATTACGTCTTGTCAATCTGGAGCCTTTCCACTGACTTAGTTCTTTTGTTTCTTTTATCAGAGTTTTGTAGTTTTCTCATATATGTCTTTTATTGGATTTGCTACGTTGTTATATTTTTTAAGCTAATATAAATACTGCTGCATTTTAGAATTTCAGATTTCATGCTTTCATTGCTGATACATAGGCAAGCAATTAGGAGCCTTCATTATAAAGGAAAGAATGATTGAATGTCAACCAAAGCAGCTCTTCTCTCCACCCCACGCAGGAATAACAAGGTGGGTTTTTGTTTTCCCTTCAGCATTCATGACAAGGACCTGGAGAGAAACTCGTTAAAAAAAATTCCTTTCCCCATCACTGGGCCCCCTGGAGTTTGTTATCTCTTATTTGTCTAGAAGGCTTGTCAGAGCTGGCTCTCACGACCTTCCAACCTTCTGTTGGCTCTTACAGGTTTGTATTCTGAGGAGTTTGTTGTAGAGAGAGCGGATCCTCAAGCTTGGGGGGCAGCAGCCTGTCAGGATCTCATTTCTCCGACAGGGAGAGCTGTTGACTTCTGAGTTCGCTCAGCCTTTTATGAGTGTTATGAGTGGTTAGACTGAGCTGAAGATGCACTGTAGTGCCTTACTCACTAGACTGAAGACCGGAAGTCAGCGAGTTTCCTTTCCTTTCTCCCCACCCCGTTTCTAAGAGTATGTGACATAAATATGAAGCATAAATTTTGCCGTCTAACTATTGTAGTGCCCAATTCAGTGATGTCATTCACGGCTGTCCAGTGATCGCCGTCACCCAACACCCGATGTTTTCCATCACCCCAAACTAGAAATTAAGTGCTACATACTAACTCCCCAGCAAGTGCCAGCTTTATAGCACTATTGTATAGTAAACAACTACCAATTTTCTCCCCCCCCCTTTTGCTAAAGGTTTTTGTTTTGTTTTGTTTTTCTTTTTTTCTTTTTTTTTTTCCCACACATAGTCTCACTACGTAGCCCTCACTGGCTTAGAACTGATTGAGACCCACTGGCCTCTGTCACTCAAGTCCTGCTTTAAAGCTTGCATCACAATGCCTGACCTTTTAAAATAAAAAATGCGAAAAAAATAAAACAAAATAATGTGAATATATGTTTAAACTTTTATCCTCTGCGTATGAGTGTTTCGCCTGCATGTCTGTATGAGCACCACATGTGTGCATGATGCCCTCATAGGACAGGCTAGGTGTCAGATCTCCTGAAACTTAAGTTATAGATGATTGTGAGCCACCATGTGGGTGCTGGAACCAGACCCAGGTCTTCTGCAAGAGTAGCCAGTACTCTTAACTACGGAGCCATTTCTCTAGCCTCTGACTTATTTTTATCTTAACTGTGTGTATGTGTGACCAGTGTACGTATATGTGAGGGTATGTGCACATGAGTTCAGGTGCCCATAGAAGCCAAAAGAGGGTTTCTGATCCCTAGGATGGAGCTGGAACTACAAGTTATTGTAGCCACTGATGTAACTGCTGAGAACTGAACTTGGGTCCTTTGCAAGAGCAGCAGGCACTGAGTCAACACTCAAGGCCCCGTGCCTGAAAATTTCCTAATTAGAGATTGGGCATCATTCTTAAGCAAATGTTTCAGGCAGAGAGAGGATCATGACTGCTTTTGAAATGGCAGAACTGATAACATCAAGGTATGTTCTACAGAGATAAAGATCATTAATAGAGAGACCGTGGATGGAGCACAAGCGATGCTTCTTCCAGTCAGAGCAAGCAAATTGCCCTGAACGTCAGTCCTAAATGGATGCATCTATCAAGGTGAATGTTCTGGGTGCTCGCTGACTCCATCTCACTGGTTTTGTTTTATTGTTTCATATGCTCAGCAATGGAACCTTGAAACTACCAGGGAGATGAGTAAGACGATTCCTTGTGCTAATCTTATTTCCAAATGTAATTGGTGCCTGAATTATGAAGCTCTTGGCCTCTAAAGACCGTATGAGCAGAGGCATCCATCCTCATAAGTGGGCCAACGTGTCAGTGTGATGCATGCTCATGCCCCAGCAATAAAAAAGTTAGTGGGATTGGTTCAATCTTTCTGGAAAGCAATTTGGCGATATGTCTCAAACACTTAAATTTGTAGACCCTACATTGCAGTGGTCTTATTTTGAGAATTTAATTTATCTGAAAGAAATGATCGAACAAATGTGTTAAAGTGTTTATGTAAAGATATTTAATATAGCATATTGATAACTATGAAAAATTGTAAACATTCTAAATATCCAAAAGTAGGGGAGAGGACACATCAGTTATGGTCTGTCCACCCAATGATGTGCTCGCTCTGCAGCTGTTGGCAAAGGTAGAACTCAGTAAGGAAAGACAGAGATCTAGATTGTTCAGGCACATCTGTAGGATTTTTAATTTCTGATACTTCGCCCCCCTTACCTACTGTGTGTGTGTGTGTGTGTATGTGTGTGTGAGACAATTCCTTTCTTTGGCAAATGTTTGCACAGAAAAATATAATTATATATTAAACTCACAGAATTAAAAAAAAATACTTTTTTTAAGAAAAAGAAAAGCCGGGCGTGGTGGCGCACGCCTTTAATCCCAGCACTCGGGAGGCAGAGGCAGGTGGACCGCTGTGAGTTCGAGGCCAGCCTGGTTTACAAAGTGAGTCCAGGATGGCCAAGGCTACACAGAGAAACCCTGTCTCGAAAAACCAAAAAAAAAAAAAAAAAGGAAAAATAGAATTATGTGTAGAAGTATAGAAAAATAACTGAGTGACCCACATCTTTCAATGTCAAAGGACTATATGGTCAGAGGAGCACAGCTCCAGTTACTTGATCGAACTCTTAGAAACCCTTTAAGATGGGATGTACCCCATGGGTCTGCCTCCTTTGCTTCGATGCCTGCTCTTCCGTCTCAAGCATTGGTGTCTTGTCTAGATACGCGGTTAGCGTTAGCCAGCTGTGGGAGTAGAAGGCCTGAAGACAAGCATCCTCACCCTCCGTCACCGGGGAGCAGAGGGAAGCGGAGCCCTGCTTTGGCACGAGGCTCGCCCTTTACTTACCGTAGCAATTTGTTACGACACGGGGTTCCTAGTAGAGTTGCTACCCTTTTCCCGCTTCCTTTCATTCTAAAACCGAATGATAAGGATAGATCCCACGCTAATAAGCAATACTTGAATGAGTTAAAAAAAAAAAATAAAAGGAAGATTAAAATATCAACTTCATGAGCTGGAGAGATGGCTCAGAGGTTAAGGGCGTAACTGGCTGCTCTTCCACAGGTCCTGAGTTCAATTCCCAACGACCACATGGTGGCTCACAACCATCTATAATGTGATCTGATGCCCTCCTCTGACCAGCAGACGTACATGCAGGCAGAGCACTTTATACATAATAGATAAATAGATAGACAAATAAATAAATAAATAAACACATCTTTAAAAAATCAACTTCATGACAACAAATGGGGCGTGCATTGTGGCTCTGCAGGCATTGAGAGAATCCCTGTTACCGCATACAATTGAAGGTTGTTACTTTTCAGGGAGGGAAGTTCTCTAATGTATAGTATCATGCCATCTGCAAATAGGGATCGCTTTACTTCTTCTTTCCCTGTTTGCATCTATTTAACTCCTTTCCCTAGCCTTGTTGCTCTGGCTGGTACTTCCAGCACAGTGTTGAGAGGAGTGGGGATTGTGAGCATGCCTGCCTGTTCCTGACTTTAGTGGGATTGCTTCAGGCTCTTTTCCATTTAAGACGATGTTGGGTGTGGGTTTCTCGTACATAGGCTTTATGTTGGGGCATGTTCCCTCTCGCCCAGCATGCTCTAGGACGCTTATCATGAAGGCATGCTGCATTTTGTCAAAGGCTTTTTTTTTTTAAGTGGTTTATCACTTTTATTGGCTTAGGTATGTTGAACCATCCCTGCATTTTGGGGACGAAGCCAACTTGGTCATGGTGGATAATCTTTGTGATGTATGTATGCCTGTATTCTGTTTGCAACTGTTTTAGTGAAGATTTTTGAATCTATGGTCACTAATAATATTGCCCCGCGGTTTTCTTTTTATCATTGCTGTTGGTTTTATGTCTTTGCCTGGCTTGAGTGTTAGAACAATAGTGGCTTCTAGAAGGAGTTTGGGAGCAATTCATCTGTTTCTTTTCTTTTCTTTTTTTTTTTTTTTTTTGTGTGTGTGTGTGTGTGTGTTTTTGGTTTCTTGAGACAGGGATTCACTGTGTAACCTTGGCTGTCCTACACTCACTTTGTAGACCAGGCTGGCCTCGAACTCACAGAGATCCACATGTCTCTGCCTCCTGAGTGCTGGGATTAAAGGCGTGCGCCACCATGTCCAGCTCTATTTCTACTTCTTTTTAGTAGTTTAAAAAGGATTGGCTGTAGATCTTCTTTGAAAGTCTGGTAGAATTCTGCTGGGAATCCATCTGTCCCTGGATTTTTTAAAATAAAATATATCTGGTTATTACTCTTCCAATCTCCACATTTGTTATGCCGGGTCTGTTAAGGCTGTTGACTAATTCTTGGCTTTAGTTTTGGTGCTTTGGCTGAGTCTAGAAATTCATCCACTACTTTGAGGTTTTCCAACTCTAATTGATTAGAGGTTTTAAAAAGTATTCTCTTATGATGGTTTGTGTGTGTGTGTGTGTGTGTGTGTGTGTGTGTGTGTGTGTGTCTTTTGTAATGCTTCTCTGTTAGTTCTTGATTCTGTTAATTTGGATCCTCTCTCTCTTTCTTTTGATTAGTTGGGCCAAGGATCTATCAATCTTACTTGCCTTCTCAAAGAACAAGCTCTTAGAGTCATTGGTCATTTCTGTTGTTTTCTTTGTTTCTATTTCACTGGTTTCTACTCTGATTTTCATTATTTCCTGCTGTTGACTGGGTTTGGATTTTGTTTGTCCTTGCTTTTCCAAAAATCTGAGTTGTATCATTGAACCCTTTATTCGTGCTTTCTGATAGTTTAGTGTAGACAGTTAGAGCTATACAGTTATCTTGTGTTGTGGTCTTGTCTGTTTGGTGATCTGCGTGCTTCTTGCAGATGCGTTCCTATGTCATTTGTCTTCTATTAGTTTGGGGAAGGATTTTTCTTATCAATTTATTCAGATCACATCTCAATTGTTATCTCCTTACTTGTATCCTCCCGTTCCTCCCTCCCTCCCTCCTTCACCCTATTCCCCTCCCCTAGGTCTGTGACAGAAGGGGACCTCCTCCCCCACCACATGGTCACAGCCTATCAGGTCTCATCTTGGTAGCCTGCCTATTCTTTCTCTGGGTGCTACCAGGCCTCCCCACCATGGGGAGGTGGTCAAAGATGGGGAAGGTTTTTGTTTTCTTCTATGATTTTGATGAAGATCTGGTCTCTACCATTGACTCGGGGTTCTTCTCCTTTACCTGTGCCTATAATGTGAAGGGTTGGCCTTGTCATGGTTTCCCACGTTTCCTGTGCCTGTAATGTGAAGGGTTGGCCTTGTCATGGTTTCCCACGTTTCCTGTGACTGTAGTGTGAAGGGTTGGCCTTGTCATGGTTTCCCACGTTTCCTGTGTCTTCTTTTCCTGGGTTTAATTTTTTTCGTATTTTATATTTTTATTTTATTTATATTTTATATTTTTCATATTTCTATTTTATCTTTGAGTTTTGAGAGTCCATCTTCTGTTTGATTCATTCCATGTCTAAGCGTTCTGTTGTGTTTTTTAGTTGAGTTACTGGGTTTTCAATTTCATCCTCATTTTATTTGGAATGTTCTTCAAGGTTTGTATCTCCTGCTGAATTCTTTTCTCAAGTCCTGGGATTATCTTGATCATTTATACCAGCCTTATGGTTGTGTTTTCTCCAGCACCACAGAGGTCTTCATTCTGTGGTGTGTGTGTGTGTGTGTGTGTGTGTGTGTGTGTGTGTGTGTGTGTCCCTTCTTTAAACTCCTTGGTGAAATTTGTGATTGTCTTTTCAAATTCTGTGTCCTAGGGTTCACCTAGGTAATTCTTATTGGCAAAAATAGGGGAAAGACGCTAGCTTGATCTTTCATATTGTTTGAATTTTGTACCATGAGATCTGGGCATGGCAGCATCTTTTGTAGTCCTGTGTCTCATGTGGACAGAGCAGGTTGGGGCAGAGAGAGGATATGCAGGTAGGTTGGACCTTAAGGTTGAAAATGGTTTGGGTGGAATGAAGTCAGGTGGACAGAGGGGACTGAGCTGGTGAGCAGCATGTGTGTCCTGGCCCAGTCCTGAAGTGTGATGGTAGATCTGTCTTTATAGAATGGTTAGATGTGGCCTGGCCTGGGAGGGGCCTGCGGGTTGAGGGATAAGTTGGGGTGAGGTGGTTTCTGGCTAAAGCTTAGAGAATTACAGTCATGCACCACCATACACAGCTCTAAAGCAACTGTTTAATAATCAGTTCAAATAATGCAAGTCCAGACATGATATTGGCATTGTGTGTATGCATTTGTGTCTGTGAGTTATATGCATGGTTACACATCTAGGTGAGTACATGCGCCCATGTGCACACATATGGAAATCAGAGGAAGACATCTGTGTCTTTATCACTTTTTCTGTTACTCCTTTGAGGCAGGATCTCTCACTGAATCTGAAAGCTTGCCATTTTCCAGTTAGGCCCCAGAAACCATCCTGTTTACAGTCCCACGTGCCCCCATTTTTAGGATCACAGACACGTGCAGCCACGCCTAGTTTTTCACATGTACTGGGGTGCTTGTGTTTGTTCATTCAGCAAGCACTCTTACCCCGGGGCCGTCTCCCCAGCCCCTGATGTTGCCATTTTAAAGCTTAATACGACGGGTTGCTTTTACTTACTAGACTTTATTTTTATTTTTAGAATACTTTTAGGTTCCTATATGCTGTGTCTCCACTGTGCTCAGCTTCCCCGCCATTACTAGCTCCCTATAGAGTGAGATACTTGTTATAATGGCTGAACCTGCACTGAGACATTCTAATCAAGCAACGCCCACAGTTCATGTGAGTCTTCACTGTTGCTGTTGCATACTCTGTGGCTTTGCCTAAGTCTGCTGCAGGGACATGGAGTGCTTCCACTGCCTTGACACTCCTCTGTGCTTTACAGAGTAGCTTTAAAAAAGAATTATGGGTGTATTACTGGGTATCAGTAAAGTTTTAAGAAATTGACTGATGTGTAATGCATTATAATTTTTCCTATTTAGTATAATGGGTCCCCTCCTGGCATTTTCACCAAGAACATGCTTTTTAAGGAAACGCCTGAGTGGCGTTAAATGGGAGACACTTAAACTGAATTTTAAAAGCATGTCACAAACAAATTTTGTACTATTTTAGTTAGGAATCTTTAGCCGTGCACAGCTCAATTGGTGAAAACATAAATGAATTGCTATTTCACTCGAGGACAAGACATAGTTTCCGGAGATGGCTAATTCAGCCACATGATATATCACCTGTATTTCTGGTTTACCAGCCCTCGTTGCAGGCTCATCCTCCTAGTCCCATGCCATCCTGGACCCACAGTCGCTGCCATTGCTGCAGAAACCTCATGCCTCTGGCAATGAATAGAGGCTGGAAGGATTCTAACGGTACCCCCCCCCCTTTTGAGACTGGAGAAAACTTTGTCGGATTCTTTCTTGTCACTTGCAGCCAGCTGAGGGTCATGCACCCCATTATCAAGCAGGCCAGGGGTGAAGGAAACAGGGGTATCACAAAGAGTTGTGGCAAATAGATCTCAACCCAGCAGAACGCTAGCAACATCTGCCACGTCTTCATTCCTAAACCTGACCAACAGCAGGCTGCAGTGCACGCCTTGAGGTAGGACCAGGCTTTGTGGGCATCTACGGTTCTCCAGGCTCTTCCGGTGGACAGCAGAGTCGGAACCACTCTTTTCACATTCATCACAACTTGCTCCCAGGAGCCAGTGAAGGGGCAATTTCTCAGAGTATTGGGTCACTAAACACCCGAAGACCATCAGGGTTGTTAAAAAAAAAAAAAAATTATTTGACAACTGTTTGTTATACAGGCAAAGCCTCATGTTTGACATACTCAGCCGGTTCCCATTTCTACAAGCTCAGATCTGTGCTGGGTAGATTCTGTCAACGTAACACAAAGTAGAATTACCTAGGAACAAAGATTCATTGCCTCCATCACACTGGTCTGTGACACTTTAGTTTTTTATATGGACACTTTATTTACTTTTGTTGTTCTCGTCGGTGTTTCGAGACAGGGTTTCTCTGTGTAGCCTTGGCTGTCCTGGAACTCACTCTGTAGACCAGGCTGGCCTTGAACTCAGAGATCCACCTGCCTCTGCTTCCCAAGTGCTGGGATTAAAGGTGTGCACCACCCCGGCCTGGTCTGTGGATACTTTATTGATTGCTGACTGGATGGGAGGACTGGCGGGCAGTGAACAGTGCCACACCTGGGAAGGGGGGCCTAGTGTACATTAAAAAGTAGTGGGACAAACCAGGGCAAGCTAGCCAGTGAGTACTGTTCCTCCAGGGTTCCTGCCTTGAGTGTCATCCCTGACTACATATGAAGAAAAAAATGAAAATTTGATCAAACTTGTACTAGTAATTACTTTTTCTTTCTTTCTTTCTTTCTTTTTTTGTTTGTTTTTCGAGACAGGGTTTCTCTGTATAGCCTTAACTGTCCTGGACTCCCTCTGTAGACCAGGCTGGCCTTGAATCCGCAGCAATCTACCTGCCTCTGCCTCCCAAGTGCTGAGATTAAAGGCGTGCACCACCACGCCCGGCTATTTCTTTACTTTTCAAAGAGAAGGGGCTGGAGAAATGGCCTAATGGAAGAGAAGGAACCCAGAGAGAAATGAGGGTGGAGATCAGACCTGGGGAGAGTGGGGGGTGGGCGTGGGGTGGGAGGACAGAGGGCCTCTAGAGAGAAGAGAAACTGTGGGTGGAGGCATCTCTGTGACAAGCTGGAGACATAGGACACCGTAAGCATCTGGGAGGGTATAGAGGTGACTCTAGCTGAGACCCCTAGTAGTAGTAATTGTCTTGACAGACAGCAGTGGCACTTGTGAGGCCCTGTACATTCCAAGGTCAGGAAAGATAATATGAGAGCGAGCCACGATAGCTTATGCCTGCTGTCCCAGCACTTGGGAATCTGAGGTAGGAGAATCATGAATTCAAGGCCAGCCTGGGCTACACAGGGAGTTTCTGTCCAGCTTGGGCTCCATAATCAGACCCTATTACAAAGAATAGAAACAAAATGAAGCAAAAAAGCAATCTGCCTTCCTGGAATTGTTTCTTTTGGAGTGCTCACCCTGGGAAGCCTGCCACCACCTCCACCTTGCAAGGAGCCCAGACCGCATGAAGAGCTCTTGTTCTGGCTGCTTGCCAGCTGAGACCCCAACTGGTCTGCAACAATAGCCAGACAAGTGAAAGAACAGCCTTCATCCAGAGGACTCACACTAGCGTTCCAGCCACGCAGTGGTACTGTGGGACCTAAAGACGAGCTATTGTACCAAGTCCTGCCCAAATTAAGATGGGCAGACAGAAGATGTGGCGTTTCACTGAGGCTCCATGTAATTTGTTACAAGGATAATGACTACAACTGGGGCAATATGAGAGGGCTAAACTCAGGCTCTGGAGCCCAAGGTTTGAAGAGTGCGCTCTGCCACTTACTCCCCATGTAACTGTTAACAAGCTGTTCCATTTCTAACCCTCAATTTCATGTGGAAAATGGGAACAATAACATTAGAACTGTCACTAAGTAGCAGCATCAGTGTGTAAAACACTCAGGCCCGTGTTCCGTGCAGAGTAAACTATGACTATCCATCACTGGTTCTCTGGAAGACCACCAAGAAAATAAATAGTGTCCAAATAAAGGTAAATGCATTGTTCTCTGCAGTCCTAGAACAACCTCCTGAATTCTCACAATGAAGAAATTAAGGACAGGTATGGTATATACAAGGCTGCACCATTTAAAGGGGGGGGGGGGAGGAGTCAAGCAAAGGAGGATGTGATTGGCCAGAGTTTAGGATACGATTGCTTTGATGGACCCAGAGATGCGAGTTCCTTTATGAGCAAGTGATTATTGATAGGCAAGGCAGTTAGTTGGCTTAGTCTCTCGCTCTCCTCCTGACCCTTTCCATCCCCTTCTTCTCTTCTCCCTCCTCTCTCTTATAGGGTCTACTTGTGTAGCCCTGGATGTTTATGGACTAAAGACTGGTCCCCTACAGAGACTGCTCCTACCAAGCTTAGCCAAACCTGTCTCCTTGATCCATCTGTACAATATAAACCCCGCCTCCTTGCTTATCTGTTTGTAATAACCCCGTCTCCTTGTCCAGCTGTATGCCATAACTCTGCCTCTCTCTTCAGCCCTGTATAATAAACATGCTGAACTTCCAGGATAGTATTGCAGTTTCTCCAGAAGAGAGCCCAGCCCACACAGTACCAGCTTTCTGTCTGTGTATCCATGTTTATGTCTGTCTTTTTTTTTTTCAATCCCTTGTCAACTATTTTCAGGTCCATCGCAGGAGCTGTGCTAGACATGGCCGGCAGGAACTCGAGGCAGGAACTGAGGCAGCGAACATAGAGCAGTGCTGCTTACCTGCTTGCTCCTGACAGTTTGCTCACCTGGCTTTCCTACACCATCCAGGACCACCTGCCCAGGGTGGCACCACCCACAGAAGGCTGGACCCACATCAGTCACTAACCAGGAAATGCCCGCCCGACCTGCCTACAGGACAATTTGATGGAAGCGTCTTCTCATGTGATAGGTCCCTCTTCCTGGATGACACCGGTTTGTGTCAAGTTGACAAAATAACCATCATTGTTGGCTACTGAGAGGCGAGTGGACACAAAGCCTGTAAGATGACAGGGCATGTAAATGATAGATATATGGTTGGTCTCACCCATCTCTTCTTACCCAATCCCTGCCTCTCGCCTGAACTGGGGCTCCCTTTAAGATAATCATGACATGGGCGCAATCCGGAAGCTCCTGGTTCTCCTGTGAGGATGGGAATATTGTGAGAGTGTCGGGGAACAGAGAGCCTAAGGAGCTGTGCGGTGAACAAACAGCTGGGTCTCAGAAGGGCTCAGGCTCCCAGGTGATTCTCAGTCAGTGACAGCGGGAACGAGTCTCCAGTTTGCGTGGCCGTGGCTTTCAGCAGCTGAGGTAATTGGAACACTGCTGATTGGGCAGGGCAAGAAGGATCTCAAGAAACCAGGCAGCACAAGGGCCACCTCCCCACAGTGCATGAGGACAGTTTATGTTGTTTTAGGGGCAAAAGAGCAGGTGAAGAAACATTTGAATAAAAATCAAGCCGGGCGTGGTGGTGCACGCCTTTAACCCCAGCACTCGGGAGGCAGAGGCAGGTGGATCGCTGTGAGTTCGAGGCCAGCCTGGTCTACAAAGTGAGTCCAGGATGGCCAAAGCTACACAGAGAAACCCTGTCTCGAAAAACAAAAAAAAAAAAAAAAAATCAAACAGCATCTATAGGATTAAAAAAAAAGTTTTAAACAACAAGTACTATTATTATTATTATTATTATTATTATTATTATTATTATTATTATTATTATTATTATTATTTCTCCATGTGTAGTCCAGGCTGGCTTCAAACTTGAAATTTTCCTGCTTCAGTCCCACGAGGTAGGATTACAGGCATGTACCATCAGCCCTGCTATCGTTGGGGTTTTAAACTGACAATCAGACACGGTTTTTGGAAAGTTAGGCTTCAACCAATGGAACCACAGCAAAACAGGACATTTGGCAACAGGCCTAGCATTTCCCACTGCTTTCTGAAATTGCGAAATTACTCAAGCATGGGCTGGAGATATAGTTCAGTGCTTAGGAGCTGTTGTTACACGCTCGTGAAGACTGGAGTTTGGATCTCATTGCCCACGTAAGAGGTGGGTTTCCCATGAACACTTGTGACTCCAGCTCTGAGAGATTCAACATCTGCTGGCCTTCTTGAACAACAACCACAGCAGCAGCAACAACAACAACTGTGTACTACACTTGTGTACACACACACACACAGATAGACATATTTTTAAAAAGATTTATTTTTATTTAATGTGTGAGTTTTTTGCCTGCATATGTTCAGTACAATGGAGGTCAGAAAATGACATTGAACCCCTTGGAACTGGAGTTCTGGATGGTTGAGAGCTAACATGTGGGTACTAGGAATTGAGCCCAGGGCCTCTGCAAGAGCAGCCCGTATCCTTAACCACTGAGCCATCTCTTCAGAAGTATGTTTTCAAAAAGCTCAAGCATAGACGTAGGAAGAATAAAAGCTACTATCCATACCTCGCCTCCTCAGTCACGCACTCAACTGTTTTTCTGAAGAAGTTTTAACATAAATCACAAATATCCTGGCATCTCACCCCACGCGCATCTCTGAAAAAGCAACCACACAGCTCTGCATGCTATGGGGCACTCTTGGTTGATGCTGGGGACTATTATTGACATTGGAGTGGGCAAGGGGCAGAGAGGGTGTGTTCTGCAGGCAGTGTGTCACTTCATCTCAAGGTCACACTGTCTGCCAGGACTCTACAGCATCGCCTTGCAGGAAGATGTTCTTAGGAAGGAGTGTGTGGGTGTACACACCCAAGGTGCTGTCATGTGGTTATCCTTTATATCTGTTTTATTATAAAAATTACACATGAATTGCTGAAATGTAAAGATGCACCAAAAAAGTCTTCAGAACCAGTAGGGAAAACATTGCCAATGGTCCCACCCTCCAGTGACAGCCATTGTTAACATTTGAGTAGCCTCTTTGAGTCCATGTTCACTAAACATTTATGAAGATTCCTAGCTCAGGCATTTTTTTTTTAGACAGGGTTTCTCTGTGTAGCCCTAGCTGTCCTGGACTCTTTCTGTAGACGAGGCTGGCCTCGAACTCATAGAGATCTGCCTGCCTCTGCCTCCGCAGTTCTGGGATTAAAGGCGTGCGCGGCCACCACCCAGCTCCTCAGGCATTTTTTACATTGGTTATGTACCACCTCCTGGCCACTGATCATTCACCACAGCCCACTGGGATGGAAGGGTGCTCAGTATCTGTAACAAAAAAATGCTATATTTTAAAAAAATTCTCTCTAAATTGTTGCTGGTTAATTTTCTTCTGTTTGACCTACTTGTAACCTCAATCTCCTGGAGAACTTTAACATACAGGGGTACCTACCACCCTCTTCTGGCAGGGTCTGACAAGCCCAGGAAGGGCTTGAATGAATTCCCTGAGTACTGAGATGACAAGATATCTGGCACTGGGTGCTGGAGAGATAGCTCAGAGGTTAAGAGCACTGGCTGCTCTTCCAGAGGTCCTGAGTTCAATTCTCAGCAACCACATGATGCCTCATAACCATCTATAATGAGATCTGGCGCCCTCTTCTGGCTGCAGGTGTACATGCAGACAGAACACTGTATACAGAATAAATAAATCTTAAAAAAATTTTTTTTCTTTAATCTTAAAGAAAAGAAAAAGATATCTAGCATCATGCCTGGCTTTGTGGCCACACCCCCAGTGTGACACTGAAGGCTTTGGATGACCACACACGGCTCCACAGCCTGTTTCTCTCTATCCTGACTTATGGTTTCCCGCGGAGCAGCACTTCTACATCTGTGCTTGGGTTGAACATGTACAGACTTTTTTTCCTTGTCATTGTTTCCTAAACAGTGCAGTGTTACAACTATTTCTTAGCATCGTCAGTGCATTCGGTATAACAGGTAACCTAAAGATGATTTTAAAGGATATAGGGCTGAGGCCATCACAACAGCATTTCATATAAGAAGCATGAGCATCCTCTCCCACAGTTATCCTCAGGGTTCCAGTGCTATTCCTCATGGTCCAGAGCTCTGACAGCATCACCTTGTAGAAAACCTGTACTAAGCAAGAGACACTTGTGGGCATGAGTGGGAAGAGTACTGCAGTATACTTATTCCATATGTGTGGGGTTTTATTATAAACGTAGCAACAGACTTAGGGAGCTATAGGAACATATTGGAAGGGAACTCTCTACCCCCTGACCAGCTCCTGCGGGGGAGAAGCAGCGGCACCTGGATGCAGAGTGGGTACCTGATTCAGGGATCTTCAGAGATGAACACGCGGATCCTTTTTTGTTAAATTTTTAATGAATCTGGCTGGCAGAGGGTCCTCTATTCTCTTTTTGTGTTGGATCTGTTTCTTTACAATAAAACTTAATTATACAACCCAACTAGCTTATACAAGAAGGAAAAAGGTTAAAGGGACAAAAAGAGTGAACCTTCCGGTAGCCGTTCCACTGGACGGGTCCTTAGGTGTCTCTCTGGCCTGCGTCCTGGTCCTGCTGGTCCGCTACTCTCCCCACGCTCTCCCGCCCAGCTGACTTTGTTGTTCTCTCTTCCCCAACTCCCTGAGTCATGTGGGAAGGACCGTCTCCTTCTCCCGGTGAGGTGAGGGTCAATTAGAAAGACAATAGTCCAGGTGGGGTTCCCAAGTCTGCTTCCTGAATTCCAGACCCAGGATGGCTCCACTCAGTCTGTCACAAGGTATTCATGGGGTGCCCCAAGGGTAAAGCCCACCAAGACTGCTCCCACCTGTGACAAGGCTTATTCTTTCCCACATTTTTGGATGTCTCTTTCTAGATTTGGAGAAGCACAGAAATGTGTCTGAGTAGGACACTGAGCACCAGTGACCTGGAGTGTGGACACAAAAACACCTGTAGCATATGAACATGGAGGTAAGTGATTTTGTCCACTTTCAAGTCAAAAAGAGGGTGTGTCCTCCTCCTGTGGAGCTCCGCAGACTCAGTGACTGTTTACCTAGTAACAGCATGAGTGACATTGGGCTGTCTTCTGGCCAAGGCCTTAGGGGACAGAAGCCAGTTACATTTCAGTTTTGATTGTTGCTGTTTTGCTTTTAAGACAAGGTCTCATTGCATAGCCCTTACTGGCCTTGAGCTCACAGGTATTAGCCTGCCTGGAATTAAAGGGATGCACCACCGCACAAGGCTACGTTCTGTTCTTTGGAACAGTTGCTGCCAAGAAGCCCCAGCTGCTGTGTGGAGAGCCCCATGGTGAGGTTAAGAGGTCACTGGGCTCCCATCTCAGTGGGCACTGAGCCAATAGCGATACCAAGCTGCTAGCCACAAGAGGAAGCCACCCTGGAAGCAAGCAAGTCCTCCCCAGCTGAAGGGCATGGAGCCGAGTTACCCCGGCTCTACCGCTTCTGCTCAAGTAGCAGATTCTTGAGCGAAGCAAATAACTGCTGTTCCTGTTATCCACTAAGCTTTGGAAGAGCCAGTTAGGCAGATAGGTAACCATATTCCACATATCTTGTGAGCTAATTTCATGGGGTGGATTATGTGCCAACATGGAACGTAGACCCTCTTTCTTCCCCACAAGGTCAGACAGTGGCTTGCGTTCATCCAGCACTTTTAGTAAATCCAGTGCCGTTCCACACACTTCTCCTCTGCCAGTCCATTCAACCTCCTAAGAAGTGTAGCTCACCTGCTGCCACATTCTTTCTATTAAAAAAAAAAAGATTTATTTATTTTAAATTGTGTGTGTGTGTGTGTGTGTGTGTGTGTGTGTGCGCGCGCGCACGCGTGCACGCGCGCGCACGTGCCGACATGTAGGTTTGTACACTGCGGGCATACCTGGTGTCAATGGAGGTTCCCTGAAACAGACAGCTGTGAGCCATCATATGGGTTCTGGGAACCAAACAACCCTTAAAAAAATAAGATTTATTTTGCCAGACACTTGGGAGGCAGAGGCAGGTGGACTCTGAGTTCAAAGCCAGTCTGGTCTAGATAGTGAGTTGCAAGCCAGCCAGGGCTCCACAGCGGGATCTTGTCTCAATATAACAATCTTATGATTTTATGTGACAGGATTTCATTTTTTATGGATGACTTGAAGGATGTGTTAAAGTACTCCATTTGATGACTTTGAAATATCACGGGTATGGAAACATATCCTGTAAATGTATATAACATCGCATATTAATCAAAGCTAAAACGAGATAGTAAAGTGATGATGATTAAAGGAGGGGATTCTGTAAAAGAGGAAGCCTTGGGTCAGGAGAACTTTCCAGCCTTCCAGAGACAGTCTGTTCTTTGAACACTGTTTGGCTCTAGGTGATCTTCCTGCCCTGTCCTGCTGCCCTTGTCTGACGCATAGGAAGACTGGGGCAGGGAACAAGATCGGGGGCAAAGACATGAGATTCGGTCAAAGAGCCTGTGACCTGAGGTAATTATCTCTCATTTCCACTCACTTATCAGGAAAAAGGGATTATGGACAGCCTCCTCCTCCACCACCACCTCCTCCTCTTCCTCCTCCTCCTCCTCCTGCTCCTCCTCCTCCCAGAGAT
Organism: Acomys russatus; assembly: GCF_903995435.1. Classification (NCBI taxonomy): domain Eukaryota; kingdom Metazoa; phylum Chordata; class Mammalia; order Rodentia; family Muridae; genus Acomys; species Acomys russatus. The sequence goes on along the minus strand of NC_067140.1, from coordinate 65,643,571 downwards.
GCTGGGAAGATTTAAGAGACAATGTGTGCTTTCTTCAGAGCATCTTTCAGTGTGGGACTTATTCCAGCTGCTGGGGATGCACCAGCTGCAGATTCTCCTTACCGAGGGCCCTGACCATAATGACTGGTGTCCAGTGACAGACTGAGATGGGAGTAGGATGTTGTCATTACGGCCCAATTTAGGAGGACACTGAAGGACCATTCTAGCTTTAGAGTGGCTGTAAGATAGGCCAAAGTTATCCTTGACCATCATCCAAGTTGGCTTGTCTTTGTCACTGTGCAGAGAAAGAAACTGCAGCATCACACACACTTCCAGGCCCTTGACTATGTACTCCTGCCTTTACCCCGCTGCCCTTCAAGAGTCAACACCTCCTTCCACAGCAGGTCACCACCATTGATTGTTGAAAGATCAACTGATGGGATTGAATCTTAAAATCTTTCTCCTCGGCCTTTGGACTTCTTTCCCTATGTGACTCCCAGGGAACTTTGAGAATCTCCAAGTAAGTCACTGTGGAGCTCAAGTTTTAGCCAACCACCCAGTGGGCAGCTAGACACACCTCTAACCCCACAAGATAAATTAACATGAAATCCAGAGTATCTGATAAGTTCTCTTGTGACAATGAGTTTCCTCCCAATAGTGTCTGTAGCTCCCTCTTGTTAGTCTGATAGCCCCTGGAATATATGCCCACCAGGTTCTATGCTGCTGCATAACAGAACATTTCTGCGGTTCTTTTGGGACTCATGCTATTTCCTTCCAGCTCATCATATGTCCCTGTCTTGTGGAGCATGCTGACATTTGTCCTTAGTTTCAATAAAGCCACTCGTGGGTTTAAAACAGAATGGACTATGTCCTCTCCAAAGCATTTGATGGGGCAGCTTCAGGTTGCCAAGCAGAGAGATTCTGGTGCCTTCATGCATCAGAGGGCAAGCTGCTTCCCCCAGGGAAAGATACCTGTGCTGATTTAGGGATCATCAGTCTCATCTTCATCCAGTCAGATGCCCCTGTTTTCAGCTACCTCTCTCTTCCCTAATAATTTTCACATGCGCTTCCTACTAAGGGTAATTTGACTGACACTAAAACTCAGCAATTCACACAGTTAAATTTCCATTCTATTCTCAGCAGTATCAGTCATGTATCTATAATAAATAAACTCATTCTTTTTTTTTTTTTTTAAACATTTATGGTTCTCCCCTCACAGTTTAAACCAAGCTTGGCAGTTTCTCTTTATAAGCATTCAAGTACACTCAAATGGGTATATGCCACACTGTAGTTCTTGCTGCCATTGTCAGTATCATCACACCGGGCAAAGCACTGTCCTGGGTCTGCCAATCCAGGATAGGTGATCACTTGATCCCAGAATCCATGGCACCGCATGGAAGCACCAGTTACACCAGTTTCATTTCCTACTGTCAAGGAACTTGCTGCTGGGCTCAAGCTCAGTAGTGTGACCAAGCCAGTGCTCAAATCCAGCCTTTACAGATTTATCCCCTGAACTGACCCTTAGATCAGCCAGAGACCACTCAAAGACAAAACACAGATAGCTGGACCAATTGGCTCAGCAGATAAAAGTGTTCGCTGTCAAGCCTGATGTCCTGAGTTCAATCCCTGGAAGGCACATGGTAGAATGAAAGAACTGGTGCCTGCTGGTTGTCCTCTGACCTCCATGTATATACCCATGGCATGTGTAAACACACAGAAATATTATTTTTTTTAAATGTAGCAATGTGAATAAAGAAAGTTTAACACGAAAACTATTGACTCTGAAAGAGAATTGGAGTAAAAAAAAGTAAAGATTTGCTCTACTAAGGAGTAAAGAATTGTGAAAATAAAAATATAGAAGTAGAAACTGCACACAGTCCTCATTACTCTTAGAACAGAAATAGCATGCCCAAGAAAGAGCTCCCAGGCCTGGGGCTATCATCAAGACCTTGTTGGAGGGGGCGTGGCAGTTAGCTGTCAGGTAAAGGAGTGTCTAAATTATTGTATCTTCGGTACTTTTGGAAATCTGTCCTGTGGAATTCCAAAGGAACCATCTGCATGGAGATGCCACATCTTGAAGCTTTATTAAAACAGCCCAACACGACACCAGGGGATGCTGTACCTTTTCTGTGGTGCTCCCCTGTGGAAGCACCAGAAGTTTGGGGGAACTGCTGCACACAGGATTCTGAGAACCTGGTGCCTGCCCATCACAATCTGGATGTGGGAGGAGTTACACATGTTACGGAGGTTGGGTGCTGCAGAGATCACACACTGGAGCATCTCGGAATGCTGCTGCATCTGGTACCCACAGTTACCTGCCCACCTGAGCTTAGAGGTGCATGAACTGAGCAGCATAAAGGGGAGTTTTACCCAGAGTGAGAAAATGGACCTTCTTCTTTCAGAGGCACTCTGAAGGCTCCCCACAGACAAACTTGAGATCTGATCAGTTGGCAAAGCAGAAGTAATTACAAGGCCCAGCGGGGTAAGTACACAGCCAGCAGGAAAGGATAAATTTGCATCCGAGAGACAGTAAAGTGATGACTGACACACCAAGAAAACGTTGAATTATCTTAAGCTGAGCGGTCCAGTATAGCGCTCCACGAGCCTCACACGGCCATGCCAGTTTGTATTCAGTAAAATTAAGTGAGCAGTTATAGCTCTGGTACCCAGCCACACTTGCCACATTTCAAGAACTTCATCGCTTCATGTAGTCAGTATTAGGATGTGCAGTTTTCTTCCCTGAGCATTTAGCATCCCTTGCCTCTTTGCTCTGGTCGGTGGGAAGCTTGGAGACAGACAATTCGGTCTCCCAGTTCAAGGCTATGCTCCAACAGAGCCCAGGCCCTCCTCCCTCTCTTCTCTTCCCTGTCCTTCATCACAATTTCCTAGTCTATTTGCCTTCTCTGTTGTGCTCCTTTCAGAAAAATCTCATTTTCCAAACATGGATTTCAAGATTAGGTTGGATAAATGAAAACCACCTAAGCAAAGAACACTTAATTTTTTTTTCCTAAAGTGTCCTTTAACAAATCAGCTTTCTTATTTTTCAAATAAAGAAGTTGAAACTCAGATAATGGAACCAAGCCACCCCATGGGTCACAGAATCGTAGCTGGGACAATGCTGATGCTGGTCTCATGACTCCTGTCCTGTATCTCGCTGCACTGGATTTACTGCCTGTCTTCAAGGTACGAAGGTGACATCACCCAAGGAAATAATTAAACCAGAGAGTGAAACATGATTCATGGCTGTCTTCTGAATTTCTAAATATAGGGATGGGAAGGTCAGGTAGAGGGAGGTATTGCACAGCCCCAATGAACTCAGCAGAATCAACTGTTACCCTTGTTTATGGAGACAGGGTAGGTCGGCGGTCTTTCTGCAACTGTTACTTGGGACCCTGCTCGTCCTCAGCTGTGCCTGGATTCCAGCCTACCCTATGGTCCTGTTAGTTTCTGTTCCACTGGGTTTCCAGGGATGTCTCTGTTCACTCAGCTGATGTCCCTGTCCTCTTTCCCTTGTGAAAATACAAGGTCATAGTCTACTGTAATTGGCAGACATTGCAGCCCTACAGATTTGAAGTCGTCCATACACAAATGTGGCTCATGTGAATGTGAGCCTAGGAGGTGGCAGCCTGTGCTGGGTTTCCTGTATCATAGTTACTTCCTAAACAGCCCCCCAAATCTCCTCCACCCTCATCTTCACTCATCGCTATACCTGGTCCACACTCCCTGTCTCTGCCCCGACCCCTCTCTGTGTCTATCTGTAACAGGGTTTCCCTATGTATTCCTGGTTGGTTTCGAACTTGCTATGTAGAGCAGCCTGCTCTTGAACTTACAGAGATCTTCCAGCTTTTACCTCCAATTGCTGGGATTAAAGGCATGCTCCACCTTGCCCGGCTGCCACCTTGTCTCTTAGCAACAAAGGGCCTGGATAGAGTGGTCCCCGAGTCTAACCAATTCACCTCTAGGCAGCAGAGCTGCTGTTGTTGTTGAAAAACCAATATGACTTATGTACAGAAAGTTCGCCTTCTGGATGTGCAGTTCTGTGATGACAAGCACACAGCCATATAACCACTCCCACAACCGAGATGAGATGGCATAGCACCCCTGAAACTCGCTGGGACCCTTTGCAGCCAGTGCCCTCTTTCCATTCCTAGATGCTGAAAATAACCGATATGTTTTGTTGTCCACATAATCTTAGTCTTTAATAAATATCACACAAAATAGAATTATATAGTGAATATTTCTTCGCAGCTTTGAGCACTTTATAGCTGGCTTCATGCATTCAATAGATAAGTCCTATTTTTTTTTTTGTCCGTGTTGTGGTGTGGACTGTTTGCTTCTCTCATTGCTACATAGAATCCCACTGAGTTAATAGATAGTTTGTTGATCCTTTCACTAGTCAGTGAACTGACTTGTTTTCAAGTTTCTGAAAGTTGCTACCAACACTCATCTCTAGTACATGTGTGATGTGTGGACACACTTTTGCATTTCACTTGAATAAGTCTTAGAAGTCAGTTTCTGGGTTGGATTGTGTATTAGCTGGTATTTGCTATGACAAAATACAAGATGCAAGTAACTTAAAAAAAAGAAAAGAAAAGAAGGGTTGGTTTTGTTTATGGCTTGAGGAGACAGTCCATCATGGCAGGAAAAGCATGGCAGCAGGAGTGTGAGACAGATGGTGGCGTTGCCTCCACAGTCAGGAAGCAGAGGGAGATCAATGCTGCTGGACCTACTTTCCATTTCTAAAATGGTGCAGCCCAGATTGGTCTCCAACTCATGATGCTCCAACCACCCCCTCCTCAGCATCTGCCTGACAGTGTGCTTCCACCTGCACCCCAGTCCATGGGGTAGTGTTGCTCACATTTAGGGAGAGAATTTGTGCCCCAGCTAAGCCTCTCTGAAAACGCCCTTACAGGTCTACACAGACGGCTGTCTCCTAGGTGATTTCAACCCCTAACCAGTTGGCAATGAAGATGAAGTGTCACAGATGGTGAGCTATTTCTAGCTTCAAATGGAAATTGGAAAACTGTTTTTCAAAGTAATAATACTCACAGTATATAAAGAGATTATTGATCCACGGTCTCGTCTGCATTTGGAATAGTTTAGAATTTTTGTTTTTTTATTAGTTCTTGGAGGATTTCATAAGTGTATTTTTAATCATAGTCACCCTCTTCCCCCAACTCCTCCTAGATCCCCTCATTTTGTTTTTTAAAACCCATCAAGTATAACGTGTGCTGTTCATGCATTCTAGAATGTGTGGCCTTGCACTGGAGCATGGTCAACCTACCAGGGGTGACACCCTTAAACAAAACTGACTCTCTCCCACTCTCTCAGTAGCAATCAAGTTTTAAGAATTTTTGAAATTGAAATTTAAAAATTTAAATAAAAATACTTCAAATGTGTCATGGGGACAATAGCTCAGTGGGCAGAGTACCTGCTGTGCAAACATGACAATCTGTGTTTGGATCCCTAGCACCCATGTAAAGGTTATATGCTGCAGTGGGCATCTTTAGCCCCGGCCCTTTAGGGACAAGCAGACCCAAGAGGCCAGCTGGATGGAAACAGTGAGTTCTGGGTTCACGAAGAGATCCGGTGCTCCCAGAATAGAAGATGGAAAAGTGAGTGAGGAAGATATCGTAGCATCAACTTCTTGCCTCCACATGGGCAAGTGCACCTACCTGCACAGCACACACATTGACACAAATTAAAATGTAACCAGTTCACTCGCCTCCCGAATGTCCCCTCATTACTTCATTGGTCTTCAAGCTGTTAGGGATCTGTGAGCCAGGGCTGTTCTTACTTCACCTGAGGAACTGGGCCCAGTGAGGGCCAGGTTCTGCTTAAGGTGACACTGAATCTTCAGGGATGCAGGAGTTGGAAAGCAATTTAGCTCATCAAAGGCGAACATGCAGAAGAGACCAGTGTGTGTCTCTCTATCTCCATCCCATAGCCATCTGTGAGTGGGAATACTTCTGATAACATACATTTCCCATGTTTTCAAGGTTTGCCCAGCTTCCTCTTTGACAGATGAAGACAAAAACCTTGTGTACTGTAGAAAATTCAAGCTCACTCAGGGCAGGGTAACTGTCTCTATGGCCAAAGAGACCTGGGTTCAAGTCTTGGCTCTGTGACTAGTAGCTGTGTCATCTCCAGTAAGATGTTCCATGTTTACACCTGAGCCAAGCAGCACCTGCTTTTCATACGGAGGGGGGGGGGGTTGATGAAATACTGCAAATGAAATAATAATGTCCGATTCAGTACTCATCATGGTTAATATTTTTATTAATTATTCTACACTCGACACTCAAGCTTTCTGGGATTTGCTCTGAACCTACGGATTCAGCCTTGTCTTTCTCTCTCACCTATTTTTATATACTCCATCCAGTGCTAGGGTTCTTTTTTTTTTTTTTTTTTTTTTTTTTTTTAAGGATAAAAAGCATTATTTTTATTTCTCGGACCCTCTGGTATCAATACTGAATGCTTTAATTACCAGTGCTAGGGTTCTCTATGCTCAAAACTCTTCTTCCGTTTCTGCAGGAGGGCCTTCCTGTATAGACAAGGCTAGCCTTGACTTGTTATCTCCCTGTCTTAGTGGCCCCCGCTTCCGGAAGTGCACTTCCGCATCAGGCACGCTTCCCTTCCTTGACCCAGAAGAATGAGCTTCGGAACCCCTGGGCGGTACTCCATGTTTGTAGGTGGTGCTAGGAACTGCTTCTGTGAAGAACGAGGTAACGTTCACAGGTTTGACACGGGTAAGAGCAAACCTTTGGCTTGCCTTCAGTCTGAGTTTCGGTTCTAATTCTGCCAGCTACTCTCTGCGTCGCTTGCAGACCTCCTGCTCTGCTGTGGCATAAGATGAGTGATCTGGGGAGTTTTGTGAGCATAGTGGGCACTGATCTTTGTGAAGCGCAGCGTGTAGCCCATAATAAGAGCTGAGTTATAGTCTGGTCATTTCTAATGACCAGTATGTACAAGCTATTATTCTGTATGTAGCATTTATTGATTGATTGTGTACGCGTGTTATGAATGCATACATGTATGTGCACCAGCCCTGTACGTGCAACGCCCACAGAGGTCAGAAAAAGATGTCTGATTTCTAGAAACTGGAGTTTAAATCCCACTGAGCTGCCATTTGGATGATGGGCATCAACCCAGGTCCTCTACAAGAGCAGCAAAGGTATGTCACCAGCCATTTATTTATGTCACTAGCTCCATTATTTTGTTTTTTAAGGAATACTTTTATTTATTTCACGCACTTATACTATATATTTTGACTTACCCACCCACCACCACCTTCATCTAACTCCTCCTAGTGTCCCCAACTTGATGTTGGGCTTTTGTATGTGGGGTGAGACAGGGCCTCATCTATCCTAGCTTGGCTTTGAACTTGTTGCATACCTAAGACTAACCTTGAACTTATGGTCTACCTCCTGAATGCTGAGATTATAGACGTATGCCACCACACCGTGTGCAAAAGTGCTGGGTATCAACCTCAGTGCTCGGTACATGCTGAGTAAGCACAATCACTTTAACTATAGTTGTCCATTAAAAAAAAAAAAAGAGAGAGATTTATTCTTTGTTTTATTTGTATGTGTCTACCATGAGTATTTAGAGGCCTGAAGGGGGTGGCAGATCCTTTGGAACTGGAGTTACTAGTAATTGTGATTTTCCCAATGTGGGTGCTGGGAACCAAACTTGGGTCTTCTGGAAGAGTCGCACACACTCATTTTAAAAATTGTTTTGTTTTTGTTCTTTTCGTTTGTTTGTTTTGTTTTTCGATACAGGGGGTCTCTGTCTACCATTGGCTGTCCTGGATTCACTTTGTAGACCAGGCTGGCCTCAAACTCACAGAGATCCTCCTGCCTCTGATTCCCAGAGTACTGGGATTACTGGTGCATGCCATCGCACCCAGCTGCAGCACACATTCTTAACCACTGGGAAATTTCTCCAGCCCCACAAAAGCTGTTATTGTATTACAAAGGAACTGGGTACCTAAATAAATGACTACATTTCATTGCTTCTTCACCCTGCATAGTATGTAATGTAGAGGCTCTATTTAATAAGCCTTTAAATATATAGAAACTCTGCACCCCAGACTATCTCCTACCATACATCGTAGGGTTATGAGGAACGTTAGAATCAGGCAGACTTGGAATCTAGAGCAAGCTAACTCCCTGACCTCAGCATGATTTCTTTTCTCAAACTGTAGCTGTCATTAAGAAATGTTCCACCTGGGTATCTGAACCTTTCTATAGTCACCTGAGTATTCTATATTGACTCCTGGCCACAGATAATGGGTCTCCTCCCCTGCCTTATAGAGTTCAAAGGCCCTGGCTCTGCCCTGAATAGTGGTGGCATTCTGACTGTGACTTAAGAGGCTTATCTTTTTATCTTTTTTTTTTTTTTTTTAATATACCCCTGCATTTTGGCCCCTTTCACTACCTTAGGTGTGAGTTTTCTTAGAGAGGGACGATTTGTGTCTGCTGTCCTGTTCTCTCTGCAGAGCAGTTCTCTCTCACTGTTGTAGACCATTGTCACTCTGGTCTGCCAACAGCGACAGAGATGCTAGCATAACTGATTATTACTGAGGAGTTACTATGTGCCAAGGTTATTGTCTCACGTCAGCCTCGCCACCATACCACGAGGTAGCTCCACATTTATCCCCAGTTTACAGGCAAGGGAACCAAAGCTTAAAAATGGGAAGTTGCTGGCTGGAGGTTACAAAGCTGCTGACTGGCAGAGCCAAGCACGAATTCCTGACGCCAGAACCTAGGCTTCTCTCAGCGGTGCCCTGCCCACCTCCTCTGCCATCAGAGAGATGGATAGGACTATATTTGTCCTACTTGCGTCAAAGGATGGCCTGAGCACCGTGAAATGAAATAACTGGAGAGGGTTTCGAAAATAATAAAAAAAGAAGTTAGGGATTCAAAGGAAAAGCCTTGTCATTAAACCTCGGGGATTTCCAGGCATCATTTCATAGTTCCGGTTCTCTGACATTATTATCTGCTACCATCTGCCCTCTATTAAAGGTTTCCCAAAGGGATGGTGTTGATGAGAACCCAGTGGTACTTAGGAGGAAATTACTCCCCTAAGTGCTTTTGGGTGACCCTTAAACCTCTGCCGTTGCAGACAGGGCAAGCTCTGAGACATCTAGTTTTGGTGTTTTATTCAGAAGGATGACAAAGAAGTGGGGAAAAAAACCATTGATTTTCTGGGAATACTTTTAGAATTTGGACCTGGGTATTGTCTGTCTTACTTTTCATAAGGCTCCCCTGGGACCCCGGGTCATATCTATTTCTGTATTTCTGGCTCACAATTGGTCTGGGGAGGATGCTATCTGAGATGATGCTTGAACTTTCAGGAACTGCGATGGCAGCTGTGAGTGTCTTAACTTGCTGCCAACCCTGATGACTTGGGTTGGATGCCCAGATACACATGAGTCTTGCAAGTTGTAATTCGACTTCCACACATGTGTCATCACACACACACACACACACACACACACACACACACACACACTGAATGTAAAACCAGAATTAGGAAGAAGAAGAGCTTTGTCTCAGTCTGGGAGAGGGGTCACCTGCGGTGGTGGAGGAGTCTTGAGTGGCAGGAGAAGGACTCTAAGCGCAGATGCCATTGCTCAGGTTCCCTCGTCAGTGAGGCTCTCATTCTGCCCCGAGCAATAGGAGATGAGACAAGGAATCACTACTCATTTGTTTTGCATTGACTAGATAATTGCAGAGGCAGGAGCTACAGAGTTGGCCCCTGGGGTTAAGAGCACCTGCTGCTCTGGCAGAGGACCTAGGTTTGGTTCCCGGCACTCACATTGCAATTAGAGCCATCTATAACTCCCGTTCTAGGTGATTTGATACTTTACTAGCTCACATACATACATACATACATACATACATACATACATACATACACACACACAGGCAAAACATTCATACACATGGAATAAAAAAAACCAATGATTTAAAACATCACAAAGCTCATTGATTCCACTCAAGAAAAACTCAAGACAACCTAACTTTGCCCCCATTAAAGAGACTGCTATGGATGGCACTGACAGTCCCCACTTACTGTGTCATGAGGAAGGACGTGTGCCTCATGGGCCTTGTCTCACTTGGTTCCACAGCCTCACGAGGTAGGTTCTGTTATTACGCCACCTCCACAGAGGAAGACAAGGCACTCGGAGAGGTTGAGTCACCTGCCCAAATGGTTAGGTGGATCACACTCCTCCTTTTCTATAGCTTTTTACTGTGAAAAATGTCAAGTCAATAGCAAACTTGTAAAATGAACACTTGAAAGTGTACAGCCGCCGCCATGGGCTTCGCCGGTTACGTTTAATCCTAAACCTATGCTTTCTGTAGTTTTATTTGATTTCCGTTTTTGAAATGAACCTGTAGTTTGTGAAATGTTGAAATCCAATAAGAATTCTGTCTTATTTTCAAAGATGCCACATCCAAGAGGCATGAATCCTTCTGAGTCCAAGTAAGAGAACATCTCCCCCACAGGTCAAAAGGAGAGACGTCCTGCAACTATTACATGCAGAGAGAAGCCTTGGGAATTGCACACACACACCTCGTGGGAGTATCTTTTTTTTTCCACTTATTTTTTTCTTTTTTAGTTCATCCAACAAGAAGCTTTATTACAGTACAAATTTCAAACCAAGCTGTAGCTCTGAGTTTCAAACACCAAAAAAAGGGCAGGGGTGGGGGTGGGGGAAGGAGGTTTGTCTTGCTGTCAAATAGTTACATTGTTAACTCCATAATACCATTTACAATATCGTTAGTGTTGTTTTTCAGGGCTGGACCGCTTTTGCCCTCAGACATTTGCTTGTGACATGACTGATTCTATGTCCTTAGTTTCCACGCCTGTGATGACGTCCTCTTCCTCTTCACTTTCCTCTTGTACTTTGGAGTCTTAGAATTTTCTTGAATGTTTGAAACAGTTTCGCCTTGAACTTTGCCTTTCTCGGCAGCTGCTAACTGTGCTCGCTGAGACAAACCTTCAATCTTGGCTTCCCCCAAAACTAGGTAGGTATCTGAAGCTAGGCTCCTATAGATGTCTGGTTTTGTGATGACAAAGAGGATATTTTCAGATTTCTGGATCATGACTCCAGTCACCCCCATGACCTGTCGAAGACCCAGCTTGGACACTACCTTCCTGGCGGTCTTTTCACTCCGACTCAGCTTTGCTTTACTGATTGGGTCTTCATCGACTTCAGCTGCTGCCACCAGCTGGGCTTGCTCTGTGGTTGTCTGTGTGGAATCTTGTTCTTCAAGCTTTGGCACTGACTCTGTCACTGTCAGATTCTGTCCCCGACCCTGTCTCAGCCTGAGGCTGTGGCAACTCCTGCTCTGTAGCAGGGACAGTTTCTGTGGCTTCACCATGCACTTTGAGTTAGAGGACACGGAACCAAGATGGCAGCAGAAAGACCGTTCCTTCCCACCTCCCATCTTTGAGTATCTCCTTTTTATCTTTGTTATGTGTTTGTGGTGGTTACTGCAGTGTTCCTCCGTTGCTCTCCACCTGCGCCCTTACAACTGACGATGAGGTTGTCAGGAAGAGTGATAGAAAGTACTGAAAATTAATGTGCTCAGCAAACAGAGAAATCCTAACTAGTAATAAGCATAATTGCTCTTCAAAAATCTATCCAAAGCCCTCGCCCCCAACTGCAAGAACACAAAGAGGCAGGGCATGTTCACACGACACACCTCCTTAGCTGGGAGGGCGGGAGAGCATCCGAGGAATGAGTCAGTTGTCAGCTCCGCTGTAGGCTCACCTCTGCCTGAGCCTCAGGTAGCTGGGCCCTGCTCCAGAGTTGCCCCTTGTCTCTCTGTTCTAAGGCTGAGCATGGGGGTGGGGGTGGGGTGGAAGAGGGGGCTTACTAGGGGTACCAGTCTCAAGGTCATACCTGCTTTAGACTCCTGTGGACACAGCTATGCTCCTATGACTGATGATCTCTCTGGCTTTGTTTCCTAAGCGGAACTTAGGAACATGGTCTATTTGTATAGCAGACACTGGGATGGTTGGACACTGTGGCCTACTAACTTATTAAAAGATGCAGGCCAAGCGGGGAGAAGGAAGGTATAAGCAGAAAGATGGGATGCAAAAAACAAGTGTGTGTGTGTGTGTGTGTGTTATGTGTGTGTGTGTTTGCTTATTTGGCACAGGCCCAAGTTGGCCTCACTCATCAATTCTCTAGTTCAGCTCCCAAATGTTGAGCTGGCAGGCACATTCCCCTAGCCATTGGACAAGATATGTAGCCCTTGCCTGGATCAGGGAATGGGTTTTGTTGCTAGGACAACATTGTTGAGAGTTTCTTGGGTTGTATAGACATAGGACTTTGGGCAAATTAATTTTTTAGCCTCACTTTTCTCATCTACAGATGGAATATCTTAGTCACTTATTTAAGTATTAACACTGAAATCCAGAGGGAACATTTTTTTCCTGTTGTTTGGGAAAGCATAACTTGATGAGCATGTAGAGAGCGAGAGACAGATGCCGAGTCTTACCAGGGCACTAGGTGCAACTGTGGACTGCTCTAGGGCCAGGGAGAGACTGCATTTGCTTCTGAGGGGGAAGGGACATAGGAAACTGGTCATCAGCGCAGAATAGGCTCCTTCCTGAAACCCTTGAGTCTTCCTTCAAGTGGACAAAGGCATCAACTGCTCAGCGTGGGCTGAGTTGTTGGGTAAATAAGTAAAGATGCTGAGGAGATCAAGGGATGTAACAGACACAATCCTGGTAAACAACATGCCAGTAAACAAACCCCTCCTGTGGCAATCAGAAAGCCCGAATCATAAAACTGGGGTCTGTATTAGCAAAACTCTTGGTCAACAATGATGTGTTTAATTTTTAGTTAGTATTGTTCTCGGATGCCAGCAGCAATCCTAAGAGAGCTTCAGTTATAGGCAAGGAGCTCAGTTATGGCGAAATAAAGAATATTAAGTTGTGCAGGTAAGAAAATGAATTGCTATAACTTTTAAAAAATACTTTGGTCAAAAAGTCATCAAATGAATTTAGAATATGCATGTTCTTTGACTTAGTAGCTGAATTTTTGCAAAGATTTACTTCAAAGATATACTGTGCTCGCCACTGCAGTGAAAATTAGGGGGAAAAATCCCTCTTGTGCAACAGAGTTTAATTTAATGACCCACCACCTCACAGGACTGTAAAGTGGTCTAAATGATGTTGGAAGTGCATTGGTGGTTATCATAGAAAGCTAACTGAAACCAGCAAAGAACAAAATGGTGCGTGTTGTGGTCCTGTGAATGAACTTTTCACGTGGCATTAGAACACTGGGCTCACAATTCAAGCTGGGGCTAACAAAGTCCATCCCAGAGTGGTGATAGACCTTGCTGGAGTCAGCTATGAGTACCAAGGACCACACATGCCTCATGTTGTTAAGTCCCTCTTGGGTCCACGTGGAAGAGCCTGCTTACTGTAGAATGGCCCAAGAGGTAGTGCTACCATTAGTAAAAAAGATCCTTCCTGGAACAGAACTTTCTCTCCTGAGAAAGAGAACTTCTCCAGGTGGGGGTGGAGTGGGAGGTATGTTAACTTCATCTTTTACAGCTGGGTGGGGGGGGGGCAGGGAGGCAGAGTAAGCCAATGTCTTAGCATCTTTGTGACAGCTAATGTGCAGAATCACCAAATTATCAGAGGCAGCTGTCATATCAGTTAAACTTTTCTTTCTAATTGCCAATGTTGGCAAGTCTTTTAAGAAACAATTTGGCAGCATGTAGTGCATGACTTAGGATGCTTATGTTTGAAAGTTAAAAACTCAAATGTAACTGGTTTAAAGAAGAAGGGTAATTTATTATTTATTGTTATTTTTAAATATTTATTTATTTTTTTTGGATCCCAGTCTCACTTGCTGAGGAAAAAAGAAATCCATAACCAGGACACACTGCCTGAGGAAACTTGTTTCAGGATTTTTTAGCAAACTTCTGAGAAGCAGAAGACCTGGCTAGAGGCTGTATCCCAAAATACCAGAGAAAATATCAGAGAAACTGAGCCTGCAGCCCTGCTTGGAATTAGTCACATCCTGAACACTTTACATACCGCTGATGGAAGAGGAAAGTTGTCATGAGCAAAAAAGACAGGAATTAATACTTACCTTTAATAGTAACTATGAACATTAATGATCTCTAGTCCCCCAATAAAAAGGCATAGACTTAAAAAATAAAGACACAGACTAACAGATTGGATTAGCAAACAGGATCTACCTCTTTGTTGTCTCAGAGGAACACACCTCACCAACAACGACAAATATCTCCTTAGGGTAAATGGATAGAAAAATATATTCTAAGCAAATGGAACTGGGGAATAAGCAAATGCAGTTATTCTAATTTCTGACAAAGATATACTTCAGATCAAAACTAGTCAGATGATAGATGCAGAAAAACAAAGAGCCCAATTTCATAAAAGAAAAAAAAAATGTTGACTCTAAATCACATTGTATCCCAGAGTGATAATGAGTGATTTAAATCTCCACTTTCACCAATTGATGATCTGGAAATAAGCTAAAAGAGAAACTATGGAGTTAAGTGACATCATAAATCAAATGGGCTTACCAGATATCTATAGAACATTCCACCCAAACACTAAAGGACATGTTCTTCTCAGCAACCCAGGGAACTTTCTCCAAAATTGATTGCATGTTAGGATATAAAGCAATATTCAACAAATATAGAAAAATTGAAATCATATTCTGAATTTTATCTGACCCCAATAAAATAAAGCTGAACATCAATAGTAATAAAAACTAAAACAAATACATGAATTTGCATATGTTAAGAACACATTGCTAAATCAAGAAGGAAATTTAGAAATTAAGTATAGAAATTTAAAATACAACACATCAAAACCTGAGACATAACAAAAACGGTTGTAAGATGAAAGTTTATAGAACTAAGTACCTACATTAAAAATTAGAGAAATCCCAAATTAATAAATGAGTGAGAATTCATGGTGTCAAAGAAGAAGCAGAGATAAGTCAAATGACATAGTATTTGATGAAATTAAAGCAGAAATCTTCCTAAACTTAGAAAGGAAGTAGATGGCTAAAAACAAAGAGGTATAAAGAATTCCAAATAGACATCAGAGAAGAAAGTCTCCGTGACACATCTTAGTCAGGAGCTGGGGAGATGACTCTGGTTGAGAGCACCAGCTACTATTCTAGAGGATCCAGGTTTGATTACCACCTGCCAAACAGTGACTCACAGCCATCTGTAACTCCAGTTTCAGGGGACCTGATTTCCTCTTCTGGCCTCCAAGTGCACCGGAAATACATGTAGGCAAAAAAGTAGGCAAACACATATACATGAAATAAGATAAAAAAAATTTTTTAAACAAAAAGTTTAGATAATTCCTTATATCCTATAAAACCCTGATGAAATAAGGGTAGGGATCAACAATAAAAGAAAGTAGAGATGCCATAAAACTTGTCGAGCAAATAATGCAGTTTTCAGTTGGATTATCCAAGAAGTCAGGGAAAAAAATCCTAAAGAGAGAACACAACCTACCAGAACCTTTGGGATGCAGCCATGTAAGTCCTATGAGGAACATTTATAGTGATAAGCATTCACATTAAAGAAATATCAAATAAACGGCCCAATGATGTGCCTTAGAGCTCTCACAAAACAAGAAGCAGCAAAACCCAAATGAAAATAATAAATATTAGGAAAGAAATCAATGAAAGAGACTAAAAAAAAAAAAATACACAAAATCAAAGAGTTAGTTTTTCTGAAAAAGTTAGTAAAATAGACAAAACAAACCTCAGCTAATCTGGCAAAAGAAATAAGAAAAAGACACAAATTAACAAAAATTAGACATCAAAAGGGTGGCAATCCAACTGACTTAATTACAATATAGAATGTCATGAGAGATTACTGTGAAAACGTATTCTCCAAGGGATTTGAAAACCTAAAAGAAGTCCATTTTCTAAATGCATACCAACTACCAAAATTAAAGCCAGACAATATACACAGCTTAATCAGACTCATTATAAGCAATGAGATCAAAGCTCAAATCAAAAGTCTTCACCTCAAAGAAAAGCCCAGCACCAGGCAAATTCTCTGCAGAGTCTCTCACCTTTAAAGGGAGATCTCATGGCCAGATCTTTTTAAGTTGCTCCACAAAACAGGAAGTGAAGGGACACTTCCAAGTTCATTCTGTGACACCAGTCTTATTCTGATACAAAAACCAATTACTACACCACAATAACACAAGAAAACTGCAGACCAATTGTTTTTTATGAACATAGAAGCAACATTTTCAATAAAACCGTGTAAACTGAATTCAGTGACACATTTAAAAGACTATACATATGACCAAGTGGGACTTAATCAAGAAGGGCAAAGTTGGTTCAACATAAATAAATCAACATATATAAACTTAAGAACAGACACCACATAATTATCACCATTGATGCTGAAAAGGCATTTGACAAAGTCTAACATGTCTTCATGATAAAAACTCCTGGTGACACTAACAGCAGATGGAACATACCTCAAAATAATAAAGGCTACACACAGCAAACCTAATAGCCATTATTATATTAAGTGGAGACAAGCAGAGCATTTCCTCTAAAATCAGGAATGATACAAGAACACCCGCTCTCTCCTCTCTTATTTGATCTAGTTCCTGAAGTCTTAGCTAGAGTAGTTATGCATGAGCCTTTACTTAAAATACCCCATAGGAACCACTAAAAACTCTAAGATTTAATAACAGTGAAATAACTTAGATTTAATAAGAGTAGAGTTTCAGGATACAAAATAATATGAAAAACAGTAGCTTCATATCTCCCAACAATGTACTCTCAGAGAAGGGAATTAGGAAAAACATTCCACTCAAAATAACTCCAAATGACTGTGTGTCTTCGACTATATAACCGAAGACAAAGACCCTCTACAGTAAAATTTTAAGACATTGGAAAAGGAGATCAAGGGGGCTGGAGAGATGGCTCAGAGGTTAAGAGCACTGGTTGCTCTTCCAAAGGTCATGAGTTCAATTCCTAGCAACCACAGGGTGGCTCATAACCATCTGTAATGAGATCTGGTGCCTGCTTCTGGCCTGCAGGCAGACCACCATATACAAAATAAATAAGTAAATCTTTAAAAAAAAAAAAAGGAAGAAAAAGGAGATCAAAAAAGATACTAGAGGAGGGAAAGATCTTCCACGCTCTTGGATTATCAGAATTAACATTGTGGAGATACTACCAAAATTAATCTACAGATTTAATGCAATACTTAGAAAAATATCAATGTCATATTCTAGAGATTTTAGAGAGAAAAAAAATCCAAGAATTCATATGGAACCATAAAAGACCATGAATACCCAATTTTAGAGAATAAGAACACGGCTGGAGTTATCACAATACCCAAACTCAAATTATACTACAGAGCTAAGTAATAAAGACAGCTTGGTATTGGCATACAAATGGGCACATAGACCAGTGGAATAGAATAAAGTTTCTGGAAATCAACCAACAAAGATATGTCCACATAATTTTTTATAAAGGATGCAAGCACACACAGAATTATGCATACCTAATTCTTGACAAACGTGGGCTATCCAACTAATGGTGCTAGAAAAACTGGATCTACACCTGCAAACAAATAGAAAATTAGATTTGCATCTTTCCCTTTGTATGAAAAAAAAAAAAAAACAATTCAAAGGGGATCAAAGTCCTGAAATGCTGAAACTGCTTGAAGAAAACATGGAGATTACTCTTTAAGACCTTGGAGGTATGCAGGAACTTTTCATTTTTTATTTTTGCTTTGTTTTTCAACACAGGGTTTCTCTGTGTAGTTCTGGCTGTCCTGGAACTCCCTCTATAGATCAGGCTGGCCTCGAACTCACATAGACCCACCTGCCTCTGCCTCTCGCGTTCTGGGATTAAAGGCATGAGCTGCCACCACCCAGCTCACAAGAACTTTCTGAACAGAACTCCAATAGCACAGGGAGCAGTCTCAATGTCAACGGATGGGACTATGAAATTTACAACAGAGCACAGGCAGCCCATGGATGGGAGGAAGTCTTTGCCAGCTACACTTCAAATGGGCTAATATGCAGAATTTGTAAAGAAGTGAAGAAACTACGGAAATAAAATAGATACTATGGAAATACAATGCCAATCAACAAATAGGTTAATGAATTGAATAGACAGTTTTTAAAAAGTGGCCAATGATTATTTTTAAAGGTATTCTACATCCCTAGCCATCCAAGACATTCAAATTAGACTGCTTTGAGATGCCATCTCACCCTAGTCAGAATGGCTAATACTAAGAATTGTGACAATAAATGTTAGAGAGGATGTGGAGAAAGAGGCCGTGGTGGTGGTGTGTGTGTATGTGTGTGTGTATTTTGTGTGTGTGTGTGTGTGTGTGTGTGTGTGTGTGTGTGTGACAGAGAGAGAGAGAGAGAGAGAGAGAGAGAGAGAGAGAGAGAGAGAGAGAGAGAGAGAGAGAGAGTATCATTATGGAAATCAGTTTGAGGATTCCTCAAACATTGAAAGGAGAATGACCACAGGACCCAGCTATTTTGGTCCTGGGTGTATACCCAGAAAAATCCTACACCCTACCCAAGAAATATTTGCACTTCTTTGTTTATTGCTGCTCTACTCACTATAGCAAGGAAACAGAATCAACCTAGCTGAGTGGACATTAAGGATCTGGACCATATATAAAACAGAATACTAATCAGCTCTAAAGAAAAATGAAATCACAAAATTTTCAGGAAAATGGATGGACTTAGAATGTATTATACTAAGTGAGAGCACACATATCAGAAAGAAAAAAATCCCACATGTTTCTCTTCATATGTGTACTCTATGTTATAATACACACATGTTATATGTAAACACATATCCATGAAGGTGTAATCTATCATGTAGGAAGGAGAAAAATGGTACTGTTAGGTGATGAGGATGGACCGAATGGAGGGAGCAAAGGAGTTATAGAAAAGAATGACAATCTTTTTGTGGTTTTAACTCCATCATGAGTTCTTCTCTTTGTGTGTACGGTAGATAAGTGCATAAAATGTAGTCGACAGTGACAGCCCATGATGCAGAACGAAGCTCCATGGCTTCAGAGTGGATATTCTAATGTCTGGAAGTTCTTGAGATATTTAGGTCTGGGCAAGTCCTTGTTAGAGTAGAGCTACATTAAATTAACTGTGTGAGGCCTTTTATTTGCATGTTTTAAAAACATAATAATGCGATTTTTACCTTAAAAGTATGCATGCATGTGCATCTGTTGTATGAATACGTACACATGTGCAGGTCCTGTGGAGGTCTGAGGCGTCAGATCCCTGGAGTGTTAGTTATAGGTGGTTGTGAGTCATCAGTTGACATGGATGCCAGAAACCAAACTTGGAGGACTTCTGCAAAAGCGTCGCATGATCTCGGATGCTGAGCCTTCCCTCCAGCCCCCATGGCCATATTTTACAATCTTCAGCTTTTAATTGTTCATTGGTAGTTTACAGAAATAGGATTGACTTTCACACAGTGATCTAGGGTCCTATAAGCTTGCCAAACTCACTTGTTAGTTCTAGGGATTGTTTCTTCTGTAGATGCCTTGGGATTTCTTATACAAGCAGACATATTATCTGTAGACGTGGAGGATAGTTTGCTTCCTACTTTCCAGTGTGCGCCCTCTATAGTTCTGTGGTGTGCCTTATTACAGTGGCTGAGGCTAATTGCTCAACATTGAAATGATGCATTGAGTGTGGACATTGGTCCCAGTCTTATGCAGAAAGATGTTAGCTGTTGTGTTCTTAGAAAGATGCTTTTCAGGTTATGGAAACTCTCTTCTATTTTTTTTTTTTTTTTTTTTTTTGGTTTTTCGAGACAGGGTTTCTCTGTGTATCCTTGGCTGTCCTGGACTCACTTTGTACACCAGGCTGGCCTCGAACTCACAGCGATCCGCCTGCCTCTGCCTCCCGAGTGCTGGGATTAAAGGCGTGCGCCACCACGCCCGGCCGTGGAAACTCTTTTCTAATTCCAGTTTGTTGAAAGAGTTTAAAAACAAATTATAACTGAATGTTGAGTACAACTAAATACTTTCCTGGATAAATTAATATGACTGATGGTTTTTTCCCTTTATTGGGTTAATGTGGTGAATTGCTTTGATTTTTACATATTGAGCCAATTTTGTGCTTTTAAGATAAACTTTACTATGTCAAGACATTTTGTGTTTGTGTGTGTGAGAGGCAGGGAGAGAGGGTATGTAATAAATGACTGGCTAATATTTTGCTGAAATCATATCTATGTATCTGCAGTTATATTTGTTAGGAATGTTCTTAACTACTGCTTTTACTTTATATTAAAATTTTTTCGTACTGGTTAAGCATATTCTCTTTAATACTAGTTTGTTTTTTTTAGTAGACTTGGAAATATTTAAGTAATGATTGGGTGAGTTTTGGTAATTTGTAACTTTCAAGAAATTCATTGCTTTCCCATAAGTTGTAGATTTAAAGCCACAAACCGTCAGAACATAGTTCAGAAATGGAATTGCGTGGGGAGAATCCCAAGGGCCTGTGAAGATAATTCAAGAAAACAAGACCAGTCTTGTGAACTCAGTTTCTTCAAAATATGGGGTTGTTCTTGGAGTGTGTTTTCGAGCTCCTCTCAGGTGAAGGAGATAGGGGTGAGTTTCCTTCAGATTACCATTGTTTCTTTCTGATTTTATTCAATTAAGTGTTTATATGCCTCTATGGAAAAACATGTTTTTGCCACATGAGACCTGTCTTTGGCATTATATACAGCTTGAACTCATGAGGACTTTATGCACGTGGCCTTTCTTAACCCTCAGAGTATAAATTGTCTGAGGCGCCAAATAAAGTTGTCTAGTGCACAAGAGTTTTGTTCCCTTCATTAGTTTGCTCCATTCTTCTTGGTCCTGCCACCTTTGAAGAGGTGACAGTAAACCTACTGATGTTATTTTCCTTTCAGTTTTTTAAAAAAATATTCATTTACATTATTTTACACATAGGAGTGTTTTGCCTGTATGTATGCATGTGTACAGGTGTTTCTGGACCTCTATGAGGTCCGACAAGCCCATCAGATTCCCTGGAACTGGAGTTACAGATGGTTATGAGCCACTGTGTGGGTCCTAGGTACCAAAGCCAGGTCCTCAGAAAGAGCAACAAGTGCTGTTAACTGTAAGTCATTTCTCCAGCCACCATGACATTTTTTTCTTGGTTTATTACTGCAGTCTGCAGCATTCTGTTTTTCACCCTGAATATTGGGAATTTGAGTCTTCTATCTAGAGATTTATCAATTGTATTGGTCTTTTCACAACAGGAACTTTTGTCTTGACTTTACCATCTCTCTGTTTTCAATTTCATTCATTTCTGGCCTTTATTATTTCCTTACTTCTGACTGCCTTGAATTTTTTTTTTTTTTTTTTTTTTTTTGAGACAGGGTTTTTCTGTGTAACCGCTCTGGCTGTCCTGGAACTAGCTCCGTTGTCCAGGCTGGCCTTAAACTCACAGAGATCCGCTTGCCTCTGCCTCCCTAGCGCTGGGATTAAAGGTGTGTGCCACCACTGCCCAGCTTGCCTTGAATTTTTTTCTGGTTTCTAAAGATGCATCTTAGACTGCTGACATTTAAAAATTTCAAACATAAGCATTTAATTACATGCACTTTTCTTTTGTACGCCCTGTTAATTGTATCCCACTAACTTTGATACACATTTCCAAATTCCTTCAATTGAAAAGTTTTTGTTTGTGCCCATTTTTTTAATTTAAATTTTGTATATGGGAGGGTCAGGTCCCCTGGAACTGGAGTTACAGACAGTTGTGAGCTGCCATGTGGGTGCTGGGAATTGAACCAGGGTCCTCTGGAACAGCAGCCAGTGAGTGCTCTTAACCACTGAGCCATCTCTCCAGCCCCCTTGTGCTCACTCTTAAGTTTCTTTATTGAGACTAAGAACTTCAAACAGGGGACTCCAGTTTCCCAGGTTCCACATGATGGCTCTGCTGGGACTCTCCAAGAGTTTTCATAGCTCGTCTTTCCTGCCGTTTAATATAACTGACATAAAAGACGAATCTGTTCCTGCACCTCTCGATAGCACCACAGCTGCCGTTCATCTCCTGGATTTTTCAATTGTTTGACCTAATGCTTCCCATGCATCCTAAACTAGGTTATATTGGTTAGTATGCTATGGATGATAGTTTGAATGAGAAATGTCCCCCGTAAGGTCATGTATTTGAACACTTGGCTCCTCCTTAATAGCGTTGTTAGGGGAGGTTATCGAACATTGTTATATGACACACACACACACACACACACACACACACACACACACACACACACACCACCCCTATTCAACTCACAAAGGTAATTATAAGAGACCAAAGTAATAACTGCACCAACATCCAACTCAGTGAACCACAGAGTTTTATTGGCGGTACTAACAGGGGTATGTGTGAGAGACTACTTACAAGGAGCAGGGAGGACTCATCACTGAAAATCCCAACCCAGCACAGGTGAAGACCAAAAGAAAAAAAAAAAAAAAATCGCTGCAACTGGGAGCCCTCAGCATAGCTTGTGGGTAGCTTGGCAGTCTGGGAGTCCTTTCTCTCTGCAGCTCATATGGTCAGCCTCCTCTCTCAAGCAGTGACTCCGTTCTACACTGGTGTGGAAGAGCTCTCAAAAATTTTCCAAATTTCTATTTTTCTAGACGTGATTTTTTAAAATCCCTTCTCTCTGTCCTAGAAATAATGTTTCAATTAGGAGGAAAATGACATACAGTAAACTTTCATACTTGCTGTAGGAAGTGTGCCACTGGAGGTGGGATTTGGGGATTTATAACCCCGCCTCACTTCCGGCTCTCCCTTGCCGCTTACTGGGTGTGGATGAAAATGGGATCAGTCAGCTTCCGGTTCCTACTGCCTGTTGCCAGGCTTTCCCCCACCATGGTGTACTTTAAGCTAAAATGAACCCTTTGTTTTCTAGGAGTCTTTTTGTCGGGGTATTTTAGTTTTGGGAAAGTGGCTAATACACCGCGATTCTAGAGAAAGGGTTCTGGATGACATATGAGCATCAAGGGAGCGTGGCAGCTACAGTGCTGAGTGAAACTTCAGCAGATGAAGGTGTCACTGGTAAGAAGAAAAGAGGGACCCCCCCCCCCCAAATGACAAGTGGAGAAGAAGTCATGAAGCATGAGAGAAGTGCTCAAAGAGACAGAAAGTTGGTTTTTGAAGACCCGGAAAACGAACGAGTCAACAAAATTGAGAGTAATTGACAGTGTAAAATACTCAGGAGGAGCCAGTCAAGTTAAGGACTGAGAAGGGCCCTTTGAAACCATCAAGAAGGAGGCTCTTGTGTCTGCTGAGCAGGAAGAGTCGTTGGCACCCATTGCTCTGCGTCTCTTTCTCCAGAGTAAGAAATTGAAGCAGTGAAGACATCTAAATTTTTGCTCATGTTTTTATTTTGATTTGATTTGGAGGTGGCAGGCGCCGGATTATAGCTCCTGGAGACCTGAAGACCTTCAACACCTAGTTCTCCTCCATGCTTTAGTACTTGAGTCTTTGTTTGTTTGTTTGTTTTTTAGTCCATCTGAAGCCTGCACCTGTTCCGCTCTGGTTTTGTTGTTGTCTGCTTGCTCTTTCAAGTCATTGATTCACTGGTTCGCGGTGATAGCCTCTGAACACCATCAGCAGATCTTGTTAAACAGAACTCAAACACAACATCGGCCCCAGTTTGGCTACCACAGTCCCCAGGGAGCTTCAGAAACCCAGTCATCAGCTAGGTCTGTGAAGGGGAAAGCCTGTGTCTTGAGTGCATCTACTGAGAGAGAGAGAGAGAGAGACTCCCTCATTCTCTGGGCCAATGGAAACATCAGTTTATGACTTCTTCTCAGCCATATTTTGCATATTCCACACAGCAGAGCCAGGCTAGGAAACCATCAACACCTTAAATTGACCCTTGGGAAGGGTGGATGTGATAGAGAGGAAGAAGACTAAGTCAGAAGTGTAATTTGAAGGAGATTCCCGGCCACAGCAGAACCCTTTACCTCATGGATCCATCTACCTGCTTAAAACCAAATATTTCTGCAGTAAACATGAGACCCAGCATTTGATCCCAGCATGTCAGGAACTGGTGGTACACACCAATAACTTCAGCACTCAAGAGCTAGAAGCAGGAAGACCACAAGTTCAAGGTCATCCTTGATTACATAGCAGGTCTGGAGTTGGTCTTAATAAACAAAACACAACATAATAACAATAAAGCTTGGAAATTATATGTATATGTATATATATGTAGATATATAAAATATATTGTATATACTTATGTATCCTACCTATGTATATATATCCTGTGCTTATATATAAATATATTATATTATGTGTATAATACAATATATTTATATATAAAAATGTATACACACAAATATATAAAGAATATACAGAGGTGGAATATATGTCCCTCCTTAATCTGGATGGGCTTGTGATGTATTTGACTCATTGAGTGCAAATGATGTGATGTTCTGTGACTTCAAAGGCTAGGTCATAAGAAGTTGTACAGTTTTAACTTGTTTTCTGCAACACTAGATTTTAAGGATCTTGAGCCCTTATGCTAGGGAGGCCACAGGTAAATGCTCCAGGCATTTCTTACTTTGCCCAGCCCTTGAATTACCCCCACCTGGCACTACATGAATGAAGCCTCCGGCTATTTCAACCCTTAGTCATTTGGGTTTGCCCATCTGAGACCTCAGATACGTGCAGCAGTGACAAGCCACACCAATTAGTGATGTTTGAATTCCTGGTCTGAGGACTGGAGGGTAATGAAATGATTGCCAGGGTGCCATTTGTGGTGCAGTAATAGATAAACAGGAGACTAGACAGTCTTAACAGTGTTTAAGATGAAGGAACTGGACTGGGTTTCAGAAAGATTAAGCAACGGGACCCAGGTCCCACAGGTGGTCACTACAGAGCCATAGCTGAACGCAGGCCTGTGTTATTACAGGGTCTTCCCTCCCTATTATCCTAAGTGGTTAGGTTTTTGACATCTCCCAAGCTGCTCGTTACTGTTCCTTAGCCTGGGGACTGCCCTTGCTCTGTATAGAGTGCAATGACTGGGGCTGTGTGACAGTCTTAACGACACATTTGGTTTGCATTCCCTCTAGATAATTGAAAGACATTTGCTCTGCAATTAGTTCCTTTCTGATTTCCTCTCCACACCTACAGGCAGGAGCCAGACACTCCTGCCAAGCCTGACAGATCTTCTCCTCTCCCCACACTGCCCCCAGTGTGCAAATACCCACCGGTTCCCATTAAATTCTAATCACACTTGTAAGAGGGCTGATTCAGCCTCTCCTCTTACGCCCAGGAAGTGCTGGAGATGCGCAAATCTCTTATTGGAGTAATTCTGGGAGCTGAGGCAAAGCCATGGCAGAAAGCCACCCACTAACTAGAAACCCAGGACATCAATCAGCCAAACGGATTTCTCCGCTTTCACAGCCATTTGAACAGTTATCATTGCTCTAGGCTTTGTTCAAAGTTACTTGGCAAGTGGGTTCCCGGGTGATAAGTCACCGAAAGCCTCACTGCACTGTCTCTGTGTCCTGGGGCTCTCTTTACTCATTTCTCAAAATGGGCTGATGTTCATTTTCTGCACTCTAAAAAAGAACAGAGCCTGCACTTCCTGTGCTCACATCCTGATTGTAGCAGGAAGATGAAAAAGGAACCCGAGGTTGGCTAGGATATCAATATGCCTCTCGTTTGATACCCTGGAGAGACAAGGGGATGGTGTTTAAATTCACTTCACTGTGCTCCTCTCATCCCTCTTCTTCCGTGGCAACAGATAGATGCATGACCCAGTCCCGGGAAGCGACTTACAGCCAGAGGTAGCACGGCGAAGGGGCTTCACAGTAATAAAACCTCATTTCCTCACTGTTCAGTAAAACAAACTGAGGCCAGGAAGAAA
The DNA here is from genome assembly GCF_903995435.1 of Acomys russatus. Lineage (NCBI taxonomy): Eukaryota > Metazoa > Chordata > Mammalia > Rodentia > Muridae > Acomys > Acomys russatus. The sequence continues at coordinate 65,617,650 of NC_067140.1, read as the reverse complement.
AGCATGATTTATCTAATGTTGACTGCTGGGGGGTGTTTCAGACGCGAGCCAACCTCTCCCAGGCTAGCATTTCCTTCAGGTTTCAGGAGTGCCATAGTAAGCAGTCACAGTAGCTATGATTGGTGGCGCTGCATGAAACCAAGGGGCTGGATTTGCCTCAGCATTCTCTCACTTATACCTGTTGTGAGATGGCAGTCCACACAGCCCTGGTTTCTTTTCTGTAAAATACGAAGAAAGACTGAGCAGAACAAGCTTTAGGAGGATTCATTCGTCCACGCCATCCATTATAAACACTATTGAGGAGTAAGTATATGGCGGACTGTACGCTGTGTGTGCAGCCTGTAGTGATGATTGTGCTCTTGCTGCTGGCCTTGAGGGTGGTGGCCTACTTAGTAAGGTGGGTGACATGCACACACCTCAGAAATTCAACAACCGTGGGGAGGGAAGCCACTTTTCCTTGGCCTCTCTGTATTTTTTTTTTTTAAGTATCAAGAGGTTTTGTCAGTCTAAGAATGTTGATAACCTGAAGAGATTAAAATTTTCAGAGTCAAGACAAAAAAAAAAAAAAAAAAAAAAAAAAAAAAAAAAAAAAAAAGAAAGAAAGAAAGAAAGAAAGAAAGAAGGAAAGTCAAGGCCACACAAATCTGTATTCTCTGGCATGCCTAGCCCCGGAATGTATTCAGTAAATATGTGAATATTTGGATGCACAAATGCTCCCCCCTCCAGTTACAAATGGCTGTGTCTCAGGTTCATCTTGCCCCCTTTATTTATTCCGGTTACATTTTGTGAGTCATCCTCTCCTTTGCCCGGAAATTAGATCTGAGATTTGCACTAGACACGTACTTTGGGTAGATAGTATTTGATAACATTTTTGACTGAATAAATACATGTGTAGTTCCTACTGGTCCCATTGGCTGGATGTGGGGACATGGTGAGCCCTAGAAAGGCAGGAGCTCTTCTCTATCTTTGTTCCCAGTTGGGCTATGACATAGTGACTTACCCATTACAGGCACTCTAGTCAACTTATTTGTTTATTCTAGTCACTTTGCCTTGCCTTCCGCAGGACCACCAGTATTCAATCTTTTTTCATGTTCTCTCTGGTACGTGTCATCTTGTGCCTACTTTGGGGACTTGCTAATGTTGCCTATAACTACGTGCCCACCGTAGTGGATGTCTCATTTTCTTGATTCTCTTACAGCTATACTCAAATGTCATCTCTCAAGGAAGACCACTTTATCCATAAGAGCATCCCCTACCATTATATGTCCTCTTGTCTGAAGTTGTATGAAAGCTCACTTGTGTAGTGTAAGCTTCAGGGAGTGAGAGACTTTGTTGCTGCTGTACCTACTCATATCTGTAAGGCCTGTAATACGCCGAGACATGGTAGGCACTCAGTGAATGTTTTATAGAATAAATGAGTAGATAAAAATAGTATTGTCTTATTGGGGTCAAAATAAATCCATAGCCAGTAGCAGCACTCATACAGGTCCATCTGCCTCTTGTGGTCTCATGCTCAGTTTTGACTGTGAGCTCTTTTCATTCTTGCGTAACAGATGCGGGTGAAATCTCCTGACAGGACATCAGTGAGTTTTGACTTTTTATTGTACAAAAACAGGCAGAGGAAAGGCTCCCCCACTTTTACAGAACGTTTTCGAATACTGATTTATACAGATGTAAGTTCACTGTAGAAACCACAACCATGGGTGGTTATTGAGGACATGGATCTTCTCTGTTTCCAATTGAGAAGAAATGCCAAGTGGAGACATCTGGAGAGAAAAAGAAACATCAAATTTAGATTTCAAGCGGTGGCAAAATGAAGACGTCACTAATGGAAGGCTCGCTTGTTATTCCTCTCTCCGCTGACTTCCCCTGGGTTCCATTTTCTGCTTCAGCATCTGAGACTCATGGCAAACAGGAAGAATTTACTTTTCAGGACCATGGACAGCAGCTGGCAAGCAGCCTGGACGCCAGAGGGAGCCAGCCTAGGGGCATGCACACAATTAAACAAATACTTACTGAGAACACCCTGGGGCTGGTCATGCTACAGAATAGAGATTCACATTGTCCTGGCCTTCAAAAACAAACAAACAAACAATGTAATCTCTTCAAATCATCAGAAGTCTTAGCCTGATAAAGCTGGATCGGGGCCCCATGCCTCCTGCTATTCAAAATATTAGGGAGCCCCAGGGAAAGCGGTGGTTGCGTTTCTGTGGTGTGTGTGTGCCATCCACTTTACTAGCTAGGCCACCACCATCAAAGCCAGCAGCAACAGCATAGTCATTGTCACAGCCCAGGAGTTCAATGGACACAATAAGCTAAATCTTAGGAAATGAGTGCTTTAGTGCAAGTCTTCTTAAACTTTTCCCACTTACAAACTCTCTGGGGGCAAGACATTCTAATGCAAGCCCAGGTATATGGCTGTACATAAACGGTACGTAAGCCAACCATTTTCTGATAGTGAACCATAAAGAAATATGCTTTTCGGAGCATGAACATAATGTGCTTTGTCAAACAGATTTAGAAACTTTGATCAGTTTCAGAATCAGCATAGGATTGTTACCTTGTGAAGTAAAGTAAATTCCTCAATTGTTTTTTAAATTGTAATTTTTGTTTATTCCTTGGGAGTTTTATACATATGTAGAATGTATTTTGATTATATCTACTCATATTCTTCTTCTTCCAACTCCTCCCAGAGCTTGGCCACCGTGCTCCACATCCCCCCCCCCCACCAGCTTCATGTTTTCTGCCCCTTCTGCCCCCCACCTCAGTATTTTCAAGACAGGGTTTCTCTTTGTAGCCTGGGCTATTCTGGACTCACAGAGATCCGCCTGCCTCTGCCTCCCCATATGCTGGGATCACAGGTGCCGCTCTGGCTCTCGTGTTCTCCTTTTTAACTACCGAGCCAAGTTCCAATTAGTTCTGTTCATGTGTGCACAGGGATAGGGCCATTCGCTGGAGCATGGGAAATGTGCCAATTGCTGCATCCTTGGAGAAAACAAACTGTCCCTTCCCCAGCAGCCATGACAGCCAGCAGCAGCTCCTCAGCCAGTGGAAACAATCTATTTTCAAAATAATTAATATATATAATTTTACTATTTATTTAAAAAGAGCAAATTGTAAACTTATATAAATATGATTGTTTATTCTCAAATAAGAAATAAATCTTGGTTGAGTATTTGATACTGCAGAGTATAGCGCATCTTTGGTGTTTATAAAAGTCAATTAGTGCCTGATCTTATAATCATAATTGTGAGAACACCACTTCGCACAAATACATGTACAAAATGGCAGAAGTATGCTTAGAGAAATTTAATAAATTGTTAGAAGTTCTGTCCTAATTTCAGGCCAAAATTTGCTAATAATTTTTTAGATGAAATTTAAGTAAACGACTCAAATAGCAAAAATTTAAGATCGAACATTTTAATGCAGTTCAAAGCTACATTAATTTGATACATGCTAAGGAACAATGTTAGGAAAAGTTAAAACACTTTGTTTACTATAATTAAACCGCCGTCTTTCTGTAAGCGCAGAGAATTTAATACGTACGTTAAAACACACCAATTCACAGCACACAGTCGTTTCAAATCTGAACCGCGCTGTTTTAGACAGCAGGTACTGATGTGCATGTGTTTGCACCGTGTGCACAGGACCAGATGGTGGTGACGTTGCAGAATGCAACGTGGATGGTGTTGCTAGAAACATCTCAGAGTTTCAGTTAGTTGTCAGCCACTGTGTATTCAGAAGCTTTTTATGCTTTCCCAAAAATTTCAAAGCCCCACATTCAATTGTACAGCACCGTATGTGTGCATCATGTGTGTGCATACCACTAGGCCACACATGCCAACGTAACATACAATACTCTCACGCCTGAACTACCTGAAACACCTCAGCTCAGGCTGAGGGTACGTTTAGGGTATGTTACAAATTACAGTGGGGTCCTCTCCCACATATGTGAAGTCTTCTCTTACCGAAACAACGACTTAATTTTGGAAAGTAAACCCTGTAAATATTTTTCTACCATTATTCTTTAGCATGTAAATATCAGATTAGTGTATATTTAAATTGTGTTGTATTAGAATAAAGGGTTGCAATCTACAGATTCAAAAGCTGGATGTGGGTCCAGAAAGGTGGCTCAGCAGGAAAGCCCCTGTTGCCAATCCTGGTGGCTCAACTCCCATCTCTGTAACAAGCATAATGGAAAGACAGCACCAACTCCCAAAGCTGTCCTCTGACCTCTACATGTGCCCTGTGCCACGCATGCATGCACAACATAAAAGGATGTAATGATAATTAAAAAAAATAAATTCTAGGTTATTTGTGGTACTTTAAACATCATCTTTCAATTTAGAAAACGCTTTATCTGTTGCAGAATAAGTTAAATTTACCTGTTATATTTTGAATAAGTATAATAAGTTCCTTGATAGCATCAGAGGTTTTTGTCAGTAGAAAATTAAACATTAGTCAGCAACGGAAACAAATCGAAAGCATTTATTTTGTGCCCAGCTGTTAAAATGTACAGGATGAGTGGCCGTCTTTAATTTTTCTCACCTTTAGTTTTTCAAATCTAAATTCTTCTTTATTTTATTTTGTAAATGTGTTCTCTCTACATCCTGTGTGTAGCCCCCTCCCCTGTCTCCTCTCATTCCCACCCTCCCTCCCTTTCCCCCTCCCCCATCTTCTAGTCCTCAAAAAGCGGGGAGCCCTCCTCCCCTACCATCTGACTCCAGCCTATCAAGTCTCATCAGGGCTGTCTGCGTCCTCTTCCTCTGCGGCCTGGCAAGGCACTCTGCTAGGGAGGAGTGACCAATGAGCAGGCGACAGAGTCTGTGTCAGAGACAGCCCCTGCTCTCCATATTAGAGGACCCACATGGAGACTGAGCTGCCTATCAACTACATGTAAGCGGGAGGTCTAGGTCTTTTCCATGCATGGTCCTTTGCTGGTGCCTCAGTCTCTGCAAGCCCCTCTGGGCCCATATTTATTGGCTCTGTTGGTCTCCTTGTGAAGCTCCTGTCCCCTCTGGGTCCTTCTATCCCCCTACTTTCCCTCCCACAAGACTCCCTGTGCCCTACCCAAAGTTTGGCTGTGAGTCTCTGCTTCGGCATCAATCCCCCACTGGGTGGAGTCTTTCAGAGGACCTCTATGGTAGGCTCCTGTCCTGTTCCTTCTCTTCAGCTGCTTCCTGTGTCTATTCTATTTGCCCTTCTGAATGAGAATTAAGCATCCTCCCTAGGGTTCTCTTTGTTATTTAGCTTCTTTAGGCTTGTGTATTGTAGTGTGGTTGTCCTGTATTATATGGCTGATATCCACTTATAAGTGAGTATATTCCATGTGTATCTTTCTGGGATGACCTTTTCTAGTTCCATCCATTTGCCTGAAATTTCATGATTTTCTTATTTTTTAATAGATGAGTATCACTCCATTGTGCAAATTTGCCACAATTTTAAAAATCAATTCTTCGGTTGAGGGACATCCAGGTTGCTTCCAGATTCTGGCTATTATGAATAAAGGCTGCTATGAACACAGCTGAGCAACTGTCCTTGTTGTATGGTGGAGCATCTATCAGGTATATGCTGAGGAGTGGTATAGCTGGGTCTTGAGGTAGCCCTATTCCCATTTTTCTAAGAAATCACCAGATTGATTTCCAATGTGGTTGTACAAGTGGCATTCCCACCAGCAATGGAGGAGTGCTCCTCTTTCCCACATCCTCATCAGCATGTGCTGTCACTTGAGATTTTGATCTTAGCCATTCTGACAGGTGTAAGATGGAATCTTAGAGATTGTGCAGGGTGGTAAATATGGATCTATTTGCATTTTTCTACATGTAGACATCCAGTTAGACCAGCGCCATTTGTTGAAGAAGCTATCTTTTTTCCATTGCATGGTTTTGGCTTCTTTGTTAAAAAAACAAAAACAAAACCCAAGTGTCTGTAGGTGTGTGGGTTTATTTTTGTGTCTTCTATTCTATTCCATAGATCCACCAGCCTGTTTTTATGCTGGTACCATCAAATCTAAATTCTTATAGTATATGTTCATTTAAGAGTACTTTCTTAAATGTTTTATTGTTTTACTGTCTTTTGGTGAATGCCAGGAAACCATAATTGTTATATTTAGATTTATTTTAACCCTTTTTTTCTTGCTTTTACTTTTGACAAATAGTGAGGAATATTTTTATCTTGTTCAACATGATATAAATGTGATGTATGTCTCAAAGCATCATGTCATAGAAATGAATACACACACTGTGGTTTGAATGAAACTATACCCATAGGCTCATCTATCTGAACACTTGTCCCCAGTTGGTGGCACTGTTTGAGAAGGTTGTGGAGCATTAGAGCCTTGCTGGAGCCCACCCAGCATGTCACTGGGGGACAGGTGTTGAGGACTTCTAGCTTTGATCTGCTGCTGCTTTGTTTGCCCACTTCCTGTGTGTAGTATGTTCATCCAGAACTTCCACTTCCTGTGTGTAGTATGTTCATCCAGAACTTCCACTTCCTGTGTGTAGTATGCTCATCCAGCTTCCACTTCCTGTATGTAATATGTTCATCCAGAACTTCCACTTCCTGTGTGTAGTATGTTCATCCAGAACTTCCACTTCCTGTATGTAGTATGTTCATCCAGAGCTTCTACTTCCTGTGTGTAGTATGTTCATCCAGAACTTCTACTTCCTGTATGTAGTATGTTCATCCAGAGCTTCCACTTCCTGTGTGTAGTATGTTCATCCAGAACTTCCACTTCCTGTGTGTAGTATGCTCATCCAGCTTCCACTTCCTGTGTGTAGTATGCTCATCCAGCTTCCACTTCCTGTTTGTAGTATGCTCATCCAGCTTCTACTTCCTGTGTGTAGTATGCTCATCCAGCTTCTACTTCCTGTGTGTAGTATGCTCATCCAGCTTCTACTTCCTGTGTGTAGTATGCTCATCCAGCTTCTACTTCCTGTGTGTAGTATGCTCATCCAGCTTCCACTTCCTGTGTGTAGTATGCTCATCCAGAACTTCCACTTCCTGTGTGTACTATGCTCATCCAGCTTTCTGCTCCAGCCACCCGCCTTTCTGCCTTCCTCAACATTATGGACTCCCTCCCTGAAATTTTAAGCCAAAATAAACTCTTTCTTTTTAAAGTCTTTTTGGTCATGGTGTTTAGCACAGTAACAGAAAAGTAACTGACACAGCATATATATGAGGAAATGGCCAAACTGAGCTAGTTAGTGTGCACAAGATTTCATACAGTTTTGAGATGATTTAGAGTTTAACTCAGCACTTTCAAAAATACATTATATTGCTACTAACTATAGTCACACAATGTATACTGCATTTCTTGAACTTATTCTTCTTACATACTAAAATTATGTTTTACTAATATTTTATTATTTCTACTATAAAATCTAGCCACAATTATAGTTTCAAATTTGATGAAATCATCTTTTAAGATTATTTTAATTTAAATTCATTTTATGTTTATTAATTTTTGCATGCACGTATGTCTATGCCCAACATGTGTGCTTGATGCTGGAAGAGGCCAGAAGAAAGTGTCAGATCCCCTGGAGTTAGAGATGGTTGTGAGCCACCATGTGAGTTCTGAGAACCAAACCCAAGTCCTAGGAAGAGCAGCCAGTGTTCTTGATGTGATAAGCTATCTCTCCAGCCCGCAAATAACTATTTTATAGTATAACACACATTAAAAAGGAAGCTGGCCTCTAAACACCACCACTGATGCCAGAATCTCTTCTTTTTTTCTGGGTTTTTGTGTGTTTGTTTTTGAGACAGGATATTAGTATGCAACCACAGCTGGTCTCAGACTCATGACCTTCCTGTCTTAGCCTGTAGAGTACTGTGAGTATAGGTATGTACAACCACATCTGGCTTAGTCTCTTTAATAAAAAATAAAAATAAAGAGTTTGGGCTCATTACTGCCAGACAGCACATGAAAAAAAAATTTGGAGTGTCTTCCACTAAGAATTTTATTTAGCCTGCACATCAACTATGCAGTGTGTGTGTGTGTGTGTGTGTGTGTCTGTCTGTCTGTCTGTCTGTCTGTCTGCTTGTCTGTCTGTCTGTCTATCTTGTCTGTCTGTCTGTCTGTCTGTCTATCTTGTCTCGGGGGCATTGTCATCCTTCCAAAGATCCAAAGGTTTTATACTCAACCCTGCCAAGCAAGCAGAAGGTCCTTTCTTGGGTTACCCCTGTCTCGTGTGCTAGAGGTGCCTCAGAATCTTATCTTACCCACTTGACAGGCGTTAAACTGAAGACTAGAAAGCTTAAGTGACCCTCTCAACTCACAGAACACATACGAAGTAAAATGAGACTCGGTCTCAACTCTGCCTGATGCCAGCACCACTTGTATCCCTGTGTTGGCTAGGCTTGTGTCAACTTAACACAAACTAGAGTCATCCGAGAGGAGGGAACCCCAGGAGAGGAAAATCCCTCCATAATTTGGAGATGTACAAAGGCAAGCTATCGAGCATTTTCTTCATCAAGGACTGATGGGGGAGGGCTCAACTCATTGTGGGTGGAGATACCCCTGAGCTGGGGTCCTGGGTTCTATAAGAAAGCAGGGTGAGCAAGCCAGGAGGAGCAAGCCAGTAAGCAGCACCCCTCCATGGCCTCTGCATCAGCTCCTGCCTCCAGGTTCCCACTTGGTTTGAGTTCTTGTTTTGATTTCCCTCAGTGGATAATATGTAAGGTGAAAAAAAATCCTTTCTTTCCCAAGTTGTTTTTGGTCATGTTTCATCACAACAATATTAACCCTAGCTAAGACAAGCCATAATTTTCTTTTGACTATCAAACATTCAATTTACTATTTTGGCTGAGGGAGGGAAAGCCTGGGGCCAGAGAGGTGGCTCAGTAGTCAAGACCCTGGGTTTGAGTCTCAGAATCCACATCAGGTGGTGTACAACCACCTGTAACTCCAGCTCCTGGAAATCTGACACCCTCTTTTGGCCTATACAGGTACCGCACACGTATGGTGTACATATACACATGCAGGCATACACATGTACATAAAAAGAAATGACTAACCCTCTGCTCATGAAGAACCAACTCCAACAGTTGGCACACCTGCCTTATGTTCCTGTGTGGTACTGCATTATTTAATCTATTTCACCTCAATGCTGGAAGGGGGCAATGAGGTGAAAATTAACAGTTGGCACTTATAGGTGGTTAAAAGGTTGTAAACACCGTACATATATAATTGCATGCCTGTAATAACCCTTTAAGTGACATGTTTTTGGGTTTTTTTTTTTTTTTTTTTTTTTTATTTACAGAAAAGATAACCAAAGCTCAGAGGTCCTGAGCAGCTTGCCAAAGATCTCACAGCTCCCGAGAAGCAGACATAGACAGTTGGTGTGCCTTTGGAGCCTTTTCTTGCTCTCAACTGCTGGATTATGTGCTAAATTATATATAGTCCCACAAAGCATAGCTTTGATTGAACTTCCAACCAAACCCCACCTTACCCACACTGCACCGCGTGTCTTTCTCACTAGCAATGCAGAAAAAAGGAGAGAGTCTATTATGTGACATCTTTGTAGATGCACAGAACAATTTTAACTATGCCACGGAGTCTCATGAGGATTTTATTTAAACGGTGATTGGTACAGTGCAGTCGTCTGATGTTCCCTCCCACTTACTTTCCTCAGATGAGGAAATAGCGCAGCTCTGTGCACCCTCCAACAGCACATAAATGCTTTACCAAGGACGCGGAGCCTTTTGTAAGGGATTCGGGTGTTCAGAAAGTTCTCTTTTCAAATGCCACTATTACAAGAAACTTACAAGGATGACTCAGAGAGGTAGAAGCTATAATGGGAAATTAATTGTTTTATCAGAGATGGAATCCAACTGAAGACCCAGCTCTAGACTGACAATAGCCTTCCCCCAAGGAGTTCTGAGCTGAAACTGAGCAGCCGTTAAAGGTCAGTCAAGAACAGGGATCTGGCAGCTCCCATTCCCTGCAGGAAGAATCCTGTGTGAGTCTCAAGAGTGTGAGAGTGTGGGGAACCCGCACCACAGGGCATATTCCCAGCACCCACATAAAAACCTGGGCATGATGATGCCTGTAACCTCAATGTCACATGGAGTAGAGACAGGAAGTTCCCTGAGGACCACTGGCCAGCCTATCTATCTGAAACAATGAGTTCTAGGACTCAAGAAAACACAATGGAAAGAGGTAAAGGGCGACACCCAAAGTCAACCCTGTGCCTTATGTATGTAAGTGTACATACATGCACACACAAGTGCACACATATACCACATATACACATGTGCAAATTTTTAAAGAAAAAAGTTAAAGCAACCTTTAAGTATTTTCACATTGAGGTAGATTATCTGCTGCTAACTAACTAGCAGAGACTAAGCCAGCAAAGCATTGTAGACCTGTCATGCTCATGCGCGTGCCCCTTTATATATATATATATATATCTGTGCTACACTCAGCATCCTGTGTCGTCACGATGCCCATTTCATAGAGGAAGCGACCGGAGCTCAGGGAAGGACGACCTGCCTAAGGTCACACAGGCAGGAAGAGTGGCACCCGGAAGAAGATCCAGGTCCATCTCCAGAGCCTGGTCCCCCTCTGGCCCCCCCCCCCCCCCCCCGCTCCACGTTGTGTCACTTCACCTGCGCATCTGGAGAAGAAGGGCTCAGGATGGAGACAATGGGAGAAAACCCAGTTCTGGACTCAGCTTGTCTTCAGTTATGTACCCATGAGATGTTAGAGGAAACACAGTGTTGCTGTGACAAAAACGAGACTTTGGCTCTTTTGACTCAGTAAGGGTCCTCCTGCTCTAGCTGTGTGGGCCACATAGGAAGGAGGCCCTTGCGGGTGACTTTCCTTCCCATCACTCGGGCAGTGCTGAGTTTGGGAAAAGCTTTTGGGTGGATACAGAAGAGTAAGTTCAGGACTTCTCCACCTGTCCTAGACACACGCCGCAGGTACCTTTTAGATATTTGAGAGTTGTCCTTTTCGAATCTGGTCAACAGCATCCCACACCACTGCTCAGTGAAGTCCAGACCTGGCACCATCACCATCTCTTTCCTATTGTTCGATCAGCGTCAGAAGTCAAGAACGCGCTCTAAGATATGTGCTCACGAATAGGAATGAAATAAGACGTGCGCTCATAACTACAAATAAAGTGTTTAAGTTCAGGACCCAGGTAAGTGCTCAGTAAACAGGTTGTCCCTTCTTCTAGCCACGTGCTGGTCAGAGTCTTGTTCAGGGCTTACTGCCTGCTAGCTTAGCAAGGGAGGAGGGGACTGTGGGTAGGCGTGGCATGGCAGAAAGGGACTTGGACTATAGACCAAGTAGACTTTGCCACAAGTATGGTTTCACACACTGCATAATTTGAGAAGTCATCTGCCCCACCCATGCCAGAGTTTCTTTTTTTTTCATCTGCAAAAAGAAAGTTCCTATAAAGAACATTTGTCCCTGCTCTTATCACTATGCCTGGTGCACAGTAACTCTCAGTAAGTCACAGGACTCGGGCATGGGCTGCTCTTGGGTACGGGTTGCCTCTGTGAGGCACTTAGTAGCTGAAAGTTGGATAAACCTCGGGTTTCTCAGCTGGGAGCCCTCAGGCGAACGGCTGCTTCCCAAATTTAGTTTCTTGCTCTAACAGATAAAGGTAGAAACATCATCCATTTTGTTGTGATGGTTAAATGGCATGGCACATGGAGATTGCTTAGCTCCAAATAGAAGGAAATTAACTATAAATCAGGGGGCAGAATGCTGTGTTGCTAGTTGAGAAAAAAAATCTGATAAAAGTTTTGCCCATTAGGAATGAGAGTCTTTCCAGTTCCAGTTGCCCCCTCTGCTCCTCATAGCTGTTGAATTTTGGGCAGAAGAAGCACACAGCTCTATGATTTCATTACCACCCGAGAGTCTCTGCCTTCTAGGAAATGAAATGTTTATGAATTTGAGCCAGGTGTGTGTCATGTCTACCTTGGCGTCTGGGTGATTAGGTCTTCCAAGCTTTGAGTGAGTGAGTCACTGCCAGGATTAGGAGCTTCCTGCCAGCTCTTGGCCTGGTGAGAGGATGTTTCCCTCTGAGGATGTCCCCCAGCCTTCCAGCTTCCTCAGTGATGGCCCCGAGCAAGCTAGAGACCACGTCTTACCACCTGGTGATTTACAGCCATGTTCTCTACTGCCATCCTGTAGCTTTGCACATGAAACTAAGCTCCTGTGTGAATACTGTTGGCTCTGCCCCGGCCACCCCAACCTTATGTCTTAATCAAGATACCCATTATGGTTGGATTAATGTCAACTTGCCACAAATTCGAATCACGAGAATAGGGCGCCTCACCTGAAGAAGTAATGAATTGCCTTGACTCATGCAGAAAGACCCACCCAGATTATGGGCGGCATCGTCTGGTAGCAGGCCAGACTGGAATAGCATGGCAGAAGGGAGTCCATCTTGCCTCTGTTGCTGATAACGGTTGTTTCTTTGCTGATGTCAGAACTAGTGTTTCCTGACTTTCATCAAGGACTAGGGACCAGCAGCTTTCCACAAACCTTCAGGGCTGGCTTGAGGAAAGCCTCTTCTTTATTCAGGACAGGATACGGAGCCCCTGGCTGTGGAGATATATTTTGTTTATATATCTAAACAGAATGTTCTAGTGCAGTGAGTTGCATGTTTAGCTCACCCATGTTGTGTGCTCAGCTCGTCCTGATGTTCTACAGCTATCTTCCATTTTCGTAACTTTTTTTCATTCCAGAGACTTAAGCAACGACCAGTACGACCCTCTTCCCTGACTGCGGCTGTATGGCATTGCCTTCTGGGTTTGTCTCACTGTGTTGCTAATGCTTGTCTGCCATAGCATATAGCAGAATACCAGAACTGTACTCCTTCTCAGAGCCAAATGGTACTGTATTCTGTATGTAGACAGTTTTGTCTTACTTAGTCACTGGTTAGATTGTTGTTTTGTTTTTAAGACAGGGTATGTAGGCTCAATTTTTTAAACAAATATATTTTATCACAACTTATTAACCAAATGTACGTCATTTATAAACCGACTAACCAAAACAATAGGAAAAGAGGATTAAGGAACACAATAATAAAACCGTAAAGATATCAGTTCCGAGGAACGATTCTCCTGGCGTAATCAGTAGGATTTCTTTTGCTGGAACCTGGAGTAACTAGAACCCAGAACCTCAGCAGGAGCCAGAGCCCTGAAGCCTTCCTTTGAGTGGTTCTGTCTAGGAGTGTCTCAAAGTGGAGCGATGAACAGCCAAAACTATCTAAAGTTTCCAAAAAGTCCCGCCTCCAGGTCTGGGCTCATTTATATATCTTCTCCCAGAGTCTGGTCACGGGATCTTTTCAGCTGGCAACAATCAAGCTCCCGCATGAGGTGGTTGGTCTTCGAATGGATTAACATCACCCGTTTTCTCACAAGACCGTTCCGATCCCACACTTGGGATCCTAAAAAAAAAAAAAAAAACAGGTTTATCTCTCCTTCAAGGGTATGTGTATCTTTAAAAATTCTAGTTCCAATCTTTTGGAGGGTTATCCCTAGAAGTAGAGTTGCTGGGTCATATGATAATTTTATGTTTATATTTTGAGGAAATGCTGAGATTTTTTTTACCATAGTAATTATGCCACACCTGAGTTTCCATTTCTCTCCTTCCTCAACCTTGGCTCTTAGGGGTGTTCTAGGAAACCCATTTTTGTTTCTTTGGCTAGATCCTATTTATTCTTTCCAGCCCACTGGGCAGAGAACCCTTCCTGAGCATGCCTGCAGGGAGATAATCTCTGCTTGTTTCTGCGCTACTTGTGTTTTGCAGCTGTTTCATAGTTTTGTGCTTACACATTTCTCTCACAGGACTGTGAGCGTGATAAGGGCAGGAATCATGCTGAATTTGAATTTGAATAACCAGTATCAAAGCACCAAGAAATGCTTCTTCTTCAGGGGCTGAGTAAGTTGTTTCTGGATCTCTGGCTTCTTTGTTGACAGGAAGAACCATTTTCAATCACTGGCGGCTTCGGAAACCTATTCTGAAAACTGTCTGTTTATAACCCGAGGCTTGGGGCCCTGCGCGGCCTCTCCTCCCCTCCCACCCCTGCCCCCCAAGCTTCCTCTTCCTCTCTGCTCCTGCCACTTCACTCACTTGGGTTCTTTTGGTCATCAACTCAACAGAGCAGATTTTTACTAAGCACCTACTAAATGCATGGCAAGACTAGACACTTGCTTTCACCGAGTTTACCTTAGAGGAGGGGCACCTGGCAACCATCACAGAAGCTAAGAGTCATCACACAAATGAGGGACAGATGTGAAGCCAGACAGAGCTGGGTGAGGAACAGTGACCTGCATGAGGTAGCAGGTTGCTCTGCCAGAGGGAGCAACACCCTAGATGAGGAATCAAAGGGATCTGAAGGGAAAGGCGGCCCCGTTACAATACAGGAGAGTTGAAGTGGTCCGGGGACGGACACTTCATTCTACCAAAGTCCTAAGTGATCACCCGGCTTCCAATCACCTTTCCAGTGTGCCTCCTGGGTAGGGACACTGGATTTTATCTTATTTTTCTTATTTTCATTATGTAGATTCGCCATACATGATACTGTGTTGCACAAGGACCTTTTTATACAAGTCTATGTTGCACATGGAGGACACACCTCCATATACGGTCCCTTCCCTTTTCATATTCACACTTTGCGTTAATCCACTTTGCTCCTTTAGACAATTTAGCTTCTGCTTTCATATCATACATGAAATTACGCATCTGTATAAAAATCCAGGCACCACCAGTGAGAGAAAACACATGATATATGTTTTCCTGAGACTGGCTTAATGCACATAATATAATTATCCCTAGTTGCATCCCTTTCCTGCAAACATAATTTCATTATTATTCATGACTGAAAATTTCCACTGTGCATATATACCATTTTCTTTATCTTCATTTTTGTTATTGGACATATAGGTTGCATCCACAATTTAGCCTTTGTGAATAGTGCTGTGATGAACATTGATGTGCAAGTGTCTCTGTTATCTTAACTCAGGAGGTTTTGGGGTAAATAGGAGTGGTACAGCTGGGTCATGTGGAAGAACTGCTTGGTTTTTTGAGGACCTTCCACACAGACTTCTATAGTTGCTGGACTGGTTTACATCCTGATGAGCAGTGCATAGGGGTTCTTTTTTTTTTTTTTTTTTAAACCACATCGTCTCCAGCATCTGTTGTTACTTATTTTCTTAATGACCAAGCTGCGATAGACTCTGTACAACCTTGACTTATCTTTCTTTGGTGGCTAGTGAGGTTGAAAATTTTTCATGTTTAGAGAAACATATTTATATGTCATTCTTTGCAGAATCTATTCATTTCATTAGCCTAATAAATTGAGGTGGATTTTTGGGTTGGTTTCTTGAGTTCCTTGTATATTTTAGATGTTAATCTTCTGTCAGATGTATAGATGTCAAGTTTTTTTCACATTCTTTAGGCTGTCTCTTCACTCAATTAACCTTTGCTTTGCTATACAGAAACCTTTTAATTTCATGAGGTCTCTCTGTCAATCAATCATTATTTCCTGATCAATCAACTGGAGACCTATTCAGGAATCTTTGTCTATGTCTATATCATAAAGTATTTTTTTTCTGGTTATCTTTTGTCAACTTGACACGATTATTTTCATCTCAGAAAAAGGAACCTCAATTGAGAAAATGCCTCCATCAGATTGGTTTGTAGTCAAGTCTGAAGGAAATTTTCTTGATTAACTTGATGCATAGTACGTCCAGTATGTCCATCATACTGTGAGTGGCGCCATCCCTGGGGAAAATATCAGGGCGGCATAGTGGTGGAGGAAAAAGATGTCTCAGTCATTAAAGGCAATTGCTGCTCTTGCAGGAAATCTGCATTTCATCCTAGAACTGACAAAGTGGCTCACACAATCTTTAACTCCAGTTCCAGATGAACCAACTTCTTCTGCCACTGACAGGCTGCAGGTATGAATGTGATGCACACACATCCACGCAGGCCAAACGTTTCACACACATAAAACAAAAGTAAATGTTTTCCTGCTTACTGGTTAAACAGAGAAGGAGCCTAGAAGTCTCTGTTTTTAAAAAAACAAACATATCTATTTTTAAAAGGAAGAAAGAGAAAGGAAGGAAGGAAAGAAAGAAAAAGAAAGAGAGAGAGAGAGAGAAAGAAAGAGAGAGAGAAAGAGAAAGAAAGAAAGAAAGAAAGAAAGAAAGAAAGCTAAAGCTGAGTCTGAAAAGCAAGCCAGTAAGCAATGTTCCTCCATGGTTCTGGTTCCATTTGGGTCTCCAGGTTACTACCTGGCCTCCTCTCATGATGGATTCTAGTTTGCAATATGTAATACGCCCCCCCCCCCTTTCCCTGTGTTGGTGTTGCCCAGTGTTTTATCACAGCAACAGAAAGCAAACTAAGATAGAAATTGGTACCACAAACTGATATTTTGCTCTAAAGAACCTAATCATATTGTTTTGGGGAGGAATATGGGAGACTTTAGAACTCTGGGCTAGAAAACTAGCTGAACACTGTAAGCAGAATAGGAGCCTAGGAGACTGCAGTTCTGAGAGTGATGTGGGCTGTAGAGGCCAAACTCAAGGAGTTTCACAAAGAAGCAATGATTTTAACAGCAACTGGGTCAGAGGCCAAAAAAAAAAAAAAAAAAAAAAAAAAAAAAAGCTGGCTGTTTTTTTGCCTATGTCCTAAGAACTTCCATGAGGCTAAATTAAAAAGCAATGAACTAATTTCTTTGATAAGACATTTCTTCCTTCCGTCTTTCCTTCTTTCCTTCCTCTCCTCCTCTTCCTCTTCCTCCTCGTCTTATTCCTCCTCCTCTTCCTTCTTCTGTTTTTGAGACAGGGTTTCTCTGTGTAGCCTTTGCTGTCCTGGAACTCACTGTAGACCAGGCTGACCTCAAGCTCAGAGATCTGCCTGTTCTGCCTCCCCAGTGCTGGGATTAAACTGCCCAACTGATAGAGGAGATTGCAAGACTGTATGGGGTTAAATCTGTGGTATGGTAATTGTTGATAACCCTTATGTAAGTCTACACTAGAAATTTAAAAAGACAAGTGGGCCCAAAAGACGTACAAAGTGCACAGTTTGGAGAGAAAAGGGACACTAAGCACCTAATGTCACAGACAAGGCTTGCACTGAAGAGGGGCTGTAGTTGTTAAGATTAGAACCACTGAGTAGACAGAAGTTGGTTTTGTGCAGGGTAAAGGGTAAAACTCTGCTTTCATTCTTCTGTGTGTGGTATTCCAATTTTCCCATCACCATTTACTCAAGGTGCTGTCTTTCCTTCAGTGTACGTTTTTAGCATCATTGACAAAGACCAGGTGGCTGTAGCTACGTGGGTTTATCTGTGTCATCAGCTATGTTTCGCTGATCTACTTGTTTTTTCTTTTTTGCCAGTGCCATGCCCATATGGAAATGGCACAGTGATTCTGCCAAGCAATGCTCTTCTCACTTAGGATTGCTTTGACTATCAAGGTCTTCTGTGGTTTTTATAGGGATTTTTTAAACATATTTTATGTTTCTGTGAAGCATGATGTTGGGTTCTGATGAGTATTGCTTTTGGTAAGACAGCTATTTTCACAATATTGATTCGTCTAATCCATGGTCTTTCATCGTCTAGTGTCTTTTTCTATTTTTTCCTTCAGCATTTTAGCATTTTCACGTCTTTGGATAGGCTTATTCCGAGGTGGTTCATTTGCTTTCTCCCAGCCTGGTTCTTAGTTTGCAAGCAGAAGGTGGCGGGATCAGAGGACAGTTGATAGATGAGGGGAGTTTGCGACAATGGAGAACGTAAGGGCCGGCTTCAGTTTTCTTTACTTTTCTATTTCCTAACGTGATCCTCCTGAGACATTTCTAACAGTCCAACTCAAGGGCTGATTGTTTCAAGTATTTTCTTCCCTTTATACTTTCTTCTTGTCCACTTCAGGATCTGAATTAGAGGTCATCATTCACCGAGGACAGGCAGGCCAGGAGCAGGAGAGAACTCAGGAATTAGTCCTGACAGCTAGATAAAGCTGGTACTATCTTCCTGCCTTCTGAGGATGACTCGGGCATCTGTGCATCTAAATGAGGTGCCCGTCAGTGGTGATGGATATGGCAAGGACACAGGGCAGTCCAGTGAGCTATTTCCTGTTCCTGTTTGATGTGACCAGAGGTGTGCATTAGGCTCCCAAGTGGGAGGGGGAAGCTTTGTGTTACCATTCTTCATCAATAAGGAGAGTCTGCTTCTAGCTTTCTCCTCCATGTGTGTGCAGTAGTTGTGTGTGTGTGTGTGTGTGTGTGTGTGTGTGTGTGTGTGTGTGTGTGTGTTTAGAGGACATTGCAGACAGAGAGGAAAACTAAAAGCCTGAAATATTTGCCCTTGAGGTTATAATAGACTCGGGTGAAGGCTATTCAACTCACTGCGCTTCCTCCTCCTTAGGATGCAGAATTCCCACTTCACGCTCTTTCTATTGCCTTCTGACTTCCAGCTATGGGAGCGACTGCCTGGTCTCTTATAGCAGGTTGTTGCCAAGAGCTTATGAAGGTAGAAATTAGGAAGAGCAGAGGGGAGATTAGGGGAGAATGAGAGCGGATGGTATGAGAGTTGGACCCTGAGGATGAAGAAACAGTTCATTCTCAGGTTGTGAGATCCCTGGGTAACAGTGACTAGAGACACTCTGGAGCTCCAGCTTGGCAAGCAGGAAGGCAGCCTGAGAGGCAGCCACCAGGTGCTGAGCAAGTGCCCGGAAGCTATGTGTTCCTGCACGTCAGAACCAGCACTTCGTTCACCTTGGGAGAAGAATTCTGCAGAAGGTAGAGATAAGAGGGGGCAGGGGGCCTGAAGTCAAGGTCAGAGATAGCTAGGACCTCCCCACTCCCCCTGCGTGCCTGGCACTACACCACACCCCGGCTACTTAACCATACAAAACTGCAGGCTGATAACCATAGCATTGCTTTTCTGAGGATACAGCGAAACAAGTGACAATGCCTGTGACGTACTAGGTACTCACCAAATGGCCCTTTCTGTCGTCCTAGCTGAAAGAGAGTGTGTCATGGCCCAGCGGCAGGAAGAGAACGATGCCCCCAGAGAGGTGCAAACTGTGGTTGGTGGCATCAGAGTGTGATTAGATACGCACTGTTGCCACGAGGGCGAGTGCAGGAAGTACTGGCCACGTGCCAACTGTGGCAAACGCTCTTGGCGGGTTTTTCCATTCACTATGGCAAGATCCCAGGGGTGCTCTCTCTCCCATTCTACAGATGAGCAAACTGAGGCTTAGGACTCTACAGGGGTGATGGGCAGAAACAGAAATTAAACCCACACTTTGAGTGTTACTAGCTGTAGCTCTCAGGCACCTTGTTCAGGAAAACAGGCCAAGTCTCAGAGACGGACATTGTAAAGCTGAGTCCTCAGGGTGGGCAGCCGCCCAGTACCTGGCTAGGCCTTGCTTGATCAGTGTGAGTGTGGGTGATGGCTAGGTGACGGACTTGCTGTATTCTGTGGCCAGTTGCTCAGCGCTCTAAGCCACTGCTGCTGCACCTGGCTGGAACAGGAGACTCAAACGACATCTTTGATCACAGCCTGGTGCAACCCAGGTGCTTATGCCAGGCACTGCTTGGCCAGCCTCTAACACTCTGCTGGGCAAGGCGCCCAAGCTCTGCTGCAGACTAAAGAGACAAGCTTGCTCACTTGCAAACTCAGAGACACTGGTGTCCTGGGAGGTATTTGCAGCCATGCAGAACCTGCAGGCTGCTCATGACCCAGTGGAGGGTTCACACGAGGCAGGTGTGCTCCCACCCAGAGCTGGCGTTATGCATGAAGGCTCCTGACGCATCATAGCCAGGATGGTGAGGATGGATGCCATGGTATTCATTCCATATTGCTGCCAGCAAAAACGGGAAGTTGAACCGTAGCCCCTGGTTGTAAGGAAGGGCAGGTTCCCAAGTCAACTGGCACGACACCCTCAGGCAAGCATGTGTGTGTGTGTGTGTGTCCCAGTCAACATGAAGCTGAATGTTCTTTTCCTATAACCAAGAACTCTCTCTGCTTTGGACACTCCAGGACATCCTTTGGTTCCTATGTTTTGAGTCCAGCCTTCCTTTCTTGTCCCAGGATTCCTGTGTCTCTGACTTCCCACCCTGCTTTAGCTCCTGGTCTCTGATAGCCTCTATGGCCATGGGTCTTTCTCTTTTCCTCTGGCTTTATCTGTATGCTTCCCTGTGTCTCAGACGTTGCCTCTCTCTGTTTCCATTATCTGTTCGCCTACTCTCTTTTTTGCCTTTCTGTTTGGCTCTCTGCATCTTTCTCAGTCCCCTCCTGTCTCTGCCTTTCCCCACCTTTGCCTGGGTTTTCCTGTGACACTCTCCTGAACATGCTGGAAAGTGGTCGAATTTGAAGTGACAAACAGCACTACACTGAGAATCCACCCCCAGACTGCGCGATAGCATCCTCCTCCACATGACACCAACAGGAGCAGCTATTGTGTCTCACTCAGGCCCAGGAGTTGAGTGGAAGGACCTGGGGGTCTGAGCTCTGACTGTTCTGCCACTTCCCTATTGGCTCCTGGCAGCCGGGCGCTCAGCGAAAGCGCTGGGAGGGCTGAGCGACAGGGGGAGACTCATCCATAAAAGGGGGGTAAGGCTCCAGAACTGCCATTGGAGGATTTGGTAGCCCTCACAGCTGTCTCTGTTGCACTTCTCTGAGCTAGAGCCAGGGTGCCTTCGGAATCTTGGATCGGCCACCCTACCACCAGGGACAAAGCAGGGCACAGGTAAGATCGCAGGGGAGCTCAGGCGTCCTGGCATTATGCATAGGCTCCTGACGCTCTGCGGGGAAGCAGTGGGAGCTTGGGCTGTTGCATCCGGCACAGGAAGTCAGAGTTTCAAGGCTAGTTTACTAAAGCCAGGTCAAGGAGTCCAAAGAGCTGCCTGCCCTCTGGAACCCGTGCCCGGTACAGTCTTGGCTTCCACAGGTGCTAGCTGTGCTTTGAGTCTGTCACACAGTATCCCCATGCTAGTTTTTTCAGGGTCTGAGGAGAAGGGGGGAGCCTGCGTGGAAGACCAAGTGGTTTCACTAATTAGTCTGGTTTTAAATGTCAAAATCCTCCCTGGGCTTAGATTACAAGGACTGGGCACATTGATGAGGTTCAGGACTCGGCATTTGGGAAGTATCGACCGGGACCATCAACGCATAAAGAAATGCGGTCCGTTTTATTCTTTTTGAATCATGTTTAATTGCTGACAAGGTGCTAATCTGAGTGGCTTCCTCTGCTGTGATTTAACTCAAAATGAGGTCTGGGGTTGTTTGGTTGAAAGGGAATGAGGAAAGAAAGCGAGAGCAAAGCAGGATACCCAGTCTGAGCAGAGCTTACTTCCCTTGTCAATTTTACTTTGAAAGGACTTGTTGCTTTCCTGTGAATTACAGCCGCTTGCTTGCGTTACTGCTAAGCCGGGCTAGAGGCAGCTCACACCAGGAAAGCCAGGGGCTCTCCTACAGCAATGCTCACATTTAAAGAAAGTACTGTGAGTATTATGGAACCCCAAAATTTGACATCAGCAAAAAGCTGGGGAGCTTCAGAAAAGGTGGCGGTAGTCAATACCATGGACGAACAGTAAATTCTGTGACATGTTACTTTTCTCTGGGTATTTTTGTTTGTTTGTTTGTTTGTTTGTTTGTTGTTTTTCTGAGAACCTCTCAAGATTTCCAAGTATCTCTTAGTAAAGTCCCCAAACTCTTTCGGTTATTGGATTTCAAGTACCCTCCTACAGACAGCAAACCCTCATTACCACCCTCTGCCAAGGGATGGTGAAACAGGCAAGGCTCGCCTTTCTCATTTGACAGGCATCGCTGTCAGGATCTGTTGCAAAACCTTACAGAATGTCAGTCGTTTTCTGTTCCTTCTCTTGGGGGCTTTACTCCTACGCGGAGCTCACCTTCCTTCCCTGTTCCCCTCACCGGTTGCTCCCATTCAAGCCCACTTTGTCTTTTGTTCTGTTTTTGCAGGTCATTCATCAGCAGGCTTTGAAATCTGCGTGGGGGAGCTCTTGAAGCGGCCCCAGCAGGGTGAGTTATGGGGTTATGGTTCCGGTGTGTGGTGTGTGTGTGTGTGTGTGTGTGTGTGTGTGTGTTTGTGTGTGTTGGCACAATCCTGAGCCCAGTGCTTTGTCCTCATTGTGCTAAGTGTGATGAAAGGCAGGTGACTCTCTTTGCCTCCAGGAGTAGCTGGCAGCTGGGAGTGTGGTGTCACAGTGGTCCCACGGAAGCTGTGTGGTAGGATTCTCGGTTTTGATGCAGCAAAGCGGTTGGAGCTGGGCGGTTTGAGAAAAACGCATGGAAGGCTGAGGTAGCTCTCAGGACTTGCCGAGCGTCACCGAGTGTCACTCAAGTGTGTATGACCACACCTGAGCCTATGCCGAGTTCAAACCTCCATCCTTTATTTGTTTTATGTAACTTTGCAGTGATCGCTTTCCCTTTTGGGGGGGTCTTAATCTCCTCACTAATATAATAAAGATAATAAGAAAGCCAGCCTCCTCGCCCCTGCCCCGTGATATTATGAGGCTCCTGTGGGAGGCTGTATGCACCTGGCATTTGGTAGGCACTCAGTAAATGCTATTATGGTCAACTATCTGACGACTCAAAATGGCAGGCTTCAAAATGACCCCTCCTCTCTCTCACATGACCTCTTCAGTCACCCCATTCCATCCCGCAGTGTGCTCTTCCAAGGAAATCTGACTGAAAGTCAGATATTTCTGGGGCCAGTGTTTTCTCCCCATTCTTACGGGTGACGTCATTGCCTTATCTGCCCTCCCACCTCACCCCTGGATGATGAGGTCCCTCCCTGATATTTCTTTCCACCTCCAGTTTTCCTGGCACAGCTTTTTTTTATTTATTAGATCTTTCCCTCATTATCAGAAGGGCCAGTAGTTGCTGTTTTGGTTTCAGTGCATATCTGACAAAGTGTGGTCAGCAGATGACTTTTCTCACCAGTTTGCTCATCTTGGCTGGTAAGTGACTAGAAGATTTTTGTTTGTTTGTTTGTTTGTTTTGTTTTGTTTTTCTGAGACAAGGCTTCTCTGTGTAGCCTTGGTTGTCCTGGACTCACTTGGTAGACTAGGCTGGCCTCGAACTCACAGAGATCTGCTGCTGGCATTACAGGCGTGCGGTGCACCACTGCATCCAGCTGTGACTGGCAAATCTTAGTGGGTCTGACAAGGTGCTGAAACAAATTAACCTAGACAGAGCTGACCACGGTAGGGGAGATAGCAACATCAGCTGAGCTATGCCAAGTCCTTTGCAGCTCAGCCTGGATCCCACTCCATACTCACCCCAGAGCTGGGTGGCCTTCTCTATGAAGCAGGCGACATGCTCAGGAGCTCTGTCCTCACACTACCCCCCACTGCCCAGGATGTTAGGTCACTAGCTGCAGACATACTCACCAAGGGATTATGTGTCCCCAGTCTTATTTCGACAAAATTTAATGTAATTTAAAGGCTTATGGAGTGGTTATAATGTAGCTCAAGGGGCAGCTTCGGGAGGGGAGCAGGAAAGGACATTGGCAATTGCCTCTTTTACTTTTCATCTTCTTTGCCCCTCCCCTCTCTTTCCCATTTACCCCCCTCCCCAGCTTCTACAGGGTCATTGTTGTCCCCTAAGGTGGGAGATGCTGTGAATCCTAGCCCTGCCACTAAGGGGTACTGTTTTTCTCAGTCCACAGTTTCCCCCTGGAATTTAAGCCTTTAACTACTAGCCTGTCTTCAGGGGCCATCTGGAGGCATCTTCCCTGGCACAGAGCAGCGGGCAGTCTTTGATAGATTCCAGGGTGGTTGTCACTGGAGGGTCACAGAAACCATGGCGTGTGTCAAGGTGGGTGTGAGAGCTAGAGTCCACCTGACTCACTGTGTGACCTTAAGCAAGTGACTTCATTCTTACCTTTCCCCATTTCCTCTTCCTCCAAATAGGAATAATTATATGCATGCATTGCTCCCAGAGATAATTGTGATGTTAAATCATGCCATTATTATTCCACCCTGGCTTTTCAAATAAAAACGTTCGCTGCCTCTGGAGCCCTGGCTAACTACAGTAGAAATATCTCTGAGCTGGGAAGAGGGCAAAAATCAAATCAAAACAAAACCAACTCTTTCAAGGAACTCTGGATCAAGAGGGAAAGGAGTTCTTACTGTGTGCTAGAGTTCCTACTGTGTGCTGGTCCTTTAACAGACAGTGTTAGCACCCATGCAGAGAGGGAGCTAGGACTGTCTGATGAGCCCATGCTTTCACCTCTCAAGGAATATTAAAGCTCCTAGTGTGGTGGTTTTTCTCCTCCTTAATGGATTTTGCCCGCAATGGCTCTGACTTTGTAGGGTGCAGGATGCAACCTGTCTCTACCGCAGCAAACCCACCTGGCCTCCTGTTGGGAGACGGCCCCATTATTATTAGATAATATGTCTGCATGTCTGGAGACCCAGGAAAATTAGCTGAAAACTATCAGACTATAAGTCAAATGAAGCAAGGCAGCACACTTCCTTGGTGAAGGGTGAGGAGAGTAAATGCTTTTGGCTTTGTGGGCTACAGAGTCCTTATTTCAGCAGTTAATGATGCTTTTGTGGCGTGTAAACACCTGTGGACAGCTGTCAGTGGGGCCAAGGTCCTCCAGACAGATGGAACCCATAGAATATATCTGTGACTGGAAAGGGACGACTTGGATCTGTGGTTATGGGGTAGACTATGTCCAGATTGCAATTTACACCATCTTCCTCCATTTGTCTTCTCCCACATTGGGAGGTTATGTGTGCCCTGAGTGTGACCAAGGCTGGGAGGGCTCCAGCCCGCCTTCTCCTGGGTCACTGGCTGAGCCTCACCCCCTGCTTGCCTTTCTACTTCTCAATCCACTGAGGGCTAATACTGCTCTCTCCTCAGTTTGCCCTAGGTGGAGATGGCAGGCAGCAGGTCCAGCTTCTAAGTTCTGTCTCCATCACAGGCAGATCCCCAAATAGAAAGGTGGGACCCCAACCCCTGCCCCGTCCTGACATGGGAGCCACCTGACATTGATTCGTAATTTGTATATCCTTTAAAAGTGTAAAACCAAAGCAAACCAAACAAGAGAACCACAGCTCACATCTTAAAGGGAATAAGAGAGAGAGAGAGTTTATTCTGGAGCCATTTTAAGTGACCATGGCCTGGGAACATAGTTGGAAATTCCATGTTCTGATGTGGAAGCAGTTTCATGAATTTGTACCATTCTACAGAACAAAGAATAAGTCAAGGCAAGTTTAAAATGCCTTGGCTGTTAGATCAGAGAGGCAGGAACAGGAGGAAGGTGGGAGAAGCTTCTCTATAGGCCCGTGAGGCTACCTAATGACATTTTTAGCTTTTGTGTTGGAAGCTAGTGAGTGCGTCTGCTGAGACAAAAGATTCTAAAGGTTCTTTATCTATTAGTCACAGGATGGTAAGCTCTGACACAGAGGTGGGCAAGGGCTGGTTGTTCTGGGAGCTAAAGCTAGCCCACGATAGGAAAATTAGCCTCTGTACCTGTAACAGTCCTATCTCTCCAATCACTGGCTCACTCTGCAAATACAGCTTCTTCTCAGGAGTGTACGTTCACCAAAAAGGAGGGGGTGGGTCTCAAAGCCAGAGTGTAAAGACACATTCAGCCTCACAGATGAGTTGACTTGCTGGGCGATAACTTCCCGTCCTTCAGAAAGCATTAGGGAATATTGTCACTGCTAGGGGTTCTGAACTAACGTGCATAAACTTGGTACACTGTGGGCTCCTGAGAGGTAGAGGCGGTTACAGGCTTGAAATGGTCATGAGGACACCAGCTCGCCCTTGCACACAGCAGCCCCGCCCCCCCCCCCACCCCCCCCCCACAGAACAGAGGGATAGTAGGTCACATGTTGGTTCTACACCCTTTTGACCCTCTTTCCTTTCCTCTTTAGCCCACAGAAGACTAGAGCACTGCCTTCATACTTCCTTGTTTAAAACACCCGGTGTGTGCCAGGCACACACTTGGTGTGTTCCTCACACTGTCTCTCATTTGTTTGTGAAGCAGCCATCACACTCTTTGTTACTGGCCCCACTATACAATGGAAGAACACTGATACACAGCAAAGACAGCTTTCCCCACGTGGTGGGCAAATGGCTGGAATCTTCACTCTCCTTACTAAACTGAGTCACCGGGGCCTGCAGCCAGCTCAGGCAGGATTGGAGGCCACACCTCCCTCAAAATCACTGACCTCCTTTCACGTCAAGCTGCTTTTCCAAGTTGTTTGAGTTGTCCATCCAAGCATGTCTGTTAGGTGTTCCACAGGAACAGTGAGACCACCTGGTCTCTCTCTCCGTGTGTCCCTCATGGCTAAGGCCAAAACAGAACACAAGTCCAATCTTTCAAAGGCTTTTGACTTTTTTCCCCAAACAGATTGGAAACTGAGCTTTCTCTCTTTCTTTCTTAATTAAAAAAAAAATCCCAGTTTAAAAAATGTCTGTTTATTCATTCAGCAAACTTGTATGGAGCTTCTGGTCTCATTTGAATCTTGAATGAAGTTCTGGACCCCATCCATCTCTCATGCATCTATTCATCTGTTCAGCTGCTCAACCATCCATCCATCCATCCATCCATCCATCCATCCATCCATCCACCCATCCATCCATCCATCCACCCATCCACCCATCCATCCATCCATCCATCCATCCATCCATCCACCCATCCACCCATCCATCCATCCACCCATCTACCCATCCATCCATCCATCCATCTATCCATCTTTCCACCCACCCACCCACCCATCCATCTTTCCATCCACCCACCCACCCATGTATACCTCAGTCCATTTATGCATCAACCATACAAACTTCTCTGGCCTTCTCATGATATTTTAAACAAATGAAAGCTGTATGGGCTGGAGAGATGGCTCAGCTGTTAAAGGCTAGGCTCACAACAGATGAAAACTATAGCTAGGCCCATGAGGCTGGCACAACTGGCCTCTGCCCCCTTCTTAGCATCGGCACTCCAGTTTCTCCTTTACGCATTTTTCTCAACTCTGGCCTCCGTGTCATGGTCAAATACACACACCTCGTACTGCAGGAGTTTTATATGTACAAAATCCCCCCTTTGGTAGACTCAGATAGTGGACGTATTTATGTGTTGCAGCTAGCACGAGTAGCTGCTGCAGGAGCTCCATGGAGGGATCATTTCCAGACAGGCTTCCTGGCCGTGATGCTTGAGGATGAATTCTAAGGAATGGATGAGAGTTAGTCAGGTCAAAAGGTAATAGATGACAGGTGTTTGAGGCAGAGGGAGCTCTGTACGCGAGGGCTGAGGGTAGCGTGCGTAGGTCCTTGGTTGCGGAGTTGAAGTGGCTTGGGCAAACCCAGGTCAGGCAGATCTCACACCAGGCTGCCTGTGTGTTGTGTATTTGCTAGGATGCTGCGGACAGATTACATCGTGTCTTTGTGCCTCCATGCTCTCTGTATTAGGGGAAAAAATAGTTTTCAGCCTTATGGTGCTATCATGAGGACTCCTTCACATTAAGCTGTGTACAGGATGGAGCACAGACACACATACAGTGTGCATTTTGTGGATGCAGGCTCTCTGAGTTGGGAAGGATGCTGGGTATAAGCAGAAAGGGCCAGACTTCTTCTGGGAGGCATTGCAGAGCCCGAAAGGCTGGTGCAGAGCTGCGTGGCAGCACAGTCAAAGGGAGAGCGTTAGGACAGCACCTCTGGCTACCGTGGAGATCGTGTTTGGGTGGATAAGCTTGAATCTGCTTCAGAACCAGGCAGAGGCTGAAGGCTGCAGGGTGGGGCCAGGAGATGGAGCAACCTGGCAGTCACCAGTGGATGAGAAGGCAAGCTCTGCAGTAGATTGCTCAAGCGCCAGTCTCCTCTTGGTCTATGTATGACCAGAGGGAGTCTTTGGTAGTCTTAGCATCCTCCTTGCTATGCAGTGCAGTGGTTAGATCAAGAGGCTGCTCAGAATGCCAGGCACTTAGCTCCTTCATCGCCTCTATCATTACACAGAAGCGGGGGAGAGGAAAGGGTGTTGGCACCGGTTTCAAATAGAGAGGTGGAAATTGGGTCTGTTTTAGGGCTCAGTGGTGGGAAATCTCCCGACAGACTGTCACAGGCTTACCAGTGGGTTTAATTTGCTCAAGTCTTATAACAGGTCAGGCTTGCTAGCATCAGCATCAGAGACAAAAAAACAAAAACAAAAACAAAAAACAAACAACAACAAAAAAGAGCTGTTTATTTTGTCTGCATGTAAATGGTGCATTCACTTGCCCGGAACTCTGATTTTTCTCACAACAGGAAAAACCCTAGGGATGCAGAGACACACAGGGTACATGAACATAGCTCTCTGTGTTTCCCACTCTGAGCTTCTCTGCACCTGCAGAAGCTGAGTCCAGTCTCAGGAGAAGCACATGGCCCGCATTCCGGCCGATAGTTGCATATTACCTCAGATGAATTACAAAGTTCCTAAAGCACCAGTTTTCTCCTCTCTGAAGTGGGCGAATCATGCTCCCCTCTCTAGACTCAGCCTGGAGTGCAGTCAGTGCTCTGTGAATTGTTGCTGGGACTCAGAAGACTCAGCTGTTGATGACTCAGACCTGTTCTAGAAACTGCAATTATTAGGTGGGGAGAGTCAACCAGTGGGCCCCATGCCCCAGCTTCACTGCTCAGGAGGGCAGGATGCGGGCAGCTCTCTGCAATCGAAGTGCCCAACTATGGCAAGCGAGACGATACCTAAGAAGCCTACTGTGTACTTTAAGAGAGAAGAGCTGCCCCGGGGTACATCCCAGGGGTTTGGCTCATGGGTGGAATCTTTAGAGCCCCGGAATATCAGAAGAATCAGAGTAGCTCTCAGGAGCCTGGAGGGAAGGTGGACACTGTCTCATCTTGGAGACAGTAGGTCAGGATGTCTAGGTGGGAAGAGAGTAAAACCCTCAGCTGGCTGGCTAGGAGTCTCTGGGGCCTCACAGTTCCACTTGCAAGACCTACATGGTGGTTTGGCTTAAAGGAATTGACTGCTGCGGCTAGAGTGATGGCTAGATGAGGCCAGCGTCTAGAGTGGACATTGCTTTTGCAAAGGACCCAAGTTTGGTCCCCAGTACTTACGTCAGACAGCTCCCACCTGCCTGTCACTCCAGCTCTCTGAGGGTTCGGGACACCTTCCTCTGACCTCCACAGGCACTTGACGCGAAGCATGTATCCCACCCCACCCCCCACACCGCAGACATATAACTAAAAATAACATAAAAATCTTTTTTAAAAAACTGACTGTAAAAGGGACAGCTTTAATTTTTTACTTTAATTGAAATATAATTACATCATTTTCCTCTTTCCTTTGCTCCTTCCAGTCTTTCTCATGTCCCTTCTCTGCGGCTCTTCCCATATTCACCCCTTAGAAAGGGACAACTTGTAACAGGCTCTCATATGAGCCATTAATTCATCTGTCGGGCATTTACAAAGGGCCTACTATGTGCGGGCTGGAGTTTTAAAATGCTAGGATAAGAAGGTAAGACAGCTAAAGTCTGTGCCTTTGACAGCTAATATCAGTGGGAAAATGGTAAGAGCAGATACTTCAGCTCATGTGAGCCTGTCGAGCCCTGTGACATCTAATTTATTTACAGCAAGAAAGGAAGTCTTGTGACAACCTCAGGTCAGAGTACTTCAGAGAGAAGAAGAGAAGGCATGAGGGTCCTGAGGCAGGAGCAAGCTTAGTCTGTTTGAGACCCACAAACAAGTAGCCTCAAACTACAGAGAGGGCAAGAGACAGTCTCTGTTCAGAGGTGTGTGTGTGTGTGTGTGCATGTATGAGTGTGTGTGAGTGTATGAGTGTGTGTATGTATGTGTGAGTGTGTGTATGTGTGTGAGCGTGTGTATGTGTGTGAGTGTATTAGTGTGTGTATGTATGTGTGAGTGTGTGTATGTGTGTGAGCGTGTGTATGTGTGTGAGTGTATTAGTGTGTGTATGTATGTGTGAGTGTGTGTATGTGTGTGAACGTGTGTGAGTGCGTATGTGAGTGTGTGAGTGTGTGCATTCCGTGGGTGGGCAGAGTGCTCACACAGCTAGTTAGGGAGTGCACTGTTGTGATGCAGGAGGTACAGGTTACTGGCAGGTGAAACCTAAGCAAGGAAGGAAATGACAAGTAACAAGAGAGAAAAGGTCCTCCAGGGAGAGGAAACTGCATGTGCGAGGCCCAGAGGTGAGGCAGAGCCTGACACAGCCATGAAAGCGGATCCCAGGTTTGAGAGTGCTGGGGTGAGGGGTGGGGCCAGACTGGAAGAATGCTTGATAACGAAGCAGAGGGTGAGGTCTCCCTCTACTTAGTGGGTGCCATCTCACAATTAATATGCTGAGAAGGGCAATCCATGGTAAAGCCAGAGAAGCTAAGGAGGGAGGCCAGCGTGGAGAGGCGGTGAAGATGCAGCACTTGTCGGGGTGAGGAACAGTGCTGAAGCACAAGAGGAGAGTTTCAAAGACCTTGTGCAAAAAAAGGTGACTAACAGAAAGAGCAGGCATGTACGTCAGCAGTACAGTGTTTACTTCTATCTCCAATACCAGAAAGGAAGCGAGGGAGAGAGAAAGAGAGAGAGAGAGAGAGAGGGTGGTGATAGTCAAAGTGTGACTTGAAGCCCTGGCTCACTGGCTTCCCAGCTGTGTGGAATCCCTTTCCTGTGCCTCAGTTTCTCCATGTGTCCATGGAGGACTACGGGCACAGCCTGCCTCGCAGAGCTGTTACATGATTGTTAAAAGAGCCCAGAGCCCAGGGCCCAGGATGCAGCAATTACTCAGCCCTCAAGCATGAGTGTTCCTCTCTCCCAGGCCTTGACTCCTACGTTACCTCCCCAGCTTCTGTGTCCTTGACTACAGGGCAAGAAGGAGAATGCCCGCCCGCCTTGCGCTGCTCTTACACCAGACGTAAGAGATTCGGCCTTGTCAGCTCAGGACACGCTTCACCATCTTGTCCTTCTCTCTCTCTCTCTCTCTCTCTCTCTCTCTCTCTCTCTCTCTCTCCCTCTCTCTCTCCCTCCCTCTCCCCCTCTCTCCAGCGGAAGAGTCAGACAGAATGGCATGGTCCAGGCTGATGCTGGCAGCTTGCCTCCTCGCGATGCCCTCTCATGCCGCAGCGGACTGCCCGTCCCTGTGCTCCCTGTGTGCCATGAGGACTCAGGATGGGCCCTATCCCATCAACCCCCTGGTAGGTCTCAACAAGGCTTCGCCATATCACTCTATTTGTGAGCGGAGCCCAGGGAAGGGAGGTCGTGTATCTGGGCAGCTAAGCCTCTGTTGTGTTCACTGCGCTGATGCACGCTATCTCCTGCCCTCTGGACAGCTGGGTACCAGGGTTTGACGGCATATAGTTCCCACTGCACTCTAGACTTCATCACTATGGCTCTCCCAGGCATGCACACAGACCATGTTTCCAGGCAGCCAAGTGCCTGGCAACAGGGTGTAGACAGACATGGGTGCTTCTTCTGCAGTCCGCAGCACTGGGTACACGTGCCAAAGCTTGTCACACCGAGCACTGCAGAAGGACTGCAGTAGTGTTTGCTGGCTGAACTGTGGTGGACAATGCTTGGACTTGGATTCTGGCCTTTTCTAGCTCCCTTACTCTGGGACCCTTCCCTGAGTCTCACTTTCCTCATCTTTAAAATGAGAATTGATCCCCTGAGATCATGGTGATAAGCGTTTAAATATCTGTCTAGTCTATATTCATAGAGCTTCACGTAGTGTGCCCATGCTTGCTCTTAGGAAAGCAATGCGGCTAAGCGTGGTGGTGGTGGTGGGGCTCCTGCCTCAGACCTTTGGCACTCAAACTGCAGCATTGCTCGCTACCTCCAACATCATTATCATCATCAAGGTCACCTAGCGCTCCCTACAATGCTCTGCAGTAGATCCTATGGTCCCCCCAACACACACCCCTTCAGGTACGCTGAGCCCTCCCATTCTCTACACACATTCTTTCTGGGGCTCTGAACCTCTCCATCTCTAAAGTGTTAGCAGGCCCCTTACAGCTGGTAGGGGTCAGGAGAGCAACCATACCATTTGAAAGAGGGCAACCATATGCGCAGGGCAATCTTGCTTCTACTTTTGGCATCGCCACGTGTGTCTCTGTGCCTTTGGGATAAGCTGCCTAGCCTCAGGAAGTCTGATTTTCTCATCTCTCACATGGTAAAAGTCATGGAGTGACGTTACTAGTGTGCTCTTCTATCCTTTCAGATTTGCTCCCTGGAGTGCCAGAACGTGGTGCCACCCTCGGAGGAGTGGGAGAGATGCCAGGGTTTTGTATCCGTTCTTGCTCCCTCTGCCTCCGAGCTCCGTGGGAACGATGACTTGAAGAACGAGGCTACTTTGGAAGAAGGCTACAGCGCCCTAACCAAGCTCTTGGAGCCCCTCCTGAAGGAGCTGGAGAAAAGCCGATTCCTTACCAGCATCTCGGAGGGAAACTTCAGGGGTCTCTCTGGCAGGTTTGGCACCGGAAAAGAGTCTGAGCTGATAGGTCCTGACGGTATGAATGATGGCGCCGCACAGGCTGGCACTCTCCATTTCAACGAGGAGGACTTGGGAACACAGGCCAAACGTTATGGAGGCTTTTTGCGCAAATACCCCAAGAGGAGCTCAGAGGTGGCCGAGGATGAGGATGGGGGCCAGGATGGGGAGAGGGAAGGGCACGAGGACCTGTACAAGCGCTATGGGGGTTTCCTGCGGCGCATTCGTCCCAAGCTGAAGTGGGACAACCAGAAGCGCTATGGCGGCTTCCTGCGGCGTCAGTTCAAGGTGGTGACTCGGTCCCAGGAGAACCCCAATACCTATTCTGAAGACTTAGATGTTTGATTCTTAACCCTTCCTCACCGTGGAGCTGGGTCAGTTCCCTCCCCTCCACCTCTTCCTGTGCTAGAGCCCGCTTCTTCGTCCTCTTGTGTGTGTCCCACTGCTTGCTTCCGTCAGAACCCACACGAAAACATCCATGCCCACCCACCCACCCTGTCCCACCAAGGAATGCAGTGTTTGCTTGCAGTCAGCAGCAGAGAGGAGTGGCGGTCCCCTGTCAACAGGTCCAGTGTCCGACTCAAACCCCTAGACCTCTATACTATCACTACTAGTGGGGGCTTTTTGACATCAGCCCAACCGGTTACTCTGCCCCTGTGACCCCACCCCTACCCCAGAATCCAGAGAAACTTGTCCTTTGTACCTATAGGTCTGTGGTCTCCAAACTCCACACTGATCACGTGCGCCTATCGAAGGTAAATGAGCACTCCCTGATAGTATGCACGTGACCCACAAGACATACAAACTAGAAACTTAAAACGAGATCTATGCGAGTGGGGGAGCGTAACTGTATTCTCAGCATCACAGGGTCTTCTTATATACCCTACTCTGGAGGCCAGAGGCTAAGTGAAAAGCCTTTGGGGAGAGGGGCAGGAATTATGACCCCAGAGAGACCAGGCTTCTAGAATGCTAAACGTTCAGTCTGTGCCTCCAGAGTTCTCATGGGTTCAGATGTATCTCTGGAAAAGCCCAGCTCCTACCTAGCCCCTGGATTGGGCTGGTGCCTTTCCTAAAAGAGTGAAAGCCCCTTCCTTGCTCATGATGAAAAGCCATCCTCTTGACGGCTGAAATGATAAGCGGGGAGCAAAGCAAACACATTTGTTCTGTACAACAAATTCAGAATTTGGGCCAGTTCCCACTGCCCTCATTAAAAACAATCCGTATCACACTGCTACCCCAGGAGGGACGGGAATCAGCGTGGAGCAGAGCCGTTGGGGCTAAGCACAGTTGTGTTCTTCAGTAGTTGAATTGGCTGCGGGAGCTGCAACCATTTGGCTGAGCCGTTTGGCGCCGTGCGTGTGCCCTGGCACCGGAAAAGGGGATCCAGAAGCCATGGCTGAAGGAGAGACTGTCCCATCTCAACACCAGAGTGAACCTCCATCTCTGTCTCCGAATAAAAGCAGAGAGGAAAACAATTGAGTGTTCAAGGTCAAGTAGATTCCCTTGACTCAAATGGCCCAGAACCAGCTGTGGTTTCAAACATCCCCATCTCCAGGCAGAGGTTTAGACTGATAGGTTAAGGAGATGGGTGTGGGATGGTGGGAAAGAAAACAGACTGGGTTTGCGTATTTGCATAAAATGTCTTGAGTGTCCCTTTCCACTCAGAGGCCACAGCCTATAGAGCTCTTTGTGTGTTCTGAAATGTGTAGATTGTTCTAGGGTGACTGTATGTGCTGCTGAAAAATCACATTTATCCAACATACTTGGAATATGTGAGTCCTTCATAGGCCTGTGTAGTTCCCAGCTTCACTGGTATAAATAAATAAAATTACACTGATGACTTGGTGTGTTCGCATGAATATATTCAAGTAGTCTCCGGAAAAAGCGTACTGTACTATATATGCATCTATGATACGCATACACTCGCATAAGCACACACGTGTATAGCTGTATCTCGGGATTGAACCTGGGGCCTCATGCATGATAGGCAAACACTCTACCACCAGGCTATAACTCCAGCCCTTATAGTCATATTAGAAAGCAAAGCGTGGAATAACAGAAGGCAAGAAAGTGAGTGCTCCACAAATTCCGGTCTGTAGATTGAGTCTGCGTGCCTTTGGGTAAGCCATTGACCTCTCTGGGCCTTACTTCCTGTTTCTATGAAATGAAAACAAATAAGGCAGTGTTTGTGGTGTGGCTGAAAGGATCAGGTGAGAGCATACACAGGAGGTTCCCAGCACATAGTAGGTCCAGTAAACGAGAGTCTCCTTCCCCATGTGACCTTAGGGAACAATGGTAAAGTTCAGCAACAAAACGTTGAGGGCAGCGAGAGGGACTGCACCCTCAGGGGCCACATCCTGTGCAGGGAAACTGGGACAGGAGACAGAGAAGTTCCTAAAAAGAGAGAGAGTGGTGGTGGTGGCAAACACGTACTGCCCTCTGCTAAACTGCTGTCCTTCATTGAGCGGATGCAGACGAGCAGCTGTCTCTAAGTGGGATGTGTCAAAGTGACTGGAGGGCTGCAGGTGTGGGTGCCACGGGGACACGTGCTTTCGGAGTGACTTCACAGCAAGCACAGGGTCAGGCATGTGGCATTCTCTCTCTACTCATGCAGTAAGGTACTAGTGGAAAACCTACCGAGCAGGAAGTGCAGGGAGACAGTTTTTCTTTTTAGAATGTTACAGAAGCTCACCTTTTGAAACTGCAGTCAGGGAGCTCAGCTTTACTCATGATTTTGATATAGCAGGGCAATGAACCAAAGTGCGTTGTATAAGTCTGCTCCTAACCTATAGCTTCTTACAGTGCTTATTGTCTGAGCAACCGTGTTGAACTCTCCGGCAGTCTGAGGGTGTTCTCTGGGACCTGGGACCACAGACAGGAAGTGTCCACTGCAGTCAGAGCGTTGTCTGCAGGCATGGGCATTGCTGGGAGCCATTAGGATGTTCTTGCTTTAGGAAACAGGGTTTTGATGTTGATTTTCAGGCGTTTGCTTTTCCCGAGGTCAGAGGACATATTCAACCAAAGCAGGCAGGAGCAAAGAGCTTAGTACAACTTGACTCATTGTGTCTTTGCCTAGCCCTGTAGCTCTCAGGCTGACCGTTGAAAGCTGTGACAGTGCCCAGCAGCAGCAAGACTTCAGTAGGTGCTTATTAACGACTGAGTGTTTGTGATATATATTCTTTTTTCCTCTTTCAACAAGTTAGAGGATCAAGAAGGAAGGAAAAAGGTGAATCTAAGGTTAAAACTAGCGGTGATCGGTGTAAGGAAAAGAATTGGAATACAGAAATGACAGGCAGTAGGAATGCTCAGGAGGCCCTTCCCTCAGAGACATTTCTTTCCTCACAGGAAAGGGAAGTTGGAAGGAGCCTGAGGTTTGAACTCATTTCACCCAGTCACACCCAGGTGTAAAGCAGACACTTGATCAGTCGGTCTGAACACGTTTGTAGACTGACACTTCACAGCATCGTCCTCCACTCTGATGGGCCAGGATGTCATTGCTGTCCCTTTCACCCACGGGGTCCTGCTCCTTCTGTCTGTCAGCCTGGGATAATCTCTAGAGAAGACATTTCAGCCACCTTCAGACACATGTCTTATGACTCCTCAGATGCGGAAAGCCGGGCAGTCTGTTGGCTTATGTAAATGCAAACGCCAGGAAGGTTTGGCTTAGAACTGGATTAAGGGGCTCTCTAAGACTCCAGGACCTGTCTCTCAGTAGGCTCCTTCTCTTCAGTGGTAAAAGCTCCATACAGTTTTCAGGTGCTTTATAAAAATTTCAGGCCTCTCCAATGCAGTTCTATGTTTTATGTATTATATTCACAATATCCCAGTCAATACTCTACTACACCTCTGGCAACATCTGGGTCTTAGGACCCATAGTAAACTACTTCCAGTCATCATAGATAGGTTCATGTGGTGCTCCGGCTGGCCACAACATCAACATCATGGAGACAGGATGGATTCCATCTCATGGGGAAAAAAAATGGGAAAGGAAGAAGCTGGTCCAAGCGGGTGGGGGTGGGGCTGGGGCTGGGGGTGGGGCACCTGGAGCCTGATTCCCAGCAGGTCAGCAATGTGCCAGCCCACCACAGCAGCAGATCCCTATGTAGTGAGCGGAGGGATTGGTGGGCACAGGGAAAGCTGGCGAGCAGATGCTGTGGGGAATGTACAAGAGACTTGAAACATCTGGCTCTTCATGGTGACTCTCAGTTGGAGCTAAGTAATTATAAAGCCATATTACAACATGTACAGACGTGCCTTTGACACTAGACATCACTCTCTCACTACTTTATAATTTCTTTCTTCTTCTTCTTCTTCTTCTTTTTTTTTTTTTTTTTTTTTTTTTTTTCTGAAAAATGAGAACTAGCCCTTAAAAATTTTTCCCTATACATCACAGATTCCACAATGCTATTGTTCTGGCTTCCGTTTTCTAGGTTACTTTCATGGCCACCAAGAGGCATGCATGCACATGAAGGATAAGATAAGATGGCTCTAGGGGTGCAGAGTATTTGGGCTCAGATTTCCAGTCTCTTGAGTGGAGAGGAGAATGCTGACTTTGCTGGTGAGACTAGTCTTAAGCAGTGTGTGCCACATACAGCTGTGCTCTGAGAGTCCAGGCCCATGGCTTGAGCATGCTCTAGCTCTGTGCACCAGTCACATCAGGGGACTGGACCTCTTCAGAACCCAGTTTTCTGATGGTAGCTCTGTCTGACCATGGTGTGCCTGATAACCACCTTAGTGAAGCCCATGCCCGCTGAAGGGACAACATCCTACTGTTCGTGTGAAAAGAGTGGCTGTGTGTAACTTTTCTGGAGTTGTAACCTATGTGTCCTGAAGTCCCCTCAGGTGTGGGTTCTTGTATTACACACACAGCTGCAATGGCTGCCACCCAGGCCCCAGTAGAGAACATTTCCACACCCCAGAGGACTCAACAAGATCCCCTTTAATGAGTTAGGCTTGGGGATAGAGAATATCACAGCCATTCCAGATTCCTGAGGCCCTGTCCCGGCCCAAGGCCACTGTGCAGTGGTCACAGAGCGGACAGGCATTGGTTACCAACATACCAGCCCCTTGGCAACCTTTCAAAATCCCATTGCTAATAAGCAAGCAGTTTCCAGACAACGTTGACCGCAGTCACCAGGCAGGAAGCTTGGTCATAATGATCATGATGGTCATTACCGTCCTGTGCTTTGGGTTACCCCTCCCCCCCTCTCCCCCTCCAAGCCCCTCACAGGAATCAACCTAGCGATGGATGGGGCTTATCTATTAATTAAAGGCTCCAAAGTGAAGCCGACAAAACCCCCCACGTCAGCCTTGGAAACAATTCTTCCCTGATAGACGTCAGTCTGGCATCCCTAACACTCCACAGGAGTGTAGAAATTTATAATGAAGATATAATTGCCCCTCCCACATGCAAATGTGCACCTATGTTGCTCTTACACACAGTTTGTCTTGTTTCTGTCTAATCTCAGTTGAGTCCATTATTTGTTCTCAGGAGCCTTTATCGCCACTGACAGGAAGTTTGTTTTCTGAAAAAACATGGACCTGTCTGTTTTCTTCACCAATGCCTCTGGACGCCTGCCAGGCCCTCACAGGAGATGCCCTGAGGTTTGAGAAGCCAGGGGAGCTTTCTGGTTACTGAAAATATTGGGACTTGGCAAAGGAGCAGTGGACAGAGAGCCCCAGGCCCATGGGATTGAATACTGTTCTGGCTTTGCACAGCAGCCGAAGTAGGGGACTGGATCTCTCTGGATTTCTCCTCTTTTAAATGCTCCTGGTAACATTGTAAGCTTTCAGAAGCCAGTGTATGATGGCCAGCGTTAGTCAGTAGATTCTGACCAAAGCCCCAAGTTTCAGTCGCCTTATGTAAGAATGAAGGCAGCGTCTCTACCCTATGAGGTGAGGGAGTTCACAGGCACACATGGGGATACCATCTGGCTAAAGAGTCGTTGCATAATCAGGGGCAGTGTCTTCCCAACCTGAATTCATCTCATTTTTGATAAGCACTATTGAGCACGTACTGTATCACAGTACTGGACAAGGAACAAGGGATTCACTGAAATCCTATTCCGTGGGGCTCACTTTTCAAGGGGGGAGATAAAGTAAGTATCTACATAAGAATACATGGACCTGTGAGGGGTGAGTTAGGTGGTCGTGAGTCCTAGGGAGGAAAAGAAAGAAAGGGAGGAAGGGATGAGTAATAAAGGAAGGGTAGCCACTTAGAGAGGTCACAACAGATGCTCTGAAGGGTTGACATGAGACCAGAGATGTGTAAGGTTGACATTAAGTTGACTTGTAAAGTGTGTGTGTGTTGTGTGTGTGTGTGTGTGTGTGTGTGTGTGTGTGTGTTCCAGACACAGAGAACAAACAGCAAGTTCAAAAGCCGAGAGGAGAGTGTATGATTGTTTGTGGTGGAGGAGTACGGAGGAGGGGACGAGGGAGGGCAAAGGTAGAAACAGAGCAGGAACAGATGGGGCCAGATGGCACTGGGATTCCACACTGTTCTCTCTTACACTGTTACCCACTTCAGCCTCCACGTGTTCTGCTCTGGGTCGTAAATAATACTGTTGTTCAAGTGATGGACCCTGGGAAAGACCTTTGACTTTTGATGCTGG
Source organism: Acomys russatus (assembly GCF_903995435.1). Lineage (NCBI taxonomy): Eukaryota > Metazoa > Chordata > Mammalia > Rodentia > Muridae > Acomys > Acomys russatus. The sequence continues at coordinate 65,578,606 of NC_067140.1, read as the reverse complement.
GGGGGCATGGAAGCCTCTAGAAGAATGTAATTTGGGCTAGGTCAATTAGCATCTCCAAAAGAAGATGGCAGACTGTTCCAGAAGTAATGCAGGAACATTTCTTTCTTCATTTCAAGGGTCCAGTCACAGTACTTTCTCCAAAACAGGCAGCAAGGGCAATCGGAACTTGGGGCTCCTAGGTGGTTCAAATTCCCCACGGGCAGGGATAGCTCTAGGAAGGCTGCAGGTGGAGGCTAGGAAGCCAGTTTGCAAAAAGTCACTTGCACTTGAAAATTTACCTTGCAGAAGACATGTGAAGCGTACACCACCCTACCACTCTTAGCCTGAAAAATGTAGCCTCATGCTTTGAGCTTTTAGGAAGAAAATCATCTGAATTGGTCTCTGAATTGCTTTATATAAAAAAGATTCATCATTGTCAGGTGTACATATCAAATTTTTTGCAAATCAAATTGGATTTCAGTGCACTGGGGACTATTGCTGTTCAGTTTCTTTTTTGATTTTTCAGGTTACATTGCCCATTTAAAAGCATATGAAAATCCCCCAAAAAGCATCAAGTGTGTTTATGTGAAATTAACAAAGAGATTGAGAAAACGAGCTTTCACCGACGCCTTCCCTGGGCACCGGCACAGTCAGGATCCATGCGTGACCCCTGTGCTCAGGACTCCTTAGAGCACTGGTTCTCAACCTGTGGGTCTCGACCTCTTTGATGAACTTCTAGCTCCAAAAATATTTACATTATAATTCATAACAGTAGAAAAATGTTAGTTATGAAGTAGCAGCCAATATAATTTTTTTTTGCTTGGTGGGGTGGGGTCACCACAGCATGAGGAACCATACTGAAGGGTCGTAGTGTTAAGAAAGTTGAGAACCACTGCCTTTTAGAGCAAATGCCAGCAGCAAATACATGAAGAGTTATTCAGGTGGAGGAGTGAAGGTGACAGAGGAGCTTTGGGTATAGAGAGCAAGAACAGGGGCCTGGCCTGGTGACAGCACCATCAGGGAGTGACTTCCAAAGCAAGGCCTGAGGAGGAGCTGAGAGCCGGTGGTGTGTTACAGCCACATTTTAGTGGCAGGCAGAGCTTGATCACGTAAGCCTTGTAGGTTATGTTGTGGCAAATGGGCCTTATCTTAGGACTGAAGAAAGCAAGTGAGAGATCTCGTCAGAGAAGTGGCGTGGCCTGAGTGCTGAATTAGAGCAACCCCGCGCACCAGTCGTATAATATCAAGGGTTTAACACCTGGCCTTGCCAGGGCCACTCTTCCCCTGGCCACGTCCTGAGTGCTGCGGGATGCTGTGCCCTGCGGGATGCTGTGCCCTCCCTGTGCTGTCGTTGCTGCTCCAGAGCTTATATTTAAGGTGAGACAGGGTCAGAGAGGTGGCTCAGTGGTTATGAGTGCTTGCTGCCCAAACATGAGTTCTGATCTTGACACCTGTGTAGAAAGCAGAGCACAGCTGTGCACACACTTGGAGCCCCAGTGCTGGGAGGCAGAGGCAGGGGTGCCCATGGGGCTTGCTGGCTGCTGGTGTAGCTCTGTGCCCAACGAAAGAAAAATAATAGAGTAGGATGTTCCCTTCTGTCTCCCATGTACACGCTGGCACACACGCATGTATATAACACACACACACACACACACACACACACACACACACAGAGAGAGAGAGAGAGAAGGCGTGGTGCCTGGGCTTGGTGACACACACCTGTAATCCTCTCACTTAGGAAGCAGAGGCAGGTGGAGCTCTGAGTTTGAGGCCATCTGCATATAAGCTCTGGCTAGCCAGCGCTGCATAGTTAGTCCCTATTTCAAAAACAAACAAACAAAACCAGAAAGAAATAAAACAACCAAGAGCTTAGGTTGCTATTAAAGTTGTCAGTGTGTTATGTTATTACTTAAAATAAAATAAAATGAAATGAAAAATAAATCAAAAAAACAAAACAAAATCAAATCAAAACCAAAACCAAAACAAAACAAATGGTCGCAGCAGAAAGAAGGTAGGAAAACCCACTGCAAGCCTCAGATGGGGTACATGCTGCAAGACTCAGATGGGGTACATGAACCTGCCAGCATTGGGAAGACAAACAGGCAAAGGGTAAAGCTCCACATTTAAGGTGGGTCACCTCACTTCACGTAACTGGGTCAAAATCCCTTAAAGGTGTGCTCAGCACCTCCTCTTGGTTCATTATCAACCCTCACCCTGGGTGTCCTCCAGTTACTCCATGTGTATACTGAAGGGCAGCTTGGGTTTTGTGGGAACATAAATTTACAACTAAGAGTTTTAATTACCATTAAAGTTGTCAGTATATTATGCTATTACTTTGTAAAATGGTTTTAAAACTTACACTTATGTCCCCATTCTCCCATACCTCTCTCACTTGGAGTCCCAATAGCAAGTCCCAGCATCTGTCCCAATCCCCTGCTGAGTGAAGACTCTCAGAGGACATCCATGTTGGGCTAGTATTCAATTATAAGTGAGTATATGCCATGTGTATCTTTCTGAGTCTGGGTTAACTCACTCAGGATGAGCATTTCAAGTTCCATCCATTTGCCTGCAAATTTCAAGATTTCCTTGTTTTTAATAACTGAGCAGTATTCCATAGTGTAAATGTACCACAGTTTATCCATTCTTTGACTGAGGGACATCTAGATTGTTTCCAGATTCTGGCTATTATGAATAAGGCTGATATTAGAGATAGAAGGACCTAGAGGATCCTAGAACCCTACAAGAACCCTACAGGAAGACCATCAAGGCTGGCAGATTTGGACCCAGGGGGGCCTGCACAAACTACTGTACCAACCAAGGACAATGCATGCAGTAAACCTAGACCCCCTATTCAGATCTAGCCAATGGACAGTGCATTCTTCACAGTTATGTGGAAAGTGGGTACTGACTCTGACATGAACTCTGGTGCCTTTTATTTGGCACTTCCCCTTGGTGGGAAGGCCTGGTGGCACTCAGAGGAAGGGGAAGCAGGCTACCAGGATGACACCTGATAGGCTGTGATCATATGGTGGGAGAGGAGGTCCCATTCTATCACAGACCTAGGGGAGGGGAATAGGATGAAACAGGTAGGGGGAACAGGAAGATACAAATGAGGGGATAACAGTCAGGATGTAATCTGAACAAATTATTTAAATAAAAAAAGAAAAAACCTTACACATATGTGTGAGCCTGTGTGAGTTTCTGGGTACTACTTCTTGTAACCCTGGAAACCAGAGGACCTAGTCTGGAGTTACAGGCAGTTATGAATGACCCTGTAGGCAGTGTGAACCCAACCCAGGTCCTCAATAAGAGCAGTAAGTGCTCTTAATCCCTAAGCCATCTCTCCAATCCCTGTTATTACTTTTGATGTGAGACAGAATGACCTAGTTCTACGGATGGTCAGGGCAGCACTCTCAAAGGAGACAACATTTAACATAAAACCTGAAACATGAGACTCTGGCAAAGGAGCCAGCCATGGTAAAGGTGAGGGAGGATGGTAAGGGCAGGCTGTGCCCAGTTCAGCATGGGTGGCATAGTGGTGTGAGTGGGGAGTGGCCAGGCCAGCGGGGGGGGGGGGTCCCTGGACCAGCATGGATGCTATGATGATGTGAGTGGGAGTGCCCAGGTCAGCATGGGTTCATGGTAATGTGAGTGAGGAGTGCCTGGGCCTACATGGGTATGTGGGGATGAAGAATTGGGGATTTTATTGACTCACTGGCTATCAAGCTACCAGGAAGCTGCCTGGGTCTCTAATCAGGGAAGCTAAGCACATCAAAATGTTTGTGCAGGAAATCTGAGTCATGTCTCAAGAACCCCACCATTATCAGAGTCTAGGTTCCGTCTGCAAGCTAAAGAAACTGAGGCAGAGTGAGAGCAGGAGGGAGCTCGCATGATTTTGGGAATGATAGAACACAGAAAGGAGAGAGATGTGGAATCCAGCATGTGGGCCATATCTATCAGAATCATAGCCTGGGCAGACAGCAAGGGCACAAAGAGTTTCAGAATTCAATTAAGCAATAAGGAAATTAGTGAAAGAAGCCAGCAGTGGCTTCCTGCGTGGGTGGAGGGAGGGCAAGGTAGGGGCTGGGGTACTGTAGTCTCAGACTACACAGAAGAGTTAATGAGATGGCCAGAACCCAACTGTCCACAAGATGCACCTCTTCTGAGAAAATGGAGTCTTGTTGACATGGCAACCAATCAGGAAAGGCTCTACTTGTCAGCAGCAAGAGAGGACGCCCTGCACATTGACACTGCTCAGCTCGGAACACAGGTGCATCAGTGTCAGATGTAGCCAAGACCTCAAATCAAGATGGCTTAAAGCTCACAGGATAGTGAGACCAGAGCAGCTTATGGCTGAGTTCTGTTTAGTTCTTGCCGCATAAAACTCCCGTAAAACTCAATAGCTGGAAACAATTATGTGCAGTGGAGAGTACCTCTCTGAGGGCTTTTATCTGGGTGGAAGTGAAGGGCTGCAGAGCTCGGAGATTCTACAAGGGTTCACTGCATCTTCTGACAGCAGATGCTCTGGCCAGAGTCCTTCATCTTCTAGCAGGTTAAGCCAGCTTCCAAGGCAGCACTGCATCCCGGGTCAACACTGCAAGCAGGCCAGTGTGAATGCTGCCTCAGACAAGATCCAGTGCCGATGCTACCACATGTAACCTATCAAAACAAGTCACAGGGGCAAGTTCACAGATGTGGGGTGCGGGGGATGGGAAGAGGGCAAGGTCACAGTACCAGGAAGTTTAGATGGGCAATTTTATTAATTCATCTCAACTCCTCCAGCATCCTGCTTCCTCACATTCCACTTGGTCCTCTAGGACAAAGACAATAATGAAAGTCCAACCATCACATCTATGGTCCAGGGCCAAGATGGAGGAATAGAGTGGAGAGGACACATAATAGCAGTTATTTTTTCCCCCAGATGTTGTTATGAAAGTTGTCGTATAGTGTTTCTGCTTAAATCTCACTGACCAGATCTTGGTCACATAGTCGCTTTGTTATAAGGGATTCTGGGAAATGCGTCTTTGTTCTGTGTAGCCATGTGGCCAGGCAGGGGGCCATGGGTATTGGTTTTGTTGCACACAAAACGTTCGCCTGGGGATGACATAACATGCTAGAAGAAGTGTCAACTTCCTTGGAATGAGGAACTTGTCGCTTACTTGGACAAATGCCCTTTAACCTTGCAGTTAGGCATTTGCTATGTAAAGTATTCATAAAACAAAGTGCTTTTAAATTAGCCTTGTAACTCTAATTCGAAATCTGTAACTGATTTTAGACTTGTAGTTTTTCTGCTGAGGACCATATTAAATCTGTGAGCACTAGTGTGATGCAGAAGAGGCCTCAAGATTCACTACAGTTCAAGTTCTTAAACTAGATTTTTCCAAAGTGCTTAGACTCTGGAAAGTTTTGCTTGTCAGGTCAAGTCATGAAAGTGTTTTTAAAAAACGAAATTGAATACATTAAACTAGGGAGTCCTGTGTTAAATGTGGAAGATAATTTAATTAACCACATTTGCAAAGGAGATAGATATTTTTAACTGAGCTGACTATTAATCAAAAGTCCCTTGAAAGCCACTGCATAGAAAGGACAAGTTTTATAAATTGAACTTACAGGATAAAGGACAGGTGTTTTTGTTTTTCCTTTAAAAAGTGATTTTAATGCACTGAATATTAATTAAATAACATATACTTTGCTTCCAAAAAAAAAAAAAAACCCAAGTACGTTGTTTCAAATTAAATAACAGGAATCTTTGCTCATGACATCTATCAGACTCAGGGCTAAGTTGGTGTTGAAGGTGACAAAGTTGCTGTTTGTCCCTTAGACTCACAGCGTGCCAGCCTGGGTGGGAAACTTTAAAGACATGGAATTGGCTGGCCAACAGCAGAATGGGAAGAGAACACAGAAGCAGGCACCGGAAGCAGGTTGAGGGGGCAGGTACAGACAGGCACAGGGGGCAGGCACAGACAGGCACAGGGGGCAGGCACAGACAGGCACAGGTACAGCTAGACAGTCACAGGGGGCAGGCTCAGGGAGGCACAGGGAGCTATAGGGAGCAGGCACAGGAGGCAGCCCAGGTTCACCTTGGCCATGTCTACCTCTAAAACATACACACTGCTCTTCTCTGCAGACCTTGTTTCGGAGGAAAGGGCTTGAGGATTCACCCATCTAAGAATGAAAGAGAGCCGGTCCTTGAAGAAGGGGCAGTTCCCAGACCACCCTCAGGCTCTCTGCCCGGGAGGGGACAATTTCTGCCCCAATAAAAATCAGAAGCAATTCTCACCATTGCTCCTGGCAGGGACACACTGCTTCTTCCTACGTTGAGACCCGATGCTCACCAGGCTGCTGTACTCTTAAAAAAACCTCAATCTCACCCACCGGCCACGCCCAATCTCTGTCTGAGCCCTGCCTGGAATCTGGCTGGAGCTGGGCAACAGCTGAGACCCCTTTCTTATTTTTACAATGTGAAAGTAGACCTGGCTTCCAAGAAAGCTGGTGGCCACCCCTTAGGCTTCTTCCTAGACAACGCCCTTTCTCACTAGCCCGGCGTCTGTGGAAAGGAGCTGAGTTACATGAAGCCCAGGCACACAGTAGGTCCTGGATTTACTTTCAGCGTCCTCTCCAGAAAACCAGTGTGCTTTACGGAGATCTTGGTAAGTTTCAAAACCAATCCTGCACCCTTGCTCCAGCCTCCACAGCTCCCTCCAGTCTTAAGGGGCATCACCTCGGGGCACTAGACCTAAGCTAGGCAGGACACATCTGCAGCAAGGATGCATCCACCGCAGGGGGCAGCAGCAAGCCAGGTGGCTTCAGCCAGCGGTATCTGATCTGGGCGCGCCCCCTTGTGGCCACCTTGATCAACACACACGGGGGAGTTTTGCCACCGTCCAGGTAGGGGAGGGGAATAGGGTGAAAGCAGGAAGGAGGGAGGAATGGGAAGATACAAGTGATGGGATAACAATTAAGTTGTAATCTGAATAAATTAATAATATTAAAATAAAAGATAACGTCAATTCCAACACTAAAAACCTTTGGGGTTTAAGGAGGGAACTCACTGGTGTACTGACTATAAATGGAAGGTTATTAGCATTAAGATGAAAACTCTTGGGTTGTTGTTGTTGTTGTTATATTCTGTTGTTCAGTGCTGTCTTCTTTTTTGCTACAACTAACTAATCACATCTCCTTACTTTCCAGCCCTTTCTTTCCCCTTCACAGTCTTTCACACTCTTCCACCAAGTCTTCCCTCTTTTTGCAACAACTCATCCAATCTTTGAGTCCTCGTGTTTACTCTAGAAGCTCATAAATAGTTTAAAACTCCAGTTCAACCTCTAAAGCTACTCATAGGCGTGAGTAAAATGAGGCAGCTGACCACCATGGTTAGACTGGCCACGGACCTGACTGTGGGGGAGCATAGAGGGCTCCTAAGTCTTTGGGAGTGGTTGGAGAAAGGCGTGGGCAAAGAACATAGCAGTGTTCCCATGTGATGGGGACCTACCAACATGGCTGGAGTCTGGAAACAAAAGGACAGTGGAAAGTGGGCCCAGCTGCCTGAGTTCTCCCTTGTTCTCTTCCAGGTATTTCCTCCTAAGACTTTTTTGGTTGTGCACACTGTGTGTGGCCAAGATTTGTGCTCTATCTCCCCCAGTCCCCATTCTGGCCTCCCTGGGAGACCAGCCATACAGTATTGCAAGGCAGCATGCTGTCTCCAGTGTCCTTGGCGATAGCCCACTCTTTCTTTAGTTGTTGTTACAATGAGTGTCTGGGCTTCCCCTTTGGTCTGTGTCTATACCCCAGGCCGCGATGCCTTTATAGAAATCACTCCTGAATCGGCCCCACCAGCCCTCTCTCCTCCTCCTCCCCGTATTGATAAGTTTCCAGGCCCTACAATTTGCCTCTTCACTCACTCTCTCTGTGTCAGCCAGTCTGACGTATACTCACTCTTACCCCAAAACTCAGTAGATTTGTGTCCTCTCCCTGTCTGTCGGGGAAGACCCAGACCTCACGGGGACATTCCTCTGCCCCCTGAGTTGTCTCTCTGAAGCTCTAGTATGCTTATAGTCTACTTGAAAATTATCTGTTGACGAAACCCCTTTCCAGGCCAGGGGTCAAGTTCAAATCCCTTAGGCAGACATTCACCACCCTTTATCATCTGGGAGCATTTTATTTCTCCCAGGTTCTGTCTTGGACATTTCTCTCCCACGTTTCCCAACACTCCACATCTCCCCCAGCACATCTGCCTCTGTTCATCTCTCCAGAAGACTGTTGTTCATCTTTCAAAATATGGCTGGTGTTATGTCAGCCCTCACCAGGCTTTAATGAGTCTCTCTATCTCCATGCAATCGGCTGAGAGCTGGTAGTAGTTAATCCTCACTGTCAACTGGGCTGGCACCTAGGGGATGCACTTGGAGCATGGCTGTGAGAGTGCTTCCACAGTTTTAACTGAGGAGGGGAGACACACCCTTAATATAGGCAATGCTATTCCTTGGGGGTCAGGTCCTGAACCAAATCAGAAGGAAAAGGACGTAGCCCCTGGGTACCAGCATCCATATCTCTCTCTCTGCTTGCTGACTATGGATGGATGCAGATGGAGTGCGAGGCAGGCTACCTCACTCTCCTGGTGCCTCAGCTTCTGGCCACCATGCCCTCCCTGCCATATATGATAAGACAACTTTCCTTCTTAAAGCCACCTAAGGAGTTTTATCACAGTAACTGGAAGAGCAGCTAACACAAAGGACATGGGAGCCTGAGGGTGGCGGACTGAATAGGAATGGCCCTTAATAGGGCGTGGCACCGTTAGCAGATCTGGTCTTGTTGGAGGAAATGTGTCACTGTGGGGCCTTTGAGGTCTCATATGATCAAGCTAGGCCTCATGTGGCATTAACTTCTGCTGCCTGCAGATCAAGACATAGAGCTCTCAGCTCCCTCTCCAGCACCATGTCTGCCTGTGCACCGCCATGTGTCCCGCCATGATGACAATGGACTGAACCTCTGAAAACTGTAAGCCAGCCCCAATGAAATGTTCTCCTTTATGAAAATTATGATCGTGATGTCTCTTCACCCAAACTAAAACACTGAGCCTTTGCAGAGTTTCCCTCCATCTCAGTATCCAGAACAGCATCTGGCAGACAGTAGGTGCTCTACAGACACAGGCAAGTAAATTAACAACATACCTCCAGAAGTGTGATTTGGATTAGCTAGAAAATAGCATTTCACGGCATTCCTCCCCACCTTCTGGTTTTTACATGCTTTTCGGTCCTTCTTCCTAAATGTTTCCTGAGCCTTGGAGGAGGTGAAAGAGATGTCCTGTTCAGCATTCAATTGCCATTCATTTATTCACAGCACTTTTAGGAGTTCTGAGCCTTTGCATTAGCAATCGCATAAAGAAGTTTGTCTGACCAATGTTGACAGCAGCACTAGCATCCGATGGATATAAACATAAATATTTATAAGGCATTTTAAAAACATGTCCCCACTTAACAAGAGAAGTAGGTGACCCTCTAGGGCCTGTGGCCTCCCCAGCCATGGACTTTGAACAAGGCACAAGTTTTCTCCCTTCTGTGGAGTGGCATGCAAATCTAATCATAAAGCTATTGGTCACCGTCACTCCCGTCTTACCACTATTCCGTCACCTCTCACCGGGCAGGGCTGATATGTGTATGCAACTGTTGACAGCCTGCCTAGCACCTTCCAGGACTACAAAAGCTAGTTAACAGGGAGGAAGTTTTCCAGTCAGCTTCAGCTTGATTTCTCTACATCCTGTCACCTGAGTGTGCGGTGTCTTCTTGTAGCTAACCCAACAATAGCCTTCATTATTTTGAAGCCCCCTCACCCAAATTTGGGGGCTTTCCTGACTCAAAATTCATCCAGAGGTATTCCACACCTGACACTGTGATTGTCATTTGGTAGCATGACTTCTTGAAGTAGTACTGTCTACTCATGCAGAGTACCTCCGTCCAGCCTTTTAAAAATGTACGTGTGCGTGCAGATTTTACGTATGTGATGGTGTCTGCACATGTCCATGAATACATGCATGGAGGCCAGAGGAGGACTTCGGGGATTTTCTTGAGACAAGGAGTCTACCTGAAAGCGGAGCTGAGAGTCAGGAAGCCTCCAGGAATGTTTTCACCTTCCCTTTCCAGCACTGGGGTTGCAGGGCTCCCAGCACACCCCATGTTATGGTTTGCATACGAAATATCAAATACATTAGGTTATGTATTTGAACACTTAGTCCCCAACTAACGGCACTGTTTGGGGGGGCGGTTATAGAACCTTTCAGAGGGACAGATTTCCTGGAGGGAGTACATTACTGGAAATGGGCATTCTGCTTCCTGCTCACCTTCTCCACTTCCTGTGTAAGGTTGAGACCTGATCAGCTAGTTCCCCACCCCACCTGCCCACCTGCCACTATGGGCTCTAACTCTCTAGAACTAGAAGCCAAACTTTCTCTTCTACAAGCTGTTCTTGGTCATGGCGTTTTATTAAGGCGACAGAAAAGTAACTTAACACATCTGGTTTTTATGTGAGTACTAAGAAGTAAAGCGCAGGTCTTAGTTAGAACTAGTATTGCTATAATGAAACACCACGGCCAAAAGCAAGTCGGGAAGAAAAGGTTTCTTTTCTTTACACTTGCACAGCGTAGCTCATCATTGAAGGAAGTCAGGGCAGGAACTCAAGCAGGACAGGAACCTGGAGGCAGGAGCTGATGCAGAAGCCATGGAAGGGTGCTGCTGACTGGCTTGCCCCTCATGACTTGCTCAGCCTCCTCCTCTAGAACCCAGGACCACCACAGGGATGGCACCACCCACAGTGAGCTGAGCCCTCCCCCATCAACCACAAATTTAAAAAAATGCCCTATAGCTGGAGGCATTTTCCTCAGCTGCGGTACTCTCTGTTTAGGTGACTCTAGCTTGTGTCCAGTTGGCATAAAACTAGCCAGCGTGAGGTCCCTGTGTTTGTGCAGCAAGCCGGTGAGCCACCTCTCCAGCCCTAAGTAATCTTTTTTTTTTTTTTTAACAGCTTACAAAGTAGTAGGTTTTCATGTAACTTTTTCATACTTCCTTAGCTTGGCCTAAGCCTCCTATCCCTTCCCCTCCCCCCTCTCCCAGCCCTAAACCTTTCCACTCTTTGCATGCTCCTCATCTGCTGTCATAGTACGCGTGTTCTGCCATTCACTTCATCCTTAGAGCCTCTTTGTCCACTCCCTTCCCATGATTCCCTTCCAGTCTTCCAGCCATTAGAAGCCATCCGAGCTAAACACATAAACCTGTGAATTTGAAGCTGGTGTTTAAGAGAGAGACCATGTGGTATTAGTCTATCTGGGCCTGAGTTACTTTACTCTGCAGAACATATGGAGAGCTATTAATCTAAGCCATTCTATTTCTTCGTATTAAATACTTTCATAAAACCACGGATGGACCCTTTATATGCCAATTTGGCCCTTGGGATGGTGTTCTGAGATTTATACTTTACCTGTTTGCAGATTTTTTTTTTTTTTACTTAGTATTTAACTATTTTAAACTTAAAAATCATCTAAGAATAATTCACTTTGTCGCCCAAAGTTAGCATTTGCAAGAGACAGTGTTAGGACCCAGGGCTTCTATGACTTCAAAGCCAGTGCCGTCTCTTTTATGAAATCTCAGTCCAGTACCCGTCACTTGTACCCACCCATTTCCTGTAGTTTGGGGGCGGGGTGTGAGTGGATGTTCCACATTTTGGCTCTTGAGACTCTCCTGTCATGGTGTCTTCTGTGTTTACAGAGGCCCTACTCCTGAGCTATGCAGTACTGAGGGAATCCTCACTGAGCAATTTTCTTCGACTTCTCTGTTTACAGGGTTCCCTGCCTCCTTTACTCCACACCTGTCTATTAAGGGGGAGGTACACAGCTGGCGGCAAGTGGCAAACGTGAGCCTCACTCAGCAGCTGGGGCCTGTGGGCTGCACCTCTGCTTCCCCAGGATGAGAGTGTGGAGCCAAGCCAAGGCAGAGTTGGCTCACCAGAAAAGGAAACGGCTGGTTAGCTACCTAAGCACAATGGTTGTTGAGGAATTTTTAAATTCTATTTTAAAGACCTCAGATATTGGAAGGGGATGTCCACTTTCGTAGTCACTGTGAATTCAAAATTCTGTTAATCTGGCACAATTTCAAAAAAATAATCTATTTTTAAAAAATCTTCTTTGTTAGTCAACCTCATTTCAACTTCCCTTGAAATTGTAAGTTCAATTCATAGATATATTTCTTTCAAACATGCCATTATGGTATCTGAAGGCTGGAGGTACAGACAGGTGTGAGCTGCCATGAGGGTGCTGGGAACTGAACCCGGGTCCTCCACAAGAAGAACTGGTGCTCTTAACTTCTGAGTCATCACTTCTGAAATAAAGTATTTATTTAAAGAGGCAATGATATGGAGCATTAGTGAGACAGGAGAAGAAGGTTGTCTTGTCTGAGGCTGGTGGCATTACACATGTGTCACATGTTATTGGAAGACCATTAAAAGAATGATCAGGCACTCTCAGTGGGCAGAGGCTAGAGAGGGGTGCTGTCACGTACACACCAGGGCTTGTTTAACCCACTTTCTTATAGAACCTAGGGCCACCAGCCCAGTAAAATATGATTTTCCTTAACAATTCTAATTTCTTCCTCAGGAAACCCACAGACAGGTGCATGGAGCTTTATCTGTAGGAATGGTTGCCAACAGTGCTCATGCCAAGTGCAGCCATGTGGCCTTTCCAAGCAAACACATAGAACAGTGACAGGAACAACATTTACACATGATTATTAATAAGTCCCAGTTATGAAAGTATAGGTGGAAGCAATATAACTAACACTTCCTTCATGCTTTACTAGTTCAATGAGGTCAGGTAGTCCTAGTGATAATCTTTTTTTTAATTGGAAATTCTTTTTTCATACACTGTATTCTGCTTACGGTTTCCCCTCCCCCAACATCTCCTAAATCCTTCCCACCTCCCTACCCACCCAGCTCCATGGCCTTTCTGCTCTCTTTTTCTTTACAAAGTAAATAGGTAGACAAACAAACAACCCCCTAAACAAACCAGACTTTAAAAAAAAATCATAAAAAGTAGAACACAAGAAACACACAAAACATGAAACATAAAACCATAATATACATTCAAAAGACCAGTAAGACAAAATAAATAAATAAATAAATAAATAAATAAATAAAGACCAAATAAAGCAATATGAGATGAAAAGTCTACAAAATTACTACTGAGTTTGTTTTGTGTTGCTGGGCATGGGGCCTGCCCTTAAATGTGGTTCATATAACCACTGAGGCTCCATTGGAGAAAACAGATTTTTCCTTTGCAAGAGGGTATCAACTGAAGATAGCTTCTTGTTTAGAGATGGGAGCCTGTGTCAACTCTCAGGACAGGGGCCCTGTCTCGTTTGAACCTGTGCAGGCCCTGTGCTTGCTACCACAGTTTCTGTGAGTTCATATGCGCACCAGTCCTGTTGTGTCTGGAAGACACTGTTTCTTTGGTGTCATCCATCCTCTCTGGCTCCTACGAGATTTCTTCCTCCTCTCCTGCATAGCTCCCGTGAGCCCTGAGGGGAGAGGTTTGATAATAGACATCCCGTTTAGGACTGAGTGTTTCCCAGTCTCCTCCTCACTGCATGCTGTCCAGTTGTGAGTCTCTTTATTGGTTCCCATCCACTGCAAGAAGAAGCTTCTCTGGTGATGGCAGAGTGAGACACCGATCTATAAGTGTAGCAGAAAAAGCCGTGAGTCACTTTACTCTTGTTTTCCTTTAGTAGAGCAGTAGTGTTTGGTTTCCCCCTAGACCCAAGGCCTATGTGCTTACATGTTCTTTTTTTGTTTTTTAATAGTTTTATTTAGTTTTAATTTATGTGCATTGGTGTGAGAGTGTGTCAGATCTTGGAGTTACAGACAGTCGGCAGCTGCCATGTGGGTGCTGGGGATTGAACCTGGGTCCTTTGGAAGAGCAGGCAGTGCTCTTAACCACTGAGCCACCTCTCCAGCCCCCAAGGCCTATGTGCTAATCTTACTGTACTGTGGAAACAGAAGATGAACTTGGAGTCCCTCAGCAGGACCTTCCTGTAGGTAGGCAGCAGGTGGCAGAGCTGGATTCCAAACCCTGAGGCCAGCAGAGTCACACCATCTAGAACTTTCCAGAAAAGCTAGCCCCATGGCTCATTCTCCTTACCAGAAGCTCTGGGTGAGGCCTGGCAGCCCGTGTCTGAGCGAGCCTGCCGGGAGGAGGACCCTATGTAGCTCAAGTCCAACTTTCCTTGAAATGATGTTGGGGGAAAAAAAAGAAGTCGTGTAAAAGTGGCAGGACTGGCAAGATGGCTCACCGGGTAAAGGCGTTTGCTGCACAAGCCTGACAGCCTGAGCTTGATTCCCGGAACGCCCAAAAAGTTAGAAAGAAAGAATTCATTCCACAAAGTTGTCCTCTGACTTCCCACACGCATGCTGTAGCACCCCCCACCCCTGCCATAAATATATAAGTAACTAAGTAACGTTCTAAAAAGAACTTGTAAACGAGTTATTAAAATGTTAACAACGTCTCTTCTGGATAATGGGGGTTTGAGTGACTTCGTTTTCCTTTCTCTGTCTCCCTGTCTCCCTCGCAATGGCGTGTTTGTAATTTCCAAAAGGTAGCGAGGTAAAATAAAATACACGTTCTTTCTTGCAGAAAAAGGAGGAGAAAGGACCCTTTATCACATGAGCAAAAGGAGAGATGCTACAAGCTGAGGGTCCTTCTGAGGATCCAGAAGCTGGGTTTTGAGCACAGCCTTACGCTCCCAACCCCTGCCTCCGTGGCACACTTCCTCTGGCAAGGCCGACCACCTAAACCTCCCTGAGGTGGCAGGCATCACCTTTAGCCAGCTGTGTCCTCTCAGTGATAACGATTGTCCCTGGGCTGGACGACAGCCCGGGCATTCTTTCTCCATGATTCAATATGCAACACACATTTGGGCCTAGGCTAGGACTGCCAAAACTTGAGTTTGACTTGAAACAAAAGAATGAAGAATTTGGCAACACCAGCCAGCCTGGTTCTGGGAAGCACAAGGAAAGGTGTCAGAAATATCTGGGTTGAGGTTACTGTAGAAATATTAATCATCCGCATAGGCTGCTCGCTGCCTTTGGATTACAGGTTAGGCTTGTAAGTCTGAAGTAAATTATACACTCCTCATATTATTCAGCCCCGTACTGTATAATGATAAATTATACAGTTATAGGCCTCAGCCCAAGTTATAACAAATTATACCACAGTGTGTAATTACCCAGCACCGCACCGTGTAATAATAAATTAGACAGCTACCAACCTAAGTTGAGACTCCTGGAAGAAACAGCAGAAGAAGCAGCAGCCATTGACCTAGTCCTCTGATGGAGCCCTTGTCAGCCAAGTCAAGTGTACATGAAAGAGGGGTGACCGGTTCCATCCTTTTCCCGCTTATACTGACACTCCATTGGCTGTGGGCACACACTTGGCCTTGGGGTTCCAGGCTAACTGAGAATCCGGCACTCGAGGGCCCTGGGATAAAGGGAACTATATGTAAATTGAAAAATGATCCACAATCTTACATTGCCCATACTGGAGGGGTTTTCCCCACCACACAGCATGTCCCTCACTTGAAACTGATGATTTTGTGGTAAAAGATAAGAGTTTATAATTGAGGCCCCCCATGTGCGGTGAACCAAGCCCAAGTCTGCTTTTCGGGAGCAGGAGTTGGGGTGTTTATGGGATAGAGTGTTCTGAATGAGAAATGTCCCTCACAGTCTTGGGCATTCGAATGCCTGGTTCCCAGTTGATGACAATGTTAGGAGGAAGTTTAGGTGGTGTGGGGTTGTTGGAGGAAGTACAGCAGGATTTGAGAGCTGAAGAAGGCCTCAATCTACTTCCAGTTCAGTCTCTTGGCTTTGTGCTTATGTAAAGGATATGGGGCCTCAGCCTCCCGCTCCAGCCGCCATGCCCGCTGCTTGCTGCCAGGCTTCATAACCACTGATATAGTTTTAATCCTTCTGAACTGTAAACCCAATAAACTTTCTTCTAACGCTGATGTTTCCCTGCTTATTTTTCTGTCCAGATGACCTGTGTATTGGAGAAAGTGCGGTATTGCTATTGCCTATTATTAATGGGTTATTGTTAATCTGTGTCATTCAACCCAGTAGCAAAAATTTTAATGAAATTGTGTGCTCTAGAATTTGGTGAATATGTGTTTATGAGAGTGATACCTGTTTGGTTAACTTTCCTTGATTAGAATGACGTGTCTCTACCTTTTCTTATTAGTTCTATTTGAAGTTTATTTTGTCAGATGTTGGGATAGCAATGCCTGCTTTCATTCCTGGCCCCATTTGATTGGTGTGCTTTTTTCCATCTTTTTACTCTAAGGCAGTGCCTAACCTTAAAACTAACACGTGTTTGCTTTAGATAACAGGTAGATTTTGTTTCTTGATCCATTCAGTGAGCCTGTGTCTTTTGCTTGGAGAACTGAGGCCACTAATACTTAAAGTTATTGTTGAAATGTGTGTGTTAATTATGGTCATTGTGCTAATGGCTTTTGAAGTTGTTTGTATTCTCAGTGATATTTTGTGCCTTAATAACTATGGCTTTATATTTCCAGATCTCTCTGCTGTGCTTGTTTATCTTTTGAGATGGAGCAAATGTTTCCTGTAGGTTAGGCTTGTTGGCTATACATTTTGTAGGGTGTCTATGTTGTAGAAAGTTTTTCTTTCTCCAACTATTGGAGATAATTTTTCTGGGTATGTAGTCTGTGTCAGCCATCATAGAAGTTAGAACTTGGAATTCATTGCTAGGCTCTTCTGGCTTTCAAAGTTTCCATTGAGAAATTAGTTGTTACTCTGATGGGTTTTCCTTTCTATGTCACTTGTGCTTTTCCTCCTAGCTTTCAATACAGTTTCTTTGTTATGTATATTTAGTGTTTTCAGTATGGTGTGCTGTAAGGAGTTTCTTTTCTGGTCTTGTCTACTTGGTGGTCTGTGTGCTTCTTGTGTCTATATGGGGTTATATGCATTAGTTTGGGGAAGTTTTCTTCTAGGATCTTGTTGAAGAGATTTGGCCTATGGCACTGATGTGGGGTCCATCTCTCTCATATATGCCTATGATTTGAAAGTTTGGTATTTTCAGGATGTCTCTCATTTTTTGTGTGCTCGTTTCCTGTTATTTAAGAAGCCCTATATCCCTTGCTTGTTTTGCCTAGGCCCTCTGCTCTGTCTCTGAGTCCTGACCATCTTTCTTCTTCTGCCTTGTTCATTCGGCTTGTGAGACTTTCCGTTGGGTTTTCTCTTTCAGGTCCTGGGTTTTTCCATGCCGTCTCCATCCCAGACTGACTCCTCTTCAATGCCACCATCTCTAGTTGAGCTCCATTCTCAAGTCTTGGATTGTCCCTGTCATTCCTATCAGCCGTATGCTTGTGTCTTGGGGGCAACATTCAAGCTTTATTAGCCTTAAACTCTTCCTGCTTGCCTTCACTGAGCTGTTTCTTTATGTCTTCTTTAAAGTCCTTGAATTCTTTGCCGAAGTTTATGGCTGTTCTTTTAAATTCTGTGTCCTGAAGCTCTCCTAGGTATTTCTCATTGGCAAACATTTCCACAGGCCTGGTAGCTTCTGAAGAGTAGATGCTGCCTTGATCTTTCATGTCGTTGGCATTCTTGAGGTGGAATCTGGATATGTGCATTTCCTTTGTTAGTTCTTTTCCTTCTTGTGTAAGCTAGTTGGGTTGTATAATAAAGTTTAATTGTTAAGAAACAGAGCCAACACAGGCTAGACCCTGGAGGAAGACATAGAAAAATCTGGGTATCTCTCTTTTGTTTTAGTAGCATTATAAGTATATACAATGTGATTCCGTTGTAATAAAAGGGTCAAAGCAGCCCAAAGGGATGAAGAAATGAAAGCAAGTGCTTCTCTGTTGTCAGTGGTCAGGTTCAGGGAGGAGGATTTAGTATGCAATTTATCAATAGCATAAAGGGTGGAAAGGAGTTTGTACAGTATACAAGACACCATTTCATGAATAGAAAAAAATAGTCCTTGGGGACTACTAATCCCTTGGTGACAACGAATGTTAGGCAGAAGGTGAACTGTGCCTATGAGAGGCTCATGTAGGAATCTGGCTCTATCCTGAAGGCATATGTCCCTTGAGAACTTCTCAGCTCTACAGAATAGCCTAATTGGTGAAACTGAGCCTTGCAACTACCAGCTCCAAGTACTTGGCTCTTGTGTGTTTACTAAGCACACAGGCACTGCTCTTCCGGTAGCTAACGGAACCTGCTTAGCTTCGTAAGCGCCTCCTGTGAGGGGTCTCCCGAGGCATCCAGAGTCACGCATTGAGCGACTACTATTTCTTTTATTTATTTATTAATTTATTCTTGTTACATCTCAATGGTTATCCCATCCCTTGTATCCTCCCATTCTTCCCTCCCTCCCATTTTCCCCTTACTCCCCTCCCCTATGACTGTGACTGAGGGGGACTTACTCCCCCTTTATATGCTCATAGGATATCAAGTCTCTTCTTGGTAGCCTGCTATCTTTCCTCTGAGTGCCACCAGAGGGGAGGACATCCTATTGGGACTCTAGATGAGAGAAGCATGGGAGAATAGCAAAGTAGAAGGATCCAGAGGGTCCTAGAAACCTACAAGAAGAACAATATGATAGGCAGATTTGGGCCCAGGGGTCCCGCTCAAACTAAGGCACCAGCCAAGGACAATACAGGAGGTAAACTTCAAACCCCTTCCCAGATCTAGCCAATGGACAGGACATTCTCCACAGGTGAGTGGACAGTGGGGCATGACTGTCACACGGACTCTGGTGCCTCACATTTGAGCTACTACTTTTTGCTCCTCCATCTTGCAAAAGGCCGTTTTTGGACTACCCCAACCCCTGTCATGTAAGGCAATGCTGTAAATCCTGCTAAAGTGTGGATATATTGGTTCTATTGGTCTGTCATGTTAGACAACCCTGCCTGATCCACCAGATCAGTTTTAGAAGGTAACATTGAAGCATCTTCCAAACAGCCTGCTCCCAGCGCTAAAAACAACCTGGCACACGCACACTGCCTGAGAACCTTTGAAATCGTAGCTACCCACTCCTTTCCCCAAAACGAACTAAAGAATAGGCTCAGAGTGAGGGAGAGGCAGTAAAAGGATGCTTCAATCTCAAACTGCAGTGGCTACCGATTAAAAGAAAGTTCTTTCAAAAGCCACGTGTGAAAAGAAAACCTTGGCAGCAGAAGTGATGCTGGGGGGGGGGGGGAGCAGGGGAGGGGCTGTAAAAAGCCAAAGATCTTTGACCAGCAGGTGGTAGCCACAGCTGGGAATTCCAAGGAGATAACGAAGCCAGGTGGGTCTTCAGACAGGCACAAATCAGAGGGCTCAGAGGCCAGCAGAGGTCAGCAGAGGTCAGCAGAGGTCAGCAGAGGTCAGCGGTCCCCCTGGGTTTCTGGTACTCAAGAGGTGCAAAGAAGGGTTTACAACAGACCTTTCAGTATCTGAAATGGCAGCGCTTGGTTTCACTGCCAGGCCCGGGGCACGCCCTTGCCTTCAGGGCTTAACAGACAGAAAAATAAATTCTGTGCAGTTTGGAAGAACAGTGGTAAATCAGCCTTTGGGGGAATCGCTGGGGGGTTGATAGCTCCTCCTGGAAAAGGGAGCCCCTAGGCCAGCAGTTCTCAACTTGCCAGAAAGCCTGCATATCCAATATTTACATCGCCACTCATAACAACAGCAAAATTGCAGTTATGAAGTATTAATGAAATAATTTTGTGGTTGGCCAGGGTGTGTGTGTCGGGGGAGGGGGTCACCACAACATGAGAAACTGTGTTAAAGGGTCGCAGCATTAGGAAAGGTGAGAGCCGCTGCCCTAGGCAGTCTAAGCCTCTTATCCGGTTTCTCAGTTTCTTCTGAACTATTGGTAATTCTATGCTGCATCAAGAAAATCCAGTACATTCACAGCTGTTGGGGTTGTGCCAGGGACAGAGGGTGTGGGCAGAGTGTTCTCAGGGGCACAGCATCTGGGAGTTGGCTGGGCTGAATACAGGCAGTGTGGCATCACGGGAGTGATGTCCATGGCTGTGACCCCGCTGACTCACTTCTTAGAATTCTTCCTGCAATGATATTTACGGCAAATTTTATTATAAGAAGGGGAAAATAAAAATAGCCCAGATCTGGATCTATGGAATTTTAAGTTTAATTATTATGGAGACGACTTGTTTCTCTTTTTCTTCAATTCTTTCTTCCTCCTCACCTTGACCTGCAGCTTATTGCCATGGAGACAGGCGCCTCCAGTGTCCCACCACCGACATTTGTCCCAGGTGCCTGAGTGACTTGAGAAGTCTAATGGTTTCCCACTTTTCTCCATTGGTTTCCCTCTAGTTCAGTTTTAGTCACAGTCAGTGGTTCCACCCCAGGGAGAAGTAGAAACGTCATCCCCTGCTTCCCTCTCCAGCCCAGTATCTTTCCACAGCTTTGCCTATCTTACTTTTTTCTTCTTTTTTGCATAACAGTCAGCATAAGCCGATGCATTCTCAATTGATCCTGTCCTTATCTCTCCCACTAGGACTGAGAGTGAACATTCAATGGGCCATGTGCCCTTGGCTGGTAGCCTTGCTTAGAAGTTGCTCACTCTACATATTTGGCCAATGAGAGAATGAATGAATGTTGTTTGTTTGTTTGTTTGTTTGTTGTTTTAATGAGGCCTTTCTTATGAGATGTCCCAAATGCACATAGTAAAAAGAGCCTACTTATGGAAAACAAGGACTGCATGCTTAGCACAGCTGCCTGCTTTGAGATCTCGCAATCCTTTGGGTTTAGCTCTAGCCACTGTCATATTTATTGACTTATGGGATTTGGTCTTCACAATAACTTTCCCAGGTTGGCATGGTGTTCGAGACCACTCACAAAGGAGAAAATGGGCAGAGACATTTAAAAAAAAAAAAACTTGAACAACTTCAATCCTAGCATTCAGGAAGCAGACACAGGCTGATGTCTTTGAGTTCAAGGCCAGGTTGGTCTAATGTATTGTTTCAGTTCAGCTAAGGATACATAAAAGACCCTGTCCAAAAAAAAGGGGGGGGGTAGAGGCAAAGAAAGTTGACCAAGAACAAGGGTGCACAGCTGGGAAGTAGATCTGGGAAGTCAGAGGGTCTAGCCTCCTGAAAGACATTTACTAAACAATTTTCCAGTGACTGGGAAGATAGGAGACAGGAGACTGTAAAGTCAGGAAAAGGAGCCTATACCAGTTACACCCCCATAGCACCAAGCGACTTGGACAAACCACTTCCCTTCTCTGGTCTCACTTGTAACCAGAGATGCTAAGAATACACTGGGCGGCGATGAGCTCAAAGTGCCCAGGTGGGACCTCATCACCGCGGACGCTAACAGTGCAGCAGCAGTCTGGTGGGAAGCAGGCCTGCAAGTCACATCCCAATACCGAGCCTGGTGGCTTGGCTTAAGGCACAGGTCCCCTGTGGAGGCCCAGCTGTCACCATTGCTGTTGTTCCTGTGTGGTGGAATGTGACAC
Source organism: Acomys russatus (assembly GCF_903995435.1). Taxonomy (NCBI): domain Eukaryota; kingdom Metazoa; phylum Chordata; class Mammalia; order Rodentia; family Muridae; genus Acomys; species Acomys russatus. The sequence goes on along the minus strand of NC_067140.1, from coordinate 65,557,116 downwards.
TGTTGGATCCAGGCGGCCTCCAGGTGCTAAATGCAGGTGTGACCCCAAAGGCCTTCGCAGCAGCCTGGAATAGCCGAGCCCTCACAACTTGGCCAGAGCTGAGCGTATCTTGTGAAAGGAACATGAAACGTCTCGGGGCTGTGATGCATGCTGAGCAGCAGTTTGCTTCTCGAAGAAATCTCCCGTGAGCTGACTGACACCACTCTCCACTTAAGCTCCCCTTCCCTTCCTTCTGGGCACTTGACACTGACTGCGGATTGCAGTTCTTTTTCTTTCTTTCTTTCCCTCCCTCCCTCCCTTCCTCCTTCCCTTCCTTTTCTCCCGCCCCTCTCTCTCCTGACTTCCTCTCTTCCTGAGATAGAATAGTGTTACTTTGCCCAAACTGGCCTCAAACTCCTAGGCTGAAGCCACCTCCCACCAGTCTTTCAAGTGCTGGGACTATGGACACATACCATGATGTAATTTTGATTGCTTGGGAACCCCCTTCCTTCCTCTTTATCGGTGCCTTGGGATTGTCTGCTGGTTTTCATATTCTGACCTGAAGTAGGCACAGAGCAAATGTTTCTCTAATTAATGAACGGGCTTTCCCTTTCTGGTCACTCTGTCCTGTTGGAAAGGTCCTGGAAGGGACGCTGCATCGAGCAATTTCAAGTGGCTAAAGTTGGCCTTTGTTTCATCTTTAACTCGTGAGCTTCCTGCCTCAGTCTCCCAAGTGCTGGAATTGCAGGCCTGGGTCACCATGCCTGACTCTGAAACGCTGCTTTTAACTGACTCTGGGGACAGAGATCAGCCTGCCTAGCTCTTAACGCAGGCTCTGCCTCTTACCAGATGTCACCTGGTAAATTTTAAAATCTTTTCTTGTGCCGAGACAGACAGGCATGGAGCTGGAGCAGTAGCTGGGAACTCACATCTAGAGCTAACTGGGAAACTCAAAATCCACTTGTCAGGGATGCACCTTCTGCAAGGCCCACCTCCGAATCCTTCCCAGTTTCACCAACTGTGGACTAAGCATTCAAACACATGAGGACCTTTCTCCTTCAAACCACTACCACTCTTCTTTCTAGGTTTGTGTGAGGGATGTAAATGGATTGGCTTTGTTATATTAGTTTTCTTTTCTTTGTTTGTTTGTTTTGTTTTGTTTTTTTGTTTGTTTGTTTGTTTGTTTGTTTTGAGGAGACAGACTTTGTTTGTGTAGCCCTGGCTGTCCTGGAACTCGCTCTATAGACCAGACTGCCCTTGAACTTACAGAAACCCACCTGCTTCTTCCTCCCAAGTGCTGGGATTACAGGCATGTGCCACTACCACCTGGCTGCATTCGTTTCCTTAAGGTTAATTTTATTAACGTATCTGAATAGTGTAGCAGCTTTGAGTTCATAGTTTGGCCAGCTCTGCTACCCAGACATTCTCCCTGAAGCTGAATACAGCACCCAGGGTACAGAAGTTTTCTACCTTCCCCAAAGACCCCTCTGCCACTTCCGGTCCCCTTTCCCCTCTCTCCCCGAGCTCCTGACACGTGGGTTGCACTGGCTCTTGGGTCTAGCACCTAACCTAAAAAGGATCCACATGTGAGTGCTGGCTCCTTTGGATCAACACCGTTTTCTGTGTTTCATTCTCCCAATAGTTTATTCCTTTTTTTTTTTTTTTTTAATTGCTCTAAGTCAGGTTATAACAAATCCTTTTTCTCAGCCTGCGTTTCTTTATTTGTGTAATGAGATTCATGCCTTCTGCCCTCTTGAAGGTGGTAAGGCCACCGAGACTTGCGCTCCTCGTTATGAATACGCTGTCTCCCATACTGCGCTCTCCTTTTCTGGAAGAAGCCCCTATATGACCTGGAGTTTTAAGCCCAGAGGGTTAAAGGGATCTTGAAGGTGAGAGGGGAGAAAGCTTTGGAGTAGATTCACAGCTGCAACAGCATGGCTTTGTTTACCAAGCCGACTGTTATTTTTTAATTCTTCGTCTAGGTAGCCTTTCTACCACCCTCCCTCTTTCAAGCATAATTAAAATGCAAGCTGGCACTCCCCGGGAGGAGATAGCTGAACATTTAATTGCCCTGAGCAAAAACTTCTAGCAAAAGGTCATGCGACAATGGCAACCCGAGCTCCTTTGCATTTTTCACACCACATCAGTGGTAACGCATTAGTCTGCGCAGATGTGGGACCCAACGCGGAGACAGCATCAGTCAGGCTATGGGGTGACCATTAAATGCTCACCCCGCCTCACTGTGAAGAATGTTTCCATGGCTTGGATTCATGCCACCGACTGCCACCCCAGCTGACCCTGCCTGAGCAGACAGACAGGGTCAGAAGGCCTTGGCCAGTGGGGACAGCTCCTTTTACCATAATGGGTTGGCTTGTTGTCCTTGAAGTGGGGCCAGGAAGACACATCTGCTGAGTGACAGATACCAGAACTCTCAGAATTGGGTCATGACAAGCTGGGTTGTACAGTCTGAAGAGAGGGAAGGTTTTTTTACACTCTTGTTTTTGTTGTTGTTTTTATTTCAACATATTTAAGAAAAAAAATAAAATAAATATAAACAAAAAAAGCCTGCTCTTAAATTGATGGCAGGCGTCTTGTGACCTCTGTAAAGTCACTCCTGGAATGTCATCACTAGTCCCTGTTTAAAGCTCAGAGAAGCTTGTTTGTTGCTTTGCTTTTTTAGACAGGGTCTCTCACATCTCAGGCTGGCTTTGAATCACCTCATAGGTGAGGATGGCCTCAAACTTTTGACCTTCCCACCTCCACCTTCCCTTGTGCCACCACATCTGGTTTCCAAAGTGCCAGGACCAAACCCAGGGCTTTGCGCATGCCAGGCAGGCACTCTACTAACTGAGCTGCACCTGCAGCCTGTGAGGAGGTCTGTCTGTAAAGGCTAAATGAAACTTAGACAGCAGGATCTGTGGATAGATGCTAATCCCAGGGTCGCTTGAGGTACTGGCTGATACCCAGAGACAAGGATTTCCCCATGTTTCCGCTCCTATTCTTCCCAGCAAGATGACTTTCAGCATCATCTCCCACTGATGCTATGAACAGCAAATCCTCTGTTCCCCACTCCTCCAAGCTGTTGGGAGCCACTGTCCTATTTTCTGCCTACACATCTGAATAGTCTCAGTATCCCATACAGGGGGATCAAATAATACCTTTGTGTCTGGCTTCTTACTCTTAGTTTGTCTTCAGGTTTCATTCTTGTTATAACACGTGTGAGGCCATTTCTCATTTCTCTCCTAATAAGAATAGACTTTTCTCAAAAGAAAACACGTAGAAAGCCAACAAGCCTGTATAAACGTTCAAAAACCCCAGCCATCAGACAGATATAAATTAAAACAATAAGGCATCATTTCATACCTATCAAGCTAGTATAAAAAAAAAAAAAAAAAAAAAAGCAAAGTGTATTGGAGAGAGTATGGGGAAAAAGACAATCCTTGGTCATTGTTGTTGGCAATGTAAAGTGCCCATTAAAGCAGCACAGACTTTCCTCAAAACAGTAAAAGGAGGACTGGGGAGGTTGCTCAGTGATAGGATACTGGCCTAGCACACACAGGCCCTGTGTTTGACCCTTAGCCCTGTTACAATAAAAAATGAAGCCATCATATGATGCAGCAAAACCTACTAAGTGTACAGCCATAAGGAGATGGAGTCAATAAGAGAGAGCTGCACTCCCAGTCTCACTACAGCATTAGCCACGATGGTCAAGAAATAGCCTGAAGTGTTCATTAAACAGTGAGTGCACATAATATGTGTGCTTAATAAAAGGCCCCACTTTAAAAACGAGGAAGAAAGGCTCTCATCTAGGAACAGCAGGGATGAGCAAGGAGGCCATCAGATTAAGTGAAATAAGCCAGGTGCAGAAGGAAAATGACTGCGTGCTCTCGCTTGTGCACATCGTCTGAAAAGGCCAATCTCACAGAAATGGAGAATAGAATGGTGGTTTTAGCAAGAGTAGAGTGAGGAGCTTGGGGGAGATGTTGGCCAAGCGTATGGTTTTAGTAACTCAAGCTGCATAGATTCTAGGGATCTATTTCTAGGGTGGTGAGTGCGGATAATAACAACGCTGTATTCTTGACAGTTGCTTAGGGAGTAGATTTTTAACAGTTCTCACCTCTAAGAGAGATGAGTAATACACCCACTAATTAGCTTGATTTAGTCATTCCAAAATATATGCATTTCAAAACATCTTGTTCACGACATGTACAATTTTGTCTTCTTAAAGCCGAATAATATTTCGTTTATGTTTCATTATGTGAATACCACAGTCACTTGTTGGTGGACCCTCGGGTTGTTTCTGCTGTGTTCAATGCGGCTACAGACATGGACGGGCAACTGTGAAGTCCCACTTGCAGTTATTGCAGGAATATACATGGACACAGAGCTGCAGGACACAAGGAGCTTTGTATTTATTCCTGGAAACCGTCACACTATTCCTCTACAGCAACTGCACCACTATAGATCAGCAGTGAATAAACTTTCTCATTTCTTCACATCTTTACCAAAACCCATTCTTTTTTATTTATTTGACAACACCAAATGCAACAAGCATGAGATGGCGTCTTATTATACTTTTTAACTTTCCTAACTTGGGGTTTGGATGAAGACGACTCCCAGAGGCCCATAGGAAGTGGCACTGTGAGGAGGTGTGGCCTTGTCGGAGGAAGTGTGTCACTGGAGGTGGGCTCTGAGGTCTCCGATGCTCAAGCAGGCTCAGTGTCTCACTCTCTTCCTGCTGCCTGCCGATCCAGGTGTATGTAGAACTTCTGGTTATCTCTCCAGCACCATGTCTTCCTGCTGTGAGGATAAAGGACTAAACCCCTGAGCTGTGAGCCAGCTTCCATGAAATGTTTCCTTATAAGAGTTGCTGTGATCTGTCCCTTGGATGGGGAGGTCTGGTAGCACTCAGAGGAAGGATAGCTGGCTACCAAAAAGAGACTTGATTCCCTATGAGCATATACAGGGGGAGGAAGTCCCCCTCAGTCACAGTCTTATGGGAGGGGAGTAAGGGGAAAATGGGAGGGAGGAATGGGAGGATACAAGTGATGGGATATCAATTGAGATGTAATATGAATAAATTAATAAAATATAATAATAAAAAAAAGAGTTGCCGTGATCATGGTGTCTCTTCACAGCAATGGAAACCCTAAGACACCCAGTGAAGCTGAGCTTCACTTGACGTCATTATCAGTCATTTGTGGATTTTCTTCAGAGAACAATCTACCCAAGACTTTGCCTGCTTTGGCATTTTATTGTTATTCAGGGTTTTTCTTTTATTTATTTTTGAGATTATAATAAAAGTATATCATTTTCCTCTTCCCTTTCTTCCTTCCAAACCCTCCCAAATATCCATCCCCACTGTCCTTCAAATTCATGGCCTCTTTTTTATTAGTTGCTGTTGCATGCATATGTGTGTATGTACACACAGATACATTCCTAAATATAACCTGTGTGGTCAGTGTAATGTTATTTGTGTGTATGTTTTCAGAGGTGACCATTTGGTACTGAATGCGCTCTTTCTTAGGGGAGAGGATTTACGCCACTGTCACCATTCTTCAATTGCCCGTAGTTCTTTGAGTAAGGTTGAGGCCTGGTGGCCTTTCCAGAATCCACTCGGACATGTCTATTGATGTCATTCTTGTTCATCTCATGTCTAGGCAGTCATGTTGATAAGATTTTCTGGGTGTCACTTCTGACATTACTAGGAGACGCAATCTCACAGCAGGCTCTCTGATCCTTCGGCTCTTATGATCTTTCTGCCTCCTCTTCTGCAATATTGCCTGAGCCTTAGATGTGGGAGAGTTCTGTAGGTGTATCCACTAAATTTTGATTGGTTGTAGATTTCTGTCGTATTCTCCATCTGTTGCAAAGACACGTTTCTTTGATGAAAGGTGAGGTCTATATTTATCTGTAGCTACAAGGACAAATGCTTAGATGTTGTGTGTTATGCTGGTTTAGGAAATATGGTTTTAAGTTCTCCTCCAAGATCCATGACCTCATTAGCCCAGTCTATGACTGCATTAGCCCTAAATAGTTGGCTAAGTTTCCAGTACCACAAATGGTTTCACTCTTAGTGAGCAGGTCTAAAAACAAGTAAGAGAACTCGAAGTGGAAGTTTCTGGTTTCTCCAAAAGCTCAGTTGTGTCATGTGTTGTTTTGTTGAAAGCTGTCTCCTGCGAGGGGCATGGTTTTGGCCAGCTGAAGACATCCATGAGTGGACTCTGAGAAGGGAGTCTGAGTAGAAGGCCACAGACAGTGAGGTCGCTTTTGCGTCACTATTCTTTGCAACATCTCACTAGTTTTCATTTCTCTACCCTTCACATTATAGAGAGAAACACTCCAGAGAACTTCTCATGGCACTCCGGCTGAGCCCACCTGACTCAATGTAGGTTCAGCCGAGTTCTGCTCTTTCTGCTGGATTCTGCTGCCGCTACTGATTCGTGTTGCTATTTGACTGGACTAATGCTATCCTGACAACTCAGAGTGGAATTTCCCGGAGGAGCTGCCTGGTGTCTCCTGGTACCATGAAAGCAAGTCCTGAGGGAGGAGACCTTCAGGTCAGTTCCTCCTCGGGGGGGGTGGGGGGGGGCGGGGATGTCTCTAGACCCTATTTCTGAAGCACGTGCTGTCTTCTGCGATAGGGACTTACCTTCTATCTCTGGAGGGCAACCAAGGTTACTAGCAGTAGACTGAATGTTTTGGGACTCCCTTGGTGAGCCCTGATGAGAATCTCAAAAAAGAGCTTCTCATGTCTGTTACTGGGGACTTACTTAGCAGTCTTCATTTTGCCCTTAGAGGGAGTATTGCCAAGGCAGATGAGAAAAGTTTAGTTGAACTATATTTTTATATTCATACACAGAATTGTGGCTATTGTAGGGTCTTGTTTTAGATAGTTAATAATGATCCCTCCTGACCTTTTAAGACATCCTAAATGTTATTTCACCCTCTTCCCTTCCCAAAGAGCCTGCCCTTGTCCCATTTCCACCATCCGATGGCCCTGTCCAGATGTTTCTCTTTACAGTCCTCCTGCTTTCTGCTGTGTTTACCTCGTCCACCCGAGCAGATCATGTGCACTGTGATGGTGCCCTCTATCCTGCTTCCCAACCCCCTCCAACTCTAGGAATGGCCACCTTTCACTCTCCTGCTTTCTTCAGTTACTCTACGACGTGTACTCGCATCTGAGGATTGGGAATGAGGAGCCTCCAACAAAAGGGAAACATGTGATGCTTGTCTCTCCGACCTTTTCTAGTTCCATCCCTTTATCTGCGAAGTCCGTGACTTTAGTTTTCTTTATGGCTGAATAATATTTCATACTGTGTATTATCACGTTACATGGTCAATTCATAGGTTGTAGGACATTTAGTTTGTTTCTATTTTTTCCTATTGCAAACAGAGCAAGAGCGGACATGACTAAGCAAGTATGCAGCTGACAGGATGTGAAGTACTTTGGGCATATGCCAAGGAGTGGCATAGCTGTGCGATATGGTAGGTTTATTTTTAGCTCTTTGAGAATTCTTACCACTGATTTCCACAGTGGTTGTATCAGCTTGCAATCCCATCGACAGTGAATAAAGATTCTCTTTCCCCCACATTCTTCCCAGCATCTGTTGCTAGTTGTTTTGTTGATCTCCATTCTGACTGGGGTAACATGAAATCTCAAAATTTTCATTGCCCTAATTGCTAAGAATGATGGGTTTTGTTTTGTTGGTTTGTTTGCTTTTGTTTGCTTGGATTTTAGATATTCCTTAGCCATTTTTTTTCTTTTGACAAGTCTTGTTCAGATTACCGGCCCATTTTTGGAATAGGTCTTTTTCCTGATTCTTTGTTGTTTGGTTGGTTTTTTTTTGAGTCCTTTATGTATTCTGGATACTAATCCTCTGTCAGATGTACAGCTGGCAAAGATTGTCTCCCATTCTGTGGGGTTTCTCTTTGCCCAATCGATTGGTGTTGTTTGTTTGTTTGTTTGTTTTGTTTTGTTTTTTAGCTATGAAGAAGCTTTTAATTTTTTTTATTTTTTTAATTTGTCATCTGTTTATTTACTTTATTTTATTGAGTCAGGATTAGTGAAAGAGGGCAAATCGACTGGGAGGTAGGGAGAGTACCACCTGTAGGTCAAGAGGGGAGGGTCATCTTCTTATGCTGGAAGGACGAAGTTTCTTCTTTTGGGAAAGAGGATGGTCAGTCCATCAGTCTGTCCATACAGGCTGGGGCATAGTTCTGTGACTTTTATCTTCAAGAAGAACCTTCCTTCTGGCCTCCCTCCTGGGACAAAACACTGGACCACTCTTCAAGGTGATGTGGTGTCCTCTTGCGGCCTACAGGTGCCCCTCCAGGACTGAATAGCGAGTGTGATCCCTGAGATCCATATGGTAGAAGGGGAGATTTGACTTCAAACGTTGTCCTCTGACTTCCATATAAATGCTGTAGTGCTTGCACACACCCACACACTCCTTGTCCTGGTTCACACCTCCTGATGTTTCCTGGTCTTCTGAAGAAGCTTTTTAGTTTTAGGAAGTTCTACTTGTCAACTGTTGGCCTTAATCTTGGGCAAATGGAGTCTTATTCAGAAAATCATTTCCCATACCAGTGTCACACACCATGCCATCTATGTTTTCTTATAGCAATTTCAGTGCTTTAGGGGTGCAAACCTGTACAACCACTATGGAAATCAATAGTGCATTTTCTCAAAAAATTGGGAATACTTCTACTTCAAGACCCAGCTATACCACTTCTGGGAATATACCCCAAAAGATACTCCACCATATCACAAGGACACTTGATCAACTATGCTCATAGGAACTTTATTTGTAATAGCCAGAAGCTGGAAATAGCCTAGATGCCCCTCAACCACTGGAACACTATTTAGCTATTAAAAACAAGAACATCTGCAATTTATGGGAAAATGGGTGAAACTAGAAAGGATCATCCTGAGCGAGGTAACCCAGACCCAGAAAGACATACATAGTATGTCTTTATAAGTGGATAACCATGCTATAATCCACAGACCCAAAGAAGCTAAGGAGGGCACAAGGGAGGATGCTTGAATTTCATTTAGAACAGGAAATAAAAAAGACATCTGAAGTAGATGGAGGGAGGGAACTATGTGGGAGAGAGAATAGGGAGAGTAATGGGGTCGGTCGGGGTGGGGATCAGGTGTGGGGAGCGCAGGGTGGGGCTTGGGGGAGGACTGGACCAGGAAAGAAAACGGTGATGATGGGGATCATCTCTGGGGCAGGGAAGGCTCCTGGGAGTCTATGGGGATGATCCTTGCTGAGACACCTAGCAGCAGGGGATATGGGGCCTGAAGTTGCCACCCCCTGTAGGTGGGATTTCCAATGGAGGGAGTGGGGACACCAACCCACCCATAAAACCTTCGTGTTGTCTACAAGGAATGTAGGGATAAAGATGAAGCCGAGATTGAAAGAATGGCAACCCAATGACTGGCCCAACTCGAGACACGTCATATGAGAGAGAGCCAACCCCTAACACTATTAATGAAACTCTGCTATGCTTGCAGTCTGGAGCCTAACACAATTCCTCTGAGAGGCTTCATCCAGCAGCTGATGGAAACAGATGCAGAGACCCACAGTCAAACAATAGGCTGAGCTCAGGAAGTTTTGTGGAAGAGTGGGAAAAGGCTAGAGGGAGCCAGAGGGGTCAAGGCCACCACAAGACGACCAACAGAGTAAACTAACCTGGGCCTATGAGGGCCCACAGAGACTCACTCATCAAGCAAAGAGCATGCAGTGGCTGGACCTAGACCCTCTACACTTATGTAGCATATATGCAGCTTGGTCATGATGTGGATCCCCTAACAATGGGAGTAGGAGCTGTCTCTGACTCTGTTGTTTGCCTTTGCATTCCTTTTCCCTAGCTGGGCTGACTTATCTGGCCTCAGAGGGAGAGGACGCACTTAGTCCCGCTGTGACTTGAGGTGTCAGGGTGGGCTGGTAGCCCTTGAGGGCCTCCCTTTCTGTGAGGAGAGGAGAAATGGGGAAAAGAGGCATGAGGGTGGAGCTGGGAGGAGAGGAGGGAGGGGACAGGGATCAGGCTTTAAAGTGATTAAATAAATAAATGGGGAAAAAAATTCAAGTTTAGAACTTTGATCCATTAGTTTTCATGCAAGGTGATAAATACGGGTCTTATTTCATTCTCCTGTTTGTACACATCCGGTTTTCCCAGCACCATTTGTTTATGGTGTTTATTTATACCAACGTGTGTTATTGGCATCTTTATCAAATATTAAGTGGGTGAAGTTGCTTGTACTTCTGTTGGGTCTTTGATGTTGTCCCGTTGGTCTACATGTCTGTCTTTGTACCAGTACCAAAGAGCTTTTTATTACTACAGTTCTTTAATACACCTTAAGTCTCGGAAAGCTCATCCCTTCAACACTGCTCTTTTTCCTCAGAATCATTTCAGCTATCCGTGGTGTTTTGTTGTTCCATGTGAACTTTAGGATATTTTTTTTTTCCTGTTTCTGTGGGGAATGAGATGGGGCTTGGGATTGCATTGAGCTCTTCACTAGCTTTTGTCAAGATGGCCACTTTCACAATGCTTCTTCTACCGATCCCTGAGCGTGAAGGGCTTTCCCTTCCTGGTGGCCTTCTCTCTCTGTGCAGAGGTGTCAAGTTTCTGTTGTAGATGCCCTTGCCTTCCTCGGTGGGGTGTATGCCTAGGTAGTTCATTTTCTTAGAGGCTGTTGTGAAAGGGAGTGTGTCCGTGTTCTCCTTCTCTGTATGTCTGTTGTTGGTGTATGTAGAAAAGCTTTGGATTTGTGCAAGTTGATTCTTTCTATTATATCACATTGCTAAATTGGTTCATCCTTTCTAGAAGTTTTCTGGTAGAATTTCAGGGCTCTCTAATGCTAGGATCATGCCGTCTGCAAATAGGGATACCTTGACTTTTTATTTCCCCTTTTCTGTCCCTTTTCTTCTCTTTGGCTTTATTGTTCCAGTACAATATTGGAAAAGAACGGAGACTGGACATCTCTATCTCATTCCAACTTCAAGGGTTTTTCCTTTAGGATGATACTGCCCATAGGTTTCTAGAACTTCTGTTGTGTTGGAGCCCTTTAGCTCCCCATTCCCTATGGCTTTCAATATGAAAACATGGTGAATCTTATGAGAAGATTTTTTTCTGCAGCTATTGAAATGATCATATGTTTCCTGTCTTTAAGTTCATTTTATTTTATTTATTTACTTTTTGTTTTGTTTTGGTTTTTTTGAGACAGGGTTTCTCTGTGTAGTCTTGGCTGTCTAAACTCACTTTGTAGACCAGGCTGGCCTTGAACTCATAGCCAAGTTCATTTTATATGGCTTATAACGTTTATTGATTTATACATTTTTGCCCTGAATTTCAAGGATAAAGCCAACTTGATCATGGTGGATAATCTTTTTGATGTTTGTCTGTGTTCTATTTGCAAGTATTTTATTGAGATTTTTGAGTCTGTGTTCATCAGGGATATTGGTCTGTAGGTGTGTGTGTGTGTCTCTCTGTGTGTGTATGTGTGTGTGTGAGTGTGTGTGTGTGTGTGTGTGTGTGTGTGTGTGTGTGTGTGTCTTTAATTGGGTTGGGCACTAGAGTGGTAGGAGTTTGGGAATGTTCCTTTTGTTCCTACTTTTTTTTTTCCTGAAGAGTTTGATGTAGATCTGCTTTGGATGTCTTTTAAATTTTTTCTGTGAATTCATCTGGTCTTGGGCTTTTGAAAAGATTTTTTAAATTACTATTTCAATATCCTCAGTAGTTTTGGGTCTGTTCTGGTTGTTGGCTTCTTTTTGGTTTAATTTTGGTTGTTTGGCTGAATCTAGAAATCATCCATTTCTTTTAGATTTTCCAGCTTAATAGAGTACTGATTTTGAAAATATTACTTTGTAACATTATTAATTATTGTGTGTGTGTCTTTGTTGTAATGACTCCATGATTATTTCTGACTCTACTAATTTGGGTCCTTTCTTTCTTTTGTTAGTTGGGCCAATAGTCTGTCAATCTTGTTCATCTTCTAAAAAAAAGTGCTCTTAGATTAGTTGATTCTTTATAGTGTTTTCTTGTTTCTATTTCACTGATTTCTACTCAGATTTTTATTATTTCTTACCATCAATTGGGCTTGAATTTGTTTTCTCTAACTTTTTTTTTTTTTTTTTTTTTTGCTTTTATTTTATTTATTTATTTATTTATTTATTTTTAATTTTTTTATATATTTTTTTTATTAATTTATTGTTGTTACATCTCAATGTTTATCCCATCCCTTGTATCCTCCCATTCCTCCCCCCCCCCCCCATTTTCCCATTATTCCCCTCCCCTATGACTGTTCCTGAGGGGGATTACGTCCCCCTATATATTCTCATAGGGTATCAAGTCTCTTCTTGGCTACTTGCTGTCCTTCCTCTGAGTGCCACCAGGTCTCCCCCTCCAGGGGACATGGTCAAATGTGAGGCACCAGAGTACGTGAGAAAGTCGTATCACACTCTCCACTCAACTGTGGAGAATATTCTGACCATTGGCTAGACCAAGGACAATACAGGAGGTAAACTTTTCTCTAACTTTTGACTTGTGTCATGAAGACATTTACTTGTGCCCTCTCTTCATCATCATCATCATCATCTTTGTTTTTGAGTTAGGGTTTCTCTGCATAACCCTGGCTGTCCTGAACTCACTCTGTAGACCAGGCTGGCTTTGAATTCAGAGATCTGCCTAACTCTGCCTCCTCAATGCTGGGTTAAAGTCATGTGCCACCACCACCTGTCTTTCTTTTTGTTTGCTTGTTTGTTTTTTATTTTAATGTAGAGGTATAAATTTACCTCCTAGAACTGCTTTCAGTGTCTTTCAGAGGTTTTGTTGTGTTGTGTTTTTACTTTCATTTAGTTGCAGAAGTTTTCTTATTTCTTTCTTGATTTCTTCTTTGACCATTCATCATTCAGCCATGAGTTATCTCATTTCCATGAGCTGGTGTATATTACTTCTCTCTCTCTCTCTCTCTCTCTCTCTCTCTCTCTCTCTCTCTCTCTCTCTCTCTCTCTCTCTCTCTCTCTCTCTCTCTCTCTGTTTTATTGTACTGTGGTCAGATAGTATACAAGGAGTGGTAACGATCTCTTTGAATTTGTAAATATTTGCTTTGTGTTCCAGGATGTGGTCCATTTTAGAAAAGCTTCTCTGTAGTGAGTAGAACGTGTGTCCTTTGGTGTTTGGGTGGACCACTCTATAGATACCTGTTAAGTCCACTGATGCTTCATGGTGAACACTTCTTATGTTTCTCTAGTGTTTTTGTTCGGATGACCCTTGTATTAGAGAAAATGGGGTGTTATGTCACCTACTATTAATGGATTGATGTTAATTTGTGTTTTTAAATCCAGTACCAGATTTCCTTATGAAACTATGTGCCCTAGAACTTGGTACATATATGTTTAGGCCTTTGTGGTTAACTGGTCCCTTGATTAAAACAGCGTCCCTCTTTATCTCTTTTTATTAGTTTTATTTTGAAGTCTACTTTGGCAAATGCTGGGCTAGCAATGCCTGCTTGATTCCTGGACCCATTTGATTGGAGTGATTTTTTCCTCCATCCTTTTATGCTAAGGCAGTGCTTAGCTTTAAAATGAAGATATGTTTCCTTTAGATAACAGATAGATGGATTTTGTTTCTTGATCCATTCAAGTCAGTTTGTATCTTTTGATAGGAAAATTGAGGGCATTGATATTTAAAGTTATTATTGAAGTGTGTGTGTGTGTGTGTGTGTGTGTGTGTGTGTGTGTGTGAATTATGATCATTGACTTTGGTCTTGTTTGTTTTCTCAATGATATTTTGTGTCTTACTAATTATGGCTTCATATTTCTTTCCATGATCTCTTTGCTATCCTCATTCATCTCTTCAAACTGAATCAGTGTTTCCTGTATTTTCTGTAGGTATGGCTTGTTGACTTTACATTTTGTTTAGTGTAGAAAGTTTTTCTCTTCTTTTTAGTCAGGGCAGACAGTTTTTCTGGATGTATTAATGTATGTTGGATATCATAGTTTTACAACTTGGAATTCGTCCTCTAGGCTCTTCTAGTTTTCAAAGTATCCAATTGAGAAGTCGTTCTTATGGGTTTTCCTTTATATGTGACTTGTGCTTTTCTTCATAGCTTTAAAAACAGTTATTTTTGTTATGTATGCTTATATTTTCAGGATGATATGCTGATAGTATTTTTTTCTGGCCTTGTCTATTTGGTGTTTTGTGCTTCTTGTATCTGCACAAGTGTGACTTTCCTTAGTATCGGGAGTTTTCTTCTATGATCTTGTTGAGTCTTGTCTACGGCACTGACTTAGGATCCTTCTCTGTTACCTATTATTCAAAAGTTTGATTTGTTTTTCATGGTGTCTCTCATTTCCTGTATGTTCATGTCCCATGATTTAATTTTTTCCATATTCCTCATTTACTCTGCCTAGACCGTTTACTTATCTTTGAGTCCTGGTAGTTTATAATATGTTTGATTCTTTCTACTTGTAAGGCTTTCAGTTAAATCATTGGGTTTTTCAATTCCACCTTCATTTCAGATCAATTTTCCTTCAACATTACCATTTTTTGTTTGTTTGGTTGGTTGGTTGGTTTGGTGTGTGTGTGTGTGTGTGTGTGTGTGTGTGTGTGTGTGTGTGTGTGTACACATATGAAGGCAAACTCAGAGAGTCTTGTGATATTTATACAAAAGATTATATATCTTAAGACATTACTGCCTTTGACATGAACTCATTCTCCTTGGCAGGGCAGCCTTGCAGGAACACAGAGGAAGGGGATGCAGGCCAACCTGATGAGTCTTGATATACATGATCAGACAGAGGTTTAGGGGAGGGGAAGAGGGTGGAAGAGGGAGGGAGGATGAGAACTGGAAGCTAAGAGAGAGGGGATAACAATCGGTACGTAATGTGAATAAATTATAATTTCTTCAAAAAGCATCACTGTTTAAAAAAAAAGAAAAAGAAATTACTCCCCTACAACATATTGGCTTCATACGTACCTTTTTGTTTGTTTGTTTTGTGTTTTGTGAGACAGGGTTTCTCTGTGTAGCCTTGGCTATAGTGACTTGCTTTGTAGACCAGGCTGGCCTTGAACTCACAGCGATCCGCCTGCCTCTGCCTCCCGAGTGCTGGGATTAAAGGTGTGTGCCATCACTGCACCTGGCTCAACATTACTACCTACTATTTAGTTGTCATTATCATTTCCATCTGCCTTATGTGTGTGTATGTTTAATTTTTTCCCATCACTCAGGTATTAATATTCATTCAGTTCTTCCTCTTTAATTTCTTTTATTTACTGAAAACTTTTTCATATAATATATTCTAATCATGGTTTTCCCTTTCTCCAAATTAATGCTAGTTCAATAGTGGCACAAATGTTGTAGGAGCGACCAACCCCTCTCTGGTTGGGCTTAAGTCCCACTCCCTTCATGAGATGGAACCCATGCCTGACACTCCTTGAGTTTTTGTTGAAGTTTATGGTTGTTCTTTTAAATTCTGTCTCCTGGGGATCATCTAGAAAATCCTCATTGGAAGACACTTTCACAGCACTAGTAGGTTTTGAAGAGGAAATGTTGGCTCGCTCTTTTGTATTACTGGTATTTTGTGATAAGATCTGGGCATGTGGACTTTTTCTCCTTAGTTCATTGTCTGATATGTGCAGAACAGGTTGGGGCTGAGAAGAGGATGTTGGGTGGGTGGAGACACTAGGCCTGGAGGTTGGAAATGGCTTGGGTGGAATGAAGTCAAGTGAGTGGAGGGGACTGAGCTGGGGTGCAATATGTGCTCCCTGGTATAAGCCTGGACTGTTGGGGTAAATTTGGCTGGGTGTAAAGGTTGAATAGTGCAACCTGTGGGTTGGAGAATAGGTAAGGCAGGTCTCTGCCTAAACATAGAGATCATTTGTAGTGCAGGCAGGGGTGGTCATCAGACTAGACATGGGTGGTTGTGGTAAAGGTATGAATGTGGAGGTGAGGGAGATTCTGGGGAAGGAACTGGGGTGTCTGACTGGGTGGGTTGGGTGTAAGAGATGCATAGGTTATCTGTGGATTGTTACGGGTAGAGAGGGCCCTGGTAGAAGCTTACACTGACTGCCCTGTAGGTAGGTTTGGTTAACCAGGCTAGGGGACTAGATGTGTGACCCAGGGTAGATATGGCAGGGTCTGGAGAAGACATGCATAGGGAAGCCAGTCCCTTAGCAGTTACATGACTTATAACTAGTTTCTTGTAGTGAATAGGTTAACTTTTTATTCTGGTAATAGTGTCCTTTGATGAACATAAGTGGGGTTTGTTCTGTTTTTTTTTTTTTTTTTTGACATAGGTCTTTCTATTTAGTCCTGGCTGTAATGTAACCCACTATGTAGATTGTGATGGCCTCAAACCCAAAGAGATCTGCTTGCCTCTGCCTCTCAATGTTGCAATTAAAGACTTATGCCATGGTACCTAGCAAGTTGTTAATTTTGATGAAGTCTAAGGTGTGGCTTTTATTCTTCTTGTTCTCTGAAGTCTTGATGTCATGTCCAAAAATGTCCCTCTCCTAGGCAGAGTCGTTAAGCATCTCCTCCTATGTTTTCTTATAGTGTCAGCTCTTACAGCTAAGTTTTTGTCCATTTGAATTTTTGTATATGGTGTTAGCAAAGCGGAAGTCTTATTTTAATAACATTTCTTTAGAATCTGTTATTTGTTTATTTTCTGTGTATGGCTATATCGTCTGCATGTGAGTATGCACTCTCCGTTCATGCCTAGCACCCATGGAGGTCAGAAGAGCACATCAAATCCTCTGGAACTGGGGCTACAGATGACTGGGAACTGAACCCGTGTCATACGCAAGAACAAGTGCCCTTAACTGTGAGACTGTCTCTCCGGCCCCAACAATACGCCTTTTATTTAGTATCATGTTTAAAATAGAAATTCAAATATTTACTTTTGTGCCCTTTAAAATGTTTCCTGAGTTTATTTGAATATGCTTGTATTCTTTCATCCTGTTTTCTATATATATCCCAGCTTCCCAAGAAGAGGCACCAAGGACTTAGACAAGTGTCACTGGCTCCTTGACAGTTGGGGAAATATACTCAGGACCATGACAAATGACAGAGGAAACTCAATAGCAAATATCAGGGGAACTATAGCTTGAATCTAATTCTTAACCTGGCATTTAGGGGGTCTTAGTATTCCTAAGATGCCAAGTAGGCTTTAAACTACTTCCTTTCTCTTCCCTCTTCCTTTCTTTCCTTTCTCCTTACCAATCCATCCATCCATCCATCCATCCACCTGCCCACCCATCCACCTATCCATCCTTTCATCTAACAATCTATCCATCATCCACTCATCTTTTATCTGCCCATCCTTCTACACATTCTGCCATCTGTCAAACAAATATTTGTTGGGTGCTATCTAGGGGATGGTCATGGGAATTACATTAGGGAACATATTCCAATACCCTACATACAATCAGGCAGCACCCTGGGTTTCTGTAGAAGAGGGATTGTCAATCAACCAACACAAAGTCCATGTGCAATTACAAACTTGTTACATGGGTCCCAAAGAATTTGCTGGACAGTTATGACGTGTCTAGCAAATGAGCTAGGCCCAGGCTCCAGATTGGAGGGCAAGTCAAAAGTGAGTGTTCTGGGCACAGTGGCTAAGCACAAAGACCCTATAACCTATTTTTGAATCTGTCAGGAAGCCGATTGCCAGTGACGGAGAGAGTGATGTGAAAGGGGGTGCAGCCTTGACGGGGGCTAGGACCTGCAGGGAAGGCTGGCCTCTGCCTGGGTCTGGATGCCCTCACAACCTGACTCATCCTTACTCAACACTTAGACCTCAGCTTGGGAATTTCTGCTCAGAGAGGCTGCTTTACCTCATGCATACCTAGCAAAGCCCGTATGTCTTCATCTAATAAGGAAAAAGCACCCCAAACTTAGAAGTAAGGCAAAAGGAAGGGGTGTTTACTTCTCACTGCCACAGCTGAGTGCTTGTTTAAAGGCATTTCCAAAGGATGAGTTAGTTCTGACAAGAAAGACACCCGAGTTGGCTTCGGATGTTTGATTAGGACCCAGATTTTACAAAGCTATGATCTATACCAATTTGTAAATTTTGTCTGAGTGAGGGGCAAATAGCTTATTTAGCAAGAAAGATAATTCACTAAGTCTGGTTTATCACTTTGGGGAACGGCAACCAGTGGTACCTCTAACCTGGCTTTTTTTTTTTTTTCTCACACTCCCTTCTTCAGAGCCTTAGGGCACCCATTTCCTCTTGGCGGCAGGCCTGGCCTCCTGCAGGGGGACCTTGGCTCCCCAGCTGATGCTCTCATGCTGTATATGCCACAGGCAGGCACAACAGTGCTCTGTTAGGGCTGCTAGCTGCTCCCACTTCCTCCCGCCCCATGAGCTCACATGGGTGGGGCCCGTCTTACGTCAACACTGCATTCTCAGAATTTTACGAAAGGCCAGATTCCAAGCTGGAGCTTGGGAAATAGTTATTAACTCAGTGAGTTATCTGGATTTTTTTTTCGCTTTGCCTCTCTGAGACCTGTCTTCTTTTCAGTGAAATGGACACCGAGGCGGCCAGCCATCTGCCAGGGTTCCATGGACGGAAAGAGAGCAAAAGACCATGCGTCGTCTCTCAGGCACACTGTATTACTTAAATGGCATGGCTCCCCAAACGGCTTCTATGTTAAAGGCTTGGTCTCTGGGTGGCAGATGGAATCACTGGGGGGTGATGCTAGCATGGGGACTGTGGCCCGATCAATGGCCTCTTCCACTGAGAGTCGTAACTTGAGGGCATTAGTAGGAGGTGGTGGGGACAAAGATGTGGGGCATGGGTAGAGGTATGTACCTAGAGGCATGTCTTTGAAGGGTATGTCTTTGAAGGGAAGATCCTTCTTCCTGCCTGCCATGAGGTAGGGAACCTTTGTTGACATGTCCCACCCAACTGGAATAGCGCTCTGTCTTGCTACAAGGCTTGTGGAGCCAGCTAACTACAGATAGAAATCTCTAAAACCTAGAGCCTTTTTTTTTTTTTTTTCCAGGTGTTCTGTCACAGTGACAAAGAGCTAACACACAAGGTGGGCCAAAGTTTCTCTTATTCCAGGGGCTGAGCACTAAATGTGAGGTATGAATTTCTAGGGTGGGGAAAACACCAAGCCACAGGGGGAACACTATGGTCTCGACATTAGTTCCTGCCTCGACTTCCTTCGATGACAGACCGTGCTGTGGAAGTGTAAGCAAAATAAACCCTTTCCTCTCCAAGTCACTTTTGGTCATAGTGTTTTAGCACAGCAATAGAAAGCCTAAGAAGAGGTGGGGGGATTGTGGTGGGGGTGGGAGGGTGATGGGGATGGGGGGTAGGGGTGCCACCAACCCCCATTGTGCAGGCAGAGAGGGACAGCCCAGCACTCAGTACAAAACTGCCACGTGGCACAGCGTGTTCTTCCCTTAATCCCCAGGAAACCCGAGGCAGCAGGTGGGTGGGCAAATTGTCCAAATCCCCACAACACTGAAGCAGTGGAAAAAGGACAAACTCAGGGTGCCTGAATTTTCAGCACAACCAATGCGGCCATGACTCCCTCTGAGCCAATGGAGCAGAACCTTTACATCTGTAAAAACTGAGAGAGGGCCAAGTTAGACAGAGTGCTTCAAAGCCCTGGCACTGTCCATCCTCAGCCCCAGCCCCAAAGGACAGGCAACTGTCAGGCTCTGAGAGCAGGGTCCCAAAGACAAAATGCAACACCCAAAGGCGTCATTGTTACCCAGAAATCTTTATTACAAAAATATTTTGCAAGCCAAAAATTTTAAGTTGCAACTATGTACAAAATGAGGCCGGTTTCCTTCTCATCTGGTCTACAGATAAACTGAGATCCCCCGCCCCCTCTCTCTCACAGGGAGTTTTTCACTCATTCCTTGTACCGGGATTCCACACATAGGTTTGGGGGGCTCCAGGCTGCCTGGCTACAGCTATAGCTGTGTACTTTCCCTGCTTCATTCCTTCTCTCCCTCCAAAAAAACACCTTAAGACAAAATTAGGATGTCAGTGCGGGGACATTCTTTTAACTCATCTCTACACCTGTGTGTACACACATGCACCATCTCTAGGCATAGAAGAAAGGGATGGAGGTTTACAAACCAACCCTTTGGAATTAGAAGACAGCCCAAGAAGGTGACAGGGCCAAAGACAAGTTCAGGTTTGCCGTGCCAGTGCTGCCAACACTCAGCAAGCAACTGGCTCAGCAACCCCTGGATGCCATCACGGGAAATATCAGGTCACCATCCTGAGAGCTGCATCCCTGCTGTGCTCCTGCCAGTCTTACCCCCTACCCCCCCCCCACAACCCTGTCACTGTTTCTGCACTACAGAAACAGGTAGGTTGGCTCAGCTTTCTAACTGAACAGCCTGAGCCAGGAATCCCCTGGGATCAGGGACATTAGCGCCTCAACTTACTGAGCTACATGTTAAGACCAGAGAGCCAGGATTGCAATATCTGCTTGCCTTGGACCCAGCCAGGACCCAGCATCCAGTGTGGAAGCGTGGAGGGAGGGACCTCTGCCCAGTTTGCCGAGCCAGTGACAAAGGGATGGTCTGCCCTGGCTCACAGCTGTGTTGTCATAGGTATGAGCAGGTGTCCCAGCGTGATCCTGCTGAGGTTTGACGCAAATAACGGATCCCTCCTGCACTGATTAGCTCAAGAAGGCTGAAACACCGGGTACTGGCCAAGCGCCCCTTCTCTCTGCATGCCTCTGGAGTGCCTGTGCGTGAAGGAGGCTGTCACTGACCTTCTCCCGTCAATGTGGAATGGCCAACGTTAGGTCAGCATTGGGCCAGACAAGGCTGCACTTACCACAGTAGCCACAGAGGCAAAGGGCCAGCCACATGACTCTGTAAGGACACGGCCCCATTTGTCCCAGTGATGCTGAGTGCCTGAAAGTAGCATCTGAGGGATCCTTCTTGGTCCTCAGAGTTCTGGGAATTGGAAAAAAAAAAATCTGTTTCTGCTGTAAGAAAAATCCTTCCAGGACAATAAACTGTTAGACCTCAGACTTCACAAGACCCAACCATTCAACACACGACGAAAGAGCCAAGATGCTGCTGCTGTTGTCTTAAGAAAAAAAAAAAGGAAAAAAAGAAAAAGGAAAAGGAAAAAAAAAAAAAAAAAAACCAACAACAACTAAACAGCACAAATCAATTTTTCTAAGACCTTAGCTTCAAGACTGCACAGTTCACATTTCTCAATAATTTACAGGCGTCCACAGAGTGCTGCTGCTGCGTTAGTGCTAGCTGGAGGAAGCAAGCTGGGACCGGAAAGGAGGTGTGGCCACACTGAACATGCCCAGGGAGTCTCTGCCGGTCTAGGAGGAGAGGGCTCCTGCTCCCCCAGGGCTAGTCAGCCTGGGAGGTGGGGAGGCCAGCACTGTCGGCTGAAAACTCGCAGTCTTCGGATGTAGTTCTTCCATGGATGGGGCAGTCTGAGCTAAAGGGGTCCTTGACCAAAAGCTCAAGTTGGGTGGACACGGTAAGCTTGTCTCCACACAGAAGACCAGGCTCTGGAGCATCGAGGAAGCAACCTGGGGTCGCCAAGACCAAGATCCGGACCCACCTGTGATGGGCCGAGCGAGGCAGCACACTTGTTGGGTTGCAGGCCGCTTTCTCCAGTTCCCCCTCTGGTTCTGCCAACACCAGCCTCCAGAAGAAAGGGTCATGGTTGCCCTAGAAGTGTTGAAGAGCCCTGGAGGGAAGGCAAAGGCCACCTTTATGCCTGGTCCTAAGACCCGTGCCACCTGGCCTTCCGGGGACAGGACTGGTTGGCTGGTTGTCCTCATCCTAGCCACTCCACGTGAGACAAGAAAACTTGTGGAAATGGGCCCTAGAGCCGACCACAGTCCCATTCACTTCCTCTGGACCTGGACGCTGGCATACTCTGAGAAGGATGGCTCAGGCTTTGGGGCCGGCTGTGCCCGGCTAAGATGGACCATGTCCAGGTCAGCATAAGTGAGGGTATCTTCTGGCCTAGGCCCTGTGCCTGTTTCAATGCTTGCATACTCTGTGTGATTGTTGGACTCAGGAACCCGGGGGGCAGGCTTCTTTTCTTTGGGCAGATTCAGGTCTGCATAGGTGATGTCATTGGTGTCCTGGATCTAAAAGACATGGAGAGAACGTCATTCTGGAACGTCAGCCTGTTCACCTATCCACTAGCTACAGAGTTGGCCTGTTTCTTTCCCAAAGGGCTCAGCCTTAATTCAGGCCCTTCTCCTGCCAAGGCTAGTTTTATTTCCAGCCTTTCTCCCTCCGGTGCACCTTCCTCCTGTCGGGTCTTCTGAAACACCATGGTGGTTAGTTAGCCCATATCCCTGCTTCATGGCCCCTCTTCCTTTTCAGGTGGAACCTCCTGCAGCTCCTTTCTCCCCTTTTCTGTGTCTTCTCCTCGGCCTGGACTACCCACCCTCACTTCTCCTTATAAGAGACACCAACGCACCAAGTACAATTGTGCTCTGGCCCAGTTCCATCCTAAGATCTTCGTGGTCCTCAATGCCTCTGGCTGGGCCCAGAGCCCCTCTGAGCTCCTCAGCTCACATCTCCCTATCACAGCATCTACCACCCAAGAGTATGTCAGTTTTGCAACGTTAGTCAATGTGATCTCCCAGGAGATAGGGAACACCTCTTCCCTGGGCATTTGTTATACTGCAGACAACAAGGCTAGTACAGAGGCCTGGTCCACGGTGATGGGATGGATGGGTGAAAAGATATATAGGTGGGAGGACGAGTGGATTGATGGATCGATGGAGAGAGACCCACAGTCGGAAGTCACTTCACTTAGGCTTCGCTACAACTCTACTCAGGGAGAATCACTGGCCCGATTTTACAGATGACAAAGGTAACTTGGGGAGCAGATGTAAACTCAATGTAATTTGGGCTAAGTCACTTGGCTGAAAAAAAGAAAACAAGCCTCTTGGGATCCTACCATGGTGGACTTCCCATAGGGCCGTGCCTCTACTCAGAGCCTGCAGGTACTCACTGCTGTTCGGGAAACCATGTTGACTAAACTGGTGTCTCGCCCTGGCAAGATCCGGAGGCTAGCACTGGGGAACCTAGAGCAAAAGTCTGCCTGCAGGCTCCACAAAAGAAAAGTGGCCACCTTCCTCCAGGACCCGGCACTTAGTTGCAAACTCAGTAAGTCTCAGAATGTGAATTTCTATGGGCTGTGGTGACCAGTTCTCACAATCATCTTTTGCCCAGAAGATTCCAGGAGGAAGCTCAAAAACAAAATAACAGGGCGAAAAGGATTCTTGCTGCCATGACTAGAATGTGTCTTCTATTTGCTAATTACCACTCATCTCATAGCTAGGGCTGGTAGGGGCTGGGTTGGGAAACTGAGCTGTCTGGCCTACAGATACCACGCCTCTCCAAGACCAGCTCTGTCAGCAGATTATGTCGAAAGTGGTGTCAACTGCCTTGGAAACGGCAGGAAAGCTGGTGCTTTCGTTCCAGGTTCAGGACAGGGTTTGTCCTGTTAGAAGGCTCTGAGGAACCCTGTGTCCCCAGAGGTGACACCGTTGGACAGAGACAACAGGACTTAGGGGTCTGGGGAATAAAACAACAATGCTGCCTATAAAAATCTCCTCAGCAGTGAGGGGGGAGAAGCCACTGGGTCAAGGAAGGTGCCCTTGTAATCCAGGTAATCAGTGACACAGGGCTTTCCCTCCTCCACAAAGGTGAGAGGGGCCATGGCTGGCAGGGGAAAAGCAGGCTACAAGGAGGTGGAAGTGATCTGATGCTGGTGCTGCAGATGGGGGAACTGGCTAGATCACCTGCCCAGAAGCCGGACCGTACAGCACAAAGGAGGCTGTAATCTGACTCGGCCTATTACTTCCTGGGCACACTCTGCTATTGGTTCCCTCTGGCATTGTGCAATGGCTACCAATGAACCAAGGAGCCCCAGACTCTCCTGACTGGAGCAGAGAAGGACGCAGAGGGCTCATGGGTGACTGAGTGATGCACAGATCCTCCCTACCCCCAGCGTCTTAATTTAGAACTGGATCTGCAACTCCTGGCTGAAGCAAGGAAATCACACCCCAAGTTTCCCAGGAAGGGCAGCTCACCAAAGCCTGTACCTGAGTTATTTCCCTGGCATTCTTCTCAGGCTCGTGCAACCTAAAACGGAAAGAGACACGGATAAAAATATCTATCTCAAGAGCTTATGCAAATCAATCATAATAGTGTTCAGGCCCTACTTCCTACACAGGCGGAGGAGGGACCATAACTGCTTATCAAACGTCTGGACACAGGAGTCAGTCTCACTGAGGGAATTCTAAACAGTGCAGACACGCTTTTTAAAAAGCCCCCATTGGAAGGATCTTTAAAAAACAATAGTGCAGGAAAAGGTACACGCTGAGGAAGGTGGGATGTAGAGGCTGTGGGGAGGCAAGGCAGAGAAATCCTTTGGGAAGTCCTGAACAAACCCTGAGCTGGATACTGACCCAGAACTATACCTTTCTGGGGGATTGAATACACAAAGGCCTGTGCCCTGGGCAAGATGTGGAAGTAAGTTTATATCCTGGGGCTTTGCCCATGGGCAGTGGTTTTTGAAAATTAGCATAAACCAAACAGTTTCCTGTTCAAGACCAGATGAGAAGTTTCTGTTTTATTTTTGTGGTGCTGGGGACAGGACCTGGTGCCTTGTTCATGCTAATAAAATGGCATTTCTGAGTCATGCCCTCAGTCCTGAGAAGTTTTGTTGTGGTAGTGGTTGAGCTGCAAATGCTTTCATTAATAAGTGAGAGAGCAAATCTCTGTGAGGCAATCTCAATGAAAATGTTTGGACAGCTGGAAAGAAAATGCTAACAGCAGTCATCTTCGCAGTGTGTTTGTTTGTTTCAGTTTCCTGTATTCCCCGAATGTTCTATATTATAACTATACCTATGTATTTCTGTTGAAAGAAGAAGAAGGAGGAGAAGGAGGAGGAGGAAGAGGAGGAGGAGGAGGAGGAGGAGAAGGAGAAGAATCAAAATGCCTTCTTAATAAACAACAACAAACACTGTTTATGGCCCCGATTCAGCAATCAGAAGCCAGGTGTGGCTCACTGGAGGGTCACAGTGAAGGTGCCGAGCAAGCTGGAGCCACTAGCTCTGCAGGAGGTCTATAAATTCCATGCCAGAAACTTGGGGCGCTGGAGCATGGATAATGTCAGGATGAGCAATGGGGCTTGGCTGCAGGGTTTTTTGATAGAGCTGTCACGAGTGCTTGGATCATAAGGTGTCCCATGTGGCCACACAGTCCTCCAGGATCCAGGATGCAACTGATAGGAGATCGTGCCACTCTCTCCCCAGGCACCAGCTCCCACCTTCTGCCTGTTTGGTTCATATCCAGTCACCATCTTGTTCAGAAACCCCAACACACACACACACACACACACACACACACACACACACACACACACACACACACACACACTCTGGTTGGCTGTGTCTGCTCACTTCACTACTCTTATTCCGTTCCATGTCTGCCCACTGACTATGCAGGAGGGCTGCTGCTGCTTTGCATTTTCTTCTTCAGCAATAGCCTTGGGTGAAGTCTTAGTTACAGTTTCTATTGCCATAACAAAACACCATGATCAAAGCAACCCAGAGAGGAAAGGGTTTATTTGGCTTAGGCTTCCTCATCACTGTTATCACTGAAGGAAGTCAGGACAGGAACTCAGACAGGGCAGGAACCTGCAGGCAGGAGCTGAGGCACAGGCCATGGAAGGGTGCTGCTTACTGGCTTATTCCCCATGGCTTCCTTATAGAAGAACCCAGGACCACCAGCCCAGGAATGGCACTGCCCACAATGGGCTGGGCCCTCCCCCATCAATCACTAATTAAGAAAATGCCCCACAGGCCTGGCTACAGCCTGATCTTCTGATCAAGCGTTTTCTTAACTGAAGTTCCCTCCTCTCAGATGACTTTAGCTTGTATCAAGTTGACATAAAACCAGCCAGCACAAACTCCTTACGACTTTTCTTTTGGTTAACTTAATATGTATCCTTTATGGCTGAGCTATGGAAGGCATCACCATCAGTGCTGGGTTGGGTGTGGCTGCTTCTCTAGGACATCCTCACATCTTCATCTCTGTTTTCTGTTTTTCCTTGCCTTGCTGCCTTGCCGCATGGGCACTGGCGTCCAACATTGAAGCCAGTGCCTATCAAACAGCCCCAAGGCCTTTGCACAGACAGCTCTCCTTACAAATCTTTGAAATCCTATTTTAACACTTTTCTTTGGAGATGGGGGGTCTCACTTTGTAGCCTGGGCTGGCCTTGAACCCACAGAGATCCACTCGTCCCTGCCTCCCGAGTGCAGGGATTAAAAGGATGTGCCACTGGGCTCGGCTGAGATCCTATTTTAAACTGCCTTATCTGAACCTTCACAGAACTCCCAAACTCTGTTCTCGGGAAAGCATCCCTACCTTTCAGAGCAGTATTCAACATTGTAAGCATTTGTCTGTCCTGTTTTAAGATACGGCACCACCATTCCTCATCCTGGACTCAGACCAGAGTGGGACATATGCTGGATTTTTTCCTCGCTTGTACGAGCACCACAAGGCTAACTGGCCATCTCCAAAAGCTACATCAAATTCTGCTCCTTGGTCATCTTCTCATGCTGGTCCCAGGCCCTCAGGCAGTGGAAGTTCTTGGTTTCCCTGTCTTCACTTCTTGCTTTTGTAATGCACAAGTGAAATCCAAGCATGTTGGTTCAATACCCACAATCCCAATACTTGGAAAGCTGAGCAGGGTTTCAAGCTCAAGGTCTGCCTGGGTTTTGAGACTCCCATCCCCAAACAAAAGAAGGAGGAGGAAGAGGAAGAGGAGGGGGAGCTGCTCACTTCCACATCCTGACTGGTGAGGTTCTGCATAGCCTGTTCCTGTCCCTGCTCTAGGCTTCCTCCCCTGTGCTCCAGTTATTCTAGCCTCATCAACACTCCTGCCTCAGGACCTTGGAATCAGCTACTCCCCACCTAGTGTGCTCCAGCCCCTGACAGCCCCACACAGGAGCTTCCTGTCTCTCTTCTAAATGTTGCCTACTTAGGGGAGCCTTCCCTGATCTCCCCCTTTGCTCTGCCTCATTTTACCCTTTCCACCGCTTGCTGCACATCCCTTATTAAGCTTCTAGTTTTCATGACGAGCCGCCTCCCGCGGGATGATGAGAAAAGACCCTAGCACCTAGTCCTGGGCTAGCTCATGGCTTATAACTTCCTCTGTCGATACTCGCAAAGTGGAAAGGCTGAGTGTTTTCTCACTGGAGTCCATCAGTGCCACTCAAGTCTGGCTCCTCGCTAAGCTCAGCCCAGACAAATAAACACGCAATTGGGGTAGTCCTGGTATTCTGAGAATGAACGCAGTGAATGTTTCACATTTAAACAGTGGCTGTCCAAATGAACCCCAGTGCCCAATAAAAGAGCAGACAACACTCTCGTGTGGGTGGGGTAACAGTGTTCTGCCTGTATGTCAGAAGGCTGGGCCTGTGGCCAGCCTTTGAGTTCAAAGGCGTAGGATCCCCGTCACCCTCTCTGAGGTGCTAGGCTGTCTCCTACCCCAGCACCAGTGTCTTTCAGAAAGTATTTGATCCCATGCTGGGCCAGAGCCACTGCTGCCCAGGAAACCACCATTAAGGCTTGCTACCCACCGTCACTTTGGTCTAGAGACATGAAAGAAGCTAGTGATTTAGCTCCCTGGGTAGGCTAACGCTGGAATGATATGAAAGGACAGAAAATGCCCTGCTTCTCTGAAGGAAGAAACAGGTGGCAGGAGGCGGCAGAGCATCAACGGGGAAATGCCAGTGTCGGCACCAGAAATTTTGCGCAGGCCCGGGGCAGTTCAGCATCATGCCGATTTCTCAGATCTTGGCTGCCTCAACCACAGAAAGGGGAACCATGATAACCTACTGGGAGACAGGGGGCCCCCAAAGGGTGCCATGATATCTGAATCAGAGGCTCAGGTTTGGTTTGTGTTTGAAGAGTCCCTAAGGCTTCAGCCACACTCAAGTCTGGGGACCGCTGGCCTTCAGCAAGGATAGGGAGAGAAAGTCATGATCACCAGTGGGACGATCTAAGTAAAGGGACAGATGGGCCGTGGGACACAGTAAGTGCTCACTAAACAGAAGCTGTGACTGCTGTTGCCATTCTCATATTGTCACTTTTTCTTCTTCCAGAATGACATTATCTAACAAAGTAAGACAATCGAAAAACAACAGAAGGGAAAAAAAACAACCAAAAACCAAAAAACAACAACAACCAAACTGGACAGCAACCCCCTCCCACGGGGATGGAGTTCCAGGGGCTCAGAGCACACAGGCCTTGCAACCAGGGATGACAACCATTCAGTCATTCTTTCATTTGACAAGCCTTTCTGAAAAAAGAAAAAACAAAAAACAAAAAACAAAACCAAAACCAAAAACGTATCCTACCCCAGGGATGGCACCAAGTGCTGTAACTGCTGGCTGAGAGTAGGAAGGACACAGCCCCTGTGTTCAATACATATGGCCAGGGAAATGCAGACAGGCCCAGAGCCCACATTTAGACACACCAGGATGTCCGTACAAAGCACCGGAGGCTCACAGGAGGCCTCCTGACCCGAGAGGGAGTAGTGGCATCAGTGGAGAAGATTAAGAGGGGACCAGGTAAAAGGGCTCTAGCTACTACGGTGCACAGCTCCAGAGGTATCGTTTGCAGAACCCACCCTGTCCCTGTATCCTTTAGAGCCTCTGGATGGTATATGTGTGGAAGAGGCCAGTGTGAGGGGGCCTGGAGGAAAGCTGGAGCCCTGTGTGTGGCAGGAGAAAAGAGAGGCGTAGCCCAGCCCAGTGTGAGGCCTCAAGGCTAGCCAGAACTAACAATGTGTAGTAAGCACAGGGGTCAAGCCATAAGGCCTTTGAACTTGACCTTGAAGGCCTACAGAAAGCAACTCAAGGTCTCCGAGCAGAGGAGAGAGACGTGCTCAGCTTCTAGAAAAGACTTGTACCAGGTGACAACTGAAGTGAGGGGAGGGGGGTAGGCATAGCACAGTGATGTGCATGTTTGGGGACAGGCACAGGCTGGGAGGTTAGACAGGGTCAGTTCAGGGGGCTACCTGGGAAGACCGAAACAGGAAGCAAGGCTTATCCCAAGGGCACTGTGCACTCTCTCTTGCTGGGCAGACTGGGGCAGATGA
The DNA here is from genome assembly GCF_903995435.1 of Acomys russatus. Taxonomy (NCBI): domain Eukaryota; kingdom Metazoa; phylum Chordata; class Mammalia; order Rodentia; family Muridae; genus Acomys; species Acomys russatus. The sequence continues at coordinate 65,527,981 of NC_067140.1, read as the reverse complement.
AGCTTCCCAGAGTCCCTGGAGGTAAGTGAGATGCTCCTATGATGTGTAACCACAATGCCCATTACTGATGGTCCTCCAGACAGGGCAGAAGCCTCAGTATCTCCAAAATGTGAGCTGTCCTTGACTTTATACCCTGTTTATGAGGAAGTCCTCTTATCCCTATCTTTTAAAATACAACTAGAATCTAATGACTTCTTAGCCCACATTCCACCCGGCCCAAGCCTTCATCACCTGCTTAGACCACTCCAGTCATTTCTTCACTAGCATTTTTGCTTCTGCCACACCTGTCACCTAGCATCTACCCACGGAAGAAGGCGGTACTTGTAAAACAAAAGCTAGGTCACATCTCCATTGGAACCACCCGAGTCCTTCTACAGTCACAAGCTTTATACCACTGGATTCCACTCTGCAGCCTCCAGAAGGAAGGGAAGGAGAGAGAAGCAGGGGAGGGAGAGGAAGAGAGAATATGACAGAGGAAGGAAGGCCGGGTCCGCACAGCTCACATGCTGACACTGCCTCACCTGAACCGACAGAAGCCATTTACAATTTTATATGTCACTGGTACATTCACATGACAGACTACAGGGTGCTCTCCTACTCCTCTGGGGAGCACCAGGGCCGGCCTTACAAGCCAGACAAGCCTTTCTCCAAAAGAGTTGAAGCTCCCATGGCTGCATGGGCTTCCTCATCTCTTGCCTTCCTGTGCCCGGGTCAGTTGGGCCTTTCCATCCCAGGCTTGGTTTGACCCATTCTCTTGTCCAGGCATGCTAAGCCGCCCCCAGAACCCAAAGCTTCAGGTCCCTGCTCACATGTCTCTTCAGAGGCCGTGGCTTCCTCTGCCGGAGCCCCTCATACAAGGCGACCCACCCCTGCTCTGTTGGAGGCACCGTGCTCTGCATACTTCCTACATCCCTTCCCAGCTCTGAGCCCAGGTTGTACCCCAGCTGCTACAACAGAGCTCTGCAACAACCCCTCCCCCCCAAACATAACTGACTGCACTAGCACATCCTGTGACGTCACCACCTGAGCCCCTGAGCAGGCTGTGACCTCAGAAGGGCCTTACCTACCACCCTAGCAGGTCCTTGGCACCTACTGAGGTGCTTGGCAGAAGGAAGGCGGGGAATGTGGCTTAGGCCTGGGAAGACCAGTCCAGTGGAGCATGCAGGACTTCATGGACACAGATGGCTTAAGTGGGGAGGCCACCGTCTCTTACACTAGAGATTATGCAAAGGCCCTGAAACCTATTCCGTTAAGGCAATAATTAAAAATAGACCTGGAAAGCAGGATACAAGAGAAAAAGGAGTGAGGGTCGGTGATTTGCAGTATTTGGGAGTCTGTCAGTCAACTAAGTAAAAGGAGGAGGGAGATCTGGGTAGATGGCTCTGCGGGTAAAGTGCCTGCTGTGCATGCAGCCCAAGCTCAGATCTCTAGACTCCACATAAAGCCAGAGGTGGCAGCTCACATCTGTCTGTAATCCCAGCAGTCCTAAGAGGAGATGGGAGACCAAGAAAGGAGAGTCCCCAGTTCACAGGCCAGCCAACCTGGTACGCACAGTGGAACAAAGACCCAATCTCAGCCAAGCACTGTGGCAACGACCAAGGTACTCAGTGACTTTCATCTGCATGCTTGGCAAGGACATGCCCATACTCACGCATACAAACACGTGCACACACACAGATTTAAAACTTTAAATAAATAAGTGACTTACAATAGTGACCACGCCCACTTACCTTGTGGAAGAAGTTGAGCCCTTGGCTGAAAGAGAAAAAGAAACAGTGGCTATTTAACCAGAAACAATTTTGCTGTGTAACTTTCCTTGAGCCGAGGTTTGCCTCCAGGGATATGGGAGAATTAGCCCAGGGAGGGCCTAATGCCAAGCCAGTAGATGGCCCATAGTAATTCACCATCTTCCGGGGGCGGGGAGGGGAGCGAGAGGCTAAGCTCAGAGGGACCAGGTGTCCTCCTGTTGTCCACCAGGCCTCCTCTTCACTAAAGCACATAATTTTCTATTTTGGCAGGCCCCAATTAGGACCCACATCACTAGAGAGTGATGTGGGACCTAACAGGAATTAGAGCTGTGGGGCAGGTGTGACCCCTGGTGTGGGTGTTAAAGAAGCCACTTCGCCCATTATTTACTTGTGCTCGCTTTCCAAGAAAGCAACTGTCTGATTCAGGGCTTTTAGGTCTGTGATGTAGGACGGGCATCCCACAGATTATCTCTGGAGGATTATATTATATCTGCAGCCATTTGATTCCCATTTTGTTATAAAATTGTAATTAAAAAGCAACATATGCACTGAAATAGGCTCAGCACTGCACTTTGAACAGGCCACCCAAGGACGATGAGCTTAGGCAGCTGGGTGGGGCAGGCTGGGCCTTCCCCGGATCTGGGTCTGCAGGTGCGCAGGTGTAGAGGGAGGCTGCAGGCAGCACGCCACATCTGAATGGGGGGAGGCCCTGGACCCAAGTGCTGTGGGCACAAACATCACTGGGGGTTCGGGAACAGAGACTGTCCTCATTTTAAGCCAGACAATGGATATCTTCCCAGATGCACTGGCAGGTGAAATGGGATCGTTCACCCCAATGTAGTCATGATGGGGGAGAAAGGATGGCTCTTCAGGGTACAGGAGAGATAGAGGGATGTGATGTGCAGAGGACATCCTAATGTGCTCTCTGGCTTTGAGTTCTAGTCTACCAGCCACAAGGTTCTGAACATGTTTCATAGGGCTGCTGTATCTCAGTCGCCTCATCTGTAAAATGGGTCAGGGTGATTCCCAAGATCTGTGGTGAGAACTGATTGCATTATTCCATGGACCCAGGCTGAGCACATTTTGGCTGTCACTGTTGCTTGAGTCTATATTTGGGAGCCGGGCTCTGCACACACTCACTACTCAGGGGCTGGATGGTCTCTTCTGATCTCTTAGGCACTGATGCTGAGCCCATAAGGAGCTTGCCTGTACCCAGTGCTGAGCCTCTGAAAGGACAGCTGGGATTTCACCAATGTCTCAAGCATGTCCCTGGCCCAACAAGGTGCTGCTCCAGGGACATGCTTTCCTGATCGGAACAGGGGTCCTTCCTGTACGCCCCTTTCTAGGCATTCTGGGAATAGTCAGACAAAACAAACTAACTGACCAACCAACCTACTAACTAACTAACTAATTAACTAACTAAGGACTCAAGTCCTCAGACAGAACTTGAGGTTTCAAAGGTGAGTCCTTCCAGTTGGTCCAGATGAGACAGAGAGCATGGGACAAAGACAGAGAGGTCACAAGGGGATGGGAGACTGGGTGGCCACTGTCCCCACTAAGCCCGACACTCAGCTTGGGATGGCAGCTTGGGATGGCACTTGTTTTCAGGCTGTGGTTCATGAGGGTCACAGCTGGCATTTCTTAACAGCAAAGAGAACAGAATATAACCAAAAGAAAACCTCTCAGAGTTTCAAATTTATACATAAAGGGGTGTACTGAGGTGAGATATAAAATGTTGTATCTATCACTTTCAGTAAAAGAGATATTATGAAAAACCAGCTTAAAGCAGACCTCTCTGTGAGGTCCCAGAAGGTGGCAGAGCTACTGTTTCACAGCAGTGCAACTGGGCCTCATAAGCACTCTCAAATCAGTGCCCCTAATTAGCTGTGTGACCTCAAACGAGTCAGATGAACCGCTTGCCCCCTGCCTGTTTCCTCTAACGTGGCTGTGGCCAAATCCAATACTAAACCAAGCTCGGGTGGGGGAAGGGGAGCTGGCGGAGGCTGCGATGGCAAATATGAAACAAGAGCCTGGAGCCCTGTTGGCCTGACTCTAAGGCCGGAAGCTTGGCATAGCCATAACCACACACGACAAGGGAAACGCAGCCTGGCCTGGAATGCATACCTTCCCTGGTGGAGTTTAAGGCCATGTACCTTACTGCTGTGAGGGGGCTTTCCTGGGAGGGGGTTATGGAGCTGCTGTTGGACACTGGCTGTAGGAACCGCCTTTGTTAAGCATTTGTGTGTCAGGTGCTTTCCTAACAGCTTACATGGAAACTCTGCCAGCTCTCCCACTTGCATTCGCTTGGCGGTAGTTGGGAGTAACACTGGGGAACCTGCTAACATGGAACCTGGACACATGTAAGGGATGCAGAAGGCTGCGGGCAGCTCAGGCATTTCCTCTCTGAGGCTAGCAGGAAGAGTCCCGAGACTCCGAGGCTCCCCGGCTCGCTACCCTGGCAGCTCCGTATTTCCTACTACCTTAGTGGTGGTCCCATAAAGACATGAGTCCTGGAGCAGTGAGGGTCGTTTTGCAGTGAGGAGGGAAGAGGGCTGAGGAGCGACTCTTTTAGACTCCAGCGTGGTGACCCTGTTCCATCAACCCTCCGGGCTTCTCAGCACTGGAAGTCACACATGCTTAAGAACCCAGGGCCCATCCTGTGAGGATATCCCCGTGAGAAAGCAGGGATCCCACCCACCTTTCTTCTGTTTGATCCGGAGGAGGTAGAGGGCTGCCATCAGCAGGACCACCAGCAAAGCGCACACCACGCCCACACCGATGAAGATGTTCCGGCTGGAAGAATCATTGTCACCTGAGGACCACAAAGAAGAAGGGCTCATGCATGCAACTCAGAAACAGAAAAAAATAAATAAAAAATAAAAAATGGAGACTGGCTGCCCCTTTCCCATCCTTAGCTGTGGAGCCAGCCTGTGCAAGTTATAGGTCCCACCCTTGTTCTCTGTGAAAGCCAAGGGCGCATCCATCCATGATATATTTCCATTCTCCAGACGGGTCAGCCAGAGATGTCTAGGCTTGCTCAGGTCACTCCTGAGCAGAGCAAAACACACGCTGCTGGCAAACACAGAGAAAGCAGCTACAGGATACAGGCAGAAACTATACCCCTGATCCTGAGGAACAGAAAGCCGTCCTTCTCATCGGTCATGACAGCAGGACAGATACACTGGAAACCAAATCAGCAGCCGTCAGCTGTGGGGGCTGCGGAAGGTGGTGAAAATGAAGGACTTGCCGCTGGCATGGGCTCTGTGGAGCAACCAGGATTTCATGTTCTCTCTGCCCAGGACCTAAACCACAGTGTGTGTGTGTGTGTGTGTGTGTGTGTGTGTGTGTGTGTGTGTGTGTTTGTGTGTGTGTGTGTGTGTGTGTGTGTGTGTGTGTTTGTGGCAGGGGACAGTCAGGTACTTGAGAGATTGAATGACTTTTTCACAGGGGTCCTCCCCCTAAGACCATGGGAAAACACAGATGTTTACACTCCGGTTCACAACAGTGGCAAAACTACAGCTATAAAGTAGCAATGAAAATAACGTTATGGTTGGGGGAGGGGTTCACCACAGCACACTAAAGGGTCCCAGCATTAGGAAGGCTGAGAACCATTGTCTCAGACCACAGCACAGTTGTGCCAAGAGCAGGGCTCTATGACACAGAAATGTGAACTCAGATAGGTGCTCCAACTAGTCCTCATTGGCATCAGAAGAGCCATGGACGCTGCTGGTTTCCCGGTATTGAGGCCCATACTAATCTCTACCTCATTCAACAGCAATGAGGATGACCTGACAAACCACCTGCCCAGCCTTTCACCCTCTCTCACAGTATTTTTTTTATTGATTCCCTACAAGGTTGTCTGTGCTCTAAAGGTAGAGTTATGTAAGACAGTCATGACCCTTACAAACTAAGGAGTGACAAAAACCTATCCCCTTCAACATGTCCACAAGCAAGCAGAGGCTCAGAGAGAGGCACCGACTTGTCCAACACCACAGAGCAAGTCAGTGACAGAGCCATCGTGGACATGGACATATCCTGCCCATACATACTATGTATGTATTTTGTGAGAATCAGGCATGGGTAAAATGAAAGGAGCACATCACAGGCCTGAGGGGTTCCTGGGGCATCTCTGAAAGATGAGGGAAGACATAGTGCTTGCTCTCTTCCCTTCAGAGGCTCTCCTATGTACAAAGCATCGGCTGTGGTACTGACAAACGATGAGACAGTGCTAGAAAAGCTATTGCCATGTGGCCACTTTCCAAAGGAAGAGCTCTTGACCGACAGCACACTAGAGGGGCTGAGGTGACGCTGCTGTCATGTTGACTATCATGGAACGGTGGAGCATGGCAGCTGTCCTAGACACACACTCTTTGGTCTAGAAACAGCCATGGGAAGACTGTCTCATGGAGGTAATAACTGGGTAACAGTGGGAGTGAGGGTGTTCTTTGCAGTAATGGCTGTCCTTGAGCCAAACCACCAGCATCTATGGGAGGTAGAGGAGGCACAAGCAAGGACAGGGCAAGGAACAGAGGCCAGAAAGAGGGAGGGGGAGGGAGGGGCCATGGGGACAATTGTTAGGTGAAGAAGGCACAGGGTAGGATGCAAGCAAAGCCTGACTACTTCCCTTCACTCTTCTCCGGTGCATCGTGTCAACAGACCCATCGAGACAGGGGACCAAACTCTTACCAGTGCTGATGGTAGGGCTGTGAGGGCTGGAGAAGAGTGTAGAGAGATCCCACTTTAAAACTGTGCTTATGTTTATAGACTTCTAGGCTGTCCTACAATAAGCATTACATGTAACTTTAACATTAAAAAAAAAAAAAAAAAAAAAACAACAGATAAAATCAAGATAAAGTTACAAAGGTAGCCAGGCAGTGGGAGTGGAGGCCTCACCACTCACCAGAGGTGGTATCCGTGCCTCCTTGCTCCTTCGGGTGGGCAGAGACCTGCACGGTATGGTTTTTGGTGAGGGCTGGCTGGCTGTCGTGCTCCACCTGGCAAGTGAGCAGCACGTCCTCCCTATGAGCAGATGTGTTCACCAGGTGCCAGCTGGTCAAGTTATAGGTCCCATCCTTGTTCTCTTGGAAGTCCTGGGGCGTGTCCGTCCGTGATGCGTTTCCATTCTCTAGCCAGGTCAGCTGGAGGTTCTTGGGGTAGAACGTCTGCACTTGGCAGGTGACGTTCACCTGGTTCCCTGCCACCGCGGACCCTTGGACCTCCAAGGTAGGTGAAACTGAAATAGTACAGGCAAAAGCTCTAACCTTAAACTGCACTCCGATCCCGAGGAGGGGCCGCAGAGCTGAGCCTCTCCCACCACACAGCAAACACAGGAGTGCTAGGTATGCATCAGGTAACTCAAACACCGCGGGTCTGAAGGTGAGTGGGACCACTAAGCACAGCACCCAGAACACACAGTAGGTGCCTTATCTGGGGAAGGGTATGACGATAATGAATGATGTCAATGCATGCAGCCTCTGGGATGGAGTGGGAATGACGTCACCACGGCAAAATAAATGAAGGTACCAGGCAAGAGCGGGGGTGTGTGGCTCATACTGGGTGCCCAGCGACTGTAGCTGCTGTTGGTAACATAAATGCAACTACAGCGTGGTGCTAGTTGTAGGGTTAACGGTCACTGTGTGCTTGGGCTAGGAGTCAAGGACATCTACCTCGGATGATGTCAGACAAGTTAGCAGTCCCACGAAGAGAGCCTCCTTGCAAGGTGGTGTGGGATACCTCGCAGATGACCTGAGAACGAACATCCTTGGACGTCAGTGCCACCTTGGCTGTGCTGAAGATGGTGTAGGAGGCATTCTCTCCCTCAGGGGTCACAGTGGTCTCCGATTGGGGAAGTTGATTCCCATTTTTGAACCACTTGAGGCTGATATTCCGGGGAGAGAAGCCAAGAGACTTGCAGATGAAGTTCACTGTCTGCCCGGATGTGGCCCTGGCTTCAGGGCTGGACACCACTGGTGGGGAAGGTTTGGCTAAAGGAGCATTCATAGACAAGAGATATGATTGTGATGGCCAAGCAAAGGGACTGGTGGTATAAACAGCCTGCCTAGAAAGCACCATCATCACTGGAGAGCTAGGGCTCGGCCCTGGGGCCTCATGCACACTAAGTGCTTGCTCTACTACCAAACCGCCTCTCCAGCCTGGCGACACTATTCATTAGTCTTCTCCTGATAAACCTGGAGTGGCCATGTTCTCAGCAGAGGTTTCATGAGTCAGACGGTAAGGCAAGACCAGTAACCCCAGGCCTGAGGTCTAAATCTCTACTTCAGGGATTTCCGGGATTGCTGACCTGGCTCCTTCTTTGCTTCAACTACTCCTAGCTGCGTTCCTGGAGAAAGCATTTGCAGGGGGTAAACTCGGGAACCAAACCACACTGTAGGAAGCACGGAGTTGGAACCCATGGCTGCTCTGAGATGCATGCACCTCCCAGAGCCACGCCCATGAGCACCTCCCAGAGCCACGCCCATGAGCACCTCCCAGAGCCACGCCTGTGAGATGCTCGGCAGGCAATGTTTCTTTCTGGGTGCAGTGAGGATGACAGGAGGCCCTGGAGACTTCCTGTGTGGACAGCAGCCACACAGAGATGCTTCTCAAACAAGAAGGCACAAGGATCTGTCCTTGACCCAGGTTTTTATAAAAACTTAACTTTTTGAATGTGTCTATGTATGTGAGCGGGTTCTTTAAGAGGCCAGAGAGGGCACTGGATGCCCTGGAGTTGGACTCATAGGTAGCCGTGAGCCATCTCACGTGGGTGCTATATAACTGAACTGTAGGGTCCTTGGTAAGTGCAGTACAGGCTCCACAGCCACTGAGCCACTCTCCAGGCCTAGGCTTTACTCTCAAGTTCTCCCAGTAAGAACTTAGGGATTCACTACATGGGTTCCCTTCTCTCACTGCACACCCTAGGAGGTCTCACCCATGCCAAATCCTATATTGAAAGGGAAAGGCTAAAGGGATGGAGTTTTGTTTGTTCTTTAAATCTGGAGAGTTTTTGTTAAGGGTTGGAAACAACGGTCACTTCTACATTAAGAAAGTCAAGAGTAGTTCTTGATTTCTAATTAATTATTAAAGAGATGGACAGCAAGCCCAGTGCAGTGGCACATGCCTGTAATCCCAGTACTCGGGAGGCAGAGAAATCCTGGAAGGGGGGTGGGGGGTGGGGGAGGAGAGCACTTCTGGTCCTGAAAGGACACACGTGTGACTAGGAGGAAGCAGTGTCCCTTTAATTAGGGGTTAATGCAAATTGCTTATTATCACCCAGTGGCAAGTCACTTCCAGACAGCAAACACCATCTGCCAACACATAACTTGCTCCTAAAAATCCACCTGATATTTTGAAGGCACAGAAAGGGTGTCACTTGAAGTCTTGTCGTCAGGACGCTAGCAGCTTTAAGACCCTGAAGTGGTGAAGAGTCATCCTTCTGGCCCTGGGGACTCCCTGGACTTAAATCTAACCCAACGGCAGATGTAAAATTTGTTGAAAAAAGCTGCATCAGTACAGGCTTTTTCTTGTCACTATTCCCTAAACAATGCACAGAACAACTATTTACATAGCATTTGCATCATATTAAGTATTATAAGAAATCCAGAGATGATTTAAAATAGATGGCAGGATATGTGTAGGATACAGGCAAACTCCCCCATCTTGGATGAAGGCCTTGAACAATTTTGGATTTGGGTATATCCCACGGGTATCAGGAAACAAATGAAGTCACCATCTACTGGGTTCTTGGGAGCCTGACACCAGCTGCTCCCTCTGAGCTCACAAGCCCATACTGGGGAGGACTCATCTCTTCCACTGAGATACTTAACTTAGTATTTTAAAAATCCTCCAAGCATCCATCTTGTGTTTCCTCCATGCAAAGTGGATAAAAACGTCACCCCGGGGAAGATGACATAAATGTGACTTCTGGCATAATAAATAACAGCTATGGCTACTATCTTTAGCTCTGAGACCACACATGTCTTCTATGGCACACACTGTGGCTCTTTCCTCCTTTGTAGTAACCACCTCAGGACCCGAGTTAGGCCAGCAGGTCCAAAACCCCAAAGGGGCCACAGGTGCATCATCCAGCTGAGCCATTTAGAGAGCCTGGAGCACTGAGGAAGGATCTGTGATATTTGGGGTCATCGAGGCAGGAAGGGTCTGTGCAGACACGGATGTGTATAGGTCAGGAAATTCCCATTCCTGGTGGGGGTCCGAGCAGGGCTGTCAGGGCTATGTGGGATGCATCTCCAGGCTGCTGAGGCTCCTGGACATGTCTCTGATCATCAAGAGGACCCAGAGAGCACTTGCTATTCTGAAGCAGAAAGGGCTTTTGAGGACCAGCTTCATGGAGACCACCTTTGCCAGGGGAAAAATAAAAGTCATGGATTTTCTTCTGAGGTTTCAGGACATCTGTCTCACCCTGGCTGTGGCTAGACACTTCAGACAAAAGCTATAGAGATAGGCCTGCAGGTCAGAGCACTTGCTGAGCAATTACAAGGACCTGTAAAAAGCTGGATGCGATGGTATGTGCCTATCACCCCAGTGCTGCAGGAATGATGCAGAGACAGGAGAATTGCTGGGGTCCGCTGGCCACCAGCTTAGCTCCAGGGTCAGTAAGAGACCCTGTCTCAAACAGAAAGTAATATGATAGAACATAAACATTCTCCTCTGTCCCCTGATCATGCACAGGCAGATGTCACACATGCACACACACATACACACACTTATGCACACACATGACGCACATGCACACAACATGCGTGTGCACACACTTGAACACACGTATGCACGCACATGCACATATGCACACTCAGAAACTTCAGCTCCATGTCAGCACATTTACAGCAGCATTTCTATGGGAGATACAGGTGTGTGGTGCTTTCTAGTCTCTTAGATGAGTTATACAAGCAGATGGACAGCCATCGATCCATCCCAGCTCCACCAACAATTGAGGCCCAAGAAGGGAAAGTGACCCATCCAAGGTCACATGGACACAGCTCAGCACAGCTCCCACTGGTGGAATCCTTCCTACAAGCCGGGCACTGTTCTAGTGTTTGATATGATGTCATTGTCTCAGCTCTGACCACAAACTCCAGGAGTGGCATGGACAAAGGAGGCCACTGAGGCTGCTATGTGGTACAGGCAAGGGAGTGGTTTATCTACCATGTGATTCCAGACTTACTCTGTCCCCTGTCCTCCTCATACTCAGTAACGACCCTGACATCTCATCTAGGGCTTTGTTAACATTGTGATGCGGATAGAACCCGGAATGGAGCCATTAGTGTTATCATTTGCACGAAGAGAAACTGGGGGCTCGACAGAAGCCAAGCCTTGCTCCAAATGGCCAGGTCTTGGTCAATTCCTCATGGCTTCCTAATGGGCTATTCAGTGTCCTAACACACCTGGAAAGGTGGACACTCACAGTTCTGGTTTGAGGAGAAAATGTTATGATGAAGATGTGGCAGGAAGCCACTTGCTAGCTGTAGTGGCTCAGGCAAGTGACACACACTACCTGGGAACGTCATTGTCTCTGTCATATCAGGATAAGCTACCTGCGTTGTTTCTGTGCAGAGGTGTGGAGGAGACTTGGTGGCTGCCCGGAGGGGAAACTGGTATCACCCACACAAATTAAACCGCACACGCTATGGGATGCAGTGGGTCTCTTGCAATAGGTATCCCTGTCCTAGACAATGAGCCATCCAGTGCAGCAGCACTACTCTAGAAGTTCACAGTTTGGAAAATCTGAATTATCTATCAAGAGAAAATTGCAGTAACTTGTAGGCTCAGCGCCTCCTGTGTACTTGGCTGGCCTGTGGAGATGCGTAATGCCTGGGCAGCAAGGAGCCTGGCTGGGATGTGCACTCTGGTACTCACTGGTATGTGATCCATGAACGAGAAAGAGAGAGGGCTGTGGGCAGGAGGATGAGGGTGCAGACGTCCTCTTACATGCTAGCCTGGAGCCTGGAGCAAACAACTGGCCTCAGCTTCCCTGATCTGTTGAAGGGTGAGCCCAGACCATGAGCCTGATCTTCCATTGCACACTTGCGGGATAGGGATGCTATTCTTTGACCTGTTGCTACACACCAGGGGGTGAAGAAGGCGCAGGCTTACTTACCAAGTACATAGAGCTCTGTTCCTCCTCCAGACCGGAGTTCCTTGCCATACTCTGATAAATCTGTCTGGAACTTCACACAGTAGTAGGTGCCGGCGTCTGCTGGGGTGACGTTACTGATACGGATGGAAAAGTCCAAGTTGTTTCTCTCAGTAGCATCTGTAACATTTGTAACTTGAGGAAAGTGTTCTCCTGTGAAACTGTAGATTAACTGCCGATTTGGCCCTGTTCCTTTAAACCACCTAATGGGTCCCGCAGGTTGCGGGGTAGTCAGAGTGCAGTTCAGAGTGGCAGCGTCCCCAGCAGCAACGGACACTGACTTCTCAGGCTGAATCACCTTCAGTTCCTTTTCTGTGGCTCCTGGAAAGGAAGAGGCAGCCATGATTCACCTTAAGGGACCCTGCGAGTTCAAGTTTATCAGTGATTTTCACTGACTGAGTACTCACAATGGTGTTGAGTTCAGCAACTGCAAGAGCCACCATGTTTAACCCCCACGTGGGCCTGTAACTCAAGACTGTAATAAGAAAACTAAGCTGGGCGTAGTGGCACACGCCTTTAATCCCAGCACTTGGGAGGCAGAGGCAGGTGGATCACTGTGAGTTCAAGGCTAGTCTGGTCTACAAAACGAGTCTAGGATAGCCAAGGCTACACAGAGAAATCCTGTCTCAAAAAAATAAAAACAGAATAAAAAAAAAAAAAAAAAAAAAAAGGAAAAAGAAAAAGAAAGGAAGAAAGAAACTAAGTCACAGCGTGCTAAGTTTAGTTTACAACCTGATCTGGGCTCTGAAATTTAAATCTGAATTTGTCAGTTAGAATGGGAGCTTGGATTCCCCCACAGAGGGAATAAATTCAGTAGAGATGCAGAAATAGGAGACCCCAGAATGTGTGGTACTTTTCAAAGAATTAGATTCTGTACTGGAAATCGAGTCCTGAGCAGCCCAGCTGCTCTCAGCACTATGAGAGCTGAGAACTTGCGCTCTGGGTGTGGCTCAGTAGCACATGGCTGCATCACTTGGAGCCATCATTAGGTCATCAGAGAAGGCCCAGGTGCTCACCGACCGCCAAGTGATGCAGGGAGGTGAGTGCGGCTTCAGCTTTTTTTTTATGGTCCCTAGAATTTGTTTCTTCATCTCTAAAATGTTTAGCATGAGCTCATCTTGATGTCCTTCTGATAGGTACAAACAAGCTGAGGCCAGTGAGTGTGATGAAGTCCTTGTCATCCCAGCGTAGTGGTCTAACTACCCTCCTGACCGATGGTTTGATGAACGTACAGATGCAGAAGGTGAGCATTTGGACACACTGACATTAGAGACACAGTGGTCCAGAGAGGAGGATGACAGGATGAGGACAGGAGATGAGGATGATAACAGCAAGAGTGGCAGACTGCAACATGGTTTTGGTCCCCAGATAGACTGTCCACTGGCTTCTAATGTGACTCTGTCTATTAGACAGAGCTGTAGCCGAATCCTTGGGCCGCTCCTCTTATGTTGACTGGGTAAAGGAGACATGCTGTGTGTTTGTTCACTGGCCTGGTATTGCTGCACTGGCAAGGGAGAGAGCCTAAGGCAAGAGAGGTCCATAGCTCAGCTCAGCTCTCAGTGCAGGCACCCAGAACCTGTCACCGGTTGCTCACTGTTCAGCCTCATCCTCTTCCCCAGCCATGGCAGATGTGAGTGGAACCTGCAAGTACCAGCCTGGGTACAACCTGACTCTTACACTACAGGGGAAGAAATGAGATCGGCTGAAAACAGGGCCTCAGCCAGCATCAGCCAGCCTACAAGGGGTAGGGCTGGTGGCTAGGCAAGTGACAGGCACAAGGAGGGAACAGGCTTGAAGAAACAGGAAGCCTCCCAAGGGCATCAGTGACATCACCAGCTCCTGCCAATAGCAGGGAGCCATGAGCATTCCAGTGGGTGTACAGTTGGCCATGGGAGACCGGTTAAACTGGAACCACGTGCATGAAGCACAGGCCTGGGCGAGAACAGGCCCCCTTGCCAGCTCAGTGTTCATATCGCATTCTCAACGAGGCAAAAGTAGGGAACTGGTGATATCTACCCTCTGCTTTGTCATGAAGATTGCTCCAAAGCCATCCATAAGCACCTGCTGTATACCTGCTGGCTAAATTCTAGTTCTAAACCTTATCATCACATTGCTGTATTCTTTGTATATCTGACTTGCTCTCAACTGTTATTTCCCCCACCATCAGGATGGTAGATTCACTAGGAAGTGTTTCTTGTCTTCTGCCTGACACGTACTGTGTCCTCAATAGAAATATGCTCGAGAGGCAAGTGGGTCTCCGTGATTGTCAGCCAAGTTAGAAAGACCCTGTCCCCCAAAACATAGATATGCTGAAGGAACACACTGATGAGCTGAGAGAGAAGGGGTTTTACTTGCTCCGTGACCCTGGCAACCCCCCGCACCCCCCCCCAGCCCCTTCCTTGCTTCATCTCCTCAGTGGCGCTCAGGAGCCGGTGCTGGTGCTCCGTTATTAGCCTCATCCTCAACTGCACACAGAACTGTGAGTCAGCAGTTGATGATGAGCTGCGCTCAGGGGGAACTTGGGAATTGGGCGCTGACAAGTTGGAGCAGGGCTATTCTTGTGGTGCAGCCAGAGGCCTGTAATCACACCCCAGGCAGGTGACAATAAAATCTGGGCTGAGGAGGGCTGGCTCCTCCCCTTAGCCCCCCTCTTTTTTTTTTTTTTTTTAACTCCTCTGGAGATCTCAACGAACTGCAAGCAGATTTAGGCGGCTTAATTAATTAGCTAGTGTTTCTAAAGCGTTTGAAGAATTTTAAAAGTGTGATGCAAGTGCCAAACATTATTTTAATCTCTGTGTGTATTTTCCAACAGGTTGTGTGTGTGTGTGTGTGTGTGTGTGTGTGTGTGTGTGTGTGTGTGTGTGTTTCTTTTATTTTTGCTTACTTGCCTACTTTTCTTTTGCTCTGGAGGTTCAGTTGTGGGAACTAGGCTTGTTAAAAATCACTCCTGTGGGCCAGACCCAGGGTTACCACACTGACATTGCCAATGCAGCCCTTTTCTGCTCTCCTTGGCCTCCTGGCAGAGAGAGAGAGAGAGAGCATAGCCAGCCTGGGGCCTAAAGCAGACAGGGTCCCTGAAGGTGTTTTCACACACTGCTGGTCTTGGTAGTGAGGGACAGTGTGGCAGGGCGGACCAGCAGGGTAACACCTGCTTATCAACGCGTATTAGGCGCTTCCTTGAGGACCCATTCACAGACACAGGTGGGTCTCCTCCATAAAAACCTTGAAAATGTGGGGAAACAACCCAAAGGGCAAATGACAAGGATGAGGAAGTGGATGACCACTTATCCAGCAGGTGAGTTACAGGTAGCCATAGCAGACTGTGATAATAAGAATATTTTTCATGGCACAATTTAAAATAACATGATGGTTATGCAAAAAAACAAACAGAAAACAATCACAAAGTGTTTAAAAGAAAACAAAAAAAATATCCAAAAGCCAAATAATAATACCAGGGCTAGAGACGGCTCAGAGATTGAGTAGGTATTCATCGTTGAGAGGGCCTAGATTTGGTTCCCAGCACCCACATGGAGGTTCACAATCACCTGTAACTCCAGGGGGTTCTGATACCTTCTTCTGGGACCTGCACTCACATATACATACCCTCCCCTCATAAACACATAATTTAAAATAAAATAAATCTTTTTTTGAAAGCCTCACGTAATACTATCAGAGATAATTGCAGTCAGCACTTTGATGTACTGTAACTAAAGTAAGTGACTAAAAACAACATAAACTCACGCCTTCCTTGAGCTAACTAAGGTCATGTGCAAACACTCTGAGTTCACTTAGGCATCCTTAGAGCAATGGGAACTTTGGGGTATCACATCCGAGGAAAGAGACCATCTGATCCCATGGTAAGGCCATGGGAGGGCTAAATCCACAGCCCCGAAAGACTGTTCAGAATCCCAACAAACTATGCTGACTGCCAGGGCTATCGGGTGATGCTTGGTTTGATCCCAAACTTTGAGTTTCAAGGGGTGGGGGGAAGGTAGTATTTTTAAAAGTAAGGATTTTTTTTTTTTTTTTTTTTTTTTAATCAGGAGCTGTAGACACAGCGATAATGGGCTGAACTCCTTCTGTGTGGTGATTTCTGTGGGGTTTGCTTCCGGTTTGTGCTGCCTCTTTGCCGCTCCTGGGGGAAGCAGGAGTCTAAGAAAACCTGTAATTTCAGTGTGACCATGGCTCTGTAAAGTGTAGCTGTTGACAAAACAACCCCAAGATGCTCTCCAAAGCATGTAACTGCCTTTAGACTATAGATCTAAAACTGAGAACGCTGCCTTTTCTTTTTTTAATTTCTACCCTGGATAGGTTCAGATTTTCTAGGCTGGATGAACACTGAGGACCACATACAGCGGTGTGAGGGCTTCACCCTGTGAAAGAGCACTTGCCTAGGATGCGTGAGGCCCAGCGCTGGCCCAGCAATTCCGAAAGAATGGATACAGTGTCTCACTGTGTTTAAAGAAAACTATACATGCAACAGTGTGTCTTCCGTATGTGTCCCTGCTTGAATGAACTTCTCTTAGACAACTCAGCCCACTGCCACTGTGTCTCAGGCTCCTGATTACCATGCTTGTGACGGAGCAGATGCTCAGGACACATCTGCTGGTAGACTGAGCCACCCCATGTCTAGAGGAAAACGCACCTCCGTGTGCTAGGTCTCCATGTGGGAGTGAGGCAGGGTGGGATGGAAAAGCCGCTTTCTTATCACTTTACATGAAGTACAGCATTGACTATATTGGTCTTTTGTTTGTTTGTTTGTTTGTTTTTTGTTAACAAGTAATGCTTTGGGAAAAGATAACAAAGGATGAGGACAACATGAGTGTGTTTCTAGGGAGAGTAAGTACCCTGTGTGTTTGTTGCTGTGTGATGAGTCAGGGGATTCCCATGGACTGAGGGCTACGTGGCTGGGTTTCTGGCACGCTAGTTATGAAGTTAGATTTCGAAGGAGTCACGCAAGAGACCACTTTCAGTCATTTACAATCCATAGGATAGACCAGCTCCCACTGGCTACTTTGATTACATCTTCTATACCCCACCCCCACTCCTGGGGAACCATTGTCCTGTTACCTGGAATTCCATTTTTTTTCTACTGTCCAAAGTGTCAAATGCTATCACCCTACGTGGTAAGGTGGGACTGAGAACTGACTAGTGGGCTTAGAAAACATTTTACTCTAAAAAAAAAAAAAATAGCAATATTCATATATAGCTTTGAAGATGAAGAAAAATGAAAAATGATTTTATAAGAAGTGAAAGAAAATGAGACTGTGCTGTTTCTAATGAGAAAACCAAATCAACTTAGAAATGATGCGGAGGAGGAAGGCGGAGCCTAGTGCCCTGGCCTGTGAGTTCTCCCATAGCCTCATTCATGAAAGAAACCATAGCAACAGCCCGGAGCTCCACATTCCAAGAAACCCAACAGCCCTAGCCATCAGCACAGCAGCAGGATACCCCCTTCCTCACCGATGTGGTCTATCACCTGTGCTCTAGCACTTCCCAGGAGTTCATCTTCTTCATCAACTAGACTAGATTTAGAATCACCTGGGAGAGCTAGAAGGCAGACCTCCAGATTTCCACAGGAAATGATGGAGGAGCAAGAGTGATCCTAGATGTGGGGGCACTACCCCATGTGCTAGGATCTCCAAAGGAGTAAAGTGAGGGGTCACGGGGTGGGAGGGGGCAGGATAGAACCAGTCAGGAGCCAACACTCCGTACCCTGCCAAACAACATGATGTTCTTGCAAGGACACAGGGCCAAGTGACCGTGGACCTAATTCTCTGAAACCATTAGCCAAAACAATTCTTTGCCCCTTTTATGTTGTTCTCAGATAGTTTGCAATGGAAACTTAACATATGCTTCCTCGGTGCCATTGCCCATACTTTCCGGCTGTGACTTGGTGGCTGGGTTGAAAAGCTTGTTGCGCCAGTACACGTTAAGTGTACATAAAGGTGTACACATATACACAAGGGCAGATGCGTGTGAATATAATAAGTGTGCAGAGCACAAACATCCACACGTTTACTGTGTATGTATACAGGGTTCTGGGTTGGAACACAGCAGGTGCCAAATGCAACAATTTAGTGTGTCTGCGCAGAGACGTATCGGAGGACAGCACAGAAGTGTGTTCAAATGGGAGAGGGTGAGTGAGTAAACAGTGCACGGCAGTGTGAACCACAGGAAGGGACTGTCTGAACTATGGGTAGTCTGTTGGGCAATGTCTGAGGGTAATTGAGTGTGTACAGTGGGAAGGTAATCACAAAAAGCATAGAGGTGTGGCGTAGAGGAATTTTAACTCAGAACACGGCTGCTCTGGCAAGAGATCACATCCAAATATCTTCTGGGTCTGTGTCATCTGGCTGGAATACAAACACACCTTTTAACCCAGGAGACAGAGGCAAACAGAACTGAGTTCAAGGCCAGCCTAGTATAAAGCAGAGTTCAGGTGAAGAAAAGCTTAGGTCCAGGCATGGTGGTACACGCCTTTAATCCCAAACAGTGAAGGTAAAATTAGTTTGTAGAAGGAAGCGCCTATGTTTGAAAGTGGTATCCAATTGAGTGGCAGAAAAAGTGATGAATCAGAGAAAGATTTGACAGACTAGTATACGCCCAACTCTCACAAGAAGAGAGAGGAAGGAGAAGCTGCTTTAAGAGGCAGTTTTGCCAGGATAGTAATAGAGAGATGGGTTGTATAGAGAGAGAACTCAGGTGAAGACTGAATGAGCCAGAGAATGAGAAAGAGCCAGGAGATTAGAGCAGTTTGAGGCCAAGCAGAGCAATTCTGGGTGGAGAGAGAAGCCAGATTTTATAAGTCAGCTGGGAGAAGAGCCTGAGCCAGAATAGCTGAGTTGAAGCAGCTAGCCCAGAGCTCAAAAGAACAAGAAAGGGTGAGCTTATTAAGCAGTAAGTCTCAGCGGCTGAGAACATTCTAGGCCTAGGTTAGATTGTACAGAGGCTAGAAGCTTCCAGGACTAGGCCTAGGCTAGCAGGCTGAGGCAGTAAGC
Organism: Acomys russatus; assembly: GCF_903995435.1. Lineage (NCBI taxonomy): Eukaryota > Metazoa > Chordata > Mammalia > Rodentia > Muridae > Acomys > Acomys russatus. Next base: position 65,509,082 of record NC_067140.1, on the reverse strand, counting down.
CTCTGAGACAACAACTGAAACAAGTGGATAAAAGTTACTTTACATACGGTGCGTACACAGGTGTGTGTGTGTGTGCGTGTGCGCGCACGGGCGTGCAGGTGGGCAGGTGTGCAGGAAAGGATCTGTGCATACTGTATGTGGGCAGGAGGGACTCAAGGATGACTGTTTATGACCGTGCTGTGTATCCACATACTCATGTTTAACAGTGTGGCCGGTTGGGAACATGCCTAGCTCAGCTGTGAAATGAGATTCTTCCCAGAGTAGAACCAGAGGGGAACAGGGGGGTCCTGTTGTCAGTACTATCACCTCCCAGTGGGCAAAGTCTGCACAGTGCTCGGCCTAAGTTCCTGCCCTGGAGAGGAGCACTTGTGGTCTGTGGCCAGCAGAGACAGAGGTTCCTGTTATTGGGTTCTAGAGGGGGCTGCCTCAGGGTACAGTTGCATGGACTCCACGGCTTCCCAGTTGGCAGCTTAGGGCTCTGAGAGCTGTGGCTGGTCCGTGGTTTTCCTCTGGATGATTCATCTATTCCCACTTACAAAGCTTCCTCAACTGGCTGGGTCCGTCCTAGATGGCACAGGAAAATGAGGAAGCTGGGCCTGTCCTTCAGTAGCTTACTCTGGGGGTGCCTTGGACACGAGTAGTGAGTACACATCAGTAATAAATGTCATAAAAGGAAGCTGGGGGTGGGTGTCTTGGAAATGGGTTGAATCCAGGACTATCTCCTAAAGGTGGTGGGTGGCGGCCCCCTGAGCCAGGTCGACAGAAGCCAGGCAGACGCAGGCATTCCAGGAGAAACCATGTGAGTCAAGATGCAGAGAGCCTTGCAGTCTGGGACCAGAACAGAGTCTTTGGGAATCCAGCAAACTGGGGTGGGGCTGGCCTGGAACTAGACCAACCTAGAATTCTGGAGGATGGCCTCCAATACACAGCTGAGAGGCAGACACCAATGAGCGTTCTGCTGGCACCACTGGACAGGTCATTGAGTGGACCCATCCAGATGCCGCAGTAAGACCTGCCACCCACCCTACAGCATCAGAGTCAGAGACAGGAGGCCTGGTCAACAGGAAGAGCTTCCAATTTATCTCCACCGCAGGCAACTCCAAGCACTGGGCATTGTGCCACATCCCCGGTGGCCTCTCTGTGAAGCAGCAAACGCCTAAGGTACGCAGACAGTGCCGAGCTCTGGCTTGGGGCTAGAGGCCTGCATAGCTTATGCCCAGAGGGGTGACTTGGCAAAGCAGCTTTCTTCATCTGTAAGCAGGGATCCAGCCCTGTTCCTACTTGAAAACACATGTTCCGTGGCGGAGAGCGGAGCAGAGAACCACATGACTTCTCTCCCTTCTCTCCCTGGCTGCACATTCCACCTATTAGCAAATCCTGTTGGCTCAAATCCCAAGCTAGGGATGACCTCTGTCTTTCTCTCACCCCGCCCCACTGCGCAACCACCACCCTTCTGCACCCCTCCCTGTCTCCACCTCATGTCTCTACCAGCTATGCTCAAGGCAGCCTCCAGGCTTGAAGCAGGGGCATCTCCCCTTTGTTCTCCGCCCAGGCCCCCACTGCAGAGACCAGGATGCTCACAGTGGTCCCCAGGAGCCTGTGTCTTTGCTCCTTTGCAATTATACCAGATGCTCTGGTCACCCCAGAGCCTCTTTGTGGGACATCCCATCTGTCCATTTCTCAGTCCATAGATGTCTACACACACGGCTTGTGCCCTCACACAGGTCTGCACACACGGCTTGTGCCCTCACAGAGGTCTATACACACGGCTTGTGCCCTCACACAGGTCTGCACACCGCCTTGTGCCCTCACACAGGTCTACTACACACATGGCTTGTGCCCTCACACAGGTCTACTACACACATGGCTTGTGCCCTCACACAGGTCTACTACACACATGGCTTGTGCCCTCACTCAGGCCTATCTGGAGTTCTCCCTGCCACTTGCACGAAACGGTGCTCTCCACACTTTTTGCTCTGTTTGATTTTTCTAAGTATCACCGTCCACTTAATACACTGCACATTTACTTAATGCTCTTAGTGTCTTATTCTCTCAGACTTACTTGTCAGTACTTTGAGAGCAGGGACTCTGCTTCATTCCTCAGGCTTAGATCAGCACCTGGCATTTGCTAAAAGCTATGTTTTGGGTTGAATTCTCATCCTCCTACCCATGAGAACCCAGTTAGCCTCCTAACCACTGTGGACGCCCTGGCTTCTCCTCTGTAAAATGAAACTAGTGTTGATATTCGATTTATGCAACAGATGGAAGGGGGGGCAGCATGCTTAAATAACTTTGCACTGTACCCAAGAGAGCAAGTGCTCGGTGCAGGCAGCGACTCCCAGGTATCTGGGTGTTTAAAGGTAAAGGAGAGGATTGATAACGATGTCCTTCAGCTGGAAAGGCTACAGAGTCTCTGTCTTCTCACACACACACACACACACACACACACACACACACACACCACTGCGTAGACTGCACACACAGGGCCAGTGGCCTGATGGGCAGCAGCTGGGTGACACAAAACCTGAAGGTGACAAAATAATGCTTGTAGCTTGCCATGTTTGCCTAGGGTTGGGGGGGGGGGTAGGGAATAGGGAGACAGATACTGCAAACACGTGAGTACTCTGAATGCCCTTTGAACTGTAACGGACCTCTGGGAACCAGAAGTGGCTGAGAGAAGTTCAAGTCCCAACTGCCACATTCACTGGTGTGATGCCTCTGCAACTTAAGGGCCTTCTTCCCTGCCGGAAGTGAGGGTAGAGGTCAGGAACCCTTTGGCCTCCTCCCAACTTCCAGTCCTGACTTGCACTGAGACAAACACCATGCTGCCCAGCCCATTCCTAGGGCAATGGGCAGACTAGATGGTCCCATAAGGTGACAGCTGCTGCGACCATGTGAGGCCACGGAGCTCTCAAGCCTGGGAGCTGGCACCACCCTATGCTGGCACTTCTCTCAAGATGGGGCCTCCAGCTCAGGGTTCTTGGGCTGCCAAGGATATGCAAGCATTTCCCCAGCCAGGCTAAAGGCCTTTCTAACACGTACCTATTAAACATCATGTGCCGTGGTTACCATGCACCAAGCCAGCAGAGGACGGTCTCTGGGTGGGATTTCTTTCCAGCTAAGCTGATGTGATTCACTGATTCCTTTCATAGAGCTTTTCCAGCTCAGCTAGTATTTCCCCTTAACCCCTACAGCCTCTGTGCAGGAAAGAACAGTGGGGATGGCTTCCAGGTTGCACAGGGGGAAACCAGGGCACACAGCAGGAGAGAAGACTTGTGTCCCCGTGTCAGCCAGGAACTTGGGAATGAGGGCACAGAGGGTGCCCTCCACATGATATCTCCTGTGCCAAAGAAGCTGGCCAGGGTGCCACAGCTGGACAGACCCCAGCACATGCTGGAGCCTTCAGCTTCCCTTCAAAGGGGGAAACTGAGGCTCAGTAGAGTGGGGGACCCTACCTGCCCCCTTTGGAGCCCAAAAGCACACATGAGACTAGCATACCACAGGACCATAAAGGGACCTAAAGACTACCAATGCTGAACAGATCAGGGCAGGCCTTAAGTATGGAGCCTCTGTATGGACCCGGCAGGCCAGAGCCATCAACACCTGACTCTGAAGTACCGTGGGGACAGGGAGAACAAAACCATGGTCAAGACCACCCGGTGACTGCAGGGTCTCACCCACCCTTTCTAGCCATCTTCACTATGCCTCACCACAATGACTAACCGGATATGCCTTGGCGAAGTCAGACAGGAACGGGATCCTCCTAGCCATGCCTGGCTTGGAATGCAGCACACATCCCACACCACGGTCATGGCAGTCACTGTGGAGTCTGAGGTGGGAGGGTGTGTGCCGTGGCATCTGATCACAAGTTCTGGGGCGACTCAGCTGCCTCTGAATCAGGCACTGACATGAGCTGCCTGGGATTTCAGCATGTTGGGTGAGGTTTGTAGCAGTCATGGCCTGCGCCCGACAGAAGGGACTTGGTGGCAATTGGGGACACCGTGTCTTGGCCCCGTGCAGCTTCATCTTTAAATCCTCTCTTTAAAAGGAGGTTTTTATACTCATGTTATCCCTCTACTCCTCCAAGGCAGATTAACCCATCCACTGAGGGCCAGGTCCTGGGCTAAGGTCCCAGGGAGGCACAGCATCACTGTGTCTACCCTCACATAGCCTGTATCCTAGTTGGAGGGAGACAGGGCTGACAGAATGAAACCAGCAAGCATAGAAGGAAATGGGTTCTTTTTTCTCTCTCTCATTAGAATGTCAGCTCCATGAGAGCAGGGATGCACCTTCCTTGTTCACAGTTCTATCTCCAGGTACCTGAAGCATACAGCAGTTTTTTAATCTACAAGCACCTATCGCATGCTTGAAAACACCACACAAATAAAGCGCAAATAAAGTGACCCTAGTAAACACAGCACAGCAGTCAAGAGTAGACAGACCCTGGCCTTGGTTCTAGTCTTAATTCTGTCTGGCTGAGTGGCTTGTAAGGAGTCCCAGTTGGTTTTCGGGAGCCTCAGTCTCTTTGTCTATAAAATGGGTAAGATCTATGCTTTTTTGGCTCTCGGTGAGGATCAGATAATGGTACAAAAGGAAGACATGCAATCTGAGTATTCATGAGGAATGGCTGTGTCCAGCATCCACTGTGCCAGGCTCCTTGTGCTTGCTCACGTCAGCCAGGTAGGCTGAGAAACAAGAATGGCAGAAAGCCATTCGGTATCAAAGCTGGGGCCATTATATCATCCCTCATCTTTGCATATGCCTGAAGTTTCCAAAAATGGAAGAAGATTATGGAAAGACAACATGTGTTCTGTGCCAAGGACAGGTACACTGAGCAGTCTCTGCCACCGTACGTTTCCATTTCTGGAAGTCATGGGTGGTTGGCTTGGAGAATGGGGCGACGACGGCTACGTGGTCCTGGTATGGTCATCACCTATTCTAGCCATTTTTCCCAGCAGCTCACTCCAGAATCCAATCTCCTCTGACCCCAGCACCGCATGCTCTCAGCTGCGGATCTGATCTGCAGCGTTGGAGACCCAAACGGATGTTCCAGGAAACCCTGCTGGCACAGAAGACGATGCTGTATGTTTTTTCACTTCTGCCTCTGCTGTTCCCCCATGTTTCTGGACCAAAAAGCATAGCCAGCCACTCGGCGGGGAGGAGCCATCCTGCCAGGGTTCCAGGAAGCCTTCATGAACCGGAAGCCAGTATCAGCCACCATAACAGACCCTCTCCAGCGAGTGGATGGAAGCACAGTTTGGAAACATCTGCTGTCCTCATCTCCTGGAGGATGCACTGATCAGTAGCAACCATATAAGAGATGCCTCAGGAGAGCAGGGTGCCAGAGGCCTGGTCTTTAGCCTCCCTACTCATCCAGCAAAGCGAGGAGATGTCTAAAGCCTGGAACAGCACAGGCTTTGAAACTCAGGTCGATTGATCTGGATGGCCATCCGATGCAGACACCTTGCTGAACCATCATCCCCTCAGTGGTCAAACGGGTTACACGATCAGTCATTGATGGTGCATACTCCAGGGTGGCTCTGAGTCCCACTAGGATCACACACAGTAGCACCGAGGCCAGGACTGTGATGATTATTTTTAGCATTTTCTCACAGAATTCAGGATCCTGTCAGAACTCTGGCTTTCACAGCAGAAATGTCCGGCCCCGTTTTAAAAGGGTCCGCATAGGAGGCCTGCCGTCTCCCTCACTGGCCTGGCCTGGCCTGGCTTGAGGTCTGGAGACCAGTGCTAAGCCCTCTATCCTATTGTACAGGAGGCAACTCCCAAAGCCCTTCCAGATTAGATTTCCAGGGCCGGGAAACCACAATTCCAGACGTGTGAGTCCAGAGGGAGACACCTAGAGTCAGGTTTGGGTCCACAGCTCATTGGCACTAACAAGGCAATTAGATCACCGCGCTGGTTTCCCTACAACCTGTCTATGCCCCAGGAGAAAGCTTCAGGGGGAAAGAGCTCACCGAGTCACGGTGACATTTAGTCATCATGGCTCTTGTTTTCTGAGTGCCCACTATGGGCAGGGGCCATGCTAGGTCGATTGCTTTACGAAGGTCCATCCCGGTTTTAGGTTCGAGTGAGTCAAAGCATATAAAACCATGACAGCATGATAGCTAACAGGTACCGGGATGGGCAAGTAAAAAAGCATAAAGCAGGGACTGCAGTAAAAGCTTACAGACACCAGGCATGCTTGGAGCATCATCTGAATTTGCATTAATTGACTTACTCCTTGAGAAGGAGCTATTAATGACATCTTTAGTTTATAGACTAGAGGGGGGAAAAAAAAAAAAAAAGGAGACCCAGAGAAGTTCAGCAAATTGCTTAAGTAGGTGGCAGAACCAGGTGGGCAGACCCAGGGGTGGGGTCCTGGCACTGTTGTGTGTACATAGCAAGGCTGCAGAAGCAGATCTGAGAGTTAAAACCCACGATGCACACAGAGCCACAAAGCAAAGAAGAAGTAGTAAGTAGCCTCAAAGAGGAACAGATAAAATCATGGGAAAGGGTCAGAGAGAGAAGCTGCTCGGATAGGGAGGCATGAAAAGCGAACCTGGGAGGATGAGGATTCAGACAGAGGGAAGCCAGGAAAGGACACTTCTGGTGAGACAGCAGGGACAAAAGTAGAGAGAAAAGAGGCTAGCTGGGGGCATGGATTTATCCAAGAGCCAAATTGGGGTATTAACTGCATATTAACAGATACTGTACACATCAAATGCCTCTTGTTCATAGCACACTGGAACAGCTTGGTGGTCTCCCACATAGGATTCCCCTGGTTTTTTTGGGGTGTGTGTGAGCAGCCAATCAGGTTTCAGTCTGCAGTGAAGAAGCCCTGTTACCTCAGAGCATATGAGCATATAATGCCTGTTGGAAAACATGTAGGAACTGAGATCTGGCGGGGGCCACCCAGGACCTGCTGTCACCTTATTTATTTATGTATTTATTTATTTATTTTAAGGAAACTTGGTCCAAGGGATCACCAGCTTTGATCTGGGCCGTGGCATGGTGACACAGTCCGAGCTGTGTCCACAGCCAGGAGTCTGAACACACTTAAAAAGGGTCCTCTTCCATCAGGACCCATGATGACAAATACAAAATAACCTGTCACACGCAGGCACTGCAAGCAGTGAGGTGGTGCATGTGGGACCCGCTCGGCACTTTTAGACTCCTTTCCTTTCGCCCACTGTTCTCCATCTGTTGCAAAGGGCAAGACGCAGGGAGGAGCATTTCAGTGCTAGGGAATCCAAGCTCCCCAGCCCAGATGGGGCCTCCTGTACGAGCCACATCACTCCCCCCCCCCCCCGCCCCAAGTATTGTCATCTTTGAAGCCACACTCAGTGGGCTTCGGGGAGACCCAACCAAAAGCTTTGGCTTACAAGAGCCTTCCCATGGTTCTCTGCTAAACCTCGGGTGGCTCTTACCCCAACACCGTGGACTGCACACTCCTAAGTCATTTGTTCCTCCCACCAGAGGCTGTATCCAGAATTCTGGCTCCTTTACACTTACTCCTGGGACATGTTTTGGACTCAGTTTTCCTCATCTGTAGATTACTAGTAAGAGCCAAATGGCACACTGCTGGTAGATGAGACTGTGCAGACAACATAGCAGGCCCTGGAGTGCCTTAGGTACTTTATAAACATGGCTTCTCCTCCCTCTCTCAACACATAGTTTGAATCTAGACTTCTTACAGACTGAAAGACTACAAGCAAAACAAACAAAAACAAACAAACAAACAAACAAAAAAACCCAGCCTAAATGTGTCCCCATGGGATGGGGACAGGGATAATTAATGACCACAAAGCACCCAGAGAACACCGAGCCTTCAGTGAGCCTTCCAAAGGCCTCTGGACATCAGGCATAGCAGCTAGCCCCCACCTCACCCCCTTTTTTTCCTATGAAAGAGGAAGTGAGAACAGCTATAGTGCTGAGGAAAGCGCCACCAGCATGCCATCACCTACCCAAGGGCCACAGGCTCCCTGGAAGGGCCCACTACCCCCTCTAAGCTGGAACCTCGACTTCCCCCAGTCACTCCCTACTAGAGCAAAAGAGTCTATCCAATGGCAGGTCCAGCCAGGACCAAGAAAGCATCCTGAAGTTAACTGTGAGGCCTGCCTGCATCGAGTTCTTTCGTTCCAAATAGCAGGGTCAGCCCCTACACTGGTTGCAAGAACCCACAGTGGTGACTTCATCAGAATCTTTTTAGAAATTTCCTTTGGCATCATTTGTGTCAAGTGCAATCTTTAGAAACTTCCTCTCCTGCCTCCCGGAAGCAATAAGGCACATGACCATCTCCCTACACCCAAGCAGTGATCTGGTGAAGCCCAGGGATCACATGACACCTCCCAGGATGACAGCTCTGCCAGAGACAGCAGTCGCTCAATTCTAAGCTGTCTTTTCTAAGCTGACATGTGGGGGTTCTTGCTCAAACAAGCCCATTTTCCTAGAAAACTGGACAGCTGCCTTCTATCTGTCCATCCTTCTAACCTACCCCTTCTGCTTTGCTGTAAATTCCACACCCTGGATGAGGGAGGCTGGCTGCCTGTGTCCATTGGAGGCTGAAGTCCCCTCCAGTGGCAGAGAGGTATGGCTTGGATGCTGAGCCCCAGGGGACTAAGTGCAGGTTTCTGGGAGGCTGGAGCTCAAAGGCCACAGAGAGCATCCCTTCCTCATGGAGAATCTCATTCTTACCCCTGACCCCCCAAGAATTACTTTAAAGTTAATCTCTGTCCCTCCGCTGCTCCCACTTTTTCAGGTTATTGATGCTGAATGGATTGGGACAGAAGGTCCGATCTTTGCCATTTTATAGACTGTTTTTATAGGCGAGAGTGGAGAAGGGGGGGGGGGGAATAAATGCGCTAAGAAAGGTGCTGTCATTCCCAGCAGCCAGGAAGAGCAGGCAGACTGCTGGTTTGAGCACTTGTTAACCACTCATTTGCCAGGGACTGAACCACAGAGGCCCCAGTCTGAAAAAGAGCTAGAGCAAACATTTAGATATTAATCTGGGCCCAGCTTTCTGTGCTTTGGGGGGAGAGACGCCTGTGGATTCCCAAGCCCTGGAGGATGGCAGGGTAAGGATGGAACTTTGGCAAGGCAGGAGGAAGCAGATCAGATCCCTGGAGCCACTCAGAGTAGAGGGATGAAATACATCACCTGCCCCCGCCCCTCCTGAAAGGACCCAACAGTAACTGAAAACTACGAATGGAGTGGGGGTGGGGGTGTGCGGGGGGGGGGGGCACTTGGTGGGTTCCTGGGATTCAGGGGAAACTGGAGACCAGAGGGAGCTCCTGGCTACCCCACCTCTTCCACCCTGCTTGTTCTCTCTTCCCTGGGGCTGGGTCTCTCGCCCTCTTTTAATGCTGCTATCAGATGCCAGGCTCTAGGCAAACGTAGGTAAGGAGGGGGTGCTGAGACCATTTACCTCCCTGCAAAAGGAAGGTGGTACAGAGACTCCTAAGTCCCTAACAGGGATCCAAGAAGGCACTAAATACGGCTCCCTTCTTTCCCTCCCCAGCTGTGTCTCTGGCCTTCCGTATCCTTGCTGGAGAGACCTGGGATTTTTGTAAAACCCCTTTAAGATGCAGGACGCCTGAATGGTGACCTCACTCCTTGGCCAACCGGCCTTCAGAGCCCTCCTGCTGGAGACAGCCAGGTGTTTGATGTAGGCCAACAAAGAAGACAAGCTCGGAGCCACAGGTACATGCTGGAACTGCAGGGAGCTTCTGGAAGCCTGCCTAAGGAAGGCAGGGGGGTAGCAGGGAGGAGACCATCCAGGGAGAGGCTGTGCAGCCACAGGCAAATCCAACACCGTGTCTCCCAAGGGTCTGTTGATTACTCAGGCCTCCCTTGCTGTCTCCCACACCTCCGTACACTAACAGTGCTTGCTCTGGTACTAAGCCTAAGAGCTCACTCTTCCCTTATCCCAACAGCCCAGCAGCTCAATAGGACCTCTGCCCCTACCCTCTCTCCAATCAAGTCTAGCAAGGAACCTACTGGGGAAGCCAGGCGCCTCACTGCCTAAAGCAATTGCCAGCCTGCCTCCCCGTTCAGGTTGGGCAAAGGGGTACGGTAAACCAACTCATTCCTATACCCTGCTGCCCAGCGCAGGGCTACACAGTCTAGTCCACAGGGCAGATCCGTATAAGAAGAGTTCTACCCTGGCTTCTAGCCTGGGCTATGTGACCTTGGGCAAGTGGCTGACCCTCTCTGGGCCTCACTTCTGCATCTGTAACCCCGGTTACAGGCATCTGTCGACATTAGCGGCAGCGTGCGGGGCCTGAGCCCGCAGCTTGGGAAGGGTGGCAGTGGGAGCTGAGGGTGCTTACCTGCCCAGGAACAGGACGCGGAGAAGAGCAGGCAGAGCAGCAGCGGCCCTAGGCGGCCAGGGGCCGGGCCGGCGGGCTCCATGGGCCGCGGCTGCAGAGCAAGGAGGGAGAGCGGCGGTGAGCGCGCTCGGCAGGCGGGCGGGCGGGCGGCGCGGGCGAACGACTAAGGCCCCTCCCCCTCCGCTGCCCCCCAGCGCCACCGCCCGGCGGGGTGATCTGACCCCCCTCCCACAATGAGACGCCGAACCGGGAGACTCCGGGAGCGTGACGCCGGGCCAGGCCGGCGGGAAAGGGAAAGGGGAGCGGACCCGAGGGAGCCAGGCGCAGAGCCAGAGGCACGGGGGCGGGGGAGCGGGTAGCAAGGGAGAGGGAGAGAGGGGGAGAGGAAGAGGGAGAGGGAGCGGGGACGGAGCTCGGAGAGCGAGCGCGAGCGGGGACAGCTTGCAGAGCGAATGCGGGCTGCGTGGAGCCGTCGCGAGGCCAGCGCGAGGGCGGCCCGGCCGAGCGCCCCCGCCCCGCGCCCGCACCTTCCCGCCCGCGCCCCCAGTGCGCCCCGCGAGCTGCGCCGCCCGCCTCGGCTCTGCGCGAGCCCGCTCTGCCCGTGCGGGTCCCCGCCAGCCGCTCGGACCTGCGCCGCCGCGCGCAGGGCTGCCAGGCGGTAGAAGCACCGCTCCCTCTCTGCCCAGAGGCTGGCCGCGCACCACTTTGCGCAAACTTGTTTTTCTGAGGTCGGCGCCGCGGGCTGGCTACTTCGTCCACTTTAAGGTGGACTGGGGAAGTGGCGGCCGAAGCCCCTGGCCTCTGTCTCTCACCCGGCCAGTCCTAGTCTCCAGCGGGCAAGAGGCTGCCCCGCGGCGCGCTGGCCCAGGATGAAGAGTGGTGGGGGGCGGGGAGGTTTGCTTTCTGCTCCTCCCCAAAAGGCCCTGCCCGTGTGCCCCAAAGCCAAAGGTCGGCCTCCGGGTGGGCGTGGGTCCTAGGGGCCCAAATCTTTCCAAACTGGCCTGAGGTAAAGCAAAAGCAGGAAGTAAATGCAGGGGGAAGGGGGAGAGGAAGGAGAGAGTGATGGTACAAAAATAGCGTGTGTGTAGGAAGGACTTCAGTGCCTCTTGGTAAAGACGCGCTGGGGGAGAAGAACAGCAAGAAAGCTGTGGCAAGGAAAGGAGATGGGTAGGGCTGGGCCCAAGGGAAGAGACTGACCTGAGAGTAGATTGAGGATAGCGAGGGCTCAGGCAGAACTGTGCTGAGAGAGGCTTGGGCTGCCAAAATAGTGACCTTAATGAGAAAGATGAGAGAAAGGAGAGCGATCCCAAAGGACAGAGCCTCTGGATGCAAAAATGCATCCTAACTCTCAGTTTCCTTGAAGCAACACCAAATCATTAAGATCAGGTGCTTGGTCATCAGGCAGAAGGCAGGGCACTAAGGCAGAGGAGAGGAATCAAGCCCCTCTGTTAAGTGGAGAGTCTCCGAGTTGGAGCTAAGTTCTGAGATAGCCAATTTTGCTTTCCACGATGGCAGCTGAGGGCATTAATGAAGCAAGGCAGGCCCCGCTGGCCCAGCCTCTTAGTAGAGAATGTTTAGGCTCAGAGAAGGTAGCCCGATTGCTTCAGAGCAGACCTCCGGTAGAAAGCCCCTTATGCAATGGCACCCCTCTGTCTTCCGCACCCCTGGCCAAAAACCTGTTTCTGGTTGTTTTGTTTGTTTGTTTTGTTTTGTTTTGTTTTGTTTTGTTCTTCCAGAGAGGCAGGCAGGGTGCAGCAGCTGTTGAGCGCGCAGGGACCAGCTTCCAAGCTTTAGATCTTTTTCTCCCTGTCTCCAAGCGGCGGGTTTGGAGAAAGACCCTGTGTCTGTCTGTGACTCAGCTTCCTTTAAAGCAGACCAGGCCAGCATGAGCAGCGACCCAGAACTGCCATTGGAGAGTTCCGTGGGCTGGTATTTGCACTGCATTTTAAGAAGAGCCTACCATGTACCAAGGGCAAGGACGGTGTTTGGGAAGTGTTGGGTGGCAGTCCTTGAGGGACCGCAGGCCAGCCCTAGGAGGGGAGATTGGTTGTATTTCTTTGGGCCTTGGGGATAACAGCAGGAACCCATTTGCAGTCTGGTAGAAGATGCAGGTATAGGTAAGTAAAAAGAACAAAGTCTTGTAGGGAATGTATGTACACACATGCACATGTGTGTTAGCTCGTTCACATAAGGACAACAGTATGTGGCCAGCATGTCTGGAGGGTGATCCAGAAGACCAAGAGAATTGATTCTGCAGATGGGAACACTGCAAGCAGAACCAAGGAGGGACTACAGTGCTGATGTACAGGCTCAAGGGGCCACTGTCCTTGGAATAAGAGCTGGAAGGAACAGAGTGTGGAGTCAGGGGACTAGGCAAGAAAGAGAACCTGGGTCTGGCATCCCAGGTGGGCTGCTGGGAGCGTCGCCAGCTTTTTAGATTATGCCTGGCAGGACCATGAAGGTGTCCAGGAAAGCCTTGTGAAACTCCTCTTCCAAAATCCACCTGGGGTGGGAGGAGGGAGGGCCTACCACTGGAGTCAGAGATGCTGCTGCCTTGCGCGCGCCCCCCACCCCCGGGCTGCTCATAGTTCTGGGGCAGGCACACACAGACCTGCCTGGGATTAAGAGCTGAGGGATTAGGGAGAGTAATAAGTGTACCACCTGCTACTTAAACACAGCATCTTTGGCAAAGGCGCTCAGCAGAGCTTCCAAACTAGCCCCTTCGCTCTCACATCCAAGTGTGAGGGAGTTGACATTTGTCCACATAAAAGTCACTTGTGCTCACCCATCAGTTACTAAGCATGCACTGAGATTCGTGGGCAAACGTGGAAACTTAAGTGGGCAGGGTTCAGCCCGCCTGGGGTCACACACAGGTTATCACAGATAATTAATATGAGCCAGCCATCGCGGCAGCCAGCCAGCCTGGGTGCTTTAATCCAGATGTTATTCGGTTATGCACTTACCAGTATGCATCAAGTGTCTACTATGTGCTTGGCAGTGCACTGGGCAGTAGAGACGAGGCAGCTGGGAAGAACAAACCAGGAGCTGATAGATTAACCTGTAATGCTTCACATGTCAGGCGGGCATTAGTGCTCCAGGGAGGAATAAGTAGCAAGGGGCAGTGCAGTTCCCAAAGGCAAGATGGGGAGATATGTGTGCCCTCTCACGTGGTGCCCGTTTCTCCTCTCTTCCCTGCCCAGTCCTCACTCAGCAGCCAGGGAAACCTTTTCTATCCTGGGGGTGGGGGGCATGTGTGTGTTTATATGTGTGTTGTGCGGGGGTGAGGATATGCTCGACTCGAGGCGGGGCATGGGTATATGTTTATGTGTGTGCGCTGCAGTGTGGTGGTGGTAAGGGGGTTGGTGCCAGAGAGAAGTTTGAATGAACAGGAGGAGGAGAAGTGGGGATGTCAAAGCTAAGACAGCAAGCGGTTTGACTTAAGCAATTAGGGCTTTTACTATGAGTGGCTACCAGTGGCCAGAATGTAAATGCACTCTCAGGAGGTTTTGGCCTATGTGAGACTGACAGAGGCATCCTGGTGTGTGCCAGGCCCTGAGATCCATGTTCTCTCCTTGAGACCCCAACCACCCCCTCTGTGTTTCTAGCTGCAGGGAACAAGGCCGGACAGACATTGACTTGACCAGGGCCATGCTGCCAGGCTTGCTGGGGCCTGCAGAGACGCAGTGCTGCTGACACAGCCTAGCCCATGCTTGCTGCTGATTCCCATAGCCCTGGGCTGGCATCAGCAGGCCAGCCTGCCTGGCTGCCTTTGTGTGGGACCTGTCAGGAGGCTCGAGCTGCCAACGACCTATTTTTACAGAGCAAGAGGAGCTGTTTAGAGTTAGAGGCCTCAGCTCTGAAGCCAGAACAATTAAAAAATAAAAGTACTACAGACCCCTGGGCAGCTTGGACCACAGGCCAGCTGTACTGGAGAGAAGCCACTGAGCAGGCAGGAAACAGGGAGTGAAGCGAGGGACTGGCTCTGATGTGCTTTCTGGCCCCCAGGTGGGCCACTGTGAGTCTCATGGCAAGCCCCTTCTGGAGGCTAATGCCATTATTCTCATTTTGTATCTGTAGAAACGGAGGCTAAGAGGGTGCCGTGACTTACCTAGGACAAAGCTGTTAGGTACCCAAGTAGTCAAGACTTGAACTTTGAATTCAATTAATAATAATAATAATAATAATAATAATAATAATAATAATAATAAAACTTCTATTTGTTCAGCATCTCCTATGCTTTGCAGTCTTATTCTTTTTAAAAATACTTTATTTTTATTTCATGTGCATTGGTGTTTTGCCTGCATGTATGTCTGTGTGAAGTGTAGATCCTCTGGAACTGAAGTTACAGGCAGTTATGAGCTGTCCTGTGGGTGCTGGGAATTGAAGCTGGGTCCTCTGGAAGAGCAGACAGTGCTCTTGACCACTGAGCCATCTCTCCAGCCCCTGCAGTCTTGCTATTGTGACATACTCAGGCCACACCTGGTAGGGGTGCTGGCCATCATTTCATTTTACAGCAGAGAAAGGCAAAAGTTGAAACCACCCCTCTACTAAGCATCCCTGAGCGGTCTTGCCTGAGCTCCCGGTTGCTTGTGACACTGTGTCCCCGTGCTCCTCCCCCCCCCCCCCCGACCCCTCCACCCAGACGCCCTATCCTCATCCTAATTTTATTTTACCTTTATAGCATGTACTGCTGTGTGCCAGTTTTGTGAGTCGTACTGCGTTTCATCCCACCTCGCTACAGGTTGGCTCAGCCCAGAGGCTCAGCGGTTGTCTCCGGGGACAGATCCAATGGCTCAAAGTATAGCGGCTAAGATTAGGTACAGAGTACGTTATCTCCCTGATCATCTCACTTGTGTAGACCCTACCCAAAATGTTTCCTGTTCATATCGGCTATTATAATTGCTTCCCCTAGAACCGAGGCCTCGGACTTTCAACAGTAAACAGTAGGTTGTAAATCAGAATGCGTTAGATTTATACAGCGGCCTGTCCCAGCTCACAGAGTGAGGAAATCAGTAGAGCTCCCATTTCAAGGCAGGTATTTAGCAGTCACCACACTTGACAATTACCCCTTCAGCCGCAACCCCCCACATCTGGGATTTTTCCAGTGTGGGAGAACTTCAGATCCCGCCCCCCAAAGACTGTTAAACATAGGTTCCAAAACCCCACCCCAAATTCAGCAGGTGTCAGGTGGTCTGATAATCTGCATTCTTAGCAAGGGCCCCAGGAAGCTAATGCTGCTGTGGGTCTGGGGACCACACTTTGAGCTAAGATAGGAAGGTAGGAATGGCTTGAGCCTGCCCCTGCCCCCTTCCCTGTCGGTGGTCAGTTTGTTCTGGCCCTCTGGATTCTGTCTTCTTACCAGGGAGGCAGAGGTCAGGACAGCACCTTCTCAGAGATGGCTACAGCGCCCCCAGCCTGGGGTGGGGGCTGGGGGGCTATGACAGATCACTTAGCCAGATCCCCCGGGAGCCACGAGGTAATTAGTGCTTTCCTAGGAAAATCAGAGACTGAGCCACTCAGCAGGCAAGCACACAGGCAGCTAGCTAGCTCGCCAGCTTGCCTAAGCTCATCAGGGGTGGGGTGCACTGTCAGGCCCTAAACACTGTTCTCAGGCTCTGGGGATCTGGTTCTACCCAGAGCCAGCCCAGCTGTGCCGAGGAGTTGAGCCTTCCCTGCTGCAAGCTGTAGCAGAGTGTTGATTACACCCTTGAATATCAAAAGCCTTAGGTTCCCCGGCTGAGTGCCTGGTAAAAACTGCTAATCAGAGCCCCTTTGTAGAGAAGCCCACAGTAAGCCCCATCCCGAGAGAGCCCAGTGTTCCTCTTACCTGGACCCCTGGATACAATCTTATCCCCACTGCACAGGTGAGAAAACTGAGGCAGAAAGTAAGGTGTTTGTCCAAGGCACAAAACTTGAAAGCTCCAGAGACCACTCCTCCTCTGCCATACTGGCTTGGGACACTCCATAGTCCTTTCTCTGGATCTCCCTGCCCACTAAGATGATGGTCGCATGGTACACATGGCCTTCTGTGGTCCCAGCACTGAACCTGCTGATAGGTCAGGGCACACATGTTCTGGTGAATGAAACCAGAAATGTCACACAGCTTTAATCCCGTTGATGGCCCACACAGTAGCTGAGGGGCTGAAGAGACCGGTGTTTGTTCCAGGGTCTGCCCTCCCTAGCTGTGTGACCCTGAATGGAAAAAAAAAAGCCATGTTGAAATTAGGAGTATTGTGTGTGTGGCAAGGAAGGGAGGGAGGGAAGAAAAGAGACAGATTGCTAAAATCAGTAGAGTGTGACATGAGACAACTACTTCAGCCCCTTCTCCACTTTGGCTCTGGTCAAGGGATGTCTCAGGTCCTTGGGGTTCCTTTACACATCTCTTTCTCCTCATCCCCATACATGGCCCCAATAGCTGATCTTCTTAGCTCTATCTTCACAATAAATGAAAAATCACACTCTCCGCACCTGACACCTGCCTTTCTCACATCCTCTCTGTCTCCGTTGAGGGGAGAGCTGTGATGTTTTCCTTTCCCTAATCACCATGGTGTTTTTAGTACCACTACCACAGGATTATAGGATGCTAAGGCATCTTAGGTCTGTGGAAATGTGGTGTCTTGGGCCAGAGCAATTCTAGGTTTTCAGCAGCACATTCAAGAACAGAACTCATCCTGGGATGGTGGTGTCTGTTAGCTCTCAAACCTGGGACAAATGACTGAGGTACCTATTTCACATAGCAAAGCAGGTTCTCCCAGCGTCCCTCAGGTCCTGCCTGTTACCTGGCCCTCCTGGCTGCCATACCCCACCCTCTACCCTCAGCTCTCCAGCCCAGCAGCTGGGCTGCCCTTCCCTATATAATCTTTTGTTTGTTTGTTTGTTAGTTACCTGGTCCTTTACTCTCCCTTGGGCCTCCTAGCTGCTGCATCTGGTCCTCTCTCTCCTCTCCCTCCCTGCCCCCCCTGCTCATGTGACCCAGATCATTCTGGCCAAGTCCACTCTGGACTCTCCCGGATGCCCCTGCCTCTGGTTATGTCTCCCTTTTATCTATAATAAACCTTTCCCTCCACCATAACTAAGAGCATAAGCCATGCTCCTTTTCCTTTGGTTTCTTTTCTTTTCTTTTCTTTTCTTTTCTTTTTCATTCAGCATCTTCCGCTGCATTTTTCTCTTCCTTCTGGATTCAGCCTTTGAGTACACGTGGCCAGGGAATGCCTCTGAGAGCCCATCGGAATCGGCAGCCCCGGGCTCACACAGGGCGATAGAGTAGTCCAGCCAGCTGGGACATTCTTCAGCAAGGCAAACTGGAGTCTTTGCTCATTGAATAAGGCCTCTCACCTGTATGGTCCACAGACTCATATTACGCTCACAGGCTGTGCTTCCAGCCAAGACGAGGGTGCCTGTGTTCCCAGAGTGTGTTTGCAGTGGCTTAGCTGCTGCAGGTGTAGAGACAATAAAGGGGTAATATTTGTCTGTAGCGGAGGCTGAATAGCCCAGCCTAAGGGTGGATGGCTGCTAAGCAAGGGGACCATTCACCAGAACACCTAGTGGGGGAGTCTGTCTCTGTCTCTGTCTCTGTCTCTGTCTCTGTCTCTGTCTCTGTCTCTCTCTCCCTCCCTCCCTCCTTCCCTCAATCCCTCCCTGATCCTCCTCTTCCTCCCCCTTCTCTTCCTCCTCCTCTTCCTCCTCCTCCTCTTCCTCCTCCTCTCTCCTCTCTCTCCTTTTCTTTTTCTAAAAGACAGTCTCATGTAGCTTAGGCTAACTCCAAACTCATCATGAAGCCAAGAATGATCTTGAACTTTTAACTTTCCTGCCTCCACCTGCCCTGCCAGGAGCTGGGATTACAGGTGCACATCACTATACCAGATTTTATGTGTTGTTGAATAGAGACCCCAGGGCCTTTTACATGCTAGGCAAATATTCTACCGACTGAGACATATCCCAAGATCTTCCTTCTTTAATTGTGCCTGTGGCTGGCAGCTTGAAAGACAAGGTTGTGTCGCCTCTGAGGGAATCGTCCCTGGGGCCAGTCACTGCTCTAGATGTTGACGTTCTCAGGACTCAGGCAGGTGGCCCTGCCTTGAGCTTGGTGGCCCACTGGGCTCTGGCTGCTGGCTTTCACTGCTCTGTCCAGTCCTTCCTTGCATGGAACCTTTGTTGTCTTTTCGTGCTGCAAACCCTTATGCATTAGTGGAGCGAAAGCTCCCAGTTAATTCTAAGTGCCATCAGAGAAAGAGTTTTTAACATATTTCATTTATAATTTCCCACAGTTTTCAACATTTGGTACACAGGAGGCATTGAATAAGTGTTTGTCGAATGACTGACTGATTGTGTGCCTTAAATTCAGTTCATTTCTTCTTTGTAGTCTCGGTCCCATAAGCCCTTGCAGGTGTTTTCCCAGGTCACACTGTCCCTAGGAGTATCTGCTGGTGAGAATCTTTGCAGACATGAAAACCGTGTAGTTGACACTGTGCCAGATCAATCTTCCTACCTGTGGCATCCAATTGGGGCTGCCCCCATGAGCCTCTTGTCTGATAAGGTCACCCAGAGTCTGGCACCCAGGACATGCAGGCAATTGCCAGCAGCTCAGCATGGTGATGCAGTCCCCTGTTTATCCTGACTGTGAGTGCCAGGCAAACCCATTGGCAGCATCTGCTTCAGAGTCTAATTTGCAATTGCACGTTCCCAGGTTCTTGCCACTTAATATTTAATAGCCAGACAGCTGGCCTTCCCTGGAAGCCATTTAAGAACCTGATTACCTTTTATCCCAACTTGGCTTTAAGTGAGCCCTGCACTGCTTTGAGATTAAACCTAAATCCGGCACACTCTAGGTCTGGGGCCGGCACAGACCTAGATCGTTAGGTGCCGGTAGAGGGGACTGACTACAGGTTTGGTATTCCTGGATGACCTTACAGGCAAGAGAGAGGTGGGGCAGCTCCAGATGGCCCTGCCTCTCCTCTTGTGCCACAGGTCCATTTGGGCAGGGAGGAGGAGAAAGGAAAAGTGCTACCAGGACCTTCCCTGACTCATATCCTAGCTGCATAAGGGGGGAAAGGGGGATTCCGTCTGGGCTGTTTCCCAACAGGAAAGGTGGTTCTATCCTGTGTGGGTTGGCCATCAGAAGCCAAGAGCTCGTTTGCATGGATCCATCAATGCCATGGAGTTGGGATTAGGTTGCCATGCCAGTTTACCCCGGCTAAGGCTAAGGCTATGGATTCTTTTACGGAAGGCCAGGAGGCAGTGATAATGCCCTACTCCTTGATGGCCAAGCCATTCCCACCCCCACCCCAACCCCCACCCCCCACTCCTATCCCCCACCCCTACCCCCCCCCACCCCCAGGCCTGGGGATGCTGGGGTCAGCTCTGATGCTTAAACTCTGCAGAGTTGTTGAGTCAAGATGGAGAGGTTCCAGGTGACCTGTGCAGTATTAGGAAGGCTCAGGAAGTTAGGACATCAGTCTCTGCTGTTGTCCCCCAGGGGTCCACAAGGTCAGGAAACAGATTTCAGAGTCGGTTTCTCAGCGGATGTGGATAGAGGTGCTGCTGGAATTCACCCTGGGAACACTGCTTTCCCTGGTCCCGGGGAAATCCTCACAGGGTCGGGAGGCTCTATTGCTGGTTCTTGCTCTGTGCATAACAACTTGATTAATCTTGGCAGAGTCCCTGCCCGTGCACCGCTGCTGCTGCACATACCAGGCAGCCTCACCACCCAACCCTTTCCAGCAAAGTCTTCTTGTTTACTTCTGTTCTCCACTCATAGGTCAACTGGTCCAGTAGATGTCAGAGCCCGTTTCTTGGTAGAG
Source organism: Acomys russatus (assembly GCF_903995435.1). Lineage (NCBI taxonomy): Eukaryota > Metazoa > Chordata > Mammalia > Rodentia > Muridae > Acomys > Acomys russatus. Next base: position 65,488,954 of record NC_067140.1, on the reverse strand, counting down.
TCTAGAAACGGCGCTCTCGGTGACCTGCAGGGTGATGCCTGCCAACATCACCGTGTGCTGGAACGGGTGATATTTAGCAAGTACTTTCTATATGTAAAGGGCATGCTAAGTAAACAGTTGGCCGCACACATCTCATTTAGCCTGACCACTCTAGCCTCTTCTCTGTCATTCTGGCATCTTCTCTCTCATTCATGGGTGTGGGCAGCGCCATTAGAATACAGCCCTGTGCCCTCACCTTTCCCACATCTCCCTGACCTACCTTCATCGACTTCATCACCTGAGCTTCTTCTCAGCTCTTCTGCCTCTAATCCAGGCCCCTCCAATCTACCCTTCGCCAGCAGGCCTTTGAACAAGAAATCAATTCATGTCCTTCCGCTGCTTTGAACAACCTAAAATTAAGACCAGATCCTACAGCCAACGCTGCTTTAAAGGGCCTCCCTCTACTCCATCCTCAACTGCATGGTACAGTCTTCCATGCTTACTCTGCTTCAGTCACGTTGGCCTCCTCCTCCTCAGAAGAGCCTGTGGAGGCCAACCTAGGGCTTTCCCATGACAACTGTGGGTCCCTTGAGTCTCTGTTCCAGTGTCACAATCCATCCTCATTCTGTCAAACACCCAGCTTCTTGCCTAGTTCCAAATTTTATAGCTCCTGTTACCTTCTGACACATTTCTTTATTTTTTTTTGTTTGTTTGTTTGTTTACCAATCCCTATCGTAAACTTCATTTAAAGTGGAACTTTTGCTTGTTGGATCCCCAGGACCTAGAAATTGCCTGGCACACTGCAGGGAGTACATGGAGTCCATTAAAGGACTGTGGGCGTGGCCTAGAAATAAGGGATAGGGTAACGTTATCCCAATTTACAGAGAGTCTGGCAGAGCCAAGTACAATTCACTACCCCAGAAAGAATGAAGTCAGCTTCAGCCCTTGTCTCTGTGGCTCAGCGCCCGAACTGTGATTCATCACTTTGCATTCCCCACCCCCTGCCCCCAAAGCCAAGGTAACATCACCACAGAAGAGGGAGCAGGAGGATTATAAGAACCAGAGGGTGGCAAGGAGTTCAGTGAGACTCAGTCTTCTGGCTATAGCACAGCAATTAAAATCATGAACACACAGCAGCTCTGGGTACCAGCACAAGCCTGCACACAACAAAAAAGACAGACGAGGAGGAGGAGGGACCAGTTAGAAAGAGAAAGGGGGGCCAGTAGGAGCAGATGGGGTAATGAGGGTGAATATGATCATGACACATTTTATACAGGCATATAATTGTAAAAAATATTAAAAATTAAAAATTTCTAATAATTAAATTTAAAAGGCTCTATCAGGGGACATGCTGGCGTTGGCACACATGATCCAAGGGATGATATACATCTTGTGTCCCTGTTCTGGGGCCTGGGCCTCGGAGTCTAGGATGAGCACCCCAGCAGCAACACCCCTCTGTCCCATGCCAGCTCCTCTTACCGTCACCAGCTCCTGTCAAGGATGTGGGCTTCCAAAAGCCCTGGACCACTCTTAGAGACAGTCTTTGACACAAAGTTAATGAAATAACAAGGCACTTTACCTGTTATCTGGTAGTGATATCTTTTGCTGCCAGGCTAGCGCTGCAGCTAGGATATTGCAGCACAGTCCCAGGCTCTCCTGAGTCCCCTCTAGGTTCCAGTCAGGGTGGGGCGCCCTCCATCCTCTCCCCTTCCAATTCTTCGCCTTTCTCATGCCCCACATTGAGTTCAGCATCAGTTCAGTGGGATTGCTGCTGGGCAGCGAAAGAGGGGTCAGAGGTACTCTGCTGCATGAAGAAGGGTAAGGAGTGACCCCAGATCTTACACGGAGGTATAGAGGAACACTCAGTGTCCACAGGAGGCTCACTGAGCGCAGCCATTTAGCATATTCAATTGTCACACAATTATATCCGATTTTGAGGCAGAGGTGGAAGGCACCTCCCTCTAGGTAACCTTCAAGTGGGGATCCAGCTTGCGTTTGGGACCATATCTATACCCCATCCCTAACTGGCATCTTGACACTTTGTCCCTGTGTCTCGCCGAGCCTCAACTTCTCCAGCAATTCCCTGTCAGTGGGTGTATATGGAAACACAGCATGGGGAGCTCGGGAAGGCTTATGTGTAGGTGGGGGAAATCCTGGGATTTCACAGTGCCAAAATACACCTGAAACAGTGTAACTCCAGGGCCCTGAACATGACCTGGTAGGTGGTAGTATCAATGACCCAGGCAGCGGGCACACCTCCCCAAATCGTGTGATGTTTAGAGGACAGTCCCTCCCCCACTTGCCTCTTAAGGATGCATAGAGGAGGAAAGATGGACATTAATAGTGACGGGCAATGTGACCACTTGCTAGGGGTCAAAGCTTTCTGCCTTCTGGGACCTGTCAGTAGATCACTTTGTTGTCCCTAGCCCTGAAGGTCCTGTGTTACTTCCACAGGGACACCTCCCAGTTCCAGCAGGTCTTGCTCCCTTGAGTACCCACCTTAGACCCAGATCCATGCCTACTCACTAGCTTCCCCTGCCTACTCCTCCTTTCCCCCGAGATTTCCCCAAGCCTATGTGCCTGTTTCCTTCTAAGCAACCCCTGCCTGTTCTGCCTCAGCAATGCCCCTCACAAGCACTGCTCAGCTGGGTCCTCGCCAGCCTCTGGAACCTGCATCTTTCTGCCTGTAGTCTCTGTTCCACATAGCCAGGCTGTGCCCCAGGCGGTTTTTCTAGTGACAAGACTGTATTTCCCACACCTCAGTAGCTCTTCTGCTGTTCTTGGGGAGCAAACCAGCCCTTCAGCCTCCTTGTCACCAAGATCTGCCCTGAATCTATGCCACATGGCATTTCTGTTAACATAACTGTATATCTTTGCATAGCTACCCCCTTTGTGGAGAGCACCGTTCTCACGACATCTGCCCAGCTACCTCTTATTTTATTCTATATACACGTATGAATATTTTGCATACACACACACACACACACACACACACACTGCATATGTGCTTGGTATCCTTAGAGGTCAGAAAAGGGCATTGTAGCTCCTGGAACTAGTTACAAATGGTCATGAGATACAATGTGGATGTTGTGAATCAAACTTCTTCCTCCGGAAGAGCAACAAGTGCTCTAAACTGTTGGGTCATCCCCAAAGCCCCACCAGCTTCCTTTCTATTGGCTAGGAACTTCTTGTATTTCCCCAGGCCCTGCCCACGCAGAGCCCCTTCCTTGGAGTACGTTTCCTTGAACGTCAATAATGTTCATTCCCCACTAGACTGGGGGCTTCAGGTTGGAGCAATAGGACAGTAAGAGGACAGGCTCTGGGGTCTTCACCTAGGTTCCTCCTCCTTCTAGCTGATCAGCTTCCCGCAGCTGTTCTCATCTGCTAAATGGAGAAGGAAACAATGTTACCTCCTGAACAGGGCTGTAGTGAGAAGGAAATGTTGAAAACGGCGGAGAAGACTAGCTAGCACACGGTGCGTGGGGACTAGGTTCATTTTAAATAGTTAACTCCAGATCTCACGCGGACAACCCGTGCCCCCACCCCCATCCCGACCTGTTTACTTGACCAATGAAAAGTCAGTTCTGCTGTGTCACCGTTGTCTCTGAGTGATTCTCGAACTCAGTTTATGTTTCAGAACCAGCTAGGACCATGGTTTTTTTTTTTTTTTAATGACGGCTAATGCTGATTGTCAACTACACGGACCTGGCGTCACCTAGGAGACAAGCCTCTGGCAATAGCAATGAAGGAGCTCCCAGACTGGATTAACTGAGATGAGAAAGAACCTCGCCAGCCATGGGGGGCAGCACCATCCTACGGGTTCGACTTCCAGAATGGATGAAGAGAATAGCACAGCTATGTATCAACTTTCATCCCTCTCAGCTTCCTAACTGTGGATACAATGTGACCAGTTACCCAGCGGTCCAGCCACGCCATTTCCCTGCCATGGGAGATTGCACAGTTCACTTGCTAGCCAGAACGTCACTCCCTACTCCCTTATGATATTTTTGTCAGAGTAACAGAACAGTGACTAATACACAGAGCAAGTCCGGTAGGATAGACCTAGGAGGAGCCTTTTAGGAAGCTTTGGCACCGTATTCTGAGACAGGTGCTCCATCCCTGGGTTTAGAGCACTGCCTTGGATGCTAAATGAATCTTCGGCATAGCAACGTCAGCTCTGAGGAACCTATCCAGGGAACCCCTACAGATGAGGGCTGGAGTGTGGCCTGAGAAGGGGGAATTCTCAGTCAGGCGGAGGACCCAGGTGGTCCCCTTCGCCCTGTTTTATCTCTTTGGGATTGCTTTTTAGTGAGAGCTTTATTCTGTGCTGATGGATTCTCAGCTCCTGTTCAGGGCCAGCACCCGCATACAAATGCCAAGAGCGGTGGCCTGCTCTGGCTTTCCGTGGTTGCCAAGCCCTGGGCTGTGAGTTCTCAGTGGGGCATGGAAAGAAATCCTGGGACTCCTACAAGGCTGGGACCACCATGCCTGTCCAGCAGGAAGCAGCCTGCCTGGGGTCCCTTTGAGAGTGAGTGTCCCCATGAGAGAGTGGACTCTGGAAGGACTTCAGGGAACTTGGGAGCACTGGGACAATTGGAGGCTGTATTTTTGGAGGGGGGGCCGATGAAGCTGGCAGGGACCTGGCACTCAGCTTTGAGGCTTTGCCAAGCCTATGCCTGGTTTCCCATTGCCTGCCAGCTCCAGGGTGCTGAAGAAAGAAGCCCATGGAATCCAGGGCCCTTCTTGAGATCTGTTCTAGTAGGAAGGCTTCATGGCTGTCCTCTCAGAGAGCCCATTTGTGTAACTGTGAATACACTCTGCCTTGGCCTTGCTGTCTGACTGACTGGGGAGCAGGTATGTTCACAATCAACTGGGCCACCAGATGGCTAGAGAGAGAGAGAGAGAGAGAGGGCACCCCTTCTGAGCTGCCAAGAGTATGCATAGGCCATGGAAGCAGAGGTCTGGCATGAGCTTCTATGGGCTGGCGAACTCCGGGTGGCCTTAGTCAAGTGCCTTGGCTGAGAAACAACAGTGAATAAAGCAAAACCTCTCCCTTCTGCTGCAAGAGGCTGGGCATAGGAGCTGGTAGAAGTGCAAGCGAGAAAAAGCACAGGCTGAGTGAGTGGCATCCAAGGTGGTGCCATAGGACCAGTATCTGCCAGGATGCCAAGGAGCTCTCTAAGCAGAGCTATGGCTATGAGGAGGAAAAGTTGCCAGGCCGAGGGAGCAGCATGTACAAAACTGCTGAGCAAGGTCAGGTCCTGCCTGTTAGAGGAGCACCCCCCGCCTGCCCAGGCCAGTGTGGTTGGGCAGAGGGATGGAGAGGCAAGCAGAGGAAAAGGAGCTGGCCCAGCAGTACAATTCCTCATAAGCATCATCACACCAGAGTCACAGACAGACAGACGGCAAACAACCCAGACAAGTTAGACAAAGTCACAGCTGACAACTGGGGGGGGGGGGGTGCCTGGCTGGACACTCATTCACCGTGATGTCAGGGGTCACCAATTCTGGCTTGCTAACTGCTGTCATAAAGTGAAGGATCATGGGTAAGACCAGCCCACTGGGTGCTGGTTGCTTCCCCCTGCTTGCTACCTGTAAGCATATTTAGCAAGTGGTCACTCGACTTTTCTTGGCGTCTGTCTGTTTACCTGTGAACTAGGACTAATTCTAACCTGGCTGGCTGGCGGGGAGATGCACCCGCCTGAGATTAGAACGCTTAGAGATAACATCACCCCTACAAATCAGGTCTCTACCGTGGTTCTCTGAGGTCAGCATGCCTTTTTGTGGACACAGGTTCAGGAGCCCCTCTGCCCCCAGGTATTGAGTCTGTAGCCCTGGAGGCTTTACAAAGGAGGTTCTGTGCAGGGCCAGGAGGACCAGCCTTAGGACTACAAAACCTCACACAGACAGGAAGCCCTGGTGTCCTGCTGTATCCCCCTCTTGGGAGTCTTGCTCTACTGTTCCTCTGTGGCATCCGTCATGCTTGTAATTACTTGTTAAACATCTGTCTGCTTCTCTTGGCTGCACTATTCTTATCTCAGCTGGCCTTGTTCATTCATTCCTGGGTCCCCAGCACCGAGCCATCGCCTGGAGCTTAGTGTTTGTTAAGAAAACAAACAGCCTGGGCTGGAGGAAGGAGCACACACATGGATGCTCTTTGGAGCAGCTTGACGCAGTGTCTCCTGGAGGTTCTGTTCTGACCCAAGCATGCTGGCTGCCTAGCCGGTGTGATCTTGGGTGCAAGTTCTCTGTAAATTGAGGAGGATTAGTGAGGTAAAGGGGGCGGGGGAGATTCATGGTACCAGAGGAGAAGGATTTAGGGACAAGGAAATCATACCAGCAAAGGCAAGAAAGTGGCAAGGTACACAGCAGGTTTGGAGACTCCAGGCATTGGGTGGAAGGAGCTCATGGTGCGTGGTGGGTATCTGTATTGCCATGGCTCTGTGTGTTGAGTCAAGCATGTGACATTACTGTAGATAGGAGTGTACGCTAAGAAGCTGGAGCCCGGAAGGGGTAAATTTTTCACTGATGCCCCTTCAGGTCAGTGGTGGCAGCTCCTATCTATCACTTTGAGTATCTATGCCCTTGGCCTCTGCTTTTTGTAGCCTCACAGAGAACTAAGTGGGCCAGACGCTGGGTAGTAGGTGGTGGCAAAAAAAAGAAAAAAAGAAAAGAAAGAAAGAAAACAGATACAGCTTTTGCCTCTTGGGAAAGGCTCTCATAAATCCAGAGGTGCTGCCTGGAGGAGGGAGACAGGGCAGAGATGCTAAGGGCCTCCGAGGTCAAACAAGCGGGCTTGGACTTAGGCGTCCTGAAGTGGGCAGTCTAGGGAAGCTTCCAGATGATCCTGACCATGGCGCTGCAGATGGAGTGATACTGAGAACCAGAGCTCCCTGCGTTTACTGAGCTCCCTTGTGGGTAGTTTAACTCAGCACCTGTGTGTGTGCTTAGTCAGAGTGTGTATGGTTTTGTGTGTGTGTGTGTGTGTGTGTGTGTGTGTGTGTGTGTGTGTGTGTGTGTGTGTGTGTGTGTAGGGTGGACCCAGTGCCTCCGCGAGAGGGAATTCAATCACGGCAATCGTTGCCGGTCTTCCGTGGCACAGGGTCGCCCAGCAAGCTGGCACAGGAATATTTTGAGCTTGCGGTAATGAAAGAAAGCTCACAGCAATTTGGCCCATCTTCAGTCTTGAAAGCCGCAGCGCGACATTCAGTCATCGGAGGCTGGGATTATCCGCCGCTAATGGGGGCTGCTGCTCCCAGGCCGGTGTGGGAAAGGAGGGTTCAGAGAGGTTAAGTGACTTGCCCAGCATCACAGGATGGGTAATGGGAGGGCAAAGTCCGAGGCGCAGTTTGGCCTCTTCCCCTCCCCCAAGGCAACCCGGCTCCCCAGAATGGATCTTTGCTGAGTTTCCTGAGCGCTGGTTTCCATAGCAGCAGGCCATTCCTGCACAATAGATTCCTCCTCTTTCCTGGGCTTCCTGGCTGTGGAGGCTGCAGGGGCGGGATGCTCCAGCGTAGGAGACTGCTGGGTGCAGGCTTCCAGGAGTGAGAAGGGCCACTTCTTAGACGGTTTGGGGGCCTCCAGCCCCCACAGAAACCACACCTACACCCCACACCTCGTTCAGGCTTACCGTTGCCACTTCGAAGTTGGGTCGGCTTCAGGTGGGGAGGGAGAAAAAAATGAATACAAACCCAATAGAAACAGAATGGGAAGGGCGGGCAAAAAACAGTTAGACAAAACCTATGGCAGGACAAAGGAGATGTCTGTTTGCACATAAATCATTTCACCTTCGCAAACTTGGGAGGGAGCCCCTGTCTCCTCCTCTTACAGGTGAGGAGACTGAGGGCGATGCGTGCTTCCTAGAGTACAGTCCAAGAGCCGGCCTATCGCCCCTAGGAAGGCCTCGTTAAAAGTGCAGATTCCCTGGCCATACCCTGGCTTTTAGAGTCCAACTCTCTGGAGTGGAGCCGTGATGTCACTTAGGGAGCTCTCCAGGAGAAAGTTTTAAAGGATAGAGGTTGGAAACAGCTCTGGTTAGAATGTCCAGCCTTGGTTGAACTCGGATTCACGCAGCAGGTAAACGCAGAGCTAAGGGTTTAGGACCAGGATGGGAGCAAGAAAGAGAAGAAATTGGCAAAGAGAAGCTCTTCAGGACAAGACATATGTTCCAGAAGAGATGGCAGCAAGCAGAAAGAAAAAAAAGGGGGGGGGGAGCAGGAGAAGCAGAGACAGTGGGCAGAGATGCTCTGGACCAAAAGGAGGGGCTTATGGGGTGTTTAGAGCTAGCTTTCAGTAAAGATAAATGCCTCTCACTGTAAACAGGATTCCTCTTTAATCCACATGGCGACCTTCTCAAGAGGGAGGTGGTGGTGGTGTCTGAGCTTCTTTTCTCTGGATGAGGAAACTGAAAAGGACCAGATAAGCACCAGTGTGCCTCAGTTTTCTCACCTGCACAGTGATGCTCCAAGGGGCTTCTCAGAGGCTTGCCTGACGGGGCACTAGGAACACGCATAGGAGCCGGGAAGCACCTAGGTAGTGACACTGAAGGTCCTGAAATAGGGGAGGGGGCCTGTTAGCAACTTTTGCCCTGGACTGACTGGGACGGGGGTGGGGGGGGGGGAAGGAGAGACCACCCGTGGATTCCGTTAAATACAATCATCCACGGGACAGATCAACTCTTGTTGGTACAGAGGCTGCCGTGACTCACAGTGAACATCATCATGTCTGCTGGACTTCTGCCTGGGAGCCTTCCCATGTGGCAAGGGTGCCGGGCCATAGCTGTGTGTTCTGAATGCTCCAGACACACTCCCGAGGATGTTTCTTGTTTGCGCTCACTTCTCCATGTCACAACTATGTGAAGCAGGTGGACAGCAAAATTTGGGTGGTAATGAGCACCCCATCCTCCTCCCTGGTTCTGTCCTCACGTGGGAGTGGACTTGGGTTGGGGGGGGGGTGGGGTAGTTAGTTGAAATACAAACCTTGTGATCATAGATTTTTTTTTTCTCATGGTGATAGCAGTTTCTTGGTTTCTCTATTGCAACAGCACAGACCGACTGAACGTTCTGATGTCTGTTACTCTGTGATTGGGCTGTGCTGCATTTTATATAACCAGATATTTGGGACTCCACTTACCCAGGGTCTGGTGTTGTCAACTGTTCACACTTTACAGTGGTGAAGACTGGGGCCCAGAGACTCTTAAGTAGAATTTCAACCCTGCACTTGGGTTCCCAGACCTATTTCCTAACTACTTCTTGGTTCTCAGAAAGGGGGAGGGAGTGGGGGGGGGATGAGGGCAGAACTAGGGTTCTAAGCTTGTTTCCTGGAAGAACAAGATCTAGACTGAGGCGAAAGGGCCAGAAGGAAGGCTGCCAGGCTGGGAGCATGGTTGTGAGTGTAAGGCACTGGCATGGGTAGCTGGATGGCACTGCGCAGGGATGGAGGGCCAGGGCAGACATCCGGCCAGCTTGCAAATGTACCGGGCTCTATGAGCTGCCAATGGGCTGCACTCTCATCTTGTCACTGGGTTATGCTCTGATAGTAAAAACTTAAGTGAGAGGCAGAGGCAGGTGTATCTCTGTGAGTTCAAGGCCATCTTGGTCTACAAAGCGAGTCCAGGGCAGCCAAGGCCACCACAGAGAAACCATGTCTGGAAGAACCAAAAATAAGAATAATAATACAAAACAAAACAAAAACCTAAGTGAGGCGGCCATTCCTCCCACTCTCAGGATATTCCTGTGGCTCTCCAATAGGCACAGAGGAAAAGCTAGGTTCTTTCAGTGGTCCAGGATCTTTCAGTGGTCCAGGAAGTTTCGGTTGAACAAAGCCATTCCTCCTACTTCTCCTGTGGCCTGTCTCCTCATTGCTCCTTGTTTGACTTGAGCAATACATTTGCAGGTGTGCTGGGCACGTTCATGAGCCCTCTGCTTGTAAGGTACTTCCGTGAGATAGATACCCACGTGGCCCTCACTTTGCTATGTCTTAAGTGCCCCCCCCCACTGCCACACATCCAACTCCCCATTTTCTTTCCTTGGTTTAATTGTTGTTCTTTCACAGTATTTAATCACCGTTGACATGCTATGCATTTTTCTTGTGTGTTTGTTTAGTGTTTGGCTGTCTCCAGTCCCCAGGATCTCCAGCAGGGACAGGATTTTCACAGTATCCCTCGCACAATACCTCATCCATACACAATATGTGCTTAGTGCAAGTCGCTGCCACACAAATAAAGATGACAGCCAAGATTGGGGTTCACTGCACTCCATCACTCTGCAGGTCACTTTCTCCAGTCTTGCAAATTGAGGTTCAGTAAAGACAAAAGTGCAGGCTAAAGGAGAGTGTGATTGGGTGCCCAGTAAATCAGCAGAGAGTCCCCTTTGGGACTTTCCAGCAGAGAACAGCCTTGTCTGAGGTCACTTCCTCTCCTGAGGTTCCCGAGGACCTAGCTCTACAGGGTCTAAACCAAAGCTACAGCTCTGGGTTGGTGGAGAAGAAAGAAGTACAGTGGAGGCCCCAGGAAAGAATGTTCTAGATACTTTAATGAACTGAACTATGCCCTCCTCATTCCTACAGCCTAGTATTTTAGGGTGTGACTGTATTTGGAGACAGGGCCTCTTAAAGAGGTAATTAAATTAAAATGAGCTAATATGGGAGACCCTTAGTCAGCACCACGATGTCTTTATTTGAAGACTGAGGGAAGACCTGAGGCCACAAAGAGAAGATAACTTTCTCTAAGCCATGGGAAGAGAATCCCCCAGAGACCGAGTCTACTACCAATTTGATCTTGAACTTCCATCCTCCATAGCTGTAGAGAAGATGGATTTCCATGGCTGCAGCCACCTGTCATACTCCGTGGCATACTAATCGTGTGGATTAATATAGATGCGTTAGCACACCCAATTCCAGCATGAACTACAGGGTAAAAAGTATGATTGCCTTATTTAACAGATGAGGAAGCAGGCTCAAAGTGAGGAAGTGTCTTGCCTGGGGTTGCACACTTCAGGCTTGTGTGGAACACAAAGCTAGAGAGACATACAGTTTAGTGGAAAGATGGGGAACTTCCTAAAAGTGATCTAGGCATTGTGACATCTGTCCACATTGCTGGGCAAGTGCCATGATGCTAAAGGCCTAAGGGGTCGGTCTACATAGCTGTAGTGACCATCTTCATTGAGGAGAGAGTGCCTTCCAACATTTGGGCTTTAGAGCTCTTTCATGATCTCTTAAAAGTTAATGAGAAAAAAAAAAACATCAAAGGGGTTTTGTTTATATCTGTTTATCCACTGAAGCTGCCACTTTAGAAGTGGAAACAGAGGCATTGAAACCAAACCAAACCAAACCTCTTCCATTAGTTATCGAAACAATGGAGTCACCATTCTAGCAACCCTCCAGCGTGGGTATTATCATTCGGATCATCACATTTTCTGGGTGAGAAATCAGACTCAGTAAAGCCTGGAAGCCATGAGTCTCAAAGCTAACAACTGACTAAGGCCAGGATGGGACTACAGGCCCTTTGGCTCCAGAGACCACGCAGTGGACCACTTTTTAAGGATGCTTGGACACCGTCTTGGTTACTTTCCCCATTGCTGTGAAAAAATACCCTGAAAAGGGGGAAGAAAAGGTTTGTTGTGGCACACCGTTTGAGAGTACAGTCCATCATGTTCAGAAATCAAGGCATTGGGACTGGAAGCAGCTAGTCACACTTCCTCTGCAGGCAGGAAAAAAAAAAGAAAGAAAGAAAGAAAAAGAAGAAAAAAAAAGGAGAGCAGTGGGTGCCAGCATTCAACTAGCTCTCTCCTTTTTCTGCAGTCCAGTACCAAAGTATACGGAATGGCGTGCCCCTCTTTCAGAGAATCACATTACTGTCTCAGTGTATCTGATCAAGATCATCCCTCACAGCACGCCCAGAGGCTAGCCTAGGCTACGTGATCCCCCACAGGTTTGTGCTCTGTGAAGTTGTCCATCTCGTCACTCATCACAGATGTGAAGCAGCCATCATCCCTTTTCCTACTCAGGAGTGGTCACTGGAACACGTTGGTTCGCCCCCACCCCCCACAGGTTTGGGCTAAGTCCCTGTAGCCTGTTTGGAACAGGGACAGGGTACAAAGAGTTAACCTTTCCCAAGATAAAACTTGAAACCGAAAGATTTCTTTCCCTAGAGGCACACCAGGCACCCCACACCCGGGCGAGGGTGAGAAGTCTGCTCTTACAGCACAAGCCTTCTGCGAGTTATTTATTGAAGTGTTGTGGCACCCTTGCCACAACCCAGAGCCTCTGGATGGAGGCTCCTCTGCGGGTCTGCGATTACCCGGAAAGAGCAGAAAGAAAGGAGTCCTCTGAAGAGCCCAAGGTAGGATAAAACCTGGCTGAAGTGTGCTCTCCCATGAAAGTCTTGCCCAACCCACATTTATCTTCGCTATCTCGGTTTCCCTCTCTGCGAGCGTTTGCTGAGGACCTCCTGTGTGCCATGTGCCTTCTCAGTGTGAGCAATGTTGAGGCTCCATAGCAATCTTGTGCAACTGGTCATTTGCAAATTCACTCTATCAACACTTTACTATAAGCACTGACAGTGTGCCTGGCAACTAACCAGATACCTGGAGCATGGTCCAGAACAGAAGATGGATAGGACCTGTCTTTTGGGAAATTCCTGACCATATGGAGAAGACAGATGAGGAGAGAGGCAATTGTGGGCAGGGCGGGATAAAGAGAAGCATAGGGGGTGAGGACCAAAGCAAGTGCAGACTAGGAGCTCAATAAGTATTTACAGCCGTTAAGCTGAAGCTCTCTCATGCTGAGAGCTCTAGGCTAGACATCCAGGGTGTTACCATATTATATTTGCCAAAGGAGGATAATAGCTGCGGTCAGCTCTTCACGGTCATCAGGGATCTGGGCAAGGCTACCTGGTGGCTCTGACTGCTTTTAGGCTCTTGAGTTCTTTGTTAGACGAGAGAAGGAAAGGTCAGAGCATTGGAGAGCATGGAGGGTATTTTAGGGCTGCTTGGAAGAGCCTCAACACTGCCTAATGTGGGGTTGTGATGAGGAGTGTGAGCCTGTAAGAGTATCAGAACCTGTGGTTCCTCTAGAGCAGTGGTCCTCAACCTTCCCGATGCCGTGGCCCTTCAGAACGTACGGTCCCCCATGTTGTCGGGACCCCAATCGTAACATTATTTCCACTGCTACTTTGTAACTATTATTTTGCACAGACAGAATTCTGCCTAAAAAAATGGGCAAGCTTGGATGCAGGCAGAGTCGACGGCCAAACTCTGCCAAGCAGGGTAAGCAAGTCCTCAATAGTTCCTGCCTCACAAATATGTCTGTCAGATATATTGGGCCAGAAGACTGAAGATGATGCTCCAATGTTATAGAGAGTTTTGGGTGACTGTTCAGGCAGCAAACTGTCTCTGTCATCTTCTCATTTGGGAAGCTGCTAACCTGCACTCCTTGTATACTCAGGTAATTAATTTTATTCCTTCTCAAGTCTCTGATGAGATTGAAGACCAGATAGTGTAGTTTCGCAATTAAGCATAGTTGTTTAAGAGTTAGGATGTTTTTAGGTCTAGATAGATGTTTTAAGCTGATCATGAGGAGATATGATAGATATTGATTTACATTCAGAATTTTGGACTTACCAAGATAGGAAAGATGTTTTCTTCAAGGCTGCCAAATACAAATAGCCAAGACACTATGAATGTAACATTTATATAATTCCTGATTGTTTCATGGTTCTTCTTGCTGTAGGTAGTTTATTGTATATATGTGTAATAGTATAAATGTATATGTAAAAATTTTAAAAATAATAATAAACAATCATAAAAACAATTTTTTAAAACTGTAATTTTGCTATTGTTATGAACCATAGTGTAAACATCTGTGTGTTCCAATGGTATTAGGTGCGCCATGTGATAAGGTCATTCAGCCTCCAGAGGGGTCAACACGCACAGGATGAGAACCACTGCTCTTGACACATTTAGCAGAGGAAAGTGGTGTTGAACATCTTTTGAGACAACGGTCTCTCTGTGGAGCCCTGGATGGCCTGGAACTCACTTTGTAGACCGGGCTGGCCTCAAACTCAGAGATCCTCCTGCCTCTGCCTCCTGAGTGCTGGGATTAAAGGCATGCACCACCACCAGCTTGATACTAAATCTTAAGCCAGGAGGGTAGGAATGTGTTTAGGAAGCTGGTATGGGGTTTGGATGGCCACAAACCTCCACCCAGTAGGTGCTTATTGTGTGGTATGGTTATCACTGTCTGTGTTGACAAAACCCAACTTATCATTGAGAAAAAGCAGACTTGGGGGGGGCTCACTTTTGTTCTGAAAGGTGGCTTTAAGAATGATTAGATAAAGGGACCCAACAGGCTACTGTCTCTGCTTGCCTTTACCCTGCTTGCAAGCCTCCAGCATTTAGAAGAGAGAATGGTCACTAGCAGGTGGCCCCAAACTTACATGGTCCAAGATTATCAAGATCACTGGGAGAGTTTCTTTCTCTTACATACAGTAAGTATATTCTCAGCTGTTTGTCCAGTTTTCAGTTCCAGAAAAAGCATGTTATTTCTACATTGAACTCATGGCCACCTTTGTTTGTGTCTTGACAAAAGCCCTTGTAGTGTGGGAGAGGTGCCAATTTTAACCCCAAAGAGACTCAAACAGATAATACTATTGTTGTGTAGTGGTTTCCTTCAAGATTAAAACCTTCCATTTTGGAGGGAAACTTAAGATGTTCTAAGGAGAAGGGACATACTACAGGGAAGTTCTTATTTTAAGCTGAATACTGGAAGTAAACAACTCAAAATAGCTTCAGGAAGTTCCTGAAAATGATCAGATTCACTAGGGCCCTCCCATAAAAGTCTATATATGGTAAAGACTGTTGAGAATCACACACACACACACACACACACACAAAAAAAAGACACAGACAAGCCCAGCTGCCTGGAAGAAGCAGAGTACTAGAACTTTCTAGAAGAAACATAGCCCAGAAGAACTACCTGCAAGAAGAGCAGACCAACTGAACCAACTGGAAGGGACACCCTCCAACCTGTTGAGCTGCTACAGGTTGTGCAATGTGTACCAGGTTCCCAGCTTTTGTGAGCAGTCACCCACGCTGGGGTGACCTTTGGTGGTGCAGCTGTCTTTGGGTCATTTCTGTTCTTATAAGTAATTCTTCACCCATATTCCTATAAGTAACCCCCAATCGAACTCATTGGTTCACTAAGTTGGACTTTGGTGGTATCCGTACTTTGGGTGAGTAGACCTGTGTGTTGCATCTCCCCAGAAAAAGTCTGTAACACCAACCTTCAAGCCCACAGTGAGGCATCTTGTGAGCACTACACAAGAGCAACTGGCCTATCACAGTCCTGGAAGGCAAAGGGGGGCGGGGGAGGTAGGTGACACGACAAATTAGGTGGCTAACATGCTTACTGAAGGCCAGTTTAAAAAGTCCTAATAGGAGACAGAGGTGGATCATGTGATTTTTACAGTGTTAACAGAAAATCTCGTTTTCTTCTCCAGCTTGTATGCAGAATAGTAGGAGACACAGAGACCCAGAAAGAACTAAGTGCCAGCTTGGTACAGACAGAGCTGCTTGGAGAACACGGCTCAGCCAGGCAGGCACTCCGAGCCGACCCCTGTGCTGTTGAAATCACACCACCTTTGCACACATCTATAAGCCAGACCCCTCCCTCTGAGCTCAGCAGAGATGTCTTCAGGGGCTTGCCCCAGGTGTGGAGGGGTTACCACTCTTCCTCCACTCCTACCAGCCAGTCCAGGGTACGGCTCTGATGGAGATCTCCGCTTTCCCAGCGGTGCACTGAAGTGGACCATCAGAGGTTACAAGCAAGTATCCCCCTAGGACAGCAATGCCCTTCCCTGGGGAAGCTAGTGGAATTTGTGATGGGTGGCAAGTCAGAGGAAGGAATACACTCGTCGTCTTCCTTCTTTTTCAAAAACCGTGATGCAAAATATCGCAGTCCAGTGTGAATAGTTAAAAAAAAAAAAAAAAACCACAGAAAATCATTGTAAAGATGCATGCCACCTTCAATAAACATTCTCATTCTACCTAGCATTATATGTTGGCGTGCATCCCTTCAGCCTTGTGAGCGGTAAACAAAGTTGAGGGCAGACTTAATGAATACGTTTTTATTTGGCTTTCTCCAAATTTCTGTATGAAGCATTTGAGCATGCCCACGACGAGGCTGCAGGCAGCACAAAGAAAGGGATCATGCCTGCTTGATCATTGTTGGTCCCCGTGGCTGGGCACCTATGCCATGTGCTTAAAAAAGATATAACAGTCATAGGTCATACTGCTTGGGCAATCTATAGGTATCAAAGCACATCATTTAATTGCCTCCTTGCCATAAATAAGCTGGAGTCGTTACTGTGAATCACATCTTATAGAAGAGGAAACTGAGTCCCAGAGAAATGACTGGGCGCCGCCCCCACCCCAGACACACTACATTGCTACATCTTCACATGAGCTTGTCTGTATAAGAGCATCTCGCTGGTCAACACATTTGCTTGTAACATTCCAATTGCATATCAGAGACTGAGGGGACAGTTCTTCTCCTGCCCTCGGGAGGACTTGGTAGTCCATTCTAGTTTGGTCAGTGCCTCGGGAGTCCTTTACCAGCATGGGTCCGGAATGGCCTGGGTCCGCTTTCACTTGGGCCATGTTTCCCATGCCATGATTTTACCAACTAGCTGTCAGGCAACTGCCTACATCACAGATGTCAGGCCTTCAGCAAGAAGGCCACTTCCTGTCCTGCAGACCTGTACGAGACCATCCTCCAATCAACACTGCTGTCGTCTTCAGGAGGGCCGGACCTGCTGTCAAACAATTATGAGAGCTGGGCTTTTTGACTTTTGACATTCCTCCGTAGAAGGAAGGGGAGGTGATGAAGATTGTGGGGTGGTCACCCAAGTATCCAGCCCTTGCTCCCAACCAGCTGTCTGCAATTCTTCCCTAATTGCCTGAGATCTTGAGGTCTCAGGAAGGGCTAGAGTGTGTAGGTGGGGAAGGACTAGAGAGGGGACTCATTTACATAGCCATGGGAGAGTCATTATCCCTGCTGGGTACAGACTTTCCAGTGTGGGTGCTTTAAGGTCTACTAAGCTCTTGCCAGGGAGCCCCTCCCCCTCTGCTCTGTAAGGCTAACACACTCACTGGTTCTTCAGAGTGAACTAAGGTGGAACCATAGCTTAGTTTGCTTTGGGACCTAAGGAAGAGGGGTAGACGTTGTTTACAGTTTCCTCAGGGAAAGACTTTTTATCAACAAGAAGCCAATTGGCTCAATGCTTTTGATGACTCCCCATCCCTACTTGGATTTTCTTTCCTTTCCCAGGGTCTGTACCCAGGTGCTCATATGTGAGTCTTTCTTTGTTTTCACTTTGGGTTTTTTCCATGTAAATGAAGTCTAGTTGTTTTTTTTGTTTTGTTTTGTTTTGTTTTGTTTTGTTTTGTTTAATCCAAAGAAATTACAGTAGCCACATTATCAGCACTTTTACATTGGTTCCCTAAGTTCTAATTTTCACAGCACGGCAAAGAAAGAGCCTAATATGTCACATTATAATAAAGAAGTACCAAGCTGAAGGGACCCCAGCCCTTTAGAATGTGTATTAAGCTGGCCTGCTTTTTGATTCAGAAGGGTAACATGCATCTCTGTGAGGACACCCTGGCCACTGGAAGCTGCTCTGCTCCCAAGATCCCCTGGGTAACCGAAGTCCCTCAGGAGCAGCTTTTGATCAGCGGTGGGGACTTGGCAGTTCGTCACTCCAGCTCTGGGGCATGCATGCCAGGGACTGGGATCAGAATCCCCAGTGGTGACTGGTTTGTTAGCACTGCCTCTTTCCCTTCCTGGCTGGAGCACTCTGTTCTGAGGTCCCCTCCACTTGAACTTGGGTCCTTCGCTTAGTCCTCCTGTCCTGCACTCCAATACCCAGCACTGATGGTGGGACAGCTATCTTCCCCGTGATGACAGGTGAACTCTCCTGTGCACTCTAATCTAGGGGCAGCGAGGTCAGGATATAATGGCATCCTTCGTGAGTCTGCATCTGCCATTCGGCACCCTGAAACTCAGAGTCAGGGGTTCCATGGATTTGACTGGCAAGGATACTTGGGGACAACTGGATGGATGGATGGGTGGATGGACGAGTGGATGGATGTGAAACCAAAGCTGAGAATTCTCATCAACACTGGGCACAGACTGCATGAAGTTGGTAGAGAGGAGAGAATGCAGGAACATGGAGATGCAAGCCTGAGCCAAGAAAGTTGTTTTGCTATGGAATATATTATTTTTGCAGGTTGCTATAGTTACCGCTGTGAAATTAAAAATTAAAACCTTGTGAAAGAGAGAGGGTTGACTGAGATGAGGCAGTTCCTTGACAGGCTGAGTTATTTATCTTTTCCCCATGTAACATCTGGTTACGTGCTTGCAAATTTATTTTTAATTCAGAGCTCTAAAAAAGACTTTGCATTGATATGCCATGCAGAAATGAATCACTTGGAAGAGAAAGATTAGCGGGTAGTATCCAGCAGCAACCGGTGACCTCTGGTTTGTCCCCTGGCCTTTGCCTCTGCTTCTCAGGCAACCTCTAGGCATCAGGGTACGACTGGGAAGCATCTGGAACCCCTGCCAATCAAGCAGCCGCCGTAACCATGGCTCCCAGATACAGAGCCTTGCTGGAGGCTGTTTTCGGTTCCAATGACTCTGACCAGAAGGATGAGCGTGGCTCCTAGAAAGAAGCTAGGAAATCCTCCCTCTTTGGTCTGGTCCCCAACCTGTGAAACCCTCAGTGTCACCCAGGGGTGTTTTTTTGGGGGGGGGGCGGCAATCGGAATCAGAGTCCCAGAAAGACAACGCTTGTGGTTTAGTGGAAAGGCACTGTCTAGAGCTGGGAGATGTGATGTCTCGGTCCCATCCAGCCACTGCAGGCCGGGGGAGCTTACCAAGTCACCCCACTGTTTGATCTCCATTTGCCTACTTCAGGGAGCAGTTGGAGTCTGCAATTCCTTGAGCCCATGTTCGAAGTCTCAGGAGTCACCCTTTGTTAATGCCCGGCTGGTGTTCTGGAGAGGGTCCAGGGTAGGGTCTCTGGTGCTAGATGCGGATGCCCTTCCAGTTGGCTTTATCTCTTGGGTGGCCAGAGCTGATGGCTCAGGGAACCGATCAGGATTGAAAGAGAAAGAGGGAAGGGGAAAAAGAGCCCAAGGTTTCTTCTCTAGGGACTCTGTACTGTGGCCGAGGAGGAGAACTTAAACTGACCACGCATTTCCTATGGTTGAGGCTGTAAAAGCGGCTTCTGGCTAGAAACTGCACAGGGGCCGTAAAAGGAGGTGCTTTGATCTGTAGATAGGCCTCTTTGCAGAGATCTCCAGTAAGTTGATGTAAACTTAGGCTGGGCAAAAGGCCCTGAGTCAGCTAACTTATTTGTGAATCTGCAGTGAAGTAAGAAATAAGAGAGAGATAGAAAATAAACCACTCACACACACACACATTCAAGAGAAAAGGATCAAGAGAAGAGGTGGATGAAGTCAGGCATCTTAACTTCAGCTGAAGTTAAGGGTCCCAATTCTCCCAGCTGCGTTTACTGTAGAAGACCGTACTTATACTTCTGAGAAAAGGAAATTACCTCATAGTCAAAAGAGTACAATTAATCCCCACAACAGATGAATTCTAAACTGTAACAGGTTACATGTTTTAAAGCTAAACATTTTTTATCTATGTATCCATTATATAAATTCATGGTGAGTTCAGAATGATGAAGATTGGCAGGGTCTAAGGTTAATAGGGTCTGAAACTTACAAGAGTATACAACTTATCAGTTAGGACGGACCTGACTATACATTGTCCAACTATCTCTTAGTTCATTATGAGTTCAGGACAATAATTTTTATCCATCTCTCATTCTAAGAAACAAAGTAAATTCAGACGTATCTAGGTAGCTTCATTCCACTTAGGTCATGAGAAGTTTAAACAAACTTGCCCATATTTATGGTGAAAATACCAGGATTTGTGGTGCCATCTGCAGTGTAGGCTTATCTGAAGCCACAAATCTGCTAGTAGGCTATCCTTAGTGAGGCATCTGGAGGCCCACAAAGGTATTTATTGTAGCCATAAACTAACTTTAACTTTTAAAACTATTTGAGTCAAATCAGGAATTCCATAATCAGGGATTAATTCATCTGAATAACAAAAAGTACATCTTCAATAAGATCCTCTAGGAAGTTTGCTCAATCAGAGCTGGTCAGTACCCAGAAAATAACAGTCCACACCAATGCCAGATGTATTTACTTTTGGTTTTACGAGACAGGTTTCACTGTGTAATCTTGGCTATCCTGGACTCACTTTGTAGACTGGGCTGGCCATGAATGCAGTCCTGGCTGTGCTGGACTCATTTTGTAGACCACGCTGGCCTTAGACTCACAGTGATCCACCTGCCTCTGCCTCCCTGGGTGCTGCAATTAAAGGCATGTGCCACCATGTCTGGCGCTAATGCCAGATTTCAGAGAGATGCAGCAGTGCACAATTGACAGGGTAGTCAGAGGTTGGAAGCAGTTCTGGGGTACATCATGATACAGATCTTGCAAATCCCGCATTGCCTCCAGAGATCTCTCATGCCTCCTGGACTTTCCCAAATCAATGGCTCCTGACAGCATGTCAGAGGCTGGAAGCAGTTTGTGGGTACATCATGGCATAAGACCTAGCAAACACCAGATCACCTCCTAGACAGCCCCCATGTTTAGTGAGCCCCCTGAACAGGGCAGCTCTTGGCAATCCTTGCTTCCTCCCTGTCATCCTGGAATAAGAGTGGGACCCAGTGTGGGCCGCCCTGAGAGGCCCCTCACCTTCCCTTACATCAGGCCTCTGTCCTGGGTGTTTCCGTACACAGGGATCTCTTCCCTCATGTTGCCAGCCCTCCCTTCCCTGCCTCACCCAGGGCTTTGCCACAACCACCCAGCTGACTTCTGCACCCATCCATGGCTATCCAGCACATGGCTATCCAGCTCCTGATGCACGGTTTTGGGTTCTATACTCCCTCTTACCCACATCAGCCAGGTACCAGGTGTTTCTCCTCTTGGTGGATTAAAGCTTTCCCCTAATGCACTGTTGTAGTTACTATGTTTGTGGTTGTTGCTGCTAGTCTTTCACTGTGTGCAATTTAAACTTTAGTACAAGTCTACATGTATGGACAGAAAAGTGTGTGTGTGTGTGTGTGTGTGTGTGTGTGTGTGTGTGTGTGTGTATAGGGTTTGGGGGCTGGAGAGATGCCTCAGTGGTTAAGAGCACCGACTGCTCTTCCAGAGGTCCTGAGTTCAATTCCCAGCAACCACATGGTGACTCACAACCATCTATAATGTGATCTGATGTGCACTGTATACATAGTAAATAAACAAAAAAAGATTTACATATATATAGTGTTTGGAACTTTCAGGTATCATCTGTAGACAAGAGGTGACTATGGTAGTGTATTTTCTTTCTGCCCTCCTGTTGTTTGTATCAACAAAGATTATCTGTCTTGGCCTCAGCTTTGCCCTCTATGTCCAAAGCAAGGTCTGCAGTCTACATAGCATAGGACTTAATTAATGTTTTGTTTTATTTTGAGTAATGGAATGAATGGAGTGAGAGAATAAAGAAAACATTCCTCACTCCCCCTGTATGCTAGACCACGTGAGGATAAGGTAGGATGGGCTGGAAACGTGGGGAAAGGAATGGGGCCCCCCACCCCCTCCAAGCTTCATAGGCTAGGGAAATAAATGCCAAAGGCAATTGCAAAGGAAGAGGCCAGCTCCTCACAAGAGTGGAGGATTGTGCACGCGTGGGAAGGTCTGTGTGGGGCGTGGGCCTTTGCTGCAGTTACAGCACTGGTCCTGTCAGGTGTAAAGCCTAGCCAACAAGTGTGCTAACAGCCACTCTGCATTGAATAGTCATAATTATCAAACAGTGTTTTAGATAGAGCCCTCAGCCCTGTCAGGTCACTATTAATGTTTTCCTGTTGAATTCCCAGTGTCCAGCAGGGGCACAATACACATTTATAGAATGAACTAGTCTCCATGTCATATTTAAAGCATCTGATCAGATAGTGGCGTTTTGTCAAAGGACAGGGAGCTGAGTTTATTTGGCTCTGTCCATGGTGGCAAAGGAGACCTCTTCCTTGTGTGTTCATGTCTTTGAGTCACTGCCTTGCTCCTTGTCCCCTGAAGAAATGACTCCCCAACCCTCATCCACCCTCACAACTTATCTGACAGCATTTGGCCGAGTATGAACGATGCCGGGCTAGGCGGACTGGCAGCCAGGCGAGAGCTTTGCAACAACAGCAGGCGCAGCCTGGGCCTTGTGTCTTTGAAGCATCTTAGCTGTTGTCATTCTCCACTGTGCCTGACAGGGATGAAGTGGGAGGACCAGGGAACAGTTTGTGGGCCGACATATCCAAACGCCTTGCCAGGTCTGGACTCATTGCCCAGGTTCCCCACATGAGTGTGCTCCGAAAAAATCATGGCCGAAACCCTGGGCTTGTAAGCTCATTGGAGGGTGAATAATTAACTAGCTAGCAGTGCCAACAGCTGGTGCAGAGGGTGCCATGTAGCTGGCAACACTGTGTCCCAGCTTGACTTGGGTTTGGGAGAGGGGCTGTTGTTTCTGGCAGTTAATTTGTAGTGCCGAGAGTAGCAAGGTCTCCCAACTGAGGTGCCCGCTGGTATGGCTGATCCGGTGAACAGAGACAAGTCTGGGGCGTTAGAGCCTTCCAGAAAAACCAGGCACAAATTGAGTTGCCTCCTGGACAAGAGGCAACTTAGCTCCTTTCCGTGTCTCATCTCTTTCGTGCAACGGCAGCTGGCACTCCACTTTGAGGAGCAGCAAGAAGATTTGGATCAGTCATGCAAACCCTGAAGTGTCTTGGGAAGGCAAGGGCACTGTCAAGGGAATTGAGGGTTCTCTTCCTCGTTGTCTGCTCTGCTCTAGGCTGTGAGCCCTGGCAACAGGGACTCTGCTGTGCTGAGACCTGCATGGCTTTATAGTTGGGGCTTTATGCTGGGGCGATGGGGGCATTGAAGAAAGGACAGAGGCCTGACACACCCACAGAAAAGTTGGGTCAGGTGGTCCTTATGCTCCCATGGAGATACACAGGCAGCAGCCCAGAAACTTGGGGCATTTATTTATACAGCTGAGGGAGGAAGTGGGGATTTCTTATCTGCAGCAGAATGAAAAGGCAGATTTAGCTAATCTTGGTAGGGGGTCTCTATAGGGGACCAGTCTTGGGCGGTAAACATCCCGGGATGAAGAAGCTGCTGTTGACATTTCATACACACTGACAACATCTGCGCACGGAGCATGGGGAGAGCTTTGCCAGTTCTCTGCACCTTCCCATGGGTCTGAGGCAGTGCTCACACCAACAGCACACGTCCACTCAGGACTTCACCCGTGCCCCACACCGATGGCTTTGCTTCCCTGTCAGCACTGGGAATTTGGCATCACCCCTCAGTGCTTGTCTAGTCAGCCCAGGGAGAGTGGTCTGATGGAAACCGTAGACTCAAAGTCTCTGGGATGGAGTCTTCTTGAGACCTTGGACATTTCACAGCAGGTGGGTTTAGGGCAAGATCCGCATTTCATTCTTCAAGATCTTTGAGTTTGTTCATGTGGACTGTTCCAGTGGCTGGCCACTACGTGGCCTGAAGAACGTGGCATGATGTCTTTTCTGAGCCTGGGAGGAGAGAAGATCATACATGTATATATGCTAGTGCAAGAGTGTGGAAGGATTGGGTCAGGGCACAAGAAGATCTTGGGTCTTACTTAGGCCCTACTCTTGGAAAGTTTAGAAGTGAACGCAATGCACCTATAAGCAATATCAACCCTACTATAGGGCTATAATGTATTTTCCCTGTACGGCAAGGAAGTCTAAAGTGGTCACTGGGGACTGAGACTTTGTTCGCCATTCCTTCTACCTCTAACTGGTAACTTGTTATCCTCATCCTTGGTGCTTTGTGGTTATAAAATGGCCTTGGCGGGGAGTCTAAGGAAATGCACCCCTTTTCTGTGCAGGAAAGAGGGAAACCAATAAACACTACAGAAAGAGCTTTGTAATGCACATTAACACCTGAGTACACACAAATCTTATTGGCTTGGCCAGTGTCACGTGCCATTCCCAGTCAAAGGGCACATGAATGCTTGGTGTGTCGAGCCACTCGGAGAGGAACGGCTAGCTATGTGGAAGGCAGCTGTGCACACATGGTAGCTCCGTGAACTTGGAAATCCTCTTTGTCTGTGAGCACTGATGACTTACCCTCCAATGAAAAAAGCCCGCTTATCTCTAATAACATGATCAGACATGGGTTGTGTAGCCAAGGCTACAGGGTCCAGTCTCACTCTGCCAAGTGCCAGTTGTGGTGTCTCTGTGCCTCCACTTTCTCCACTGTGAAATGGGGCATGGTGTTCCCCAATGGAGGGGTTTATCAGCACGAAAAAAAAGGTCCCACAGAGAGGACAAACATTCCACAAGAGGACCAACAGAGTTAACTAACCTAGGCCCATGGGGCCTCACAGAGACTGAAGCACCAACCAAAGAGCGTGCGTGGACTGGACCCAGGCCTCCGACACAGATGTAACTGATAGGCAGCTTAGTCTTTATGTGGGTCCTCTAGCAAGTGGAGCAGGGGCTGCCTCTGACATGGACTCTGCTGCCTGCTTTTGGTTCCTCCTTGTCATTTAGCTTCTTTAGGTCTGTGGATTGTAGTGTGGTTATCCTGTATTATGTGGATAATATTCGCTTATAAGTGAGTATATACCACGTGTGTGTCTCTGGGTCTGGGTTACCTCACTCAGGATGATAATTTCTAGTTCCATTCATTTGCCTGCAAATTTTAAGAGTTTCTTGTTTTTAATAGCTGAGTAGTATTCCAATGTGTAAATGTACCACAGTTTCTTTCTTCCTTCCTTCCTTCCTTCCTTCCTTTCTTTTTGAGATTTATTTATTTACTATTAAGTATACAGTGCTCTGCCTGCATGTACACCTGCCTGCTAGAAGAGGGCATCAGATCATGATCACATTATAAATGGTTGTGAGCCACCGTGTGGTTGCTGGGGACTGAACTCAGACCTCTGGAAGAGTAGTCAGTGCTCTTAACCTTTGAGTTATCTCTTCAGCCCCATACCACCGTTTTTTTAATCCATTCTTTGGTTGAGGGACATCGAAGTTGCTTCTAGACCCTGTTATTATGGATAAAGCTGCTATGAACATCGTTGAGTCAATGTCCTTGTTGTATGGTGGAGCATCTTTCGGGTGTATGTGGGCCCTTATTTATCACCCTGCACAAAGCTAAAGTCCAACTGTATTAAAGATCTCAGCATAAGCTGGGCGTGGTGGCACACACCGTTGATCCCAGCACTCAGGAGGCAGAAGGAGGTGGATTTCTGTGAGTTCAAGGCCAGCCTGGTCTACAAAGCGAGTCCAGAACAGCCAAGGCTACACAGAGAAACCCTGCCTCGAAAAACAAAAAACAACAACAACAAAAATCTCAACATAAAATCAGACACACTAAATATGTCAGAAGAAAAAGTGCGGAAGAGCTCTGACCTCATTGGCACAAGAGACAACTTCCTGAATGGAACGCCAACAGCTCAGGCTCTAAGATCAACAATTAATAAACTCAACCTCATGAAACTGAAAAGCCTCTGTAAGGCAAAGGGCACTGTCAACAGAACAAAACGACAGCCTACAGACTGGGAAAAGATCTTCATCAACCCTACATCTGACAGAGGGCAATTATCCAAAATATATAAAGAACTCAGGAAACTAAACACCAACAAACCAAATAAACCAATTAAAAAATGGGGAACAGAACTAAACAGAGAATTCTCAACAGAGGAATATCGAATGGCTGAGAAACACTTAAAGAAATGTTCAGTGTCCCTAGTCATGAGGGAAATGCAAATCAAACTGACTCTAAGATCTCATCTTACACCTTTCAGAATGGCTAAGATCAAAAACTCAAGTGACAGCACATGCCGGCGAGGATGTGGAGAAAGGGGAACACTCCTCCATTGCTAGTAGGAGTGCAAACTTGTGCAACCACTTTGGAAATCAATCTGGCACTTTCTCAGAAAATTGGGAATAGTGCTACCTCAAGCCCCAGCCATACCACTCCTGTGGCCTGCTTTTGGATCACTTTCCCTAGCTGGGCTGCCTTGTCTGGCCTCAGTAGAATAGGATGCACTTAGTCCTGATGTGCTTGGGTGTGTTAGGGTAGATTGGTGCAGTGGGAGGGGGACTTCCTTTTTCTAAGGAGAAGGGGGACGGGGCAAAGTGTGGGACTGGGAGAAGAGGTTGGAGGGGGTGAGGGGGCTGAGATCGGAATGTAAAGTGAATAAATAATTACGTTTAATAAAAAAAAAAAAAGTGGTCCTAGAATGTTGAGTCATGTCTGACCTGTCTTGGGTATCAAAGAAAAGTTGATGCAATCGTTATTGGTTACCATTGTTGTGACTGCAACCGCTGTGATGAGGTTGACGAGAAAGATTGCAATTGTTACTGTGACTGTGGTCACCACTGTGAGGTTTTTCTGTGGGTAGAAGCAAGGCCTGGCATCCTAAGGTGTGGCCCAGCTCTGCCTGACCTGTTGGTGCCTTTAGACAAGCCCCATTAGCGGCCACGTACTCCCTTTGTAGGGGCTGGTCTCACCCGTGGCCTGAAAGGCCTCAGATGTAGTCCCCACACTCTGGCCTGAGCCCTATTGTGGAGGAGAACCAACCTGAGCTAGAAAAGGGAGGTCAGGGTAAAGTTGGAGGTTATCTTCCAGCGGTGAGTCCAGGCCTCTCCCTCATGGGCTGAGGTCTCTCTGCTCAGACACCTCCTTCCTGTGTCTGGCTCCTGGCTCCTTTATCCTAATTCATTCTCTCCTGACACTCCCTTCTGTGCCTTTCCAGCCTACTTCCTGTGGTGGGAGGCCTTGTGTTGGTGAGGAGTCCTTCTGGGCCAGTGTCCGCAGAGTCGGTACTGGGAGGGGCACCGGGACGGAGGGAGGCATTTTCTGGAAGGGTAGATAGAAGGCCCTTCTACCTCCTAACTGGTGATCTCAGCAAGCCCTCATTTCTTTCTATGCCTCAATGTCCCTATCTGTTCAACTGAAGATCTGAGCAGACTGGGTTTGGATGACCTAGGCACATCTTCAAGTCTCAAGACAGCATCTGAAATGCAGGTGTCCTCATACCAACCCTTGCTGTGGTGTCATAGGGAGAGGACTGGAGTTGACAGGGCTCCAGTAATTCTACCCCTAAGCCACCTAGGCAGGGCAGCTGGCCTTTGTCCACTTCTTACACAGTGTCTGACTGAAGTTTTTCAATGCAGCATTTTAACCCCAAAGTTAAGATGAAAAGTCTTGACAGTAGTAACTAGTGGGTATAGATTTTCCATGTGCCAGGCGTTTTGCTAAAATGTTTCACACATATTAATTTATGATGTAACCTTTCAGTAATGCAGTGAGGAAAGCACTATTAATAGCTTAAATCTGAGTAACAGGCAATTGAGTAACTTACCCAAGGCTGCTCAGCAGATTGGGAAATCTGAGAACAGCTCACTTGGCTTCGAACCACTGCTGCTATTTGTTTGTTTGGGGTGGAGGAGGTGGGAGAAGGGACAGGGTCAGGGATGGGGAGGGGGGGGGGGAGGGGAGGCTAGCTCATCTTTTCTGATGTTGGAATGTTGTTTGCAGCATTCTCTCCAAAGTCTTTGCTTGGCTTCCGCTTGTACACCTGCAGGGACGAAGAGCTCACCACCTCCCTGGGGATCTCACTCTGGCTGCATCAGTATGGAAACACTCCCTCAAGTTTGTCGAGTGCTTAATAAGTCTTCAAGACTCGGAGTGGTTTCCTGGGAAACAGAGCAGCTTGCTCAGCCCCCAGGGACGTGGTGTGGTCTGGATTACAAGTGAAGAAATTTAGAAGGAGCCAAAAACCTCACGTCTTGTTGCCACGGCAGAGAGGACACACTGTGGACCCCAAAGCAGAGGCTTATTGTGTGAGCTGTTTCCTCCTTGAGCTGTGCTGTCTTGTGCTGCCATGAGGAACCCTGCAGATTGCGTTGTGATTCACAGAGGCTTGGAGCCTCTCTGGTGGTGTCAGCTGTAATCTCAGCAATCCGGAATGGAGGCAGGAGGATGGTGAGTTTGGGGCTCCATAGTAAAGGCTAGACTGAAGAAACTAAGGGCTGTAGATGGAGCTTAGTGGCTATAGATGGAGCTTAGTGGCTGAACCGTAGCACAGTGAGGA
Source organism: Acomys russatus (assembly GCF_903995435.1). Lineage (NCBI taxonomy): Eukaryota > Metazoa > Chordata > Mammalia > Rodentia > Muridae > Acomys > Acomys russatus. The sequence continues at coordinate 65,460,733 of NC_067140.1, read as the reverse complement.
CAAGGATATCATCTCCAGCGCTGCCGGGAGGAAAGCTGACTTGGTTTATGGTTCTAGAGCAGTAGTTCTCAACCTGTGGGTGTGACCCCTTCAGGAAGGTTGAATGACCTTTTTCACAGGGGTCGCATGTCAGATAGCATGTATATCAGATAGTTTCATCACGATGCATAGCAGCCAAAAAAATTACAGTTAGGAAGTAGCAACAAAACTAATTTGATGGTTGGGGGGTCACTACAACATGAAGAAGTGTATTTAAGGGCTGCAGCGTTGGGAAGGCTATGAAGACCAAGATCAGGGTACAGGACCTTGGATGAATGTCTTCTTGCTGCCACGGCAGAAGGAACAAGGACAAAAGAAAGCATGTCTATGTGCACATAGATGACAGACAGACAGACAGACAGACAGATGAATTCCTGTTTCAAGGCCTGCCATCTCAGTAATCCATACAGCAGTGGCACTCTCATGACCCAACCTTTGGCTCTGCCTCCTGATGCTGTGACAGGGGAGTTGCAGATTATGTCTCTGGGGAGACACTTGCAAGCCACAGGACTGAGCATCAGCACCCCTTACGACTGGTCCTTTTCGAGACTAGTTCTTCACAGAGTTGGCGCGAGGGCTGTAGACCATAGTGCACAGCGGTGCCGGGTATTCTGGCACCACCACCTGTTGAGATCCATCGTCTCCCGTCGTTATTTCTGACTCGGCCAATGGCTTGATCGTACAGCAGATGAGGTCAGGATGTTGACTCTTGAATCCAAACTGTCTTGTTTGGCATATAGAACAGAGTCTTGGGGAAGAGGAGGAATTTGGGCGTCCCAGTTAGTTGGTGGCAGTTCCAAGAAGCAAAGTGAGATGTGATTAACCAGCCCCGTGTGCTATCTTAGGAACTGTGAGGTCCAGGATCAAAAACAGGCCACTGGGAGGAGGTTGGTTCCTCGGCACCAAGATTATCATTGAGTGTTCGTCCTAATGTCGTTATGTGTCCTCGAATGTCCCTGCTTAATTCTGAGGGATGGGATGCGGGAGAACACAGTTTTGACGCGTGAGTACATGTGTGCAGGAAAAAGACTGTGCCCGAGTGGTTTCATGGAGGAAGCAAGGTGGCCCGAGCCCACCTGCCCTAAGCCTGCAGCCTTTCTGAACCTCGGTCTTGTCGTACAGAAGATAGAGATGGAGCTGTCAAGAGATTTAAAGGTAACAGGTGCAGCTAAGTAGCTGGAAAAGTTGCCAACCTGGAACCCATCTTAACCATATTTAAAAATTAGGCAGTTTGGCAGCAAACTCAGATTTCCTCTTTCTCTCAAAAAATGAGAATGCTTTAGTCACTTTGAACTGCTCTCTTGAGAAAGGAAAGGGGGCATCTCTGGCCCTTGGAGCACCTCTGGCCCTCGGAGCTGCACTCTGTTCTACCAATCTCTTGGCAGCCACCACTGGGAGGACTCCGTATAGAGACCCGCTCTTTTCCTCCAGACTCCCCTCTCCTCCACATTCCTGCCTGGGAGAGTGGAGGCAGCTGTGCCAGCTCTGGGAGGAAGGTTCTAGAAGAGGCACCTCCCATTCCCTGGAGGTGTTCGCTCAGGGCCACCCCAGGATGAATATTTCCTTTCATAATGTTGCTAATCACTTTCCCCTGCAGGCAGGAGCCAGCCTCCCCCTGCTCCGGCAGCTGTGGTGCCCTGTGGGCTCTTCATCAATGTTACATGGTAATTAATAATAGATTCTCCTGCTCCAACTCCTGCTCCCTCTGACAGGCTGGATCTTCCCTACCAGATGAGACCGAAATCAAAGGCCTGAAATTGCAACTGAAAACATTCCCTCCACCAACTCGAGAGAAGAAATCTGGACAGCTTAAACTCCTGGTGGCTCGAGCAGCAGATGACCTTCTTGTCTTCCCCTCTGAGACCACAGAGGAATAGGATCTGCAGACTTGTGCCCATGTGTTCGGGGGGGGGGTGTCATATTACACTGTGTCTTGGTGTGTGGAAGTAGATGGTGATGGAACTGAAGACTCAACTCCTTGACAAATAACTCAGGTGGTACTGATGCTGGTGGTCCAGGCACCACATCCTGAGAACCATTGCTCCATTTACTATGAACACAGAGAGTAGCTACTTGGCCCTGGGAACATGGAGTGAGTAAGACAAAGTGATACCCACTCACTTGGATAGATTCAACTCAGGGCATCATGTGATGGCTTAGAGAGGATTCTAGATTTAGACATGCTAGATTCAAGTCCTGAGTCTGTGACTACATGAGGTAGAGCTGCCTGCTTTTTGAAACCGTCCTAATGGCATAATCACGTTTCTTGTCTCAGTTGACCAGAGAAACCGTTGCGAACACAGATGAAGACAGAAGTATTAGTTATGCAAATAATGTACCTTAGTACCTGTTATTCCTGGGTCACTGTCCGTGACTATGTGACTAGGTCTTGTGTTGGGGGGGAGGGGGACATTCCTTTACCAGTTTATTCCACACCATCGTCTGGACCTCCAAGAGCATCCTAGGTGTGGGAAACACAGCGGCAGTTGCATCAGCCATAAATCTCTCCTCTCATAGGGGTGCAGGATGGGTGGGTTGGTTAGAGAGGAAAATGTCTTAGCAAAAGGCACCTGTATTTAGAAGACTGCAGAGAAGTGTGACGTGCGACAAGGAGGAACTAAACAGGTCAAGAAACAGCGCTTTGTTAGGGATCAGTGTCAGCTGAAGGCCCTATGACAAGGTGCCCACTGGGGGGTGGGGGGAGAGCCCCCTAGGCCTTACTAAAAGAGAGGAGGTATCTGTGGGGAGGGTGTTTGAGGAGAGGGCATGGCAAGGCCAGTGCTGGCTTAGACCCAGGTCTGTGCAACCTAGCTGGACCTCAGCTGGACATCTCGTTTCTTATCCTCTAAAGACCTTCAGGGACTCTGGACATGTGGGCCTTAGAAGCACTCAGGGGCTTACACCCCCACCTCCACCCCCCCCCCCCCCACCCCCTGAGAATTGTGTCTAAACCCCACCAGAAGCGTATGTTCTTATACCCCAGGGCTGCTCAACCTGGCTGCCCGATTTTGAGCAACTTTAGAGGCAGCCAGTTGCATCAGCCATTTTCTCTGGTCTGAACCTGGCTTGATTGACGAGCCTGAAGTAGGATGATAGTCTCACCTTTACCTCAGGTACAGCGAGAGTCTGAAGCGCTCCTGGCTGCAAACGCTTTGCAAGCTGGACACTTAACAGGTGCTCCTCCTCGAGGAGCCTTGGGAGGCCTGGCTCTGGTGAGGCTCAGACCAGAATCCTCACTGAGCCAGCCCTTGTGTTCTATTTGCATAAATTTGCATAAAACCTCAACTGTTGTGTCCCTCTTAGTGAGCACAGGCCACCATTTAAAAATAGGATGTCGCTCCCCTTTTCCTCCACTGCTCCATTTGCCTTTTAAAAGAACCTCAAGAATTAATCACATATTATGACATGAAAGCTGTTTTGATTTAGGCCTCCTTTGCAGGAGTGGCTGTCCCTCCACGAAGTTCTGACTCCTCATTTTGCTGAAAGGAGACCAGAACAATCATCTCAGACAGTGGAAGGGCCTGGAATCTTCAAAGGAAAAGTCAATTGTATTCTTTCTGTTCACAAGGGTAGAGCATACAGACAGGGGGAAAGCTTGGAGCAAGAGGGAAAATACACAACAAAGTCCTTAGAACAACCAAACCAAGCAGTGCTCTCAACACAATAGTGCATTTCTTTACTGATTTATTTCCCTGTAATATTTTTGTATAATTGGCTCCCAAATAGGCCTGCACTCCTCTCCCGCACCCCCTCCCCCAGACACATGCTGGTATATATATGTATGGCTTTCCTCTACACTATTACAAACTTGTCAACACCATTTTTCAAGACTATGTAGCATTCCTTAGCAGAGGAAGTTCTTAGTGTGTCACAGGACACTTAGAGGGCATGGGGTTTCCTTGAGGTATTTGTGGTTATGATGTGTACACTCCTGGTTTCTTTCTTTGAATTTTGGTTACAGGATGGGAGAAGGAGGCAAGATGAAGGCTCTGGAAAGACTTTGTGGCAGTTATTCCTGGGTCTTGAAGTGTCACCACTATAGGCCTCTTAAGTCAATTAAGCCACGGAGCACCCTCTATGCCCGTAGATGAGGCATGCTCCTGCCTCAGGTTTTAGGCCCTCCACTCAGTCAGGATTCTTGTTCCTTTGCTGGGATGCTTGAATTACATGGGGTTCTTTGTTTGTTTGTTTGTTTTTTGGTTTTTGTTTTTAATGCAACTGGGATCCAAAGACATTTGAGTGGTCTCCAGTTCTCTCATACAGCTTACTTTGTCAAAACAACAAAATAGACTTTTTGTCAGCCAGAAACACCTTTGACTTAAATAAGTAAGCATTTCTACTTTTCCTTCCTTCTTTTCTCCCTTCCTTTCTCCTTTTCATCCTCCTCCTCCCTCTTCTCTTCCTCCCCATCCCCCTCCTCCCATTCCTCCTCCCCATCCCCCTCCTCACCCTCCTCCTCCTCTTCCTCTGGCATTCCAAGAGCTAGCAGTCCAGGGAATGATGTTGTCTGGCCCTTGGGCTCTATCTTCCTTTCCTGCCATCCCTGAGAAGGGGGCGCTTATTTTCACACTTGTTGCCTGGTGGCCCCATTATGATCGCCACACATCTGTGTATCTGGTTCTCATTCAGGATATGAAGAAAAAGGCAAATCAAGGGGAGCAAATAGCCTTGTCATCAAGCTTGTTTTCTGTGTCAGGAAGACCAAAGCTTTTCCCTGAAGTATACTCAGAAGAATTTTTCCTTGCATTTCATAAGCTAGAAACAACCCGTTGTTAGTGAATAGAAACAGTGTTATCAAGATTCCCACCCAGGCCAGGCGTGGTGGTGCATGCCTTTAATCCCAGTGCTCGGGAGGCAGAGGCAGGTCGATCTCTGTGAGTTCGAGGGCAGCCTGGTCTACAAAGAGAGTCCAGGACAGCCAGGGCTACATAGAGGAAACCCTGCCTTGAAAAAAAAAAAAAGATTCACACTCAGAACTCAGCCTTTGTAGACGCTGAATAAAACGAACAGAACAGGACAATAAAAGGAGGAGGGCGTAGCAGGGAAGAATGGGAGGAAGACATGGCCGCAGACTTTGTGGAAGATGGGAAAATTTTGCCCCAGAAGGAGGAGATTTTGTTGGCTGATGCCCATCCTGGCTCAAAGGTAACCAAACAGGGCTAGAGAATGTACGGCGCTCCACAACAAGAGAGGAAACGTGCAATGTGAACACATGACATCTGGAACCGGAGCAGCCATGTTGCTCCCACGAGGAATCCAGACTGAAGATGCAGGGGAGTGGTTCTCCGCCTTCCTAATGCTGTGACCTTTAATACAGCTCCTCAGGTTGTGGGGACTCCCAATCATGAAATCATTTTCATAGCAAGTATCTGATATGCAGAATATCTGATACGCGACTCTTGTGAAAGGGTCACAAGAGGGCCGCAACCCGGATGTTGAGAACGCCTGACTTAGACTGAGGGACAGAATTGGAGCCACGCCCTTGATCTAACTACAACTGTGGCAATCTGACTTCTAGACGGTTTCTCCAGTTACAAACGTTAGCTACCGCGTTCTCAGGGTTGTACAAATGAGCTTGAGGTCGATCACATGACCAGAAGAATGGTTACCAACAGACATACAACCGGGAACTAAGCAAAAGGGGTTACATAAGGGTGCTGTAGTTTTGAAGAACTGCATTGGGCCGAATTTGACCAACACGTTTTTGGCTTGACTTGCTCTGACATGCTGCTGTGGAACGTAATACACCGATGTGATGCTTCCAGCGGAAAAATCCCACAAAGTGTTCCAGAACCTTCTCATCATGGGATGGACTGTTGGCCAGCCCGACTCTTGTCCTGTGAGCTTCAGGCCTGTACCAAGGTCAGATGTAGCATTCCCGTGGACAGAGGCAGGAGACCCGGGGAGGGGGGGCACAGGGAGAGGGCAATGTTTCGGTTCCTCAAACACTTCCCCAGTGGCTTCTGAGCTTCCTCCTGTGAGAGGCCCTGTGCCTACAGGCAAGGCTGACAGCAGATCAGAAGTAGACAGGAAAGAAATCCCAGGAAGCTCCAGAGAGCCTGGGCAGCCTTGTCGTGAAGCTGAGAGAGGAAGTGGGAAGGGCAGCTAGCCTGTGCCTGCCCCTGTCTTGGAGCCGGCTGCTGGCCATTCCCTGCAGCTCTGAGCAGAGGTGTTCTCTGGAGCTCAGTTGCCTCATGTGGGGAATGCAGGGCCAGGGCCAAAGTGACAGTTGTCTCTAGGCCACAGTCAGACTGGATTTATGAGTACTTCCTCAAGTGCCAGGCTGAGGTGGCCTGCTAGAGAGACATGAATGAAACTTAGCCTCGCCCTCCTGGAGTATCAGTGTGTGAACACATACACACACACACACACACACACACACACACACACACACACGTAGTGCAAGTGGTGCATGTAACTGACAGGCAACAAGAATGAGAAAAAAAATGCCTAATGGGTTTGTTGTTGTTGTTTTAAGACGGGGAAGTTTATCAATGAGCATGGGAAAGGAAAGAAAGGGGGGAGGGGTACCCCAAAGAGAGAGACAGAGATAGGGAGAGAGGAAGAAAGAGAAAGGTAAGCGGGAGAGAGGTGAGAGAGCGCCTAACAAATTTTAACCTATCTATTTGGCTCAAGTTATTTTAACTCCACTTAACGCAGAATGCTCTGCTCCTGGGGCAATATGTCTTAGTGGGAGGAAAGTGGGCCGATGGCTGAGCGGTGTCCATGTGGTCAGCGGGCCAGTGGCTGTCGATAGTGCTCATATTCATGAAGCACAGTGTGAATGGGATAAGGGGTGAAGGAAGGGCTGTGGTAGCAGAGGAGCCTTCCCTGCATGTGGATAGCCTGGGGAGGTTGCACTGGCCCTGCAGCTGGCAGATGAGTGGGACCTGGCCACCAAGGAATGTGTGTGTGTGTGTGTGTGTGTGTGTGTGTGTGTGTGTGTGTGTGTGTGTGCGCGTGCGTGTGCGCGCACGCGCCCGCTTGTGCTTTGCACAGAGCTCCTCCTCTCCGGTGGGGAATGAGAGTGAAGGTGGAGGGGGAAAAGGCCAATGAGGGATGGGGAGAGACCAGACAGGACCTAGAGGTCATGATAAGGGTTCTAGGCGCTGTGCTAAGGCATGGGAGTTACAGTTTAAGCAGTGAACGACAGCATTTTCACTGTCAGAAAGTCTTCGCTCCTGCTTCGGGAAGGTTTGATGAGAGGGCAGAGAGAGGCCAGGCTGGCCAGGGCTGTGGAGAAGGACAGGATGTGGGTGTGGGTGGGTGCCTGGAGAGCCTGACCCTCTCCCTTTCCACATAGGTTCAGAGTTGCTTGTTGCGACAAGAACAGTTTCTCTGATGAAGTTTTTGTCACTTTTGCTGATTTGGAGGAAAAAGCAGCTGGAATCCTGCTGTTATGGGGCAGGGGTGGCCAGCTATATGGGGGCCTCAAAGGCTGCAGGGCCAGGCTCAGGAAGATGGCCCATGACAATAGGCCTCCAACAAGGTCATTAAGGTGTCTCTGGAAGGCTGTGGGGGTGCTCAGTGAAAGAGCCTTGGGGTTCTTGATATCTTTTATTATAACACTGTTGGTTAGTACTTTGTCAACTGATAGAAGCTAGAATCAACTGGAAAGAGGGAACCTCAATTGAGAAAATGTCTCCACTACATTGGCCTGTAGGTCAACCTACAGGGGAATTTTACTGATTAATGGTTGACGTAGAAAAGTCCAGCCAGATGTGGACTGTGCCACCTCTGAGGCAGGTGGTCGTGGTTTGTGTTTAAAAACTGGCTGAATTTTTTTTCCCTCAGGCTGCTGGGAAGATGGCGGACATTCAGACAGAGCGTGCTTACCAAAAGCAGCCTACAATCTTTCAAAACAAGAAGCCTGTTTTGCTGGGAGAAACCTGCAAAGAAAAAGTCCCTCGGTACTACAAAAACATCAGTCAAGGCTGCAAGACGCCCAAGGAGGCCATTGAGGGTGCCTACATAGACAGGAAATGCCCCTTCACGGATAGCGTCTCCATCCGAGGTCAGATTCTGTCTGGTGTTGTGACAAAGATGAAGATACAGAGGACCATTGTCATCGGCCCGGACTATCTCCATTACATCCGGAAGTACAATCACTTTGAGAAGCGCCACAAAACCACGTCTGTGCATGCATCCCATCCCAACCCCCACCCGCACCCCCCATCCCTCGTCTAAGGGGATGTACAGATTGGCGACATTGTCACCAAGGCAGAGTGCAGGCCCCTGAGCAAGACTGTTCGATTCAATGTGCTCAAGGTCACCAAGGCTGCTGGCACCAAGTAGCGGTTTCAGAAGTTCTGAGGGGACTCTGGCCTACTCCTCAGAACAAAATAACATTGTTTTCTAACTTAAAAAACAAAAAACAAAAACAAACAAACAAACAAACAAAGCAAACTGGGGAGTGATCTAGTGAGCAGCGTTTCCCCGTGAATTTCTCCAGTGGTGACTGTGATGTAGAAAAGTAAACAGACAAACAAAAAAAAACTTTACCTCCCCAAGCTGCTCTTGGTATTTTTATTATAGCAATAGAAACCCACCTACGATAGCATTGATAGCAACAAGCCTACCGTTAACAGTTAGTCCTTCATAGTGCACACCAAATCTAAGCCCTGATGTCCCATACAGCACCCCCACCTGTGTCCCGGGTACCCTGAGTTCTAATGTGTCCCCATCTCCTACAAGCTGTTTCTTTTTTTCTTTCTCTCTCTCTCTCTCTCTCTCTCTCTCTCTCTCTCTCTCTCTCTCTTTTTTTTGTTCTGCCTGCGTGTACACCTGCACACCAAAAGAGGGCACCAGATCTCATTGTAGGTGGTTGTGAGCCACCATGTGGTTGCTGGGAATTGAACTCAGGAAGGACCTCGGGAATAGCAGCCGGTGCTCTTAACCACTGAGCCATCTCTCCAGCCCTTCCAAGCTGTTCTTGAAGAGCCCTGTTAGTATAGAACTCAGTTCACAGTGGGGAACTGGGGGTCTCCCGGTAGCATTCATGGGTAACGCCAAGAGCCCTGCACGCTATCTGCTCCACCTGGGGGCCCAGTCTCTGCTTCCCTGTCCCTGTCACCTGAGTCCCGCCCTTCTCCACCACCTTGCTCTTCTGTGCTTCCCAGTGACTGGACGGCAGTGGCGAGGGAAATGCAGGCAGCAGGAAGGGTGCTGCAGTTCCTGCACTAGCAGCAGCCCGTGGAGTTCTCTTACACCTTAGGGATCTCCACTCAGGTAAAGCCAAACCCTATGGCTGCCACAGAAAGGCATTCCAGGACAACTCAGTACGAAGCAGAGCTGTTGATTTAAAAAGATCTTTTAAAAGATTTCTTTGAGTTTTTGAGACTATAATACAACTACACCGGTTCCTTCCTTCCCTTTACTCCTTCCAAGTCTTCCCTTATGTCCATCTTGCTCTCTTTTAAATTCATGCCCTCTGTCTGAAAGATATCTTTTTTTAAACGTGGATTTAATGCTTGGAGATCAGTAGAGAGAGAGGTGCTCAGGGAAAGAATATGACAATGCCCAGCATGGGTGTGGGCCTTTCAGGGGAAGCCACATTTCATTGCCCTTAAAAAAAAAATCCATTTATTATTTATTTGTATGTATCTATCTATTATTTATGATACATAGACAAGTACAATGTACTGTGGGTGTATTCTTCCCTTATGACTTCCCATCACCCCTATCTTTCCACTCTGAACCCCTTCTTTTAACTAGACTCTCAGTAGATACACCATTGAAGAAAATGACATCTCCTGTAGCAATTATAAACACTCAGTAGTTTCTTCAGGAAGAAGTCAGGGGTCTGCCCTAATCTAAGAGAAGCACAAGTATAAATATAAATATAAATATAAGTCTAGGAGGAAGTTTGGCAGCATGTCCATTTAAGGAAGCAACAATAGTGTGTTCCCCTTTAGGCTCATGATTGACCCAGCCACAGGCTTTTAGCCAGGTTTACAGTACTGGGTGTGTATTCTTTTCTGAGGAATGGGCCTCCTGTTCACCCTGCTGGCCCCCCCTCTCCGATATAATCATGTCACTGTTCAGCCAGTAGGAGACAGGGATTGAGGCAAGCATGTTCTAGAGTGAATGTGGCCATTGACGATTTTCCCCCCAGCCTCGTGCTTAGTAGTTTTTAAGTACTGTGTATGCAGCCAGCAGACAGGGACTTTCCAGCTCAGCTCAGTTTGGTTTTTCTACGTCCTGTAACCGAAATATGTGACATCTTTGCAATAGGATCTTAACATCTAGTTTTGGTGGGATGACAGAATTGACGACAAAAGCCATTATTTCTTCGGGAAGTTGACTATCTTTACAGTAGTGTGTGTGTGTGAGTGAGTGAGTGTGTGTGTGTGTGTGTGTGTGTGTGTGTGGTGTGTATATATATGTATATAAATATAATTTTGATGAGTTGTAAGGTTATTATCTTCGAAGCATTTTGAGGGTTAGCCTTTAATGGCTGGGGTGTCTCTCCAGTCCACGCTAAGAAATTTAAATGAAATCACAATGATTCATGAGATAGAGATGGATAGGATTCCAGGCAAAACTCTAGATCACAGGGATGTAGGGAGTTAGGTACTTTCGCTGTAAACGAGTACTGAGGGCACTGGTTTTCTGAGCTTTCCAGAATGTTTTCAAGAGGACGTGAACTCACTTGAGGTCATAAATGCTAAGACCTTCAGTCTTGCCTTGTTGCTGTCTTGACGTTCTTACCTGAAAAATATCTGCATAGATGAGATGTTCTCCCCATGTCAGCAACCTACAGGGCAGCTGTGAATAGCGCTGAGAATTCCTGATTCTCAGCAGTGGGGAGTGGGGGGGCTCCTCTTTCTACCGACGTCCCCTCAACTTTCCCAGCCGTCTGTCTCGCTGCACGCTACCATTTTAGATTGTTGTTCAAACGTCACTTCTCCTTATTCAGACCTTGCCCAAGCACCTTAGTGAAGCATGTCCCTTCACCTATGCCCCTCCTGTCCCCGTCTGTGATTTTCTTCCCTGGTATGCCACCACCATGGAACAGATCACTTTACTATCAGTCCAACTCTCCCTGTAGCCTGTGAGCTCCTGAGGGCTGGACTAGGGCGTCTCAGAACACATAGGCAGCTTTGCCCTGTTTCCTGGAGATAGCGTTTCTATCCTGATCGCTGTTGAGGCCGTGGTGCTGAAGGAAAGTTGGCACACATGGGAATGCCACCGTGTTTGTTCAGTGACGTAGGTGCTGTGTACCACTAAGCACTGTGCACCCTGGGCTGTGCTTTAAGCCTTGTACCATCTAGGGAGCTGGTGCTGTGTGTGTATGTGTGTGCTTGCGTGTGTGTCAGAGGTGGGGTGTCTGTCTCTCCTTTAGGATTATAGGGTTTCTGTGAAACCATCACCAAGTTTATTGTTATTTTTTCTCCTCTGTCCATTCTGATTTGAATCATACCCACAGAATTCTTCATCTCTGTCATGACATCTCATTAGCATGATGTTAGCATGGCTAGCCAGCTGTGCCTCTTCTGAAACTTTCCATCGGTTTGTGCATGCTGTCCATCTTTTCTATTAGGTCTTTTAACCGTTTTGTAATGGTTTTTATTGTGTATCTATGAATACCATGTGCAAACATACATAATGTAATGTAAAGCGATGGTTTAAACTTCTGGTTTAATAGCACAGGGCTATTGATTGGGTGTCAAGAGTCAAGCACTGAAACAATAATTTTAATCTTTTCAACCAGGGACTTAGATGAGAAAATTGAGACTCAGTAACTATAGGTTACATGTCTGGACAAAAGGTGTCCAAATCCTCTGGCCGACTGACTGCAGAGCCTTTGTTATAATTGGCTTTCCTGGTTGGCTACACCGTTGCCAGCTATTTGCTGTCCTGAAGACCCCGCACTCAGCTGACCAATTTATTCATCCCAAAGGATCCAGGTGGCTCATCCACTGTGGCTCAAATTCAAACACCTCTACTGCCTTCAGCCTTTGCCATCTGGCCCCATCTGCCACTCCCTTCCTCTCCCCCAGTAGGGTGCCAAGCTGGTCCCAGCCTTTGCCAGGAGGATACCACGGCCAGTCCCCATGGTTTTCCATCTCCTTGTCCTCCTAATCCCACCTCCATCTCAATCTCCTCTCATTCGCTGGGCCTGCTCCGTTAGCATATACTTGATGTGGCTGAGTTCTGGTCTCTCCACTCACCAGTTGTATGACCTACATACACGGTTTGCCTCTTTGTGTCTTCACTCATTTGTAAAGCGGGGATCATGAGAAGACCTATGAGGAAGTCCACACTAAGACTCTGCAAGCTACACCAAGGGTCAATGTAGAAGCGCTGACTCGGCCAGTGCCGGCTGTCACAAGAAAGGCAACTGTGTCACAGCAGTGGTGCAGACACAACGCTTCTCTGGGATCCCTCCTCCCACCCCCATCCAGCTGAGACACCAGAGGAATGTGAAAGGAATTCCCATGGTCAACGCTAGAGATGGCCCAGGCCCCAGGCTGAGCCTTCCCTTGCTTGCCCACATATTTAGCTGCTTGGCTAATCAGGTCAGGGTCCACCTGGCCATGCTGTGGCATGAGTTCTCCTGCGATCCCTCCCCTTGTCCCCATGCCAGCCACATTTGATTTTGTCACCAGAGACAGGCCACAAACGATAAACATAAGAGGGCTTGCCTGAAAAAAGGCATTTACTTCTAAAGGTACAGAGTGCTCAGGAGGCCACATTCCCAGGCAGGCATACACACAGAGAGAACTCCATATAGCAATGGTTCTTATGTAGTGCTCAGGACTTCACATATATGAATTGATATGACCCCAGAGCTGGAATATCAGGGCCACAGGTAATCTAATCTAGTGCATTATGTAACAACTTGATAAGTTAGGAGGGTTTTGTTTGTTTGTTTTGGTTTTCCGAGACAAGGTTTCTCTGTATAGCCTTGGCTGTCCTAGACTTGCTTTGCAGACCAGGCTGGCCTCGAACTCACAGCGATCCGCCTGCCTCTGCCTCCCAGAGTGCTGGGATTAAAGGCGTGCGCCGCCACACCCTGGCTTTGTTTGTTTGTCTCTTAAATTATCCCCATTTTACTGATACGGGAGATAAAATAGAGAGGGGGTTAAATTTGCCCACGGTCACTTCAGGACAGTGGCAGACCTATATTATAATACAGGGAATCACACGACCTGGATAGAACCCCGAAAACTGTGTGACCACGGTGTACATTTGCAATGACATTTGCTCAGTTTTAGACATTTGGGTGCACAAGATGTGCCCGGATGACCATGAAGACCTTCCTATAAATGCCAAGGTGGGGGCCAAGAATGATCACACTCGCAGCCGCTGTTTACCTCATGGGAGCCAGAATGTAATAATTACATATACCCAGGCATGTATGCACTCAGCGGTAGGGACATGTTCTGAGTCTGCCCTTCCTTCTGTTCCCACATGCACACAATCACATGGATTCCCTACTCTCTTCCATTAGGGTGGCCGCACCAGAAGAGCAGGCACTCTCCTGCGACTCCTACCATGTCTGACACTGACATACACTCAGCTTATGCTTTGTGGCTTCCTGTCTGGGAAAAGTCCATCCCTTTGCAGCTAAGAGCCCGGCTTACGCAGACAAGCCCACTGTGAGGCAGGTGACTTCCTGTTCTAAAGCTCTGGTCTTCCCAGCGAGCGTGCCTTCTGGCTCCAGTGGTCTCCTAGCTGTTGTGCCAACACCTTAGGGCTGTCCCTACCCAAGGTCCTTGTCCCTGCTTTTGCCCAGATGCAGCCACACAGCTTCCCCCCCTACACCTCTTTCAGATATTTGCTTAAATGGAGCTCCCCTGCAAGACTGCCTGGACTCTTGCTGAAATTATAACTCTAGCTTTGCTCTTGCCCTCCTCTCCCCCAGAACTTTATTCCTGCCTCCCTGGCATTCTTTCCCAGCTTCCTTTGAGTTTTTTTTTTTTTTTTTTTTTAATTTGCTATTGCTCTTTCCTGCGACAGTGTATGTGCCATGAAGGTGGGGGGGCTTGCTCGTTTGGGTGCCTTCTGAGCCCAGAACGGGCCTGAGGTGTGGCAGGAGGGATCTTCACAGTGACTAGGTGCTCTTGCTGCTCTGTTGGGAAGCTTGAGGCGATGATCACTGGCAGCTGAAGGGAAGGAAGGAACGCTGCCATATCGGAACTCTTTGAGCACCAACAGATGCCATGCAACTCTGTCTCTACTGGAAGAGTCGGCTGAAAAATTGGAATGAATGGAGCAGACCTTGAGAGTCCACAGGCAGCAGACAATGCAGCCCCATCTCTCTCTGCCTCAGTACTGTGTGCGTGGGGTGTCTTTCCACACCGACGTCTTTGAAGCTACAACACCACAGGAATGTCATGAGTGTATTCTGGGCATGGCTGAGGTCATCCCTCCATCCACCCAGCCAGTGCTGATGGAGCACATACTGTGTGCTGCAGCTGCAGTGTTTTGTTTTTTGTTTTTTTTGAAAAACATGATATAATATATCCATCACGTAATACCTACCATTTTAGCTGCTTTTAACATGGCCCATTCGCCGTAAGTGCATTTATACTGTTATGCAATCATTGTTACAGACCATCTTCAGAACTCCCTTACCTTTTAAAACTGAAACTCCGTACCCATTAAACACAAGTCTCTCGACCCTGTCAACCACGATTCCTTCTGTTGCTATGGATTTGACTATTCTAGAAACCTCATGTAAGTGGAATCACACAGTATTTGTTCATCTAGGACTGGCTTATTCACTGGGTATAGTGCACTCAAGGTCTATCCATACTGTAGCAGGGGCAGAGTCTCATTCTTTTTTGAATACTGAATACTATCCCCCTGTTTGCCCAGCAATATTTTTTCTGTTCCTTCCTCAGTAGACACTGATTGCTTCCACATTTTGGCTATTGTGATTTCTGTGCCTGTGAACAAGGATGGGTGTTTGTTTGCTTTGAGATGAGGTCTCATCATTATCCAGCTGAAGTTGACCTTGAATCTCTGACCCTCCTGCCTCCACCTTCCAAGTGCTAGGATTACGGGCACGTACTGTCATATCATTTTAGGTGGTATGGGGGGGGGGGGTGCAAACATGGACCTCACAAGTGATAGGAAAACACCTATCACTCATCTGAGCCCCAACAAGTTGTTTTGAGTTTACACCCAAAGTTTGAGTTGCTGGGTCATGTGCACTTTCTGACTTTGTGTTTTCCGCAGTGTAATCGGGAGAGACTAGCCTTGCACAATATTACTGACCAGCCCTGTGCATCCTTTCAAGGTGACAGAGGACTACTTGCCTTTTTAATTATTCAGTACACTTCTGCTTTCATCCTTAACTTGGGCTCTCCCCAATTCTGGGAGTCAAGCAGGAGGGAGCTTGTAATCTCCTTAGATCAGGTGAAGACATTTCATTCACAGAGGCTGGTGTGGGGGGAGGTGAGGGGCAGTTGTATGTGTGAGATGTGGGGGGTGTCTTACAGCCAAGGTCACTGGCTGAGATGTGGCACATCCCCCGGGGCCGCCTTGAACCCTGGGCCAGCCTTGGGTATGACCATGGGGGACAGTGACAGCACTGTGATCATTCTTCATGCCCTTTTCCTCGTGGGCAGCAGGGCTGAGCATCCATAGATAGCAAGACCCCAAACAGCTCTGCACACCTATGCCAAGTTATCAACAGATACACAGCCTGCCCAGGGTGGAAACCCAGGGTGGAAACCCGGAGCACCTCTACCCAAGGCTACCTGGAGAGTGAGGGTTGGTGGTGTTCTCACAAATTGCCTGCCATCTGGAAAACCATTCAGTTCCCCAGCAACCATAAGCCTCAGCTGAGGCCACTGTGCACAAAGGCTCGAGGTCCGTAGATATCCATAGGAGCCTTTCTGGGCCTCAAGTCTAGGAATGCATGGGGGATTCTGACACCTCCGGGAAGACATTCTGTCTCCTGAGAGCCGGGTCTGTCTTGTAATTTGTCCTGTCACTGTAATTTCAGTGGCCCTCCTCTCTCTACCTTTTCACTTTCTGGCTGTTGTAATTTTGTGGGGGTCAGAACAGGAGATTCTGCATCCCTGGGCTGCAGTATCTCTAAGGGAGCACACATGTCCAGAACTGTGTGAGGCCTTATCTCACTTCTCTCCTGGCACAATAAAGGTGCCTAGTGCATATTTGCTGAATGGCTAACTAAGGGTGTCCAAGCTACACCAGCACACTGCTAGTTTCCTCTGTCCTCGTGAATTACAACAGCAATACCCATATGACAGAGGATAAGACTGAGGCTTGAGTCTGTAGGGCAAGGTGCCGGGGTCACACAGATGGTAAGCAATGTGTCTGTATGCTTTGTGTGGTGGTGGTGGTGGTGGTGGTGGTGGTGGTGGTGTGTGTGTGTGTGTGTGTGTGTTGAGTGTGTGATATTGATAGGAACCTGTAACTATCCAAACGTCTTCTATGTGTCTTGAATGTCTGCTCCTGGGCACCACTCTGGATTTGTATGTGCCTATGGGCATTTCTACCTGTAGCTACTGTGTTCCCACCTCTAGTTCTGAGTGTGCATCTGTGTGTCTTTGTAAAGCACTGTGACACCTTTCATATTGGCTGTCCTCCTGTCTCTGCGTCTCCTGGGCCCAGCTCTGTTGGCTCTCCAAGCCTTGCTTGGTGACCTATCGTATTTTGTGTGTTTCAGACTCCCTCGACCCTCCTGTAGCCCCTTGATCTCCCAGATGTGCAGCCCTGATCTCCTTTGGCACCAGATGCCCAGAGCAGAGACGACACAGGCAGGCTCTGTGTAGCTCTGGAACTCATAGCTTCCAGTTCTTCCCTCCAACACTGGGATCCTGGTTTGGCTCCTGATCTAACATTGCCAACCCCATAAACTAATGAGATGACTCTTTGGATAAAACACTTGCCACACGAGCAGGAGGGCCAGAATTTAGCTCTCCAGATCCCACTCAAACGGCAGACAGAACTGACGGTCTGCCTGTCATTTTAGCCCTTGGGAGGCAGAGATGATAGATCCTTGGAGCAACCTGGGTAGCTAGGGTAGCCTTATCTGTGAGCGCTTGGTTCAGTGGGAGATACCACCACAGTAAATAAAGTGAAAAAGGATCAAGAAAGATACCAGACATCAAACTCCATCTGGTGCCCACATGCATCAGCACATACCCCCATACCCCTGTGCTCCAACCCCGCGCCCCAAGCACACACATGTACACATGGGCAATAAAATCCACAACGAGAATCACCAACCCCAGGATGAGCCACCAGAATGTTTGTACTGGGTTTGTTTCCATGGCAACATAGAAGCTGGCAGGCCTGTGGCTCATAAAACAGGTCATAAAGCAGGGAGCTAGGGAGCGGGTGCTGCTGGGCTTAGTAAGGGCCACTGCCAGGTGGTGCTGGGGTCCTAGAGCCCCTGGTCTCTCTCTGGGGGAAGCCATGCCCGTGTTGCCTCTACTCACGTGTTGAGCAGTCTTGGAAAAGTCCTTTGTCTCCACGAGCCTCAGTTTCTTTCTCCAAGAATGGGAGCAGAAACAGTTTCATACCTTTGCCCCCGAGGTGTGATGCTGACTGAATTCAGGGATACCCGTGGTGAGAGGGCCCAGCAGGCCTCGAGCCTGGCATGAGTTCTCAGGGCCTCCACGTTTGCTTTGTTAGAGCTCTAAGGAGAAGCAGCAATGTGTAAAAGGAGCCAGGATGGGTTGAGTGCTGCATGCAAACCCATCTGCACCTGTGGGCTGTGTGACCTTGAGACAGGGTTGAAGTCTCTAAGCCAAACTCAGCTCTGAAATGGAGACTGAAAGGTCATCGTTTTTTGCTGTTGTTGTGGTTTTTTGTTTTGTTTTGTTTTTTAGTGAGAGGCAAATCCAAGTTTGTAGTGCATTCAATATGGCGCCCATTCTGACGTCTGAGTAAGGTTGTGTGTAGTCACAATAGCTATTAGCAATGCTAGTGCTTGCTCTGTGCCAAGCCCTCATCTAAATAAGATGCATTTATTTCACCTTTATGAGTAATTATTTCCCTTCTCAGATGAAGGCACTGTTAGGTCCAAAGCAGGTGGTGCTCTCCCGCACTCAGGAGGCAGAGGCAGGCAGATCTCTGTGAGTTTGAGGCCAGCCTGGTCCACAGAACAAGTACCAGGACAGCCAGGCCTACACAGAGAAACTCTGTCTTGGAAAAACAAAATGAAAAAAACAAAACAAAACAAAAAACAAAGCAGGCTCCCTAACTGGCAGTGCTGCTGACAGTGTCCTGAGTGACAGACAATCTAGGCTCAGCTTAGTCTGGACTCTGACTGGGGAGACAGGAGGATTGCTAGTAGATAAACAAACCCCAAAGGCAGCATTCCTCAGCAGCCTTATGAATTGAGTTTCTGTTTGTCAGGAAAAGTCATTACTTCCCTTATCCACCCCTGCACCAACTACCTCGGGCAAGGGTATCTAGTTCCAACGAACTCAAACAAGCCTGTGACAAATCAAAGTCCCCATACTAGCTCCCAGGCTGTTCTGGCTCACCCCCTCCTTGTCCCCTTAAAACGGACAGGTTTCTCCCTGCTTTTTTGCTGTCCTGTCTGCTTTCCCCCCACCCCCTCAAGACAAGCCGAACAGTGTGGGAGGCTGCAGAAGTCGGCTCCAAGCCAGATAGCACCTTTATTCTTTGTTTGATAGATGTTAGCCACGTTCGCACCCTGCAGTTGTCAGCAGAGCTGTCAGTCATCAGTGCTTGTGCCCTGGTCATCTCACAGGAGGCAGATGATGGCGACAAATAGGGACCAGACCTAAATTTCTCGCATCAAGGGATCGTTCATTTGCCCATTGATTCCCTGGCTTGACACTCACTCACCCAGTCTGTCCATTCTGTCTGGCCCACCCTGAACTACGTGTCCCAGCTGATGACACTCTTGCCTAATGGTCACATCATTTTTTCCCATCCAATCTATTCTCATACAACAGACAGGAGGAGACTTTCTGGGAAATGCAAATTAGATCATGTCACCCTTTGAACACGCTTTCAGCTGCTTGTGTCATCCAGAATGAATGTGAGATCACATGACCAAGAGCCACCCAGAGTCCCACAGCTACACACACACACACACACACACACACACACACACACACACACACACACACACACACACGCAGGAACGTGCCTGGGCAAGTGTGAATGCGTACACGTTCTGGCTGGCTGAAGTGAGGGGCGTCATGGAACTTGATGTGTATGAGGCCAAGGTGAGTGAGCAGAACTGAGTTGTGCATCCGCTGTAGGAGCCCTGAGAAATGGTGGGCAACTCATGGTCTCTCATCCCTGCTGGCAGAATGGTGCATCCTTTGCAGGAGGCATTGCTCACAGGGACTTAGTACAACAAAGGCTCTACCAGCTGGAGGTGGACCTGCGCCATCAGCAGCAAACCGACTTTTCTTGGCGGACTCTTAGCCAGGCAGTCAGTATTTCAGACTTGCCATCATTATTAAATTCTACTGCAAGAGAAGAGTCTAGAAGGTGCCAGTTAAGCCGAGCATGGTGGCGCATGCTTTTAATCCTAGCACTTGGGAGGCAGAGACAGGTGGATTGCTGTGAGTATTGGAGGCCAGCCTGGTCTACATAGTGAGTCTAGGACAGCCAGGGCTACACAGAGAAACCTTGTCTCAAAAAATCAAACAAAAACAAAAAGAAGGTGCCAGTTACGTATAATGGTTGACACTATCCTGGTGAAAGTTGACTTACCAAAACAAGAAGCCAGACTTCACACCAAGTCGCCCATCCCAAGCCAAGGCTGGAAGATTGGAGCCTCAGCTCCAGGCCTATTTTTATGTCCTGTTTGACCCTCCCTGACCCTCCCCTGACTCAGTGAGGTGCACTTCTCCCAGGGCCCTTTGTCCCCTTCTTTCGCCAGCATCTGTCCTAGATCTCTGGCCTGTAGGAATCACAGCAATGGTCTGAGGTGTGGCGAGCTCTGGAAGGACATAGAAGGACAGGGGACTGTGATGTTGGAGTCCGTATTCCTAATCCACTGACCCAAGGTCATCTTGCAATGGCCATGCTCTCCAACCCAAACCCCAGCTCTGTTGGGGGTCCTCATCCATCCGCCCGCCCACTGACTTCTCTTTCCTCTCACTGTGAACTAAGGGTCTTGATGTGTGCTTTGTGGTTTCCGGTAGCCCTGTCTTCCTTTGTGAGTAATCCCTCTATTAAACCCTAATCAAATTGCCTGACTGCAGGGCCGTCTGCTCCTGCAGGGCTGAGTGCTCCCGGTGCTTTGAACCACAGG
The DNA here is from genome assembly GCF_903995435.1 of Acomys russatus. Classification (NCBI taxonomy): domain Eukaryota; kingdom Metazoa; phylum Chordata; class Mammalia; order Rodentia; family Muridae; genus Acomys; species Acomys russatus. The sequence continues at coordinate 65,440,464 of NC_067140.1, read as the reverse complement.
CCCAGGTTAGAATTCTGATCAGGTCTCTCCCCTGGTGAAATCACAGCATCTCCCTGAGACCCTGGAATTTCTCCTGTGCAGAGATTGGAGCAGGAACAACATCCGGATGAGGACATCTTTCAACCGCAGTGAAAACCAATGGGTTCAGGAACTAAGTCATTTTCTGTTAATTATGATGGTCCCCTCCCTGGAGCCTCACATGGTCCTCAGCATGTATATGACTTGAAAAAAAATTTTTTTTTGCGGCAATTACAAAGGAATAAATGAGCAGCGAAAAGCTGTAAACAATGACCAGGGGGCTTATCCACTTCACAGAAAGGGCTGCACTTCAGCTGCAGGAAGCGGCTTTTGTTTGAGAGTCCTCAGCCCTGACAAAGCAGGAGGCTGTGGAAGTCTGTCTATATTTATTAAAACATATTTGGCGTCTGTTTCTCTTTTCTACTCATCCACGGCATCCTCGAGAAGCAGCAAATGACTGGAGAACTATTTCACCTAGGTTCACTCCTAGCTCTGCTGCCCACAACTTTTTGGTTCTCGGTTTTTCTACTCAATAAAAGACACAGTTAGTGATTTCTAACTTGTCAAGGGCCCAGGAGAGAAGCTTGAAGAAGTTCATTGAGGGTCATCCATCAAGGGTCATCCACCAAGGCTGGGCACGGCACAGTCCCCAAGCTGAGCCTGGACCACTTAGAAAGACCTTGTGGCTGGGACATCAGTCCCCTGAGGGCCTCAGGAAGCCCTAGGCTGTTAGCCTGTGCTTTCCCTCCTGCTGAACAGTGACGTCAGACCAGCCTTTCCCAGTCTGTGGGAGGGCAGGAGAGTCTGGAGTCCCTCGTTGTCCCAGTTTCTGCAAACAACAGGCAACTGAGCATCCCCAGGTTTCTGCAGCTGCCATGGGGCATTCAGGCCTGCTGAGATTAGTAGCTGGGTCACAGCCCGAGAACCAAAGCCCTAAATATAGGGCTGCCTGTGCCCGCTGCAGAAGACCTTGGCACCAGCTGCTCCACCTCCTCCGACTTTATATCATAGACAGGGAAACTGAGGCCCAGAAAGGGAGATGGATTTTTCCACTTTTTTTTTAAAAATTAATATATTCAGATTACATCTCAATTGTTATCCCATGCCTTGTATCCTTCCATTCCTCCCTCCCTCCTGCTTTCACCCTATTCCCCTCCCCTAAGTCTAAGACCCAGGGGGACCTCCTCCCCCACTATATGGTCATAGACTATCAAGTCTTATCTTGGTAGCCTGCTTATTCTTTTTTTGAGTGCCACTAGGCCTCCCCACCAAGGTGAGGTGGTCAAATATGGGGCACCAGAGTTCATGTCAGAGTCAGTCCCCACTCTCCACACAACTGTGGGGAATATCCTAATCATTGGCCAGATCAGAGCAGGGGTTCGATGTTTACTTCTTGTAGTGTCCTTGGTTAGTGCAGTAGTTTGGACAGACCCCCCCTGGGCCCTGACCCATCCATCACGATGTTCTTACTGTTTCTTTATGAGCAAATAGTGACCAGATCTAAATTTCTCACATCAAGAGCTCCTTCATTTGCTCTCTCAGTCCCCGGCTCGAAGCTTCTTTCCCTCAGTCTGTCCACTCTGCCTGGCCCACGCTGAACTATGTGTCCCAGCTGGTGACACTCCTACCTGATGGTCACATCGCTTTCCATCCAATCTGTTCTCACACAGCAGTCAGGAAAAGACTTTCTTGAAAATGCAAATTAGATCATGTCACCACCTTAACATTCTAACAGCTTCTTGTGTCATCCAGAATAAATGTGAGATCACATGACCAAGAGCCACCCAGCCCCACAGAGGCTTCTTTTTCTACACTGTGCTACAAGCACACATACACACAGGAGCATGTGGTCACCACACACAGACATGTACCTGCATGAAAACATGTGTCTATGTGTACACATGCACACAGAAACCATGCACACACATTCATGTGCACATAGCATACACATAAATATGCACATCCACATAAGCACATACATTCATGCAGGCATGTGAACATATGTACACAGACACATACATACAAACATGAATAATGTGGATATGAACATGTACTCAGGCACAAATATGTGCCTTCGCATGGATAGATAGATAGAAAGATAGATAGATAGTTGCAGGCACATATGAATAAATATACATTCACATGCATACAAATAAGTACACACATATTTTGCACACGTACACACACACGAAGCTGATTATGTTGGCCTCTTTGCTGTCGCTGGGAGGCCCTGCACCACTGGAGCCTATGTGTGTAGATACATGTGTGTGTGTGTGTGTGTGTGTGTGTGTGTGTGTGTATGAATGTGTGCATATGTTCCTGTTTTCATGTGTTTGTGTGTATGTGCATACTTATGCACGTGCTGTGTGCACATTCATGTGAATACATGTGCATATTTATATGTGTGCTATGTGTACATATGTGATTATGTGTGCATATTGTGTGTAGGCAAGTGTGCCTGGGTCTTTGTGCCTGCTGCACTCTTTGCTTGGATGCTTGCCCTCAACATCACCATGCCTCAGTCTCCTCGTGACCCCTACTGTGCCCTCGGTAACTTCTAACGGCTCCACGTATGCTCACACTGTCCTGCCTCTGTCTCACATCTTTGTTTTCATGAGAACGAATTCATTCTCCGATGTGGTAACAAGTTGGTTCTCCTCAAAGACAGCTTTTATTTTTTATCTTTAAAGATTAAAAAAAAAAAAAAAAGACCAGACTAGCGGATGGTGGTTCTGTGATCCTGATAAGACTGAGCTGAGCACCTGCCTGAGCCCTGAAACTGCACTCAATACACAGCCGTCATTTCACCACTCGGTCTTGTTAAGAGCTAAGAGCCTATTCCTAATCGAGGCAGTCTACATGGCTTTTTGGATTGTGCCCGTCCTTGTCACCTCGTTCCCCTCCCCCACCCTCCATTTCCCAAGATAAATCAGCCAGGTCAGTCAACACATTTTGATGAAAAAGAAACAAGTTGGTCTTTTGACTTAACAAAGTACTCCTTTCTAGGGGCAGAGGGGCCGGTGCAGTCAGGAGCATGTGGAGTTGGTACTGCAGGGGCCAAGACAAGGCTCCTTTTGTGTTCTGGGACAAAGATAAAGTGTCCCGGCAAGATGGGGCCAGGGCCTTTCCAGCGCCAGCTCTGGCAGACAGGATTGGCTGGCAGTAGGACAACTCACCCCGTGTGACTGGATAGCCCGGCTTCCCGCTACCTCCTCCCCTCTTGTAAGGGAACAATCGACATGAAAGTAAGCCGTTTGCCCTTCCTGGCCACCTGGCATGCACAGAAATGGGCGTCCTCGGATCCTGCAGGCCTGGGACTCATGGGGGCAGGGGCAGGAGCCTTAATTTGCTGCTTCCACGGCCTTGGGAGAGGTAAAGGCAGCCTTGGTTCTAGGTCAGGTGACTTTGGACTCTCCAAGCCTCTGGCTAGCATTGGAAGGACAGCACAGCTGCAGGACAATTCCAGCTGTAAAGACTCAATGACACGTCGCCTAATGACAGCGAGGCACATGCTGGATGCAGAGAGGGCTTGTGGGTTTCCGGATGCCTCTTTACAGCTGGTGTCTCATCTGATTCTCAATGTCACCCCTGTGCTGGAGGCAGGGTGCTGAGTCCCACTGAGTTAGAAACGTAATGACACCAGCAAGATCATGGCGCTGGTTAAGGTCCTGAGAAATCCTCCATCAGGGAAATATCTGAGGGAGTGCTGGGCCACACTTCTGGTCAGGTGTATTGCTATGCCTTCTGCAGAGAATGCCCCTCCCCCACCCCCAGGTAATGGACGTTGCCTTTTGTGACAGCCTAGTACCCTAGAGCGGGAAGAAAATCCACTTCCTTCCTGGGGAAAGAAAACTTGTATGCTGTTCATAATTTTCTTTTCTATGCGGAAGAATTTTATTTTTGAGTTTTAAGACGGGAGTTTCTCTGTGTAGCCCTGGCTGTCTTGGAACTAGCTCTGTAGACCAGACTGGCCTCGAATTTAGAGATCTGCCTGCCTCTGCCTCTTGAGTGCTGGGATTACACCATCCGGCCCTATGTGAAAGATTCGCGGCTTATTACTGTACAGCTCTCTGTGGAGCACCTGCTCTCCCCATTGTCAGACACAGAGAAATGAGATAGAAGAGATTTTGGCCTCCGGGAACTGATATTCAGCCCAAAGCTCTGGGTCTTGGTCTATTGTGATGGCTGCGCCCTGTGCTAGGGCCATGGGACTTTAAACAAGGTGACGCTAGGGGATAGCTTTGCTGAAAACTGAAGGGTGAGGAAGGAGAGAAATGAGCAGCCACCTAGAAAAAGAAATCGGCCCAGGGAAAGGAATTTGTAAAAATGGGGCTGCTGCAACACAGTTCAGCCTCTGGGGCCACTGGAGAGGAGGCAACCCACAATAGCTGCCGAATGAATGGGAAATCAAGGAGGCCCAGGCCTGGACCATGCGGGGAGAGCAAGAGCCGAAGCCGGAGGGTGAGCGGGCTGGAGTGTGCTGACTAGTCAGGCAACATATTGCTGGGAAGTTACAGGCTGGTCAGAAGGCCTAGAGGTGGCCAATAGTCCCCCAAGGCCTGCAGGAGTACACACTGCCTCAAGATCCACCGTATCTTTACCCTGTAACCCAGATGGTGAAAAAGACTTAGGTCAGTATATTTAAGCCTGACCCCAGGACTCCTCCTATCCAACTTGCTCCCACACCAGCCCCAGCTCACGGGGGCCTGGGATGGGGAGTAGTAATGAATAGGGAGAAATAAGCAGGAAAGTCAATGGCTTCCTTGCTAGAAAGTTTGGCAGCTGGGGGTATCTGACTGGGTCTTTGAGAGACCCACAACTGGACAAAGACTTGGCCTCACAAACATGGGGTACAAGGCCACATGCTGGGGTGAACAGCATGTAAGAAAGACATGAGCTCTGAGTAGCCCTTGGATTCTGCTGCATCCTGTCCAACCAAATCCAGACCCACCCACACTAAAGTGCTACCTTAGAAAAGTGTATCACCTGGTTATGTTCTTTTTTTTTTTTTTTTTTTTAACTGAGGAGCCTAGCCGCTGTGTTACGATGTGTTATGATACTGAACTGAGATGCTGAGACATGCTCTCTGTTAAAAGGGTAGGTTGCCTTGGAGTTTTAGATCAGAATGTTTTTTAAGAGCTATGCTTTAAAATGTTGAGTTAAAATATGAATCTGTGTTAGCACATTCTGTTTATAATAGGATTTTAGAGCCTTATGCTAAAATACGTTATTGCACTGGAATGTAGTATCACTGTGTTTTGTTGGTACGGTGTGTGTAAACTTAAAACCAAGTGGAAGCTCGTGGAACTGTGGGAGTTTCGACAGGAGCAGAGCAAAGCCTGGATTGGATGTCGGGGACAAAACTTGGGCTCAGCTTTGGCAACGGATGGCTCCTCCAAACCTTTCCTTTTTGTGGACTTGGTACCCCTGCTTTCCCAGCAGGGGTTGCTAGGCAGTGTTGCCCGCAGAGCCATGGATCAGGCTCTGAGGAGGAGGGGCCTTATCAAGGAGATTGATTGACTTTCTGGGAGTAAATCGAAAAAGGACCAAGGTGAGAGACCTGCAGACCATGGTGGTGAGAGAGTCTGGGGCCGGCAGCCAGCGGCTCACACCTGGTCTGCATAGGAACCAAGCTCTCCCCGCAACAGTCTTTGTAGCCTCCACTGCTCACCATGCTGCTGGTGAGCAATAGGAAGACCGGCTGAGTTCTGATCACTTAGGATCCCAGGTAGATTCTCTTACTCCTCGGTTCTCCTCCATCCCTGAGTGGGGCAGGCTCCTTCAGAACCAGCTTTGAACCCAAACATCCTGGACGTCCTTACACCAACTCTCACTGCTCCGCTCTCACTGGAAACAAAAGCAAGCAGTGCCGAGGCAGCCTAGAAGTAGTCACATACTCACGTCAGCTTTGCATACGTCTTGCTGCCCGACAACCCAAGCAAGAGCCCCAGACAGTGAGGGGGTTAAAAGCATGGTCCAGCTATGTTGACCATTAGGTTTTGTCTCCGTCAATTTTGCAGTAATAACAGAATGCCCAGGACAGTTTGTATACATAGCTTATTTACACCAGGGTTCCAAAGGTAGGGGAAGGTCAGGAGAGTGGGACCAGACTCTGCTGGCTCCTTGTGAGGACTTGATGGTCCATCTGAGGAGAAGGGAGGAAAGGCTGTGTGCTGGTTAGTTTGTATGCCATTTTGACACAAGCTAGGGTCGCCCGAGACAAAGAATCTCAGCTGGGAAAATGCCTCCATAGATCAGCCTGTAAACCAGCCTAAAGGGCATTTCCCTAACTTGTGATTGATGGGGAAGGCTCCAGCCCATTGTAGGTGGGGCCATCCCAGGGCTGGCGGTCCTGGGTTCTATAAGAAAGCTGGCTGGGCAAGCCATGAGGAGCAAGCCAGTAAGCAGCAGCCCTCTGTGACATCTGCCTCAGCTCCTGCCTCCAGGATCCTAAACAGTTTGAGTAGCTGCCTTGGCTTCCCCTGAGTGGACTGTGACTCAGGATGTGTAAGACACAGGATAAACTCTTTCTTCCCCAAGTTGCTTTGGTCACGATGTTTTATCACAGGAGTAACCTCAACTAAGACAGGGGGGTTATGCAGAAGAGGCAAGGCAAGGAGGCCTCTCTCTTTTTAAAAATCTTTTTTTTTTTTTTTTAAGACAAACAAGCAGAAACTAACCTTCTCTTGTGGGAATTGCTCTAATCCCTGCAGGAAGACACGGCCTGCATGGCCCAAACACCTCCTAGAGGCTCCACGGCATCTCAGTATGTCACAACGGGAACCAACCTATTAACCTAAACTTTGGTTAAAAAAAAAAAAAAAAAAAAAAACAGACCATAGCAGTGTTCTTGCGTAAGCTACTTCCTGACAGTTTCACTGCAAAATGATAGGATGCCTTGACCTTGCTAAACCAGAGACATAACTACACAATGTTTAGCTCAGTGCCTATCAACTGACAAGGACCCTGACTCTGGAGGGATGAAAGTTGCCCAGGCCTGGGTGGCCCCCACGTGCCCTTCTACGCGTTCTAGTCTTCGTGAATGAAACTAATGCTTCCTGGCCACCCTTAAATGAAAAGTCTACAGGAGAAAGGAGCAGGAATTGAAGCAGTTTTTCCTGGGGAAGCCGGGAACAGACAGAATGGGCTTTGGTAACTCAAGTCTCTTGAGACTTTTACATTGTATTTTTCAGATATTTAATTACAATATCTCTCTCTTCCCTTTCCTCCCTCCAAGCGCTCCCACACACCCCTCCCTGCTCTATGTCAAATTCATTGCCTCTTATTTTGCATATATATATATATATATTCCTAAATATAAATATAAGCTGCTGAGTCTACATGATGTTATTTGTATGTATGTTTGCAGGGTTGATCATTTGGTACTGGGCAACCTGTCCTAGTTTTCTTTGGTTGTCTTTCCTCGGGTCTTTGTGTCTGTTTGAGGCCTTGTGCGCTTTCCCCCATCCAGTTTGGCATGTTTTTGGGGGCCATCCTTATTTGGTACACATTTGGACAGCCGTGTTGGTGAGAATTCATGCGTGTTATCTCCTAACGCTACACGAGACACAGTCTCACAGCAAACACCCTGATTCTCTGTCTTTTACAAGTCTTTCTGCCCCTTGTCTGTAATATTCCTTGAGCCTTAGGTGTAGGAGTGTTTTGTAGATGTATACCCTGGGAATGGGCCCATGGCTCTGCATTTTGGTTGGTTGTGGATTTCTGTAGTGGTCTCCACGTGTTGCAAAGGACTTTTCCTTGATGAGGGGGTCAAGAATACATTTCTCTGTTAGGTGTAAGGACAAACGTTTACGGATTGTTATTAGGGCTTATGATTCTTTTTGAGGGCAGATGGGGGCCTTCAAAATGAGACAGGAGGCTGGGCTTGGCTCTGGACCCTAGCAGCTTCCCTGGCTGGTGGCCTTGTTAGGTTTCTATCCCTGTGATAAAACAGCATGACCAAAAGCAAGTTGGGGAGGAAAGTTTATTTCACCTTACGGCTTGTAGCCCATCACGAAGGGAAGTCAGGCAGGACCTTGGAGGCAGGGACCACGGTGGAACCCTGCTTTCTGCTTGATTTACCAATATCCCCTAGGACCACCTCCTCAGGAATTGTACTGCTTACAGTAGGCCAGGCCTTCCTACAGAATTCACCGATCAAAAAACTGCCCATAGGCCAAACTGATGGAGGCATTTTCTTAGTTGAGGATCCCTCTTGGCAGATAACTCTAGCTTGTGACAAGTAGACAAAAAACAAAACAAAACAAAACCCCAACCAATACAACTGGGTAGTCTCTCTCTATCTCAATAGCCTCCCTCATCTGCAAAATAAGGCCTGAGAGAAATTCTTTTTAACAATATTATTATTGTTGTTGTTGTTGTTACTATCATTATTGTTTTGTATATCCATATTTATAACATGTGCATGTGTGTGCCATGGTGTGAGTGTGGAGGTCAGAGGAAAACCTTTCAGAGTCAGTTTACTCCTTGTGCTGTGGTTCCCCAGATTAAAATTCGGGTTGTCAGGTTTGTAGGGAGGTGATTTTACCTGCTTAGATATCTTGATGGCCTGGCACTTATTTTTTTAACTCCACAGGGCCACCATGGGCGTAAAATTCTCATTCGGTATAACATGAACACAGAAAAGGCTGTAGTCGGCCTTACGCTGCCGAGAGCACAGAACAGAGCACCATGCAAAGTGGTCAGTGAAAAAGGAAGTGATGTGGAGGGGATGACAGAGGAGCCACAGAGAGCGAGAGGCCTCCTAAAGAAACAGCCTGTGGCAGGTAGAGACGTGTCTGAATGCCAGCTTTGCCATTAGCTTGCTGAGGGGCCTTCAGTTGATACCCTACCCTGTCTGGGTTTCAGTGTCCTCCTAGGAAACACCAGCTCCATTGGTGAAGTCTTTTAGAGTTTTAGATGCCTTGATGTAGACTTAAAGACCTCAAGTTGATTGACTGGGGGAAATCTCGATATACCTGTCTGAGAACCTCATTCTCAGTTTTCATAAGTGGAGCCTTGGTAGCAAAGAACAAACGCTCAGTTCTTGAATGGGACATTTGGGAGAGCTAAGGATGGCCAGAAGCCACACCCAGCCCTTACCTATTCACTCACGTGGTGGTCATGTGCTGACGTCAGTGGGAGCTGAGCGAACAAGCCAGGAAGAGTGAGCCCCCTCAGGACTCACACTTAAGGGGTGAGCACTGCCATTTGCTGCATATATGTGTAAAAGTGTCACATGTTCTCAGCAAATTGACATTTTAAAAATAAATATTTAATGTTCCTCTTTGTCTTTGAGAGTCATTGATTTAAAGGCCACTTTTATATGACAGTATACTCACCCCAACTCTCTCTCTCGGTCACCCTTCACATGAAATACCTTTTCCGCTTTCATTCTATGAGTGCTGTTGGATCTAAAGAAAATCTTTTGTAGACACCAGATAGTTGAATTTTATCTTAATTTAATCTGTTCTTTGGCTTATGCTTTTGTACATATCTAGTGTGTGTGTGTGTGCGCGCGCGCACACGTGCGCATGCACATGCACATGTGTGCAGAGATGTGTGCTTGCCATGGTGTGTGTGTGTTTATGGAAATCAGAGGATGGCCTCAAGCGTCAGTCTTTACCTTCCACCTTGTTTAATAGAGTGAAGGGACTCTGGCCGGCTTGAGTGTGGTGGGCATGGCTCTGGCCAGCTTGAGTGTCATGGGCACAGCTCTGGCTGGCTTGAGTGTCATGGGCATGGCTCTGGCTGGCTTGAGTGTCGTGGGCATGGCTGTGGCAGGCCTTGCTCTTCTCTCTCTCGCCCTCTTTCTTGCTAAACCATTAGATTACACTCCTGACGCTAGCCCCAAGGCCTTCCTCCTCCTGAGGCTGACCACCAAGGTCCAGCTATCAAAGTACTGAAGTCCTGCAATCAAAATCCCTCTTTGGCTCACCTAATTAACACACCTGATTAAAATTAAACACCTCATCCTAACACACAGTTTCCCCTTGTACTTTTATAAACTGCCATTTTCCTGTGTGCCACATCCATCTCCTCTCTACCCCGAGGCAGTCCTTTGTCTCACAAATACTTCTTTACCTCTGTCCTTGGCCTCTTTTCTCACCTTTCCTTTGTTCTCTTCCTCCTGTCTCTTTTCTTCATCCCTTATCCTTGCCCTCTGTCCCTCTGGGACAAATAACTCTCCTTCGTGCTGAGAACTTGGTCTTGGGGGGTTCTAAGCCAATACTTCTGTCACGGAGTGTTTGTCTCCTGTTGTCTGGTACTGTGTACACTAGGCGGATGGCCCCTTTGAGTTTTCTGAGACCCTCTTGTCTGAACCTTCTGTTTTACACATGGGACTGGGATTTCAGAGTATGTGGCTGCCTGGCTTTCTGTGGGTCCAGGAGGATTTCAATTCAGTCTTCCAGTTTGTGTGGCAAGTACATTGAGCCGTGTTTCCCCAGCTCAGTGTTAAGTGTGTGCCTTTTGACGGAAAATTTATCCATTTACATTTAAATGACTTACTGATAATTACTTTTGTCATTTTATTACGTATTTCTATGTCTGTTGGTATTTGCCCTTCGTCTTCTCCTACCACCACTTTCTGTTGTATTTAGCTGTTTTGGTTTACTTGTTTGTTTTAAGTTGTTTTTATTGCTTTCTGTGTATGTTGATACTTTTTTTTTTTTTCAGGACTCCCTTCTGCCTCCTTTGATGTTACAGGCTCATTTTCTGGTAGCACTTGCTGGCTTGAAACTTGCTGTGTGGACCAGGCTAGCCTCGAGCGTGCAGTGACCCCCTGCCTCGTCCTGAGAGCTAGGGTTACTGGTGCTCAGCACCGCGCCCTGCAATGTTGCACCCAGTCTTCTGAAAAAAGGGCAAGTGTGGAGCTCTCCTTAGTTTAGAGCCAGCATCATTCTTTCTCTTTTCTCAAGAAACAAAGGCCAATCCAGCTGTCTGTCCTGGCCGTCTTCTCACACATTGCCCTGTGTGAACGGTGCAGAGGGATTCCCAGTGTTCTTTGGTTTTCTTTGTTTTGCTGTTTGGGACACAGCAAATGTTTCGTATCATCACCGGTCAGTTACTTTTATATCTCTGTCCTTTCAAGACATTCAGTTTAGGGTAGCAACTATCACTCTCACAAATCTTAGACGACATCAGTCAGTGCTTATGAAGTTGTTCAGGTAAAAAATGACGAAGTGGACAGTTATTAAATGATTACTAATAGGACTTTAATTCATTTGTGTTTTACCTCTGCATGCCAATACTCAACAGTATAGAAAAATAACAACAACTCAACAACACTCCCCCCCAAAACCCTCCCCATCGACCAAGGTAAACTAACAAGAAATGCTTTCACAATTGCTACTCTCAGGGAGTTGAAAACACTTTATTGTAGAATAGAGCTATAAAGGTTCAAGTTAATATTTCAGTGAAAAGTCCTAGGAGGCATTCACCATCCGTTAACATGAGAGAAATTTATTTGGTCACATCATTGAGTTGTTTTGTAGAAAACTTCAGGTCCTCCTGTGTTCTCTCTGAAAAACATAATATTTCAGTGGCTGCCACACAAGGCTGTTGAAGTATGGCCCAGACTGCTCGCTCCATAAACCTCATATGTGCTTTCATAATACATAAACATAGCTAATACTCACATATTCGTTCTTCTAAATGAAAGCAAGCTTATAGAAAGACAAGCTTACTGTGATAGAAATATTTTTTATTAATTTTGAGGTTATAATATAATTATATCGTTTCTCACCTTCCTTTCTTGCCTGTGACTTCTCTCTCTAACCCCTTTTGATCTCCTTCAACTCTTGCCCTCCTTTTTTTGTTACAAATATATGCGCACACACACACACATACACACACACAAACCTTAGTACATAAATATGGTCTGCTTAGTCTGTATAATGTCACATGTATGCATCTGTTTTCAGGGCTGACCATTTGGTGTTGGATAAATGATTCATGTGCTCCTCCCAAGCAGGAACAGGATGATTCCTCCCACTCTCAGTGTTCCTCAGTTACCTGTAGTTTTTTACGGTTGAGGACTCAACATCTTTCCTTCCTCCATGTTGGAATGCCAATTGGTGACATCTTTGCCCAAGTCTTATTTAGGTATCCATGATGGTGAGCCATCTCATGCTGAACATATATGACCTCACCTGTTGATAGACACTTAAAATATGTCCTATAAATAATAAAAATATCTTCTACCCATATTTTAAAGCAGCTGTCATTCTTTTTGTTTGTTTGTTTATTTGGTTGGTTGGTTGGTTGGGTTTTTTTGTTGTTCTTGTTATTTTTGTTTTGTTTCTTGCTTTTGTTTTTGTTTTTGTTTTGAGACAGGGTCTCTCTGTGTATCCCTGGCTGTCCCAGAACTCTTTTTATAGTCCAGGCTGGCCTCAGGAACTTACAAAGATCTGTCTTCCTCTGCCTCCTGAGTGCTGGGATAACAGGAATGCACCACCACACCTGGCAGTAACTGTAGTTCTGTAGTCTGTCAGATTGCAGTTTTTTTTTTTTTAATCTTTTTCACAGGGATTACACAGAACCCAGATTCTTGAACTGTAAGTTTCATCCTATGTGAGATCTGATAACTGAACGTGGGAGTCGGGAAAAATCTGGCAACAGCACAAGGTTGCTGGATGCGTAACAAGGAAACACCACTGAAAGGCAGACGAGGAACAGAGCTCCGGTTTCAGTCAGAGTTCACCCTGGTCGCATTTTGACCTTCAAGGAAGCCTTGGTTCTGCACACAAGTGTGCACTTTGTACTGCACATGCCATAATGCAAGGTAGCACCGAAGATGACGCCAGCTTCTGCCTGGGGCCACAGGTGGCTTATTATGTTTGACTTCCACAATCTTTGGCCACAAGTATCTGTGGTCCTACTGTGCGTCCTGCTCCTTGTTTCTTTAACAGAGTCCCTGGGTGCTCTCTGCTTGAGAGAGAGCAGGGTCAAGAGAAAGAGAGAGGGAGAGAGAGAGAGAGAGAGAGAGAGAGAGAGAGAGAGAGAGAGAGAGAGAGAGAGAGAGAGAGAGAGAGAGAGAGAGAGAGAGAGAGAGAGTGAGTGTAGCCTGGAGGCAGGCTGGTCAGGTGCAAGCAAGGTGTGCAGGAAGGAAAGCAGGAACCCGGCCGCTGCCTCTTCTAGTCCAGTCCAGCAGCTCCACCACAGAAACTCTGGGGCCGAGCCCATCAGATGCCAGAGAACTTTTCCTACTGTTTCAAAAGCGGCTGTTCCTTAACGGGGTATATGCTTGCTTGTTATAAACCCTAGGCGGTTATCCAGAGCTGCTGCATCAAGGCCTCCTGTCCCTGAGTGTGTTAGCGAATGCTTCCATAAAGAACGAGACCTCATTGCGTCCTGGCGTAATGAAAATGGAGGGAGGTGACTGGCATGAGGTACAAAAAGACCGTAGGGAAGGAGTGGCTTTTGAGCTCAAAGAAGGAAGAGGCAAGGAGAGAAACTGAAGAGGGAACAAGAGCTTGGAGTGGAAAATCTGGTTTGCCCTGGGTCCTGTCCAGAGGGAGGCAGAGAGCATGGAGCTGAGCCAGGACAAGCCGCTTAGCCCCTGCTCTGATGAGGCTAGGCGCTCATGAAGAATAGGAAGAGACTTGCACTTTTTTCAGATGAAGTCTAGAGCTGAAGCAAATATACCAAGGAAGAGGCTATGTAGATACCTGGGCAAGCGCTACATTAGAGAGCTAGAATTAGGAGCAGCTTTTGGCGAGAACCGGGAAGCTGAGAGTTCAATAGGAACAGATTGGCAGGTCCAGAGGACTTCCAGAAGAGAGCCAAGCCAAGGCCTGGATGAGTAAAGGCGAAAGGGAAATGCTCTGGCTCATGGCCTCCCTCCCTCCCAGGAAGAGAGATACTTTGTTTCTCTGAACTTAGCTGAGACAGTATCTTTGAGGTCTCTGTTTCTAAACCGGGAATCTTTGCAAAAACAAGGAAAGGGTCAAGGTGAGGGTGGGGGCGGGGAGGAGGAGGGGGCAGCTCAAGGAAGGAATGTGACCGGCTGTGCTGTGCGCTTGTCCCCTGCAGTGCGGTGAGTCAGTTCCCTCTGACACTGAAGTATCAGCATTTTTAGTATGTCTTAGGTTAGACAGAGAATTCAAGAGTCAGCCTTATCTGGCCAGTGTCCTGACCCCACGGGCTCACAGTGTGAGGTCGTGTAGGCTACTGTTCGGCTCTGAACCTGTTTTCTCATCTGTCCCACAGAGGTGACAATAGTCCTGAGACACAGGTTAAGATGAGCTACACAGAATACTCGGCAGGGCTCCCGTTCATTGTTAAGTGTTCGCTGTTGACATTTCTAGTGATACCTTGACGATATAATGTGATGACATTATAATATGGTATATAAGAATGATATTGTGATAATGTAATATGCCATAGCTCGACTTTTTCGCAAGGGACCCCACACTTGGTTTGGGATGCCTTCAGAGGGACAGAATCTAGCTCGGTCCTGTGTCCAAGAATATCAGTGTGCTCCTTTCTTCCTCTTCCCTCCATTTTGGCCCTAGAAGCCACCCTCCTCCCAGGCTCTGAAGGTTGTCTGGGGTGAAAGGGAAGGAATGATACGTAATAGGAAGATCAGGGAGGGCCGGCATCAACGCTTCAGTGGTGACGACACTGAAACTCATCCTTAGCTTGGCTTGGAGCTGCGTGTGCCACAGTGACAGGAACCTTGCAGTTCTCAGAGTCCTGCTGACCTCAGAGCATGGGAGGAGGGTGTCCCTAGCTTCCCCAACCCCCTGCCAGGAGTGAGACAGGAACAGAGGCTGCTGCCTCTGAAGGCTCCCTCATAAAGCACGGTGGTAGGTTACTGGTTACCACATAAGCCTAGCCCTTGATCTGCATGTTTGAGGAAACCCTTTGTTCCTTTCAAATCTCTATTCTCTCAGCTGGCTGGTACAGTGACTGGAACAGTCAGGGTATTTTTTTTTTTTTTTTCCTCTCTCTCTCTCTCTCTCTTTCTTTCTTTCTTTCTTCCTTTTCTCTTTGGATTTTTAAAAATAACAGGCTTGTGAGTTCAGACAGAATTGGGTTCCAGGCTTGGTTCAGGGCCAGGGACTTCTGCATCCTTTTAACCCCCTCAAAGGCCCTGTAAAGAGGGAGAGCCTGAAGAGTAATGGGGCAGGGGTGCATACAGAAGCCCCCTCCAGCTCAGGGGGAGCATACAGAAGCCCCCTCCAGCTCAGGGAGAGCATACAGAAGCCCCCTCCAGCTCAGGGAGTAATAGAGTGGGACTGAGCGGTGTAGTGAGCAGGATGCACACTCTGTGATAGCAGGCTTTGACAGACACAAGCGGTGAATGAATTTACCATCTACTCTAAAACGGGGAATAGTTTGTTGGGTACACTGCAAGAGGGCAGCAGTCTGAGGATCAACTGGACTCCTGCCTATAATATAATACCAGGGGACAATGTCTCCATTTTAGGGAATCGCTTTTGGTTAGGGTGAGTTTCTTATGTGCAGTTTCCTAGCATGTAACTCATTCCATGCAAAGGAATACCGCCCAGATTGGCTGGTGTCCAGTCCGGTTGCCGCACACATATTTTCCAGCTTTGCAATCTCTGGCATGCAAATGAGGTCTGTGCAAATCATGGTCATGCAAATATGGGCAGTCCCGGCTGATTAAGGTCCTATCCTGTTCAAAGGTTTTTGGTCATAGGGCACCTGACTCTGCGATATGCAACATTCCCAGACTAGCAGTTAGGGGTGCCTGCAGCATGCTTGTGGACCTTCCGTAATCAGAGAAAGCTTCATTTCTGGTCTCCTGTTAATGGCCTTCCATTCACAGGAGGTGCAGACAGAATGGGGGAGATTCCTATGCTGTCTGAACATGAGGTACCCCATTTCTTTCTGGAGCTCAGGTTTGTTTTTTTTTTTTTTTAATGTAAAAGCAGGGGCTCTAGGTGATGTGGTCGCTTACTTCCTTTTTGGTTCTTGCCTGACTCTGCTAATCACCTTTCCACATGCATCTTGGAGTCTCAGCTTTCTGAGAATGCTTTTCATTACAGGGCTCCAGTTAGCTACCACCAATTGTAATCGGCCTTCAGAATGAGACCTCTCTCCCATTCTGAAACAAGATCATTTCCAAGGGACCAACACGATGTAGGCATGCAATAAATATTTGTTGCAATTGTTTTTTTTTTTTTTGTTTTTTGTTTTAGATATTATTATACGCCAGGGCTGTTTTAGGAATTGTTTTTAACAGTGAACAGCAAAAGTTCTTGGCCTTATTATAATGTATATGGGAAATGGGCAGCAAACAAATGAGAAAAAAAAGTCACACGCTAGATAATAAATATTCTAACATAAGAACAAACATAAAGCAACAGGAAGTGTTGTTGGCAGGGCACACGGTACATAGGAAGTCACGAAAAGTCCTCTAAGCGGGGAGCATGGGAGTGCAGAGGTCAGGAGACTGAGGGTCTCCTGGGAGCCCTCTAGATTTTTACTCTCACTTGGTCTGGCTCTAAGAATGAAATCTTTTAAGAGAGATTCCAGACCCCAGTGACTGGTCATACTTCTGTTGCTGTTACAAAGCACCATGACCAAGTCAACATAGAAAAGAAAGCATTGAACTGGGGACTCGCAGCTCCAGAAGGCTGGAGTCCATCGGCCATCATGGTGGGAAGCGCGGCAGCAGGTAAGCAGGCATGGTGCTGGAGCCGAAAGCAAAAGCTCATGGGCCACCTGCAAGTACAACGCAGAAAGGAGTTGGGGGGGGGGAGGGGAACAGCATTTGCAGGGGACTTTCTGGGAATGGTTTATCTTCTAATCTTTTCTAAACAGTTTCACCAGCTGGGGGCCAAGCATCCAAATAGGTGATCCCATGGGGGCCAGTCTCACTCTAACCACCTGTACCCAGGGATCTACAACAAAATGGTAGGCTTCCACTGGTGCCCAACTGCAGGACTGTGGCCCCACTGTTCTTTGCAACCCTGAGATTCTAAGATTCACTGAAGCGTCTACACTTAAACATACCAGGAGACATTGTCTACCCTCTTGCCCCTACTCTTAGGAAATAGATTTCTAAAGTCCAGGTTATTTTTATTTTATTTTCTCTTTAAAGAGAAAAAAAATCAGTCAAAAACATCTGTTTTGATTCTAAGTTGTCATGGTGAACTGTTGGCAGCACAGAGGTCCTAGTCACAGATAAGCACTTGGGGGGCCTGGAATATTAGCACACACGGTTGTCCCTTCCAGGGAAGGAATGCTACCTACACCTGTTATCCACCTAGAAGGCTGGAGCAGATGTGCCTTCTAGCCTGGTGTCCTTTGTGCTATCTGTGTGGCTAGAGACCACACTAAACCTCCCTCCCCCAGACCTTTATCATAAGCTTGTTTGGTGTTTTTTGGGGGGCAAGTGGGTGAATAGAACAACCTTTCTGCCTCCCAGGGATCATCACTCTGCTGGGTGTGGAGGTTGCAAGGAGCCCACAACTTACAGAAGGTAAGAAATGTTTTCTTTAAAGAGAAACAGAGGGCAGCAGTTCAGGAGCATGACCCAAGGAGTCTCAAACGGTAAGAGACGGTGAAATAGCATGGCTTCTTCTCAGTCTTCTGAGCAAAGCATTTTATACAATGATTGAGGTGTCTGTTAGCAAAATATTCAGAATGACAGCTCTGAAACTTTGTGCAGGTGTCTGTAAAATCCAATCCTTGGTTTCTAGAATAAGGGACTATAGATGTTGCCAATTGGAGAGACATAGGAGCAAGGGGAGGGGGGATAAAATTCCCTATCAACTATTTTCCAACAGGCAGGAAGGTTGTTCTATTCAGCATGACTAAGTAGCTGGTGTTGGTTCAAACTTTGGGAGTCTGACCCCCAAGTGGTTTAATTTAAGCATATTTAAGCATAGCATAGTTTGGTGAAAAAATTTCATAGTGATAATTACTCAATCCAGTGTGTACAATAAAGCACACATAACTCTTCTTGAGGGATAAAGTAAGCTAAGTGATGTACTGCTTGGGTTCCCTCCAGGAGGGCCATAAAGAGGGCGATCCTCTGGACACATCTTGGCAGGGGGCTACTGATGTTACATTTAATGAGACTGATTTAGATACTCATGCTGTCGCCTCTTTAAAACACCCCAAATTTATATCCATGGACAACAGACATTCATTTTCATCAATCTGATGGAGAAAGTCAGTCTATGCTGCCTCAATTTCAGAGACTACTGACGAGGGACCTAATCGACCGAATCTCTTACCATGCCAGCTCTTACGATGCCTGTAATCTTAAATCCTCAAGATCCAAATGTGTGTCAACATTACCAATTGACTTTTGAGTTCTTAAAGAATCACAGGAAATCTGTTCTTGCCAATGGCGTGCATGCTCCATTTACTGACATGATACGAGAAAGTTTAAGCAGAGATGCTGTTACTCCTTGGGACAACAAGCAATTGTGTAAAGCTTTCTTAGCCCCAGGACCATGCTTGGTATGGGAAGCAAAATATTATGATGACTGTGATGAGCAGGCAGAGAGAAAGCATAGCAATAGTGTCCCTAGTAGTTCAGGCGTGGGGGGATGTAGTGACATTCTAGTACGCATGAGTGGTTTGGCCCAGTTCTGTGACCAAGCGCACAGCAAGCCCAGAGAGCTACTCCTGATCGTGGAGAAGCTGTGGGTTCTCTGGCCACTTTAAAACAGAAGGTCAATGAGCCTTGGCCTGAGTCTTCTACTCAAGTTAAGTGAGCAGGACAACAGGAACTAACTCACGGAGAAGCTGTGGACACCCTGACCAGGCAGCTTGAGTTTGATGCAGCCACCAAACAGTGTAGCGCTGCCAGGCGCCAGTGAAATAACTACTCAAGACGTTGCCGGCTCCTCTCATGTTGCAGCCATCACTGCAGCAGCAAATCAAGGCACTTTTCAAACGGGACCTTGCTTTGAACTCAGGAATAAAAGACACTGGAAAATTTGGCATAAAAAAAAAATCTAGTAACACATCCCCCTTGCTTTTGACCATGATGTCAAAAAGGACCAAACTGACCTCGAACTCACAGTGATCCACTTGCCTCTGTCTCCGAGTGCTGGGATCAAAGGTGTGCGACACCACACCTTGCTAATCATCCTTTAAATTCCTAAGGAAGAAATCCCCAACCCCAGAATCAAGAGCAAAATTGACCCAGACAATCAAAAATGAACCAGACTCAAAAGCAGTATTCAGTCATTCAGGAGCAACGAAAAAGGTCCAGTGCAATGGGATTAAATCCCGTGGCTTTATGGACAAGACCTTTATCTGCAGATGGCCATGTTTTGTTGACCTTACGCATGGAGAACTCTTCCTTTAAAAGCTTTCTGGGTACTGGGGTAGGCCATTCAGTTATTATCAAGAACAAGAGCCAGTCTAGAGGCCCACCTTTACAAGGTGTTGGAGGCCAACAGGATTCTTTAAAACGTATGAATGCCTTAAATTGCACTAACGAAGGTTTTTCCCCTGGCATTGTGTAGCCTTATATTGTCCCGGGACTTTCACATAATCTATGGGGAAAAGATGCATTATAAGAAGTGCAAGCAGTGGCTGCCATCGATACAATGGATCATCTGATAATTATAATACCAGAAAACGTAACCCCCAAATTGGGGTCATCGGTCAAGGGCCATCCATACAGCCTTTAAGACTACAATGGATCTCTGATGACCCAGTATGGATTGATCAACGGCTCCTTCATGGAGAAAAATTTTAAACAGGCCCAATTTCTAGTGCAGGAACATTTACAACTAGGACATTGAACCTTTAGTCAGACCCTGGAATTCCCCTGGTTTTGTAATTCATAAAAAGGCAAGTAATAAATTTCCACCGTTGTATGATCTCAGAGGCATAAGTGCTACTATGAAAACAATTGGAGCCTTCTAACAAGGGCTCCTCACTCCTACTGTGATTCCTCAAGACATTACATTGCTATATTTGTCTTAAAAGATGCCTTTTCTCTATTTCTTTACATTTTACATTCTCTCTTCCCACTTTAAAATATCAACACTCAAAGAGCAAGTATCAGTGGGAAGTTCTACCACAGGGATGAAAAATAGCCCCACTGTGCGTTAATATTATGCACATAAAGTACTTAAGCTGGTGTTGGGTAAATTCCTCAAGGTATTGCAAGCAGTGGCTGTCATTGATACAATGGATCATCTGATAATTATAATACCAGAAAATGTAACCCCCAAATTGGGGTCATCGGTCAAGGGCCATCCATACAGCCTTTAAGACTACAGTGGATCTCTGATGACCCAGTATGGATTGATCAACGGCTCCTTCATGGAGAAAAATTAAAAACAGGCCCAATTTCATTCATTATATGGCTGGCATTCGCCTTTCCTGCTCATCTAATCAATACTTAAACGAGTGCTTAACTTTAATGTTAAATAAAGAGCAAAATTTAAATATAGCTCTGGGTAAAATACAAAAGCAATCCCTCTATAATTCCTTAGTATATTATTATACCACAAAAATTCCCCATCATTCTCTCTGCTTAGTATTTCCCAAACAGTGCTTCCTCAGTTAACAAAAACATTGGACCATGTCAGTTTGGCACGTCCTTATTTGCCTATCACTACTACGGATTTGGCTCTGTGCTGTCAGTTGCTTTCCAGAGACTCTCAGTTAAACTTTGTAAGAAACAACACCCAAAGCAGAATGGGTTATTAGCTTATTAAATAATGCTGCTGCTACAGTGGTAGTTTGTATAATTAATCTCTTACTTCCTTATCAATTACTTATTCTTCCTTCCTCATCATCACCTACTGGAATTATATAACAACCGGGTAATGCTAGTATAGAAATTATGCATGTCATAATTATCTGTACCTTCTTATTTCTAAGAAGGTATAGAGTTAGCTGGGCACGATGGTGCGTGCCTGTAATCCCAGCACTCAGGGAGGCAGAGGCAAGCAGATCTCTGTGAGTTCGAGGCCAGCCTGGTCCACAGAGAGAGTCCAGGACAAAAAAATGTAAGTATAGACTTGCTTTTGTTGGGTTGGTTGGTTGGTTGGTTGGTTTTGATTTTTGGAGACAGGGTTTCTCTGTGCAGCTTTGGCTGTCTTTGCTGGTGATAGGAAGGACAGGTCTTAAACAACTTACTGGTAAAGCGCCTACCACAAAGCACTGTGCCATTAACTAAAATGCAGGCAGATTATCCGTTCCACGTTGATAATAACTGGCAAGTGGTATTAACATGTTCCTCGAGCTCTAGATAATCATTATAGTAAAGATTCCCTTTTAAGATATTTTTTGAAGATGCTCCGTGAGTATTACCTAAAATTACAACTAATAAATCTTATAGAGATCCATGTTTAACTCATTCACAGATGGCTCTTCAAAAGGACAAAGAGCTTATGCTTCATGTTCAAATTCCACATCCTACACACACACACACACACACACACACACACACACACACACACACACTGTACCTACCCTAGTTGTCTGAAAGCAACACAAGCACACAGCTTTTATTGGCTGTTTCTCAGCCTCTGAATATTGTAACTGACTCTACATTTTGTGCACAAACTGTTTTTCTTTTAGAGACTGCAAGACTTAAGCCCGAGCCCACTTACTAATGTTAATTTCACAATTATTTTTTCCCCCATCAGACATCTATACAATAACAAATTGGGCTCTTTTTCCTATCTCATGTTCCTGCTCATTCTAGTTTTCCAGGTCTGTTAGCATCCACTAGTCCTCATGCTGATGAGCTGGCTGCCGCCTTGCCCCGCCCTGCCCTGCCCCGCCGCCCAGTACTGTTTTTACAGGCTGCTCAAAAATCTCATGAACTTCATCAAAATGCAAAGTCCTTACCAGCAATTCCTTTTTACCTCATGGACAAGCAGAGCATACCATTTGAGCTTTGCCTGCCCTTCTTCTTTCACCCCAGTGCCCTCTGCTGGCGTAATTAATCCTCAAGGATTAAAGCCTAATGCCATTTGGCAAACAAATTATTAGCCGCACCTCAGAATTTGGAAGTTTAAAATATGTTCATGTAACTAATCTTATTGTTGCTTCTGTCAACAAGGGTGAAACCACCTTAGATACCATCAATCGTTTATCTTACCTGTTTCTTTATTTTTTAAAAAAACATTTATTTATTTAGGTA
Organism: Acomys russatus; assembly: GCF_903995435.1. Taxonomy (NCBI): domain Eukaryota; kingdom Metazoa; phylum Chordata; class Mammalia; order Rodentia; family Muridae; genus Acomys; species Acomys russatus. The sequence goes on along the minus strand of NC_067140.1, from coordinate 65,418,344 downwards.
TTTTATGTACATAAGCGCTCTGTCTTCATGTAGACCTGCAGGCCAGAAGAGGGCATTATAGATGGTTATGAGCCACAATGTGATTGCGGGGAATTGAATTCAGGTCCTCTGGAAGAGCAGACAGTGCCCTTAACCCCTGAGCCATCTCTCCAGCTCCAATATCTGTTTCTTTCTAGGACTCCCATCCCAACTATAAACTGATAATGGTCCTGCTCATATTATCCAATGCTTTAAGGAATTTTTGCAACTTATGGACTATTACTCATGTTGCTGAAATTCCTTACAACCCAGAGGGCCAAGCAATTGTGGAACAATAGCATCAAATACTTAACATTTATTTAGGGGTAAATACATCCACCTATATCATCACATACCGTGCTATATCTAGCCATGCTTACTTTAATATTTTCATTTTAAAGGATAATAGTTATTTTTCTGCCCCTAAACATTTTGCCCTGAAGAAGACACAGCCTAATGTGAAATTTTTCCAAATGAAAATTCTAGAATCTAATCCATAGAAATGACCATCGTTCTTCTAACATCAGGGCGAGGTTATGCTCGTGTCTTTCCAGAAAAATAAATGAAGCCCCAGACAGCTCCTGATCCAGAGCATGTGACTAGGACAGCATTGACTTGGGGAAACAATAAGACTTTAATTCATCAAGTCAAGGCCTTAGGAAGAAATCAGACACAATACCACTGCCCTCCAAATGATGCTCTTATGTTTACTGATGTATTATATATTAAGTCTCAGCTTGTCAATATAGAATCCAAATGCCTTCTGTCAAGGGGGAGAAAAGGCATGCCCCTAGAAAGAGACAGTATGATTTTGTTTTGCCTTGCTAAGAATTGTTTTTATGTCTTTTTTATTACCAGTACCAGGAGTTATTACTAGAATGCAAAGAGAAGTTCCAAAAATGGTCAGTATGATTAGTAAAACTGCTAACATTACAACAAACAAATTACTAGAAATTGACCAAGATACGGGTGAACTGAGAATCAAAGTTCTACAAACTAGTGCTTCTCCTGTATATTATTTGGCGCTCAATCATAATCTTGGTTGTCAGCGATTTCCTGGCATGCGTTGCTTTAATGTGACAGATGTCTCTCCCACTATCGATCTGCATAAAGAGATAAACAAAATCTCTCCCGTGACCTTTGAAGGCCATCCTGGTTAAGATGGCTTTCTCCTTTCCTTGCGTCTCTGCAAGTTCTGTTATTGTTGCTTAGAATTGTTAGACTAGCCGTGTAGACAATGTATACAATCTTAGCCTCTACTACAGTCCTTTCTCTTTTAAAAAACGGAGGAGATGTTGAGGCATGGAGGTCCTTGTGCGCCCCCCCCCCCAGATAAGCCCTAGAGGGACCTGGAATGTTGGCACACAGGGTGGTTCCTTCACGAGAAGGAAATGCTATACCTGTTATCTGCCGGAAGGTTGGGGAGGGATGTATGTTCTATCCTGATGAGCTTTGTGCTATCTGTGTGGCCAGGGACCACACCAGACCCTTTTCATAGACGTTTTTGTCTCAGTCAGTCTATAGAACCTGACTTCATGAAAGGTGTCGCCACATACACGTTACAAAGGGTTTCGATGTAGTCACATCCCGTCTTTATTTAGCTTATTTTATTCCCGAAAGACACTTATGCGTGCTTTATTGTGCACATGAGAATGAGTTAATTATCAGGGGGAAACGCTTCACCAAATTGTGCTGTGCTTAAATATGCCTGAAATAAGCCACTGGGTGTCAGACTCCTGAAGTTGTGTTGAATCAACTGGCTTTTTGCCTCCCGCGGATCGTCACTCTTCCAGTGGCGGAGGGCTCAGAGATCTCCCGCAGTAAACAAATGGTCTAATGTTGCTCTGAGCATTTAGTTGCAGCACTTTCATCCATGCCCATTCATGAAGTACCTGCAAACTACAGAGAGGAGTGAGACCCTCTGGTGGCAGAGCTCTGCCTGGCTCCCGCACGGGAGGCGGATGCTTCTGGGCGTGGCTTAAGTCTCACCAGTGAAAAACCCAACAGTCGGATCAAAACCTTAGAAAATGACGGTGTGAAAGTCATACCCTACTCTCCACTCAACTGTGGAGAATGTTCTGTCCACTGGCTAGATCTGGGTAGGGGCTTGAAGTTTATGGCCTGTATTGTCCTTGGCTGGAGCCATAGTTTGAGCAGGAGCCCTGGGTCCAAATCTGCCTATTATAGTGTTCTACTAGTAGGTTTCTGGGACCCTTTGGATCCTTCTACTTTGCTATTCTCCCATGCTTCTCTCATCTAGAGTCCCAATAGGATGTTCTCCCGTCTGTCCCAGTTTCCTGGTAAGTGAAGGCTTTCGTGGGACATGCCCCTTGGGCTAGTATGCAGATATAAGTGAGTATATACCATTTGACTCTTTCTGCTTCTGAGTTAACGCACTCATTATAATCATTTCTAGTTCAATCCATTTGTCCACAAATTTCAGGAATTCCTTGTTTTTAATAGCTGAGTAGTATTCCATAGTGTATATGTACCACAGTTTCTTTATCCATTCTTCAACTGAGGGACACTTAGGCTGTTTCCTCATATTTGACCATGTCCCCCGGATGGAGAGACCTGGTGGCACTCAGAGGAAGGATAGCAGGCTACCAAGAAGAGACTTGATACCCTATGAGCATATAAGGGGGGAGGAGGTCCCCCTCAGTCACAGTCATAGGGGAGGGGAGTAAGCGGAAAATGGGAGGGATGGAAGAATGGGAGGATACAAGGGATGGCATAACCATTGAGATGTAATAAGAATAAATTAATAAAATAAAAAAACAAAGAAAATGATGGTGACAGCATGGATATGACCCGACCTGTAGAAGCTCAAGCCAGGCCAGGGTCCAGCATGGAGGAGGGCAGGTGGCCTCTTCTAGCTAAGGAGCTACATGCATTTGAGTGCTTCTGTGAGAGGGAAAGTCAGTTTTCTCTTATGATGTATCGACCACACTGTGGGGGCAAACCCCATGCCCGGGAGTAAACAACCAACCAACACAGACAGGACTTGATTGGGGTCAGGGAGGAGAACATAAAGTAGGGAGATTGGGGAGTGTCTGGGGGAAGCTGGGAAGCTGGGAGAGATGGATGAATATGACCAAAGTACATTGAATGAAATTCTTTTACACACTCACCTTTATGGCCGAAGAGGGCATCAGATCCCAGTATAGACAATTGTGAGCCACCATGTGGTTGCCGGGAATTGAACTCAGGATCTTTTGAAGAGCAGACAGTAAACGCTCTTAACCGCTGAGCCATCTCTCCCAGCCGCCCTCCTTATTATGAAATTCTTAAAGAATTAATAAAAAACATTATTTTTAAAGAATAAATTAAACAATGGTCTCCTGTAGCAAGGATCTCATGGAACAGCAGGCTTCACGAATGAAATGGAATGGATGCTCCAGTCAAGTAATATGTAAAGGTCTGCAAGATCTCATTGGAGGTAATTCTTTGTTTCTGAGGTGTTGGAAAAGGCCTCAAGGAGGAGCTGCCGGCATTTGAGCTGGGTCCCTGGAAGGACATGGGGAGGGGTGAATATGAAGGATACATGTGAATAAACTGAAGTGATTTGAAACAAGACACTGTTAATGATAAAAAAAAAAAAAAAAAAAAAGAAGGGAAAAAGAAAAAGAAAAGAAAGCAAGGAGGTAGCTTAAGAGAGTGTGGCTTGTTAAGGGCCAGGTTGGCTGACTCAATGGGAAAGTGGAAGGATCCTGAGGCAGAGAAGGTTGGTTCAGTTTGGAAGAGAGTGTGCCGTGTTTTGGCCTACCCCCTTTCCATTCAGCGCTGCTTGCCCATACCAGAGCCAAGCAATTTAATTAAGCAGCAGCTCTTAACCGAGATGCAGCTGTTTAGCAGATGTTATCTTCCACCCAAGATGAAGGTACATCTTGGCAGTGGGCACCGCATTTCCAAGGCATCTAATTTGAGAAGCTATAAAGGGGGAAAGGAATGCAAGACACTGTGGTCATTCTTTCACTGCCCTGGGTCCTTGCATACCCTCTCCCTGACTGCACCACTAAACACACTTGAGACATTCCTGTTGGCTTTGTCTGGTCTGGGTTTGGAGGCAGAGATCCCTACTGGCTAGGGAGCTGGAGCTTAGCCTTGCTTGTTGTCACTCAGAAGAAAGACAAAAAGAAAGGAAAAGTGGCCAATCCACAGAGCCTACAGGAACACTGATAATGAGTTTAAATGCGACAAAGAAAAGCTGTTCTCAATTCTCCACAGTTGAGTGGAGAGTGGGGTCTGACTTTCACACGAACTCTGGTACCCCATATTTGACCACGTCTCCTGGATGGGGAGGCCTGGTGGCACTCAGATGAAGGATAGCAGGTTACCAAGAAGAGACTTGATACCCTATGAGCATATACAGGGGGAGGAGGTCCCCCTCAGTCACAGTCATAGGGGAGGGGAGTAAGGGGAAAATGGGAGGGAGGGAGGAATGGGAAGATACAAGGGATGGGATAACCATTGAGATGTAATATGAATAAATTAATAAAATATTAAAAAGAAAGAAAGAAAAGCTGTTCTCTGTAGAGCGTTTGCACAGACCCGGGTAAGTGTCAGCCGCTTCAGGTGCGAGGTCTTGATTGTCTGATCCTTTCTGAAGTCAGACCCAGTGCCACAAGAGAAGCTTTGTTCCCACTCTTTCCTCCGCTTGGAATGTTCTCCCTCCAAGAGGCACATGGCTACCTCCTACATGGCCTTCCTTGACCACTCAACATAAACGTTTGCGTCATTTTACAGTCTTCCAGATCCTTCTCTACTTCCCTCCCTTGCTTCTCTTTTTTCACGTCAGTGCTTTTTAATCTCTGGGTTCCGCATCCATGGACTCAACCCACCAAGAAAAAAATTATTTAAAAAAAAAAAGCCCTCTAATTTTGGAGCTGGGGGTGGTGTTCATATTCCTGTAATCTGCTTACTCCAGAGACTGAGGTAGGAGGTAGGAGGGTCACTAAGGGTATCAGACCAAACAGGGTTACAGGGAGAGTTCAAGGTCAGCCTGGATTAGAGAGTGTGACCTTGTCTCAAAAGTAGAACAAAGCATGCAGGTATGGCAATGCATACCTTTGCTTCCAGCACTCCAGGGGCAGGGGCTCTGTGAGTTCAAGACCAGCCTTGTCTACAAAGTGAGTTGCAGGATAGCCAGGGCTGTTATATAGAGAAACCCCGTCTCAAGCAACAGTAACAACAACAACTAGAACACAGTGAAGCCTTATATATTTTTTCTTGTCATTATTCCCTTACACAGTGTAGCAACTATTTACTGCTATTAGGTATTATTATTAACCGGTGTAATTAATCTAGAAATGACTTAAAGTACATTGGAGAGTGTAGGTTATATACACACTAGGCCATTTTATATAAGGGACTTGCTCACCCAAGGATTTCTATATTAAGAATCCTAGAACCAATCCCCCGTGGTTACCAAGAGAGGACTGTACTGTTTAGTGTCTGTTTCTCTTCTCAACAGTTTCAGCTTCCAAGGGCAAGGATTTTTGTCTGTTCTGCTCTGTTCCCTGTAGGCATTCAGAGCAGGGCTAGGCATGGGTTACAGGTTCATAAACATTTGTTCAGCGAGTGTAGAAGAATGGCCGGTGTGGGTCTCCTTGAACATAAGAGAATAACTCCATCAGAAGCACAGTCATAAGAGATACAGCCAGGGAATGGTGAGGCGGGGTTAGAATTCAGGTCTGCGTGATGCGAAGGCCTTGCTCTCTTCCCTTCTCCTCACAAACTTATACCTCTTAGATTCTCGGTTGCTCCTGGTTTAACTCCAGTTTCTCTCACTGGTATGGCAGCTCCCATTCATCTGGCTTGTTCACACTGAATCCTGAGTGAAGGGACCCCTATATTTGTAGATGCTCCCTTCTGGACCTTGCATTAGGCGCAGACCACACCCAAACACCAATATCAAGCACAAGCCAAACACAAAGAGACTCTTCATTCAGTGAGGCAGAGACAGTGTGGTTGACTCTGAATTGGGCAGAAACAGCAGGAAATAGCTTTGTATGTGTTAATTTGGCAGTCTGCATTAGCATGAACTAGGACCTGTTGGTATGTTCTGATTGGGTATTTTAATTAGGTTAGTTAAAATAATGAGTGTTGATTACTTGACCTTGATGTTCTGGTAGTTGGACCTTGGTGGTCCAGCCTCAGGAATGAGTCAGCGGCCAAATGAGGGACTAGACCTTGGTGCCTGGCTTTAGGAATGTAATCTAGGTTTAGCCAAAGGGGGAGAAGGATAAAAGGCAAGACCTGTTGGTGCCATGTTTGCCAATGCTCAGCGCCTATGTTTGCCTTCATGGGGTCTTCCAGAGTCCTTCACCAGGAAAGGCTGGAACATAGGGAGGCTGGAGGGGGCAGAGATGGTGGGCTGCATACCTTTGGTGTGTTATGATTGGCTGGATGCCTAGCCCTCTTGAATACAGATTGCCAGCAAGGAATCACTCTGCCCTTTACACATGAGCAAGCTGAACTCAGTCAGCTCACCCAGCTAATGAGTGGCAGAGCTGGCATTTGAGCCCACGTTTTCCAGTGCTCACTGGTCATGCAAAAAGGACTCCCATTTAATGTGTCCAGGCTCATTCTACCCAAAGGTAACAGCTGTCTGGCCAGAAGGTCTGCTGGCAACCAATTAGGACCGATGTGTCTCACTCAAGGTCAGAGCGTTTGGGGACAATGTGAAATTCACTTTCAATTCACAACTCCCTAGTTGTATCCATTCATGTAAAAACTTTCATGTTATTTAAACCCAAACCCCCCTTGGACTTCAATGGAGGCTTTGAATCTATGTGGAAGGTCAGAAGCTTTTCTTTGAAAGTGTGTAGGGACCTGGTAGATATCATATTAGCATATTCATTATCAACAGGGTTCTTTGAATGTGGCTTTTAGCTGTTCTCTGAAAGTGATGGGAGGACTATAGTTCTTTTTTGTTGAGAAATCCCTGGTCTGAAGCGAGGCTGTGGCCGCCTACCGGGTGCTGTAGCATACCTTCCAAAAAGAGTAAATGGATCTGTTGCCCCATAGGGCAGTGGTAAAGTGTCACCTGTGAGGAGTCTTCACCGTGACGGAGCCTTGCTGGAGTCTGGAAGATGCTCCTCTCTTCCTTCATCAAGACTGGTTTGTGGTAGAACCTGAAGGCAGTGCTTAGCTGACAAAAGATGATTTCTTGTCAAGTTAGACCCTATTGACAGGAGGACCCTGGGTGAGCACAAGAGTCAGGGTTGCACCTGCAGTGACAAAACAGCGGGTCAATTCTAGTAAGTGCCAAGAGTATTTGAAGGAACATGGCAGCCCTGACGTCCAGCACTCTTGGACTATTAGATCCAACTCTTAGTGGAAGAGACAGTTTGGTATGGAAGGTGTTCAGTGTCCCGGTACCTTCTATGTACACACAATGTGCCCAAAACAAGAGGTACTTGGGTCATCCCACTTGATATCTTGGCAGCTCAGTAGGAAGTAGATAGGCTCTACCTTGGGGGCCTATGTAGAGACAATAGAGCCTCATGGAGAAGGGACACTGGAGAAGAAATATTGGAGTGGGAGACCTGGACGGCGTCTGGGTACTGGTCTATGATAGCCATGGAATTATTGGTGTTTTCTGTGGGGGGATCATGCTTGAGGCATGATCAGGAGTCAGTTTGGCATAGGTTACAATATGACACGTCTGTGACACACACATGGAGTTGTTAACTGGGCAACTGGGAATGTGTCTGTTCCCCTTCGAGTCACCCCTAATGGTGTGGGGGAGACCATAAAGGACATCATCTGGAGAGAAGTGTACCAGGGACAGGGACAAAGTTCTGGTGCCACAGAACTAGGCCGGGCTCTGTTTACTGGGCCTCTTTGCTCACGGGCAATGACCTGCTCTGATGTAGATACATCATTTGCCACTTTCCAGTTCTAGTTACCCTACAGCCAAAGGGGAGGGCTGAGTCAACCCCATTCACAGAGAAAGACAAGACCCCTCTCAGCCGATCTTGGTCACACAGATAAAGCTACCTGCAGAGATTCATGGGTGGGAATGGTAATCATGCATCTCAGAACACAGTTGAGTCCTTGGAAAATTACACAGACCCTCGTGCTCAGCTATGCTGATGGCCCTCTCTGGATTAGCACGGATTTTCTCCTCCTCCTTTTCCTGTGCTCACCTGAGCTTTTGGCTAACTCTTTCCTCAGGCCTACATTCTGGTTTAGATGATGTAATTTGCAGAGGCTTCCAGCTTTCCTGGTCTTGTGTGACTTTCCCTGGAGCAATGGTGCCGTAGGAAATGACCAAGGGAAGAGCACATGGCTGGAAGTGAGGAAGCAGCTTTATTGCACGAATACAGCAGACCTAGGCAACATCAGTGCAAAAATGAAGCTTCAGTTCAGTTAAACAGAGCATTTTATACCACTTCTGTCCCCTTCCCTGCTGCCTCGCCCCCACATAGCAACCCAGAGTGACATATTTTGATTGGCTATATTAAGCTTGTTTAGCAGAGTTTGCTAAATTCCTCCATAAGCTGACTTTTCCTCAAGCAGAACAATTAGCCACAGACCATTTATAGTGCAGAGGGGAGAGGTGAGGAACATGGCCCAGCCTGTTGCCTGTGTTTCCCAACAGCTTCTTAGAACCTTCTGCATTTTGATGCTCAAATCCATTTTAGGGTCCATCTTAACTAGGCTTTCTAGTCCTGTGAGTAAACACCGTCACCAAGAGGACTTATTTCATCTTACGGCTCTCGGGTCACACTACATCAGTCAGGGACATCAGGGCAGAGACCTGGATGCAGGAGCTGATGCAGGGACATTGGAGATTGCTGCTTACTGGCTTGCTTCCAATGGCTCCCTCAGCCCGCTTTCCTGCAGACCCCAGGACCAGAGCTGGGGTGGCCCCACCCACAATGGGCGGGCCCTCTTACATCAATCACTAATTAAGAAAATGCCCTCCAGGCTTTCCTACAGCTCTATCTTATGGAGGCATTTTCTCAACAGAGAATTCCTCCTTTCAGATGACTCTAGCTTGTGTCAAGCTGACATAGGACTAGCCAGAGCAAGGTCAAAGAGCACCATCTACTGTGTCAGGTGGTATCCAGATACCTTGAGAACTATAACTGTACCAACATACCTGGACAGGGCTTCTAATACAGGGGCTGTCACTTACCCAGCAAGAATCTCCACATGTGAGCTGGGCATGGTGGTACACGCCTGTAATCCCAGCACTTGGGAGGCAGAGGCAGGCAGATTGTTGTGAGTTCGAAGCCAGTCTGGTCTATAAAGGTAGTCCAGGACAACCAAGGCTACACAGAGAAACCCTGTCTCGAAAAACCAAAAAAAAAAAAAAAAAAAAAAAAAAAGAAAAGAAAAGAAAAAGAAAAAAGAATCTCTACATGTTGGGGGGCAGAATCCCTTGGTGTGTGTGTGTGTGTGTGTGTGTGTGTGTGTGTGTGTGTGTGTGTGTGTTTGGATACATCCTTGTTCAAAGGCAAGATGAGCACATGCTTTGTCAGATTCTGTTTTTAAGAATCCTATAGTTTTACATACATCAAAAGGTATTCTAACTGGCTTAGAGAGCTCAGCTATTATATTTCATTGTTAACAGAATGTTAAAAGAATGCTAAAACAGGGCTGGAAAGATGGCTCAGCTGTTAAAGGCTAGGCTCACAACGAGCAGTGTAAGAATGTTAAAATGTTTTTTAAAATTGTACATATGTATATTTATATATATATTTTTAAAACTCTTTTAGAGAGAGTAATAAAAAACTATTAGGAGAAGAAAAACAAACAAGCAAAAAACAACATAACATTTTCACAACTATCAGTTATTTAAGACCCAACAGAAGACACTGCCATGTTTCTGGTGGGGGCAGTAGCAATCAGACCTACAACAAAGATTAGAACAAAAACAGATAATGTCAAGGGTGTAATAGATAAGGAAATAAAAAATAATCTACTTGTTTCTTTAGGTAGTGAAATCCTCCAGTTTGCACTAAGCAGGGGCCGCTTAGCTTCCAGAGTCACCAAAGCAATGACGCAGATGTCTCACGACCCTCTGGTCTCACCAGTCTCCTGGCATCAAGCAAACATGTCTAACATGGCCCCGCTGGGGTTTCCACCCAGCACAAGGGATCCTGTACCTTGCACTCGGTAGTTAGCGCTTGACATGACGTTCTTACACAGTTGCCTTGGCTTTGTAATTGTCCTTTCAGAAAATGTGTTCAAAATGCTATAGCTGAAAACCACAGTACAACTTAGGAGACCAATATGCAACCTTAAGCACATAATTTGATTTTCAGAAGTGTTGACACTGGAAGAATTTGAATTTTTGTTAAGTGGCTCTTAAATATTTTTTAACAATACATTTAAACTTTTAAACTAATATTTTCAGATTTTTTTTGTTTTGTGATATTCATCAGGAACATATTATGATAAGATTTATGAATTTTGGCAGTTATAGATTTTGTAAATAGTCATTGCATAAACTCTCATATTCATGGAGCCATAAACCATCTACTTGTAATCATGACTCCTGAGAACATAACAAAGGAAATCAGGTGGTCATTATTCCTTTTCTAGCTTTAAGTATACATGTGATATACACATATATTCATATATATAGTCAGAGTGGCTTTCAGGCTGTGGTCCAGTGAGCCCAGCAAAGGCTATCTCCTGAAGCAAAGCAGTTATTCAGTCTATGAGACTGGATGTAGTAACTGGTCTCAGTCAGTGTGATAATCCTGAAGAAGGTTCTAACCCCAGTAAAGGAAAGCACCAGCAACCAGATAGGTAAACTTGCCAGCCAAAGTGATGGCAAGTAGGCAAAAGGCAAAAGCTTCCTTCTTTCATGCCCTTTTATGTGGACTGCCACCAGAAGGTATGGCTCAGATTTAGGGTGGGTCTTTCCACTCCAAATGCCCCACTACCCGCCCACTGCCTCCCCTCCCCAATACACAAAATCCTCACAGGTGTGCCCACCTACTTAGGTTTTGGTTGACTGGAGATGTGGTCAACTTGGAAACCCAGACGAACCGTTACACCAAGTATAACACAAATCTCTTTTTTGTTAGCATCATAATCAGGGTGACACCCCCTCCCCCAAACCTTCAGTAGATACTCCTGAAACGTCATCCCTGGTATAATTGAAAAAAACATTGTTGACTATTTTATATTTTTGTTTATTGTTGACCACAAAAAATATAGTCTACTTGAGTTGTATAACTACTTGTTTATATTTGGAACTCCTCTGGGAACTCCTATAGAGTCAGTGTAGATATCAAAGGACTCAGATATTGTACTCTTATCCCTGGGATACCTTTGCTAAGAGGAGGAAAATGGATGGTGGGGGGAAAGGGTACAGCCAATGTGCCAGGATGCAGCCCCCACAGTCTGGCTTGGGTGAAAAGTTCCCGTGTCCATAGCACCACCATGATTCAGCTTGTGAGGTGAGTGCAGAGTACTTACCATCTGCCTCTCTTTTGTTTGAGACGGCCAAGGCCAACAGTGAGGGCACAGGCTCCACAATGCCCTCTTAGGCAGAATAATTCATCCCCCTTCTGTGGGAGACTTGAGGAGCAGCTTCCTGTTGTTAGGAAGGGCATCAGTGGCCCTGCCTGTACAGTCGGGAACAGAAGCAAGATTCTGGCAAGTCTTGCTTTTACATGTGTTCTCACTCTGCAGCTTCCCATCACCTAACATGCAATTACTCCACTGGGGTCTGGGTCCCATCCAAGGCAAGGAGTACTGCTTTAGCCTGGGGATTTCCTGACATGCAAGCATCATAAACTTTAAATTTCATCCATTTTATTTAAGTGTTTAATTCTCCATATCTACTTCTTACCATATATAGCAAAAGTAAAACTAAAATGAACTCTATCAGCAGTTTTTTTTTATTTGTTTGTTTGTTTGTTTGTTTGTTTCGAGACAGGGTTTCTCTGTGTAGCCGTGGCTGTCCTGGACTCACTTGTAGTCCAGGCTGGCCTCGAACTCACAAAGATCCACCTGCCTCTGCCTCCCAAGGGCTGGGATTAAAGGCTTGCACCACCACGCCCGGCTCCAGCATTATGTCCTTTATATAATAAGGTTTTGTGTCTGACCCTGTAGTAATAGGAATTACAAACCTAGGAACCATTTCTTTTAGACTTCACATGAGCCGAAAAGACTGTTTCTCCAGCCTGAGAAAATACAAAGGCAAGCAAATATTTGTAACCCCTGATTTAGGGAAGTTCTGTAAAGTCAACAATCAATTTTGTTTTTTGAACTGGGATTATCCAAATTCTGTATTTGGGAAAAGTCCCAAGTCACTGTCATGTGTTCTTCTGGGCACAGGGTCACATCGTTCATGTTGCTCATTGGGTATTCTGGCAAGTCAGGGAACATAAAAGTGTCAGTCCAATATAGCTTCCAGAGCTGTCTGGCCGACATGAGTTTTCTAACGGACCTGTTTAACCAACGCAGGGACAATGGCCTCAGGGAAGGCTATCTTTTATCTTTAAATGTTCAATAGTCTCGAATGGCCATTTCTTGTTGTAATTGGGGTCCCGTTTACTTAATGGGCTGGGAATCGATGTGGCTTGTCGCAAAGACCAGTTCTTTGGCCACTACCCTCCCCCCACATTTTGGGGAAGTTGCTAGTGTTGTTTCTCTGCTCTGTGGTTGCCCCAGACAGTGGCAATGTTTCCCTTTTGCATGTAGCAGGAGATAGATAACTGTACACACATTATCAGCAGTAGCAGCTGAAGAAGGGAAGGTCTTCACCTATCTGAAGATCAAGCACGTTGCCATCTGTGTGTATTTTAGTCTTTATAACCTGCTTTTAGTGGTAAGTTACATATCCCTCACATACCTGCTTAGCATGTAGACCTCCGTATAATTATAACTTCTGTATGGCAGCACATGCAGCCTGATGTCCCTGGTGACTTCCTTTCTTGTAGGATGCGCTTTGGCTAGAGTTTGATCTCTGTAGACTCAATGACTTCTCTGATCAAAAGGACAGGCAACTTATCAGAGGGTCTCATTGTCCCCAGGGTCCTGGCTCACCATGGATTTCAAGGGCCAAAATATTGGATGTCCTCTTTGGGCCTCTTATCCTTTTTTTTCCCCATAGACTTTCAAGCTTCGCTGAACATCCATAAGGACAGCACTTTCAGCCTTATGCTTTAAACTCTGTATAACATTTAGATGAATCCTAAACAAAGCAACTCAACGAGTTTTAAAGAGGTCTTGGCTTTGTTTTGGTTTGTTTTTCCCAAGTGGCTAAAATTTAACAAAGTTATAAAAAATGGAAGTGGTTATCTGGATTAAACACCTCCCTCTCCCTTTGGTTTTTTTTGGGGGCGGAGAGGGAAGCAGGGTTTCTTCTCTGTGTAGCCTAGCTGTCCTGGAACTTGCTCTGTAGACCAGGCTGGCCTCGAACTCACAGAGATCTGCCTGCCTCAGCCTCCCAAGTGCGAGCAGTGCACTCTGACATATGCCACCATGCCCATCTCTAGACACAATTTTTTTAAAGTCAGTTTTTATTAGCAGGAATAGATCATCATCACTTTAGAAATTTTAACAAACTCTAAGTATTAAACATACTATCCTTAAGACCTGTCTTAGTTAGAATTCCTATTGCTATGATAAGGCACCATGACCAAAGCAACTTGGGAAGGAAAGGATTTATTTGGCTTACACTTCCATGTCACTGTTCATCCTTGAAGGAATAAGTACAGGAACTCAAACAGGGCAGGAACCTGGAGGCACAAGCTAGGGAAGGTGGTGCTTACTGGCTTTCTCTTCCTGCTTTGCTCAGCCTGCTTTCTAATACAACCAGGGTCACCAGCTCACATCAATCACTAATTAAGGAAGATTCCTCACAGGCTTGCAGCCCAATCTTCTGGAGGTATTTTATCAGCTGACGTTCCTTCCTCTTCAATAACCCTAGCTGTGTCAAGTTGACATAAAACTAGCCAACACAATGGATCTTTTGTCAACTTGACACACAAACAAATTAGTTAAGCCACAATCTTTCCTTGCTTGTTCATCTCCAAGATCATACATGAATGTCCATATTACAATGTAAACATCCCACAGTCCTTAAAAACTCAAACAATTAAAATTTCAGTATCTTTAAAATATTCAGTCTCTTTTAAAATCCAAAATCTTTGTAAAGTTCCAAGTCTTTTTAAAAGTTTAAAGTAAACTGTGGGCTTCTTTAAGATCATATTCCATGATAAAAACCAAACTTCAACTGTAACTGTCTACAAACACAGCCCCAGAGGAGGTACTAGAAGGAAATCCTCAACCTGAAGAGGCTAATCACACCCAAGAAAACACCAGGAATAACTAATATCAGACCAACAAATAAAAGGAAGTTGGGGAAAACTCACACACCACCACAACAAAATAATAGAACCAACAAACACTGCTCCCTGATATCTTTCAACATCAGGGGACTCAGTTCCCCAATAAAAAGATGCAGGCTAACTGAATGGATTTGAAAACCATTGACCGCATCCAAGAAACACACAGACATACATCAACATAAAAGGACAGAAAAACACATTCAAAGCTGACAGACCTTAGAAGCAAGTCCTTGTAGCCATTTTAGTATCTGACAAAAGAGACTTCAAAATAAAACTAATAACAAGAGATGGGGAAGGACACTACATATTCATCAAAGAGAAAAATCTACCAAGATGACATTGCAATTCTTAATACCTGTGCACCAAACACAATAGCGCTTTCCTAAAAGAAACATTACTAGAGCTTAAATCACATTTGACCCTTACACATTGATAGTGAGAGACCTCAATATCCCGTTCTTCGCAATAGACAGGTTATCCAGACAAAAAGTTAACAGAGAAATGCTGGAGTTAACCGATGTCAAAAACCAAATAGACCAAACAGATATTTACAGAACATTTCACCCAAATAGAAAAGAATACATCTTCCTAGCAGCTTATGGAGCATTCTCCAAAATTGAGCACACACATGGACACAAAGCAATTCCCAACAGATATAAGAAAATTGAAGTAACATTCTGAATCCCATCTGACCACCACAGATTAAAGCTGGATAGCAACAGAAAGCCTCCAAACTCATGGAAACGGAACAACTCACTGATGAATGAAAAATGGGTTAAGACAGAAATTAGTAAAGAAAAACTAAAAAGTTACAAACTTTCTAGAATTGAATGAAAGTGAAAACCTGCTATACCCAAACTTATGGTACACAATGAAGGCAGTTCTAATATTCAGGTTCATACAGCACTAAATGCCTGCATTAAAAAGTGGGGAACTCTCATATTAGTAACTTATCAGCACAACTGAAATCCCTAGGACAAAATGAAGAAATAACACCAAAAAAGAGAGTAGTGACAAGAAATAATCAAACCTGGGGTTGAAATCAATAATAGGGAAACAAACGATCAAAAGAAAACAACAATACAAAGAATAAATAAAACAAAGACTTGATTCTTTGAGAAAATCAATAAGATATTCGAACCTTTAGCTAATTTAACTAAAAGTGGGAGAAAGAAGGTCCAAATGAACAAAATTAGAGACAAAAAGGAAGACATAACAACAGACATGGAGAAAATCAGAGAGGCGTAAGGAAATACTTTAAAAACCTGTACTCCACCAAATTGTAAAACTTGAAAGAAATGGATAGTTTTCTTGATATAGACCACCTATCCAAGTTAAATCAAGATCAAATAAGCAATTTAAACAAACCTATAACCTCTAGTGAAATAGAAGCAGTAATTAAATCTTCCAACCAACAAAACAAACAAACAAACAAACAAAAAGCCAGGTCAGAATTCTATCAGACTTTCAAAAACATAGTCATCCTCCAAAATCCTCAAATTATTCCAAAAATAGAAATGTAATGAACAAGCAAGGAAAAGACAGTTTTAGCACAGAATTCTACCAGATTTCTAATGAAGAGTTAATACACATCAAATTATTCAACAAAATAGAAACAGAAGGAGCGTTGCTCAATTAATTTTATAAGGCCAAAGTTATCCTGATACTCAAACCATATAAAGAAAGAAAATTATCAACCAATTTCCCTTATGAACACAGATGCAAAAATTCTCAATAAAATACTTTGTAAACAGAATTCAAGAACACATCAAAAAGATCGTCCACCGTGATCAAGTAGGCTTGATCCCAGAAATGCTGGGGTCACCCAATATATGTTAATCGATAAATGGAACCCACCCTATAAACAGACTGAATGACAAATACTACATGTCATCTCATCAGATGAAGAAAAATCCAAAAATCCTTTGACAAAATTCAACACCCCTTCATGATAAAAGTCTTGGAGAGATTGAGTATACAAGTCACATACCTACGCATAATAAAGGTGGCTTGCAGCGAGTCCATAGCCAACACCAACCTAAGTGGAGAGAAACTCAAAGCACTCCCACTAAAATCAGGAACAAGACAAGGCTGTCTGGTCTCCCCATACCTAATCAATTTAGTAACTGAAGTCTTACTAGAGCGGTAAGACAGACCAATGGTGTATAAGTAGAAAGGGAAAAAGTTAAAGTATCTTTACTTGCAGGTGATATGATAACATACATAAGTGACCTTAAAATTTATCCCAGGTAATTCTTACAGTTGGTTACTGTCAGCAATGTCTCAGGATACAAAACTAACAGACAAAAATCAGAAGCCTTCCTATAGACAAGTGACAAATGGACTAAGGAAAAAAAATCAGGGAAACATGTTTCATAGTAACCTCAAAAATATAAAATATTTTGAGGTAATTCTAGCCAAGCAAGTAAAAGACCTGTATAATAAAATACTTTAAGATATTGAAAAAAGTAACTGAAAACAAAAACAAAACCAGGAGAGCTAAAACAATCCTGAATAATAAAAGAACTGCCAGAGGTATCACTGTCACCACTCTCAAATTGTCCTACAGAGCTACAGTAATAAAAACAGCATGGTGTTGGTGCAAAAATTGAAGACCCAGAAATAAGTTCACACACCTATAGACACCTAGTTTTTTTTTTTTTTTAATAAGGAAGCTAGAAATACACACTGGGGAAAAAGTCAGCATCTTCAGCAAATGGTGGTCAAAACGGACGTACACGTACAGGAATGCAAATACATTCTACTTACCACCCACACAAACTCAACCCCTGATGGATCAGAGCCCTCAGTGTGAGGCCAGATACGGTGACTCTGATGGATGAGAAAGTGGGGACCAGCTTGAACTCACTGGCACCGGAGAAGACTTCCTGAACGCTGATAGAACAGACACAAAGAACAACAAAGCATAAATGGGAACTCATGAAACTGGAAAACTGAACTGCAAATTTAGACCAAATTTCAGGCTATAGAATGGGAAAATATTTTTTTTTTCACCAACACATCAAATAGAAGGCTAATATCTAAAATATGTAAAGAACTCAAAAAACTGGATGTCAAGAAAATGAATAATCCGGTTTTGAGATGGAGTACAGAACTGAGCAGTTCTCAGAAGATGCAGTACAGTGGCTGAGTAGCACTCAAGAAAATGCCCTGCAGGCTTGCCTATACCCGTCTTACAGAGGGATTTTCTCACTGAGGTTCTTTTCTCTCAGATGACCCTAGGCTGTGCCATGTTGACGTATATAAAACTAGCCAGCACAAGTCCCATCCTCTATAAACCTTGTACAAGACCCAGCTGTAAGGTGTTTTCTTAATTAGGGACCAATGTGGTTTTGTGTTGGCAATTTTACAGCACCACAGTGTGAGACCTAGATACCAATGGCTTCTCTGCAGAGCAGCCATGTGGATGGAAGCCAGATACCTGCACCGAGTCCAGGCTACCTGGCATCATTTCCTCGGGCGGACTGCTGTTAAGTTCTTTGCATGGCTGGACCTCTCTTTGTTTGGTTGATGGTCCATTTATTTATTCTGAGATGATTAATCGAGGATCCTGATTTGAGAGGTGCCGTTTTGGCCCATTTTCAAGGTATTTAGTTAAAAGCACCTAGTTCATTTGCTTTGAGGCATTTTTGTCTAAATATTCGTTTGGTTTTGGTTTTTTGCTTGTTTGCTTTTCAATATCTAAAGGCTTTTTTTTTTTTTTTTTTTTTTAACTTTGAAGGCATTTTGGTTTTTGGTTGTTTTTGTTTGTTTTGTTGTTGTTTTTGTTGTTATTGTTTTCTTTGTCTTTGGAATTTTTAAACTTTATTCATTTTACATCCCGATTGTAGCCCCTCCCTTGTCTCCTCCCTGTCCCACCCTCACTCCTTCTTCCCTCCCGCCCCACCCTCCCCTAGTCCTCAGAAAGGTCCCTCCTCCACTATCATCTGACCCCATGCTCTCAAATCTCATCTGGACTGTACACATCCTCTTCTTCTGTCTCTCCGCCAGGGGATAGTGATCAATAAATGGGCACCAGAGTCCACGTCAGAAGGACCCCCTACTCCCCATATTATGGGACCCACAAGGAGACTGTGCTGCCTACCTATTACATCTTAGCAGGTGTCTAGGTCCTCACCATGTGTGGTCCTTGGTTGGTGCATCAGTCTCTGCAGCACCCCCCTCTTCCTGCCCAGATCTGTTGGCCCCATTGGTCTCTTTGTGGAGCTCCTGTCCCCTCTAGGTCCCTCTAACCCCAAATTTCCATTAGACTCCCTGTGCTCCACTCCACATGGAATACTACTCAGCTACGACAAACAAAGAAACCTTGAAATTTGCAGGGAAACAGATAGAACTAGAAAAGATCATCCTAAGTGAGGTAACCTGGACCCAGAAAGACACACTTGGTATTTACTCATAAGTGGATATTAGCCACATGGAACAGGACAACCACACTACAATACACAAGCCTAAAGAAGCTAAGTAACAAGGAGAGCCCTAGGGAGGATGCTTAATTCTCATTCAGAAGGACAAATAGACTAGACACAGGAAGCAGCTGAAGAGAAGGAACAGGAGAGGAGCCTACCACAGAGGTCCTCTGAAAGACTCCACCCAGCAGGGGATTGATCAAAGCAGATGGCTGAGAAACACAGCCAAACTTTGGGATGTTTTCATTTATTATCATTCGGCCTTTGTCTCCCAACATTCTTCCTCAAGTACATAATTTTGAGTTTTTCTGCTGTGTTTTCTATCGCCTTGTTAAGCCTTTAGCGTAGGAGTTTTATGAACACGTGATGGTAAAAGACCCTTAAGATGAGAGGCCCTTGTTCTCTCCCACTCAAAAGTGTGGAGGTGTCAGGGGGTGCAGTGGGCATGGAGAGCTTTGAGCTCACAGACATGCACTAGGGGAATCCCAGAATGGAAAGCATACAGGATTGGTCCTTCAAGGAAAGGAATGCACAATCTGTTTTCAGCCCAGAAGGCTGGAGTGGACATTCTTTCTAGCCTGGTGACCTTTGCACAATCTGTGAGGCCAAATACTTTCTGGCACTGAACCCTCCACCAGACCCTTCCCATAAACTTAAAAAAAAAAAAAATCTCTATAGAACCCATCGATATGGAAGGTGTCACATGTACTTTACAAAGAATTTCATTGTAGTCACATCTGCTGTGTCATTTAGCTTAGTTTGTCCCACAAGGAGAGTTAGGTATGTGTTGATGTCCATACAGGATTGAGTCAATCATTACAAAAATGGTTTCCACCAGACTGTTCTGTGTTTAAATACGCCTAAAATAAACAACCCTGGGTCAGACTCCCAAAGTTTGGGCCAACGTTGGCTACTGAGCGGTGTCGTGTTGAACCTTCTATGGTTTGTCACTCTGCTGCCTCTGTCAACTTGATGCAAGCTAGAGTCATCTGGGAGGAGAAAATCTTAATTTAAAGGACGCTTTGCCATCTCTCCCTCTTTCCCCAGCTTCTTCCTCTGACAGAACTTCAGCTTCCTCTTCCTTTACCAGCCTTCCCTCCTACCCTTCTCCCTAGCAGCTCCCAAAGAGACTTATGCCACTGTCAGGAGGAGCCAAATTCTAAGGCAAAGGAAAAAAATTATTACAGCGCCTTTAAAACTGAAACTCAAGAGGCAGAGAAGACTCAGATACTGAGTGCGTTCCCTGGACAAAAGTGAGCAGAAGTCTTCGACTGTGGGTGTCTCTGACTCAATCAGGATGCTCTAGGGTTAGGTAAAGAATTTCATATTACTCTATTAACAATATGGGCCAAGGTTTTCTGGCCTACATCAATGAATCCAATTATTGGTTTCAGGAAGTAAGGCAGAAGAGTGGCTTTGCTTGGCAGAGTGGAAAAATCCCTTTGAGGACTTTTGTAAAATAGATGCAGATGCTAAAAATGCATGTGGTGAGTCAAGAAATCATCTCTCTGCTCTGAAACCAAAGTTATTCCCACAAACTATTGACTGGCCTGAAACAACAAAACAATGTAAAATAAGGCCAAGGGAGACTATGCCTGAGTTGAAAACAAAAAATAAAGAGTGCTTAGGAATTTTCCCTAAGAGCTTTGAGGGTCACAGAAGTAATCTGGTTTCCCGAGCCTTCGCTATGGTATGCTTTGGGGTGGGGGGCTTACCCCTGTGTTGTATTCTCTGTCTTCAAGAATTGCAGCATTCCCTACAAATTAATATTTCCTTCAGGGGGGAATAAGACTCTCTAGTCACAGATGGTAAAAAGGAGGTAAACAAAGGTCATGCCTGAAAATAAGAAGATTCTCAACAGTGTAAACAGGAGTGCCTGGGAAAGGCATGCTGGACTATAGGGCCGCCGGCAAGCTGCACAGAAGCTACAGGGTTTCAGCAGT
Organism: Acomys russatus; assembly: GCF_903995435.1. NCBI lineage: Eukaryota > Metazoa > Chordata > Mammalia > Rodentia > Muridae > Acomys > Acomys russatus. The sequence continues at coordinate 65,397,629 of NC_067140.1, read as the reverse complement.
CGTCAGCCATGCTGAGTGGACTTTCTAGTGACATGGCTGCTCTTTTGAATTATGCCTGTTCCCTGCATGTAAACCCTCATCCATACTCACATTGGTAATTCTAATAAAAACGTATCAGTTCACCAAATTGGACATTGGTATATTTGTTACTTTAGCCTTTTATGACCTCCCTTTCTGGAGTGAGTTAATTTTCCTTATTTTTCCCCAAATTGTCAAAAAGTTTTATATAGTCATCAGATCTGTTACCTCTCATAAATGGTGAATCAGGATAATCAAATGCATTTGTCTCCTTGAGTTTGTAAAATAGTTCACAGCATGGGCTTTCAGTATTCTCCAAGCCTCTGGGAGAGGCTTCAGGAACTGTAGGTATTGGCAAATTGGAAAGCTTATTCCAGATATTTTTTTAAAAAATAATTGTTTCAGGATAATTGATCACACTATGAAACCCAAGATTGTGTTGTTCACCGGAAGACCCTGCTTCTAGCTGTGGTGTGGCTTAGCCCCAGTACACACCTTTAATCCAAGAGCTTTCTGCTTTAGTATTGTAAACAGGAAAAGTTAACCCTACGCCAAGAAGTGGAGGAAGCAACCAGCTGACAGGGAGTGAACATAGGAAAAGGCCAGAGAGTAAAAGGAAGTCAGGAGGATGGATAGAGAGATGCACAGGAAGCAGAAGGGAGGGACATTGAGTTTGAGGGGTTTTTTTGAAATAGTATAGAGAATGAGAGGGTTTTTTTTTTCCTGCTGAAACATCAGCTGAAGAGGAAGGGCAGCTGGGCACTTGCTCTGCCTCTCTAAGCCAGCAGGCTTCCACTCCAGCATCTGGCTCCCAAGTCTTTATTGATAAAATTCAATGTTTGAGATTTTGTAAAAAACAACAATTCATCCTTATACTTCGGTTGCTGTAGAAGCTGGTACCAGAATCTATTAGTCAGGATTCTCTAGAGAAACAGAGCCGATAGGACAAATATATGTGCATATAAACATATACATATACACCCTTATATGATATTTACACACACACACACACACACACACACACACACACACACATTCTTTCTGCCAACAGAAAGTTTAAGAATCCAGTAGTTGTTCAATTCACAAGGCTGGATGTCTCAGCTGGTCTCAGCTGGAATTCTCAAGAAATAGACTCCCATGCCAGTGAAAGAATAGACTTGCCAGTGAGAGCAAGAAGGCTAAGAGAGCAAGCTTCCTTCTCCCATGTCCTTTTATAGGCTCCCAGAAGAAGGTGCAGCCAAGATCTTCCCACCTCAAAAGATCTGGGTTAAAAATAGGTCTTCCCACTTCAAATGACTTAAGGGGAAAAAACCCTCCCAGGTGTGCCCAACCACTTGGGTATTAGTTAATTGCAGGTGTAGTCAGGTTGATGACCAGAAGCAGCCATCACAAGTCCACCCCTTGCCAACTTGACACACGATCATATATCCCTATGTCATGCTCAATTTCCAAATGAAAACAATAACCAGAGCATAATTATGCCTAACATGGTATAGCTATCCCATGTACAATTGAAAAATCATTATATATTTATCCAGGTCATGATTCCATCCAACATGATATAACTATCCCTTGTACAACCGCAAAAGCACCATACGTTTTAGAATAGGGGCGATGTCTCTAGAGGGACATTCTTTCAGTATCTTAAATATGATAATCACCGATATTCTCTTAACTGACATTACACTACATGATAAAGAAGTTGAAATAGAACAAAAATATCTGTATGAATATATTCTTAACACAATATGACAGAAACGCTCACGTCAATATAATCCTTGAATGTGCAGCTGGTCACCTGGCCTCAGCTGGTAATTAATAATTACGTTTCTTTACTGCTCAGTCTCTGTATTCTCGCCCTTTAGCAAGCACCTCAGAGGTCTTGGCTCTTTTTCCTGGCCGACTGACCCATACCTCCATTTCTCAAGGCTCTGTGTCCTCTCTCATCCTGCCTGGGTTAGGTTCTCTGACTCAGCTCCACTGCCCCAACCTTGGCGTGCACGCTGAATCTTTGCTTCTGGGACTCCTTGCTAGGATCCAGCAGCCCAGAGTAGCTTCCTCCTTCACAGGCTCCTCCACCGGCCTTCCCCCTCACCCACCATCACTCTGCCTAGAGGAAAGTTCGGGCTCTTTTTTTTTTTTTTTTTTTTTTTTTTCCATTTTATTTTCCTCTAGGTTGTCTCTTCTCACCTCCCTCTTTCCTCTGTCAACAGGGCATGAAGATCTAGTCCAGTAAACCTATACCAGAAGAGAGGGGACCCACTTCTTCCTGGGTGCCTCTGGACCTCTAACATGTTATCTTTCGTGGAGCTTCCTGCTTAGTTGGGGGACTGTAGTTGGCAGGGGGGAGGAAGAAAATTCCACAAAAGTTTCCCTCACAGGCTCAATAATTTCACCCAGTTTCCTGCCCCCCCCCCCCCCCACCCCATGTTAGCTGAGTGGACACACTGGATAGGGAAGCTGGGGAGGGCTGTGAGAAGGGGAAAGAGGCAGGCCCGCTTCATCACCAGTTCTAGGGACACACCTGATACTGAGGGTCTCCTCTTACTGCTTTGGCGTTTCTTTTGTGCACCCGGTGCGTGCAGCATCTTTCATGCCAAGTTACTTTTCATATGTGAAGAATATTTTTTTTTAAAAAAATCAATCTGTTAAAGTTGGAGTTGTAGCACAGTGGTAGCATAATTGCTTAACGTTCATAAAGTCGTTAGGTTAGTTCCTAGTGCACAGATGAACAGGCCAAGCAAAAGCTCTCGAGACAGACAGACATACGGACAGACAACAGACCAAGTGAAGAAATGAGAATTCAGATACGGCAAAGTAAGGGATAGAGAGACACCAAGGGAGAGGTTTTCCCTATCAGGACAGAGGAAAGGGTTGCTATGTCTCGGGTTCATCTTTCTGGAGCTTGGTGACTATTAGATGATTCTGAGCAACAGGAAATGCCTTGGTGACACTTATGAGCCCAGGTAAGTGGGGACCAAGGGTTTTAAAGCCCACTCTCGATCTGCGTTGTATCTGGCTGTACTTACAAGGCTCACTGCACCTGCCTGTCTGGGATGCAGCATGCATCCTCTATTTCCAGAAGTTGTCCTGGGGCTGTGATAGAGGAGACTGAGTGACAGTGATGTTTGTTAGATGTGTTGGTCCCTCCAGGAAATGAGAGTCTAAGGCTCAGCACACCAGAGACCAGTTCTGTGGGGCAGAAGCTGGATTTGAGCTTCCCTCTCCAGTCTGGCTTATGGGGTCTGAGAAGACCAGGACCCAGCCAAAGTGGTAAAACTTTCTTTGGCTGTGGGCTTGGAGGATAGACGAAGATCTCAGCCACAATGACCACTTCCCTCACGGTGGTTCTGATTCTGCCCAGGCCGTGCTAAGTGTAGGCCACTAGAATGTATACAGCAGCCCAGGCTGGGAAGAAACCAGCCAGAGGCTCCCAGGCTCATTCGGAGCTTTGTCCACATTTGTCACCCAGCACACATCAGGGCTGATATTTCTTATCATGGCTACCACACTTTGGAAGGCTCTGGGTCTGGGGTCTCTTCTATCCACACTTCTGCTGGCATTTGCAGGTGAGTCTTGACCAGGGACGCCCTTGGAGCATGCAGGAGAGCACTCAGAGGTGGCAAAGTCCTGGTCTAGACAGGAGACAGAGTCCCAGGACTTCGTTCCTGGACTGATTGCCCCTTTTCCATACTGTAGACCTTTTAGGGAACGGGAGCTGGTGGGACCTTAGGAATCAGAGAAGCCAGGTGTAACACAGGTGGGGGCTAGGAGGTCTGATGGCGAGGGAGGAGCCTGAGTTCTATAATGTCAACTCTGGACTCAGTGACTGCTGGGTCTAGAAGTATGAAATATATACATATATTCATATCTATTTGATACATAAATATATATTTCATTTATAAATATAAAGAGTGAGAGAGAAGGGGAGAAAGAGGAAAGGAGGGAGGAGGGATGGGAGGAGGGAGAGGGGAGGAAGGAAGACAGACAGACAGACAGACAGACAGACAGACAGACAGACAGATAGAAAGACAGAAAATATGAACCTGGAATAAATCTGGATAATGAATCCTGGATTCAAAGTCGGATGAACCTGCTAAACCTTCCTTAGTCACTGATAAGCTATGTGACATCGAGCAAGTTACTAAAGGTCTCTGTACCCCCGCTTCCCAGGGAGTGAAGGCCATACATATTACTATCCTCTCACAGTTGGATTGTGGGTAAAACTGAGCGCCTATATCTGGAAGTGTTTTATAAGCTTCAGGAGCTATGTGTAGATGAAGCAGAAGGAAACATAACTGGAGGTATCGAGCCCAGAGCCGCCTGCGCTGTTCTCCTACCACCCACCCTTCTCTGTCACTGCAGGGCCACTTGTGCCCCTCTTCAGCTTGACTTTGAAAGAAGGGCTCTTCTCGCTGGGACCCTAGGGTATACTATGCAGTCTGAACACAGTGGAGGTGCAAGGCTGTATGGCATGACTTAACTAAAGCACTGCTCCAGATCTCCAAAACTCTCCCCAGAAGACAAGAGACCCTACGTTAGAGCAGTGAAGACTTCATTGCGGTCCTCACTGCATGAGCCTGGAGGAGGGTGTTCCTTGGATGGAGGGTGTTTGCTGTTTTTGTTTGTTTGTTTGTTTGTTTGTTTTTAGGTTGTTTCCATTTCCTAACTATGTGAATAGAGCAAAACTCAGCCTGGTTGATCACATATCAATGGAGTAGGGTGTTGAATCCTTCGGGCATATACCAAAGAGTGGTATAGCTGGGTCGTATGGCAGATTTATTTTTAGCTTCTCGAGAATTCCCCACCGGGGTTCCCCCCGCCCCCGGCAGGTTTTCAGAGTTTGCAATCCTATCAGCAGTGACTGAGGGTTGGCTTGTCCCCACACCCTCACCTGCCTTTGTTTTCAGTTGTTTTCTGATCTGAGCCGTTCTGACGTGGGTAAGGTGTAACTGTTACTTCACTTGTTGTCTTTCTATAGCCATATGGCTGTGACAGTCCTCTCTTCAGTCCTAGGATTGCTTGCAGTATAGTGTGTAGAGCTGTTTTAACCCATTTGTGGGATGGAAAGGCTTTCTTGCTCCTTCAGCTATGGCAGATAGTTTTGCTGGTCTAGATTTGCATTTGTGGTCTTTTATTTTTTGAATGATTTTTTATTAATTTAATTTTTATTAATTTATTCAGATTACAACTCAGTTGTTATCCCCTCACTTTTATCCTCCCATTCCTCCCTCCCTCCCCCTTTCACCCTATTCCCCTCCCCTGGGTCTAAGACCCAGGAGGACCTCCTCCCCCACTATATGGTCATAGACTATCAAGTCTCATCTTGGTGGCCTGCTTATTCTTTCTTTGAGTGATATCAGGCCTCCCCACCAAGGGGAGGTGGTCAAATATGGGGCACCAGAGTTCATGTCAGAGTCAGTCCCCACTCTCCACATAACTGTGGAGAATGTCCTGTCCATTGGGTAGATCAGAGTAGGGGTTCAATGTTTACTACTTGTATTGTCCTTGGTTAGTGCAATAGTTTGAGCAGAGCCCCCCGCCCGGGCCCCAATCCACCTGTCACGATGTTCTTCTTCTAGGTTTCTATCTCCCCATCTCTTATATTTCTCTTACCTAGAGCCTCAGTAGGATGTCCTCACATCTATCCCAATCTCGTGGTAAGTGAAGACTTTTGTGAGACATGTCCTTTGGGCTAGTGCCCAATTATAAGTGAATATATACCATGTGAGTCTTTCTGCTTCTGGGTTAACTCACTCGTGATCATTTCTAGTTCCATCTATTTGTCCACAAATTTCAGGATTTCCTTGTTTTTAATAGCTGAGTAGTATTCCATAGTTTAAATGTACCACAGTTTCTTTATCCATTCTTCAACTTAGGCTGCTTCCATGTTCTGGCTATTATTAATAAGGCTGCTATGAATATGGTTGAGCATATGTCCTTGTTGTGTGCCAGTGCATTTTCTAGGTATATTCCAAGGAGTGGAATAGCTGGGTCTTGAGGAAGCCCTATTCCCAGTTTTCTGAGATAGCGCCAGACAGATTTCCAAAGTGGCTGCACTAGTCTGCATTCCCACCAGCACTGGAGGAGTGTTCCTCTTTTTCCAATCCTCGCCAGCATGTGGTGTCACTTGAAATTTTGATCTCAGCCATTCTGATGGGTGTAAGATGGAATATCAGAGTCATTTTGATTTGCATTTCTCCAATGACTAAAGACGTTGAGCATTTCTTTAAGTGTTTCTCAGCCATTCGATAGTCCTCTATTGAGAATTCTCTGTTTAGTTCTAAGCCCCATTTCTCAATTGGGTTATTTGGTTTGGTGGTGTTTAATTTCTTGAGTTCTTTATATATTTTGGATATTAGACCTTTGTCAGATATAGGGTTGGTGAAGATCTTTTCCCAGTCTGTAGGCTGTCGCTTTGTTCTGTTGACAGTGTCTCCTGCCTTACAGAAGCCCCTCAGCCTCATGAGGTCCCAGCATTTGTGGTCTTTTAAAGAGCATTGTTCAAGACTTTTAACTTTTCCATTGAGAAATGAGAGGTTAACATGATGGAGTTTCCTTCATATGTGAGCTGTGGCTTTTCTCTTTTTGCTTTTGTACTTTTCTTTGTTCAGTATGCTTAACGTTTTAACGATAACACACATGAGGGGTTTTGTTTCTGGTCATATCTATTTGCTGTACTGTGGGGTTGTTTGTTTGTTTGTTTGTTTTGTTTTTCAAGTCAGGGTTTCTCTGGGTATCTTTGGATGTCCTGGAACTAGCTCTGTAGACTAGGCTGGCCTCGAACTCATAGAAGTCCACCTGCCTCTGCCTTCTGAGTGCTGAGGTTAAAGACGTGAGCCACCGCCGCCCAGTGAAGATTCGCTCTTTTTATGTTGTCCCATAGCTTCAGAATGTTCCTTCTATGTGTCTTTAATTTTTATAACTATATTTGTTTGAGTGGTCCAATTCCTCTACTTTACCCACAAGACATGGCATTTTATCTTCTACCTGCCTCATCCTATTTGTAAGGCTTTCCCTGAGTTTTCTAATTGTGTTATTGATTATTGATTTCTATCTTTATTACAGCTTAAGTTCTCTCCAATATTTCTCTCTTTGCTGAACTCTGGATTTTGTTTCTCATTTCATTCAGCTATAGATATTTTCTTATGCATTTATTGTTTTCCTCTTCAAATTCATTGTGTTGTGTCTTTGTGTCTTCCTTAAGTTTCATGATTTATTTGATAAAGGTTTTGATTGTTCTTTAAACTCTGGGTTCTGGGTTCATCGAGGTAATTAACACTGGAGAACATTTATGTGGGGCTGACAGGCTTGGGGAGAGGGACAAAGCTTCTTGTCCTTTCATATTTTCATTTTGTTCTGTTTTTGTGATGGGTCCTGGACACATGGACTTCCTTCTCTGGTTGGGTGTCTGATGTGAGATTCAATCTTGCATTAGATTGGGTCAGTGCAGGGACTAAATAAGTGGAGCTATGTCAGGAATATCTAGTGTATAATCGGCTTATTTAGAGTTAGGCCTGGGAACAAGAGGAAGAGGCAGGTAGGTGTGGAACATGGAAACTCAGCAGGTGCGTGTCCAGAGCCATGCTGGTCAGTATAGACATCATGCGTAGGCCAGGGGATGCCAGTCAGAGCATGTCCTAGGCAAATAGAGTGTGTGAGGAGTGGGCCTGGAGCTAGTGGAGATTGTCCAGGGTACATGAGTGAGAGAGAGAGAGAAAGGAACTGAGCATGCACAGGTAATGCAGAAGTGGCGTGTCCAGAGCTAAGCCTGTGAGTATGGACATGGAGCAGGGGAAGGTGTAGGTCAGAGGAACCCAGCAGGAAAAGACTGTGCAAGCTACACTTTCAGAATTAGGCCTGCACTTGTGGAAAGCAAGGATGCAGTCTTGTGGTAGATCTTCTTTTTCCTGCCTCCTAAAGACTTGCTGCTTGAGGCAGCCAAAAAGTAGTACAGCTGGGCCATGTGGCCAATTTATTTGGCAAATGCCCAAGCATTGTTCTCTCTCCCTCCCTCCCTCCCTCCCTCCCTTCCTCCCTCCCTCCTTCCCTCCCTCCCTCCCTTCCTCCCTCCTTCTTCCCGTCCCTCCCTCCTTCCTTCCCTTCCTCCTTTCTCTCTCTCTCTCTCCCTCACTCCCCCTCTCTTCCTCTCCTTTCCCTCTCTCTCCCTCAGCCTCTAAATATCATTACTGTCTTCTCTTCCTTAGATAGCTTTTATTCATTCTTCCGTTTTTTTTTTCAGTTTCAGTTCAAAATATCCTACTCTGACCACTCTTTTAGAATGGCTCTCGTTTTTCTATCTGTGCACATTTTGAGTTTCCCGAGGACATCCATTACTGCCCCCCCCCCCGCAATAGAAGTCGTATTTTGTTTGCCGTTCGCTTGTTATAGTCCATTTGCACCCTCCCCGAAGTCAGAGACATGGTAGTCTACGCCCCCTTGGTCATGGGTGCAGGGGAATGCATCTTGACTTGAGTGACCCATGTCTCTCAATCTCTGAAAGACTGACCTCAGGAAAATTCTCACTCTCTAAGGGACAGGCCTTAGGAGTGTCTATGTACTGCTGTATGTTGGTTCCTCCAGAACTGAGAAGGTGGCCACTAACTGGTTTGGTTTGGTTTGCTTTGGTTTCAGTGGGGAAAGCTGTAATCTCCCTGAGGGGCCCAGATCAGAGGACAACCCCTTCCAGTTCAGCGTCGTTCGTCTGTACCGCTGGCCCTTTCAGCTCCAGGAACGTCAGTGTCAACTGGTTGAAGAATGACGATGAACATCCAGCCTCAGCCCCACAGGTGGAGCTGGTCAACAATGACTCCTACTGTGTCACAAGCAAGGCGTGGGTGACATTGACCAAGCAAGACATCCTGTCTCAGATCACCTGCGAAGTCACCCATGCGGACATCAATGAGCCCTTGAAAATGAGCGTTAATCTTTCTCAGGTGCTCCGAGGTGAGTGCCAGTGAAATATGTAGTGGGGCCACATGGAGGCGTAGAGGTTTTGCCCAATGCCATTTTACACATGGGGAAGAGAGATTGGTCATTGCCAGTGTTGGACACACAAGTATAGATTAAAAGTGCAGGTCCTAGGGGCTTCCCAGCTGGGCTTTGATCTTAGCTGTATCATTGTCTAGGGTGCAGAATATTGGCCTTGTGCCTTAACTATTCCTTGCCCCAGTTCCCCCCAAAAATGTGGACTAAAACCAACACCTACCTGGTAGGTTTCCTCTGAAGATTAACCCGTTGTTCCTTCTAGAACACCAAACGCTATTCCTAACACATTGTAAGTTGTTTGCGAATGTTTGCCTTTGCCAGTATATGGGCCTAGTAGTCCTCTTTAAACATATCTGTCCTATTTATACCATTGCTGGTGTTTAAACATTTCTAAGTATTTACTCTTAGCTGGACCTGGTGGCATAAGGCATGTAATCTCAGCTCCTTGGGAGGCTGAGGCAAGAATACAACAAGTTTCAGACCTTGAAGATTAAGATTGAGTTCAAGGCTAGCCTCAGCAGCTTAGTGAAACAAAGTAAAATAAGTGGAATGGGCTGAAGGTGTACTTCAGTGGTGGGGTGCTTGTCTTCCATGCGGAAGGTCCTGAGTTCTGGGAAATCTTCAGGACTAAGTACTTTTCACTCAATAAATAGTGTGCCAACCATTGCTGTAGATGCTGTGTCTGTAGAGTCCCTGCTCTTGTGGGGCAATTCACTTTAATAATTCCTACAGCTATGCATCGATGGCTTGGGATATTGAAAACTGCAGATCAGATTAGAGATCCATGTGTCTGCAGCTATGTTTCATAACTATTTATACTTGTCCCTATGTCTTACATGAAGCATATAAAAAATTGTTTATTTTAAAAAACGAGTGGCCTCGCGATCTCTCTTCACTCATGAACTCAGAGCAGCTGTACACGATGGCACAGGATCAGGCCACTTGACATACCAGCATGAAATGGAGGTCCCCAAGAAGCCCTGCCCCATAGCTGTAGAGTCCCCGACAGCTTGTAGTTTCTGAAGGAAGGAGAGTGAGTTCTCTCTAAGGATGTGGGCCTGGTAGGGCAAGCACACTCCAGTGTCCCAAACCCACGAGTACAGAGGCAGCACAAATGAGACTGGCCAGATTATGAGAAGGAAAGAGGGGCTGAAGAGATAGATGGTCTAGCGGAGGCAGAAGGATCAGAAGTTACATAAGGGGTCCAAGGTCACCTTGGAATTCTCGCCCCTCCCCCTCCCTCCCCCTTCCTGCTCAATCAAAAATTTAAAAAGATTGAGAGACCCTGGGGCAGGGAAATAAGACAGTCCTAAGATTTCACCCGTGTTTACTTATTGCTCCTGTCTAGTTACCCCCACACTGAAGATCACCAAGGAACCCCCTGAGATCCACGATCACGTGCATCAAAGGGTGAACTTGACCTGCCATGTAAACCACTTCTACCCCAGAAACATGGACCTCATCTGGGCTAAAAATAAGCACAAGATCCTGACCCTGGAGCTCCCTCCGGCCACTCAAAACCCCGATGGGACTTATTCCCTAAAGCACACGTTACAGGAAGGCGCCATATTGGATAAGACTGACTTTATCTGCTGGGTGGTCCAGGATGACCAGCCTCCAATTTCCGACAACATCACCCTGGAAGCTCCCAGTAAGGGCAGAGGTATGGGCCTTGTTTCCTTCATGTCCTCAGAGCATTGTGGCTAAAGGGCTAGAGACCCAGGAAACCCCTGGGGAAGGTGGAGAAAGGAGCCCCTCGCTATTGAAGATGCTCTCGCATAGCGCCCCCTAGCTGCACTCCCCTTTCTTCCAGATACTTCCACCAAGAAATGAGTCTCCCTTACTGCAGTCATAATATTGCATATTTTTCTTCTTAACCCTTGGTTGCAAGAAATCGCCAAAGTCAGGGATAGCTGGGCTCCAAGTAATTTCTGGGAAGGCAGTTAATCAAGACAGTGAATTTAGGTGAATGTTTCTGGAAATGAATTTTGAAGCCACCCAGAACTATTAACTCCCTTGGCGAGAAAAAAGAGTCATGCAAAATGGGTATAGTCTTCCTCTTTTCACTCCCTTCTATCTCCTTTTAATGCTTTTTTTTTTCTATGCACACATGCTCCGGGTGATCATTTCTTCTTCCATTTCTTTCTCATTTTACTGTTTCCTGGTTCGTATTATTTCTCCCACAAGGGGGCACTGTGACATTGCAGTCCCGCATTTTCTTGTTTTGGGGATCTTTTGGTGCCGGAGCACAGTCAGGGACAGGCCAGCGGTAAGATAGCACGTGGGTTTTCCCTTACAGTGCTTGTGGACTCTGTGTAGCTACTGGAGAAAGGGCGGAGATGCCAAGCAACCGAACAGCCCCTCCTCACACCAAGCTTCCGCCTTGATTTCTGTCTAGCCCTGTGGCTAGACAGAGATAATGATCCCAGTCACCTTTAAACTTCCTTGTACCCTATTTTTGTGCCCAGTAAAAATAAGAAAAATATCCACCCATTGAGACATACAGATCTGGGTGATGAACCCCAGATGGATGCTTTTTTTATGGGAAGCAAGCTGCATCATTTTAAAGAGTGTTTTATTTTACTATTATTATTGTGAGACTTGTATACATGACTACTGCCTTTACGTCAGTTCCTCTCCACACTCTTTCCTCCAACTTCCCCTATGTCAGCCCCTCCATTCCCTTTAAACTTTACAATGTCTTCATTACTGTCATATATGTGTGTGTGTATGTATGTATGTATGTGCGTGTATGTATGTATATATGTGTGTGTATGTATGTATGTGTGTGTGTATGTATGTATGTGTGTATGTGTGTGTATGTATGTATGTATATATGTGTGTATGCTTACATAAATAGATCCTGCAAATTGACTCATACTATGGTTTTTCTTTTCTGTCTTATTTTTCTCCTATACCTGCACTTAGTGTATCTGATTTGTCACTGAAGGATGAGCCTCGTGACAGCATCACATGGGTAATGCCAGATAACACAGGGTCCACTGGGGTATTTTTCTCTCTTGACATCAAGGCACCTTTCAATTTGATATTAACATATCTTTGTAGCAATACCTTCTCAAGCTTTCCAAAATCCCTTTCCTCAGCACCCTGACTCCTGTGCACATCTACTCATGTGCCTGTTCTATTTGGTTAGTATTTCAGAGCACTTACTGCATAGCACCATGGAGCACTTACTGCATGTCACCCACGGAGCACTTACTGTATAGCACCATGGAGCACTTACTGCATGTCACCACAGAGTACTTTCTGCATAGCACCATGCAGCACTTATTGTGTAGCAGTGTTTCCCACTGATTGTTATCTCACACTTTGAGAGATGAAATGTGGCAGAAACTGAGATATGAGTTACAGCCAGCAGCACTAGGCTTACAATGCAACTGTCAGATCACAAACTAAACGTGATGTTTCTGTATGTTTCTCTTTGTCACCTGAGAATACAGACCTTAGCATCGTCACAAAACGCTTCTCAAATCTTATCAGAAGGTATTTACTTCTTTTCTTGAAAAAAATCACATCTGTCTATGCCCGCTCAGCTCCCACAGTCGAGTACTTACACTTCAGTGATGGCTGAGAGCCCAGGCCCGCAGCTTTATGGCGTATGCCCCTCTTCTGCTCTTGGAGGAAGGACGGGCTGACGTTTGAATTCGCCCAGACTTTGCAGCTGAATGGGTCAGTATCAAGCTGCAGAATCAGTGTGGCCAATGCCTAGCTGAGTGACCCCAGGAAAAGCAATTCCCTTTTAACTGTGTTGCTTTAATAAAGGAGAGTTGCCAAGCGTTCCCTTGTGTGGCTCCTGCATGCGTGAACGCCTGCACAGCCTCAGCTGTGGTTATTCCAGGCTTACACAGTGCCTGTCCCAGAGCTGGGCCGAAGGCTAGACAGTATTAAAAACCACTGACAAATATAGAACTAACCTCAGAGATGTAGATTTTTTGTTATGCGTATATATAGAAAGGCATACACAGATTTTTGTAAGTTGATTTTGTATTCTGTTACTTTGCTGAAATTGTTGACAATTCCTAGAAACTTTCTCATGGGTCTTTGGGCTCTATTACGTATGAATGTAATAAATCATAAAAAAAAATGGGCTTTCAAAACAAAACTTTTATGCTCATCTTAATGGGTACAGAAAATTCAACATGCCTTTATATTGGTTATAGCAGGACTTCCTCTTTAGGTATCACCTGCAAATAGGGATAATTCAACTTCTTTTCTGACTTGGACCCCTTTAATTTGTCTCCTGTTTTATTAAGCTATATTACAAGAGTGGGGAGAGTGACTACCCTGTGTAGTTCCTGATTTCAATGGAATTGCTTCAGATTCTCCTCCATTTAAGATGATGTTGACTGTGGTTTTGTCACACGTGGCCTTGGCTTTTGTTGGTTTATGGCCCCTGTGTCCTTCTATGACTTATATCATCAATGTGGGTTGAATTTTGGCCAGAGATCTTTTCTGAATCTATGGAGACAAGCATATATGATTTCGGTCTTGAAGTATGTTTATATGATTTATTAAGCCCTATTGACTTACATATCCATCCCTGCATGTGCAGGAGAAAGCCAAATTGATAGTGGCAGATGATTTTTAAATACATGCCATTATTCAGTTTGCAGTTGGTTTATAGAGAATTTTTTTTTTTTTGCATTTATGTTCACCATGCACATTGGCCTGTAGTTTTCTTCACTGTATCTTTGCCTTGTTTGTATTCTAGAGTATTCATTGTAGAAAGAGATTGGAAGTGTTACTTCTGTTTCTATCTTAAAAAATAACTTAGGAAATGTTGTGGTAGATCTTTGACAGTCCACTACAATTCTGCTGTGAATTTATCTTGGCCTGGATTGGGGTTTGTTTTGTTTTGTATTGTTTTGTTTTCTGGTCATACTGGTTTGTTTTGTTTTGTTTTTGTTTTTTTTTCCATTTTTATTACTGTTTCTGTCTCCTTATTTGCATTGGGTCTACTGATGTTTTTGACCCATTCTCGGTCTGTCTTTGGTGGTTTGGGAGAATCTAGAAATTCATCTTTTTTATTCTTACATAATGGAGTATAGATTTCCAAGGTATTCCTTTATAATCTTCTAAATCTCTTTGACATCTATGATAATGTTTTCCTGTTCATACGTGATTCTGTTAATTTGAGTTATAGCCTTCCTTCTGATTAACTGGGTTAGGGGGGTTGTCAATCTTTATCTTCTCAAAAAAAAAAAAACCTCTCAGATTTGTTGGTTCTTCATAGTGTTTTACTTATTTCTTGATACCTAAAAATTTAAATAAACTTTATTATAAAAACCTTACAAAAATTACACATCAAAGTTAACCGGACTCAACTTCGAGACACTTCAGTGAACTTATACCCAGTGAGAATGAGTATCCATTCAGAATGGAAGCTGTGTGGTTTCCCAGTGGAATTTACATGTTTGCACATTCACTACTGAGAACATTTTATATACTTACATATCATCAAAAAAATCCATGACCGAGATAGAAATAAAAAAATTAATGGCACATTTTATTTCATAACTCAGCCCCATTATTTGCATTCAGTACTTTTCTCCCTAATATTTAGCCTTTCTTGTTCCTTTTTCTACATTTGCTTACATATATATTATTATGTATATGTAATATATATTATTATATATTATTGGTTAGATTCCACATATGAGAGGGAATATGTGGGGTTTTTTCTATTTGAGATTTTATAATATAATTTAAGATTATACATTAGAAGTTCATCCACTTTCCTTCAAATTTTGTGATTATATTTTCTTCAAAGATGAATACTGTGTGTGTGTGTGTGTGTGTGTGTGTGTGTGTGTGTGTGTGTGTGTGTGTGTGACATACATGTAGTTTGAGTGGACCTCGAAGTTTATGCTACCAAACTTTCTATATAGCATGCCTATGGGCTTTAAGGAATCTTCCTTTGGTAGTTACTGAAGAAAAAGGTAATTATAATGGCAGAGGCCCAGACCCTGAAACTAGACTCCCTGGTTTTGAACTCATGTCTGTGTCACTAATTATGGACTTGCGCGTGTTGTCCCATCTGTTGTTTCTTCATTTTTCTCGTCTGTGAAACGAGGATGGTAACAGCCATATGTAAAGTTGTTGGGGGATTTGTTGGCGTCTTGAAGAGCCTGAGAGCATGGGATTGTTTGCTGTGGATGGTTCTATTTGATGCTGGGCTTCTGAGCAGCACAGTCTCTTTGGTTTTATTGTTTACCATCTGTTGGCAGGGAGGAAAGACAGCTCTCATCACCTCGAAGGCCCCCTGTACCGCTCTCCACCTGGGACAAGCATCCAACTGAAGTACACATCCTCTGCGTTACCAACGGGTCAGATTACTGTGACCTGGCTCAAAAACAACCACAGCCTTCTCCAGACCTACACCAACATCTTCTCCAGTGGAGACACCTACAACGCGACCAGCAGTGTGACTGTCCCACTCAAGAGTAATGACATATTATCCTCAGTTCTGTGCCGGGTTGAGCAGAACTTGTTAGTGGTTTTTCAGAAGGTTGTCTACTTGGACCAGTACCTCTTTGGTAAGACTTTTCTCTTTCTGCCTGAGGTAGTGCTAAGGTAGGCTGTTGGCTTCTCTTGGTGTCATTTTACTAACTGAGGAACGGCCTTACTTGATAGTGATGTTAGCAGCAGAATCTGGAAAGCACTTAACACTATGCTCAGACCGACTATGCGGAAGTGGCATTTGTTGTTATAACTGTTATATAACACTCAGAATTCATTTCCTTCATCTGAAAAACCCTCTGGGATTTAATTTTTAGTATTGCTAATCTATAGGAAGACTACCTGAAGGGCTTGGAGAGCTTCTACACTTTAGGGACCATGCTGTTCTTAAATCATTACTCTTATCTGGATTTAAGTCTAGTTTTTCCTTGTTTGTTGTTGATTTTTACAGGGTACACCAACACTTGGCAGATCTGTAAAATCAGGGAAATCATGGTGTCTCATATCTAGGGATAAATTTAAAGGTTCAAGATTTTCCAGTAATAAAATTAAGTACTTAAAGCATGTAAGACTCTTGAAACTTAACAAAATATTTTCCTCTTCATTTTTTGCACCTGCACAATAGAAGAAATGTGCTGCCACCATGGAAGCAAAAAGAATCACCATACATGGAAGAAAATACTAAAGTAACTATCTTCAAAAAGCATAGTTCACAAGCAATACAGCACATTAGGGAGGGTCTGCCTCACTTGATGTGTAGAGGTGTCTTGTACTGTTTGCCTTATTCTTAAAAGCAACAGATTCAGACATGAAAGCATTGAATAGAGTAAAGCTGATGCCTGAGCAATGATCTTTGTCCAGCTCTATACTTACATGCTCAAGTTGCTTGTGTTCTCGGCCTCAGTGTGTTTGGATGACAAATAGCATAGCGGTAGTTCAGGGAGGCCTCTGGACCCAAGTATTTCTTACACAATTCCCTGGAGTTAGGACTACTGTGTAAGGGAGAAAAAATCATAGAACACACAATTTTTTTTCACAAATAAAATCAAATTAGCTGCTGCTTCAAACCTTTCCTTGCTCAGCACATGTATCTCCAGCTACGTCTTCTGTTGTAGAAATGTCTTTGTTTGGTCTAAAAGTGGGAGTGCAGAGGTCAAAGCCTCAGTTACTACAAGTTGTAATATATAAGGTCAGCTTTGACACTTAAGGGGTAAACAGAGGCCGGTGGGCATAGAGTCAGTGACTAGGCCAGCGGCTAATTGCTCCTGATGATTGGGGTTGGGCATTGATGTCACCCAATGATAGCCTCTGTTGATAGCAGCAGGTGATCAAAAGGGAAAAAGGAGGAGGAGGAGGAGGAGGAGGAGGAGGAGGAGGAGGAGGAGGAGGAGGAGGAGGAAGGCAGTGCTGTTTGTAACCAGAGAGAAACTCTGGATTCTCGGAACTCTTTTAACTCTTTGGAGCCAGTGCTTTGTAACTGATGACTCGAAGCCAGAGCTCATGGCTCCTGGCAAGAAACTTTTAACTCTTTTAACTCTTTAACTATTCAGGAATCAGCAATAAAGAAAAGAGAAAAGGGGGAAAGAATCACACACTCACACTTGATGAAGCAAAGGTAGGCTCCAAAATGCCAAGCTCAAGCAAGCTTCCACAATTTCACACATACACATATAGATACATACATACAAACAAACATACAGACATACAAACATACAGACATACACATATAGACAGACATACGGGCATATATACATTCACATATTGGGAGGATGGAGCAAACTCCAAGGAGCAAACCCCAACAAGCTTCAACAATTTCATGCATACATACATATATGCACACATACATATAGAAAGACAATCAGAAATACAGACAGACAGACAGAAAGATACATATTTGGTAGATGGTGGATAGAGCAAAGCTCCAGCTCCAACAACAACCACCAGTATTCTCTCATTCTCTCTCTCTCTCTCTCTCTCTGTCTCTCTCTCTCTCTCTCTCTCTCTCTCTCTCTCTCTCTCTCTCTCTCTCTCTCTCTCTCATACACACACACACACACACACACACACACACACACACATACACACACACACCCACATACACACACACCTACCTGTGGATGGATCAAAACTCCAATGGCTCTAACAAACTTTATTTTTCTCTAGCTTTTAATATTCTCTAAAGCAAAGTTCTCCATGTAAGAAGAAAAATTAACTCATAGCCATAAAAGCAATTATCACAAAAGTAAAAAAAAAAACCCAGAGTTGTTACACAAGAGGGAGTTACGGCAGGATTACTGCTTACATGTCTTTCCATTAAGATTCATATCTAACTAAACATCCTTCAGCTATCTTTTATTCCATGAGTTCATTGAAAGTTCAAAGCAGTAGTTTTTTTGTTTTTGTTTTTGTTTTTTGTTTTTTTTATGTCATAGGTTAACAAGGTTTAAGGAGTTACAGCAGAATTACTGTTTACATGTCTTGTCATTAAGACTCATATCTAACTAAACATTCTTCAGCTATCTTTTATTCCATTAATTCATTGAAAGTTCAAAGCAATAGTTTTTATGTCACAGGTTAAGAAGGTTTAAGCAGGGCAAGCGAATAGTAGCAAGTTTTTTCTTATACTAGCTGGTTACAATCTACATTCACCAAGAAACAGGTCATCTATCCTATGTCTTATTTTTAAAGTCTTATATAGCTGAGTTAGCTAATCATTCATTCTCTGTTCTTATATTCATAATAGAATTACCCATATTTTGTCCATGGCTTTTCTTATCATGGTGCATACCGAGACCTGTGAGCTTATCCCTGGACCTAACCTAGAGTGCATGTTTTCTTTGATCATGAATCTGTCCCAAACCTGTTTATCTTCCTAGTGCCATTTACATGCCTGTTTTGTTATTCTACAGGGAGGAAGTGCATACTACTTTTTGATTCTAACTTTAAACTTTCTATCAACTACCTTAACTTTTCAACTTCTTAAATTTACTTCCATCAAGCCAGGAGTTCTATAAAATTATTATCAGGAATTATAAAATCAATTCATAAAAGCAGTATTATTTCATGAAAGTACAGCTTCGTGTTGATCTGCAGGGAATTTGCCCAACAGAGCAGGCTAATACCCAGGAAGCAATTACACCAGACTCCAGGCAGTAAGGATTTTCCCACACCCAATCACACTATGCCAGATATATGAGGAATACAGCAATGACAACATGAAAGGCGATATCAGCAGCAAAAAGCAATCCAGAGACAAAACCCCTGAGGCCATGCCTTTCCAAGGTGCACCCATAACAGCCATGCAAAATGGTGGACTGCTTCCAGGAAGCGCACTTGTACACTGCAGTTCCTGCAGCTCGGCGTTTACCATTACATCGTCTACACTAGAGCAAGAGCTAAAATCTGTCAGCAGAGACGTCGAAGAGCTGATTTGACCTTAGAAAATGTCTCAATTTCAGTGTCTCACAAACAGAGCAAAAATAGCTACTCAAGGTCTTGTTGGCTTTGGTGTCAGTGTAGGGCCCTGAACCTAAGTCCCCCAGCCTTCAGCTTAGTGCTACGATGTTTCTACCATGCCGCTTCTCCACATGAAGACTACTGTAAAGGATCAAAGTGGGCTCTCCAGCCCCTCCCCCCAGGCTGCCATTGGGAACACATTCTTTTGTATGCTGACAACTACAGTCGAATCCCTTTAAGAAGCCATCAGGCCTTAATCTCAGAAGACTTACAATGTGCTTGTGACCGTCATATAGTGCTAGACATTCTGCCTCTGCTCTAATCCCAGTATTTGCTACTTGAGCCCTTGGGCGAATTATTGAACGTCTCCAAACTGAAGTGCTAAGTATTGTTTTTCCTACATCAAAAATCTTAGGATCTTGATCTCTAATACTTAGTGTCGGTGAATTTTCGAATCTTGGAATCATCTGATCATAGAGTAAGCCAACTGCTTTGAAGTTTGCTAAATGGATCTGATATCTCATTTTCTATAGCTCAAAATGGGAAAAAAAAAAAAGAAAAAGAAAAAGAAAAAGGAAACATCTGGTTGTCCCTTAAACCACTATCCATTCGTCCATCCAAGCTTATGTTCCCCTTTTCATCCCACTACACATTTCCCTATTCATGCACCTATTAAGCAATACCTGAATCCTCATTTGTGGCAGGCAGTGGGTTGGTTCCTAGCAGATGGCCACACCCTCAAAAAACTTCCAATAGACTTCCCACAGTAACTATTTAATTTATCTGGATTTTTGTCAGTTCCTCCTGCAGTGAGAGTGTCCCAGTCTTCAAATGGCTCCGGTTTGGTGGCTGTTACTTGTCATGTGCAAAGATTCTACCCACAGCACATATATCTCACCTGGCTGGAGGACTGCCGTGTGCTCAAGAGAATGGAGCAGCTGACACCTAGGAGGAATGAGGATGGATCCTACACTCTGGAAATCCTAAAATTTGTGAACACACCAGTGCAGAAGTCTGATCAAGTCCTCACTTGCAAGGTAGAGCATGAGGCAAAGCCTCCCATCCAAGCCAGCATTATAGTGTCTACAGCACCCTGCATCACAACCGAAGCCACCAGGAGCCTAAGTAAGTTTGCCTCTTTTCTTGTGGGCATATGGGGGTCACCTTGGCTTCCTCATTGTATTACAGAAGACACCAGGGAGATAAAGAGTTTCATAATCACTGAAGTCTTGTCCAGATTAGGAGTCTGTGGTTTTTTGAATAGGCAGAATGGTCTACAGTCAGTGGCTTCCTTTAGAGTGACCACCCAGAATGGTTCTTCCATTTCTGTTAAAAGAATGGTCTACCAATTCAACCTCTCTGAAAACGCCCTAGAAGAAGTTTAGTGTTGATCCCCTAGTGACCATGAGATGTTTGTCATCAAGACTTGGGTTTAAGATAGTCTCAGGTGAATGAGAGTAAGCTTGCCTAAACACTGTTTTATAAAACTTACTTGAACAGCCATATCTGGGAACTGCCTTATGCCCACTCTAATGACAATTATTTCTATTTCATTTTTGAACAAACGTCTAACCTCTGTTCACCAGTTTACTTACCTGTAATAGGGTTTACGTCAGGGTCCTAATTTATACAATACTTTTGAGAATTAAATGTTAATATGCATGGGTGTATAATTGATATGTCACCTAACTAAATGTTAGCTCTTACTATTATTTGTATTTATGTAAAATTGTTTTCAAATGAATTTCCAATAATTACAGTTGTGTAAATTTAGTCAACACAGTCAGCTATCCCTCAGAGATTCCATTTCTTCATCTTGAAGATGTTACTGATAATACCAATGTTCTAAGATTATACCAAGGGTTACCTTGCATTACCTTGGAGATAAAAGCAATGATTATAATCATGTTGACACATTGACTGATGAATGTGAGCTCTAAACAGTGTTGTTGTAAAACATTCTAGGTAAGTTTCACAGGTCTCTCACTTCTGAGAGCTAACTGTAGAGCAATGAGCCCAAGGATGGGATCAGAACTGAGAAATGCTTGGAGCTCCCTGGCTACCAACTCAGATTCGTCATTTCAATCCACATGACTTCGTTTGTTGGCCCCTTTGCTCTGTGTATTTTAGGTTCCGAGAAATCTATCCATATTTTTGTGGCTTTCCTCCTATGCCTCAAGATGCTTCTGTTGCTGAGTTTACTAGCCACCTTCATGTATAGGCGGTGGAGCCTGTCACAGGTGAGTTTGAAAATGAGCCTTAGCCCTTAGCAAGATTAAAGCCATGATGATGAAGTAGCAAGAGGGCTTCAGAGTAGACACACAGGCTCACAGGCTATGCCTTCAAAGAGTCCCACAAATGTTGTCTTGCTGGGGGTTGGTCTGATGTATTTTGATGCTAATTAATAAAGAACCATCACACCTGGGCAGGGCAAATGAGATAGGTGTGGCTAAGGTTCCTGGCCTTGGAGAGACAAAGAGAATCTTGGGAAAAGAGAGAGACTGGAGAAGAGAGTGAAAGAAGGCCACCATGGGTTAGATGGAAGAGAAGCACATGGCTGGCGTGGATGGAGGATTTGGCCCAGATGAAGAACGTTAACAAGCATTTGGGGTTATGGATGGAAGGTAGCTTGATAGAAATTATTAGGAACAGATGGCATGAGATTGGGGTAGGTATCCCATACCTGTCCCACTATGGGAAGTAGTTTAGAGGATTAATGTCTGCCCTGCCCCAGGTTAACTAAGGCTATTTTAAAATATAACAGGTGTCTGTGTCTTAATCAATTGCTAACAGGTTAGAATACACTAATATAATAATAATTATAAGCCTGATAATAAACAATTATTAAGACATAGTGATAAATAAATAACAAATGGCGCCCAATGTGAGGCCTTTATTAGGCAAATATTAGGCCCTACTGATAATTTAATGACAACATTATCTAGCCTCAAGAGGAGGTTGTGAATATCCTAATTTTTTTTATTTAAGATTTTATTTTAATTTTTGACATACATATTTATATTATTATACGTAAGTAGAAAAATTGCAAACAGCAAGAAGAACCACGAAATAATAAGAGATCATAGGAATGTTACATTCAAGGTGTTTTGTCTAATTGCATTTGGCAACCTTGTAGAAAACATCTTTCCTATCTTGGTGAGTCTAAAATTCTGAATGAGAACCAATATCCTCTCTCATCACTGCCAACTCAAAACATCTATCTAGTCCTAAAAACATCTTAACCCCTAAACAGCTTAGGTTAATTGTAAGACTAAACTATCTGGTCTTCAACCCCATCAGAGACTTGAGAAGGAATGAAAGTTAATTACTTGAGTGAACCATAAATACACGTTAGCAGCTTCCAGAATGAGAAGGAAAAAGGGAAAAAAAAAAAAACAAAAAAAACAAAAAACCAACAGAGACAGAGTTTACATTTTCTACCATTTTTTTTTTTTTTTTTTTTTTTTTGGGAATTCTTAGACTCTCCCAAGCCTAAGTGCATTGTGTGGTGTCCCTGTGATTCTGGATGTAGGAGCCGATGGTGTGAGACTGGGATAATAGGCAAGACCTAACTCCAAACACTCTGGCCACACATCATTAAATTGTCCTATGATGCCAACCAATAAAAAAAAAACGCCCAAAAGGATAGACATACTAACCGATGGGGAGAAAATGAGTGGTGCATGTGGAAGAGAGGTCAGGACCCAAAACGTTGTGTGAGGTGTAGTAAATGGAGGCTTAATTTCTGAGATTCCTTATGAATTCAAAAAAACGGGGAGAACTGGCTACTGAGTGTGTATTCAACAAATACTAGTGGAATTAATACATGATTGAAGAAACAAATGAGCAAATGGGTTTTCCTACTTCTGCACGACCTGTAACGCGCTGCCTCCTGCCCTCTCTAAGGAGCCTGAGTGGAGAGAAGAAACAAGGACGTGTTGGTGATACAAGACTCGCGCTCTCTGCTCTTCCTCCTTCGCCACAGACATGCTTCCGCTGTGCACTTGCAGAGATGGAGTTGAATCATTTAGGGATGTTTCAGGCTCGAAATATGGAATTTCAAATGAGCGCTTCTTACATCCAAAAGGCAATTCAACGATGAGGAAAACATATGTTCATTCTGTCTCTGGTAGTGGTCAGTCCTTGGTTTTCCAGTACTCACTACCAGCTAGAATTCCTGCAAGTATGATTTAATTTTAGCAGACACAAAATTTAAAATTAGTGAACTGTTGAAAAAGCATTTTTTCTATCTTAAAGTAGTTAAACTATATAAAACATCTCTGGGCTCAATGTAAAGTTTTGCAAAATATTAACATTTTGCCCATATCTTCTCCAAGTTTCTTTTTTAAAACTGTCCAGAGTTTTCTGGCTTTCTATCTCAATTACGGTTTTATTCTGTTATGACATATGTGCAACCTTTAAACAGCATGTAGTATTTTCTGTTTTCAATCCTTAAAAAATCTATTATATTGTATACAACATTTTGAAGCTTTATCTCATTTTTATACTTAATGCACCCTGAGAATCTATTAATGTTGAAACTTAATTGTGTTATTCATTTTATACTGCTCTGTGGTCTTCTTTGTAACAATATACCATATTTCATTGATCCATCTCATGATGGACACTGAGCCTTTATCCAATGCTTTGGCTATTGCATTCATGTGACATTCTTTTATTAGTCTTTTTCAGTACATGAATCTTTCTTGTTCCTCAAGCAGGGACACAAAGCTATAGTGTTGGTAACACTTATGTGTTTTATTACCTCAAAAATAAATTTTCAAAATTTGAACATTATGTTCTCATTTCGTTACACATGTGCACAAATACACACACATTTTCTTCTTGATTATAGTGGAAGTATGTGTGTAATAGATGGCAGAGGCCTTTTATTCCCACATAGTAAAGTTATACAGTATACATTGATATTTGTTTTTCTACAATATTAAGTTCTATAATTGCAGCTGTTTTGATAAACACTTTATTCCATTAATCTACTTGCCTATTTCTGTCAAGACTATACTGCCTTAGTAAACTAGTTTTATACTTTTTGTATACTTTAGGAAAATTGTTTTACTTTTTCTCATTCAAAATTGTGTTTCTTGTTCTTTGTGCTTTTATGTATTTTAAGAAATTATTCATTGCATGAATGTTCTGGAAATGGCATCTGCTCCTAAAATACCAGCCAATCCAGTGTGGCTTAAATTTCATTATAAAATAGTCTTTTCTATCAAAATCATCACGGTTCAAGAACAGCCTGGTGTACAAACCTAGTTCTAGGACATCTAGGGCTACAAAAAGAAACTCTGCTTCCAAAAACAGAGAGAGAGAGAGAGAGAGAGAGAGAGAGAGAGAGAGAGAGAGAGAGAAGGAAGAAAGAAAAAGAAAAAATGGGCAAACACAAACCATAAATATTTTTAGCTGGGCAGTGGTGGCACACACCTTTAATCCCAGCACTTGGAAAGCAGAGGCAGATGGATCTCTGTGAGTTTGAGGACATCCTGGTCTACAAAGTGAGTCCAGGACAGACAGGACATAGAGAAATCCTGTCTTGAAAAACAAAACAAACTAAGACAAACAAAAAGGAAACAAAGAATCAGTCAACCAACAAACAAACAAAAAACCCCTCACAGTTAAAACTAAGTAACCTAAGTAAACTTAAGGGGTATAAATCAGAGAGCTTTAATTATTGTGGATGCATGTATCTTTTCTCTGATTTCTGTTTTTTATCTGAGATTTTTAATTATTTTCACCACACTTAACCTGTACTTATTCACTCCCCTCTTCCACTAAAACCCCCTGTGGTTTGAAGGAGAAATGTCCATCACTGTCCAGGCTGGCTGAAGAGGCGTGGCCTTATTGGAGGAGGCGTGGCTTTATTGGAGGCAATCTCTGGGAGTTTAAGCCCCATGTGCTTTCAGTTTGCTTTCTCTGCTTGTTCTTGCATTTCAAGATGTGAACTCTCTGATTCCTTTTCCTGAGGCTAAGCTTGCCGCCTGTGACCACGCCTCACTGCCGTCATGGACTATCTGGAACCATAAGCCAAAATAAACTCTTTCTTATATAAGTTGCTTTGTCATGATATTTAATCAAAAAATCAGAACGTTAATGTGCCAGTTAGGTTTTTGTTTTGTTTTGTTTTTTGGTCAACCAACACAAGTTGGGTCATCTGGAAAGAGATAATGTTAACTGAGAGAATGCTTCCATCAGATTGGCCTGGGACAAAGGGCCATTTTTTTTTTAAGTTAATGATTGATGTGGGTGGGCCCAGCTTGCCATGAGAGGTACCACCCTTGGGCAGGTTGCAGCTGAGCAAGCCATAGGTAGCAAGCCAGTGAACAGCTTTTGTCCATGTCCCCTCTTCAATGCTTGCCTCCGGGTTCCTGCCTTGAGGCCCTGCCTTGGCGCTTCTCAAAGGTGGATCCTCACATGGAATTGTAAGTTAAATAAACCTTTTCCTCTGCAAGTTGCTTTTGGTCGTGGTGTTTTATCGTAGCAATAGAAAGTAAGCTAGGACAAGTGACATAAGGAAAGGTAGAGAGTATCAAGTCTCTTCTTGGTAACCTGCTATCCTTCCTCTGAGTGCCACCAGGTCTCCCGCTCCAGGGGATGTGGTCAAATGTGAGGCACCAGAGTTCATGTGAAAGTCATATCCCACTCTCCACTCAACTGTGGAGACTGTTCTGCCCATTGGCTAGATCTGGGTAGGGGTTTAAAGCTTACCGCCTGTATTGTCCTTGGCTGGTGCCTTAGTTTGAGCGGGACCCCTGGGCCTAAATCTGCCTATCATAATGTTCTACTTGTAGGTTTCTAGGACCCTATGAGCATATACAGGGGGAGGAGGTCCCCCTCAGGAACAGTCATAGGGGAGGGGAATAAGGGGAAAATGGGAGGGAGGGAAGAATGGGAGGATACAAGGGATGGGATAACCATTGAGATGTAACAAGAATAAATTAATAAAAAATTAAAAATAAATAAATAAATACAAGGGATGGGATAACCATTGAGATGTAACAAGAATAAATTAATAAAAAATTAAAAATAAATACATAAATACATAAAAACTCTAAAAAAAAAAAAAAAGTAGAGAAAGTGAGTGTTGTTGTGAAAGACCTAGCTGTGTATTTTTGGAAGAATGTGGAAGACTTCGGTGGTTCAGACTAGAAAATCCAAAAATGAATGAATGAATGAATGAATGCTATTCATAGAGGGACACCCTAGTGGAACCTAGAAAACAGTAGTGCTGGAAGCAATGTAGTCAGTGGAGGTCCAGCCTCAGAGGTTTCAGATGAGAATGACACTAGCAACTAGGCTACAGACCATTCCTGGGATAATTTGGCAAAGAACATAGCTGCCTTCTGCTCATGCCCTGAGTACATTGCCTGAAGCTAGCTTTAAAAATACTAGACTGGGGCTGGAGAGATGGCTTAGAGGTTAAGCGCACTGGCTGTTCTTCCAAAGGTCCTGAGTTCGATTCCCAGCAACCACATGGTGGGTCACAACCATCTATAATGAGATCTGGTGCCCTCTTCTGGCATGCTGGAGTACATGCAGGCAAAACACTGTATACTTATTTTAAAAATACTAGACTGGGGCTGGAGAGAAAGCTCAGCAGTTAAGACACTGTTCTTCCCGAGAATGCAGGTTTGGTTCCCAGCACCCACATGACTGCCTACAACCATCTGTAACTCCAGTTCTGGAGGACCCTGTACCCCCTTCCGGCCTCCATGGACACCACTCATGCATGTGAAACACAGGTATGCGGGCAAAACATTCATAAGCATTTTTAAAAGTGATGGGTTAATTTTTTTGGTGGAGGAGATTTCAAGACCGTGTACTGTTGAGTCTGTGGTATGGTTACTATTGCTGATGCTTATATGCAGGACTGCAGTGAAAAAGTGCAAGTATGAAAGAAACACAAAATCTACAACTTTGGAGAGAAAAGGAGCACCAGAGAACAGTGTCACAGCCAGGGCAAGTATTGGAAGAGAGGCTATAATTGTAACTGCAAAGGAGCTCCGACAAGGAGAGACCTGCCTTATACTATGTGCTCACTGGTTTTATGTCAGCTTGACGCAGGCTAGAGTTGTCTGACAAGGAGGAACCTCGAATGAGAAGAAGCCTCCATAAGATCCATCTGTAAGGCATTTTCCTAATTAGTGATTGATGGTGGAGGGCCCAGTCCATTGTGGGTGGTCCCATTCCTGGACTGGTGGTTCTGGGTTCTATAGGAAGATCAGAGTGAGCAAGCCATGGGAAGCAAGCCAGTAAGCAGTACTGCCCCCCCCCCCCCCATGGCCTGTGCATTAGGTCCTGCCTCCAGGTTCCAGCCCTCCTTGAGTTCCTGTCCTGACCTCCTTCAATGATGGACTGTGATGTGGAACTGTAAGCCAAATAAACCCTTTCCTCCCCCAAGTTGCTTTGGTCATGATGTTTCATCACAGCACCTAGAAACCCTAACTAGGACATACTAAAATAAAGCAAAGTGTGCCCTTAGGGCAAAACCCTACCCAGCTAAGCTTCCAACTTGTGAAAGAGCCAAAGGAATCCTCTGCTCATTTTCCTAGAAAGCAACTGAGTACAAAAACTGATATCAATGCCCTTCAAGGGCAGTGAACTGTAATCCATATGATACTGCCTTTAGAGTGATGAAGATAAGAGCGAGTGGGCCATGAGCTCTCCTTTGTGATTTCAGAGAGCCACTGAGATGCCACAGTGTGAGGACCTGGGAAAGGGTGGCCTGGGTTACAGCGGAGGCCGGAAGATGTTGACGACGGCAAATCCATGAAACAATCTGTCAACAGAAACGGAATGCAGGGAACAAAACCATCCCAAGAGAGACATGTGTTGTGGGCAGAATAGCTGGTGGGGCAGAGTCATCTTAAGCCCTTTGGCATCAGAGGCGGAGCTATAGGATTTGATGTTCATCTTGCTGAGTTCCTGTCTTGCCTTGGCCGTGAGGCCTCCATGCCTGTTTTAGAGTGGAAATATATGTTACATTCTGTAAGTATGTAATATACGTTTTGATTTTATACATTATAACTAGGAGATTGTTTCATGCCTCAGAAGAAACTTTAAATTTTGTTTTTATTTTTTTTAAAGATTGATTTATTATATACACAGTGCTCTACTTGTGTGCACACCTGCAGGCCAGAAGAGGGCATCAGATCACATCATAGACGGTTGTGAGCCACCATGTGGTTGCTGGGGGAATTGAACTCAGGACCTCTGGAGGAGCAGCCAGTGCTCTTAAACTCTGAGATACCTCTCCAGCACTTTCAAACATTGTTCAGACCATGAGAGACTTTGAAGTTGGGCACTTCGACTAAGTGTATGTTGTGTTGTGATATGGCCACTGGTGTGTGGGACCAGTGAGTGGAATGTGGTGATGTGAATGAGAAATGTTGCCCCCCCCCCACACCCACACACCCACACACACACACACACACACACACACACACACACAGCCTTGGGTATTTTCACTTTAGGTTCCCACTTGGTGGTGCTTTATGAAGAGGTTTAGGAGGTGCAGCCTTGCTGAAGGAAACACGTCACTAGAGGCAGGCTCTGGGAGTTTAAAACCTTGGGCCTCTTCTAGATTGTTCTCTCCTGCTCTGTGTTTGCATTTGAAACTGTGAGCTCTCAGCTTCCTGTTCTGCCACCATGCTTGCAGCTCACCACAATGCCTCACTGCCACACGGACTCTAGTCTCTGGAACCATTAGCCAAAATAAACTTCTGTGAATCGACTTGGTTGTGGTGTTGTCACGGCAACGTAAAATTAACCAACGCACCCTTCTTCCCCACAAGCTCTCCCTCCTGTTTTGATGGCCGTTTATTGTTTTTGCTGCCTGTTTGGTGAGCCTGTAAGTATACGGTTGCTTTCATGAGAATGAGCAGGAAGTTATTCACTCTAACATGGACAGCTTATAAGTGGCAACAGACATGAATGACTGTCCTTCATCCCTCAAAGAGGGATGGGAACTCACAAGCCCATTTCAAGCCCTGAAAAGTGTCAGCAGGTCCAGCTTTGCACAGGTGATAAGATCGTGAGAGCTGCACCCGTGTGATCCATATCCAAAACGTTGTTCAAAAGCTCTGGCTCCTTTTCATATTTTCAAACCCTTTTACCAAAATATGTTGTTTTATAGCACTCCTCCTGGTCCCCTGGCTGCACATCCCTGGGTCCAGATGAACTCGTGCATCAGTGTGCGCAGCTCTCCTAGTGCAGCTGAGTGAACTAGTGTTTTAGTACACCCACTGGTGTGCATCTCTGTGTGCATTCGTGTGTGCTGCTGTACCCGTGTATCCGCGTGCACTGCAGAACAATACATCTGAGTGCGTGGCTGTACCAGTACACCCACGTGAGGTGTAGTAGCAAATCCGTATGTAGTTTTATACTAGCATATCTGAGAGCCTTGCCTTACTAACACATCTGTGTGCACTGTTATACTAGTTCATCCGTGTTCACGTCTGCAT
Organism: Acomys russatus; assembly: GCF_903995435.1. Lineage (NCBI taxonomy): Eukaryota > Metazoa > Chordata > Mammalia > Rodentia > Muridae > Acomys > Acomys russatus. The sequence continues at coordinate 65,368,209 of NC_067140.1, read as the reverse complement.
TGGTTCATCTTTGTGAGCTGCTGTACTAGCACATCCATGTGCTATGCTGTACTGGTACCATCCGTGTGAAACTGGAAATTTCATGAATGTGAACAGGTGTGCGCACATTGACATGTGACCAGGCTTGGAAACTGCATGCATGTGAGCATGCCCATAACCCATACACACCAGCATGTGCTCACATTCTGAGGCTGCATGCATGTGAACAGGCGTGTACATGCTGGCATGTGACTGCTCTCAAACTGCATTCATATAAAATATTAGTGTACATGCTGGCATATGATGACACTAACTGCATGTGTGTGAATGTGCATATTTACACAAACATGAGAGTGTTCAGTGTTGCATGTTAACATCTGCGTGCATGATGGCATTTGAGAGTGTTCAGAAATTGAATGCACATGATAAATTGCATACACAATGACATATGAGAGTGCTCAGAGATTGCATGTGTGTGACCACTTTCATATATGTTTACATGTGATTATACTAGGAAATGTCATATATGTGAACATGCACCCACACACTGACTTGTTAACTTTGCTTATAAACTGCATACATATGAAGGTGAACAACTTCTGATATGTGACAATGCCACCTAACTCCATGTGTGTGAACATGTGCATAATTCTGATACATGACCATTCTAGGAAACTACATGTATGTGAATGGGATACGTGACCATGCTAAAAAATTGCATGCCTATAAACATGTACACACATTCTAAATTGTGACATTATTATTATTATTATTATTATTATTATTATTATTATTATTATTATTATTAGGACCCAACCCCAGGGATCCCAGGGACCCCAAACCTCCCAAAGACCCCAGTTTGCTTGACTAGACCAACTCCATGACAGCTTGAGGTTTTCACTCTGCCTAACTAGGCCAAGTTTCTAACAATTCCTGGAAAAACCACAAGTTATGGACAGCTCACAGACAGCTCATGGGCAGCTAATTAGCTTATAGAGCAAAATGACTAGATACCATTTTTTTATTACTCATGGCCTTGGTAAAGAACACAGCTGGACCCATCCAATCAAATTAAAGGCCAACTCCTGAGTAAGAGCCAAAACCTCAGTGACTCAAAAAGTCCTCCATAACCAAACAAAAAGCCAATCCTGAATCCCCTCATACACTCTGACTCAAATCTGACCAGTCAATTAAAACTTGTCACAAATCCCTCCAACTGTCTATAAATTGAGCCTGCGTGCTTATTTTGGGGTCGCCCTCTAGAGGAGAGAGGCGATCCTAGCACGCTAGAATAAAAACACTGTTTTTGCCTACTGCCTTGGGGGTCTTTCCTCAGCAGATCATTTGGACCCCAACAATTACTATTACTATATATCTACATTACATTTTGATTGTATTCCCCTCGCTCTTATCTTCCTGTTCCCACCCTCCCTTTCTCCTCCCTCCTATTCCCCTCCCCTAGACCTCTGACCGGTGGGGTCCTCCTCCCCCACTGTGTGACCACAGCCTATCAGGTCTCATCTGAGTAACCTGCATCCCCTTCCGCTGTGTTCCCACAGGCCCTCTCAACCAAGGGGCAGTGACCAAAACTTGGGCACCAGAGCTTTTGCCAGAGGCAGTCCCCCACTCTCTCCTCCCCTTCTCCACGTGGAGACTGAGCTGTCCATCCACTACATCTGAACAGAGGGTCTAGGTTCTCTGCTTGCAATGTCCTTGGTTGGTGCATCAGTTTCTGCAGACCCCCCGGGTCCAGATCCGCAAGCCTTGATAATCTCCTTGCAGAGCTTCTGACACTCCGTCCCCGACCCCCAAGCCCCGTCCTTCAGTCTCCCATCTCTTCCATGCAACTCGCACCCTCTTAACCAAGAGTCTGACTTTGAGTCTCAGTATCTGTCTCGATTTCCTGCTGGGCGGAGTTTCTCAAAGGACGTCTATGTTGGGCTAATATCCAAGTAGATACCATTCTCTGGTCTTACAGCTAGATTTAGCGTTTAGATGATGCCTAGAGTTCGTGATTGGTTTAATATGAATGCTCTGGTTAGTTTTAGGATGAGAGCTGCGGTAATGCTCAGCTATGACTTAGTTTATCATTCTCATTGTAGATAAGGTTAGTGACAGGTATAAGGTAAATGCCAGATTTAGGGGTAGGGGTAGGGCGCAGGTTAGGATTTTAGTGTCAGAGGGAGGGTCTTGATTAAATTCAGATACTGGAGTAGGAATGGGTTGGAGTTGGGCAGGGCACAGCAGGGACAGGAGTGGGAAAGCAGAGACGCAACTTACCATCCTCACGAGAGGTTCAAGGGCGAAGACGGTTCCCAGGCCAGATCTGGAGCTGGGCTTGTGGGTGTTCACATGGTGGTGGGAAGTGGGAAATTGGTGCAAAAAGAAATTACTTACTCTCAAAGGTATCTTGTGAACAAGGAGAGTTGGTGGAGCATATCTCAATGTACTAGTGAGTCAGTATGCACTGATGTCGGTTGCACACTTGTGTACAGCTATGCCAATAAATCTGCTCACACCAGGCCACCTCGTTATGCCTGACTAATTTCTGAGGCTGATCACTAAGGCCCAACTATCAAAACATCAAAGTCCAGCATTCAAAAGTCCCCTAATTATCATGTTCAGCAAGAACTCACCTGCCCATCCTACTTTATTCTAATACCGACCTCCCCTTATTTCCTCTTAAAATTACACCCGCAAAGATATTTGCTACTGTTTCTGCCCAATTTAGACTCGGCTACCTTGTCTTTTTTGCTTTGCTTAATAAAGAATCTCTTTGTGTTGGAAATTGTGTGTGGCTGTGGTCTGTGCCTGATCTGGGGTCCAGAGGGAAGCACCCCGCAGTAACTGGGTTCCTACAGGTTTTTTTTCCTTTTTACGCTCTGCCTTTCTTTCTCTTTTTCTGTCTTCTTTCTATACTTCCTTTATCTTTTTCTTTGGTCTTTCCTTTTCATTTCCTTCTTTCCTTCTTTCTGTCTTTATTTTTCATTTTTTCCTGTTTCTCTTTTTTTTCCTATCTTTGTTCCCTTTTGGCTCTTTCTTTTAATCTCTTTTATTCTTCATTTCTTTCCAACTTCCTTTCTTCGTTCTTTTTTCCTTCCATCTTTATTTCTTTCTGTCTTTCCTTTTGCTCTTATATTCTATCTTCCTGTCTTCATCATTTTCGTGTGTTTTGTTCTTTCTTCTGTCTTCCTTCCCTCCACTTATTCTCTCATTGTTTATTCTTTCCTTCTTTTTAACTCTGTCTTTAATTCTTTCCTGAATTCTTTTTCTCCACTCCCCCTTTTTTGGTTTGTTTCTTTTTTGTATTTTGCTTATTGTTTTTTCTATTTTCATCTTCTTTTTTTTTTCTTTCTATTTTTTTCTATGTCTTTCAGCCTTTCTTTTTTTATTTTATTTTCTTTCTGTTTTTCTTTTTCTGTCCTTCAAATCTCTTTTTCTTCTTACTATTTTATGTCTTTAATTTTCTGTCTTTAATTTTTTTCTTTCAGTCTTCTTCAAGTATTTCTTTTTCTTCAATTTTTAAATCTTACATTCTCTCTTCTTTCTTTGGGATTTTTATTTTTTATTTCTTTGTTTCTTTTGGTTTTCCTTCTTTTATTTGTCTTTCCTATGTTCTTTTTCTGTCACTTTCTTCCTTTTTTGATTTTTTCTTTCTTAATTCATTTTATCTTTTCTTTGTCTTTATCTCCTCTTTTCCTTCTTTGTCTTTCAGCTTTTCTTTCTTTTTTTCAGTTACATTTTCTTTTTGCCTTTCTTTTCTTTCATTCTATCATTTCTGTTTTGCCTTTTTTTTTTCAGTTTTTGTCTTATTTCTTTCTTTGCTTTTTCTATTTTTAATTTTTATTTTCACCATTTTTTTCTGTTCTTATTTTCTTTTTGCCTTTCTTTGGCATTTTTCTTCATTCTTTTCATTCTTCCCTTTTGTCTCTTTTACTTTTTTCTTTCTCCTTTTTCTTCTTCTTTTTAGTATTTTATTCTTTTTCCTTCCTTTCTTTCATATTTTCTATCTTTTGTTTATCCATTCTTTTTCTTTTTTCTTTCTTGCTTTGTTCCCCCAGCTGTCTTTCTACATTTATTTCTTTAAGTCTTTTAGTTTTTTTTTTTCTATCTTTCTGCCTTTCACTCTTTTTTTCTCTTCTGCCTTTTCAGCCTTCATTTCTCCATTGGTTCTTTCTTCCTTTCTTTCATTTTTCTTTCTTGATTCAGTTCTTTTTTCCTTTTACAATCTTTCTGCTTCCCATTCTTTCTGTCTTTTCCTCATTTTTAGTTTCTTCTTTACTTTTTCATTCATTTTACTGCCTTTTTTCTTTTTTATTTTCTGTCTTTCACTTTTTCCTTCCTATCTTTCTTTCTACATTTCTTTTGTAATTTCTGTCTGTCTAATTTATTTGTTTCTTCATTTTCTCTTCCACTTTAATTTTTCTTTCTTTTTTAAACTCATTTTTCTTCTTAATTTTCCCCTTCATTTTTTCTCTTTTTTCTTCTGTCTTTCCAAGGACTTCTTTCTTTTATTTTTCTGTATTTCTTTGGCTTTTTCTTGCTTCTTTTTTTCTTTTTTCTCTCATATTTTCTTTCCTTTCTTATTTCTTTTTTCCTTTCTTTTATCTTCCTTTTCTTATCACTTTCTCCTTTCATTTCTTTTTTCCCCTATTATTTTAGATTTCCCCTGATTTCTTTCTTCTTTTATTTTTACTTTGTCTTGTTTTCTTTTTTCGATTTTCTTTTCTTCTTTCTCATTTATTTTTTGTCTTTCCTTTGTTCTTGTTTCTTTCTGTTTCTTTACTTTTCTTTTTGTCTTTTATTCTTGTCTTAATTATTTGCTTTCTTCTTTTTCCTCATTTCATAATTTCTGTTATTTCTTCCTTTCCATTTTTCTCTCTTCCCTTTATTTTTCTTTTTTTACTTACTTTCTTCTTATATTTTGTTTCTTCCTTGTGCTTTTTTGTCTTGTTACCTTTTTATTTTTCTTCTCTTTCTCTCTTTTGTTTCTTTTTTGTCATTCATTATTCTTCTCTTTCTTGTTCTCAGTGTTTTGTTCATTTTTAATTTTCTCTTGTCTTTCTTTTTCCTTTTTTAAATTTTTTTATTTCTGTCTTCATTCATTTTTTATTTTTCTATTCTTTATTATTCTTTCTTCTTTCTGTCTTTTACTTCCTTCTTGTCTTTTTTGTTCTTTGCCTTTATTTTCCCTTTCTTTGTTTTCTTTCTCATTTAATTTCTGTGTTTCCTTTCTTCTGTCTGTCTTCTTTTTTCTGTCTACCTTTCTGTCATTGTTTCTGTTGTATTTATTTCAATCTTTCTTCCTTTATTCCTTTTTTTTTTCAGTCCTTCTACTTGTTTTTTCTTCCTTTCTTTTTTCTTGGATTCTTTCTGCATTTCTTCTCCCCTTCTCTTTTCTCTTTGCTTTCTTAATTTCATTTTTTGCCATTTTTATTTCTTCCTTTTTCTTTGTCTTTATTTCATTTATACTTTCTGTCTCTTTTTTCTTCATCTTGCTTTCTTTCATGCTTTTTACTTTTCCTTTTTCAACTTATTTCTTTTTCTTCCCTTAATTGTTTTTTCATTTATTTGTCTATTTTTCTTTTTTTTTAACTTTCATATTTTATTTTTTGCCTTCTGATTCTTCCTTTTTGTCTTTAACCATTCATCCTTTTCTATTTCTTCCTTTACTTTGTCACCATTTCTTTCTTTTTTACTTCCCTCCTTTCTTTTTTCTGTTCTTTTCTCTCTCTTTAATTTTCTTTCTTTCTTTTTCTGTATTCTTTTCTTTTTTCTTCCTTTGTCTTCAATTCTTCTTACGCTCTGTCAGTTTTTTTTTCTTTCTACTTTTTTTTTCTGTCAGTTTTTCTTTTTGTGTGTTTGGTATTGTACTAGTGCTGTATACATGCTGCTCTGCTATGACACCCATGTGCATCAGTGCACTGAGTCATCCACGTGAGTGCTACCATCTTCGTGCTTGCAGCTGTACCACATTCACGCCCACCTCTCTAGTAGTGCATCCTCTATACTGCACATTCTTGGGTACCACTGTTCTAGTACAGGGCATCTTCTGCAGTGTTATAAGAGCATATACACAGATGCCGTGTTACTTGAACACCCATGTGCAGTGCAGTGCTAGCTCAATCATGTGCTGTGCTGCACCACTACATCCATGCTCTCTGCTATGTTAGGACATGCATATTCACTTGTGCTGCTGTGGAGGTACATCCATGTGTGCTGCTGCACTTGTCCTAACCTATAAGCATCCGTATCACACAGATATGAAGCTGTAGTTCATAGTCTACCAGCATCTGTGCTACTTTCTGCCTATTGTTCCTCATCTATTGGAATCATGGTCTATAAGCATGGTATTATAATCTGCCTATAGATCAGCACCTGTTGTTTAAGCATTTGTATTAAACTCTTCCTGTTACTTGCGGTCTATAAATATCTGTGTCACTTTTACTTCCACACTGGGATCACACACTGTCTAATATGTATGCATGACATGTTACAGTTTAGCTTGTTCTTTGCCTTTCTTTATTTACTGAGCAAGAAATAAGGCTTTAAATAACCTGGAGACTGATTCCTATTAGCATCTGAACCCCACATTCATTCAAAAATTACCCTTCTCTTAACCTTCCCTCTGATCACTCTCCTGCCTCATCTCCTTGACCTTGCTTGACTCGATAAATCTTTCCACACCCCTCCTCAAACCCCCAGTTCAGAAAAAATAAGAAAACTCTTATAGGTCTGTGGTGGTTTGAATGACAACCCCCTCCATAGGATAATATAGATGAATATTTGGTTCCTAGTTCAGGCAGGATTAAGGGGTGTGGCCTTGTTGGTGTAGACTTGTTAGAGGAGGCGTGTCACTAGGGTTGGGCTTTGAGGCTTCAAAAGCACACACCAGGCAAAGCCTTGCTCTCCCTGCCTTCTGTCAGTAGATCAGAACGTAAGCAGTCAGCTCCTGCTGCAGAGCCATGCTCACCTGCCTGCCTCCAGCTCCCGCTGCAGAGCCATGCTCACCAGCCTGCCTCCATGCTCCCTGTCATTGGGATCATGCTCTGAATCTGCAGTCAAGCCCCCAGTTAAATGCTTCCTTCTTTAAGCATTGTCATGGAGTCTCTTTCACAGCAACAGAACAGTAACTCAGACAGAAGTTGGGATCAGGGACTGGCAACACAAGGGATACCAGTAACATAGTTAACACTCTGTAAATTGCAAAATACCATAAAGCATTTGCCAATATAAGCAAGACTATTATCAGTTTTTAAATGTAATAGGAGTCCTAGAAAGAAGAAGGTGAATTACAAATGATTAATGGCACCCAAGGTTGTTTTGCTCCTGTTAGAAGAAGCAACTGTCATATTTAAAAAGTATCAACTATTATATGAACATATTCTAAACACTCAAATTCTGATATCTGTTTGTCAAGTGAGGATTGATTATGCCAGCAGAGGGCAGTGGTGTGAAAGAAAAACAAAAAGATGAAGTTCATGAGATTTTTGAGCAGCCTGTAAAGAAAGAAAGCACTAGGGGCAGGGAAAGGCCAGCACATAGGCTTGAGCTAGACCTGGCAATTTAGAATGAGGCAGATATGATTTATGAAGAATGATTGAGCTTGTTGTCATATAGATGTCTGAGGGAGAGAAATAATTGTGAAATAACATTAGTAGTGGCCTTGGGTTTAAGTCTTGCAGTTTGAACTTCAGAGTCCGTCACAATATTCAGCAGCTGAGAAACAACTTATAAAAGCTGAGTGACTGTGGTGGGTTCAGACAACAGGGGTGGGGACGATCTTTTTGTGGGGGTGTTGAATTTGCATATAAAATATAAGTTCCTTATTCTTCTGAAGAGCCATCTGAAAAAAAAAACATTAAAAAGGATCACTATGGGATTTATTCGTTGTAATTTTAAGTGACACTCAGGGAGTACCTTCAAAATATGAGGTACCTTCAAAAAAGGGGATTTTAGGATAAGGATTATTTATAGATCCTGAGTAACATGCTAATGATACCTGCCAATTATTACCAGTGGGAACAGATAATCCTCCTGCATCTTATTTAATGGCACAATGATTTCTGTAGGCTCTTTACCAGTAAGTTGTTTAAGACCCGTCTTTCCCATCATTAGCAAGTCTATGCTTCTTGGAAATAAGGATTTATGATAATTATGACACACATAATTTCTATACTACTATTACCTGGTTGATATATAATTCCAGTAGAGGAGGAGGAAAAAGGAAGGATAAGGAATTGATAAGGAAGTAAGAAATTAAGTCCATGAGCTACCACTGTAGCAGCAGCATTAGTTAATTAACTAATAGCTCTCTCTGCTTCAGGTGATGTTTCTTACAACTGAGAGTCTCTGGAAAGTAACTGACAGCACAGAGCCAACTCTGTAGTAGTGATAGGCAAATAAGAACATGCCAAACTGATATGGCCCCCAAATTTTGGTAAGTAATTGTTGGAATATTGTTTGGGACATTCTAAGCAGAGAGGATGATGGGGAATTTATTGTGGCATAACAATATCCTAAGGAATTATAGAGTGATTGCTTTTGTATTCTGCCCAGAGCTATATTTAAAATTTGCTCTTTATTTAACATTAAAGTTAAGCACTCGTTTAAGTATTGATTAGATGAGCAGGAAAGGAGAACATCATCCATAAAACAAATGACCAATACCTTGAGGAGTTTACCCAGCACCAGCTTAAGTACTTTATGTGCAAAGGGCTATTTCTTATCCTTGTGGTAAAACTTCCCACTTATACTGGGTCATTGACCGTCGATCGTTTAAAGTAGAAAAATGTTCCTTATCCTCAGGACATAAAGGAATAGCAAAAAGGCCATCTTTTGAGTCAAGCATAATAATGCAATATCCTTGAGGAATCATAGCGGGAGCAGGGAGTCCTTGCTGAAGAGCCCCATTGTTTTCGGGGTAGCACTTATGGCCCTGAAATCATGTAACAGTGGAAATTTATTATTTGCCTTTTTATGAATTACAAAAATAGGGGAACTTTTTTTGGGGGACTGATTGAAAGTTCTATGTCCTAATTGAAATTCCTGTATTAGGTAGAAGTTGGACCTGTTTTAATTTTTCCCTATAAAGGGGCCTGTTGAGGAACTTTAAATCCAGCAATGTGGCTGCTTTGATCACATCCAAAGACCTTCTAGGTCTGTATGATCTAGCTGGAATGCAGACATGCCCTTAGTATGCACCTTTAATCTCAATTAATGAAAGTAATGTTGGTTTGTAGAAGGAAGCACCCATGTTTGAAAGTGATGTTTAATTCAGAGAAAATTTTGACACAATGAGTCAGAGATAGGATATGTCCAACTCTCATGGGAAGAGACATTACTTAAGAACGAGAGAGAGAGAGAAGACAAGACAACACAGTAAAGTACAGTAGAGAAGACAGTACCATACAGGCAGAGAGAAGCAGTTCATTGCAGTTCAGTGTGTGGAGTTCAGAAGCAGAGCAATTCAGGAGAAGCCAAGAAGAGCCAGCTTGAATCAGTCAGCTTGGAGAAGAGCTTCAGCCAGAACAAATGAAGTGAATCAGCCACCCAGAGTTCAGAAAGAACTAGAAAGAGTAAGTTTATTCAGCAGTAAGTCTCAGAGGCTGAAAGCATTGTAGGCCTAGATTAGATTGTACGGGGGCTAGAAGCTTCCAGGACTAGGTCTAGGTTAGCAGACCGAGGCAGTAAGCCTCGGAGATGACAATCGAATCGGCAGAATAAGATAGTTTTACAGGGGCATCAACACTCCTTAGCCAAGTGTTTTCCCTGGGCAAAAGCAAGGGACCTCTAACACAGGCTGGGGCTGGGACACAGTAGGTAAACACATGGGCAGGGCTAGGGTGGCCTCAGCGTCCCTCAGTCAGCCTCACCTTCTGCAGAGATGTGTCCCTAGGGTCTTCTTCCTTACTTTGTCCTGGAGGGGATCCAAGTTGTACATTACTGCTGTCCACATTGTGAAATAATTACAGGGATTGCGCACACACACGCCCCAGCGCTTCATGGTCTCTTTTAACACTAGCCCCTATGCCTTTCCAATTTTTAACATCAAATGGTCCCTTGTTCAGGAAAGCAAGGGCTAAAATTTACAGTCACTTGTACAAAGCTGCAAAGCTAGTTATTACTCTGAATATTTTTCTCCCCTGGATCTTAACAGGTTTCTCAATAATTGTATAAAATGCTTTGTCTCACAAGACTGAGAAGAACCCAGGCTTATTTCACTCTTTCAATTATGGTCGTAACTCCTCGGATGAGAGGACTGGATTCTGACCCTTCACTGCTACCTAAAGAGTTTTTCGGGGGTTTTTTGTTTGTTTGTTTGTTTTGTTTACATTCTCCAAGGGTTGAGTCCCACACATTAGGAACCATTTGCAGTGGTCGCTGTGACCTCCACAGCCTTCAGAGTGATGATCCATGGTTTAGGTCAATATAACTTAGTCGTAGGTGTTGGTTCAAACTACAAGTTTGACTCTGAGTAGTTTGTTTTAGGCATATTTAGGCATGCACAGTTTGGTGAAAATTTTATTATGGTGATTATTAACTCTATCCTGCCTTCACAACAAAGCAGACATAAATTTCTCTGAGGAACAAAATAAGCTAACTAGAAACTGGATGTGACCACACTGAAACTGTAAAGTCCATAAAGATGGGTTCTATAGATTGGCTGAGAAAAGCATATTTGTGGTAAGGGTCTGGCGGGGTGGGGTGAGGGGCAATCTGGTACCAGAAAAGTCTCTAGCCGCACAGACAGAACCAAGGTCACCAGGCTTCTGGCAGAAAGCAGGAAGAGCATTCCTCAAACCCTGTGTGTTTAACATTCCAGGCTCCCCTAGCGCTTATGTAAGAGCACAAAGGTGCACAAAGATGCTCAGGGCCTCCTACAGGGACACAGGCCAAGTAAAAGATTCCGCTGGAGAGCCAGGGTGCCTGGATTAGAGTAAAAGTGGAAAATGCAGGACATGGAGACACAAAAGCAGGAGTCGGAGGAGTTGTGTAAACATTGTTAATGAGCTTTGATTCTACCCCAACGGTAACAAGTGAGTCTTTCTATTCTGAGTGGTCACGTGATTGTGGCTGTGTTTCTTTTTTCTTTCTTTTTTTTTTTTTTTTTAATATTTATTTATTAATTTATTTATTGTGTGTATAGTATTCTGTTTGCATGTGTGCCTGCATGACAGAAGAGGGCATCAGACCTCATTATAGATGGTTGTGAGCCACCATGTGGTTGCTGGGAATTGAACTCAGGACCTTTGGAAGAGCAGACAGTGCTCTTAACCCCTGAGCCATCTCTCCAGGCCTGTGGCTGTGTTTCTTAACAGAGAACCCTGAGCTTAGTTTGGGAAAGGACCACAATAAATGTATGACATGTCCAGGATGTTGATACTGATAAAGATGGGTAGATTGATGATATATCCAGGATGTTTTAGCAATAGTATAGACCCCAGGGATTGATGAAAGGACAATAGCATCCTGTATTTTTGGAGCAGGTGGTGATGTTCACAGAGATGCAGATTACTAATAAAGACCTAGGGTTCATTTTCTGAGTGACAAAGAAAAATGGTTCAACAAATAAAAACTACCCAGCAAATAATGTAAAGTAAAAAAAAAAAAAAAAAAAAAAAGTAGCACAACAGACCCAGCAATGTGAGTCACTACAGCCTTCCCCAAAATGAGCCTCAATTCTTTTATTATATTATAATGTTAAGACTATTAAGAGAGTAGATTAAATTTACATTGCTGTAAAAAGTAGGATAGAAAACTAAAGAGAAATGGCATAATTCGACAGAAAATGTGAGACCAAAACGGAAACAATACACCTTGCTGGGTAAGGTTACTGTTTGCAGTTAAGACAGTTAACACTAAGTTCCTGTTTGTCCTGTGCAGGTTAAGACGTCTGTTTATAGTTAATAAGTTCCTGTTTGTCCTGTGTTAAACTCTTGCAATAGCTGGAGAGTAAGTTCCTGTTGGTCCTGTGCTTAAGTCCTTGCAAGTTAAGGCTTCTATTTATAATTAAAAATAGTTCTTGTTTCTTAGATTTGATGTTAACAACAAAACATGTTTTTCAGCCTGCACTAAGCGTGGGACCCCACTCACATGGTGTATACTCCTACCCTGGTCCTGTCCTTCTGTCTTTCTGACGACAGATAACAACCACCTCTCTCACCGCTGTGAACATTTGATCTCTCCTATAAAAGGGACCTCAAGAGGCTGGCAAGGAGCAGCTCTCTAAAATCTCAGCTTAAGGAAAGGCAGCCAGACCGGCCAGTCCTGGGTGCACCCCAAAATACCGCTTGCTTTAATCCGACAATGTGGAGTTGTTTTTTGTTATTTGTTATTTGTTCTTTTTTTTCTTGCAGTTCTCAGATTCAACAAGGAGATCTCTAACTGGATGGAGAATACTTATATTTCAAAATTCTATAGTCTGCAAAGCAATCAGCATTCAACATGCAGAGGTCTTGTGTCTACCTTATGCATGATAGAAACAATACTCCCTGTTGCACTTATTTTTCATAGCTCCTCCAGCACTCCACAATGCAGAAGTCATACTGATGAAAAAATGCAGAAGACAAGAAACTAGAAAGTAATTGTGGTACCAATTCCGTGAGCTTCCCTGTCCCTCTTTTTCTGATTGTTGCCTCTCTCTGTCTCTCTCTTTCTCTGTGTGTATCTCTGTCTCTCTCTCTCTCTGTCTCTCTCTCTCATGCGCGTGCGTGCGCGCGCGCACACACACACACACACACACACACACACACACACACACTTCCATAGGTGTAGCCTTTCAACAATGAATCACTGTGTATGTTTTTATTTACTACACTTATGAGTCCCCCTGGATCCAATCCAAGGTCCTAAGACTGTTGCTCATGCTCTGCAAACATTGCATGAAGAAGAAAGAGGCTTTGTTAATTCTGGCACAATCTCTTGTGGCCTTTTCTTCTCTTCAGGCTATATAAAACATTTTGATTAATTAAAGGCTTTGAGAAGCTCTATAGCTGGGAAAGTGAATTAGCTTTGCACATTTCATAATTTCCAGAGCCATTTCTCTGCAACAAACTTTGTAATGTGTCATCAGACAAATGTCACAGACATCAAAGCATTAGGGTACTTCGAACCATCCTGGAAAGCCTTGTTCACATTATTCCTGCCTCTTTTGCTATTTGCTGTCTCTTGGTAGGAATGTGTGCTTGAGGCTCATGTGACAAGGATGTAAAGGGCATTCATGCCTCCACTATTAAGTAGTGGCCACTCTCTGGGGCCTGTTAAAATCATATGAGACTGCTGGGTGTGGTGGCACACACCTTTAATCCCAGCACTCTGGAGGCAGAGGCACACAGATCTCTGTGAGTCGAGGCCAATCACGTCTACAGAGTGAGTCCAGGACATCCAAGGCTACACAGAGAAACACTGTCTCAAAAACATAAGTAAATAAATAGATAAATAAATAAATAATGAAATCCCATGAGACAAGATACTTACCATCAACATCTCAATTTTCCTGTTGTCTCCTTTGCTCTGAGTCATACTTGACACAGTCGCCTAAGTACCATGAACAAAACGCCTGATGGATAAACATTTTATGAAGAGTGCAATCTGCCTCTACTCAGCAGTGACCTTCTCGCTGATCTGTCCTGAGACACATGAACTAGCCCATGCTGACCAAGACAGGTTCTGTGGGCTGTTTCTCCATCGCTCAGTCCCTGGCAGTATAATCTGGTAAACCATCCATGTTTCCACTCCTGGAAGGGGATCTGAACTGTTTAATTTCCTCTATTTTCCTAAATGGCCATATTGGCTGATTAACAGTTTAATCTTATCTTTTTCCTACTATTTTTGTTTGTTTTCTCTGTGACAAGTGGCTATATCAGTATCTGAGGACCCCAGAGTTGGGCCTTTTCTAACAAAGATTTATTACTAGAGTTTACATATAATTTCCTTGTAATCTTATTTTTGTTTCTTTGCTTACTTGTTCATATATTGAGACATGGTTTCTAAATCTCTGGCTAGTTAGGAACTAACTACATAGCCTAGACTGACATAAAAAACAATCTCAGCATTCCTCCTACCTCTGCCTCCACAGTACTGAGATCACAGTACTTATAGAGCTGCGCTGTCTGTTTCCACAAAAATGAGGCACTTGTGTGGAATCCACGCCAGATTTATAAGAAAAATTAAAACTATGCTGTAATAATTTTATGTTGATTCCATTCTGAATAGAACCTAATATCAAAGTTATGCAAATATATAATTAAGGTGAGTGTCATTTCTTCCTTTAGGAATTTTATAGTGATGCACACTGACTGTCTTGTGGGTCATTGTCTCTATTACTATTGCATAGCATATCTATAAATAATTAGAAAGTTAATTAAAGGGTCATTTAAGGGACAGAATAAAAAGAGGGAAAATTAAGGAGGGACTGGTTAAAGTCTCTCACAAGCCCAAAATTGGGAATATTGACTAACAGTAATAATTAATAGTAATATTGAAAATAATAGTCTTTAGCAATTACCTACAGAGATAATATTCCTTTCTATAGAGATATTTCAAATAAGAGTGATATAACAGCAATGAGCATACTCCCAAACAGTCTTAACTTTCTTGGAAATTAATACAATATAGGTACCTTTGCCTTTGTGACCTGAGGTTTCATCTTATCAGGCTATAATCTTACCAAACAGACCTCAGGAACCATCCTGTGACTTTGTTTAGTAATAGAACAAAAGCTCCTTATACACACTTTACATGCTGTAACATCTGAGGCCATGAAAATTCAACACATGACCAATGTTAAACCACTAAATGATCTCTTGAAGAGCCTGCACCTATGTCTGGCATGTATACTGTCCTTTTTTCTAATTTTCTCCCCTCTTTATATGATATTTTTGTTTAGACATGTTAAAACCTTTTCTTAATAAACTGTGTTTCATATGAACTTGTTATGAAATCCTTTTCTGCCATGAAGTCAAGAATCCTCACTTGATCCCAGTGTAGGCATCAGAGCTGCAAGGAAAGAGGCCACTACTCCAGCTAAAGTGTCTGGACAAGGCAAGCTTTACCCTTGCTCAAGAGAGTATACTTAGAAGAGTGACTACACTGAGATTGGAAGTCATTTTGGTTTTTATTCTAACTCACGTGGTGGCTGTGTCTTTTCCCCATTGGCTGGAACCCAAACTCACAATCTATTCCTGGTGCACAGGAGATGAGAGAGGAATGGGATATGGTTACTGCTCCAAGGAGAAAGGGGCACATTAAGTGAGGTAACCCAGACGAATATAGTAAGTATTCTCTTATATGTGGATACTGGATTATAAGCTTTGGATAGACATACTACAATCCGTTAACCACAGAGGTCAAGTGTGGAATAAATCAGTATAAGGAAGGGTAGGATCTCCCAAGGATAGGTAAAAAGAATATATAGTTATGGAGAGACAGCAGAGAGACTGGAGTGGGGGAGTAAACGAGGAGGAGGGGGAGGGAAAAGGTGGGTAAAGGAGGGAATCCAGGGAGCGACAACTAACACTAAGGGTCATTTAAGGGGTCATAGGGAAACATACTACTGTAAACGTGTCTTTAAATCTTTACATATATGGAAGAAATCCAAACAGAGTCATCAAATAATGGGGGAGAAAATGCCACAGCTAGACATCTCTCACCACCAAGTGAAGCCTCTGGTACCAGAATAGAGTACACGTACTTGAGCCATTGACCAAAGGAGCCCCATGGATATCCCCCCAAATAACATACTCTACTGTCAAGGCCATTGTTTGCTCTCTGCAAATTGATAGTGAGGTCCTGTTGTTGAAGACAACATTTATATATCTCGTTGAACACAGAGAAGTTAAGCTGGTGCCTATTGAGAGCCTCCACCCCTACTGGATAATGTTCACCACACAGGAACATATTCTATACACTACCAGTGAAGAAAAGCAACCATCAATCAATCTAGCTAAGATCCTAGGATCTACAATAGTGACCTGCCTGCAAAATATGTTGCTACAGTAGTGGCACAAATGTTATAGCAGCAACCAGCCATGCTTTGATTAGATTTAAGTCCCACTCCACAATGAGATGGAACCCATGCCTGACTCTGCTTGGGTAGCCAAGACCCTGAGATTGGATAGAGCATGGGTCAAAGGAAATCCCAAATACCACTGTTCTGATAGAGGACATAGCAAAAAACAAACAAACAAACAAACAAACAAAAAAAAAAACAACAACAACAAAAAAAAAACAGTCTCCTGAAGACATTATGCTCTACCCATAGACCAGTGCCTCACACAGCCATCGTCAGAGTAGCTTCTTCTTGCAGTAGATGGGAAATAGCACAGAGACCCACTACTGACTGGACAATATGTATGTAAGTGAGAAACTTTGAAATACTCAGTCCTAAATGAGATGTTTGTATACAACCCCTCCCCCCATCAGGGCTCAGTGAAATAGGTGAAAGTGGAGGCAGAAAGATTGTAAGGTACAGAAGGAGTGGATCACACACACACACACACACACACACACACACACACACACACACACAGTGACTTTTAGACACAACAGGACTGATGCACATATGAACTCACAGACACTGTGGTAGCATGGACAGGGCGTGTACGTGTTCTAACCAGATGGAACCCCAGTGCTGAGAGATGAAATGGGTACAGGATGCTGTCTCCAATTTACATCAACTTTCAAAGAAAAAATTAGTTATTTACAATGGAGTTTCACTGGGTATATTAACCACATTTAAGCATAGGCCTCATAGCTAGAAGTAGGTGGCCAACACAAAATAAACTATGATATTTTTATAGATTTTTAGTTTTGTCTTACTTTATTTGGGATGTTGAGTTTTTTTGTTTGGCTTGTTTTGTTTTTTGTTTTGGTCTATTCTTGATAATGATTTCTGATTTTGTGTTCTTATGGCTTCTGTTTGTATGTTTGTTTTTCTTAAACTTTCTCTGTCTCTTTTTTGTTTGTTTGTTTGTTTGCTTGGGATTTTTTGTTTGTTTGCTTGCCTGTTCATTTTCTGGAGAGAGAGAAAGAAAGAAGGCATAAAGTTGGATGGGTGGAGCAGTGGGGGAAGATCTGGGGACATTGGGGGAGAAAACCGTCATCAGAATAGATTGTACGAAAAAATATTTTCAATAAAAAATTAAAACTGTGTTAGGTTCCTTTGATACCTGGTACTGTTGAAGGCACATGGCTAAAAAGTCTCCTCTAAAACTCAGTATCAATATGTCAAAATTAGGTCAAAACAAAAGATGTAACAAACAATCTGGTATTGCTTCCTGGATATAATACATGAGGAGTAACCCTATGAGGGTTCAGTGGTACCAGAAAGTTTATGGGTGCTGCCATTTTGGTTCATGCCATGTGATTAAGTTAACCAAGATGGTGGTGAAGTCATATGACTTTCACCATTTTTATGCTGTCCTTAGCAAATATGGCTGCCAAGTCACATAGTTACTTCCATCTTAATGAGGCAATCAGCAAAGGCAGTGGCAAAACACCTGGTTATGTTCTGCACATGAGCTCAGTCCCACGGTAAAGTGAGCCCATCCTCCACCAGGACACAACTCCTGTGAGATCCATACATAATGCAGATTAAACTTGCATAGTTTCAGCCAGGTGTGGGAGTGTACATCTTTAACCCTTTGTGAAAAGCCTGGTACACATAGGGAAATCCTGTCCCCAAACAAAATATGGGCAATTTCCCCCATTTCTTTAAATAAAAAGAGACCTTAGTTAGGTTAGCATTGAGAAAGTATCATAGGAGAAGACGGTACCTATGACTCCAGCAGGTAGGCACAAAACAGCAAATAAGCTGAGGAAGAAATTCCATACTCAACCCGTGAAAGCTGACTCTTTATGTCTTACCACACAAATCATAACTGTGGATGCTGTTAGGATTTAAAAATAAACAGAGTGACATGCAACAGATCAGATATGGAGAGATTTATTGTAGAAGTATGGGGCAAAAAAGAAAGGGGGGAGCCTTCAGGGAGACACAGAGAGAGAAAGAGAGGAGGACGGTTGGTCCTTTTCATATCTGGTGCCTCTAGCACACACCTGGTAGTGGGCAGCAGATGATGATGTCAGAGATTGCTAAGCAACCTAGAAACAAGCCACTTATATGCCAACAGATGCCACCAAACATTGTCATCTGAATTATGCCTTACCCTCTCCTTAGTTCTCAGATACCACATATTGCTTGTCCCCATTCTATCCTACTCTGAGTATGGAATGGGGCTGAATCAAATGGATCTTTGACTTTCCATGTTGGCTAGATTTTAAGACCTTTGGAAGTCAACTCGTTGTGTGTCACTTTTACCCAGTTAGAAAATCAGCTGCCAGGCAGAGTCATCTAAGGCAGTCAGTATTGAGGCTTGCTCTTTGACATAGCTTCAGCCATTTCTGTATTCACCTTTAATTTGGTTTATAAGGTGAAATTAAGTTCAGAATTGTTTAACTTTTCAATTCTGCTTCCTAGAAGTAGTTACTCATGGCTGACGCTAACATTCCCTGCCAGAAGGTCAAGTTAGCCTACAGTAGATGATTCAATGGTGTCATAACTCATGCTTTGTTATCTCCACACTTGGCTCCCCTCTGGCTGCACTCTTGTTATCTCCACACTTGGTTACACTGTGGATGTCCTCTGAAAGACCCTGACCACCACCTCACTCACCTCACTTGGGACCAATCAGCTTAAAGGTTAGCTGATAATAATTTGTCTAGTTGGCCAAAATGTATTACCGCCCTATCTTCTGCACTTAGTTTTCCTATAAAAGACTGCCCTAAGGACAGTCTGTGGCCCTGGTCATGATCAACTTGGAAAAGGCATTCAATAACTCATCAGCATCTCACTGAGATTGGTGTTCGAGTGCTGTGTGTAGGTGTGGTGATTCTTGTCCTCCGCAGTCAGACTTAACCACAGCAGGAGACTGCCTTTGCTCCTTCTACCAAGAAAATAGCCAAGGTTTCCCAGGTTCTCTGAGGGAAATGGGTGCTGAGGGAAAGAAAGGATAATTCTGTTCTGAGAAAGTGAACATAGAAAGTTAAGCTTAAGTTTAGAGGCCTCGGATCATGCAGTCTCTCCATAGTTGGGGCACAGAGAATTATATTATATAGGGTGAGGAAGCCTCTAGGATGGCCAGAAGACCAAGACTGGTTTCTCCTGTTTGGGGGGGTTTGTCTTTCTTTCTTTCTTTCTTTCTTTCTTTCTTTCTTTCTTTCTTTCCTTCTTCTCCCATCCTGGCTTATACTGTGTTCGGTGCTCTTTCATGGAGGTCTCTTTCACATATTCTCCACAGCATTTTATCCTTGGTTTGTGCACAGAGTATTCTGGGGCTGCATGGTAGTGACCTTGGGCCTTCCCTCTCTCTGTTGCCCAGAGCCCTCCAAACCAAGGTTCCTCTTTTGCTGATCTGGAAAGTGCCTGTGAGGCCCAACACCCAAGGGCCACCAAAAAAAAAAAAAAAAAGCCGGTAGCAGGCATCTCCTCTGGGAGATGATCAGATGATCTGAGGTACTCCTTCAGGAGAGATAAGTTCCCAACTGATCCCCCCAATAAGTTTGGTTTAAAAAGAAAGAGACTGCTACTTCAGCTGAAGTGTCTGGACAGGCACATTTTACTCTTGATCAAGAGGGTGTGCTCAAGCTAGGCGGTGATGGCGCATGCCTTTAATCTCAGCACTCAGGAGGCAGAGGCAGGTGGATCTCTATGAGTCCAAAGCCATCCTGGTCTACAAAGCGAATCGAGAACAGCCAAGGCTACACAGAGAGACTTTGTCTTGAAAAAAAAGAGGGTGTGCTCAGAAGCCTGAACATACTAAGACAAGGAATGCGTAGCTTTTACTCTGACCCAGATGGTGGCTGTGTCTTTTCCCCAGTACAGGAGTCTGACATCACAATCATATTCAGTTGGCAAGTCTGAAAAGAATTGGTGCACAGGAAAAAGAGTCACATCTCCAAGGAAAAAAGGGTCACTACACCAGGCCATCAAATTCCTAGAATAGGGCAGTGGATCTTTAGGTAAACAAAGGTTTTGCAGGGGGAGGGAATATTAAAACATTTGCATGAAAGTCTTACAATGTGGGAAAGATTTTTTAAGAGATTTTAATTCTTTGTTTTAAAGATGAGTTTTATAGTATTTGTTAGAAAAGACTCATATCATTATGGGCCTGAGGTTATTCAGAGATTCACCAGTCTAGCCACAAAAATGTTTGAAGAAGAGATTGTATGATACTGGCACTAGGACTGCACTGGAGAGTCAAGATTCTCAAGACATGGCCTCAAGCCATGCTAGTCAGGAACTTATCAAAGAAAACAAACAAACAAAACCCACAAGGTTACATTATGGGGGTTGTGTGTGGCACATATCCTGCCTACAGTAAGCATCTTGCCTTTGTGTAATGAGGGGCTCAGTTAGCAAACAGATGTCTTTGCTTATCTTGAGCAAGCAAGCTTGTTTACAGAAGCAGAAACATACAGTTAGCATTGTGACCTTTATCCTGCATGAACAGCAGTTTTAGTTAAAATTGTACAAGGCTAGATAATTATGAGAAAACACAGGCATTCTGGGAAAGCATCTGTTCTAGAGCAAGCTGGTTAACCGGGCTCCTTTCTCACTGATACAGCCTTCACAGTCTAGAGGTAATTTTTGCTTTATAGATCCTTTAAGCATAGTAAATCAAGCTTTAAACATAATGTCAGCCATCACAATATTTGATATTTCTTACATAGGTTATGAAAAAAGAACTCATCAGGCCACTATGGATGGCAGCTTGAAGCTGGCTTTCTATCTTCTATTCATGCAGTGATGAAGATTGCCATGAAGAAAGTTCACAAATGAGAACATTTCACTAGTAATGGCTTCACCTAAGGACATTTTCTTTTAATTTTTCAGTGTTCATTGTTTTTCCCTGATGGTTATTTGTCTATGTGTATTTTATTGGAATTATGGTCATAATAAAGTTAAGTAGATAGATGGAGAGACAGAGCAATTGGTTGCATGTAGGTATGGATTTGGATATAGTTGTCATCAACACAATCTTTATGTAACTTCAGACACTTTCAATGGCTTTGGGCCTATACATTCTGACATATTTCATCTTCCTGGTGAGCATCAAGCTTCGAATAAAATTATTTCAGAACTCACCTAGAAAATGTGTATAGTAAAATGAACCCTGGAGCACATGGGTTTCATCAAGATACAACTAAAGCTTCTGGAGCCCTTGGAGGACCAGTTCAAAGGAAGCCTGTCCAGGCTTAACATAAAATGGTCACTGGGGAAGAGCCATTCTTAGTCAGATGGTGCCTTTATCAGAAAGGGGTAAGTATGTCTAGAAGAGACCTCAGCTTGCCACTGCCAGTTATTTAACAAAGCTTTAGAAAAGCAAACATTTCAACAGGCTGAGATTTATCACCCAGGGAAGATCAAGGGAGCCCCCTTGAGTGAGCGATTTGCTTTCTTGCTCTGAACACCTGAAATCATCTGGGCAGGAGGGGATGTGTGTCTCTGACCTTGGCCAAGTCCTCCGGTTTGTGTTTGTATTTGCTAAGTAGGTGACGGTGCGTTGTCTTTTCGTAGGTCTTCCTCTTGCTGGGCTGCCCTGGGCTTTTCCCTTGCTCCCACTCCATCCTCTGAGACCTGCAATCGCACTCAGGGAACTCACACTGTCCTACGGTCCTGCTGAACATCCAGTCCCACTGATTCTTGGACAAAGCACACCAGACCAGCTGTAGTTTGAAATATTGTTTGCAACTTACTGTACGAAGCAGAGCATCTCTCACTCCTCTCCCAGGTACAACCCAGTCCATACCCTTCTTTTAGTATAAATACAACCAAGCTCCTTTCCTCATAGAAACATTCCGTCCTTAAATAAGCAAGATATTGTGACTGCTCCTCGCAGCAATTTTGACCTCCAATGTCAACGTTTCTGGCTGTTGTTTTCATTTATATTTAGAAACTTGGAATCTACAGTGTTGCACGGACAACAAAATGGTAAGGGCTTTTGGGGAGGTATCGATACAGACAACCCTCGGACACTAAGATGATAACTAGTAAGGCCGTTGCTGAAGGGGAATTTGATTTCAAAATTTCTGTGAGCAGACATCAGTTTGGCGCTGTGTGACGTCATGGTTCTCACAGGAACTGCAGGCTCGAAGGGTTAATTCCAAAGGTGCTTGCCAACAGTCTCAGGGCAGCCATTGCTCACCACCTTCAGTGGGAGTAATTTATAGTTCAGTCTTACATGCAAGCATACTAAATTAAAGTTACTCATTAGAATTCCCTCCTTAATAAAATTAGTCAAATTAGCCACTGAAGAATCATGCTTGGAAATCCAAAGACATTTTACAATTTTAATAAAGACTCAGAAATATTATTGTGGAGCATGTGGTACAGAGAACTGTGATCAAATTTGACATTTGTTAATAATTGAAGTGCAGAACCTGACAGAGGTGAAGATTGATACTGATTTCTTTCCTCTAATATTTGAAGGGATTTTAAGAGGTAAATAAAATGAGAGAACAAGACATAGAGTTTTGCTTAGCTGTTTGATCACCCCCTCCCCATGTGAGAGCAGAGATCTCTCATTTGTCTACACATCTTGAATAATTCACTGCTCATAGACTTTCTAGTCCAGCACATTATAAAACAAACTCAAGCTAAGTTTCAATCATTCTAGACTACATGCTGAATTCTTCATGAAGGATTATTTAATACAAAAGGCATCTTGGGTCCAACAGCTTTGGAAAGCAAAGCAAACAATTGTTCAGTGAGGAAGTGTCAACTGGAATCCTGCGTGATGTACATTAACCATAGAATTATTAGCTGCATTCTGATGGATCTCAGCGCTGACTGGAGAGCTGTGATAGCTTTGGTCTTATATTTTAACTAGTTGTGAAAGAACTTGCAGAGCTGTTCCTGGGTAAAACTTGACCTGCCTCTGGGAATACTTTCGGTTCTATCCATTCAGTTGGATTTCTGTCTCTCTCTTCTTAACTCTTGCTCTTATGGGAAAATGAAAACACTCACATACTAACACAAACACTGCAGAGGCTCTTCTGAGAATAGTGTCTTTCAGGTTCCTATCTTCCAAATGGCACTACTGATTGTAATAGGGCTCCAGACTTTAGTAGGTCCTGAGACCTTAACATAACTGACTCCATGATTAAAATACCATTCATGCTGAAAACTCAGCACATAGGCAGCACCACCTGACAAAGCTAAAACAAAGGCCTAACCCATCAAAGTCTATATAGAAGCTTTTTATCATCTGTAGCTCTGCTCAGGCTAACTATTCTTGTTAACTGAAGTATGCCAAGTGTTGTTTTTAAAAACAAAATCCCAGGTGTTTGGTTTTACCAATAGTCAGGAGCCAGATGCTGGGGTGAAATCCTACTAGCTCAGAGAGGCAGAGAAAGCACCCAGATGACTTTCCTACTCCGCCGCTGTCTCAGAAAGAAAAGGCCCTTTCTCCTTCTCCACACTCTTAAATGTCCTTCAACTCAATGTCCCTTCTTCCTGTGTTTTCTTATGTTCACTTCCTATCAACTGCTTTTTTGCTCCACCTCTTGATCTATGATCGGCTTTATTTAGCTCTTGCTTATAGAAAGCTCTTGGATTAAAGGTGTGTGTTAGGGCTGAGCCACACCACAACAAGAAACAGGTTTTTCCAGTTCACAATCTCAAGGTTCACAACATGACCAAATATCTTGCAACAATCAACCCAGAACATGGTTTTTTGTGCTTAAAAGCTCACTCTGAGAAATACTCAGGGCCACAATGGGATCCCCAACACCCAGTGTTGTCACTGGCTGGCTAATAAAGACTTTCTATTGTCTTAAATCCATGTCTGAGCAGTCTTTTCTGGTGAATACCCCACAACACTAACCCTCTGACATAAAAGTCACTCTTTATATGGAAGGACACCAACATTGATTGACAAACTACAAGTTATTTTAAATTTAATTTGTTGGAACTTGACTTAGTAATTAGCAAATAATGAAACACAATGGTTTTCAGTGAGCTGTACACATGGCAAGAAGCATGAAACAATTACCAGTCTTTCTCTTGAGTTACAGAGAATGCTGTGATTTTGGCCAGGCTGTGGTGGCACACACATTTAATCCCAGCACCCATGGAGCAGAGCAAGAGAGTCTCTGAGCTTGGTGTACAGCGTGAGTTCCAGGACAGAAAAGAGGAACCCTGTCTTGAAAAAATTGGCGGTGAGTGGCCTGGGGAGGGGTTGGGGAACCAAGTGTATCTGCATTAATAATTTACTATTATGTTGTTTTCTCTGCTAGCTGACCCTGACTTTTAGGTCACTGAGTTCATATTAATTTTAAGGCTCTCCTTTTTCCATTAAAATTCTTATAATCTTGCAAGTAAAAATGGAAAAAATCTTATTAGAAAGGAATGAAAAATGAGGGGAAGGGGCGGGAAGAAAGATAGGCTCCTGAATATGTTGTGGGATAAATCTCCTTTTCAATCTTCGATGAACAAGATGCTGCTGACTTTTGAATAGAGTTCATCTAAAAGGTGATGTGAGACCATTTTCAATTCAATCAAATTCTATATAAAGGCATCTGTAGGTCTCAACAGAAAGACCAATAATTGCTGCATTCACTATATCCTGTCCTGAAAACTATTGTACTTGATTGCATACTAACTACTTAAGAAGGCATCTACCAGACCCTTCTAGCAATTTCCTAACCAAATAATGTGGAGCCTATTAAACGAGGTCCCTCTCTTGTTGTCATGCATGCTGTAAGAACTGAGGCAGTGTAAACAAAGTAGACAACTAAGACAAAGTGTCTCACTTTTCTGTTGCTATAACAGAATGCTTGAAATGGGGTAAGTTATAAAGTAGAATGATTTAGTTAGGCTCATGGTTCTAGGAGTAAAAAATATATATATAAGCATGGGTGGCTACATGCAGCAATAAAGAGCTTCCTGCTGTGCTGTAACATGGTGGCAAGCTTCAGGTAGTGGAAGTGTATGAAAGTATAGCAGCAGCATGTGTTTGAGAGGAGAGAATGGTCCAGACGATTTCTAACCTATCATCATGGATCTAATCCACTTCCTAGTGCCACCACCTTGGGAATCCAATCTTGGTGTTTATGTGGCAAGACCATCCAGACCACAGCACAGAGACCCCCCTGAGTCTGAATTCATTTCATCCTTAACTACATGCAGCACAGATTAAAAACAAAAAGATGTCTCTGTAATAGAGGCGCTTTCTCTGTGTGCAGTCTATAGCCCACAACAAAGGAATGGGCTTCACCAATCATTTCACAACACTGTCTGCATATGTAGTGGGACTGTTGACCCATGGCTTCCTGTCTATGGCATTTCTAGATCAAGGGACAGCCAGTGAGATACTGAAACAACAAGGCATCATAGCCAAAAAGAACTTGTCCCCATCCCTTCTCCCTATGTCTCTCCTCTACAAACTGGAGCAAATGACAAAAAGGCCACTTAAAGCCAACCACATGGCCAATCAATTCAATATATTCAGCATATCCAGGAGCTAGGTAAACAAAGGTCCTGTGCCTCATGCAGCTGAGTATATGTGCTATGGCATGGCTAGAGTGAAATATATACACATGTACATATGTGTGTGCATATACATATATACGCACATTACTCTTGGAGAAAGAAGTTAGACATATTAAACCATATACAGGGAAGTTCTCTGTGCAAGTCAGAAGAAACAAAACCAATCCCCCACCTCCCTCCCCGCCAAGGGCAATCAGACGAGTGGTTGCCTGGGCAGGTGAAGAAAGACTAATTACAAAGCGAAGGAGGCAACTTTGGGAGGAGGTAGAACTGTCCTGGGTCATGCATGCAGAGTAAGCTTCAATGCAATTACCTATTTATCAAAGCCCATCAAGTTATATATCTAACTTGGGTACGTTTGTTACATGTAAATTATACCTCAAAGCCATTTTTTAAAATAAAAATTGTAGCAGACAAAAATCAAACTGCTTTATGATCCCATCTCATAGCAGGAAGCGAAACAAAGTGGCCAGGTCATCTGCTCCAGGTGACAGAGGAAGGAAGTGACGGGTGCTGGCATGGAACAGTTCTCTTTAACACATATCAACTCCCCAGAGTTAAGGCTCCATCACCTCCTATGGCCAGGACAGAAAATCAGGAGATTTTATGTGAACCCCAGACCTGATGCAGGATCTAACAATTGGCCTGACTTTTTGCTCAGGTGGAATGACATCGAGGACCAAAGATAAAGAAGAGCATAAGGGACCTAACACTTCCCCATCAGTCTGACAAGAGGCTGCTGCTGTTGCCATGGTTATTGCCATGGCTATGGTTCTCTCGTTGCTAGGCTGCTGCTATTGTCTGAGAACCAGTTCAAATAGATTGCAGCTCCTTAAAAACCACTAACAGGCAGAGCATGGTAGCACCCCCTGTGTTCTAGGTCATGCTACAACCCCAGGCATGACAAGCTGGACAAGGCACCTGGACACTTCACAGTTTCTATTGTTAGTGGCAGAGGTAGCTTCCGGCCAGTTATAAAATATGAGCTGAGAAAATACTCTAGACGGGCCACATTCAATGAAAGAAGTGAAGGGACGTGGAGGAGGGAAGCGGGTATGTGGCCTGGGAGAAGTTGGCGGTGAAGGGCTTTGAGGGGCAGCTGAGGACCACAGCGCTCTCTGCCTTGGCCACTCTCGTCTGCCCCCAGGGCACACAGGCTCTGGGGGGGGGGCACACTTCTTAGCACCAACTCTGCTGAGGAAACTCCAGCCATTGTTTTGTCTACTTCCTGCTTTCCCGTACCCAAGTCCTGAGTGTATCTGGTCAGAGCCTTCTGAAAGGAAGGTCAGGCGGCCGTCAATCTCGCCCAACTTCAACTGCCCTTTAGGAAGCTGACTATGAGAAGAGCTGCAGTTTCTCTTTCCCATGCCTAGCCACCTAGGTTCAGAGAGGAGGAAGTAGCCCTTACCCACCCAACCCAGAGGTCAGGGAGCCCACAACAGGCTTGCAGTTGTATGCTTGCTCTGTGGAGGGTTATGGCAACCCGCCCTATCAGCACCCTGAGTTAGAAGTCCACCCAACCCTAGCCTGACCGCCTCACAGTAACCACAGTGGGCAGCATACCACGGATGTTCAATGACCCCCATTGACCGAGCACAGCACAAAGAGGACCACCTAAGAGACCACCAGCCGAGATAAGGAGCAAGATCACTCAGGAAATCCCAGTCAGCACGCCGCTGACAGCAGGAGAAAGTTCATATGGACATCTATAGAGGTTTCTGGATGTTATTGTTATCACCATAGCACCTTGAGGGCCAGCCCTTCCTCCTCTACTGACAGGAAAGACTTTCTCTTCTAGCACAGGGTGCTGAGAGCTGCCAGCTGTGACAGCGTTCATCGCTTCCCTCTCTGGCCTGCACCCAGCAGCCCAGGTGCAGGGGACCAGACAGCTGCTCACCTGCTGACTCACTCTTGTTCACTTGAAACCTAAGGCCAGCTGGCTTGTCCCCAAGCACTAGCTTTCTCACTCAGCTCCTTTACCTTGTGTGTCATCACTCACTTTGACACAGCTTGCCAGGAGCCCAGATCCTGGCCTATACCTGAAAACGGCCCCTTTGCCATTTTCTTTCAATCACCACTCTTTACATTATTAGCCTATACTTCTTTGGTGAAACTCTCAAATGAAGACACATTTCACCTAAGAAATGGTAAAGAAAGAAAAAAAAAAAGAATCCATATGTGATTAGAGTTACTGCTTAGTGCTTACCTTACATGCAAGACTCCAGAAATTCTTGCTAAAATGCCTAGTTAGATCTGGGAAGATGACTTAGCCGGTAGGTGCTTGTCACCAAACCTGTAACCTGATCTCCTTCCACGTTCCCCAGGACTCTCAAGATAGAAAACAAACAAACAAACAAACAAACAAACAAAAAAAAAAAAAAAAAACACAAAAACAAGAGAACTGCAAATTGTCTTCTGCCCTCCACATGTGTGCCATGCCACTTGTGAACATGCACACATCATGTATCCACAACACAAAATAAATAAAATGTAATTTAAAATATTCTTATATTTATTATGTATTTTTTTATTTAATACATCTGAGTGTTTGCCTGTGC
Organism: Acomys russatus; assembly: GCF_903995435.1. Taxonomy (NCBI): domain Eukaryota; kingdom Metazoa; phylum Chordata; class Mammalia; order Rodentia; family Muridae; genus Acomys; species Acomys russatus. The sequence goes on along the minus strand of NC_067140.1, from coordinate 65,340,117 downwards.
GTATGCATGTGTGTCACATTTATGCCTGGTGCTTGCAGATGTCAGAAAGAAGGTGTCAGACTCCTTGGGCATACAATTATGAGTGGTTGTGAGCTGTCATGTGGGTGTCAGGAGCTGAACCCTAAGCCACTATAAGAGCAACAAGTGCTCTTAACAACCGAGCTGTCTCTCCAGCCCTAATTAAAGAAAACAAAACAAAAACAAAAACAAAACAAAACAAAACAAAAAAACCCCTCTGGACAAAGTCACATCACAGGCCAAAATTATGTTAACAATGGCTGTTTTTGGAAAGGCGTGGCTGTAATGCCTGGTAGTACATACCTACACTCTAGCATTTGGGAGAGTGAGGCAAGAAGGTCTGAGCTTGAGTCTAGCTTGGGCTAGACAGCAAGACCCTAAAATAAAGTAAATGGGATCGGTAGTGATTTTCTTCCAGTGTGTCTTTCCTCTTCTCCAAAAGGGCCCTTTGTCACTGTGATAACCAGGGCCTCTAGAAACCTGGCCCTGCCGAGCAGAGAGCAGATATTAGCTAGGAAGTCAGCTCAGTTAAACAAACAAACAAACAAAAAAGCAGGAAAGCCAGAGACTTGTTACCAACCATCAGGTACCAGGACTCAGAAGAAGCTGGGAGAAGAAACAACACAGCACAGAAAGCTGAATGAATGCGTCATGCTTCCGTCTCCTTACCAGGGACCTGCAGGAAACTACCTCTAACATTCACCTACCAGCCGGTCCTACGACCATTCACTGTGGCCACTTAGATATAGAGGGAGCAGCACGAAGAACATTTCTCTATTTGGTACCGGCCAACCGGGTGCCTGAAAGTGAGGAGCCAGTCCACAGTATCTCCAGCTCCCCAGGCTTGCAGCCTATAAAGAGCCAGCTAAGAGAAGAGGTAATGACAGGCATTTTAGGCAGAGAACAGAGCAAAGGAAGGGCAGGGCGTGGGACAGCAGGGAAGCCAGTGTGTTGGGCCTCAGTGCTGAGTGAATTAGATGAGAGATAAACTGAGGAGCCTGCGCCCAGCTGTGGACACAGACACCTTGTATTTCCCCAAGGTCAGGAGCCTTTCGGCTGTGCAGAAGTGCGTCAGGTTTTCCTTTTATGGTATAAGGCAGCCTAGAGACGCACAAGTCCAGGTGGAGAAGGGCTGAGCCAGGAGACGTAACAGGAAGCTGAGCTGTGAGCATGGGAAAGTGAGAAGCACCTGTGCCCTGAGGCATGGTCAGGGCTTGGGAGAGGGGCAGGTGGCTTCCTGGGCCCCCGCCCATGTTAGTGTACCAAGTGATGGGTTTCACTGTGGCATTTTATACATATGTGTCATTACCCTTACTTCCTGGTCATCCCACACGCACACCTGGGCTCTTAAAGAGGCAGAATAAAAGAAGTTGGTATGGACTTTTCCTTCCATGTGGATAGGAATAAGCTATTGCTCTTTAAACAAAATAATAAGAGAGACAAAGCAAAACTTGTTCCGGCTCAGAAGACATGCAAACCCGGTTCAGATAAAAACCAGCACTCACAAGTATGCATGTCAGGGTGGGAAAGGAACTTCTAAAAGGTCCCGAAAAAAAAATCACCCTGTGAAAGGGGAGGATGATGAATTGAAGGTGGTAGAATCTTTTCTCTTCTATGCTTCAGTTTCCAAATCTCCTCAACAGTCTTAAATCACAAAATAAAGAAACAGGGCCAATGGGATGGCTCAGTGGGTAACGGTGCTTGCGGCCGCTCCTGATGATCTGGGTTCGGTCCACAGGACCCACATGGTAAAAGGAAAAAAGCAATGCCTGCAAGTTGCTCTCTGACTTTCACATGTTCAGTGTGACATACACATGTACACACACACACACACACACACATACACACACACACAGAGAACACTTTAAAGTTAGGGGAGACATGTGAACATATTTCAAAGAAATCAACAAATTTAAAAGAAAGTGAAGTGGGCCCTTGGTTACATGCTTTGCTTCCCTGCATATACGTTAACACAAAAGGCAGTCATGCATAGTGCAAGCAAAACACACAGTTGTTGCACAACCAAAGAAACCCCACTTTTCAACACCCCTCGATGTCCTAAGCCAGTGTCACAACACTTACGTGGTTATCGTGTGTCACAAAGTAAAGTGACACAGCAAGGCAAGACAAAACAAAACAAAAAGCTACCCGATTAACCAACAGCAGCCACCTGAACAGCAGGCTGACTGGCTGACTCTGGCACAGGAAAAGATAGATGCTCACTGGTCACTTTGGGGTGGCCAGAGCCAGTAAGATGCCTCTGTGCACCCATCAAAACTAAGTAAAGCAAAAGGCACTCGGAAAGATGTGTGGCCACTGGGACTCTCAGCCACTGCTGGTGGGAATTCAAAATGGCAAGGCCGCTAAAGAGAACAGATGTGGATAGCTGACCCTACAACTCTATTCCTAGGCAAGAAAAATAAAAATGTAAGTCCACATAAACGCTTTTATATGCCTGTTCCCAGCACCTACCAAGCTTGACATGAAATCGCCACCAGTAGTTGAATGCATATAATCCATGTAGAAAGAAATGAAAATATTAGTAAGTCTAGGAGGAAAGAAGCAAAGAAGTCAGACACCAAAGACAGTATAACACGTAATTCCATTTAAAGAAGTTATAGAAAGGCCTAGTTAAATTGTGGCGACAAAGTGTATCACGTCTGCGTGACTTGATTGGAATGTTGGTCTCATAAGTTGTGTGTTTGTTGAAAATGTTCACATGCTCAAAGAGATGTTTTCTTACATGTAAACTATACCTCAACAAAACAGTGAGCTATATTTTTTGTGTTGTTGTTGTTGGTTGGTTTGGTTTCGTTTGGTTTGGTTTTGGTTCTATGAAACAAGGCCTTACCTCAAGTTCAGCTCCATTTGAGTTCACTATGTAGCCAAGCTGGCCTCAAACTTGCATTAGTGAGACTGGATCAGCATCTCCAACACTGGATTTACAGGCATGAGTCACCACGACTAGCTTAAAATTGATTTTAAAGGAAAATATTACAGCTAAGGGTGACATCCATTAGAGCACCCCAAAAGTATATAAATAAGTACTTATACAAGTGAAAGAAAAGGTTTAACTGGGGTATAAAGTTATGATCCTCTTGGGGTCCAAGAGGGCTTTGGGCTGGAAGAAGGTATAAAAAGGGGGTTGGTTCTTTCCTTACAGATTCTAAGGGGTTTTTTTTGCATCTTAGAAAAAAAAATAGCAGCTAAGAGAAGATGAGGAAGCAGCTGGAAGTTTAGTGACTAGGAAGAGTGCCAGAGGAAGGCGACATTCAAGCCCAGGGTTTGTAATTCTAGAAGTGAGGCGAACCCATAGCCCACGGGAGCTGAAAAAGAAAGAGACTCTTGGTTATCTATCTGCCATGCTTTCTAACGGCACAGAAAGTGTGTCCAAACATCAGGTTATAAACTCTGACAGAAAACAAACAAAGAAACAAACAAACATTTAATCATATGGTTTGTGCTTTCAGTTTGTAGATAGAGAGTTGCAGCCTTTTTAGCACCAACTTCTCAGGGACGGGGAGAGCTCTCTCACCTCTTCCTCATCCTCCACCATGGTGTCTGCACAGCAGGCTTCACAGCCGGTCCCAAGTCTGCTACCCACCGAGCCAAAGATGTAGCTCAGCTTTCTGGTCCCATGATTCTTTTTTATGCATTACCGAGTCCTACATCTTACTCCCTAAAATATGAATCATACCGAGTTTTATGTCAGCCATCTTTTTATAGGCACAGAGAGAGCACATTTAAAAATATGTTTCACTTTTAGAATGCAGACTAGCACATACAGGTAGTATTTGTGGAAGCAATGCATTGACACGGAGCTGGAACACAAGTGACACTTTTTTTTTTAATATATAACATCTATTCCCCCCCCCCTCCCCCTGTCTTTATTTAGTTCACTTTTGCATTGCTAAGTGCCCAGCTGACTAACTTGCTTGATAAACTCCCATGAACCGTGGGCGTGCTGCCACTAGGTGGTAGAACTGACCCTCCAGTCTGAGGTTGTGTCTTTGGCTCTGCTTCCCTGAGGTGGAAGCAAAGAGGCCTCCCGGACCCTGGCTGCCTGTGTCATCGGCAAGGGGGTCATTCTGAATGACCGCCCAGTGCCCACGGGGTCTGTTTGCTAACCCTGTGGAACATGACTATCTAATGAAAACAAGAGTGTGCTTCGGAAGAAAACCTTCACTGGAAACATTTTCAGAAAGATTTCCAACCCAGGATTCTGAATGCAAATGGTTTTTTTTGGCAGGGGGGGGGAGGGGGAGGTGTTTGTTTGTGTTTTTTGTTTTGTTTTGTTTTAGCAAAGTAGTGGTTTATTAGCTCCAGGGAGCCTGGTTTTGCTCACCATGCTTAAACCAATCCAACCAAAGAAACACTTAATGCAGCTCTTAACCCAGTTTTTATATAAAATATTGACCTCTTTTGTCTCCAGTGTGCTCATCTCTCTATGGGCAGAAGCCCAGGTCTGGGACAAAGTGCAGGGTAGTACTGGAAATCACAGAAAGAAAGGGCTACATTCTGTGCAAATACAGACACACACAGCTGTCTGTGGTCCCGGGGAGTTCAGAGGAATATCTAAACGCTTCCTTTACGCCACATCTCAATGCAGAGGGGCCCACAGGCCAGGCCCATGGTAGCATTGCTCTGGGCCACCACAGACCCAGTGCCCTTCCACACAGTAGCTCTATGACCACTAGTACAGGGCTGGGTTGAGTATCTGCCACAGCACGAGAGAATGCCATCTGAGATTAAGGCATATCATATAAAAATAGCTGGAGAGATGGCCCAGCAGTTGAGAGCACTGGCTGCTCTTCCAGAGGTCCTGAGTTCAATTCCCAGCACCCACATGGTAGCTTGCAACCATCTGTAGTAGAATCTGATTCCCTCTTCTAGTGTGCATGAAAACAGAGCACTCATATACATAAAATAAAAGTGAGGAAAGTTCTACTTTTTTTTTTCCCTTAAGACTTATTTCGTTTTATTTATGTGTATGAGGCAGGGGTGGGGAGTGGGTAGGTCATGTACATGTGGGCACAGTAGCCATAGAGGCCAGAAGAGGGCGTCAGATCCCCTGAATCTAGCGTTACAGGAAGTTGAGGGCTAATGTGGGTGGTAGGAACTGAACCTGGGTCATCTCAAGGAACTTCTAAGTGCTGATCTGTCTCTCCAGGCCTGAGGACAGCCCCGCTAGGATGAGCACGTGGCCTGTGGAATGGGTTCGTGACAAGGGAAATGATAACCTGAGCTTTTAACTACATGACTCAGGCGTCTCCTGATTCTTATGCTACACACGGTGAGGGGCTGGATTATCTTAGGGCGGAACCTGCCGAGCCTGAACAGGCTTAGTTGCGCATTAATGCGTGCACCTCTCTGTGAGACAGACAGCATGAACCCCATTCTCCTCAAAGCTGTTTGGCTGATGGGAAATAAAACTCAAACACTGGGACCCAGCAATTCTGCACCTAGAACCAGCTTTCTTCTTACTACACCTCATTTTGGACACATGGAGTTACTGCTTTGATATTTAAAATGCCTAACTTTCAACTGAAAAATGGCAGCGTAGGCACAACAACCATCTCATCTAACTTTTTGCTGAAAGTGTCCATCAGCATTTGGCTCCAAGTCAACTCCCTAAGTGCTGGCCACAGAACTGCCACCCAGCAGCTATCCCTCCGGAAATATCTTTCCATTCCTTTATTTGTAGACCTGTACTGTTCAGTGTGGCGGCATAAAACACACACACACACACCAGAGTTTATGTGTAAAATACAACCTAAGATGTAGATTAGCATCCATAGATAACTTCTATACTTTTATATGATTACATATTCAATGATAGTTCAGCTGTATCAGATTAAATAAGATATATTGAATTTTATGTTGCCTAGTTTTAAAATTATTTTTCTTATATCCTTTCTTTCTTTTTTCCTTTCCTTCTTCCTTTCATTTCTTTTTGAGACAAGCTCATGTTCTAGAGCCCCGTTGAACCTAGAACTCACTATGTACATCAGGTCAGCCACAAATTTGCTGCCATTACCCTGCTCCGCCCTCTCAAGTGCTGGGGTTACCAACAGGAGACACCCCACTGAGATTTCTTCTTATTTTTAAAAACAGAAACTGAAGGAAAAAAGTTAAATTACATCCTGGGCTCACATTTGCATTTTATAATTAAATTTCTATCAGCCCTGTTCTGCAAAATTAATTTTATTTCTATTTTTATGTGTTCCTGTATTGATTATTTTTCTAAGGCTAGTGACTCTACGGTTTCTAACACCAGGTTGCATTTTGTATAATTTTTGCTTATGGGGTGTTTTACTCGTGTTCCTCAGTTGATGTGTTGTTACAATTGTCAGTGACAGATGTCAAATTGGGACATGGAACTTGTTTGTACAAGACAGTTAAAGATGTTTGATTCTGGCTTAAATCCTTCCCTACTTCCTGTTCGCAGCTATCTGAGGCCCTATTTGACTTTTAAATCTTGTTTATAAGCCTACAGAGGAGAGAGTGATGAAATTTGCTATTTCATGATATTGTAGGGATAAAATGAAATAATACACATGTAGTTGCTGGGTAGCTTCCCGGTGACACTAAAGTGCCCAGTAAGCACTGGCTGTCACTGTCTGGCTTACTTTAGAAGTCACCATTCAGGAAGATGCTTACTGTGTGTGTATTGTCAGGGGGGATGGGAGGGGGGGTGGTGTGTGACCTGTTCAAAATAAATGCATGTTAGGCATGGCTGAGTAGAATAGAGTGCACATAATATTTTGAAGAGGACTTACAACAATTTGGCCATAGCTGTTACAATGGATTGTATGGATCGATGGCATCAGATACATGAAAGAATTGCTGAAGTAAAGCAAAACAAAAGTGAGGGGCCGCTGTCACTGGAAAGCTAGACCCCAGTGTCCCTCTGTGACTGACAATGGTCCCAGGCTACTCAGTCCACCTCTCAGGTGCCTTGCCTCATCTATGGGGGCCAGACTCCTCTGGCCTCTTCTAATGCTTTGATATTATTTCCACTACTTTAAGATAGCTATGTTTGGGTAAATTAAAACTATAGAATACTTCTATTTCCTAGTGTTCAAAACTGGCTACAAAATTAGCTACATGGATACCTGAATAAAAGATGAATAAATAAAGCATTTATTATGGACTTGAGAGATGGCCTAGAGGGTAAATAAAGGTGCTTGCCACGTGCCTGACAATCTGAGTTTGATCCTCAGGATTATATAATGGAATGACAGAACTGACTCCCAAAAATTGTCCTCTGAACTCACCACACATACTTGCGTACATACATGCATGCATACATACATGCACACACATGCACACATGTTAAAATGTATTGTGTGTGTATTGATTGTTGAAACTTCTATCTTAGCCAGAGAAAATAAGCAAAAGAGATACAGAGTCTTATCTTTGTATGGGCAAACATCTGGACACCTGAACTGTGATTTGAATGATTTCCAGCTGCTCAGAGTGGTAGTTCATGTGGGCCACTCCTGAAAGGCAGGCACTTCCTGGATTATGTTTTCTGGTGTCTAGAATGTTCCCACTAGGAAGCAAAACCTAAAGATATTTGGACCCCAATAAACCATTGACCACCAAGGCTTCAATCTTAAGATGACCACACCAGCTGAGCCGGACAGCCCAGCGCAACCTTCTCTCCAGGAACAAACCAGGAAGGAACAGGGCTGCCTTCACGCTGGATCAAAAGCCTGGTCCTGCTTCTTAAGTCTTTTTCTTTCACTCAAGCATAGCCCTTCATAGGTGCCCATCATCATCTACGGCCTCTGTTTGTGCCCCTGTTATCATCCTCTTTACAATTAGTGGAAATGCGCTGGCGTTTTCACTAAGTGGTACATGTTTGACAAGTCCTGGTGTGTAGTAAGTGTTGACAAGAACTCTGCCCCCTCAGAAGGACACGAGCTCCCCGAAACAGACAGTATTCTTCCATTCCCTTGCCTGTGTCCCCTCAGTGTAACCATCCTGGCAGGAATTGAGGGGTCTACAGACACATGTGTAGCCCTCCTTTTGGCTACAGACTATTGAAACAACGGCCCCTAAGAAATTGGGTTTTGTCCTTGGCTGGAGCCATAGTTTGAGCGGGACCCCTGGGCCCAAATCTGCCTATCATAATGTTCATCTTGTAGGTTTCTAGGACTCTCTGGATCCTTCTATTTTGCTATTCTCCCATGCTTCTCTCATTTAGAGTCCCAATAGGATGTCTTCCCCTCTGTCCCAGTTTCCTGGTAAGTGAAGACTTTCATGGGACATGCCCCTTGGGCTAGTATGCAGATATAAGTGAGTATACACCATTTGAGTCTTTCTGCTTCTGGGTTAGCTCACTCATTATGCTTCAAACCCCTACCCAGATCTAGCCAATGGACAGGGCATTCTCCACAGTTGAGTGGAGAGTGGGGTATGACTTTTACACGTACTCTGGTGCCTCATATTTAACCATGTCCCTTGGATGGGGAGACCTGGTGGCACTCAGAGGAAGGATAGCAGGCTACCAAGAAGAGACTTGATACCCTATGAGCATATACAGGGGGAGGAGGTCCCCCTCAGTCACAGTCATAGGGGAGGGGAGTAAGGGGAAAATGGGAGGGAGGGATGGAAGAATGGGAAGAAACAAGGGATGGGATAACCATTGAGATGTAATAAGAATAAATTAATAAAATAAATTTTTTTTAAAAAGAAAGAAATTGGGTTTTCCTGGGAGTCTCATACTGGGAGAAAGAAAAGGCCAAATCTTGAAACCATAGAGAAGGGGAGTTTGTCTCCTGGAAGAGGTTTCACCCAGTTCTGACAACTTATCAAACCACCTTGCAGGAAGCCTGGAGCCAAGGCCGTGGTGATGCTGCCTCAGCTGTGGTACCTCTTGCCCTCTATTTAAACCTAACCCTCACACCAGGCCCTTTGTGCCCCTCTTCTCAGTCTGGCCACATTGAAGAAGTCTCCCTCTTCTGTTTTTCACAATTATGCATATTTAAATCAACGTTTTGAGGATAGGTGCCTTAGCTTGTTAGAGTTGCCAGAGCTTGGGGTCTAAACCTTCAACTCCAGTAACACCACCAGCACCCAGCTCCCTGGAGCAGTGAGTGCAGACCAATAAGATAATGGAGAGATTTCTCTGCCAAGAATCAGAGAGCTCTACCCTGCCCCGTGGGGAGGAGTCCCAGCTCTGAAGTCGGCCTCGGTGAGCAAGTGCCCCTTGCCTCTTGGGGCCAATGTGTATAACTGAATGTGATTAGCCCCAGGATCCTGCTGCTTAGGGAAGGATCATCAGAAATGACACAGAAGTGATACAACAGGGACAAAGCAACGCGCTTGAGTCATGAGTCAAGCCTGAGGGCATTTCTTTGGCCAGACAGGTTGTTTGTGCCACCTTAGCAGGGCTTCTTCCCTACTCTGTCACTCAGCCTCCTCTCTACCACTGCATAGCTAGCTTTGGGCACAATACACAAACAGGACAGGTCTAATGGCAGGAAGACCCGTGCTCTCCATAGAAAATGTCATTTGGATAACAAGCAGTACATTTCCTTTGCCTTTCTCAAATGCCCACAAGTCTCTCAATATCGGCAGCCTCCCCTCCTTCAAGGCAGAGAAAAGGTGGGAAGACGCTTCATCAGTTGGAAGGTGTCCCTGGAACAAGAGAGCCAAGCTTGGGATAGCAGGCACTTATCAGCGCGTGTCTTGGAGGCCCAGACTCAGGATGAGTGGGTTCCTCAAACTCTTTATGTATATGTATATATAAAGAATTCCTCGTTTTCCCACATAGCAGAGCCAAGTCAGCCTCAACATGGCCCTCATGGTAGAAGGGGAAACGACCAGCTACCTGCCCCTGTGCACTTATGTGCTCGCATTTCTGGGAAAACGTATGGCTAGCTTCTGACAGACTTCCTTGATTAATTTACCTTTTACCTGGAAAACTCAGCTTCCAAGAAAAAGCCAAACACTACAGCAAGACATATTGAAGTTCTGTCAGCTCAGCACTTAGAATCCTTGGTGATCTGGCTCATGGACAGTTCCAGATGGTTCTCTTACCTGATCTGATGTAGAGCCCTGTTTGTTTATCAAATAGCTACTTGTATGTTCTCACTGCATCCCTGGATTCATTCCAGCAAGACACAGACTTGTCTGTTCCAACTGAGTGATAAGGACAGTGTTTCACACGTACCTAGTTACCTGCTGCTGGGAGCTCTAAAATGAGCCAAGAAAGCTGAGTGCTCAACAGGTCACCAGCAGTCCACATGTTTGGTAACCCCATAATCCTCCACCACTTTTGCTCCCCGCATTACTATCACCTCTATTTTTACTGCAGAGTCCTCCTCATGAGATTCCATAAAGCTCTAGCTGTGGGGCCTGTGGCTCCTGCCCTCGCTTCCCTCCCTTGAAGACAGCTCAGTGACTCCTGGCCACGGGCAGCCCAGAGCCACCCAGCAGTGTTATGGAATTAGGGGTGTGTGAAACCAATTCTTAGATGCCCTTAGGAATCTAAGAATCCTGTTTTCCTTATAAGGTCCTTCTAGAAGCCTGGGACAATATCACTCAGAGTTTTGCTGTAATCCTATGCCTATACTTCCATGGCTGACCCAGCTGCCAGTGTTCCCTGAACACAGCCATAGAACAAACACAGCAAGCAGGCAGTGAGGGCCACAGGAAACCTCCCCACTACACATGTCTTTCTTGGGTCTAACATCTTCAGCAACTATAACTCCCAGATTGCCTCTAGCAGCTTCTGTTGTTCCCTAGCTTACATCATTGTTAAAGAAATGAAATGTTCTCAGGATTTCAGGGTTACCTCCCCCAGCTTGTGTAACCTGAAATTTTGGTACAACCCCCCCCCAAATAACTGCTGATGGGTGACGCAAGATTCCTAGTCCAGCTATATTGTTACTTACTTATAAATCAAGAACTTGATGCCTTCAGCCAAGATGGCCCCAAGGACATTTTCTCAATCACCCAGCACACATTCACCTTTGCACTGTGGGAATGCTGAGACAAAACAGAGCGCCAAGCCTGTTCTCTCCAGAAACGAAAAAGCACACACTTTCAGGAGCTCCATTCAAAGAATGTGGCCTGTCCTGATTCTTAAAGTAGGCCAAGGGGAATCAAAGAACGTGCTATACGCTCCAAGAGGCAGATGCATTGCCAGCATGAAAGGGCTGTAAACATACTAATTAGAAAGTCTTGCCATTAGCAGTGATTGTCTTCTGTGCCCAAATTTAACAGCATCAGATGTGTTCACCGCTTGACCATAACATCCATCACATTGATTATTATAAATATACTCAATCTTATTTACCAGTAGAATGTCATACCCTTTAGAGGAATAAAGTCTTAGATTTAGAAACATCTTCCTTGCTACCACCACCATCATGCCCAGGATTGCTTGTCATGCCTCAACATCAAGAAGAACGGCCGTGGGACTAGAGACGGGCAAGATAGGAATTCTTAGTCTCCCCAGCCTACGGCTACACCCAATATTCCAATATTTCTTGTAGATCTCAGGAATCACATTCTGGGACAATGATAATGTCATTATTTCCCAGATTTTTTCCCAATCTTGGAGAGCTTTGGTCACTTCTGAATGAAGCTCCGTTCCCAGAGCCTCATTTTCATTCCTGTATCCAAAATTCCATTATCATTGGATTGGAGCTGGAACAACTCAATGGGGCAACCTGCACCTTTTAGGCTGTTGAGAGAGAGAGAGGACAGTCAAGAGAACAAACAGACAGATCAGAGATCCGAATAACTGGCCACCATCCTGAGAGGTGACTGTGATCCCATGCCTTCTCATTTTAGATTTTTTCGGTGTGATAATTCCTAGCCAAGCACTGTGGCCTGTAATGCAATCTCTTTAGACTGCCTTGCTCTGAGGACCCAGAGGGTCTCTGAATATGTAAGGATGACCTGGCCCAGGTAGCTTGGAATGGAGTCCCCGGCAAGGTGCGTGCAAGCGAAGAAGCTGAAATGATATAACAGTGCGTAAAGTGAGTCCAAAGACTCCCTCGGTAGCCACAGCATAGCCTCTGCACTCACGCTCTTTAATTAACACTGCTCTTGTCGGTATTCCTACAGCCACCTTAATCCCCATTTTGAAAATTTTAGTCTAGGTCTGAGTAGACCCTGTGCCCACGTAACTTAGACCCTGTCCATACCCATCCTATGCCCTCTTTGACCCTGACTGATTCTCTTCAGGCCAAGATGATCTCCCGGGGCACTCAGGCATCTTTGTCCACTCCGTTCACATCTGTTTGCTAGTATTCTGAGAGGGTAGTGGGCTTGCTGGTTTGCTTGTTTGTTTGTTTGTTTGTTTTTCAACAGAAAAATGTATCTGGCTATTTTCATAGGAGACTATTATCTCACTTGTGAGGACAGTTGTCTCCCAGCAGTCAGTAAGCACATGATGTCTTTGGTGTTAGTGGGCATCTGTTATGTCAGGGAGCCTATGGGTTTTACATGGTAAAGGATGCCATTTGCTGGTTCACAGATAAAGTCTCAGCTCCCCGGTGAGTGTATGGAGAGCTTTTTTGGGGTATGCTATTAAGTTCTGGGTGAGTACCATCTCAGAGAGGTTAAAACACCCAGAAGCCTTCACTGTGGGCCTCAAGCCCAGTAGGGGCAGCCAGGGCCGTGCAGAGCTGTGGCTCGAACTCACCTGGGGAGTCTGTTGCATCCTTAGCTCAGAGAGGGCCTGAAGAAATGCCTCAATTTCTTCCACCACTTCAAGGAAGGAACACCTCTCTGCTTATGCCCCAACGACTGAACTAGGTCTTTAGCTGTGTGAACCAGATGTTCATCCAGAGTTATGGGCCCAGGCCTGTGACCCTGGAAGACGGATCCCATGAAAAAGTGCACCCCAAGAGCACTGACCTGAAAGAGGAAGGTGCAATTGGAGATTTCCCCCATGGAGGCCTGTGTCTAAAGAAAAAGGCTGTTCTGCCTTAGAAGACACAAGGACGGCCAAGAGGAAGCAGGTGAAAGGTGCTGCCCTGGGCTTTTACAGCACCTGGACGGATGAGCCAGGTCACTCTGGCCATATGCTCTGAGGTAGAATCCACTGTCAGGCCAAACATGTTTAATCTCTACTTCTTGGATCCCTTGGACTCCAAGAGTTACTGAGTTGCCTCCCAGACATATCTCCAGACTGACTTCCTTATAACCACTTGCAGTGATCTCACCACAAAGTAGAGGTTCATACCGACTCATCCACTTCAAAATGCCAAGATATATATGTCAAGTGCTGGAATTAAAGATGTGTGCCAGTACACCTGGCTTTCCAAGAACACATATATATGTGTTTTGGTTTTTGTTTTGTTTTGTTTTGTTTTTTTGGGTTTTTTTTGTTTTTGTTGTTGTTGTTGTTGTTGTTTTTGAGACAGGGTTTCCTCTTGTAGTCCTGGCTGTCCTGGACTTACTTTGTAGACCAGGCTGGCCTTGAACTCACAGAGATTCACCTGCCTCTGCCTTCCAAGCACTGGGATTAAAGGTGTGCCCCACCATGCCTGGCTTGCCGAGAAGTACATTTTGACACGGTTTCCATATGGTTTGGCAACTGGGGACAAGGAAACAATCTCCAGAGGTCACAAAGTGTCAACCACTAATCTTTAGGTCTGACCGCAGAGATTTGTTCTTGTGGTCTGAGTCAACACACACACAATCTTAACTCCCAGCTCAAACCAGATGTTCAGATAGCACATGCCCCACCCCTTCAACCACTGTAGACTTCATCCAAATAACTTTGCACTGACTCCAGAGGATCCCATGAGGTCATCGGTTCAGTAGGGCACTGTGGGATGCGGTGGAGAGCGCATGACATCGGGACCGTAAGGCGGCCTTCACGCTGGACCTGCAGTCAGGAAGCAGCACTTACTGGTTTGAATTTGAGTTCCCAAGACGCCTCCACTGGGGATAAAGTATCATACCACTTACCAGGCACAAATGAGGCCCTGTATGGAGAACCTTAAGTATTTTGCCCCATTTATCTCTAACAATGTGCTCCATGGGATCAAGGTTTTACCCTTACTGCACAGAGAAAGACTCACTTCAGTTTCCAAGTGCCTCCAACCAGTCAAACTCACTGTTTCCTTGCTGATGTGCATCAGGGCTATCAGTTACTGAGAAGTACACAACTTCACCGGCTGCCTAGATGGCTGCATTGTAATCTCACAGGCGTACCAAATTCACACACGCAAACGTCAATTCATTAATTGCTCTTCTGTTACCATCATCCTTCTCCAAAACAGACTAACAGAGCTCGTTACCCTGCCTGGGTTTCTGGCTGGGTTGAATAACACTACTTCAGTGAGAGTCAAGCCAGGATGCCTTAGAACGATCCTTCACTGCCTCAACCCGCACAGCTTTGGGATTGACCTCACTGGAGAGAATGAAGAAACCACGGACACAGGTATTAAAAAGCTGGGCTTGGGTGGGTGGGTTGTGCTCTCTGATGCAATTGCTGCAGCAGCCACCCAGAAACGCAGGACATTTCTTATATATGGCAGGAGTGAAGACAAGGCACAGGTTAGCAAATCACAGCAGGGGGTCATTATAGCAAGGTAGTCTCAGGCTAGTGGAGGGGGGCAGTTTCAGAAGAGTGGGGGGCAGTCTCAGGATAGTGGGGGGCAGTCTTAGGCTTGAGTCATCTGGAAGAAGGAAGCTACAGATGATCCTTTCTACATACACTCTCGGCATCTCTACTTGGTCTACTGGAAGACCTTGCCATTCTTTTAAGCCTGACCCAGGGGAGATCTTGCCATTCCCATGGGTCTAGTGTTCTGGGGTCTTTGACATGGTTGTCATATTCATGCCAACAATATACCCACCCAGGACTTTATCTGCTCCTCACACTCAGCTTTTCCTTCCTAGACCCCTTACCCACATCCAAGTAGACACTGAATCCATTCTGATTCTACATGAAACATACCTCAATTCACCCCTCTCCTCTTCCCACCTGCACTGCCTTGCGTCAGGGCCTTGTGATTTTCCTCTGGACTACCTCACAGACTGCGGCCTCGACGTTCAGCCTTTTTTTCTACTACTGTGGGAAGAAAAGGATCTGACTGTAAGTGTAAATCTGACTGTGCCATTGGGATTGCCCAATAGGCAATGTCCTTCCTAGTCTGCCAACTTCCCCAGTCTACCCTCATCATTTCCAGCAGAGACCTGGCCTGACATCCTTTTTTCTGGGCACTATCCAAGCTTCCTGTTACCACTCTTTAAGTTTTTACAGCAACTTCTTGGGTGATGTGTCCCTAATGCATCCAAACCCAATTACCTGGCCTTCCTCTTGGTCCATTGTGTGCACTAGCATTATATTATGTATAGAATTCTATGATAGTTGTTATTTCTGTCTCTTTCCAGAAAACCTATGAGCCTCTTGAGACCAAAGACTATGTCTTACTTCACTTTATATTCCCAGTGTTCAAGTACCCTTTACGTAGGAGGACAGAAGAAGAAGAAGAAGAAGAAGAAGAAGAAGAAGAAGAAGAAGAAGAAGAAGAAGAAGAAGAAGAAGAAGAAGAAGAAGAAGACCTCTTCCAGAGAATCACTAGTGTGTAGATCCTTCATGCTCTAGATGAGCCAGGTTTTCTAGCTCAGATCCACTCTAGAATCTATTCTCCTCTCTCTCCCTCTTCTTATATCTGAGATGCCAGTTGGGAGAGGGGTGGATGTCAGTATCGCCCCTCTCCAAACCTGGTCAGCTGATCTCTCAGGGACATGTCTTTCTACAGATGGATTTGTCCTTCTCAGCATCGTTACACAGCCCAATCTTAAATAATTCAGACTATGTCTGCAACTAAATTAGGCCCTGATGCGAAATAAATCAAATCACCAATGGCGGCAGCTAGCTGACCTCAAATTATAGTACTTTAAGCCTGTTCAATTAATTCTATCTCAATGGTGAATTTGTTTTGTTGGCCCTTAGTTCAATCAGTTGGAAGGGTCTCCCGATAGATGGGTGATTTCTACCAGGGTGACACAATGACAGTTTTGCCCCATCCTCTTAGAAATGGCTAATTAACCACCTAATTCAGATTAGGGGGACACACTGTGTTTATACTCTACTGTAAGCCCCTTTTTTTTTTCAGTCTAAGCTTGGGAACAAGAAAAGCCCCCAAGACCAAGGACCCCTACAATAGCCAATAATATTTAGAGAAGCACCCCTAGCGACCACCAGAGCCAATCCTAACATAAGACACATAGCCCCTCCTAACCTTTGCAGTTTTAGCCTTTAAAAATAGCTTATAGCAGTGACTCAGTGTGCCTCCCTCCCTGCTGAGACCCCCTGACGCGTGTCAGCAATAAATCTTGTGCTTTTACATCAACACTGTGGTCCTCGAGTGGTCTCTCACAAAACGACCCCCTACCCAAATAAACTCTAGGGTCCAACACTACTATAGAGAACAAGAGGATAAGTATTTTACTATACATAGATTTTTCCTATCACAATCCAACACAGGCCTTAATAAACAAATGATCAGTTGCTAGAAATAGCAGCTCCAGAGTAATTTTTCTAACATAACACCATCACTTATGAAGATATCCCAAACATTTGCTCTGTCAACAGCTAAACTACCTACTGAAATAAATATTAGTGAAAGAAATACAAAACAGAATTCTTCAAAAACTGCATAATGAAAATTCCCCCAAGTGGTGACTTCATTACCAAGAGTTTTCATCAACAAAGTCACCCACCCCAGTTGCTTAAGTGGGAGTAAATTTTTGCATAAACAGTCAGAAATCCCCAACAGTTGCTTCATGGCATGCTCTACATGATTCTGGCCAGATTTTTAAACTAAGCCCAAAGCAAGTCTTGTTCCTCACATTCTCCTGATTTTTTTTTTTTTTTTTTTGCCAGCACCTACAGAAGTTTTTTTTTTTTATATAACTCTGCTCCCCCTTTGATATGATTCTTGAGTCCCTGGATACACTAGAAATAATATGGCATCCCAACGGCCAGTTCAACATGGAACATTCTCACTTAAATAATGCTTATTCTGAGTCAATAATCATTTTAGAGCACTCATTGTGCTGTGGGGAGAAAACAAGGGAAAAAATTATATCTTCAGGAGCTCTCATGATCTAGCAAAGAGAAAAGCTGACACAAAACTGGTTGAAGACAGGTGAGGAAAATAATATGGTGAAGGTGGGAAAATTAATATATGGGGCTATATATTATAGATTGCACAGCAGGTAAAAGTTCTTGACACACAAACCTGAAGACCCACGTCCCTGCATCCCTTGTAAAGGAGGAAGGAGAGAATCATGTCTACAAAAATTGTCCTCTAACTTCTGCACATGCAGCATCGGCACACCTATAAACATGCATCATACACGGATAGTAGGAGTGTAGTAATAAATAAAATAAGTAATCTAGGAAAATGGAGAGAGTATCTAAACATTGTCTTTGAGTACACAAAGTCTTGCGATATAATTTAGTAGTGAAATATATACGAAATAGTTATTAAGGAGGCATCTGAGCTGAGAATATAGGGTTCATTTGAAGAACAGTCAGTAGTACAGTGTATGGAGCAAAGTATTGTGGGAGATAGAGCTAGAAAGTACAGGAAAGTATGAGGACTTTGAACTTCTCACCCAGGGCTTTCATCTCGAGCTGCAGCAATTTTAGGCATCTGGTCAACCTTTGTAAGCAGTTTATATAAACTTAAAACTAGTACATATTCTATGGTGTCTTTGTACATTTTCAACAGATGTTCATTAAATCAACTCATTCAGAGCACATCTAAATTTTAAGATCTTTCCCTGTTTGATCTTTATCTAATTGAAATAAATAAGTTGAAATCTCTATATATGGAGTTGTATTTGAAAGATTTCATTGTGTCTTTTCAGTGTTGTCTTATTTGCATTTGTTTTATTAGGTGTTTTTAATTCTGGCGTCTCTCTGGTAAATTAAGCTTTCATTGTTACATGCTTAATTCACAATACTGCTTCCTATCTTAGATCCCAGTCTGATTAAGACTAGTGTTCTCTCTATAGAAGTTAGGGTTGTTAGTGTTCATCTTTGCCTTTTAGTAGTGAATTTAGTACATTAGCGATATTGTTGAACTAACTTCTACCTCTTTCTTTCCCTTTTTCTGTAGTTTTTCCTATGTTGTAAATTTCTTTTTCCAAGCATCTTCTTTTCCATTTTATTTTATTATATTATATTTGTGGTGCTGTTCGGATGAGACTCAGGTCCTTTCACTTGCTAATTAAATGCCCTACCTCTGGCCTCCACTTCTCAGGTGCTGGGATTACAGGCACATGATGCCATACCTGTCTCGTGTGGTGATGAGTGTTGAGCCCAGGACCTCCTGAATGCCAGGCAACACTCTGACAATTGAAGTACATATCCAGCTTTATTTATTCTTAAATTACTTGAAATATATTTTTATTAGTGTGCTTATCCATATTTTCCCTTGACTATTTCAGAAGTTATATCCCCTACTTCTGTTCTTTTTAATGGTTACATTTTATAGTTGATAGAGTTTTTAAAAATAGTATGCTTGCTCTTCAAACAAGGATCCTACAATTTTAGCTTTTAGGTAACTTCTGAATATTTTTCATGATTTTGTTCAATAATATTTTTTAGTTCTGAACCTTCCTCGATCCTATTAAATACTTATTAATGACATCAGTGTTGTCATTATTATCATTATTATTATTCATTCAGATAATAGGTTCTAAATTCATCTATAATCTTTTTGTTTGTTGTTTTAAGATTTATTTTTTATATGAGTACTTTATTTGAATGTATGGATGCATGACAGAGGAGGGCATCAGATCGCATTATGAATGGTTGTGAACCACCATGTCATTGCTGGGAACTGAATTTAGGATCTCTGGAAGAGCAGCTAGTGCTCTTAACTGCGGAGCCATTTCTCCAGCCCTCGTCTATAATCTCAACCATTTATTTGCCCATAATTACTTTTTACACCTTAGACCTTCTTTACTAAGTTGTTTTTCCTCTTTCTCAAAACTCTCTTAAGCAAGACACCATTCATTTTGCATCTAGGTCACAGAGAAACCAACTAGGACTGCCAGGAAGTTGTCCCTCTGCTAGAAGATGCTTTGCAGGCTACTGGAAAAGACAAGACATCAGAGGTCTTGCACATTGCTGGACCCTGCATAGTACAACATAAACCTACCAGGAAAGATGTAGTCATCAGTGCAGTAGTGGTGAGGCTGCTTATGGAAACAGTCAACCACACTCTTGACTAAATTTGAGGTCTGCCCCATGGGAGAGAATTTTATGGCTGATACTATAAAATATGTGACTAGGGATGTCATAGGCCAGAGGAGTGAGACTTTTGGTGTTGCTTTGTTAGTCATATTGTCAAAAAGCATTCTAAATATTTACTCATATTGTCAAAAAGCCTTGTAAATATTTAAGTTTTTATCTATAGATGTGTGTTGATCTCCATGTTGGGCAGAGAAGGTTCTTATAACAGTGGGCAGTAGCTAATAAAGAAATATACTTTTTAAAGTATTTTTTAAAAACATCATTTATTTATTAATTATACAGTGTGTTTTACCTGCAGGCCAGAAGAGGTCACTAATCTCATTATAGATGGTTGTGAGCCACCATGTGGTTGCTGGGAATTGAACTCAGGACCTTTGGAAGAGTAGACAGTGCTCTTAACCTCTGCGCCATCTTTCCAGCCATATGCTTTTTTTTTTTTTTTTTTAAGTGCTGAGGATAAGTAGCTGTGAATGCTCAGCAGTAGATAGAACATCTCTGTCAACTACTATGCCTAGGATTCAGGGGACATCATAGAAGACAGGCAGAAGGAACAGGAGAACCAGGAGATCAGGGAGAATGCTGTGAATTGCTGACCTCTGCAGCACACATGAAATCATAACTGTGGTTTTCTTTACAAGATCAAGTCAGTTATAAATTCCAGCCTGGAGGTGGGAAGAGCTCCCTAGTCACCACTCCCAGCTGAGGATTTCATAACAGTGACAACTGCTGAGGGAGAGAGGCCCACTGTAGTTTCCTTCCAATACCTCTACTCTTTGTCGTCTGACTTAAGATATTCTCTTAAGAAGGAGAGAGAGAGAGAGACAGACAGACAGACAGGCAGGCAGGCAGACAGACAGACAGACAGACAGAGACTACTTTGCTTTGTAGTTCCACTACAACTTATTGGTAGGGCACTTGTGTATCCTCCCTAGTACACACTATACTTCCTCTATTTATTTCTGGAAAATTCTCAGCCATCTCTTTAAACGTTGTTTTTTTCCAATTTTATTGTCTTGTCCAAACCTCCAATTAGGTCAATGTTAGTTTGGTTTTTCATCTTCCCTGATCGTTTAGTCTGCTTTTAAATTCTCATTTCCTTTTACAAAACTTCATTTACTTCCACTTAGGTGGAATTTGTCAGAACCATCCCTATTTCATTAATTCTTTATTCATCTATTTAACCTAGTAATTAATTTATGTAGTCTAACGCTCCTATTTTTTTACTTTTAGGATGTCATACCACTTTTTCCACCCTGGATACTTTTATTTTACACTTTATTTATCTCCAAACATTTTCCACAAGGTTCTATCCTCCTAACTCTCCTAACTAACCATGTGACTTTAGACGAATGGCTGTATCTCTGCTCCTCCGTACCCTCACCTGTTAAATGGAGATGATAATTGTATCTTCCTTGTAGACGTATAATTATTAAATGAGTGGGTTTATATAGTGCAATGTCTCTGTCAGGATATAAAAATCAGCCTGCATTTTTTGATCAGAGGGGAAATTATTTTTTATTATTTATTAATTCATTCATATTACATCTCATTATCCATCCCTTGTATCCTCCCATTCCTCTTTCCCTCCCGCTTTCACCCTATTCTCCTCCCCTATGACTGTGAATGAGAGGGACCTCCTCCCCCTGTATACGATCATAGGGTACTAAGTCTCTTCTTGGTAGCCTGTTATCCTTCTTCTGAGTGCCACCAAGCCTCCCCATCAAGGGGACGTGGTCAAATATGGGGCACCAGAGTTCATGTGAAAGTCAGTCCCCGCTTTCCACTCAACTGTGGAGAATGTCCTGTCCATTGGCTAGATCTGGGTAGGGGTTTGAAGTTTACGGCCTGTATTGTCCTTGGTTTGTGCCATAGTTTGAGCAGAACCCCTGGGCCCAGATCCGCCCATCATAGTGTTCTTCTTGTAGGTTTCTAGGACCCTCTGGATCCCTTTTCAGAGGGGAAATTATTATAATACAAGAAACTCAGTTGTAAAAATTAACAGAGCTACAGGAACAAAAAAGGAGGAAGATGCTGTGACATTAAAGTCAGGGAGTGTGGGGAGCTGCTGCCGTGTACAGAGACTTTTCTGAGCTTCCTCTGCTCTGCTCCCAAGGGTCAGTCTCCTGTCCATCAGCTGGCTACTGTCCCTTCAGCAAGGCATCCCTTGATCCCATAGCTTCAGCTCTTCACTGCTAGGGGGGGTCCCTGCAAGAAGAGTCATCCAAGAGCAGGATAGCTGTGATCACCTAATCAGGTACCAAGCAGAAGACACGGCAGGAGAATGAGGAAGGTGAAACGGAGCTTGCTCAGTGTTAGACACGATGCGGAGGATGTTTGTACAGCAGGAACAAGATAGGTGCCTGCTATGTGGCAGTTATAGTCTATAATAAAAATATGTCCAGTAATTCAGTAACAGGTGGGATCTTAAAATGTCCCAACTGCCGCGTGTTCATTCTGGGGACTCTTACACACCACACGTCACCTAGAGTTTGTGGCTCTGGATGTTCAGTGACATTCAACGATGACCTCAGACACATCTGATTTCAATCTGTAGGGATCGTCTTCACTGGGTAAATTGGGAGCCTTGCCTCCAGAAAGAGTGTGTTTCTCTTTCCTTGATGGGAAGTTAGGATAATGCCAACAGCCCAGAAGTTATTTTTACATGTTTCAGAGGCCTCATCTTGGCTCCTGCTCATGGGGATCACTGGCACACGCCGTTATCCTATAGTTCAAGGGCCCCACAACTTGTGATGCGGGGAGGCCTGCTTCAAAAGTGCGTCTGCCTACAGCTCATCAGAACTTCACCGGCTGCTTTGAGGGAACATGAGGGCAGTAGACACAAAAATAAACTCAGAGATTTCCTTTCCCTTCTAGGTGTCCAGGCAAGTATTTCAAAAAAAAAAAAAAATCTACTTATCTGAGTTCAACTTGTTTTTGAGTGCAAAGGACCCTGCAGAGTCTATTTCTGGCAAATAGCTGGAATGTGCATTTTATTCCACAGACAGTGGGGGAACCATTGGCAAATGCTGGAAGTGATGGGAATCAGTCTAGGTCTCAGGATGAAAATAGGCATTAAAACAGTCTGGTTCTGGGTTTAATTTCCCATTTATTTTATTATTAGAATCAGAACCTCCGAAATGCTGTATCAATGGTAACTACATATTCATATTTAATAGGAAAATCTAAATTTCAAGTTAAAAAAAAAACCTTACAGATAATCACATATGGTTTTGACAGGACTCAAATTCTAACTTGAACTTGACCAAGCAGGATCACTTTAACTGTTGCCTTCATCATAATTCTAACACATTGGCAGTCCAGCTTAATGATCTATGAATGTCATTAACAAGACCACAAAGAATCAGGTTCCTGGCAGTCTAACAGAAAGAAGGGACACCTGGACCGGTGACACTGTGATCAAGTGTTCAAACCATGGTGGCTTTGCCAAAAGAACACTCCCCAGTGTAGCCAGAAAACCTCTAAGAGTAACCTACAGGTCAGCTGAGGTCTCCCTGAGACTCTGATCCCATAAGGCATATTTCATGGGCATGCTCCAAACTCCTGCTTGTTCTGGAAAAGCAATCCCTGGGAAGAACAAAGTCTGTACACAAAATAACTGAAACAGGTGAACAGAACTTAGGCCTGGTACCCTCAGCGCCTCTTAGCAATCGCATGAAGAAAAGTGATGTTTTCAAATATAAATCATAAAGGCTGAAGGAAACATTGAAAGTTGTCACCCCACCCAACTGTATGGATTACAAGTTGAGTTTCCTGGTTGCGTGTACACACATGCTTGACTAGACCAGGTAAAATGGCAAAGATAATGATTGTGACGGTGCTTGGGAGGAGGAGGGCGGAGTCCTCGAGAGGAACAGCTGAAATGAAGCGAGGCCAAAGACAAGGTCCATTTCAAGGGCCAGTCCATAATACACACTGGCAAGTCGGGGGGTGGTGGAGACGAGGGGAAAGGGAGGGATCCAGCTCATGCAGTCGGCTTTTCACTTGAGCAACTGCGTAATTAGAGATTCATGCAGTTAGAACCAGGAAACTGGGAGAGGGACAGGATGGGCGGGAACAGAAACAGCAAGCATTCTACTAGAAACACGTTGATTTGAAGATGTTTGTGGAAGAGCCAGGCAACTGTGTGAGGTGTGCAGTTGAAGATATGAGCATGGGGCACACCTGAGGCACCTCCTGAACTGACACAGACCTTCCAGGCTACTCACACCTGAGTTTGCCTGACTAATTTTTGAGAGCTACTATAACAACTGGCAAACTTGAGTGACAGATTCAACTCCCCTCCCCCCAGCCCCACACACACACTGGGCAATGTCAAAAGATCATCCTAAAGGTTTAGCACTTCAGGAAGTCAACTGGAATTGTTCCTACCACTACCTTCTATTTTGTGTTTTTAAAGATTTAGTTTATTTTTAAGTGTGTGTGTGTGTGTGTGTGTGTGTGTGTGTGTGTGTGTGTGTGTGTGTGTGTGTGTGTGTGTGTTGTGGTGGGAACAGAGGGTGGGGGAGGGACACGTGTGAGTGCAGTGCCCTTAAACCCCAGAAGAAGAAGAAGTCAGATCCTTTGGCAGCTGTGAGCTGCTTGACATGGGTGCTGGGTACTGAACACAAATCCTCTGCAAGAACTGAACACACTCTTCACCACTGAGCTATCTCTCCGACCCTTTCCACTCCACTTTTCTCAGAAAAACAACTTCCTACCAGTCCTGAGGCAAGGTCACACACTCATCCAAATTCCCTACAAAGCTATTGTATTTTTCAGTCCCGGACCGAATTCTCACCCTCTCCTAATATAGATAAACATCAGTTCTTGCTTCTCATAAGAAGGGCAGATAGATTTGTTTATCATACACATTATGTAGTTAAGAAGGCAGGCTCAAGAGGGCATGTGGTGACAAAGCTGAACCCAAACTCCCAAGTCGATTAACATCAGTATCTATATCCTCAATCACTATTTCATTTTACCTCAAAATCCAACACTACCTCATGTGCTGCCCAAACCACCTCAGACCAGATGCAGAGGATGTCTTGGATGAAGCCATCCGTAGTATACCCAAGGAGTCTCCAAGGGATTCCAATATGGACCCAGGATTGAGGACCACTATCTATTCCATCTCCCTGTTTATTGATGCAAAAGTATCTCCTAATGCCTCTGAGCTCCCACACCATTTTGTTTCCACCTCCGAGCATTTTGTTTGTCCTCTCATTGGATCAGCCATTCAACAGTTACCCATCGATCCTCTGTGGGGCGCCTGTAGCTGTTCAGGAAACACTGGGTGCCAACATGAGTCAAAATGATGCTCTTCACCTGGAGGCTGCTCGCCAAGAGAAGTGACAGAGCAGTTACGAGCTGCCCACAAACATGACAGGCAAAGCATATTCTGTTAAAGCAAAATATATAAGAATATCTTTGTGACATTGGGACATAAACGTATTTTTCATTTAAGGTACTTAAGGCATAAATCATTAATGAAAAACTGATTTGTTGAACCAAATTTAAATATTAATCTCTTCTTCACTGGTAGACACTATTAAAAAGTAAAAAGATGAGCCACAAACCAGGAGGCCAGGCTTATAACATGCATGTTTTATAAAACCAACTTTCAGATTATTTGAACAGCTCCTACAAGAGACTGTGAAAAACAATCCACCATGGGGAAGATGCATGCATTTTATCCAAGAGCAGATACAAGTGGCTAGTCAACATTTGAAAAGATGATTTACCTCATTAAAAATTAGAACTCCAGAAAGTTAGCTACAACAAGATACCATTTTACACCAGATAGACCTTTAATTGAAAGACTGCCTACACTAAGTGTTGCCAAGAATGTCGTGTGACTGGGGTTGTTTGGAAACTGCCAGTGGGTGTGTGTTGCTGGCATTGACAATAAAATATAGTGAGTAGGTAATAGGTGGACCAGGAGATGACATAGGACCGGCCATATAGAAGGTGGAGCAGGAAGGGCTTCCTGAAACCTGAATCTATGGCAAGGAAGGGTGGTCCAGGCAGAGGGAGGATGGGTGTGACCTAGTCAATACCAAAGAGTATGCTTAGTCCAGTTCAGGAGGCCAAAAACTGTACCAAAGGGCTTACAGTCCAAGCACCAGGGTTTGACATGCAACATTCCTTCATTCAGAGAGAGAGAGAGAGAGAGAGAGAGAGAGAGAGAGAGAGAGAGAGAGAGAGAGAGAGAGAGAGAGAGTTATAAGAATATGTGTGGGTATACTTGCCCATTGAGGTGCATATAGAAGCCAGAGGTTAACTTCAAGCATTTCCCTAGACTATTCCTTATATTATTTGCAGAGGCAGACTCTTGTTGAACCTGAATCTTGCTCTTTCTACTAGACTAGCTACCCAGCAAGTCCCCAAGATGTCCTTATCTCCACCTCCTCAGTACTGGGATTAGAGGCACATTACCACCCTTGGCTCTCATGTGGGAGCTGGAGATTTGAACTCAGATTCCTGTGACTGTACAGCGAGTGCTTTACACACTGGGCAACCTCCCCAGCCCCTCATTCGCTCATTTAGCAAAAAAAAATTCTCTGCCACCTGCTAAGAACCAGGTCCAATATAGGCTTAAGCTCAACATAACTGAACCCATTGGGGAAATATCACTCTGCCTGTGGGCCAAAGAACAGCTTGAAGGGCCTTTTACAACTAGCAGGAGACAGGTCATCTGTGAGGTGAACCTCAGGACCACTTTTTAAAATGTTTTTATTTTTCACTTTACATCCCAAGGATGTAGATGGGGGTCATCATAAGCCCTTCCCTTCTCTCCTCCCAGCACTCCCCTCCAGTTCTCTTCCCCCTTCCCTTTTCTTCAGAAAAGGGGACGCCCCCCCCCAATACTTTCAATGACCTAGAATTTTCCCACCAGGCCTCACTGGCCATACTAACACCTATGCCTGGGAGAAAGGGGGAAGTTAGATCAAACCAGATCTAAACCACAAGAGTGAACTGGAAATCAAAGAGACCAAAGCGTGGACTGTGTGTGCTGCTCAGTATCATTAAGGGCTCAGCAGAAGACAGTACAGGAGACAGGAAAGGAATGGCCCACAGGGAAGGAGGGTGGCGTTGCAGACACTGAGGCAGGAAAGGTGTTGTATAAGAAGAAATGAAAATGGTCAAGATGAAACAGTGCTGAGAGTCCAATCTTAAAACACACTAAGCATTGACTGTGGGGCAAGATGGCTGTCAGAAGCCTTAGACTAAGTGGTGGTGGGAAGAAAAATGTTAAGGGCTCAGACCTGCAAGGAAGATCCAGTGAAGGGCTAGGATTCAGGGGACATCATAGAAGACAGGCAGAAGGAACAGGAGAACCAGGAGATCAGGGAGAATGCTGTGAATTGCTGACCTCTGCAGCACACATGAAATCATAACTGTGGTTTTCTTTACAAGATCAAGTCAGTTATAAATTCCAGCCTGGAGGTGGGAAGAGCTCCCTAGTCACCCCTCCCAGCTGAGGATTTCGCAACAGTGACAACTACTGAGGGAGAGAGGCCCACTGTAGTTTCCTTCCAATACCTCTACTCTTTGTCGTCTGACTTAAGATATTCTCTTAAGAAGGAGAGAGAGAGAGAGAGAGAGAGAGAGAGAGAGAGACAGACAGACAGACAGACAGACAGACAGACAGAGACTACTTTGCTTTGTAGTTCCACTACAACTTATTGGTAGGGCACTTGTGTATCCTCCCTAGTACACACTATACTTCCTCTATTTATTTCTGGAAAATTCTCAGTCATCTCTATAAACGTTGCTTTTTTCCTATTTTATTGTCTTGTCCAAACCTCCAATTAGGTCAATGTTAGTTTGGTTTTTCATCTTCCCTGATCATTTAGTCTGCTTTTAAATTCTCATTTCCTTTTACAAAACTTCATTTACTTCCACTTAGGTGGTCTACAAAGCAAGTCTAGGACAGCCAAGGCTACACAGAGAAATCTTGTCTCGAAAAACAAAAAACAAAACCAAACAAACAACAAACAAAAAAGACTCAGCTATACCATTCCTGGACATGTACCCAAAAGGTGCTTCATTTTACCACAAGGACACTTGTTCAACTACATTCATAGTAACTTTATTTGTAATAGCTAGAAACTGGAAACAGCCCAGATGTCCTTCAACCAAATAATGGATTTTTAAAATGTGGTACATTTACACAATGGAATATTACTCAGCTATTAAAAACAAAGACATCATGCAATTTGTATGCAAATGAGTGGAACTAGATGAAAGATTACCTGAGTGAGGTAATCCAGACCCAGAAGGACACACATGGTTTGTACTCACTTATTAGTGGGTATTAGCTATATAGTACTAGATAGCCATGTTACAATCCACAGACCCAAAGAAGATAAGTAACAAGGAAGGCCCCAGGGAGGATGCTTGAATCCCACTCAGAAGGGGAAATAGAATAGACAGTGGAATTGGATCAAAAGGGGCAAGTGGGTAGAAGAGGGTGTGGGAAGGGCTATGAAGGTTGGGGATCAGATGTGGGGAGAGTGGGGATGGGAAACTACAGGGTTGGGAGAGAGAGATGGGAAACCCAGATGGAGCATCTCTGGGACCAGCTGGAGACCTGCAACAGAGTATGCTCTCAGGAGGATTTGGGGATGACTCTAGATGAGACTCCTAGCAGAGGGGGGCACATGGAGACCGAAGTGGACACCACCTAGCCAGGCAAGACTTCCAGTGGATAGAGGGGTACACCAATCCACCCACAAAACCTTCGACCTAAATTTTACCCTGCCTACAAGATGTACAGGGATAAAGACGGAGCAGTGATGCAGGGAATGGCCAACCAATGCCTGGCCCAACCTGAGACCCACCCTATGGGAGAGCACCAACCCTGACAGTATTAGTGATATTCTGCTGTGCTTGCGGACAGGAGCTTAGAATAACTGTCCTCTGAGAGGCTCCACCCAGCAGCAGTTTGAAACAGATGCTGAGACCCACAGCCAAACATTAGCAAGTGCTTGGGGAGTCTTATGGAAGAATGAGGGGAAGGGTAGAATGACCCAGAGGGGACAAGCACTCCACAAGAAGACCACCAGAGTCAACTAGCCTAGGCCTATGGGGGCTTACAGAGACAGAATCACCAACCAAAGAATACGCATGGACTATACCTCCACATATGTAACTGATGGGCAGCTTTGTCTTCATGCGGGTCCCCTAGAAAGAGGAGCAGGGGCTGTCTCTGACAATCCTTTATTACCTTCTTTTGCATCGTTTTCCCTTAGCTAGGCTGCTTTGTCTGGCCTCACTAGAAGAGGATGCACTTAGTCCTGATGTGACTTGATGTGCTGAAGTGGTGCAAATATTACTGAAGAGATGCAGCATGGCAAAGCTGGGGAATAAGGAAAGAGAAGCAGGAAGGCAGATAGAGAATGCGGCTGTGGATGTGGGAGACTCTGATAAGAACAGTTGATGTGTTGAGATTGTAAGGCAGAGAACTCTGGACCCCTGGGCACTGTGGTCACAGGTGGGAACTGTGCGCACATGATTACAAAAATGGGAGTGACGTTCCCAGGGCTCTGAGGGCAGCACAGGGAGAAATCCTGTGCTCAGTACCTAATTTTGTTTCTTATGTTGAAGATAGTAATCTCCCTAAAGGGAGATAGACATGCTTGACTCATCTGTGTTTGCTTAACACTACAAAAAAATTGAACTTTGGAGACTAGGCGGTACTACGTTGTGAAGCATGCTAGAAAACCCAGGGTGCCTCTGAGTAGTGTCATTTTTCCACTTGGACAAAAGCCCCCAGGGACATTGATGCATCTGCAAATATTCCCCATTCCCACTGCGGCCACAGGTGGCCACATACAGGCTTACTGATAATCAGTGCTACCTGCCGGAGTGTCATAGTGTCAGAGATCCAGTGGCAACAGTGGAGGCATGGCCACAGCCATTAGTAAGGAAAGGAAGAGGAGAGAGAGGCAAGTAAGTACCTCCCCATGTCCACAATGCTCAGTCTCTCTTAGGTGTTTTCCCTTGTGGGACTTTGTTTATCGCTGTAATAGCCAGAGTTAGTCTTATTGTCCATACTGTAAATATGAGGACACTTGGGAGCTTCCTCAGACATGCCTGGGAGGGAACTGTTGTGTCTATTCTCCCCAGTTTTCACCTCAATTTACCAACCATGTGCTGTCCAGATTATTTCAGCCCCATTCCGAGTGCATAACTACAAGCAGGAGGGTATCACCGAGGAGGTGGGCACTTTTGTCACTGCCCTCTGTAGACAGTGGGAAACGGGTTAAGTGTGTTTCAGACAAGCCATGTCCAAAGCTGCATTTCCTGGCGACAACTCATGAAGGTTCCTCTCTGTGTATGGGGGTAATGGACCAATCTCTTGTTCACAGGACAGATATAACTTAAAAGAAATAGGACTAAGGTTTGCTGTGCCGGGACAAAGTAAACCTAAAGTGAATCCTAATGAATTATTGATACTTTAAAATAGTATCTCCTAAAAAGTCAATCTTTGGAAGAATGGAGGTAAGGAGCTGGGCTGGCCCAAACCCAGTGGTCTAAGGGTAACACTGTTAAAACCAAACTATTTGATGACACTTTTTAAGTCATTTACTTATCTTTATTTCATATGCATTAGTGTTTTGCCTGCGTGTATGTACTGTTTCTATGAGGGCATTGAATACCCTGGGACTAGAGTTACAGACGGTTGTGAGCTGCCATGTGGGTGCTGGGAATTCCTCTGGAAGAGCAGCCAGAGCTCATAACCACTGAGTCATCTCTTCAGCCCCAATGACACCTTTTAACACACAGTGAATAAAATGTATTCAAAGCCATCATACCAGGTACAGAGACAGCTCCAATGAAATTATAAGCAGAGAGAGGGGGGGGGAGAGAGAGAGAGAGAGAGCACAGACATAACTTCAAATGTTATATGAGAAAGGGGGAAGCCATAGAGGAGATTATTAGGATCAAAGGTCATGCCTACATGCCTACATATATGACAATGTCATGCTGGTGGCTTGAATGTAAAATGTGCCCCACAACCTCAGGTTCTGAGCATTTGACTTCCTGATGGTGATTTGGCTTATCGGTAGCCTTTCACAGACGGTTTATGGGAGCAGTGAGGGTTATGGCCCAGCCCCAATGCTCGTCCTGTTTTCTGATTCCCAGTTCGGCTAATTGTCGAAGCCCTGGCCACACACTCCACCACCATGGAGCTTCACCATCTTTTCCTTGACACGACATCTTTTCCCTGTCACCTAACTAAATCTGTGTACACTTACACTGCTTTTTTTTTTTTTCAGCGATGAGAAACTACACCATTGTTTTGTATTATAAATAGCAGATAATCAAAACAATAGAAAAACGAGGTTCCATAGAGTAGGCAAAGAGTTGAGTGAGGGTGTCAGTGAATAGGAAATTAGCAAGCAGAAATGTCAGAAGTCCATGAGTTCTGGCTAAGGGTGGCAACAGGTTCTTTGCTAAGGACAGGTCATGTGACCAGACAGTACGTGGGAAGTGAGGCAGAAGGAAGAACCAGACAAAATATCAGGACAAATCAGTTGTCCCTGGTAGGACACTCTTGTTAAACTAACCATAGGTTTTTACTAAAACTATCTTTCCCAGGCTTCAGGCAAGACTCGGAGAACTGCCTAAAACTCTGCGGAACAGAGAATGTTTGTAGGTATAAAAATTAAGTGCTGTGACACCCAGTCAGAGCAAGCCAGTCAGAGACACGTGGGTTCAGAGAGAATGCCAAGGGCCACTCCGTCTCCATGCACTCCTTTGTCTGGCTGCCATTTGTAAGATGACAGGAAAGGGACCAGCTTCTAGTAGCTAAAGCAAATTCTGCCGCCCAGAGTGACACTGAAATTTCAGAGTCCTGAGTTGTCCCAAGACCATCACACCTTCCTTCCTCTCCATTGAAATACCCAGCATGGACAGGAGGGATTGGAGTTGGAAGTCAGGCACCCGCCCTAATTTCTAGCAAGCCTTGCTCCTTGACTATCAGCTAGCTGATCTTGGGAATTTGGTCAGAGAGCTCTAACCATGTCCTCGGGTGCCTCGAAGCTGCTCTGCAGTAGGACTCTGTTGGAAAACGTTGCTGTCTTGACCAGCAAGCAGTTTCAGAGGGAACTCCCACGTGGAAGTAAGGGAAGGCAGGCAAGTGTGTGCAGTCAGCTGGAGCCACACAGTCTACCAGGCAGGACCCAGGGTTATGATCCTCCCTCTCAATCCTTTCCAGGGCTGGCGTTCTCCAGAGCACACTGCAAACATGAGGATCTGCATGGAGAATAGTCCTTTCTCCACCCTCAGTGCAATATTTCAATCACCCGCTTTGCCCTCTGGATGTAATATAAGTCAGCGTGAAGAGGCTTTCTGTGAGACCCTTCTACTCTCTGCCAAGCCGTGCCCCGAGGGTGAATGGAGGACTTGTACAAATAAAACTTAATGATAGTTGTTTAGTGAAGGGCTGGGTAGGCCCAAATGGCGAGGAAGAGGAAGATCTTAGTGGGATCACAGGTTGGGCAAAATCACCAGAGAGAATGCGCTATGTAGGGAGTTTCAAACAGCCGGGAAAGGCTGAGGCCTAGGAAGGGAGAGGAAAGGCTGGGAGCCCTCTGTGGGCTTTGTACATCATGTATGTACATGTTTCGATCTGTTCACACAGGAGCTGGGGGACCAACGGTGGGCTTCGAGCACAGAGATGAGTGGCCCCCAGTTGCTGGTTGGAAATGGCTCTCAGGCTGTTTAGAAAGTGGATGATGCTTCCATGGCTGTCAAGGGATCCGAGTAGCATATGATTGAAATGGCTAGTGCGAAAGGGAGAGAGACTCTTGAACTGCAATGCAGTAGTTAGGTGGGGATACAGAGAAACCTACCTACACAAAGAACAGCCTGATCCCTGGATGTAGGCTTGAGATGGATGGAAAAGTCCTTGGGGTGGCAGTGATTGAGAGAACAATTTCTGGTTGAAGTAAGTTCTCCAGTGAGAGAGGAAATGAGGCCTGGCTAATGAAGGTCCTTCACTTTTTACTCTCATTAATATCTGATAAGTATATATAGATACATAACACTTTTACATTTTAAATGAAAGGTATTGTATATAATAGCAAAAAGCTTAAGAAGGGTAGTTTTATCACTCGTAATCTTGATATTTCTTTCCTGGAACATTATGCCAAGAAACACTAGATACGAAAATCTGTTTTTAAGAATGGACTGTGTGTGACTATCTCATTGCCGTCTATGAGATGGATATAAGTAGAATGTCTAGATTTCTAATGTCAGTAAATAAAGCAACCCCAATTCAGGCCCTGGGAATTTTAGGCTACCTACCAATAATCTTAGAGTCTTGTCTTCAGGGGAAGGATTAATACCTGTCCACCATCAGACCCCTTCATCCTACACTGCTCAGTCATTAGGGATATCAACCACCTAGAATCCAGGCCTGGATTTGATCAAGACACCAACAAATTCTTTTTTTTTTTGCTTTAAATTTTTTTTATTAATTCATTCATATTACATCTTAATTGTCATCCCATCCCTTGTATCCTCCCATTCCTCCCTCCCTCTCACTTTCACCCTATTCCCCTCCCCTATGACTGTGGCTGAAGGGGACTTCCTCTCCCTGTATATGATCATAGGGTATTAAGTCTCTTCTTGGTAGCCTGCTATCCTTCCTCTGAGTGCCACCAGGCCTCCCCATCAAGGGGACGTGGTCAAATATGAGGCACCAGAGTTCATGTGAAAGTCAGTCCCCACTCTCCACTCAACTGTGGAGAATGTCCTGTCTATTGGCTAGATCTGGGTAGAGGTTCAATGTTTACTGCCCATATTGTCCTTGGAAGACACCAACAAATTCTGAGTGGCCTTGTTGAGAACTTTCTCTCCATCGATAGAGAAAATTCTGTTCCATCCAACAAGGAGGAAGTGGCTGGAGAAGTGAAATTAACAATGTCCTGGAGGGAAATGGCCAAACCACCTTCCTCCTATGACGTAAGAGCCAGAGAGATGAAAATAGACAGACCAGACATGTTAGAAGAATTTTATCATAGATGTGAGGGCTCCGAGTCCATAAAAACATCATTCCAAAGACAGGAACCCTCAAGAGATTTTTTTTAACAGAGAAGGGGAAAACAAAAAGACAAAAGAAATCCATAAACAAGGTTGCCAGTCACAGGTGAGGAAGTGACTCGGAATAAGGAAGAAACTGGAAAAAAGGGAAGGAAGACAATTGACAACTAATTTGGAAAGTCCCAGTGTTGCCCAGAGAGACAGAGGAGGAAGCAAATTCATGCAGTGTGTCATCCACTGCCACTGAAGGCCAAAAAGAAATGGTTGGAAAGGTGTTCATTCCAGTATTAAAAACACAATGTAGAAACAACTGAGTAGAAATGCTGAGATGTACACATCTACCCAGCAATACTGTTTACCATATAATTGGGTCTTTGAGAAAATGGTCCACAGATGGGTTTGGTGGTGTAGACAGGAGGGAGGGCAATAAATGATCAGAACAATTAGAAGTGCAATAGATAGCCGGGTGTGGTGGCTCTCACCTTTAATCCCAGCACTTGGGAGGCAGAGGCAGGTGGATTGCTGTGAGTTCGAGGCCAGCCTGGTCTACAAAGCTGTGTCCAGGACAGTCAAGGCTACACAGAGAAACCCTGTCTTGAAAAACAAGAAGAAGAAGAAGAAGAAGAAGAAGAAGAAGAAGAAGAAGAAGAAGAAGAAGAAGAAGAGGAGGAGGAGGAGGAGGAGGAGGAGGAGGAGGAGGAGGAGGAGGAGGAGGAGGAGGAAGGACAATAGCAGTACTATATAATTCTTAGAAGCCATTATGGAGACTGAGATGATGCGGGTTGGGGGTGGGAAATGGCTGATACTTACTAGTTACTCCATAAGGGCTATTTAGGGAAAAAAAAAAGAACTTTGTTTCTAGTTTGCATCCAAGAAAAAAAAAATGATATAATGCCATGGCATAAGACAGACCGCAGCCTAAAATATGCAGATGAGTCCACTGGGGCTGAGGGGGACCCTGCAGGTGCCCAGACAGAGAAACAAACTGAGAAGAGGTGAGAATGAAAACCCAGTTCAGATTGACTTCATCAACCCAGATCAGACTTGGGGACTCTGATGACAGCATTAGAACGCAATACAATTTGGAAAAAAAATGTTTCCTCATTAATATAATCCCCAGTGCACAAGAAAGCATAATTATATTTAAAGTTGACTCAGGGTACATGTCGTTTCTTCCAAGAAGATGGGTTCTAAAGATAGGCTACCTGTACTAGCTTAAGTGCCTAAGGGTCTGGTCTGGTCTTGGTCGTACAGATAGTGTAGAACTCATTTGGGCTTTTAGCCTCCTATGCTCCTGGTTGTAGGAATTTGATACAACCTGCCCCAACACAGATAACACAGATCACCAGGCTATTAACAACCTCCAATACCCAGCCTTCTGGATGGAAGAACAGGTTTTATATCCAATCCTTTGAGGGGGCAGTCCTGTGTGCTTAACATTCGGGGTTTCTCTGGAGGAGACCTGGGAGGGCGCAAGGACCTTTGCACTGTGCTCCCAACAGAAGCCATTGAATTATGGATTACTCATGGCTGCTTTTCTGAAGCAATAGCAAAGGTGACTCATTGCACTTGAAACAAAACCCTTTCAGAAGACATTATCAGGTGCCGGAGAGATGCATGCTCTTGCAGTGGACCCAGATTCATTTCCAGAGCTCGCATGGTGGCTCACTACTGTCTGTAACTCCATCCAAGGATCCAGTGCCCTCCCACCCTAACCTACACAGGCACCAGGCATGCACATGGTGCACATGTGTCTATGCATGCAAAACACTCAAACACATACCTTTTTGTAACAAAGCCCTCCAGAACCCTCAGATAAGTAGTACCCGGGCCCCTCGTCCATGGCATTTCTCAACCACTGTGAAAAGAGGAGAGCAGAAAGTGATGCCCCTTGCCACCTAGCACTGTTTCTGTTGTATACAAAGGGAAGCTGTGCTTTCAATGGCCTTTCAGAGTTGGAATGACAGCTCATCGAGAGAGCTGTTGGAGACTATACATTACAATGCTCATCCAGGTTTCTTTGTTTAAGTTCCCCTTACTCTAGATGAGGGAGGAAAATAAAATCTTCATTAGAATCTGTCTACATCTCTACTGGGCTCTTGGCTCCAACAAAGAGAACAGACGACCCGGTGGTGATGTGGTGAGAGAGAAGGCAGAGGCCTTGAGGCTAAGGATCCGGAATGGATGTGATGACACGCACCCGTAACCTCAGAACATGGGAGGCTGAGACAAAGCATCTTGAATTCAAAGCCAACCTGAACAGGGAGGCTGTTTCAAAACCACTGTACATGACTGACTCAGTGGTTAGAGGTGCTAGCCATGCAGCCCTGTTGACCTGAGTTTAATGCCCAGAACTCATGAGAAGGTGAAAAGAGAGAAACATCTACACAAAGTTGTTCTCTGACCTCCATGTGTGTGCCACACATGCAATTACACACACACATGCACACATACATACATGCACACACCTACATACACACTACTGCATAATAATACACATAATAACAATTTTAATGCAAAGAGAGCTGGAGAGTTGGCTCACCAGTTAAGAGCATTGACTGTTCTTTCATAGGACTATGGTTCAATTCTCAGCACCTGCTGTCCCCTTTGTTGGACCCAAGAACTCAGTAGATAGGTAGACAGATTCCAATGAAGATTTTTACTTTCCTCCTTTATCATCTGTAACTCCATCCCAGGAAGATCTGCAGGAACTGCACATACATGGTGTACATACATGCATTCAGGGAACACATCCATACACAGAAATTTAAAAATAACATTTTAATTAAAAATAAGTAATTGTGAAACAAACAGGTAAAATTTCCTAGAGATAATAGTGCCTAATCTTAAATTCCTAAATCCTTTAAGATTAAGAAATTTTTTTAAAAGGAGAGCCAGAACTTTACACAAGACATAGTTGATAATTTCTGATAAACTCCAGAAAGGAGCATGGAGAATGTCCTAGTTAGAGTCACTATTGCTGTCATGAAACACCATGACCAAAATAGCTTGGGGAGGAAAGGCTTTATTCAGCTAACACTTCCACATCACAGCTCATCATCAAAATAAGTCAGGACAGGACCTCAAGCAGGGCAGGAACCTGGAGGCAGGAGCTGATGCAGAGGCCATGGAAGAGTGCTGCTTACTGGCTTACTCCTCTTGGCTTGTTCAGCCTGCTTTCATTTAGAGCCCAGGCCCACCAGCCCAGGGATGGCACCATTCACAATGGGCTAGGCCCTCTCTCACTAATCATCAATTAATAAGATGCCCTACAGGTTTGCCTATAGCCAGATCTTATAGAGACATTTTCTCAATTGAGGCTCCCTCCCCTCTGATGATTCTAGCTTGTGTCACGTTGACATAAAAACTAGCAAGTACAAAAAAGATGAGAGGGAAACAAAAGACTTCTAAGAACTGTGCTATAAGACTCCAGCTCCAAGAACGAGACAAGGTCTGGAGACAGTCATTGCTTAGCTCTGTTCTGATCAAGAGGATAAACAAAGAAGGAAGCACCCAATGTAGAACACTTCCAAAGGCTGGGCCTGGGAGCTCATGCCTGGAATCTCAGTCCTTGGGAGACAGTTACAGGAGGATTGTTATGACTTTGAGGCCAGACTGGGCGATGTAGTGTATTCATTCATATTTATCACAGCAACAGAAAAGTAACTGAGACAGGTGCCAAGGCACTTGCTGCTTTGATGAAATTCCTGCCCCCAAGTTGGAGGCATGAGGTGCCAGGGTAGAGAGAACCTTACAGCTGAAAAATGCTGAGTAAGTCAAGAGTTGAGTGCTCGTCACTATCCTGGCATTGCCAACTTCCTCTTTTGCTTTGTTCATTTCCTTGGTCTACACTGTCATCAACATCGTCATCACAATACCACACACCCAATACAATGATTTCTATAGTGAGGTTTGGTTTTTTGTTTTTTGTTTTTTGTTTTTTTCTTCTCAGTGGTGACCAGAAGGACCAGAAGGAAGTGTAGCCTCAGAGTCAGGGTTTGATACACATGTTTTGCAACTTGCCTGCTCCATACGACAAGGGGAGGAGGTTTGGAGTCCAAGACACAGGGCCAGGATGACGTATGATAAAATAATAGTACCAAAGGCATTGCCCCATCATTCCAACATTTCCCTCTAGAAGAAAAAGGATCCTCAACCAGACTATTGCACCAGAAATATCATCACCTCGTCTCCTCTTGGTTTCTTTGTCTCTTATTCACATTTAAATGGCAACTTG
The DNA here is from genome assembly GCF_903995435.1 of Acomys russatus. Taxonomy (NCBI): domain Eukaryota; kingdom Metazoa; phylum Chordata; class Mammalia; order Rodentia; family Muridae; genus Acomys; species Acomys russatus. The sequence goes on along the minus strand of NC_067140.1, from coordinate 65,302,552 downwards.
TCTCCATACATATGGCTCCCCCAGCTTCTACCAGACAATCACTCTCTCAGCTGTGGGACTCAGGGATTTAGGGCTATTATAACTAGAAGATGGTGAAGAAGATGCTGCAAGTAGACTGAGCCCAAGGTTCCTGGCAAACCACCAGGGAGAAGGGACTCAAAGCTGATGCTCAGGCCCCTCGTAAACCTTTTTTCCTGTCCTTGGCTCTCATCATCCCATACGCTGCCCAGCTCACATCAGCAGACCGAAAGAGTCTCTAACATTCTCTGCCAGGAGAGCCCACAAAATCTTCAACCCCTCCAGGCTGGCTAGGATGCCAGTGGTTGGTTTGAAGTGTGGACTCTGTGAAGGCAGAACAGACAAATGTACCAGGTGGCCCAGACAGGACTTCTGGACTGTCTCCAGGACCAGATAATAAAACTTATAAGGTCTCAAGGCTGAGAAGTGACTATTTTTCACCAAACTCAGATGAAACTAAGGCCCTGAACCATCTTCAGACTTCAAACCAAACATACAGTTGATCAGAGATGAGGTTCTTTTTGTTTGCTTTCCTGAAATTGAGATCCTATAAGCCCAAATTAGGCAAAAAAAAAAAAAAAAAGTTGCCTGATGAGCAAATCTTGCTCCATAGTACAGTCTGGTCTCTTTGTTGCTTCCAGTTCTTTCTGTGTATCCCCCTTGAGTCCTGCAGAATAAGTTCAGTACTCAAAACATACCAGGTACAAGCTCATTTGAATGAACACACAAACTCCTGCTCACTCAGGCCAGCCCCTACTGGCCTAGACGTGGCTCTAATAGAGTACACAGACACTCTGATGGATCAGAGAACAAGTTAACTTTCCACTGAGGACTCTAGTGACTACTGTACCATAGATGTGCCCAAGGGACTGTAGGCACCATTCATATATCCTGACTGTTCATTCAATCCAAGCAAGAAGACCTGCCCTGAGTAGGCACTTAGCTGCTCTCTGAGATAACAATGGTGTAATGCTTGCTATTATCAATATATTTCATCTCCCTAGGATCTTACAGACACAAGAATTTGCCAAAGAATTTTTTTTAGGCAAAGAGTATCTCTCCATTTTTCAAGATGGACTGTGGTCGTGAATATGCATATGCCTTATTCACCACTTTTGCACAAGGCAGCTTAACCCAGGCTCCTTTTGCTGACCGCCTTGCACAAATATGGTCTCACCATGAGAATGGCTATGGGCCCCAGCACCCTGGCACTATCAGGTTCTACAAACTTACCCCCAGGGTTCCCCTACTCTATGACAAGCCTACACAGATGCCTGCATGCTATGTGTGCCCTGCTCCGGGAAAGGCAGGACGCATGTATCTCCTTCCATCCCTGCTAACTCAACTGATGGACAGCTCCTGCAGGAGCACTCAGGACTCTCACCCCAGACCAGGAGGACTGTTGGTGGGGTACCACCACCCACGGTTACAAACTCTAACTTGGAAGCTCTCCCTCAGCTTAAACACAAGGAGGCAAGAGAGATGATACATTTCTGGGTGCGCACCTGAGTTGCCTTCCTTTGTTCCAGACATCCTGACATGTTCAGCTAACCCAGGAAAACCCCATATTTGAATATTGACAGGATCTGCGCAATTGTCCAGAGGGAAAATAATGCCCGTTTCCACAATGACACACTTGCAAATGTGTCATGGTTTGCCACCTCTTGTACTTCCAGGGACTAGAAGCGATTTCAGGGTAACAACAGCCTCTTCCCCGAGGAGTTCCTATCACCCCTTTCCCCACCACTCCCCCCCACCCCTCCATCTTCGACTTGGTTGTGAAATCAGTTAACCCAGGGGAAACTTTCTCAGCTCCTCACTTCTGCTTTTGAAGACTTTAAAACAGGGAGGGAGAACCAGGAGACAGCAAACCCCGTGGTGTCGAGGCACAACAGGCTTATCGGGAATCCTCTGCAGCCAAGTTTCCTTGTGTAGGTAAGACTTACCTCTCAAAACTAAGTCCTCAGGGGGGGGGGGAAAAAAAAGCTCTATCTATCCATCCATCTATCTACCATCTATTTATCTATCTCTATCTCTATCTTCCCTAACCCCTCTAATTGACTTTTTCTTTTTAAAAATCAATGTAAGGCTGTGGCTTACGAGATACTCTGGAAATAGATGCTGCTTATACAGTAGCTGACATCTGAGAGGTAACTCTCTCCTAGAAAAGTTTTTCTGCTTTGGGTTGAGCTCAGCTGCTGCTCTCATCTAGACCAGTGGCTCTCAACCTTCCGAATGTTGTGGCCCTTTAATACAGCTCCCCATGTTGTGGTGATCCCCCCAAACTATTGTCACTGCTACATCATAACTGTAATTTTGCTACTGTTGTGTAAATGGCTGTTTCCCAACGGTCTTAGGCGATCGATCCCTGTGAAAGGGTCCTTAGACCCCAAAGGGCTTACAACCCACTGGCTGAGAACCACTGTTCTAGACCCATACAACAGCTCCTCAGTCTAGCCATTCATTCCCAGACATCAGGGTTCACATGCTCACCCTGAACCAGAGCTGAGATAAAGACAAGCGAATGAAGGTAGCCCCTCATGGAACTAACACTGTGGATGACCACTCACGTTCTTTCTTCACACAGGTGTCTGAAGCAGCTATGGCAACTGTTCCTGAGCTCAACGGTGAAGTGACAGCATTCCACAGGTCAGTAGGGAGCTGGGGAGTGCTCGTGTGGGTTATCTGTGTCCAGAGGCCAGATTGTCCCTGACTCACCTCCTTCAATGGCTTATCAGAGTTCAGGTCAACCTGGCTTAAAGGCTGATTTCTCCAAGCCCAGTGTAGGGACCTATATGCTGTCACTACAGGGACTCACTCCCACAGATGCAATGGAAAGAAAACCTTCCACATGGGCAGTACAGGAGAGGCATTTGCAAAGTCTGGCTTGGAAGCAAAGGAGTAGAGCTCAGATTCCATTACATCTACTAGTTTAGAATGTAGGTGTCAGAACTCAATAAAGAGCACCCAGAGTACCCACTTAGCTGGCCCAGATTCTGCTTCTAGACTGTTGCTTACATAACACTATGGAACTTGCCAGAAGTCTTCAGGAAGCTTTGATGTCAGAGTATACATAAGTTTATCCGAAGTGAAGGTTTGTATGCACAGCCATTAATAAGGAGCCATCACTTGACCACATCTGTTTTCATTGCAGTGACGAGAATGACCTGTTTTTTGAGGGTGACGGACCCCAAAAGATGAAGGTGAGACTCTGGGCTTAGCTCCCAACCTGTGGAGGGGCTGTGGCATGGGGAAAGCTCCCAAGAGGGTGAGGGATACTCAAAGGTTCCTGAAGAGTTCTGGAAAGTTCCATAGTGTTATGTAAGCAACAGTCTAGAAGCAGGACTCTTCAGTGAGGCAGACACAGGCATCCTACAGGCTGGCCTGGCTCCCACACAGCTCCCATCCCACCAGAGCCACTCACTAAGACATGCTGACAGTGATTATGTGTTTTATGCTAGGAAGACAGTTAAGTCTTCAACATACATTTGGTCCCTCTGGAGGCCACAAAGGATGACCTTCAGAATCAGCATGGCTTCCTTCTCTATTATAGAATGTTTGTTTGTTGTTTTGTTTTGTTTTATGTTCCTGGGGAAGAGATTAAAACAGTAAGAAATGGGTGATATAGACGAAGAGTTAACTAGGATTTTTAAAAGAAACTCATGACCTTAGATCAGACCTTCAATTGCCATGTGATCTTAGACAGGCCATTATGCCCTTCTGGCTCCCATCTCAGAAACACAGGGCCTGAGACAGAAGATCTCTGAGATTCTGGCATCCTGCAACAAAGTTCAGTTCTGAGATGTTTTCAGTGCTGGCTAACTCCACCGCAGCACACAGGTGTTTTCCAGACGCACGCTCATGAAGAGCCATGTTGGCATCACAGCTGCCCCTCCCCCTTACCTCGATGACTGATAGTTTCTGCTGTGGCATCAGCCAGGTCATTGTCTGGGTCAGTCCATGACAACCTCCTCCAGCTGCAAAACCAAGTTCCTCAGACCACTATAACTAGTTAGCTCAGCCCTAGGTGGAGCCGCTGAGCCACTTAGCTTCTCAGCCAGCCTCTGGACCCCCAACTCCTTGCTCCAGAGCCTGGCTCTCCCTGGGAGCCTCTGTTCTAACAGAAACTTCTCTCCCAATCTGCTTTTCCTTTATATCATTGAAAACACCCAGTCCTGTCCTCCAACTCTGAAGCTATTATCATGCCTCAAGGCAACTTCGGTTAGGCTTTCATGTGGCATTTCTCTAAAGAGCAGAAGAGGGGCAATATATTTCACAAGCAGAAACTGCTTATAGCATCTGCCAAATGCCTAAGAGGAAAGGAGGGTATGAAATACAGTTGAGAGATTGTTCGGTGATCTCGGGTGACTAGAAGACACCATGAGCATATTGTCATGGGAAACTAAATGCATGGCATTCGAGCAGCAAGGGTACCAAAAGATGAAAGGAGGCAAGGTCTGTAGGAGAAAGATTAAGTAGAAATGGGGTTTAGACACAGAACACCAGGAAGCCTGTGTCTGGTTGCTGTGTGCCCCTGGGTAAGCCACTTAAATTCTCTGGGCTCCAGAGACACAAGGATTATGGTTAAGAACTTGGTTATCTCCAGGGCCCTTGGTGTTCTCTGGAGTTGATGAAGGGGTCCCTGGTGTGATGACTTCCTGGGCTCAGTACCTGACTCCTCCACAGAGCTGCTTCCAAACCCTTGACCTGGGCTGTCCAGATGAGAGCATCCAGCTTCAAATCTCCCAGCAGCATTTCAACAAGAGCTTCAGGCAGGTGGTGTCGCTCTTCGTGGCCGTGGAGAAGCTGTGGAACATACCTGTGGCTTGCCCGTGGACCTTCCAAGATGAGGACCTGGGAACCTTCTTCCCCTTCATCTTTGAAGAAGGTACTTGATGAGAGCTGAGAGTGGACAGTAGACCTCCACTCTGGTCTTTCACAGTCACCTCTTAGTTATCAAGAGTTATTTCCTCAAGTGCAAGACCCTTGGTGGTGGACACTCCAAACATTAGAAGCAAGCAAGGAAGCCTCCAAAACAATTTTCTTCTATCTTGATCTGATTAACTTAAAAGACGATTGTAATGACACTTACATTTGCAGCTCAACCATTTTTCAAGTACTTTAGCTTATGCTAGAGCTTGCAAGTCTCACGATGTCCTTGCTGAACTAATCTTATTAGTGGCAACATCTCACGTAAACATCGCTAGTACTAGTCCATAGCGAGTGGTCATAATACTGAAGCTTGCCTCATGCCTGATCCAATGCTCTTGCCCACCCCACTCACAATTTGTTTATACCCCACTAAAGTTAGACTAGGATCTTGACTGTGCATGCTTAGATGTTGCTCAGTAAAGCGAGTTCTACTGCTTCCCTTCACTGGGCTCGCTCTTCTAATTGTCTACCTAAACAGCACCTGTCCTCGGACTTTCAGAACACATCCTCAGTGACTCTTGGGATGATGAGCAGTTGGTGTGTGATGTTGCCATTCGACAGCTGCACTGCAGGCTCAGAGACGAACAGCAAAAATGCCTCGTACTGTCTGATCCATGTGAGCTGAAAGCTCTCCACCTCAATGGAGAGAATATAAACCAACAAGGTAAGCAGACAAATCTTGGTTTCCTGGCCTGGCCTCCTGGTAGCCTACTAGGTTTCTGTGTTTTAAGATGGAAACGCTATAGCAAATATTTAAAAAAAAAAAAAAAAAAAAAGACCACTTTCTAATCCAGTCATGCCAGTGCTCCGTTAGTGTGGAGTCATTTGATGGATGTGCCATAATTGCCTGTGGGTTCTTTTTCCCTCACTTTGAGGCTGAAGGGTGGATGGTAAAGAACTGATATGTCCATTTCTGTCCCTGGCCCTGTCCTTTGCCCTGACATCCTTCCCAGCAATACCACATGGTTCCTTGTGGGGAGCTTTACTGACCATCAGAAACTTATGTCTCTCTTCGATAATAGCAAGTGTTCCAAGTGCAGCAAGGGCATCTTTAGATGTAGGGGTAGACCTGGCACCATGCCACCACCGTGGCTGAGAGAGCAATAGCTGACAGCATTGGCTTCTGATCTTAGAAGTTTTGGAGGGAGCTGTCAGATCTTGTCCAGGTGAAAAGAGTCTTGTTTCTTTATAACTTCATAAATAATTATTCTTGTTTCTTTATAAAATCGTGAAAGTGGCCAGGGGCCTCCAATTGAGACCACTGTGACTATGGTCAAAAAAATGGGTGTCTCTCTTTGGAAGCCACTCTCCCCAGCTAAGGCAGTACTTCCCACTTACTGCTCTGTATCCCTGAGTCTTTTAAGGAGCACAGCTTTACCTGTTTCCATAGTGACCAAGTGGTACTTCTCATGTTGGTGGGCACACAGCCTGCCAAACAACAGCTTTACTCTTCAGAGCTTAAGCATTAGACCCCTTTCATTCTTCATCGCTGCCACTAAGGAGATCAAGGGAATCCTGGACAGCCCACTGGCCTTGCTACTGCCTAGGAGAAGCCCTGCTAGGTTATCCTGTGCCTAAGGAAGCTCATGCTGGGCTCCTGCAGAGAATTGGATGTGTTTGCCTGTCAAGTGTGATGCCTGAGCCTGCCCTGCACTGCCGTATCCTTGAATCCAATTCCTCTCCTCTCTCCAGTGGTTTTCTCCATGAGCTTTGTACACGGAGAAACAAGCATCAACAAAATACCAGTGGCTTTGGGCCTCAAGGGAAAGAATCTGTACCTGTCCTGTGTGATGAAAGACGGCAAACCTACCCTGCAGCTGGAGGTGAGTGAACCGGCCCAGAGAAGCCATCCTTGTTGTTTTCTTAAGACTCTTGGCTATTACTTACTTGCCAGACATCCACTTGGCCCACCCTCCAGACAATGTTGGAGGTCTTCTGGACAGTTTACACAAATATAGAATGAAATTAATATAACTTTTAAATGAATGTAGCCCTCGCTCCCACTGTGGGAAATTCAGCCGCTTGGCTGTTGTTATCATGCCCGCCATCCTCATCAGCACCGACAGATCATGCTTTGTCAAGGCTGAAAGGGTTGCGTATGGCTATGGTTTTTTTTTCCCCACTTTGATGGAGGACAGCTGGGAGAACTGCTCAATTAATGGGATTCACCATCAGTCTTCAGTCCACTGCTAGCACTTGCAGTGTTCCTAACAAAAGCTTTCGTTCCCAACCTGATGCCATCCTATCCAGGGCTTTATTTAGGGGAAAATGTGACAAGTCCCTGGTACTCTTGGAAGCTTTTAATTATGATTTTCACTTTTTAAACTATTTCTACCCACATAATCCTTCCCTTGGGCTTAAGACACAGAAAAAGCAAAAGGACTCCGTGATTAGTGAGAAAGATGGGGTCCTGCAGTAGAGACTGTGGCCCCAGGTCCCACAACCTCATCACCAATCTCCTCTCCATCAGTGCTGAAAACTTGCCTACTGTGGTAGCTTTATCCTCTCCATCACGCACGCGCGTGTGCGCGCGCGCGCACACACACACACACACACACACACACACACACACACACACACACACAAAATTCTCCTTTCTATTTTTCTGCAGAGCGTGGATCCCAAACAATACCCAAAGAAGAAGATGGAAAAGCGGTTTGTCTTCAACAAGACAGAAATCAAATCCAAGGTGGAGTTTGAGTCCGCACAGTTCCCCAACTGGTACATCAGTACCTCCCAGGCAGAACACAAGCCTGTCTTCCTGGGAAACAACAGTGGTCAGGATATAGTGGACTTCACCATGGAATCCGTCTCTTCCTAAAGCATAGGCTGGGCTAGGTCTAATGTCTTCCCCAGGACATGTTAAAGCACTCCCGTGTTGCCAGTAAGAAGACAGCCCTGTTCCAGGGGAACCCTTAGTCCTCTGCCAACAGGTCTCTCTTACCTCTTTTACACTTTCAGAACCACCAGAAACCATGGCACATTCTGTTCAAAGAAAGCCTGTCTTTTTCTCCTGGCCTCTGATGAGCAACCACTTATCTATTTATTTATGTATTTATTGATTGGTTGGTCTATTTAAGTAAATTCACGGGGCACATAAGACAGCAATGCCTACAAAAGAACCTAGCTTTCAATGTTTATGGAATAAATTTAATTTGGACCAGTGCATAGGCTGCAATGAGTTCTTTCATTGAAGCTGAGAATAAATAGGCTCCTACTGTGTAGATGAGAAGATTTATGAATGAAGCATTAGCACATTGTTTTGATGAGAATGAAATAAATTTCACTAAAACAAAAACCTTTCAGCCTGATTATTGACTTCTCTTAGAGTTTACACAGAAAGGAAAAGATAAATTGGGCCATGAGAATTCTCACTAGAGATTGAGAAGCCCTTTTTCCTCATAGCTGAGGGCAACACATCCTGGACACATCCTTGGCCACAAATATAAGCCTTCTCACTCATCCTCTCAATCTCTCTCTCTCTCTCTCTCTCTCTCTCTCTCTCTCTCTCTCTCTCTCTCTCTCTGTGTGTGTGTGTGTGTGTGTGTGTGTCTGTCTGTCTGTCTTTGTGTGTGTCTCTGTCTCTTTTTGTCTCTTTCTCTCTCTCTCTCTCTCTCTCTCTCTCTCTCTCTCTCTCTCTCTCTCTCTCTCTCAAGAATATTCAAGGGCTGTGGAGATGGGTCAACAAGTAAAGTGTTTCGCCATGCATAAGGACCTGAATGACATGGTGGCACATGCTTGTAATCCCAACCCTGGAGATGTGGGAGCAGGAAGATCCCTGGGGATTGGTAGCCAGCCAGTCTAGTAGGCATCCATATCCAGTGAGGGAGCCTGTCTCAAAAATTAAGGTGGAAAATAATTGAGGAAGGCAACTTATTTTGATCTCTGGTCTTACCCCAATATGTGTTTGTGTATATGCTGGAGTGCATACGCATGAGCACACACACACAAAGGGATTTTCATTACACATGATTCATGGAAAAAAAATAAGATCAGCCGAAACTGTGAAGGGAGTAAGGTTTGATCCTAATAGCTGACTTGTTTAGTCATTTAATTCACAGACATCTGTTATACAAGTGTTTGAACTCCTAGTACAGAGATGAATAAGCTGAGAGTTTCTACTTAGAGAGAAGATAGATGGATAGAAGAATTGATGGATAGATAGACGGACAAACAGATGTAAAAATTAAGACAACATGAGCAAATATAGACAAGATAAAGTATAAGAGGAGCAGCCAAGAGGAACCTACAGGGTCTGGCACTAGAGATGACAAGTCAAGGAGGGTGACATTTGAGTAGGAGCTAAAGGAACATGGGCAAGTTAGAAAAATGAAGAAAAGGGCACATTGGGTATAGAGATCAAATGACTAAAGCCAAGGGGTCATGAGAGTGAATGCTGTGCAAATAAAATCAAAGATAACCAGAGGCAAAGTCAAAAGACAAAACAAGTTACAGAAAAAGAAAAGTGTACTTCATCCCAAGTAAAGGGATACCTCTCTGAGCACACAATGAGTTCCTTCAAAACATTAGAGGAAGAATATACAATATGCAATATACAATAAACTAGAAGGGTTATGAACAGACCAGGATGATCACAGGAAAGGGAATGCCATCAGATCCTGGGTAGAGCAAGGGTTACTCAATGTTACTCATAAGAAAGTCAACTTAAAAGTACTTTGAGATACTGATGTACTCCTGTCTGATTGGCACAAATCAAAGATTTAACACACCCTGCTAGAGCTGGCAAAACTGTAGGGAAACCCCATTGTTAAACATTATACATGAAAGTATGACATCTATAGAAGAAAATGTGATGATGACTGACAATCACAAGCTATACCCCTCAGTCTTACTTCTGAGGATGCAGCCATCCGAATGTATATGACTTATATGAAATGATATAAAATCAGACTTGTTCATTTTACATAGATTACTCTCAAAAGTTAGAATTCACTATCAACGAGGGACTGGTTAAAGATTCTGAGACAAAACTAAAGAATGAGAGAGAGAAAAAAAAACAAAACTTGGCTCCCTGCACCAATATGGAACTCTCTCCAAAACATGCACACACACACACACACACACACACACACACACACACACACACACACACACACACACAAAGCAAGACTCGACACACCAACTTCCATAACAGAGAGCAAAGGGTGAAACCACCTATTCTGCTCATATTTGATGTGTAATTTCTAGAGGTTCCATAAGAAAGAACTGGGAAATAAAGCGTATGTGAGCACGAATAGGAATAAAGCCCCCTCTGATATACCTTGTATATAAGTTTAATCTTTTTAATCACGTAAATGTATCACCTTCACAAATACAAAATAACAGTAACTAAAGCTTTTTCCAAAACAGAAGAACTTAACAGACCACTCATGGAAAAGCAAACAGTGAAGCTTAAGAGCTCTCTTCAACACACACTTTCCTTGGTCAGTGACACAATCTCTTGGCCGCTTTCAGGTCCAGTGGTGACCTATAATGACATGTCCCCTTGTGAAGAAGCCAGAGTCCAAGTAACCTATATGCAGATCGCTGTGTGTGGCTCTTTAGAGACAAAATTGGTAGTGCCTAGTTGGTTTTTTTTTTTTTTTTTTTAATGCCAGTGGTTCAGAATTCCACTCACGATTTGCTCTTCCCATCACAGAAATAAGTTCAAGAATACTCATAGATACATTCTCTGTGGATGCTTAACAAAAGCAACTGGAAGCAAAATCAAGGCAAGTCACACAAGGGCAGAGCACGAGCATTTGCACACAAGGAAAAGCCTAGCACATCTGCAGTTTTTGCTTGAATGCTTCTAAGGCAGAGCCGGAAAGGTATTGATCTGGCTAAAAATGGCAGTTACTAGGGGCAAGGCAGAACAAGGAGGGCTACCAAAGGGGACTTTTTAACATCTGCCTCTTCCAGGGAAAATATATTTTATGTAACACATTCGTTTAATCCTCTGCATTAAAATGTGCAAATGACTTGAGTTCCAATGCCTGGATCTGAGTCAATGACTAAACTGATACTCCAAAAGATAATTTTATTTCTGATATGGAGCCAAGTTCTCTATCTCTGTTCTAGATGTCCTTGGCCTGGAAGGAAAAAAAAAATGATTTCAAATGGCTCAGATGATTTGAGGAGTGGAGAGTCAGAATGCTCCTTGAACTCTACTCAGTACGGAAAACATGGGCCAGTAGGAAGTCGATTTGTTTGTGACTTTGGTAGGTAACACATCACCCCATCACAATTCCTGCCAGCTTCCAAGGAGAGGCGACACACTGGGAACCAGGTGCTTCTAAGTTGGACCTGATGTTGAGATCCTGTAACAAGCATTCCCTAGGGACAGGCGATGGCTGGTTCTATAAGACTGGGCTGCAGTGAGTAAGTTCCTGGCTGAGGAAGAAAAAGACTCCAGTGTTATCTGGGAGCATAGCCATTCTGAGAGACTGGGGAGTGGGTAGATGCTAACACCCAAGCCAGAGGTGGAAAGGTAAATCACCATGTCTTCTCCAGAGCTCTCCTCACTCTTTTCTGTCAGGAACAGTGGGTCTTCGGGATTGACCTAACTAGAACAACAGGGATGAAGAAACGATAGACACGTACAGGAAAGCTGGCATCCGGTGGGCTCGGTGCTCTTCCTGAGACCTACCGGCTGTCCTGAAACTCATGGAGTTTATTGTATACAGTTTAAGGAGGAGGTGGGCTAGCTAACCCCCTTGGTAGGGGGCGGTCTCTGTAGGGGAGCTTTCTCAGGATGCAGTCCTCTGGGAGAAGGAAGCTGGGATTGATGCTTTCTGTGCACTGTCAGCATCCCTACTCAGACTGGGGAAAGCCTTGCCATTCTTGAGGCACTGGGATCCTTGGTATGAGCTGGTCAATGACACGCATTCACTCAGGAATCCACGTTGTTCCTTACTCCTCACCAGCCCAACACACACACACACACACACACACACACACACACACACACACACCGGTACAACCTTGCCGAGCTGCCAACAGACACATGGATCTCCTGTAGGTGAAGGGTGAGTGATGATACCCAGGGATGTGTAAGCCGGTGTCCTTCTGGCTCTTCAGACTTACCTCACCCACATCCTGGGTCCCAAGAGGCCATCCCAAGCCCCCAGTTCTTGTAGACCATCAGCCTTTGAAAGTTTTCTGTGAGACAGCCTCAAGGAATTTTTTAACAACTTGGATCCTTCTGCCTTGTGTCACATGAGTTGTTGTTATTGTTTTAGGTTAATGTCAAGTTGTTCTAATCAAAATCTTAAAGGGTTAATGGCAGATGTTTTTACTTCTGGGGTATTACAAATACAGTTGGTGCTCACTAACCCCCTGTTCTGCATTAAAAAAAAAAATCAACTGATCACAGGTTGTGGTGATTTGATTGGTGAAGTCCCCCATAGTCTGGGGCATTTGAACACTTGGTCCCCTGTTAGTTCAAGGAGCTTCCTGCTCCAGTTGTGATCTGCCTGCTGTTGTGCCTCCCCACTGTGATGGTAATGGATTCTTAGTGCCCTTGGACTGTAAGCCCAGATAAACCCTTTCTTCTATAAGGTGCCTTGGTGTTTTATCATAGCAACAGAAAGGTAGCCACTACATACATGAAAAGCAGTTTTGTATTGGATCTGCACTAAAAATATACAGATTAATGATAAAGCAGCTTCCCTCCATCTTAGACTTGAAAGCCATCTTATAGTAAAGACAAACTAGACTTGTTCCTGTTGGTGATCAAATCTAATTCTCAAGGATTGGGCCATGAATCACCTGTAACCTTAACTGCAAATGGCTCTGTACTGCCTGTTCCAGGAAATAACAACCATGCCTTTGTTTCAAAAGGTTATTATGACCACCTGTTGTTATGACCACCTTGCAATCATGCATTTGTTTTAGGATGCTGTTATGACCAACTTGTTATGCTTATGTTCTGCTTCAGTAAGCCCGCCTATACGCTTGCCCAGTCCCCCTTGTGGCAATCTCCCCATTCCTGAACTATAAAAACCCTCATGTCCAATGTTCATCTCTTAAACCTCAACTTAAGGAAAGATAGCCCATGTACACAGATTTTAAAAGTTTGCTTTAATTAGTTTGGCCATTGTTATTTGGCTTGGTGTTCTTTATCCTCCCATCTGTGGGGTTAATAATTAACTTTTCTTTATCATTATCCCCTAAATACTGCAATAAAATTACCTATATAAAGTTTACATTGTATTAAGTATTAAAACTAAAAATTATTAAAGATTATTGCTTCTTATTGCCCTAAATAGAAAAATTACACAAGGAAATTATTCATAGCCAGGAAAGTTACTATATTTTTTCTAATATTTGTATTCATTTTCTTCTTTCATGAAGTTTATTATTAATATACTATATGATTAAAAGCAATGAACTGAGTATCCTACATTATTTGTAACAAGATAATAATCTTCATATCAATTTATATTTTATGTAATCATAGAATATATTTATTTTATTTACATATTTATATATTATATATTATTTATTATAGTGTCTATATATTTTGTTATATTTTATCTAAGCATAAAATTCTATTTTTAAAAGGTTCTCAAGATTGAAATATTCTTTTTTTCTTTAAAAAAATCATCTTAGTGCCCTTAATATACCAACTTGAAGTTTTTAAAAATCTTTGTCTTCTAATTTTCTGATCTTTACAACAAGTTTGTAGGATAACCCATACAGATAAGGCCATTTTCACTTGGTTAAATAAACTATCTCAAACAGGTTTACTAGCTTGCAAGAACAGCATTAGTTATTAAATTTGTAGTTTATTTTCATTAATTCTAACTAGCTTTCTTTTTTAATTTATTCTTCTCTTGTGCAATATATGCAATTTCCCCTCCACCCATTCTTCTGCATACCCCACCTTCCCTCTCTCACGGATCCATGGCTCTTCTGTTTCCATTCAGAAAAAAAAAAAACCAGGCCTCCCAGGGATGTCAACTGAACATGGCATAACAGGTTACAATAAAACTAGGTACAAACCCTCATATCAAGGCTGGATGAGGCAACCCAGCAGGAGAGAGTAAAAGGTCCCAAGAGCAGGCAAAAGAGCCAGAGACAGCCCTTTTTCCTCACTGTCAGGATTCCCACAAGAACACAAACCTATACAATCATAACATATATGCAGAGGACCTAGCACAGACCCATGTAGGCCCTATGATTATCACTTCAGTCTCTGTAAGCCACTGTAAAGCCTAGATCTGATTCTGTAGGCCATGTTCTCCAGGTGTCCTCAACCCCTCTGGCTCCTACAACCCTCCCCACCCACCCACCCCCAACACCCACCCCCCCATCCCCCATCTTTCATGGGGTTCCCTGAGCTCCACCTAGTGTTTGGCTATGGGTCTCTGCATCTGCTCCCATCAGATGCAGGATGAAGCCTCTCTCATAACAATTAGGCTAGGCACTAATCTATGATTTTAGCAGAATATCATTAAGAATCATTTAATGTGAAGCAGAGAGATGGCTCAGAGGTCGAGAGCACTGGCTGTTCTTCCAGAGGTCCTGAGTTCAATTCCCAGCAACCACATGGTGGCTCACAACCATCTATAATGAAGTCTGGTGCCTTTTTCTGGCTTTCAGGCATACATGCAGGCAAAACACTGAATGCATAATAAATAAATAGATACATAAACACAAAAATAAATCTTTTTAAAGAAATTTTTAAAAACAATTTCATTGCCTTTTTTGGTTTATTTGTTTGTTTGGTTGGTTCTAGCAACCATTTTTTTTAAACCATTTTACTGCACAATTGAATAAGAGAATAATAATTTACAAGTATTTATTTTATCAGAAATATATCTTTAAAAAGATAAAGCTTTTAAAGTTTTGTCTAATATAGGCTGGAGAGGTGGCTTCGTGGGTAAAAGTATCTGCCACATAAGCCTGATAGCCTGAGTTCACTCCCAGAATGCGTGTCAAATGTGGTGATGAGCATCTGTAATCCCAGCACTTCCTAGTCAAGGTAGGAAGTGGGGATATGGCACACAGACGCAGAAACAAGAAGAAAGACCCAGCTTCAAAGGCAAATTCTAAGAGGAGACTTAACTCCTGAAAAGCAATCAATCCTCTCACTTACACACCCACACACACACACACACAGAGTGTACACTCACCACTTCACTCACACACCTACACACACAAATGGATAATCTTTAAAACTCGGTATATGCATGCATATGTGGTTTGCATGTGTCTTAATTAGGATTGGAATTCAGGGTTCATCATGTTCCTATCTGGACTTTATTTAACACAAATGCTAAGAAAACCTGTGCATGCAAACAATAAATAATAATAAACAGGAATGAAAGGAATTTTATCTTAGCAATATTAGTGGTTCTTCGAAATTCCTAGCTGAATTAGCAATTCTGAGAAAAGAAAACAATATTGAAGGGAATCATCATATGTGATTTGAAGATATACTACTGACACCAAAGCAGACACATGGGTCAATGAAACAGAACAAAGAATCCAAACTTAAATCTACACTGCCACAGCACCTGGTTTTTTTTTTTTTTTTCAAAGATGACAAAAGTAGACTTTGGATAAAGAAAATAAAGCCTTTCGCCACATGGTATAAAGACTGGACATCCCATTTATAGACAAATGAAACTGGACCCTTATTAAAAAAAAAAAAGTCAAAATGGACCAAAGACCTTGATATAAGGTCTAAACCTCTAAAAAAGGTTGTGAGAAAACACTTCACAACATGGGGCCACACATGGACTTTGAAAAGGATTCCAACAGCTTGGAAAATAACTGACATAAGGGGTTGCATGAAATTGAAAAACTTCTGCAACTCAAAAAGCAGTAACTGAAGAACCAAAAGAATGAGAGAAAATCTTTGCTAACTATGCATCTGCCTGGACATCCAGGATACGTAAAGAACCAAAACAACTAACTGGCAAACCCCAGCCAATCCAAACAAAAACAGGTTTCAAAAGCCGAAGTATAAATGGTCAATAAGCAGATG
Source organism: Acomys russatus (assembly GCF_903995435.1). Classification (NCBI taxonomy): domain Eukaryota; kingdom Metazoa; phylum Chordata; class Mammalia; order Rodentia; family Muridae; genus Acomys; species Acomys russatus. The sequence goes on along the minus strand of NC_067140.1, from coordinate 65,286,606 downwards.
AAAAATAAAATGCAATAAGCATCTTTAGCTATCAGAAAAATGCTAACTAAAACTACACTGAGTAGCTGGAAAGATCGATGGTTCAGCAGTTAAAAGCACCTGCTACTCTCACAGAACCTGCACTCCAGTTCCCAGCATCTGTGTCAGGCAATTCACAACTGCCTGTAACTCCAAAGAATCTGATACCTCTTCTGGCCTCCAATCACACACACACACACACACACACACACACACACACACACACACACACACACACTTTTAAAAACAAACAAACAAACAAAAATAATAAAAACAAAAACTAGGGGCTGGAGAGATGACTCAGAGGTCTACTCTCCCAAAGTTCCTGAATTCAATTCCCAGCAACGACATGGTGACTCACAACCATCTATAATGTGATCTGATGCCCTCTTCTGGCCTGCAGGCAGAACACTGTATACATAACAAATAAATAAATCTTAAAAAAAAAAAACCTACACTGAGATGGACTGAAGAAATGCATGGTGGGTAAGAACACATGGTCTACAAACATGAGGTCCTGTGTTTGCATAACTATCCAGGAGTGTGACTGCCTGTGCCTATAATGGCAGCATCAGGCAGCAGAGACAGGCAGAGCCTAAGATCTCCCTGGCTAGCCAGCTTGGGTGAAATCACAATAGGCAGGGAGTAATGGAGGAAGACACCCCCCCCCCCGACAGCTTGCTCTGGCCTTTGCATGTGCACAAAAGGGCATGTGTACTGTGCTCACGCACTCACATGAATACAACACACACAGTATTCGACACTGAGATTCCATCTCACTCTTGTCAAAACAGCTAGCATAAAGAAAATGAATAGGAAGGAAAAGGAAATGCTGGTAAGGATGAAAGGGAGAATCATTATATAAGGCTGGTTATGAAAATATAAGTTAGTCCCGCTACCATGGAAGTTAGTATGATCGTTCCTCAAAAAGATAAAAATAAACATACTATGTGATGCATTTATTTATTTATTCATTCATTTATTATTTTTTGGATATATATCCAAAGGATTCTAACAGTACACTACAAAAATACCAGAATAGCCATGTTTATTGCAGTGCTATTCAAAGAAGATAAGTTATGGAATCAGCTTGGGTGTCTACAGAACAAGCTAGTAAGTAAAGAAAATGTGATATGTGGTTTTATTGAGAAACAATGAGATTATGTCATTTATTAGAAAATGGATCCACCTGGAGATCAAAGTACTGAGTGAAATAAGCCAGACTCAGAAAGACAATTATTGCAGATTTTCTCTCATTTTTGGATCCTAGATATTTAAATATATAAACTATTTTTATATTACATATATTATATAATGTACATTACATATATTGTATATTCCATATTTTTTGACATGTATTACATGTTATATATTAAATTACATCTACATTATATTACATATAAATACTATATATTATAATGATATATTATATGCCTACTATATTATATATATAATACATGCTAGTGATTGTACTGTGTACATAGCACGTATTACATATATGATATAAGGAATGTAATACTATCTGTGTATATGTTATATATATGTACACACACACACACATATATATAACATATACACAGATAGAGAGAGAATTCCTAAAAAGAAGCTGTGTCTGGCTGTGAACAAAGAACTCCTGGAAGGAGGCTGTGTCTGCAGAGACAAGTGGAACGATCAGAAGCTCAGAACTGTGGAGAGGCTGGCATCTGTAGGTGCAGAAACTAATTACCTTGGGCTAGTGTTAGCCTTCTGGATCAGTTTTTCCTTGCCCTGACTCTATCTGAGCCAACGTAGCATGATAATAAATAAAAACCTCTTAGAAGCCGCTAACTTAGCAGAACACTAGCTCCCGCCAATCCAAGAGCTAAGAACGGTCATCAGATAACATCATGGGCCATAGACTAGATACTCACATCTCGTTGTGCCCACCTCTCTGATACACCTACTGTTAGCTCTCAAACCTGCGACAAATGGTGCCTATTTAACATACCATAGTGGATGCTGGCCACCAGCTTCTCTCCACTTCCCTTGGTCTTTACCTTACAGAGCTCTCCTGCCTGGTACACCCCTATCCTAAGGACTCCAGCTTGGGGGGTTGGCTGCCCTCCCCATGAAGGCTCTTCCCTATATAATCCAGCCATTTTGGTTACCCACCTTTCTTTAACCTCTTGCCATCTTGGCTGCTGCATCTGGTTGCCCTCTTTCCCCCTCTCCCTTCTTCTCCTGCCTCTCCTCCCACGGCTCAGGCCATGTCCACTCTGGACTCTCCCAGACAGCCCTGCCTCTGGCTATGCTCTCCCTTTTACCTATAATCAATTTTCTCCCTCATACATAGCAGCAGCAGGTCCTTTTTTTTTTTTTTTTTTTTTTTTTTTTTTTTCATTTCTTTTTTTCATTCACCCACCAATGTATTTTAAAGTTGCCTTAATTTATGAGTTTCTTTGTTCTGGAAAACTACAAAACGTTCCTGAAACTGCTTCCATACGTTCCACTCTAGCTGCCCTTTCCATTAGAGGGCATTCGTTGGCACAGCGGATGAAGAGCACCCGATTCTACCTTAGGGTGTGTTTGCTCACTTGGATGACACCCAAGAGTGATCACAGCTGATGTCAAGGCTATGACTGCAGCCCTGCCAACTAATGGAAAAGACGGCTGGAGTGGAAGCCTGGCCCACCATGCCTCTGACCTCACTTCCCCTCTGACATAACGTGGGGGTGGATCAGTGCCTGGTCATGAGCTCTAGCACCCTGTGGTTTAGTTCCTTCCCAACCATAGAAAAATAACCAAGCAGAAGGGCACGGCAGAGAATTACCTGGCAACCACAAAGGGGCGGGGCTATTTGCATAAAAGCAGCTATCATGCAAAGACCTGGGGAAATCATGTAGCAAGAAGAGGAACCTGGAGTATAAAGGCCCAAGACTGGATGTGGGTTTGGCACCAGGGGAACACACCAAGACCAAGGGGGACTTGATAGAATTCAAGCTTGCACCATTAGGACAGACCACATTGCCTGAGTCAGGCTATGGCTCCCTCAGCTCTCCACGACACAGAACTAAATAGTCTGTGATATAATTTGACAGCTCTCAATTTATGGTATCTTGCTCCTTGACACACTTTGTCATGTACACTATGTTGAACTAAATCACATGATGTAAAACTTCCCACTATCCCTTTTTTAAAAATCACAAAAATCAATCCATTTGTCCACAAATTTCAGGAATTCCTTGTTTTTAATAGCTGAGTAGTATTCCATAGTGTAAATGTACCACAGTTTCTTAGTCCATTCTTCTACTGAGGGACACTTAGGCTGTTTCCATGTTCTGGCTATTATGTGTAAAGCAGCTATGAACATGGTTGAGCATATGTCCCTGTTGTGTGGTAGGGCATTTTCTGGGTATATTCCAAGGAGTGGGATAGCTGGGTCTTGAGGAAGCCCTATTCCCATTTTTCTGAGAAAGCGCCAGATAGCTTTCAAAAGTGGTTGTACTAGTTTGCATTACCACCAGCAATGAAGGAGTGTTCCTCTCTCTCCACATCCTTGCCAACATGTGGTGTCACTTGAGTTTTTGATCTTAGCCATTCTGATGGTGTAAGATGGAATCTCAGTGTCGTTTTGATTTGCATTTCTCTGATGACTAACGAGGACGAGCATTTCTTTAAGTGTTTCTCAGCCATTCGATATTCCTCTGTTGAGAATTCTGTTTAGTTCTAAGCCCCATTTTGCAATTGGGTTGTTTGGTTTTGTGGTGTTTAATTTCTTGAGTTCTTTATATATTTTGGATATAAAACCTTTGTCAGATGAAGGGTTGGTGAAGATCTTTTCCCATTCTGTAGGCTGTCGCTTTGTTCTCTTGACAGTGTCTCCTGCCTTACAGAAGCTTCTCAGCCTCATGAGGTCCCATTTATTAATTGTTGACATTAAGGCCTGGGCTGTTGGTGTACTGTTCAGGAATTTGTGGACAAATGGATTGATCTAGAAATTATCATAATGAGTGAGTTCACCCAGAAGCAAGAAGAAACAAACAGTATATACTCACTTATATCAAAACACTAGTCCAAGGGATACGTACCATGAAAAATTTTACTTACCAAGAAAGTGGGTCAGAGGAGAGGACATCCTATTGAGACTTTAGGCGAGAGTAGCATGGAAGAATGGAGAAATAGTAGGACCCACAGGGTCCTGGAAACCTACAAGAAGAACTTTATGACAGGCAGATCTGGGTCCTGGGGTCCTCCTCAAACTAAGGCACCAGCCAAGAAGAATATAGGCAGTAAGCTTCGAACCCCTACCAAGACCTAGCCGACGAACAGGATATTCTCCACCGTTGAGTGGAGAGTGAGATCTGACTCTCACACGAACTCTGGTGCCCCTTTTCTGACCACGTCCCCTGGATGGGGAGACCTGGTGGCACTCAGAGTAAGGATAACAAGTTACCAAGAAGAGACTCGATATTCTAAGAGCATATATAGGGGGAGGAGGTCTCCCTCAATCACAGACATAGGGGAGGGGAGAAGGGGGGAAGTGGGAGGGAGGGAAGAATGGGAGGAAACAGGGGAAGGGCTAACAATCGAGATGTAATATGAATAAATTAATTTAAAAAAAATAAAAATAAATAAAAATCACAAAAAGTTAGACTTTTCTTTGAGGGATCTGACCACAGAGGCTCTTCAAGGGGATTCTGGGAGACTGTTCCAGTGGTGGCTCTTTGTAGAGGTGTTAATCCTGGGATTCCCTCCCACCCACCCTCCAAAAAATTAAATAGTAAATACTGACCAAAAGATGGACTTTGGTCAGGACCATTCCACCAGCATTTCCCAGCTGGAATTTCCCATGTGTTGCAGAGGCTTAGAAGGACAAACCCACAAGCCACCATACTTTCCCATAAGGCTTTGTTATTTCCCAAGGACTACAATTCCTAGAATTCCAGGAAATTGCCTGGCTTCTGGGCAGGTGGTGCTTGCAGGCTAATTTTAGGAATTACAGAGGCTCCTCTGATTGTGGATTCTCTCTCTCTCTCTATCTATCTATCTATCTATCTATCTATCTATCTATCTATCTCTCAAGCTCCTTTTCAGGCTTTAAGGGGGGAATTCTCTCTTGCCATCATGCTTAGACCTACAAATACTGTATTGTTTCTATCTAATGTTCTCCTTCCCACCTCAAGGCACCACTGTGGCCTTGAAGGTCCTTTTTCCCAGTAAACTCCCATCTTGTGAAGGTATCAGCGTGCCAGCTTCCATTCCAGACCTATTGTTTCTGCTTTAGTTTTATCATAACAAGGCTGAAGCAGAGTGAACAGGGGACAAAGGACAGTTTGTTTAAGAGTGGATAGAGAGACAGGCAGGGGACACATGTAAGGAGTCTGGGATTAGAGCCTTTTCCAAGTCACTGGACAGTCTTAAGTATGGAAAAGAATAGCTTGTCCTTTGGTTTATAAGTCCATTCTTGCTATTTTATGAAGAACAGATCCTGGGGCAAATGTCTACAGAGCAGTGGACTGGGCAGCAGAGACTAGATCTGGACCTGGGGCAACAGAGTAGAAAGTGAGGATCTATTCTGGGCCTAAAGGGAACAGAACTTGCTGATAGTCACATAGAAGCTTAGAGGAGAGAGGAATCAAGAGGGACCTACAGGCTGGAGGGGTGAGTGGGCAAATGTTTAACAGGCATGGAACAGCCCGGAAGGGCAGTAGGAATTGTGTGAGAGAGATCAAGTTTTGCATTGTGATCAAGTTATACTTGAGACACCTGTTATAAATCCTCGTGAAGATGTCTGCGAATCATATGCACATAAAATCCAAATCTCCTCTGGTAATCAGAACCACGTGTAACTGGCATATTGAAATATATGATGCCACCACAGATCACATAAGACCACACCAGAGAAGGAGCTAGAAAACATAGCATGGTCAGAAACAGCAATGTCCACATCAGCATGCAGAATTTGGAAAGTGAAATGGAGCCATCGAAAGAGGCAGAACAAGGAATAGCTAGCGAGGTGAGAGAAACACAAGGGAAGAAGAGGCACCTAGAAAAACAATGGCAACAGACAATGTGTCCACCAGGCGGAGTGAGGACCTGGCCACAGGATGCCAGCAAGAGGCAGTATCTGGTTGTTAAGATTCAAACCTGGGACAAACGGCTGAGATACCTATTCAACATATCAAAGCAGACCCTGACTGCCAATTTCTCCCTGCATCCCTCAGTGCCTACCTGTTACAGGTCCTCCTGGTTGGCATACCTCAGACTCTACCCTGAACTCTCCAGCCCAGGGGACTGGGCTTCTCTATCCTATATAATCCAACCACATTGGTTACCCTCCCTTTTTGTGCCTTTGAACTTCCTGGCTGCTTCACTTGGTTCCCCTCTCTCCCTTCTCTCCTCTCCTCTCATGTCAGAAACATAAGGACAAGTCGTAGAGGCTTTGCTTGACAAAGTTCCAGAGACCTCTGTCAGTCCAGCATGATCTCTAGACATCCATAACAGCTGTTGAGGCTTTGCATGACGAAGTTCCAAAGATCCCCTGCTGATCACTACTGCCCTAAAATATTATGTACGGTTCAGGTGTAATTTTGCCTAAAAACTACTTTGATGCACTTTCTTTCTATTGCTCAGCCCTAGTGAAATTTACACTGGAAAACTTTTTCCCACAAAGAATGTTGAAAGGAAAACATCTGACCAAAGACTTGAGACAATGAAATAATCTTGCCTCTGACCGTGAGCAGTCGGGCAGAAACTGCTTGGAAGAAAGTTAGGGCCATGACACAACAGTACCTGGCTAGATACTGTTAGCTGTAGAAAAGTTTCTTTAGACTCTGCTTTGAGAGCAATAGAAGGTGGGCTTGAACGTCATGCTTTACAGATACTTTACAATAGAGGACCCCTTGGCAGATGGATAGCACACCTGTTGGTTTGGGATGGGAAGTAAGTCAGGTTTTTTTGTTAGAGAACATTTAGTTTCAAGCTATGTTGCTATGACAATCATGTAAACACAATGACCTTAGCCTGGGGAAATTTATGACAAAACTTTCCCGGGTATTGTTTAAGAGCTAATAATCAGGTCATGCTGACCATTGCATGGAAATTGATTTTTGTTGTATGCATTATTGTAGGTTATACCGAACTGTTTGTATTTCTTTGTTAGATAGTTTTCTTGCTCTGTTGATTTTTAAATGCTCTATTGATGGTAAAAGATGTGAAAATCATGATGTAATCTATAATGAAAAAAATTGAACTTCGCTTTAAATAAAGTACTGGGGTTGGCACAGGAGAGAAGGGAAGCAAATAACAGAGACAAGGAGAACAGAAGAAGAATAAAGTTCTCCTGGGCTACAAGACCTTTCAGTTTGGACCACAGTTTATGCCTGTGTCTCAGTATTTCTTTTCTCCTTCATTCCTCAACCTCTCGCCAACAACTAGTTCCTTTAGCTAGTTGTTCAACCAACAGTTGGTTTCACTTAATCAGCTGTTCACCGCCTGTTCCATTCTCCCTACCATGTAACCACCAAGACTTTCTCTTCTCTCCCCCTCACAGAGCTGGTCTGCAGGACTCCCCCTCTCCCCATGGCCAGCTCAAGGCCATGTCCACTCTGGATCCTTCCAAAGGTCTCTGCTTCTGGCCATACTCTCTCACATACCTACGATAAACTTTCTCTTCCACCACACCTAGGAGCAGTCAGGATTCCTTTTCTTTTCCTTTTTTATTCCCCATTCACTAATAGCCCTAAAACAAAGCAAAAGCAAGGAAGAATTTGAGGACAAAGTGACTTAATTGTAATAGGCTAAGAAAGGAATGAAAGGCACATGATTGGATCCCATGAATGAAGCCTCTGGAACTAGAGCTTAAACAGGTGAGGTTTAAACAGGAAACTGGAAGTTCAGGGTTACCCTGGACTACATAGCAAGACCTTCTTTCAAAAGAGACTCCTTTGAGTAATTTTTTGTAAGATGAAAATACATTTGGAGAGAGATGCAAAGTCAGGAAAGAGCAGACGGCAACTGAACAGCATTGTGGGATCCACTAAGGGTTTTTTATATTTAAAATGGATTTGTCATGGCACATTGGTGAGCGAAGATGAATCATGTAATTAGAGGGCAGAAACCAGGAATGTGGGAGAGAAAAGAAAGCAATTTCATCAGAAGCTGCAGGGGAGACAATGCAGGGAAGCGCTGTGGAGCATGGGTACAGATGCAAACAGGGTGAGAGTTGCTGGAACAGAGAAGTGCCTGGCAGCCCATCCTGTCTGTCCTCTGAATGAGAGAGCTCACAGCTTGCTGCCTGGCAATGGCATTGCGGTCATGATGCCCTTTTCTTCAATGCCTCTCCGCCATGTCAGCCATGCTGAAATCTATGTTAAAACCTTTCTCAATGAACTCAAACCTTGTTTCACACGGACTTATCCTGACATTCTTTGCAACAGCGTCAAGAACCCCAACTTCAAGCCAGGTGTGGTGACTATGCTCTCGTCATGTCAGCATTCAGAAAGCTAAGGCAGAAAGAAAGGTTACTATGAGTTCAAGGCCATCCTGAACTACATAGAGAGATCCAAGAAGACAGGAGCGAGATGGGGGGAACTCACATATGCTAGAAAATTGAGTTAAATATTCAGAGAGGGGTCAAGATAGCAAGAAATAACATAATGGAGTATTAATGTTAAAAAAAATAAAGGGGTTTCCCTCTTTAATATACAAAAGAAAATGGCTTTGTAAGTATAAGATTTATAAGCTGGGTGTGGTGGCACATGCCTTTAGTCTCAGCTCTCAGGGAGGCAGAGACAGGCAGATCTCTGTGAGTTTGAGGTCAGCCAGGTCTACAAAAGCAAGTCCAGGACAGCAAACGCATTACAGGGAAATCCTGTCTCAAAAAACAAAAACAAAAATAAAAACAAATAAGTCAATCTAAATGCTAGGAAATGTAGGTCTTTCAGTCTATAATTACAACAAATTTAATGATAGGCATTGAGTTTCAAGTAACTGCAATTGCCTTGAACTTCAAAAGGAAATTTGGAAAATCAGCCCAACACCAGTTTAAGCCAGCATTTCAAGTGGGAAGAGTACAGTGTTCAGTGTCAGCACAAAGCTATGCCACCCATCTCCTTTCAACACACAAGCTGCCCAGGCCCAGGTCCCTTATGGTCCCATTTGTGCTGCTCAGTCTCAGAACTGAGACTCACTCTAGGAAATTCCACCCACTCATCAGTAATACACCACCACCTCCAAACCACACACATACAGACACACACACACACACACACACACGCACGCGCGCACGCACAGAGACATGCACACATACATGCATGAACACATGTAGGCTCAATTTTCTTAACCAATATTTTTTATTACAACTTATTAACTGAGCATACGTCAGTTATAACCCAAGTAACCAAAACAACAGGATACGAGGATTAAAGAAAACAATAACAAAACTGTAAGGATATCAGTTCTGAGGAATGATTCTCCTGGTGTAATCAGCAGGATTTCTTCTTCTGGAACCTGGAGTAACCAGAACCCGGAACCTCACCAGGAGCCAGAGCCCAGAAGCCTTCCCTCGAGCAGTTCTCTCTAGAAGCGTCTTGAAGTAGAGTGATGAACAGCCGAAACTATCCCAAGTCTCCAAAAAGCCCCGCGTCCACTTCTGGGCTCATTTATATATCTCCTCCCAGAGTCTGTTCACGGGATCTTTTCAGCTGGCAACAATCAAGCTCCCGCATGAGGTGGTTGGTCTTCTAGTGGATTAACCTCACCTGTTCTCTGACAAGACCGTGCCAATCCCACACTTGGGAAACAGGTTTCTCTCTCCTTCAAACACATGCATGCATTCTAGCAATCAAAAAAAAAAAAAAAAAAAAGGTCATTTTAATAATTCAGATCTCCTTGCTTCCAAGAACCATATGGGATATGTATATAACCTAAGCACCAGCCTTTCCCCAGTGCACACATGTCCATCCTTTTTCTTCCAAATTTATAGTGATCCACACTCAACTCTATAGACCCCAGCTCTATTCTAGGTCTTGACATCATAGAAAGTCAAGAAAGGAGATTTCAGAGAGAATTGACTTTCAGACAGAAGGGACAGGATGAAAGAAACTAAAGTACTATGCTAAGAAAAATAGTCGAAGCTGAGCATGGCGGCACATAACTGTAACTCCAACACATAGGGGCCTAGGCAGGAGGATTCTCTTAAGTTCAAGGCCAGTCTGGTGAATTCTAAGCCATCTTGGGCTGTGGAGTGACACCCTATCTTAAAGAAAAACTTGTATATTCACATCACACACACACACACACACACACACACACACAAAACATAAATTATATAAGTTAGGTGATTCAAATTTAGAAAGAGTAAAAGAATCTAAGCAGCCAACTTCTGGAGAATCTAATGGTCTATGTCAGAGACCCACAGATCTCTTTTTTCTGTAAAGGACAAGACAGTAATCCTACAGGCCTGGATCCCATGAGGTCTCTGTCATTCTCCTAGTAGTCTCCTTGTAGCCCAAGACAGCTGCAGACAACACACAACAGATGTGCATGCTCACAGGAGGCCTTATGGGCCCATGATCCTTTGCTGACACCTCTAGAGGACACTACCTGTGTAATCACTGGCTACTGATTCAGGCCCACACTCCACAGTCTGATGTCACCTTGCAAAGAGATTGATGAGTGGCAGGGCACTTTTGTCCAGTACAAGCAATTATTCCAGTCCCGTAAAAAGAAAGTTAAGCTGACTGCCATGTGATTGTCCCATTTCTCTGTTTGGTTGATAGGTTGATGGGGGTTTTAGCATTTGAGACCGGGTCTCAGGTATCCTGGACTGGCCTTGGGCTCCTGGTCCTCCTGTCTCTAGCTCCCAAGTGATTACTGGCATGGGCCACCACACCCTGCTGTCCTGCTTAGTATCTAACCTTAAGATTTTCTTCCAGCATTTCATTCCACTGGTGGCATGTGCCAGTGCCTATCTGGGAAAACACAGATCCAGCCTTGCTCCTTTAATCAGCTGTCCCATGTGCTGGCTCTGCCAATAATTTGCCGAATACATCTCAGACACACGTCTGCTATATATTAGTAAGAAAGTTACAGTTCTTAAGTGATAGATATTGTACTTTGACAATTTCAGTATCATATTTTTTTCTTTCTTTCCCTTTGCAACTAAAATCACTTGGATTACCCTAGACCAGACTATACAACCCATTTCTGGGTCTTAGAGACTCTGTAGACCTGTTCTCCCAGCCCCACCTCCTCCCCAGATGTCAGGTCTGCTAGGGCTAAAACTGGACGGAGATAACAAGGCTCTGGGGGAAGAAATGGAAGAGCCAGAAGCAGGACCTGCTGGGGCAGTGCCCAATCTTACCTGGCTTGACTCTGACCTCACCCAAGGAGGTCTGGGAAGGCAGGGAGGGAACCACACTCCCCAACCCCCACCCCACACTTCAAGCTCCTCTGCAAACTCTGAGTCATGCTGAACACAGTTAATCCCAAACGGAAAGATTGAATTTAGCAATAGCCATTGAAATATACAAAATGCTTCTGCTTTGGCTGAAATTCTATTCATAAGAAATATTTTTAAATTCTATTAGCTAGTAATCAAGGATGTGCAACAAGTTTTGTGTATTTTATTGGTGTTTATTGGTTTGCTATTCAAAGCAGTTTAAAAAAAATTTTTTTAAACAGTTTATAATTTTAAATAAGCCAGGAACCAATTAATTAATATTCAGTATACTCACATTATACAGCTGTTGTTGCTTTGAAAGAGAATATCTTATGTCATAAATATTCTTTTTAGAGTGTTTGATAAATGTAAAAGTACAATTTAACACCAAATTTTATTCTAACAATGATGACTGCCTATCTCATATACATATAGTCATATATATATATATAATTCCATATATTTATACGTGAAATGTCCATGTTTATATGCAAAAGCTACATGTACCTGTAAATAATTGCATATATGATGAGTATACATATATATACAGATATATTCTGCTAGCCTTCCCTATATGTACTCAATCAATGTGAATCAAATCTATTGCCTCCCTGCTGAACAAATGCAGGCTTTTCTTTCTTATTCTTAGTGTTTAAGGATCCAGCCTAATGAATCCTCACATAGCACTTATATGGTAGTAGGCGCTATGTCCTCCAGCATTGTCTTACAGTCTGTAGGAGAATGTCCTGGGCTCCACGCAAACACTGTGCTATTTCACATAGGGGACTTGGGCATCCTCATCTCTAGAGAGAGCAGAAAAAGATTACACAAATCAGAGGGAAGGCTAGGACCTGGAAATAAGGCAGTCTTCGGGATTTCCCAACAGCACAACCACAGAAGGCTCCTCCACTCATGCTATACAGTGAGGAGTGGCTGTAGGGCTCCCAAAGCCCAAGAAAACATGTACAGAAGAAAGGGGGTAAAAACATGGATGATCTTGGCTCTGAGTTTATGATTCAAGAAAATCCTGAGACAGCGTGGAGACCCTGGAGTAAGGCAGAGGCCCTAGCAGGTTTGGGGAGGAACCCATATACCAGAGGTGTTCATTGCTCAGACAGGTGAGGGCCATACCAAGCATCATGAGAAATGTGAAGACACAACCCCTTGGCTACAAAAATTAAGAAATTGGTTTGAGGAAAGGAGAGAGTAAGAGAAAGTTTGAGGAATTTTCATAGAAAAGGTAGAAGCATACATTAGGACATCAAAAGGAGATGAGATTTTACTACCAGACTTACAGAGATGGATCAGCAAATCCCAGAGGGGAGGGAGATAGGACAGACAACGCCAATTCTACCAGGGTGGGAAAGAAGGCGTGGCAGGTATTTGGGAAACCTACAATGCCACAGTTCAGAGACAAAGCTGTAGGTCACCTCAGTCCTCCTATGACTTGACTTCATAACAACAATTCCCTTCCCTTTGAGAAGAAAATAAAAAACAGGCAGAGACAAGAGCAGTGGCTTGCTATACTCAAAACAAAGACAAAACTCAATCTTCAAAACACTGACATGGTGGCTGGGGAGATGGCTCCAAGTCATTTAAGTGCTGCTGGGCCAGCATAAGGACCTGATTCCAGATCCCAGGAACCACATAAAGGCCCAATGTGGTCATGCAAATCTCCCTAAAGCAGAAGTTGGGGAGACAGACAGGTGGATTCTCCAGAACTCACTGATCAACTGGTCTAGCCACACAGGAAGTTCTGGGGTCAGGGAGAGACTGGGTCTTGAAAGATACATGGAAAGCAATAATGAAAACACCCAAAATCAAGCTGTGGCCTCCATACATACATACACATTGGATGTGCATATGTGTGTGTATGTGTACATATATATGTGTGTATAAATATATATATACTGTTGAGATAATCTGATGTATTTTTATGATAATCACTGCTTACTGTCTCTGTGATTTACCTTTTGCTTAATAAAAAGCCATCCCACCTGGGTAGGGCAAAAGAGATAGGTGGGGCTAGGAGAGAGAGAGAGGAATTCTGGGAAGAAGAAGGATTGTCAAGAGGAAGTGAGAGACCTGAAGTGAAGAGAGGCAGGCTGCCATGGGTTAGCTGGAAGAGAAGCACATGGCTGGCGTCGATGGAGAATCCAGCCCAGATAAAAAACATGAGCAAATGTTTGGGATTATAGATGGGAGGTCGCTTGATAAAAGTTATTAGAAGCAGATAGCATGGGATTGAGACAGGGATCCCATGCCTGCCCCACTATAGGAAGTAGTTAAGAGGATTGATATCTGCCCTGCCCTAGGTTAACTAAGGCTATATTAAAATATAACAAGTGTCTATGTCTTAATTGATTGCTAGCCAGGCCTACAGGTAATACATGTAATTAAAAATATATATGTGTGTGTGTATATATATATAGTAGACTAGCTGTAGACTAGCTCACAGGTGAGATACAGTTTTAGTGCTTCCATCTTCACTCTCTAAAAATATATCTAAACTTAGTCATGAGGTTCAGAGGTAAGTCCACTACATTAGGAATCCCAGCCTTTATACAGACTTGCCCCCTGACCCATGGCTGCCCTTGACTTCTTAGACTTTTCCCATATGTAAAATTGACAGTATCAAGGAGCCTTCCAAGTATATATTTTTTAAAGCCACAGGTGCCCTGTTTGGCATCTAACTTGCCAATGCGCAAAGGCATGGGCTCTGCCCACTCTGGCTCTGCCTGACCCTCTTATCTGGTCCTCCAGCCCTTTCCTGGAGGAAACCAGCACTGCCCTCCATTCCTCTCCTTACAAAGTGCTTTCCTAGAAATGATCACAATGAGTGAGTTAACCCAGAAGCAGAAAGACTCAAATGGTATATACTCACTTATATCTGCATACTAGCCCAAGGGGTATGTCCCACGAAAGCCTTTACTTACCAGTAAACTGGGACAGAGGGGAGGACATCCTATTGGGACTCTAGATGAGCGAAGCATGGGAGAATAGCAAAGTAGAAGGATCCAGAAGGTCCTAGAAATCCTACAAGTAGAACATTATGCTAGGCAGATTTGGGCACAGGGGTCCCGCTCAAACTAAGGCACCAGCCAAGGACAATACAGGCGGTAAACTTTAAACCCCTACCCAGATCTAGCCAATGGGCAGAACATTCTCCGCAGTTGAGTGGAGAGTGGAGAATGACTTTCACACGTACTCTGGTGCCTCACATTTGACCATGTCCCCTGGAGGGGGAGACCTGGTAGCACTCAGAGGAAGGATAGCAGGTTACCAAGAAGAGACTTGATACCCTGTGAGCATATACAGGGGGAGGAAATCCCCCTCAGGAACAGTCATAAGGGAGGGGAATAAGGGGAAAATGGGAGGGAGGGAAGAATGGGAGGATACAAGGGATGGGATAACCATTGAGATGTAACAAGAATAAATTAATAAAAAATTAAAAATAAATAAATAAATAAATAAAAAACAAAAAACCAAAGTGCTTTCATCTCCTTGGTTATTTAAGTGGTAAGAAGCGTGCCATCTCACAGACCAAATATGACTTAGAAACAACAAAAGTACTACATTGTACTTTTTGCATAATTCATATGCTGCCCTCAGAACAATTTATAGGAATGAGTTTGATTTTTCAGTCCAGTACCTGGGCTCAGTGCCTAGGAGGAAAGCTTAATAAATGCCCCCACGAATATGTGGTGACATTTTTAGGTGAGGAAATTGAAAGCCAGAGAGAATTGACAATATAACTTCTACCTCCTGGCTAGCTACCTCCCTTTTCCCTCAGGAGTGTGGTAATTCTCTGTGCCCTGAACTTTGCCCTTTTTCTCTTGAGAGATTGCTTCCTCTGGCCCCACGCTGATTCACCACTGTTCATCACTTCGGTACGAGAACTATGTTTTAAAACAGTGTGTGGAAATAATATACTGGTTACCCTGTCCCCCAAAATGCCTCCTAACAGGAAAAAAAAAATCCAGGCTAGTTGAAGAATGCTGTTCTGACAGAGAGTCCTTGAACTTGGCCCTCATGGCATGGCGATTCAAGTGGATAAAATATGAGTAACATCTGGGAATAAACACACAGCTCTGCCGGTCTCATCAACAAATGCATGAGTCACAAACTGACCTCCGTCCAGTGCCATCCATCCCCACAAAGCAAAAGGTGGGTCTTCTCTGTACCACTTAGGTTCCTTGCCTGCTCCTCAGAAGCTGCAGTATGGGACTACGACAGTCCTTGGAATGTCTGCACAGTTGGCAAGCATCTCGTTTTGTCATGACAATGGCACAAGTAGACCCATTTATTCCCTTTCCTACAGCTAGTTTCAAGGACATCTCAAGAGAAACCGGTTTATGGGTATACAGTGAGGGGTGGAGGCCTGTGGCTGAACTCTCTCACCCACAGCTATTTTTTTTTCCCCTATCCATTGAAATCATTAGATCCTGAGTTGGCAAGCGTGTATGGAAACTCTGGCTCCTGCCACTCTTACTACAAACTGCGACTGAGTAATCGCTCTGAATTCACTTTGTACCCACAAAACTCAGCCTCTACTTCCTTGGGAATTCCCCAGTATCGAGAATTTTCAATGCCTTGATACTTTGCTATTTTTAAGGCTGGAAATGGAATGTTTGTAGAACTTCCTCTGCAAAAGGAAACAGTGACCTCTAAACATTCATCGAAAGAGGCAAACGTAGACGCTAATCTAAAGCTCCTTCCATTGAGGCCATCCAGCAGGGTGAAGTCTCCTGCCTTTGGCGTAACCTCGGCAGGGACTCCAAGAGAAAGCTAGGCAGTAGCTCTGGGGTCCATTGGGATACAATACCATCCAAGTTTGTCTTTCCACCTACTCTCCATTTTCAGGGATCCTTATCTTCCGTCTTCAAAGATTAGGAGTGAAAAAGACTCGGTGATGAGAAGTTGGTAGTCTCTACCCGAGCCTGGTTCCCAGACACCCCAAGAGTGTCTCTCCATGTCCTGGCTCATTGGCCACTGAACTGCCACTGCACCTTTGTCCCTGAGGGGAAAAAAGAAAAGAAAGGAAAAGAAAAGAAAAAAAAACATTGTGCCCAGCTGC
Source organism: Acomys russatus (assembly GCF_903995435.1). NCBI lineage: Eukaryota > Metazoa > Chordata > Mammalia > Rodentia > Muridae > Acomys > Acomys russatus. The sequence goes on along the minus strand of NC_067140.1, from coordinate 65,270,089 downwards.
TAAAAGCAATTTCCCTGGACTTGAGGTTTCCCATTAACCAAGGCTCTGGAATGTCCATGCTCAACAACAGTTCATCTCTGTCTCCCTTCCATGTCTCCTCCTCTCTTCCCTGCCAGGAAAGGCCTGACCCTAACTGACACCAGAGACACCACCATGACCTTGATACCATCCTAAATCGAGTTGCCCGGTTTCTATACAAAGTATCGCCTCATCCTTAGGCCGGCACAGTCCCCTCTTAAGACATTTCCAAGGCAGCTGCAACAGTTAGAGAAGGAAATGAGGAGGGGGGAGGGAGGGAGGGCTTGGGAAGGAGGGAGGGAGGGAGGACTGGGAAGGGGAAAGAGATTGAGTTGTGGTGCTACTTGTTATTCATAAGCAAGTGAAGTATAAAACGTAAATGCTCTTTTTTTTTTTTCCTACCATAATTGTACTTTCAGACCTAAGGGAATCTTAATCTGTTGCAGAACCTTATGTTAAACACTCTTCCTCTAAAAACAATTCCAAATTTCAGAATAATGGTATAAACTTGCATTCTTGCAGCAAATGCTGCTCCTTTTCCCAAACCCCCTACAAGAACATTAAAGGGTTTTGTTGTGTCTCGTTTTGCATTCTTTTTAAAACATAAGCCCACAAGGATAAAACAGCAAGAGCAGGGAGTGGGACCGTGAATTTTTTAGAACCGCCAGGCGGCTTTTCATTGCACGGAGTTCACACTCACCATAGCAACTCAAGAGCTCCCAGCTTCACACACAAGTTTTATAAACAATAAACAAACAAACAAACAAAATTTTTGCGGAGCAGTGAGACAGTGTTTACTGCCAAGCATGATGCCCTGAGCTTGACTCCCAGTACTCACATGATGGAAGGCTAGAACTGATTTATGTGGTAAATTTTTAAGCTCAAATCTATTTAATGCGAGGGCCAGTGAGACTGCCAAGTGTAGTGCCCTCAGTTTGAGTCCCGGGACCGGGACCCAGATGATAGAAGGAAAAGAAGTCACATCTCTAAATTGTCTTCTAACTTCCACATCACACACACACACACACACACACACACACACACACACACACGAAATAACATAATAAAAAGTTTGAACAACAAATACACATGAGCGGGGTTTGAAAATGGGCAAGGGGAGGCCGATCCTTAGTGGGCAGGAAAAAGGCAAAGAACCGGTCAGAATCTTGCACCCTTGGGAGTGAGATGATAGATACGATTGTTTGTAAGGTGATTAAGAACACCAGACTCCTCACGTCCACAAAAGAGTGACTCATGTAGACTTCCATTCATAGAAAACCATAGAAAACATGAAGTAATCTACAGGGACAAAAGCGGGTCTGGGTTTATTTGGAGTGAAGGAAGTATAGGGAAAGAGCTACAAAGGACTCTGGAGAGCCCTGAGAGGAGATGTGTGTGTCCCCAGTGGTGGTGATGGTGACAGGCACATGTTGAAATGACACGAACAGTTTACAGTTTATTATCTGTCAGTTTTACCTTGGCAAAGCTGTCGTTTAATTGTTAATGCAGAGACCCGGGGCTAGTCAAGGCGCTGAGAACGAATGGCCATTGAGTGCTCACTTAGCCCTAAATGGGTCAGTCACATCACTCACTCCATGGCTCACAAAACATCAAGGAAGAGGGAATGGGAATAACGTGAGAGCCAGAGGATGGGGAGGAGAACCCTGAAATGCTGTCTTTGGGCAGGACGAGGTGTGGGCCTCACGATCCCACAGCAGCTGCAGCTGCCTACATGGGATCTGTACAAGACCAGGCCTCTAAGCATTCGGTCACAGATGCGGGAGGGGCTCATGAGGCCCAGCCCTGTCCAGGGGAGCTATTGACTGTCCAGAACTGTGAGAAAGAGGAAGTCATTGCCTTCAATGATATAGCCACTGTTGAGTTACTCATGCCTCCTGCCATAGCTCCACACCCATGGCCCACACAGGCAGCCCTGGTTAAATCCAGTGGGTCACAAAGCAAAACCACGCAAGGCATGAACGTGTGAAGTGAACATGGGGGAGGAAGGATTTGTGGGAGTGGGAGAGCATCAAGAGATGATGGGGAATTAGTATGACTAGAATGTATTAGATAGATAAATGAAATCGCCAAAGAATAAGTTAATATAAGAAAGCTATAGTTTAAAACGCTGATGGGGGCTGCTGCGGGAAGAGCTTGAGTGGGTAAGAGTGAGTGCTGTGAATGAAAGAAGACCTGAGTTCAAATCCCCAGTACCCATCTGAAAAGCTAGGCATGGAAAAGTGTGGCCCATCATTAGGAGTCAGAGACAAGTGGATCCTAGGATCTCTTGGGCCAGCCAGCCTAGCTGAACCAGAAGCTCCAGGTTCAGTGAGAGACCTGTCTGAAAAATAATGAGCAAAGTATCTGATGCCTTCCCTGGCCTTTATAAAAATATGTGTGGGCATAAACATATGCCCACAATACACACAGACAGACAGACAGACACACACACACACACACACACACACACACACACACACACACATACACACACACACACACACACACACACACACACACATAAAATGCAGGCTTCTAGTTGGTTCTGTGATTTTGGAGAACAGTATGATAATAATTTAACCTACAGTAGAAAAATAAAAATGAAATAATCAGGAAAAAGGAATGATTGGATTTCCAGAACACATCTTGCCAAGCTACCTAATGTGGCCTGGTCTCCAGCCCCCATAAGCACATATATTTGACTATGTGGACCCCAGCTAGTGGAACTGTTTGGAAAAGATTAGAAGATGTAGCCTCGAGGTGTGTCACTATGGGTAGGTTTTGGGGTTTCAAAAGACTCACAGCATGTCCAATGTCCCCTCACAGCATGTCCAATGTCCCCTCACAGCATGTCCAATGTCCCCTCACAGCATGTCCAATGTCCCCTCACAGCATGTCCAATGTCCCCTTCTCTCTGCATCCCGTTTATGGAGTGATCTGAGCTCTTGGCTACAACTACAGCTACAGCTCCATGCCTGCCTGTCTGCTGCCATCCTCCCTACCATGATGGTCACAGACTCGCCCTCTGTAAACTGTAAGCCTCAAGTAAATTCTTCCTTCTTTAAAGTGCTTTGGTCACATCAGTGTATACACATCAGTGTAAAAGTAACTAAGACAGAAGGCCTTTCTCCTTTAGGCATACAACTAAAAGATCCTTCCCTGGGAACCAAGACAAAACCATTATTAAGAGCCCCCCTCCACCCAGCACCCCTGGTAAAATGTAAGCCAATGGTCTCTACAGCCTACAAGCCTCACCAAGGACTCAGAAGTTCCAAGCCACTCTAGAAACACCCATCCTAAAAATGTAGAAGCATTAAACACCTGCAGATTGCTCACAAGAAGGACATGAAATGAGTCAACTTATAAGGGCAAAGGAAAAAAAAGAGCATACAAAAAACTTGAAAAAGAAACAAAAGCTGGTGTGAGTTAGCCACAGTGACATGCTCCTGTCATTTTAGATGCTCGGAAGGCTGGGGCAGGAAGGTAAGACTAACCTGAACAACCATAGAAAGACTCTAGGTGAATATCTCTGTCCATAACATGGGGCATTATGCTAATAAGACAGTAAAACTGTGGAACAATAATAAAACACTACGATGTTCAGCAGGTGAAATATTCAAGCAATAAGATACATTGAAAATGTCAGAGAAATGAAACCAATAAAAGAGCTGAGAGACAGTGGTTAGGTAAACGTCCCAGGAAGTAAAGAAAAGGATAAAGACTTGAAAAATAGAATAGATAAGAATATTAGAGATAGTGCTGGAGCAGGTGGCACAGTTGGTAAAGCGCTTGGCTTGCATGAGTTCAATCCCCCAGAACTCATGTAAAAATGCCAGGCAAGGTGGCACATGCTTGTAATCCCAGCACGGGAGAGGAGAGAGGATTCCTGGAACTTACTAGCCAGCTAGCCTAATCGATGATAACAAAACCAATAAATGACTTTGTCTCAAAGGAAGTGGAAAGCATACCTGAGGGTGACATGCAAAATTATCCTCTGCACAACACATGCATCCTTGTGTACACACATGCACACACACACGCAGACACACACACACACACGAGCATGTATACACACAAATACATATATAACTTCTTTAATTAAAGGTAAAAAAATAAAAAGAAATAATCTATAGTTTTTAAAACTTAAAAATCACAGGTTTTCAGATTTAATGGCCTATTAGATGCCTTAGAATAAATGAATACTGAGAATAAGGATACTGAGAGTAAGAAGACATTTCTATGACATTCGAGGCAGTAAACAATGGTCACATGAAAAGAACTAGACATTTAAATGGAGTCCAACTTCTCCACAGCAAGATTGGAAGCCAGAATGAAATGGAGCTATGCTTGCTAAGCCAGGAAGCAAAACCAACTCCAACCCAGAATTATATACCCAGATGTACCATCAAGCAAATGTCAGGACAGAGGTACTGCCACACAGGCAAATTCTTTAAAATTTCTACTGCTCACACACCTTTTCCCAAGTGAAAAACAATACCCAAGCCAGGAGAGAAGTGAAGGGAACCTGTGCTACAGGGGAGAACAGGGTGAAGCACACCGTGGCACTCTAGGGATTTCCCGCTGAGGTAGAAACAAGCTGCCTAACGCATCTGACTCTAAGGGAAGGTTTAAATAAGTTCTGGCAAGTTCTTTTTTTTATTATTATTAATTTATTCACATTACATCTCAATGGTTATGCCATCCCTTGTATCCTCCCATTCCTCCCTCCCTCCCATTTTCCCCTTACTCCCCTCCCCTATGACTGTGATTGAGGGGGACCTCTTCCCCCTGTATATGCTCATAGGGTATCAAGTCTCTTAATACAATAATGATAGTCTCGGATGAATCCTCTGTGAATATAATCTTAAATTTTAGGACCTTTTATTTCCATGTGTTTGGTTAAAACATCCTTTATAATTACATCTATCTATCTATCTATCTATCTATCTATCTCATATGTATGTACATGTGCACATATACGGAAGCCAGAAGGTCAAGTTAGGTATTTTCATCAATTGTTCTTCACCTTAGTTTTGAGACAGCATCTCTCAGGGGATCTGGAGCTGGTCAGCTGGCTAGGCTGGCTGGATCCCAAGCTCCCAGGCCTCACTCCATTCCCTGCTCCCTGGCACTAGGCTTCTAGGTGTGTGACAATGTCAGTAGGTGGTAGGGATTCAAACTCACTTTCCTGCTTGTGCATCAGGCACACTACTGACTGAGCAGCGCAGCCTTAGTGCTTATACCTGAATGACACACTTGTATTGTTAAACCTTAAACTCTGGAAAGATATTTTCTTCAAGGTTGCCAAACACAAATAGCCAAATCACTATGAATGTAAGATTAATATATTCCTGATTGTTTCATGGTTCTTCTTGCTGTATGTAGTTCATTTTATTTATGTTTAATAATATAAGTGTATATGTAAAAAAGAAAAATTAAAAAATAATAAAATAGTATTGTTAGAGTAATTAATGTTCATTTCCATATTGTATAAACTGCTGACATGACTGTTCCACGGTTCAGGGGAAGGTTTTTATTGTAGAAATGTAAGAGAAAGAATGCCCAGAGGCTGGAAGAGTCTAGAACAAAGAGAAAATGAAGTAGACTGAACACGGACAGGGTTATCTGCAAGAGTGGAGAATAGCAGGGGATAGATACAGAGAAAATAGTGAGAACGGCAGTAGCTGGAGCAGGAACCAAAAACAGTAAGAACAGCGGGTTATAAGAAGGGTGAGTAACTCGGGGAGGCAGAGGCAGGAGAATCTCTGTGAGTTTGAAGCCAGCCTGGTCAACAAAGCAAGTCCAGGACTGCCAAGGCTACACACAAAGAAACCCTGTCCCAAAAAAACAATTAACTGGGCTGGAGAGATGGCTCAGCCATTAAAGGCTAAGCTCGCAACCAAAATAGTAGTAGTAGTCGTAGTAAATAATAAATAAATAACTAAATAAAGTAAAAAAAAATGAAAAAAAGGTTGAATAGTTGAGGGGAGAAAAGGGTCCACGGAAGCGTTGAAATGTATAACAGGTACTTGTGTATACAGTCTTAATTTGCCTGGAAGCTAGCCTGTACCTTGATTGTGTTGATAGGCACTGCAGATATATGTAAACCGAGAGCCATGCATCCCTTCTGACAAAGGTAAGGGAAAATGACTCATTTTGGTAGGCAGGAACCGGCTTCACCCGTTCCTGAGGAATGCAGGCTTTTACCTAACCACCAGGAAGCTTCCTGTAGTCCAGGTTGAACTCATTTGGGATATTTTGGACTGCCTTCTGGAGTTTGGGGATTTGGAGTTTTCTTTAAATCGGACAAATATTAGTTCACTGAGTCAACGTTGCCAGCACCTGAGTGTGTGTGTGTGTGTGTGTGTGTGTGTGTGTGTGTGTGTGTGTGTGTGTGTGTGTGTGTGTGTGTGTGTAGAATCATTTGAAAAAATGTCCTGGTGAGAACCGAGGATGAGAGGCTAAGAAAGCACACCAGCCACACATCCACCCGAGCTCTGGGAAAAGACACATCCTTGCTTTATCTCCTCCTCCTCCTCCTTCCTCTGGCTCTTTCCTCCTCCTTCTCCAAGCCTAGAAATGGAGAGTCTTCAGTTTACCAATGCAGGTGACCCGCTCCACCCGACTTCCGAACAGGAGATGGGAATTCCCGCTGAGGCCTTGTCACTACCCAAAGATTCAACCCGCCCAGACACATCCTGTGAGCTGAAGGGGCACCATGGCACATGCAGCTTGAAAGCCTGCCCTGGCATGAGCTGACCTGCATGTTAAGTGTGCAAAGCCTATGAGGGAAGATCCACTAAACAAACAACTTTGTTGAGCAGGTGTCCCTGCTCAGCCATAGGAAGTCATAGAGAAAGGCGCTCAAAGAAAGGACTTGAGGAAAGACTATGAGACACACATGTGGATGAGTGCCGGGAGCACAAGGCTGCAAAGGCCTAGCTCTCACTCCTGCATGACGCAGAGTAAGCTGAGGGACCACCACAGGTCCCCGGGTTTATAAGACAGTCATGGTGTGTGGGTGAGCACAGTCAGGGAGATTGGCATTATTACTACCTGGTATCCTTGATTACTACAAACTTGTGAGCCCAGGAGTGAGCCTTTATTTGTTTATCCTTAGATATATTCTCTTAACAGCTTTATTGTGCTATAGTTAACATAAAATATGAAAACTTAGGGACAAGAGAGATGGCTCGGTTGGGTAAAAATCACCTGCTGCCAAGCCTAAGGACCTGAGTTTGTTCCCCTGGCCTCACATGAAGGAAGGAGGGAACAGAATCCCACAAGTTGTCCTCTGAGTGCCACATGCATGCTTGAGTGAGTGTTCACACACACACACACACACACACACAGATACATGCATGCACACACACACATGCATGCATACACACACACACATACACACACAAATGCACACCCCTATCTTTTTATTTTAAAAGTCCTTTGTTGTAAAAAAGAATAATGTTAAATATACCATTAAGTGGTTTTTTTTTTTAACCTGCAAAGCTAAAATGCACAGTTCAATAATTGGACAGAAATCTATACAACAAAACCAAGTGGCATCCCCAAGACGCTGAACATGTTCACTATTCTCCTGCCCCCTGACAAACCTTGTCCACTCTGTCCTCACTCCCATCACCACACAAGTGCTGGTGCATTCTATCCCCATGGAATATATATATACTTTCTGCCTGGAACTTTGCACCAATAGTCCGAGATTCATACATATTGTCCCATGTGTCATTAATTTATTCCTTTTGTTTTGGTTTACTTTGGGTTTTGATTCTGATTTTGGTTTTAGTTTTGGTTTTGGTTTTTAAGACAGGGTTTCTCTGTGTAGCCCTTACTGTCCTAGAACTAGCTCTGTAGCCCAGGCTGGTCTTGAACTCACAGAGATCCTCCTACCCCAGCCTCCTGAGTGCTGGGATTAAAGGCGTGTGTCACCACCATCCATAATTCACCCCTTTTTATTGCTGTGTAGTAGAATTCCATTGTATGGCTCAGCCACTGTTTATCTAGTCACTTGTCGAAGACTTAGAGTTGTTTCCATTTTTAGCAATGACAAAAATATCACTATGAGCATTCCCATAAAAATGTTTCCTTCTCTCGGGTAAATAAAAGACCTAAGAATGGTAGGGCGGAGCCTCGTGTTAGGTGTATGTTTAGCTTTTTAAAAACCATGAGTTGCTTCCCAAAGTGGTTGTATCACTCTACATCCCAAACAACCATATATGAAAATTCCAGTCCTTTCTCCCCCTTTTCAGTTTTGAATACACTGATAATTGTGTGATTATTCCTAGAACCTCAAATTACATTTACATCCTCCTTAGCTTTCAAAACATTGTCAAGCTTAGAGGAAATACTCAGAAGATTGGTCTCTGTCATAGTACATGGAGTTTGTTACTGATCCACCAGGCTCATTTGTGCCAGTGCCAATGCAGAGCGAGGTGTGGTTCAGAGACAAAGCGAAAGATTGATTGGGGTAGAATAGGCCTCCAGTTTTAACCCTTGGCTTGTAAAATATTACCTAAGTGTCTGTGGCCAACTCGCCTACCTTGCCAGGGGCTCAGTTTCCTGCGTAGATAATGGGACCGTGGGATTGTTAATTTGTCAGTGATATTTCCACAAGAACAGCACGCTTCCACGTCCTTGAAGGATACTGAGATAGAAAACTTAAATATTGTCAAGTCTTTCCTGTTTGCACAAGAAATGTGCATTTCGTCTTTTTGTTTACAGCTATCTTATGAAGAAGATAAAGCTGCCCTCGGTCCAGATGACGGAAACTCTCAACTGCCCTCCCCCAAAGGCCGGCTTCTTCTTTCTAGAATGAGAAATGAAACAACTAGTTTCCGTCAGGGCCACACAAGGGAGTTCTGTCCCAGCCCGGACTTCTTTTTTTGTGGGGAGGGGGTGTTGTTGGTTAAATAGCTGGATTTTTTTTTTTGAGGCAGGGGCCAGGGTCTTGCTATACAGCTCAGGCTGGCCTCAAAGCTAAGGATTCCCCTGCCTCAGTTTCTGGGATGTTGCAATTTAAGGCGCACACCACTACACCCAGCACGCATTATAGTTTGCACTAATATCACTTAGCCTTGAGCCAACGCATAACGATAATTACCCAGCCAGGCCTTGCTTCAAGAGATAATTTTGTGCTGGACTTGGTGGCACACGCCTGTAATCCCAGCACTCAGGGAGGCAAAAGTAGGTGGATCTCTACGAATTGGAGGCCAGTTTGGTCTACAAAGTGATTCCAGGACAGCCAAGGCTACATAAGAGAAACCCTGTCTTAAAAAAAAAAAAAAAAAAAGATAACTTTGTTAAGAATGCCAAAAAAGAACAATGTCGCTCATTATGAAAGTTACCCTGTCTCATGGAAGTGTGACTAAAGCTCACAATTTGACAAGAAATGCCACCCTACCCCATCTTTCACATTGCATATTCAGGGGTCAACCTTATTTCATAAGGGCCTTGGCAAACTGAACCTGCCCTAAGAAGAAAAATCAACTCCACAGGGATCAAACTGAAAAGTTTTGCGAGTGCCAGTTAGAAGAGCCTCCAGGAGGCACAAAGAGACACCGCAGATTCTAACGGCTATCTTGAGGTACCCAGCCTTCTGTAACTTAATTGAGACAGTCACCCACAGGCTAGCGTGATGTAGACAACCCCTCACCTCTCCTCTCAGGTGATCCTAGGTTGTGTCTGGTTGACAGTTAATGCTGACCAATCAATGGTACACACTAGTAATTTTCTTGAGTCTTCATATGAAATTGAATGGAGGTTGAGCGGTACCAAATTGTATACGCAAATTATAGCAGCAAGATTCTGTCTCAATGCACCAGCCAGCCAGTCAGCCAACCAAAGACAATACTAATCTCGTTTAATTTGGGTTAAGGAACTCCTGTGCAAAGTTCTGCTGGGAAGTTAGCATTTGAACTTTCACTTGTGAGCAATGAGAGATTCCTGGGAATGAAGTGGTTAAGCGGAGCCATACATGTAACACCAAAAGATTCCAACAGTGACAAACGCAGCGACAGATGAGCACAAGAAGTGAACGAAAGCAGTAACTCATCCTCAGAGCACAGTGAGGAAAGAGTCGGTGGGACTAATGGGTGATGAGAGTGATGGGGGTGAGGGAGGCAGCAATGAAAGAGTGGATGGGCAGAAGGAAGGGGGAACTGATGGGAGGTCACCTGGGTGTCCAGGGGAAGAGAAGAGGCCTTGGTCATGACTTAAGTCTGGACTAGAGAAATGGAGACGTCTACAGGAAACTGATGACCTCTCGGGGCAATCTGACTCACCGTGAAGGATGAGCTTTACAAAGCCAGCAGCATTACCCAGATTTCCCCACCATTTAGTTCTGCTTTGCCTTCAGACTGTGGGAATTTCTAGAGAACTAAACCAGTGGGCCTTGCAGCATGGAAAGAAAGAATTCATAGAAACAGAGTAGAGAGAGGGGAAGTGACAGTCACATCCCCCCTGAGGAAGGACACAGGGGTTTCTACCTCCCTGGTTCCCTAATTTCCCCAATGGTGACCTAAGAGTGGCGGGTTACACTTCAACGTCAAGTTTCCAGGATTTCAAGCCATACCTAATTAAATCCCAAATAAACTAAAGACTTAAACACAAGAAGCCAAAATGCTAAAGTGTAAACCACCAAGAAATAGCAAAGGACAGTTTTTCGGTAATCCTGGGGATGAATTTTTTAAGCTCGATCTCTAAAAGTAGAACCCAGAGTTCAAAGGTCTTTCCAATAAGGATTTGGGGATCCTATGGCATGCTGCCCTCCCTGTACCTCCCTCCATCCCTGTTGTTAGGCCACACTGTTCCTCACTCCCATGGCTTCTTCACTTGCTTGCTCTCAGTGTTTCTAATCCACATGATCTCCACGCTTCGTGGTACCAGACGGGCTGTTTGTGGTAGTTGGAATGTGACTCTTTCCCTGTGTCTCTTCCTTCCCTACCTAAATATTTTGCTGATTTCTCAGAGGGGAGGGGTTTCGAGGGATCCTCACACATCTCTTCATAGTTTCCCATGCTTTCCCTTCATTAATGATTACCTGTTATAGACTGAAATGGTTGCACGCCAACACCAACACCACCACCACCACCCGCCACAAATTCACACGTTGAATCCAAATCCCAAATGTTAGGATATTGGGAGACCCCACTTGGTGGAGATAGTCTCCTAAGGAGCACTACCTTATCAAAGAAATCTTCTAGAGAGCTCCTTTGTCCCTCCACCATGTGAGGCTTCAGCAAAGGTGTGATCTATGAGCCAGAAAGTGTGCCCTCGCCAGAATTAGCCAGCAAGTTCAAGGTGTTTCACAGAGCAGTGCTAACAGGCTAAGATAATGCCACGTTTATGGCAAGAAGGCTTGGCTTCTCTGCTGACAGAGACAACATTATGAGGTTAAAAACCTTGTCAATCTTACCCTCTGCGACAATACAAGAATTGACACACCAACCACTCGAGCACCAATCTCAGTGAGATACTGATGGTTTATTAGAATGCCACACCCTAAGACTGACCATGGCCAGGGACACAGTGGATTAGGGAACCAAACTGTGATGTTGGTCTGTCTGTAAGGCAGGCTTTGTACAAGAAAAACTATAACCAGATAAAAACCAGGTAACCAGGTGGGAGAGGGCAAGGGAACGGGCAACATTACATCATTTTGATTAGCTAAACACAAAGAGAATCTATTTTATTCTGAGCATGATGTCCAGGTAGCTAGACAAAGCATTTTAAGCCAGTTGGTTAGGACATAGGCTTGGGGAACTTTTCAGTTCAACACCATTCCAGGAGAAAGGAGCATTAGCAGAGTATTATGGCTTTGTTTAAGTAGAACACAAGTCATTAATTCAAGCAGAATGTTCAACAAGTATTGAATTATAAGTAAAAGTCCATTCAAGCACTCAGGCAGGCAGAGTCTGAAAACCTGAACTTAATCTTACTGTGTGATCGAAATGGAGACTTGGAGGCAAAACGGCTTCTGATACGCTAAAATAGACAGCATGCATTAACAGAGGAGCCACAGTTATGCTAGGAACTAAAGTAGGTCTCAACAGAAGGGCTATAGAGTTTAAACAGGTTACAACTCAACCCTTAGCTCTCAGCATGTCCCCAAGACAAATGGGAACAATCCCCCATCTTCTATGAATGAATGTGTGCACAAGTGGATGAATGAAGAGATAATTTTTAATCATTACCCCAATCTGTTATGCCTACTGTCAACAAGTTTGTATTATACTTAGACTCCTTTTGAGTGTAGCCTGATTGATTGATAGCAATTGATCGATTGACTGACTGACTGACTTATTGACTTTTTTTCCTAGCCACATTTGGCATTCCTTACCTTCAGAAAACCATGCTTTTCGTTCTGTGCCAGGGAGGGACCTGGAGGGATCTGGACAATGAATAAAGAAGTCTGAGTCCCATGGGTAGAAGAAAAATAGACTTCAGAGAAAAAAAAATAAATTGTATCAAGGAGTCAATCTGGGAAAATGTGGCATCTAGACTGGATGGAAAGGTGGCCAACAACAACTTGAACAAGCGCAACATCCACAAGAACATCGCATCTAAAGTGATGCTTCCAAAACCTTATGAGGAATTACTAAGGCAGGTTTGCAAGTGAGGCAACCGAGCTCTGAAGTGAGCAGCTCACCCATTACCACACAGTAGGAGACACAGGTACATGCCTTATGCCTTGCTCACCCTGTTTCCTCAGCCCCGGAACAGCCATTCTCCGCTATGCAAATCTAAGTTCCCAAGCTAAATGGCAGCTTTAGGTAGCCTCCCTGAAGCCTTGCCCTGAACTCCCTCCCACTTCCGGTACTCCCCACCCACCCCACCCTCAACTTCTGTCTCCGGTCTAGTCCTCCTATTCTCCTGGCATCCTCTCATCTTCCATTGTTCTCAGGACTTAAAAAACATAAAGACAGCGGGGCTCTTTGCTGCTTCTTTTCCCACAGCTCCCCTCCAGGGCTTCATTGTTGACTGAGCCATGAAGCAAACCAGCTCCAACACTGACTCATGCAGCTTTGCATGCACAGCGCTTCTGAGGAACACCTGCCCTGGCATCACACTGCTCCACTATGGAGCCCAAGCTCTGTAGCTCCTCTTTCAAAAGAACCGCAGTACCTTTGAGCAGCCCTGTGTCGGATGGAATATGCCCTCTAGGAAAGAAAGCAAAAAGGAGGGAGTTTAACGCATATTCCCTCGCCCTTGGATATTCAGTGTTACCAAAACACTAAAACTTGTCCAGATTCTCAGTCTCAGAAACATGAACTTCTTTTCCTTAAGGGCTATAAAGGGCCCTGAAGGTCTTTCATATACGCCAGGCTTTCCTGAAAGCAAGACTGAGTAACCAATCACCCTTTCACACCAATGGTAGAAAGGTCAATTCCTTCTAACTAGTCAATAAATACACCTCTGCTAAGAAAGGATTTATTTCTGTTTAGTTTAGGAGTCACAATACCAGTTTGCCATTGAAATCATGAAGGAAAAAAAGTAGAGAAATCTTAGCATGCACCTGTGACTCAACTGCACCTGAGACAAGAAAAGATTTACAAGAGGACGCTAAGGAATGAGTCTGGAAAGGGCAAGGGGGCCAGAGCGGAACAGGTCGTGGTCAACGGCATCATGAACACCCAGTACTAGAACACCCCAGGTGCTTATCCAGTCCAATCTCCTGCCTAAAACACAAGGGAAGCCCCCGAGAAGCATGGGCATCATTTAAGGTTGGACAGTGGCCAAGACCAAAGTCAGGGTGAAGAGCTGCCTGTCTGGCCACACTGTGTGCCCCGCCTGTTGATCCCACCCTGCATCATGGCCGCTTCGGTTGGAAGCCCACCGTCTTCAGCCAACAGTTCACATTAGAACGCAGGGAGGAGCTGGCTGTGGTGATGCACACCAGTAGGATTTGCTGAAGGAGGCAGAGGCAGGAAGATCACAAGTTCGAGGCCAGCCTGAGCCACAGTTTTGCCTGGCAGTGAGGGCACATACTTTTGATCCCAGCACTTGGGAAGCAGGGGTAGGTTAATCTCTGAGTTGGAGGCCAGTCTGGTCTACATAGGGAGTTCCAGGACAGTCAAGGTTACACAGTGAGACCCTGTCTACAAACAAACAGGAAGGAAGGAAGGAAGGAAGGAAGGAAGGAAGGAAGGAAGGAAGGAAAGAGAGAACCACACACTGAGCATAGGACTGTTGGTGTGCCTAAAACATCAGCCTCCCATTGTATTATATTTTTGTGTATCTCTTTATTAAAAATACCTTGAGGTACCAGTTGTGGTGGCACACACCTGTAATCCCAGCACTGAGGGAAGCAAGGGCAGGCAGATCTCTGTGAGTTGGAGGCCAGCCTGGTCTACAAAAGAAGAAAAGAGACCCTACCTTAAAGTAGGTGAAAGATTAGGACACCTGAGGTGGCCCTCTGGTCTTGACAGCCATGCGGTAACACATGCATGCATGCACACGCTCGTATGCATGTGAACATGTACGCGCATGAATGCATTACACACACACACACACACACACACACACACACACACACACACACACAATACATTTAAATACTTTGAAAAACGCTACCTAAGTGTTAGGTTATTTTATTATTTGTCTGACGTCTCAACATTACCAGCTTTATTTATCATCCATTTTGTTCTCCTTACCACAGATCAGATTTGGATTTCAGATGTCAAATCTGGGCCCCTGTAAGCATCTAATTAGGATGTTGGCTTGTCTTGCTGGAAAATCCCTCTCCCAGAGAATGCAGAGAGACTTATGAGAAGATGTTGGTGTGGACACAGTGCTGCCCATGACGGAATTGATTGTGTTAGAGAGGAATTTTGAGAGAATATATGTCATCTTGGTCTGTGCTAAGGACGGGAGGGAGGGAGACTCACGCATAGCCTTAGTCAGAACAGGTCTGGGTTTTTACCACAGAAACGAACTGAGACCTCAATGATTTGCCAAAACTAAAGATATCTTTCTCGTGCCCGCCGAGTCTAGAGCAAGTATTCTAGCCTCAAGGCTTTGCCAGAGCAGCATCTGGATCACGTGACCTCTGTGGTTGCTGCATCAAAGGAAGTTGAGTGTGACGAGCTTGCTGGCCCTGGTTGCATCAAAAGAGCATCCATCACTTCCTGCTCACAGCATGTTGGCCAGAGTTTGCCATGTGTCCTCAGTCTAACTTCAAAGGACATCAGGAAGACAGACATCTACCAGGCAATCCCACAGACAAGCAATTACCTACCACACCACCCTTCCAGGAAAGCATACATCAAAAGACTTCAGAGCATTTCAATGATCTAAAAAGAATTTACATAGGCCGTAAAGACAGAAAGCCTTACAGAAAGATAAATTAAAGTAGTTACCTCTAGTTAATATGTTTCTTACAGGCTTTATTTCAGTCTTTTTATGAATTTCTTCAACACAGCAATATTTAATAATAAACATTTTAATCATACTAATTTTTTAATTGAGAAACAAGTTCAAACCAGAGATAACCATGACTCCAGTGAGGAAGGAACTTAGAAGGAAAGAAAGTCTCTTTTAAGAAATGTACTTCTGATCAGAAGATCACAATTAGCCTGGAAGAAGAAAAGTAAGAGACATGTCCAGACACAAGGGTTGCCACACAGGAAGCCTGCTGATGAGCTCATTTCTGAAGGGCATCCAGGAAAGAGGGCACAGAAGAGGCAAAGCCTCATTACTCAGCATCTTGAGAGGCGAGAGAAAGGGAATTCAGAAACAGAAAGCACCCAAGAGGGAAGGAGTGAGCTAAAGCAGAGGGAAGGGTCATAGCCAGACAGCCACCTGGCCACTTGGTGACTGCACTGCATCTGTGTGTGTCCCTCCACCAGGACACTTCTGGGTCTCCTGTCACCTCTGAGGCAGGGCTAGCCCTCTGCTTCTGGGCTCCCAGGATATCTTAGTTGGACACACTTTGGAGTTTGGGTGGAAAGACTGCCTATGATACACTTAGACATTGTTTTCTGTGTACTGTTTTTTTACAACCAAGGATAGCTCTCAGACTCAGAGCTGTTACCATTGTAAAGGCCAAAGCCACCCAGGCTGCAGCTCCATGGTGGAGCGCGGGATCAGTACATCCAGGTTCAACTCGTGGCAGCAACAAAAAAAAAAGTGCAAAACTGATCACTAACGGGCAAAACTTGAGTATCTTCCCACTAATGCTCCAGGAAAGACTGCACGAGGCTACCTGAGGCCTTGCCAGTCTGGCTCCTGCTTTCCTTCCAGCCCTTGGTCCTCAGCTCACCAGCCCATCCCCCTCCGCTGGTAGCTCTAAGCTCCAGGCTTCATGACCTGCATGACCCCCCATAGCACCTGCTTAGTCCAGAATGTTCCCTTTTCTCTCTCCAATAAATAACCCTCTCTCAGTCCAAGTCTGCCTAGTGCTTCTGTTTCATGCCTTTAATACACTTAACTTCAACATGTAATTCTCTATGTGGCATCAGGGGTCACCACTGGCTTCATTGTCAGGTTGCAGGAGATCAGCATGGCTGGTGGGACTCACTTGATGATAGAAAGAAAAACATCAGAGACATCATAGACGTCCGCCATTCTTTGTAACTCCTTTAAAAAATCTGTGGGGGGGGGCGGTGGATGGGGGAGGGCAGGGAGAGATGTGGATGCCCATGAAAGCCAGAAGAGGGTAGACTCCCTGGAGCTGGAGTTACAGGTGGCTGTGAGCCACCTAAAGTGGAAGGTAGGAACTAAACGTGGGTCCTCTGGAAGAAGAACAAGAGATCTGAACCACTGAGCCATCTCCCCAGGCCCCAAAACTCCTCTTTTTAAAAACACCAATTGATTTTGTCCCCAAATGCATGATAAGCATTTTATCTACTTATCTTACTGTTTGTTTGCTTGCTTGCCTGGGTCTTACATGTCCCAGGCTGGTTTAAACTTATGTAGCAAAAGATCTTCCGGTCCTCCTGCTTCTACCTCCACAACTGGAATTACAAGCATCCACGGCCACACCCAATGTGCTCGGTGCTAGGAATCAAACCCAGGGCTGTGTGCATACTGCAAGCATTTTCCTGAGCCGCAGCCATGGCCCCGTAACTCCTTTTTAAAAGTGAGAAGGCACAGGAGAAATTACGTCTTATCTTTCCCCATGTCACTGAAGAGCCTCGGTCCTTCCAAAGTCGGATATTGGGAGACAAAAATCAAGAGCTGAGCTTTAAGGTTATTTCTTGCTCTCACATGATGCCTCCATTGAAGCCTAAGCTCTTTAGTGAGAGATGAAAACAGGTAGTCTCCAATGCATAGGTTCCATACGACCCTAGGACTTCCTTTAGACTGAGACAAAGTAGAAAGAGAACCAGCGGGGAGAGAGAGGCAGGGGGGGAAGGGGGCAGAGAGAGAGAGAGAGACTACATTAAGTACATTGAGACAGACAGATGGCCTTGTGGTTGGCTGTAGACTGTATTCCGTTTCCGAAACCTGCTAACCTTGCAACCTCGAGCTGGTTACTTAACTTTGCTAAGAACTTTACTTCCTCTTCTGTAAAATGCAATGGGATTACCCACCTCTCTGGTCTCATGAGAGGCTTAAATGAGATAATATATTGTAAAACCTGGGAGCTAATAGGGTGTTATGGACATCCTTTCCTCCTGCCTAACTGTCACGGAATTAAAAGGCGGATTAAAACTAAGTAGGGCATGGATGGAGCCTGAAAGGGCACTTGTCTTCTTAGGTTGTCCTCTCAACAAGCTTCCTGTCACCTAAAGAGAACTGTGCCTCTCCCTTGACACCCTCAGGTGAACAGTAATTCCAGGATCTCTACACCCTCAAGAATGCCAAACCGCAAACGATAGGACATAGCTGTGTTCACATCGCCTATACGTAGCCCCTGTATGCCTTGAATACTTCCTACCTCCCTTATAACAACAGCTAAGAGAGCTCTGTACAGCCACCCTGCTGTATTGTTTACAGAACGATGACAAGAAAGAAATCTGCACAAATTCAATATACATGTGCCAGCCCCTAGTATTTCTGCCTACAGTTGGTTTAGTCCAGGAATGCAGAACCCAAGGACACAGATGGACAAATTTCTTCTCCTCAACCCCTCAGAAAACTCAAGAGTTGTGCTTCTCTCTGCATTCAAGTGATTTCATTCACGTCCAGGTATCAGGTGCTGACTCTGAAGTTGGTCCTGAAGATGCTCACATGTTTCTCATCCTTGCGGAACAATGGCAAGACCACACCAGAGTTCACAGCCACACCCCACCGCCAGTCGTTACTCACCACACTGTGGCCTCCCTCTGTTTTTAGGGTACCACAGAATACTACAAGAGAGAAGGGAGAAAACGTGTCTGATCTTCAGGGTGGTTGTGTTTGTTTGTTTGTTTGTGGTGGGAAGTGCGCTGTGTGAGCACGTGTGCATATGCTTTATGTGCGTGTGAGTATTTGAGGCCTGAGGTTGATAGCAGAAACCTTTCTCAGTCACTCTTTCAACTTATTGTTTGAGGCAGGGTCTCTTAGGGCAAGCTAGGACTTGCAGATAGGGTTAGTCTAACTATCCCGAATGCTCCAGAATGCTCCAAACGCTCTACTTTCTGGTGCCGGAATTACAAGCAGGCTGCCATGGCCACATAACGTCTATGTGGGTTGTGGGCATCTGAACTCTGGTCCTTTTGCTCTTCCAGCAATCTCTTTATCTTCTGAGCCATCTCCCCCAACCATCTTTTAATCTTATAAAATCCTAGAATCACTACACAACAGAATATCTGAGGTGGGGAAGACTTAATTTTTTTCTTCCTAATTTTTGTTTGTTTGCTTGTTTTTCGAGACAGGGTTTCTTGCCAAACGAGACCTGACCTGGAATCCAAATCCTGAGTTTCAAGTGCAGGCTGCGTCTGTGACTCGTTTTCTGCGACTTTCACTTGGTCATTTCCTTCTTCCAATGTCTTCAGCCACATAAGGAGATAAGAATAGCCACGCCTTTAGGCCCAGCACTCGGGAGGCAGAGGCAGGTGGGTCGCTGTGAGTTTGAGGCCAGCCTGGTCTACAAAGTGAGTCCAGAACAGCCAAGGCTAACTTGGCTCAAAACACAGAGGAAAAACTTGTCTCAAAAAACAAACATACAAACAAACAAACAAAAAAGAATAGCCATCTTGATTATATGAGTTGGGGGCTGAAGTGAGAGCCCTTTGTAAACCATAGGGCAGCTGTCACGTGAAAGGCATCACCAAGATTCTTTGGATCCTTAAGATAAGTGCACAGCTGAGCACTCAGGAGGCTGAGGCAGGAGAAGCCAGAGTTTGATGCAGACCCGGACGTATAATGAGACCCTGTCAAGAACAAAAGTCAGAGGGAGAAAAGACGCATGAGATAGAGGGATGATGAGAAAAAGAGAGAGAGAGAGAGAGAGACGGACAGACAGATCCTTTGGAACTATACCATCTGGGCTTTGAAAGCATATCCAGTCACCTATGGACACGCGTCATTTCATCATGCATGCCTAATTCTGGGGCTCCTGAAAGGAAAATATTAATGCACAGCAAAGCCTATCGTACAGAATAAGTGCACAGTATTTTTTCTGAATTATTTAGGAAGCCCTGAGCTGAACACCTCAGTAAAGCCCTACCCACTGCATTCCTCTCTCCCTTCCCTAAAAGAGCTATTTTCAATACACTCAGTCTATACTCACAGGAAAGTAAGCTTCCCTGCCCCAACAAAAAAAAAAAAAAAAAAAGTTGCACAGGTCTCACTCTCTGAACCTCCCGCCCTGTCTTTTCCAAGAAGGTCATGTGAAGAAAGTCGGTTGAAAGATACACTGACCCAAATTGGCAGTTTCTTAACCAAACTCTCCTCTGGGGAATTCTCTACAGCACAGGAACGAAGATGGCGCTGGGCTGGGCGTCGCCCTCTACGGATGGTAGAACCAAAGGTGCTTTCCCAGATTGCCACAGAGGCGGTGCGCATTGTTCTCAGGAACCAGATAGCCTTGGCGCCTCGGCAGTGGCCTCCACTGGAAGCTGTCCTCCCTGCTGAAGGTTTGGAAGCTCTGTTTCCATAAGAACTGTTTTCTGCTGTGAACTAAGGCAGGCATCACGATGATGACTCCTTGGACTCTCAAGTGACTGAAGGCATCATTAGTGTCATCACGGTGTTTAGTTGCATCTCCATAGCAGCCCACATTCACAGTGCACCTTGCAATTGTTTCTCAGTCATCATCCTCACAAGATGTCCGACAGGCAGACGAATAACGATTCTGTGTTGCCTAAAGGGAATCTAAGATGAGCAGAGATGTGGAGTTAGCTGGCTGCTGTCACTGCTCATGGAAGATGTGTTTAGAGACAGCCATAAGAGCTTTGGTTCCAGTCTGCTTCTGGGCTTGTACTGCCTTTATTTAGGGTACCACTCATCTTTGACTTTTATTTATAAATACACCCAAGGAGGGACAGATCGGGCAGCAGGAACATCTAAACAGCTCCACTCTATGGACCAGAGGGAATGTTTCATCCGATTCAAATGAGCTACTTTACTCCTAGTCCCATGGGTTTGTTTGTTTGTTTGTTTGTTTTTAATTCCATCTTTCAGTCGCTTGCTTTTCTCTCTTTGCCAATTTTTTTTCTTTCCTTGTCTACTATCCACTTCCTTTACTTAAAATGTATGTGGTTTATGTCAATTAGAAAAGCTGAACACTGATTTAAGGAGAGTCTGGTGTTCTACCACCTAGAATGGACTGGCCCCTGGGGACAGAAAATGTCTCTAATCAAAGTGACCAGGTAATGGTGATTCCACGTAAGAATCCATACCTTCCTTTCCCACAGCCTCTGTCCTGGCTGGGCCTTTGTCCCTGCCTCCGTACATGGGGAACTATCCTTGCTCAGCTCTGATCTATCCTTAGGGAAACTGGACTTCGTCTTTAGGTAGTGGGACAGGGTCCCTTTGCCATAACATGGCAGAGTCTCTCCTAAAGTTGTCATCTCTATAAGAAAGGTTTTGACATTATTCAAAGAAGTAAAAGGAGCCAGATCTTTATGGTACATGTCCTTTTATCTCCTCCGCCCGCTAACCGTAAGGCTCTTGTTCCGCACTTGGTCTGCTGACTTATTCAAGCAAATCTTCCCCTTCAGAGAGGACGAGGGAAGCATTTTCCCTCAAATGTCATGTCTTAGCTGCCAATTATCCTGCCCATCCATATTAAATCCTGAGGCACAAAAAAACAAAACAAAAAACAAAAAAACAAGTTAGGCAAAACCACAAAGTACAGCAATCGCCTGTCCTGTTCAGTCTATCTTTCTGATTTGAGGGTTTCTTCCTTCCTCTTCCACTGGATGCTTTTAGAATCTTGGTGAGCTTCCCACTGCTCTTCCCTTTTTGGAAGGCTCCGTGTTTATAATCATTTGGAGCAGGCAATAAATAGGTGGATCGAGCCAACAGCCCGTGGAATCTTTGCAAGCAACATTATTACCAAGTGTGTGTATAATCTGTCCTTCTGGCTGATATCGAGCTGAACGAACACAGAAAGATACAAAGCAGAATTATTTCCTGTAAATTCCCAGTGACACACTCATGGCCACACCTACTCAGGGAAGACTATAAAAAAGTCATCAGAGAAGCCTGACTCAGTACTAAGTCTCCAGGGCAGAGAGGGAGTCACCTCACTGGCGCTTGAGTCGGCAAAGGTATTGTCCTTATCACAGCTGAGGCTATGAGAACTGTATGTTGTTGCTCGACTGTCCTCTCTCAAGGCACCCTCCGTAAGGCTGCTGCCATCTGTTCTTTGTTCTTCTCTTGCTTCCTGATGTACAATCACAGGTTTCAGAAAGGATATCTCTTCCTAGTGATAGGGAACTGAAGGTCAGCTGAGCAGAATTCCTGTGAGGGTATTCATCCGCACAGCCAAATCTTTTCCTGGAGGTAGGAAATCTCTACTGGCAAAAATGAGAGAGGGCAGCGGGATGCCATCCTGTATCTCCCCTGCCTCTATCTAAGGCAGGTATCTCACTCAGGTGGTTTTGACTTTTTTTCTCCTTATTCTACCCACCTTTTACTGAGTGCCTACTATGTGTGATGCAATGGACCAGACACAAAGAATGCCAAGACAGAGAAAATGTCCTAAAACAAATGTACAGGCTAGTGGAAGAGACCAAAGCATACCCAAATAATGCAAGGGAGTCCGGAGAAGAATAGAGGAAATGCTGGGCGAGTGATAAGTCACTCACTGGCATTTCTCAAGAGGAGCAAAGCAGGGTCACTGCCCTTGCAAGCACAGGGAGAAGAGGTGAACCGAGCTCATAGCCACTGGCGTTCTCTTGCAGAAATCAAGATGGCCAAAGTTCCTGACTTGTTTGAAGACCTAAAGAACTGCTACAGGTAAGAAACATAGTCTTCCTTTTGTGATTTGATGAGGGGCACAAGGCTTAGAGTTAAAGTGATCAGCCAGGGGCCAGGCTGGCAGAGGCTATGGAGGTATACATTGACCCTGAAGTCCAGGCAGGGCCAGAAAAGACCTACAAAGACCAGGCATCCGGCACTCTAAAACAATATTTCATTGGCAGAAACATGGAAATTGTAGGGAAAAAAATACTTTGAGGCATACTGAATCCTACATGAGTTTATATCGACCTGAACTTCGGCACTCTAAAGGGTTTGTGTGCTCTGGTTCAGCAGCGGGTTTAATGAACCGTTTGAGATAAAAATCCACGCTCAGAAGAACCTGTTGCCAGTCAAGGGTAGGAAATGGCTCTCAGGCACACGAACTGTATCCTGATAGAAAAGATAAATGAGTGGAGAGTCGAAATCCTAGAACACTCTCTCCTAACATTATGTTCTCTGTTTACAATTAATGTAAATGCTAACAGGGCTACAGGATGTTCAGTGTTAAGTCCGGTTCAGTGAGTACATGAAAACAGTGTATGACAAAGTGTGTCTGTAGTGCTTCTAAAGCTTTTCTTTTCTTTTAAGAAGCTTACGTCTTCCCTGAAGTTCAGTTAGGGCCCTTGGACTTAGCAGTCATGCCTAATTTTTAATAGATAAAGCAGAAAGATGTTCTAATAATTGGAAATTCCAAATTAGTGACAAATGAATTACTATGTGTATAGACATGAATGTGCAGCAGTCTTTGACTTTTCAAGGAGTAATGAGTGTGTGTGTGTGTGTGTGTGTGTGTATGTGTGTATATGTATGTATATATGTATGTATGTGTATATGTATGTATATGTGTGTATGTGCGTGTGTGTGTGTGTGTGTGTGTGTGTGTGTGCGCGCGCGCTCAGTTTCTGTAGAGCTGATGCTCATCCTGACAGGGACCAAGTTCGCCTAAGAATGGATTAGCACTAAAAGCCATTAGTGTGTTAGAGCATTTGAACTCAATAGTACCTGTGCCTAAATCAGTATGTTGTCTGTGTTACCCAAAGTTAGTGTGGCCATTAAAATATGACGGCCACAGACCACAGTAAAATAACAGAAAAAATATGGTCTTGTTCTATGTTTTTGACAGTGAAAATGAAGAATACAGTTCTGCCATTGACCATCTCTCTCTGAACCAGGTAGGTACATGATCAGCATTCTTACATATCTGGGTTTTTTCTTTCTTTCTTTCTCTCTTTTTTCACACTAGTTCCTCTATTAGAAAAGTACATGAGGGTTGATCATTATAAACTTTTGTTTTCCATCACTAGAGTTGTAAAATTTTTTGTTGTTGTTTGTTTTTTCAAGACAAGGTTTCTCTGTATAGACTTGGCTATCCTGGACTAGCTTTGTAGAGCAGGCTGGTCACAGAGATCCGCCTGCCTCTGCCTCCCCGAATGCTGGGTTCACAGGCATGCAGCACCACACCTGGCTTGCCTCTTTATACTAACAGTTAACTGGCATTCTTTATGGCTATTGGCTCTTCCATAACAGAGAACTATCTGCAGCTCTAAGAACTTCTGGGACAGGTGCCATCAAAATGTTAACTTGGCCATCATTAGCCATTTGCTTCAGTCCACTTCACCTGGGGTCTGTCTCCTAACAGACCAGAGGCTAGAGATAGCCCAATAGCCCACAGAGCTGAGGCAGAGGAAGCTAGGCAAGAGAAAGTGAAAGCATTGCACAAGTCTGGTGCTCAAGCCCCACGTATTAAATGACCTTCTATTTGTATAAAGCACGCATACTTTCCCAAATGACTTTAAATCATATCTATATTACTTAACAATACCTGCCACAATGCAAATGCTATGGGAATAACCATTGTGCTTATGAAGCGATAATTATTTTGTTTAGGAAATAAGACAAAAAATGAACATGTTGCCTATAGATGGCATGTTTTTAGAAAATATTTTCAATCTTAAAGTTGGCTGAATTTCTGGATGCTTCAGGCAATACAGAAGGCCGGCTGTGTTTTCTAAAATATTCTGTGCACTCTCAAGTAGATGTCAGACCTCTTGATGGAAAGACTTCACCAGGATCGCATGTTAACCTATTTCGTTAAAATGTTTTATTTTTGAGCCTAAAGAAAGGTGAAAGTGCCCGCCCCCTTCCCTCCTCCCCTTCCAGATCACATGGTTTCAGGGAAATCCAAGCAAGGAAAAAAGAAGGAATGCAGTGGGGGAGCAAAGAAAGAACAGTAGGAGGATGAGAGAGGGAGGAGGATGAAGCCCAGGGTGGTCACCTACAGCCAGAGTAGAGATCCCTCTCACTAAGTCTGTAGGACACAGATCCTACCAAAAAGTGTCATCTCAAGGTCGTGGATAACCTCTCAGTCCCACTTGCCCTCCTCACAGAAATCCTTCTACGATGCAAGCTATGGCTCAGTTCCTGAGAACCGCACGGATAAGCTGGTATCTTGGAGAGCCTCTGAAACCTCAAAGAAGGCCAACTTCACCTTCAAGGAGAGTCTGGTGATGGTGTCCGCAACAGCAAACGAAGGGAAGGTTCTGAAGAAGAGACGGCTGAGTTTTAATCAGGCCTTTGCTGAAGATGACCTGGAAGCCATAGCCCATAATTTAGAAGGTAAGGGGTAAAACACAAGATTGAATTTTTGTTTTCAGTTGAAGTAAATCGTGACAACGGGAATAGAAAGAAAATAAAATCTGGAACCAACATAACAGAAAAGCAACCAAACATTAGCTCAGTAACTATAACAAAGGAAAGGTAAATGCCGCTCTTCTCCAGAGGGGAGAGACTGACAGCTGCCTGAGTCTAGAACACCTGCTCACGGCCTCCTTCCTCAGCTGTCCTGTGAGAGAAAGCAGTCAGGGTCCTTTAGCTCACGGCTCTCCCAGCTGTTGCCTCTTTAGTCATGTCCCTTAATCTCTCAGGGGCTTCAGTTCTCCTTCCTGGGAATAGAGATGACCAATTCTTACACCTCACTGAGTTCCTGTAAAGATTAAACAAGCCAGTACTTCAAAACACTTAGACTAGAAGAATGCCTGGTGTGACGTCACCACCCGAGAGACCCACCCGTCAACCATTATTATCACTCCCATCGCCTTTGTAAACACTGCCAACATCTGCTAATGTATTAATGGCTGCGTTCTTTCTCAACTCCAAACCACCTTCCACTCTCCTTTCACATCTGAGGAAGTGAGGTTCAGTCTCTAAGTAGGAAGCCCTCACAGTAGTTCAGTCCACTCTGACTACGAGAACCCTGGGTATTTCTTTCATGCCTTTGCTCTGCATTCCCTCTGCAGGAAGCATAAGCCAAGTACTCAAGTTAATATAAAGCCTAGATGACAGTTCATCTCTGCCTAGAAGATTTTAAAATAAAACAAAATGTCAGAAAGAACATTGCACTTACTCATTTCTGCCACCTATATTTTAACCCTACCAACACCATGGAATGTTTCCTTAAAGTTTTTTTGTGTATGCAGATGTGCATGGAGCAAACATGTCCATGCCATCTTGGTATACTACACACAATTCCATATCCAGCTTTTTAGAATTTAATATATTACAGACATTTTATAGAGCAGATGTTTCAACACTGAAGTGACAATAAGTGTCTATATCAATTTCTGTCACCATTGTTTCCTTAGAATAGCATGCTAGATATAAAATTAGTCAGAAGCTAGAAATTCATGCTACTCTTCATGTATTTTCCAAGAAGATAATAGACCTATACCTTTAATGCATGTATGTATGTGTGTGTATGCATGTATGTGTGGGATGATATGCATGTATACATGTATGCATATACATATGTGTGTATATATGTAACATATATATTATTTATAGATAATGGTGACATATCATTGTGGTATGTAATTTTTAACATATTTACTTTTAGCATACATTCATCTGAAAATATAGATCGATAACACTGGTAGTCTTCCCTGTCATTTAGAAACCTACTAAAAGGGCCAGGCATGGTGGTTTCATATCTTTAATCCAGTGGAAGGCAGAGGCAGGAGCATCTCTGTGAACTCAAGACTATTCTTGTATATTGATTGAATTCCAAGCCAGCCAGGGCTTCATAATGAGACCCTGTAGAAAGAAAATGGCTAATAAAAAATGCAAAAGCTTCTCAAAACTTTCTTTTAAAAAGTAAAATAAAGCTATTGCCTAATGAATTGATTTACAAAAAAAAAAAAAAAAAAAAAAAAAAAAAAGAAAAGAAAGAAAGAAAGAATGCCTTTACTCCCAGCACTCGGGAGACAGAGGCAAGCGAATCTCTGAATTTGAGGCCAGGCTGTCTGCAAAGCAAGTTTCAGGACAGCCAGGACTACATAGAAAAACCCTGTCTCAAAAAAAAAAAAAAATTCCAGCGCTCAGGAAGGTTGAGGTAGGAGGATCTCTGTGAGTTCGAGGCCAGCAGAGTCTACAAAGTGAGTCCAGGATAGCCAAGGCTACACAGAGAAACCGTCTCAAAAAAAAAAAAAAAAAAGAAAAAAAGAAAAAGTAAAAAAGAAAGAAAGAAGGAAGGAAGATCAATAATACAGCCCTAGCTAGAATCAAGCCTTCACTGATTGATTTCAGCTCTGGCTGTTCCACCTGGTGTGGCTACCCCTACAGTCCCTCTCAAAGCTGCTATGTGTCCATCATCCATGTTTGTAACTAGGCAATAACCTGAACCTGTGATAATGATTTTAGAGACCATCCAGCCCCGGTCAGCACCTTACAACTTCCAGAATAATGTGAGATACAGGTTGCTCAGGATCGTCAAGCAGGAGTTCGTCCTGAATGATCCCCTCAATCAAAACATCTATCTGGATTCGGACAACGTGCATCTCAAAGCCGCTTCGCTCACTGACCTGCAGCACGAAGGTAAGTGGCCAGCGTGTCGCTCTTGCCCTTCTTGGCGTCTTTCAAACTTTCTGCTTTCAGAGCACAAACTTATCTACATCCCCGGCTTTACACAATTCTTCTAGAATAGACTGTGAAGCACTCCACCCCCAACACAGAGTCCCTGGAAAGGATAGAACATGAGTTCCAGCAGAGAGCAGTTCCCTACCTGAGCCGCCACTTGGAATGGAGAGCTCTCTGATGCTCCTTCTCCTTGGTGCTTACAGATGTCCTCAAGCCTACCTCCCTATTCTAATTCTAAAGAAGAGAAAATTGAGCATCATAAATATTTAATGACCTACCCGGATTTGCCTGGAAGCTAACAAGCAGCAGCCAGTCACTATCTGTTAGAAAGCCTCATGACCCAAATTAGAGCTAGCATTTATCTAGGAAGAGCTTTCTTAGCTTTGATAATGTAATGGAAAAGCCAAACACCCCTTAACTGCCATGGGACATGAAGGATGCGATTCAGTGTTCAAACTTTCTGTTACAAAGTTCCAGTTTCCATAATAAACCTGTTTTAGATTCAGAATGCATCATCAATATGCAAAATTGCTTTTATAGGCCCACAGAGGTAAGTTTATACTAAGCAGGCAGGGTTCTTTCTCACTAAGACACTGTGCTCACTTCAGTTAACATGCTTTCTACTCTATGACATTTACAAATTGTTGGGTATTCTATTTCCTACTTATCTCACATGATTTCCCCCACTACTTAGTATTCCTATTTTCTATTACACACACACACACACACACACACACACACACACACACACACACTTGCTCTTTGGTGCTAGAGATCAAACCCACACCATTTACATAGCAAGCAAGTGCTGTCACTGACCACAACTTCTGCCCTATAGTTCCTATTATTTACATGTCTAGTGCTACTAGAGCAGTCAGTCAGAGAGACAGACAGACAGAGACAGAAACAGAAACAGAATTTCTTAGATCACTCCATCTTAAACCATTAGGAACTCATAAATCAGCAACTGTCAAGGTCTTATTCCACTATTGTAACCAGAAGAGATTCAGCAAGAATTTGGTCCTTAAGCAGTCTATTGATATAGAAAGCATTATTTACCCACCTAGTAAATGCAGCAGGCAATATAGAGAATACAATAATATATAAAACCCCACTCCTGACCTCCACAAATAAATAAGATGTATTCATTTACACCAGAGTTGGGTGTAATTTCCCCCACTACTTAGTATTCCTACTTTCAATTACACACACACACACACACACACACACACACACACACACACACCTATCTAAATATCTCTTTTTATATAAATAATAATGGATATACTTTTTTCCTTTGACAGTAAAATTTGACATGTATGCCTACTCATCAGGAGACGACTCTAAATATCCTGTTACTCTAAAAATCTCAAATACTCAGCTGTTTGTGAGCGCTCAAGGTGAAGACCAGCCGGTGTTGCTGAAGGTCAGTTGACTTCCATCTCAAACCTGCCCTCATTTACCTCCCAGCGTTTGTAAACAATCACACTAAGCAGATGTCCCTGTAGGATGGCGCAGCTTCCTTTCAGGCGCAGTCACCACAAGCTCACCTTCCTCTCCTTGACCCCATTTGCCTCCCATGCCAGAACATCCGTTTGTTCTGATGATCTTTGGTGACATCCACCATCTGATTTACATGGTACAGGGCATGATGACAATGGAGCCAGCCTCTGGAGATCTCAAAGGAGCCCACTGAGATCAGAGAGAATTAACCACTTGCTAATACACCTGAAGCCAAAAGTCAGGAGCCACAACACGCAAACCTTAGCTTTTCCCCTCCAGTGGTCCATCGATGACGCTTTTGTCTCTTGTCCCATCCTCATGTCCTCTGTGCCCACCTCCCTCAAACATACACACACATCTACATTTTAGCGTTAGACTGGTTTTTTTTTTTTTTAAACACAGAGAAGAATGTGACTCTCACTTAGTAAATATATAATCCAATGCTTCCCATGTGTACCAAAAATGTATGTGGGTGTCTGTATCTCTTTGTCAGAATCAAGTAAAATGAAAGTGCTATCTAATGGGTTCGGCAGTAGATCCATTCAGGAATTCGTTCATCAAACCATTATTTACTGAAAGCCTTCTATTTTTCAAGTACAGCACTAAAAGCTATGGAGAATGGTGAGCCAAAATCCCTGACCATACAGGACATAGTCAAATAGTACACAGACAATAGAAAAGTCAAATAGACAACAAATACAACCAAGAAAATGTAAGATGTTGGATAGAACATACACAAGGTACTAAGACAGAAAAATAGCAGAGTGTTATTTAGAGGAAGGGACGAGAGCAGAGCTCCTCAGAGGCAAGACCAGCTAATAAAATGTGGAGCTAGGACATCCCAAAGAGAAGGATCTGAGTTCCCTAGTGCTTCATGACCCGCAGGAGCACTCTTGGCCCTGGTCATGTGCTATACAGTTGAAAGCCACTAAAGTGTTGCAGGCAGTGAAGGGTGCTGGCATCATTTTATTTCTTAAATGGACAGTAGCCTAGAAGGAAAGTGCTAGAGAAAGTAGAAGCCCAGCTGCGGGGGGGGGGGGGGGGTGTTGTAGAAGCAACATGGCAGAGGATAAGGGGACCATGGAGAAAGGAACAGAACTGGGTAGTCATTTGGCGGTAGGATGACCACAGGAAGGCAGTTAACATAGGAGATGGAGAGGTGTGGATAGCACAGTACTTGCTGATGTTGAAAACCCAAAGAAAGCTAATCGGGGCTATTTACTTACAGATTTAAAAAGAGTACAAAAAGGGAGTCTTAACAAACACAGAATGGGAAATGTATTTGCCCATGAAGGCTATTGTTAGATTTTAGTCAGACTCTGAGGAAGAGTACAGTCTAAGAAGGTTGTGTTCAGAGAAGTCAGCTAGCTACTAGATCAGGGGAGCATTGTGGGGCTTCAGTCACTTGCTTTTGTACGTATGCGCATGGTTAACGTTCAGACTGTGACTGAAAGCAGAGTTAAGCATCATCTCGGTGCTCTACTGTTCTCATAAGGGTTAATTTGTATACTTCTGGGTCAGAATGTTTAGCGATCTCAGAATCATCAATATTCAAATTTGATGAGAGCGCCCTGTGCCAGCATGAAAGGCGGGGCACATACAGGAAGTGTTTCACCCCATGGGCCTGGATCCGGGGGGGTGCTGGCATCACTGACGCCAGCACCAAACGCGGGACACATACAGGAAGTGTTTCAGCCCACGGGCCTGGATCCGGGGGTGCTGGCATCACTGAGAGTCTTCACGATTCATTTGGATTTCTCTCCAGTTAACTAAGGAAACCTACTCTTATGAATCGTCTGGACCATGCATCAAACAGGCATGAGACAAATGCTTGTTGGATGAACAGATGAAGGAACCCGGATCGTATTTGGGTCAGGCTTCTAGGGCGCTGTTTCTCATGAGGGCCAGATGCCAGAAGGTGGCACTTCAGTTTTGTTTTGTTTTGTTTCCAGTGCCTTCTGGTACACTAACAGATTTCTGTCTTGCTTACCACAGGAGATGCCAGAAATACCAAAACTTATCACGGGTAGTGAGACCAACCTCATTTTCTTCTGGAAAAGCATCAACTCTAAGAACTATTTCACATCAGCCGCCTATCCAGAGCTGTTCATTGCCACAAAAGAACAAAGTTGGGTGCACCTGGCACAGGGGCTGCCCTCCATGACAGACTTCCAGATCGCATAAAAGGCAGCCTTAGTTCGGGAGTCTACTTACTTGAGAAGTGCTGACAATCTGTATGTACCATGTACAGGAACGTTCCTCGCCCTGAGTCACTTGCACAGAATGTGCTGAGTCTTCGTAATTCTAAATGAATGTTTACCCTCTTTGTAAGAGAAGAGCGAAGCCCAATGGAACCAGCCCCCGACATATGATAGTATTTGTTATTCAAAGAGCACCCTATACTTTGCACAGTACTAATCATTTTAATTATTATTCTTCATGGCATTCCTAGGAGGATCAAAAAGACTCTACCCGTACTACATATGGGTTAACAAAGGCATAAGAAAACTAAAAGGTACACTCAGTCGAAGATGGAATAAGAATCCACAGACCCATGACGTCAGTCTATCTGTGCACTTTCTGCTTCTAAATTGCTGATTGAGTGGGATAAAGTTAAAACAACAAAACAAAACAAAAAGCCTCAATGCTGTCATTTTCGAAAGGAAGGGGACCAAACCTCCTGCCTCAGTGGGTTTTATTCCAGTGAAATCACTCGGATGGAATCCTCCTGGAACAAACCTCAAGAAGAAGACAGGCTGTTGAATGTTATTTTTAAATTATTTTATATGTGTATTTATAAATGTATTTATGATAATTATTTATGGCACAGCCTTACATTCTCTGAGCTTGACAGGCATCCGCAGCAGCAGGGTTTTCTAGGTGGCCAGTTAGCTCTAACTACTCCCGAGCACCAGGCAATACACAATATGCTTTTTCCACAGCCATGAAGTTCTCTGTACATTCTCATACTTGGGAGCCCTGTAAGACCATGAATCTGTACTGTTTACTTGGTTCATCTAAGATGGTAACTGGGTCGGTCTTTTCCCTCCTGTCCTTAAAGCTTGGATATCCTTACAGCATCCAACGCCACTTATAACTAAACACAACCATCGAGAGGTGGGAAGAGCTTAACCAGCACATCACTGTTACCTGAAGTTTCTTTTCTAGGCTGTAATCTGTGTTTCCTCTGGGTTCCAAATTTGTTCTCAAGCCACGGTGTTGCCTGACTGTCAATAATAATTCACTATCATCCATCATAATTAAATAAAACAAGTTTGGACTAACATATTGATTTGTTATCCTTTTTTGTTTGGGTTTTGCAATGGGGCGAGTTGTTCGTTTGTTTTAATATTGTGAAGGGTTGTTGTCATTGTCATTGTTGTTGTGTTGTCTTCATTACCCCACTGCACAGAAGTTAGGGACAACTGGAAGGTGGTCACATAATTTCATTACGGCTAGTATCACTTTACAGCTCTAAAGAAGATAGCTGCATCAAATCCCCCCCTTCCTCCCTTCAAAGCTCAAGGAACCCTGTGAGAAGGCAGGAATGAGGGGGGGGGGGGGGGGGGGGGGCAGAGGACACGGCCCTCTAAAACAACTGAGCAAAACCCATACGAACTCACAGAGAAGCAGTCACAGGGCGGGCCTACACGGGTCTGCACCAGGTCCTCGGCATGCATACTGCAGATCTCAGTTTAGTACTCTAATGGGACTCTCGAACGTGTGAATGAGCGTGTCTCTGATTCTTGTGCCTTCTTCTCTTGGGGCTCTTTTATTTTTCTGTTGGCTTGGCTTGTCCCATTTTAATATGACAGATCCTGCTACGCGCCGGTGCTCAGGGAAAACAGATAGGGCCTGAAGGAGTTACATCGTTAGAGACAGCAATGGAGACTTTATCTTGCCCAGGCCACTTCCTGTTTCCACTCCCCTTTTCTGCTTCCTGTCCGCGATGAGGCAAAGAATAACCTCAGCTACACATTCTCTATGCTAGGATGCTCTGCCCAAGCGATGAGACTAAGAAACCCTGGCTTGAGTCTGAAACCATAAGCCAGAGTACGAAAACAGTAACTAATGTGGACCATTTTCATTTGGCACGCTATTATTTGCAGCCAAAGCCAACCTAACTGATACTGAGCAGCACAGAGACTTTGCCTCTGGCTTGTTTCTCCCTGGTCCACAACTGTCCTTGGCTCAAATTTGGCTACAGTAAAACCTGATTCTTTGCCAGCCAGCCAGTCAGCTCTGCCCCACCCACCAACTACCGGCCCGGAAGCACTGCTGCGGAAATGACCCGGCCACAGGGCGGGACCTTCTAGGAGATCCTCCAATTGCAGCGCCTCGGGGAGGCCCGGAGGCCAACCGCAAAACGTTCATTTCTTGTTAGCCCGCCCTCCCCGCTTTCCTATTGGTGAATTTCAAAGACACGGAAGCCAATGGGAGCGTCCAGACGGACGCCGGTTTCTTGTAAGAACAAGGCGCGCCTTTTGAAGAAAGAAACTGTCGCCCTAGAGTCATGGTGGGACCCGGCCCCACAACCAGCGCAGCCGCGGGTAAGTATGGTCGGCAGTCTCCCGCAAAAGCTGCCAGGCAGCCCCCTGCCTGCTTCAGATAGGTTAAGGACACCGGATCCCGGTAACAGCGGAGAGTGACGCGCTCCATTGCCGCTTGTGGACACCCAGGCATTGCTGGTTATTGGCCGTAACTTTGACAGGAGTCACTCCCGAGGCCACTTCTGCCCCAGTCTGAGTCTCTGCACCTCGGCAGGTTGACTGATAAAATGTACGCTGTCTGGAGGTTGCTTGATAAAATGTGAGCTGAGGTTTAAGGATGTTGTGGACCCTGATCTCTGTGAGGGACCTGGAGACCTTCCTCTTAAGTATGCCCCACCCTTGTGTCACCTTCGGGATGCCTGCGCCGTCCTAGGGGCACTTTTTTTTTTTTTTTTTAAACTCAAGGGTTAAAAAATAAAAATCTAAAGAAAAATCTTGCTTTCAAACCCTGGCTTTGCTGCCTATTTGTAGGTAAATTTAAGCATATCACTTACCCTCTCTTGAATTTCAAACAGCAAAATACCTCATAGGATTGTCGTGTTAGTATAAACAGCTTAGGAAAGGGCTTGGCCCGACGCTGGCACCCGTTGGTGTTGCTATTAATGTGAAAGCAAACTTAACAGGACGGGTGGCGTTATCAAAGCCAAAATAGCTACAGTTAGTATCATATTTAAGGATGTAAAGGATTTTCTGTTAAGTTTCTGTTGTGCGCTTGTGCCCATGTTTTTCTAGAAGAACGATGGCAAAAGCTCCAGGAGTACCTGGCCGCCAAGGGAAAGCTGAAGGACCCCAACGCCAAGTGAGTTGCCCTTCCTGTGTTTACGCTGGCTTTGTTGCCCTGGTTGCTAAGAGCAGTGAAGGTACCAGCCGGTCTGTTTCCAGTCTGTTTGACTTGCATGGTAATCCCGTAATAGCAACAAAAGGAACAGTTCAGTCCAGGCATGATAGATTTAAAAAACAAAACAAAACAGTCCAGGCATAATAGATTTAAAAAAAAAAAAAAAAAAAAAAAAAAAAACCCTAGGCAGTGTCTTGTCTGTTGGCAGAGATTTAGAGATTTGGGCATTAATTTTTTCTTTCCTTCTTTCTGTCTCCAGAGGAAGAAAGGCTCTATAGTATCGCCTACATCTCTGGAAGCCTTTCTGGCTTCCTTCTTTTTTCCTGGGAAAGTTGGTTCCCAGCAAAGCAGTTTTTGATCAAGGAATTGGAAGGCACTGGTTCTGGTATTGGCTCACTAAGACTAGAGTAGTGGTTACAGTCAGCCCCCAGTGGTGCACACCAGTCTCCTCCAACTTAGTGACATCCCTTGATGTTCTCTTGTACCTTTGAGGTGTCAGCACCATACCATCTTTGGCCTATTGCTTCTCTCTCCTGCTTAGCACAGGTGTAGTTTCCTCCCAGTTGGATGGCTCATCTTTGTGTGTGTGTGTGTGTGTGTGTGTGTGTGTGTGTGTGTGTGTGTGTGTGTGTGTGTGTGTGTGTGTGTCTGTGCGCGCGCACGCACGTGTACCAAAGGGGGATGTTGGGTGTCTTGCTTTATCACTTTCCACCTTACTCCCCTAAGACAGGATCACTCACCAGCATGGTGGCACACACCCTTAATTCCAACACTCACGGAGGCAGAGGCAGGCAGATCGCTGTGAGTTCAAGGCCAGCCTGGTCTAAATCAATTCCAGGACAGCCATGACTACACAGAAAAACCTTATCTCAACAAAACAAAAAGACAGGAGCTCTCACTGAACCCGAAGCTCACTGTTTAGGCTAAGCAGGCTAGCCAGCACTCTCCCATGATCCACTCATGTCCACCCCCTAGTGCCTAGGGTTATGGGCACACTCACCATGCCTGATGCTTATGTGGATGCTGGAGATTTGAACTAAGGCCCCCCATAAGCACAGGAGGTTCTCTTACCCTGAGTCATCTTCCCAGCCCAGATAATTTTACCTTGGCTTTTTCCTCACCTCTGCTTACTTGATTAAATGAACCAAAATCTTTTCCTCAACAAAGATTCATTTAGTACCTGTAATGTCTCCCTCTTTCCCTCCCTCCCACTCCTCTTCCTCCTTCCTCTCATCTTCCCTCCTTCCCTCCTCCTGAGTGGAACCCAGGCCTGTGATGCCATACAGCAATCACTCCACCACCGGCATACATTGCCCAGGCCTGTCCGTCACTCTTAGTGCATAAAGCCAGAGACATCCCTGCCAAGACTTAAGCACGTCGCAGGCTCTGGTCATCTGGGGTTTTGTCCATGGAGACGGAGTCTGCATCGTGCTCTGTTTTATCTTTCCTTTTGTTTCACTGGCTGGATTTCACGTCCTCACGGGTAGCCAAGCCCGCAGGTGGTCCAGGCCCTTCTGTGAAGCACTGCACATCCTTTTACAGACGTGAAATCATCTACAAACTGCTTGTGATTCCCAGTACAAGATAAATGTAAACCACAAGAACGGTTTGGCTTAGAGAATAAGGGGGAAAGGCTACACGGTCAGGATGAGTGCAGTTTTGTTTTCCATATTTCTTTAATCGAAATTGTTAATGTGTAACCCGTGATCTGGAGAGTTGGTTATATGCAAGCCACCCGTCCCTCTCAAAATACATACAGCAAGGAAGTTCCTAAGCAAAGCAGTTGGCTGTCTTCTCTCTCACATCTGGCCCTCAGGACTCAAGAGCTGACGCTTACATGAGACTATAACTGTGAGGAAGCCACTTTCATCTCATTACTCCTATCAGAATGCTACATTTTTGCATAGGATAGCATGGAGGAAAAAAAATCACAAAAGGAATTGGTACGAGAGCACAGAGCCGAGGAAGGAGTAGTGAGGGTGCTTCTTCCTAAACAGTAATGCTGAATTTTTCTTACCCTATACAGAAAGTCTGTTGGTTTAAAATCTTAATGATAATGTTTTAATCCCTATTGTTTCCAAGCTTTCCTGATTGTTCTGTACCAAGGATTAATTTTTTCTTTACTCTTTCATAGGCCTTATCTAAAAGCCAAGACTATCTGCCCCAAACCACCATCTTCTAAATATGTAAGTAAACAGCCCTGTGGTTTTTTTTTGTTTTTTTTTTTTAAACTTTAACTTTTAAGCCATACCACTCTAGAGATAAAATAAAGTGCTGGACCAAGAAGCCTAATTTGAAACTAACTTGTGAAACCCATCCTAGAAAAGGTTGATATTACTGTTGTTATTACTGTTGTGCCCATGTCTATATAAGAGAAATGGGATTCAAAGATCTTAAGTCCTTGGCCTAATTATACTACCAGTGAGAGTCAAGTCCTATCTCATTCTCATAATTAACTGTATTGAATACGTGGGCTGCTTCAAGAATATACTGGGTTTTTAGAAATTATTCCAGAGCATATAAAAGCACTGATATGTATTAATATCTTCCCCAGCGCTATGATGGCTCCTATTTCGTTGTATCATTATTTTCTTATGTTTATATCTTTCCTACCAAGGGTCCTCAGAATCCTCCCTAGAGTCTAACAGTGCCTTTCCTAGTCAGCCTTGAATGAATCTCTCTCGACTCAAGCCCTCTTACATCCTTTGTGAATTTTCTCCCTTCTACCTCAGATGCTCAGAGGGAATGAAAGTAAATTTAGCTGAAGGCGATTCTGCCTTCTTGTATGTTCGCTCATTTATTTTGATTTTCAACCTGATCTGTCAGTTCTGAGATGGTTTAAAAATAGAGTCAGAAACTTGCGCTCTCACCTGCACCAGCTTCTAACTCCCTCTCCGTCTCGCTTTGGACAGCTCACTTTGTGAGCTTGATGAAGGAGTTGAATTTATCGCTAAAATCTCTCTCTCAGGTCTAATGTCCTGTTCTAAGTATAGCTTTTCTCTCTCACTGGAGAGCTTGAAACTGAATGACCAGTTTTACCACTTGTAATACTCTAGTCAGGTCAGGCTGGTCTAAAATCAAGATATAAAAAGTTTCCAAAAGAAACAGTTGCAAGTCACATATCTTATGAGGATCTAGTATCCAGGATGTGTGTGTGACATGCTCAAACACACAGATGACTCAGTTTTGAAGTGGGCAGAGTCTGGGTAGGCATTTCTCAAAAGAAGATAAACACAAGAAGAAATGATCAACACATCATTAACCACTAGGAAAAACGCAAATCAAATTGACAATGAGAGGCAGGCCTGGCAGAACAGGCTGATAATCCCTGATGCTGGGGGCTAAAAGCAGAACAATTGAAAGTTCAAGGCCAGGCTGGGTAGTCTAGTGAGACCCTGTCTCAAAAAAATAAGTCTGGGGAATATAGACCAGTAGAAAATGCTTACCTGGCTTGTACCAGGTTCTAGGTTCAATCCCCAGTAAAACACACACACTCAGGCATGCACACACGCACATGCACACTCTCGAGCTTACCAAAAACAACAACAAAGGAAACAAACAAGCACACAACAAAAAAACAGTGAGCGGGCATAGTGGCCCACGCCTTTAATCCCAGAACTCGGGAGACAGAGGCAGGTGGATCTTTGTGAGTTCAAGGCCAGCCTGGTCTACAAAGTGAGTCCAGGACAGCCAGAGCCCCATAGAGAAACCTTGTCTCAAAAAACCAAAAACAAAACAAAACAAAAAAAACCAGTGAGAAACTACTTCATACTTGCTAGAATAGCTGCATTCAAAAATACCAGGTAGCGTTGGGAGGGTGGGAAACTGGCACCCCCATACACTGTAGACAGGAACATCGCCTGATGTAGGTACTTTGGAGAAAACTTAGTTTCCTAAAAGGTGAACATTTACCAGACGATTCTGAAATTCTGTATGTATATACTCCTAAAATTGAAAATATGTGCTTACACAAAAACTGGACACAAATGTTCATAGTAACATATTTATAAACCCCCAAGTGGGGAAAAGCAACCCAAATGTTTATTAACTAATGGATGACTATGTATAGCCATGCAGTGAATATTACTCCACCCTAAACAAGTAATGACGCCGTATTTGGAAATGAAGTTTGAGGGAACCATCATGCTTATTTTTTTTTTTTTTCTAAGAATATAAAGCTTCTCTAAAAAGAAGCTTTCTACAGTTTGGTTGGGTTTGTTTTAAATAACGAAGTGCTGGGCTGGAGTGGGCTCAGTGGGTGGATTGCCTGCTCAGCGTATACAAAGCTGGGAATCTGATCCCAGCATCGTGTAAAGCAGGTGTGATAGCACACGTCTGTAAGGTTACTCTGAACAAGGAGGGCGGGAGGATTAATAGGGTAAGGTCGTCCTTGACTGCATATCAAGTTCAAGAGTAGCCTGGGCTACATGAGACTCTTTCAGAACAAACGGAGTATAATATTGCTACATGGTACAATATGAGTGAGAATATTATGTTAGAGGGAAATGGAGACACACACACACACACACACACACACACACACACCATTTTTTGGATTCACTATTTAATAGCTCCAGCTTTGCAGGTAGAGGGGGAAATAGCTCAGTGGTTACTGAGGCCTGTGGAGACTGGAGAAAGGGTGATGGAGAATGACTTCTAACAAATCTCTTTCTGGGCTGATAAAAATGTCTGGCATTCTGTGGGAATGGATGTTGTACAACCTTATAAACAAATTTTTGGCATGTTAATTAAATCTCAAATTTGTTAAGCGTATAAGAAACGTAAGCCATAAAAATACACATTTAGACATTTCCATACCAACACCCCCACTTTCTCAGTAAGTGATGATGGAGAGCTCTGAAGTGAATGTTAGGTCCTAGTGTTAGTGGTCCATAGATAAGTACAGTCATGTGGTTACCATCTCACCCTGCCTCCCACCTCAGCCCTCCTCCATCTCACCCTGCCTCCCACCTCAGCCCTCCCCCATCTCACCCTGCCTCCCACCTCAGCCCTCCTCCATCTCACCCTGCCTCCCACCTCAGCCCTCCCCCATCTCACCCTGCCTCCCACCTCAGCCCTCCCCCATCTCACCCTGCCTCCCACCTCAGCCCTCCCCCATCTCACCCTGCCTCCCACCTCAGCCCTCCCCCATCTCACCCTGCCTCCCACCTCAGCCCTCCCCCATCTCACCCTGGCACCCTGGCCCTCCCACCTCAGCCCTCCCATCTCACCCTCCCCCCCCACTCACACTCCTCCTCCCACCTCACCCTCCTTCCCCACTCAGGGCCACTCCTCCCATCTCATCTCTCGCACCTCAGCCTCCCCATCTCAGCCCTCCCCCATCTCACCCTGCCTCCCACCTCAGCCCTCCTCTTCATCTGGCCCTTGGCAACACAGTGATAGTGGTCTCTTTGTCCTGATGTCATGTGGTTCTTGTTTGAGATTTCCTTTAGGTATTTACCCAGTGTTTTCACGGTGTGATCAAGAGAGTAGTAGTAGTTTGAGCCTTTCTGTATCTTCCCTTGGAGGTATGTTCTTTAATATGCCATGTTCTCTTCCGGGGCAAACTGCTTTCCCTGGGCTGCTCCAGTGCCCTCTGCCCATTGTCTACCAGGAAGGTCTCCCTCCCTAGTTTTTAGTTTCCTGTAACCAGTTCTCCTTTTGTCCAAAATTAAGTCACTTGACTACAACATCTGCTTACTGCCCTAGTTTCTTTTCTGTTGCTGTGATGAAACATTTGTCCCAAAAAGTACCTTGAAGCTGAATTGGCTTGATTTTGAAGGTCACAGTCTATCACTAAGTGAAGTCAGGCCAGGCACTGAGGCAGAAACCATGGAGGAATGCTGCTTCCCGGCTCATTTCTCTGGTTCACTCCCAGGCTCGTGTTAGGTTAGCTTCTTTCTATCTGTCTGTCTTTTCTTTCTTTCTTTTCTTATTTATTTATTATTTGGTTGAGCAGACTGCCCTTGAACTTAGAGATCCACCTGCCTTCTACCTCCAGAGTGCTGAGGTTAAAGTCATGCGCCATCACGCCCGGCTGTTAGTTAGCTTTCTTATACACCCAGGACCACCTGTGTAGGGATAGTTCCACCCACAGTGGGCTAGTCCATCATATCAATCAAGACAATCTCTCACAGACATGGCTCAAGACAATCTAATTTGGACAATTTTTCAATTGATGTTTCATCTTCTCAAGTTCAAGTTAACAATAAAAACTAACCAAGGTACTTACTAATTAAAAAAAAAAAAAAAAAAAAAAAAAAAAAAAACTTAAAATTCTATCTTATAGCCGAGCAGTGGTGGCGCACACCTTTAATCCCAGCACTCGGGAGGCAGAGGCAGGTGGATCACTGTGAGTTCGAGGCCAGCCTGGTCTACAAAGCGAGTCCAGGACAGCCAAGGCTACACAGAGAGATCCTGTCTCGAGAAAACAAACAAATTCTATCTTATGTGTATGGCTCCACATCTAGATCTGTTTCTTGAGTATTTTCTTTGGCTTTTTTCCCCATCTGTTTGTTTTGTCCTATTCCAATTAGTTCATTTTTATTTATTTTATTAATATTTTTAGATCTCTGTTTGTTTTCTAACAAGGGAGGAAGGGGAAAGATCTGGATGGGAAGAGAGGTGAGGAGGTGAGGAGGCCCAGCCGTATTCACTGCAAGTGTCGAGAGTCAGGAGGCCAGCACAGCTGCTCCAGTCCCAGCAATGCTGAGCGGATTGCTACAGTGGCTGTCCTTCTATCTCTAACGTTGGGGTTTGCTCTCTGTGTGTTGTATTGTGTGGGGACTTTCTGCATTGTGTTTCAGTTTTATGTCTTTTCCTAAGAAAAATTATGTCTGTGTCTTTTTAGAAAAACCCTAAAATTAACTTTATCTAGTTACTATTTGGAAGTCTTCCGTATGTCCTGGAGATCAGTAAGCACAAACAAGTACATAGCTACATGAGGCCATTACTTCAGGAATGTTCTTGGGGTCTCTGCCCATGCACTAACTCAAACAGTATATTGGTGCAGGGTAAACAGAAACTATTGACAAACCCTGACTGGCCAGGAGAATAGGTTACAGATTCAAGGTCTCTTTTTATTATAGGCTGAGAGCTCCCTCACAATGTAGTTTAAAGATAGGACGGCATACAGGGTATACTCCTGAAGGAGTAAAACTCCGTAAATAAGATAAACTGACTAAAATAAGCTTTTCCTACTTTATAGCATAGATGATGAAACATATAGTAAAAGAAGTTAGGTGTCAGTATTTGCTGTTCATAAAAAGACCAGATCAGATATGTTCTGATTATCTGGAGTGCTCTCATACTACAAACATTGCCAGCCTAGAAGCAGCCTGCCATATATTAAATGTGTTTGTTTTGGAGGAGACATTGTTTAGGTTCTTTAAGGTAGAGTTATAGGGCTGCTAATAATAGCAATGCAATCTGTTCTATTTGTGTCTTCTAATTGTAGCTGAACTTGTAACCCTGGACATGTAATGAAAACTCGAGCACATACTCTGTACCACTTGGATAATCATTAGTCTCTCGTTGTTCTGTGAAACTTGTATAACTAAAGAAGCACCTGATTGCTAGGAGTCAGAGCCACAGAAACAGCCCAACTGCTAGAGAGTCCGAGCCACCTAAGAGGCCTGATTCCGGGAAGTCAGCTGAGAGATTCCCTAACCATCTGTCTGGCTCCCTCTCTCACCTGGAGGACTCCTTCTCTCCTCTCCTCTCCTCTCCTCTCCTGTCCTCTCCTCTCCTGTCCTCTCCTCTCCTGGGAAGGCCCCCTCCCGCCTCCCAAAAGGATCTGGCAGGGGAGAATCTCAGAGGAGTTGAGGTAAAGAAACTATGATCAGAACATATTATATGAAGAAAATCTATTTTCTATCAAAGAAAACATTCTATCTTGACTTTGCAGGTATAACTTCAGATACTTCTTTGTTTCACTTTGTCTTTCTGGGTTTGGGCAGTTTTTGAAGAGGGAAGAAGAAGGGGTATCTAAGAGTCTCCCCGTGTTGCAATGTTCTCTCTCTCCTAGCTTCACCCACCCCGCCCCCCACCCCGCCAACACACACCCAGTGCTCGGGGATGGCACTGATTTCCAGAGTTAAACTGTTTCCTAGGCAACCATCTAAAGAAAAAACAATGTTTGATGTGTCTGTACAAGGGAGGACTTGCTGAGAGATATGTACTACAGGTTATTGTGTTCTGAGACTGTAGCATGTCTGTCCAGGCCAGTTAGGACCATTCTTCTTTGGAACATAAAGGGCACATGCTTTTTTCTTTTTCTTTTTTTTTTTTTTTAAATTCACTGACAAGTTAAAAGACTGGCATACTTCTACTAGAAACTCAAATTGCAAAAATCACCTCCATACAAAGGCAAGTCTCTGTATTCTATGTTTATTTTTCTTAAATACTACCCCAAGATTGTTTCCTAGCATGCGCTTATGCTTACTCTCATCATTTTAAAAAGTGAGTTATTGTTATGAGCTTTTATTTTGTTTGTTTGTTTGTTTGCCGGGCGTGGTGGCACACACCTTTAATCCAAGCACTTGGGATGGGAGGCAGAGGCAGGTGGATCCCTGTGAGTTTGAGGCCAGGCTGGTCTACAAAGGACACCAAGGCTACACAGAGACCCTGTCTCAAAAACAAACAATGAGCTTTTAAATACATGTTTTTCTTTGTGTTTTCAGACTCCTGGACCCAAAAAAGATGTTTCCAGTCATGCCATTTTGCCTGTCAAAACTACAAAGCCCATCAACAATAAACTCCAGACTAAACCAGCCAGTGTCACAGGGCCCCAGAAGCCAGAGTTGGAGCCATCCAAGCTTCCAGGCAAAGGGCTCACGTCAAGATGTTTTCATTCTAACTCAGACTGGAAACAATCCAGCAAGACTCAGTGGCAGCCCAAAGCTGCATCATCCACTACAGGACTGTCAAGAAAGCCCAGGCGGTCCCCTGATACACAGGAACTGAAAACCACAAAGCGGCAGGAGGCACATCAAGGAAATACTAAGTGCACAGATGCCCTGGCTAACACCCATGGTGAAAAGCAGTGTTTGGATGGCTTTCCTGACGAGACAGACAAAGAGAACGTGCCCCAGACCTTGCTAGAACCTAAGAAGCGAGATCCTGACTTATACCCCATAAGGAAGCCAAACACTGGCTCTTTTAACCAAACTCAGAGAAGTCTGCCTCCTAAGCAGATCCTGAGCAAAAGTTCGGTTACTCGTGTTGCTCTGAAAGACAGAGCTAACAAACAGTTTGTCAGAAACACACAAATCAGAGCTCAGCCAGTGAAGTCACAGCAACTTTCTACAGCTGCAGACTCGGCACAACCAAGAGAAAAACCCCCACGAACAGCTCCCTCTCACTTTGTTCCAGCCCATAATAAGACTCAGACATCAAAGAAACCAGTGGTCAAGGACACACAGGGCATGAAGGTTAACAGGGTTCAATATGGAAGACCAAATGAAACTAAGATACAGTCGTGCCCTGCTGCTGAACAAAAAGTAAAACATACAAAGCCTAGTTCCCATCCTGACGTGCTTCAGGGAAGACCTACCAATAGACATCCAAACGTGAGGCAGGATCAGAAGCCAGTGAAGCCTTGCCTTGGACCCCAGGCACCATGCATTCTGCAGAAGTCAAGACCCATAAGCCAGAGACCTAATTTGACAGCTGGCAACTTTAATGCAGTCATTCCAAGCACGCCTAGCGTTGGAGCAAATAAAACACATAACAATAAATGCAATAGCATCTTTCAGCAGAAAGCACAGACTCTGGACTCCAAGTTCAAAAAGGTTCCTCCTCAGAGCCATTTTCTAAGCAAGACTGCTCCCAAAACTCAAGCTGGAACAGCAGCAGCAAGTAGGAAGGGAGCCCCGAGTGCAAGCCAGACCCATCCACACATCAAGACCGACATGAAGGATCGGAGGTACTTTGCCTTGATTCCAGCATAGTGCACTTTAAGATTATTGGGCAAGCCGGGCAGTGGTGGCACACGCCTTTAATGCCAGCACTCGGGAGGCAGAGGCAGGTGGATCACTGTGAGTTCAAGGCCAGTCTGGTCTACATAGTGAGTCCAGGACAGCCAAGGCTACACAGAGAAACTTTGTCTCAAAAATAAAAATTGATTATTGGGCAAACTGATAGTGGTTGGGGTTGGGACTGTGGCTCAGTGATAGCATACTTACCTAGTGTGTGTGAGGCCATAAATTCAACCCCAATACCACCAACATGTGCACACATTTATGTATGTTGGTAGGTAGGTAGGTACGTACGTACGTATGTATGTACTTTGCTGAGAGAGAGCTCCTAAGTGGCACCTAGCTAGAGCCTGAAAAGAAGATATGAAGCTACAATAAACATGAATGCTTAACACACTAGCCAGCCCACTAATTTTCTGTAGATCACTCTCTATAAGGTTTTGGTTTTTTTTGTTTGTTTGTTTGTTTGTTTTGGTAAAAATGGAAGTGGAGCAGAAAATGGGAGTTGCTAATACAGACCAGAAGAAGTGTCCTGCAGAGACTGCAGAGTGGCAGAACAGCATGGGTTGAAAGGAGCCAGAGTAGTGAGCTCAATAGCTAGAAGAAGCCCATGAGTAAGTGGCAGAGTTCTCAGAGGAAGGAACGGGAAGCTGCTGCTGGGAGCATGAGTGGCCAGGCTGGGGAAAGTAAGCTGAACCAGGGTTCAGATAGTAGAAATCGGGGCCCGGGTTCCTGGGGCTTAGGGCTGTAGATGGAGCTTGAAGGTGAGCTGGAGGTTTTTTTCCTCTTTCTGCCCAAGGCCAGTCACAGTCCCAGGATGCAAATGAGCCTCCTTGGGG
The DNA here is from genome assembly GCF_903995435.1 of Acomys russatus. NCBI lineage: Eukaryota > Metazoa > Chordata > Mammalia > Rodentia > Muridae > Acomys > Acomys russatus. Next base: position 65,225,106 of record NC_067140.1, on the reverse strand, counting down.
TGCAGTTGGACATACCTCACAGAATAGAAAATACACTCCCTACAAGCGTGAAAGGAGCGTGTGGAGTTGGACAGTGGTGAGACTTGCAACAGCATGAAGGACGTGGTCTCAGAGCAGAGCCTTTGCCTCCTACAAAGAAATAACCCAGTGTTTGGCACTGGGACTGAGGATGGGGCCAGGCTGGCTGTTTGAATGGGGGGAAGTTCTCCCAGCAGTGAGATCTCGGTGAGAAGGCAAGCTCTGCTCTAGACCTCGCAGCCAGGGCCATATGACAGTGTGTGCTATGTTGCAGTGTCTGGTTGCAAAATGAATGAAGTCTATGGAAAGGCCTAGATCCGTCTGTCCCTCGTCTCCCGCCTTGTGCCAGGCTCAGGTGAGCAAGGAAGGCTTTCGGAGCGGACATGGAAAGCTTAGAGAGATGAGTTCTGGCACTGTAGTCCTAGAAGTGCGCTGGCTTAGACAAGGGACATTGCCTTCGTTAGGATTAGGAGGAGGCCAGGGAGATACGAACTCTAGGGACTGGAGCAGCGGTTCTCAACCCGTGGGTCGCAGCCACTGGGAGGTCACACATCAGACGTCCTGCATACCCGACACATCACAATTCATAACAGTAGCAAGATTACAGTTATGAAGTAGCAACAAAAGTAATTTTAGGATTGAGGGTCACCACAGCATGAGGAACTGTATTAAAGGGCCACGGCATTAGGAAAGCTGAGAACCACGGGGTTAGAGGCAACAAAGATCATGTGTCTCGGCATGGTTAACATGGAAGTCATGAACGCAAGCACTGCACAGATTGGAAGCCCGTCGCCTGTCTTCCAGACAGTCAGAGAAAAATGACAGCAACTGTCATTTATAATTATTGACATTCTGGAGAAGGCAAAACCATAAAGACAAAAGGCAGAACAGTGGTTTTCAGGAGCTGGAGCTTAGAGTTAAGCTTGGCTCTCTGAAGAGATTTGGTCTATATTATATCTTGATTATTGGTATAATCAAATGGTCTTATGAATTTACACCCACAGAATCACACACTTCAAAAATGTACACTTTACTGTACTGTCACTGAAATCCTCAGGCACTGTGCTGTGCACTGGACATCCAGCTCTGCCTTCAGAGAGCTTGCGACCTAGTGGAGGAGGCAGAATACAAACACATTGGTTGCATGAGACAGGATAATTGCAGATCAGTACTCTTCAAGTAAGGACCACTTGAACAGAGGACCAAAGGTGCAAGGCCCTGAGGCAGGAATGAGCCTGGATTGGGATGCTGAGAGGATGCCAGAGCTCCTCGAGGGTAGCGAGGGACAGGAAGAGGACTGTGATGTGAAGTCAGGAAGGACGGCAGCACAGCCATAGAGAACATTGTTAATTTTATTTCAAGAGCCATGGGAAGTTGACATGGTCTACTTTACATTTTACTGACAGACTTGACAGGCAGAAAAGAACTAACCCCTATCTCCTTCACGTTACAGGAAACAGCTGGAAGAATGGCAGAAATCTAAAGGGAAAACCTATAAACGACCTCCCATGAAATTGAAAACAAAAAGAAAAATCATAGAGGAAATGAACATTTCATTCTGGAAGAGCATTGAAAGAGAAGAAGAAGAAAAGAAAGCCCAGTTGGAGCTATCCAATAAGATTAACAGCACTCTGACAGAATGCCTGCGGCTCATCGAGGAGGTGAGTGAGGAGGGTGAGATGCAGCCTGCAGCCAGTCCTGCTGCTTACAACAGTTTTCCTGTGGAGCGGAGGAAGTAGCCGTCTCCTCAGCGGAAACCGAGCTACTCTTAAATGGAGAATAGCAGTGACAGTAGCAGCAGTGGTGAGAGGGTCCAAAGAATAAACATTTGGACTGAAATCTCAGTCAATATGCAAGTTTCTTTTTTCAAATTGGAATCTCCTAAACTTTTGGTTGGGGGGCAGAGGGGAGATGGTTTAAGATGTATTTATTTGTTTTTTGGGTTTTTTTTTTTTTTTTTTTTTTTTTTTGCGTATAAATGCTTTGCATGCATCATGTGTATGCGGTGCCCATGGAGACCAGAAGGCATTAAATTCCCCAGAGCTTGTGTTGCAAATGGTTGCCAGCCACCATATGGGTGCTAGGAAGCAACCCTGGTCCTCTGGAAGAGCAGCCAGTGCTTTTAGCCAGTGAGCCATCTCTCCAGCGCCCCTGAGCACTCTTGGTGTAGGGACCAGGCCCGACTGGGCTGCCTGCCTGTCTTGCTGTTTCATGTCTTTAAACTGGAGGACTTCGTGCTGTCTCTGCGTTTGCCCTGGGTTAGTTGGCTGAGGCACTTCCACTACTGGAAAGGCTACTCCCCGAGGGGGAGCAGAAGGCTCTGCCAAAGACAATTGACTTTGATAATCTGGGTTATACACCAGGGGCCGCTCTCCTCTAGTTTCTTTTCCTTCAGTCTTACACTCCTTCAACTTCTTCTTTAGGGCCCGTATCTCAGAGGTTAAAGTTGCCTCTTCCTCCTCAGAATTAGAAGAAGATATATCAGAGGCAATCTCAGACGGGGCCAAAGATTTTACAGATTGCTCCTCCTGCACTTCATTTAGGGCAAGTTTCAAACTTCTTAGCTGCGTTCTCGCTCCTGAGCACATCTCTAACAAGACACCATAACAAAAAGGCAGCGATAGGAACACTGTTGGACCCTTCATTTCGTAAAGTCCTCTGGAGATCAGACTTCACCTGATCCCAATCTTGGATATTTAGCTCTCCCGATACCATAAACCAAGGACTACTCAATTCTATTGGTTTTATAAAATCTTTAACACTCTCATGCTTAATCCCAGTGCCTTGATCCTCTAACAATCTCACTACTTGATCCACCAGAACTGTGGATGAACCTGCGGCACCCATTTTAACACTCTCATACTTAATCCCAGTGCCTTAATCACTAGTCCACCAGAACCATGGACGAACCTGCGGCACCTATTTCCAATACGCCCATTTCCTACCTCCCTGAGGCGCTGGCCAGCTTCCTTGGGTGATCCGTCAGCTTCCTCCTTTCCTTCCCTAATCTCGGTGGAACCTCCACTTGTGGCGCCTGCTCCACTGCGGTACCGAGTCGAAGGCGAGGGACTGCAGATTTAACTCACGCACGCGCACGCACGCACGCGCGCACACACACACACACACACACACACATACACTAATACAGCAGGTCCTCCTCCCAGGTGAAATCCCTCAAGAGGTGATTGCACACAGGAGGAAAAGTCTCGAGGAAGGGAGGGGTGCATTCTCAGAGCAGTAAACATGACTAGCTAACCAAGATAAAAACAGACATGGAAGCTGCTAGAAACAGGACATGAAACAGCAAGGCAGGCAGGCAGCCCAGTCAGGCCTGGTTCCTACACTCTTGGTAGCTAGACATGGCTACCTAATTGTGTCTTGGAGTCCACAGATAGGTTAAACAAAGGGTATGAGAGTGAAGCCTTAATGAAAAATACATTAGTAAAAATTGATATGGTTAGCCTCCAGGCAGAGTGATCCCTACCTGCAGTAAAGTAAACCCATCTGCTAGTGTTGAGCTTAAGGGGGAAGCAGGGGACCATTATTTTAATAGTTTCACCGCAATAAACATTAACTGTTTCTCCTTTTGTAATTAAATGTCAGAGGCTTGTTTGTTTAGTTGCTTTGATCTTGGTTTTATTTTTAAAAAGATACATGAATACATTCCTTTATGCAGGGGTGTTGGGGGGGTGGGGGGGAGGTGGCAGGGGGGGGAGGAAGGGTAGGTACAGTTATATGCACATTCATGTGAAGGCCAGAGGACAACCTCACACGTCATTCCTCAGGCACTGGCTTCCTTTTTGGAGGGTGGAGGATAGGGGGTGTGGTAGGGATCGATTTGCCTTGGGTTAGGTTTTTTGTTGTTGTTACTGTTTTTGTTGTTTTAAGGCAGGGTCTCACAGGCCTGGAACTCCCACATAGGCTAGGCTGGGGGCTGACTGGCTAGTGAGCCCCAGGGATTCCCTTGTCTCCACCTCCCTGGTGCTGGGACAGCAGGCATGCACTACCACTTGCAGTTTTTGGTAGGCGTGCCTGTATTAGACCATTCGTGGTCAGCTCACCCTTCACTCCCTCCCCAGAGGCTTGGGGTAGGACTGATGCCCCAGCCCTCTTAGTCTGCTTGTCTCTTGTCCTGTGACCAGCCACCGTCCTGAGCCTACCTAAGGGCTGCCAGTCATCAATTAATTCATTAGCATGCAGAAGACTGGAGATTCCCAGGAGTTTAGGAGTTATATGTTACGGTTAATTTTATAAAACTGTGTGTTTCTCAGTCTCTCTCTTAACCTGGCTATCACACAAATAATTGAGATTCTTTTATATTTGTTTAATAATTTGCTTAATAACAACACAATAACTGAGCATTATTATTCTGTTCTTTACCCTCTAAGCTAATCTGGTTTCTCCCAACGTACATCCCAGAGACACTTGCACTTTGTAGCTTTTCCTGTTCCAGCTCTCTCTCCTGCTGTCTCCTGTGCCTCTGCCATGGCAGAATCCCCTACTTCCTCTGCTCTGTCCTCCTCCCCTGCCTGGCAGGAAGTCCAGCCCTATTCTCTCCCCTGCTTAGCAATTGGCTATAGCTGCTTTATTAGCATATCAGGGGACAATTGGGGAGCAGTGTTTACACAACATTAAGTCAGGAGATTCTCAGAATAAGGACTGCAACCAGATATGGGGGGGGGGGTACAGAAATCAGCATTTGAATTACACAATAACCTTATTCCTATAGTTATATGCCAGAAAATGGAGGAAGGCTCCATATGTGATTCCCAGTATATCACTAAAAGAGGTGAGCTTTGGAAAAAAAAAATAGGACTCCAACTTCCAGTAGGGTGTAGTACCCAACAAATGCTAGTGTTTTTAGGATGAGAGGAAGGGAGCCTCGGATCTTGAGGTGAAAGGTACTGGGGGGGGGGGGTCGTTGAGAACCAGCTGTTGTCCCTGGTGAGGGACTATTGTTAGGGTAATGAAAGCAAATGAAAAGACTCCTTCAACCCTGCCAGCCTCCCTCTATTTTCCTTTGCGGGCAGGGCCCAGCCAGAGCCACTGCCAGGCAGAAAACCTTCACAGGGCTCAGACCCCAGCATCACCACTCAGCTCCAAAGTGGGTTTTTAGCTAAGTTTAACCAGCTGACTGAGTAGCTGGCTGATAGCCAATGTTCTCGCTGCTTTATATTTCTTTCTAAATGCTGGGAATTCCTATTTGGAGCTCTTTAACTCCGAAGTCATCTTAGAAGGAGATCTTTGCATTCCATACTTACGGCGTGGTGGCGCACGCCTTTAATCCCAGCACTCGGGAGGCAGAGGCAGGTGGATCCCTGTGAGTTCGAGGCCAGCCTGGTCTACAAAGCGAGTCCAGGACAGCCAAGGCTACACAGAGAAACCCTGTCTCAAAAAACAAAACAAAAAGCATACTTACAGTGACTTTTGTCTTACTGTCATTAGTTTCTAATTGTATCGTGGTTGATAAAGTGGCCTTCTCTGGATTCTGCGTGATGGAATTTGTTGAACTTTTCTTAGTTGTCTAATGACTGATCACTTTTAGTAAACATTACAGAAGTGTTTAAAACAATATGTTTTCTATTTGTTACCCAATGTGTTCCTTTCTGAGAGAGTTATGCCAGAGTTGTTCTAGAAGGCTTATGTAATGGTAGTTTCTCCTTTTATTTGTCAACTTTTACTGTCTAGTTTTCTAAGTGTTATGTAGATTCACATAACTTGCTTTGATTTGTCCAATATCAATATTGCCAAACCCCTTCCTTTCTCGCTCCCTGTCTCTTTCTTTTAGTTCCTCTGTGAGATCTTTTTCCATCTCTTTAGTTTTAAATCTGTGTTGGTTTATATTAGGGATATATCGCTGATATATATACAGACTGAAACACCCTGCTTTAATCAACAGATCTCACCTTCCATTATTGTTTTCTAAAATTATCTGTATTATCAGTATTCCCGGCTAGCAATCCATCAAAACACACACTTGTTATATTTTAAAATAGCCTTAGTTAACCTGGGGCAGAGCAGATATCAGTCCTCTAAATTGCCTCCCATAGTGGGGCAGGCATGGGATCCCTGTCTCAATCCCATGCCTTCTGCTTCCAATAACTTCTATCAAGCTACCTCCCATCCATAATCCCAAATACTTGCTCATGTTTTTTATCTGGGCTGGATTCTCCATCCACGCTGCAGGCCATGTGCTTCTCCTCCAGCTAACCCATGGCGGCCTTACTCTCTTCACTTTAGGTCTCCTTCTCCTGGTGGTGGTGTCCTTCTTCTTCCCAGAATTCCTCTCTCTCTCCTAACCCCACCTATCTCCTTTGCCCTGCCCAGGTGGTATGGCTTTTTATAGACAGTAAGCACTAATTTGCATCAAAATACATCAGACCATCCCCCAACACTCCATAGTTAGCAATTGCTCACACATGTAACTGATGCTTGGCTTTGTAATTCCACTTATAGGATGCTCCTGTGTCCGTATTCTTTCCATTTCTGTGTTTACTATCTTGTCCATGTTTCATAAAGAAAATTATAAATTGATAAAGCAAAATAACACGGTAGATAAGAATTCAAACACGTTTGCTAATGACATGCAGACGCTCTGAGTTCTTATCCTTGGAAAAGCACCATTATCTTGCCCTCGTGCTGTATTCGTAGTTTGGGGAGAATTTCTAACTACAAGTTATTTTCTCTAAAATTTTGAAGCTCCTGCTTTTATTTTTTCCTTGTGTCTGGAATTTTTGATTTATTGAGTCAGGGCTATCTGAGTCCTTATAAGTAATCCCTTAATTCTCCTTCTCCAGAGGCTTTGTTTGGTTGGTTGGTTGGCTTTGGTTTTTCAAGACAGGGTTTCTCTGTGCAGCCTTGACTGTCCCGGAACTCGCTCTGTAGACCAGGCTGACCTCAAACTCACAGAGATCCACCCATCCCTGCCTCCCAGTGCTGGGATTAAAGGTGTGCACCAAGCCCCAGTCTTAAATTATATTTGTAGGTTGTATTTTTATCCTTGGTTTTCTAAATATACATATATGCACACATATATGTATATACTAGTTAACTCTAAATATACATACATGCATACATATGTACTAGCTAACTCTCCAAGACTCTTCAGTGTAAACAATTGTTAATCTGTCCAGTCCTTAAACTTTTTTCTTGTATGGTTCATTTGAGTGTGTGTTGAACTTTGTTCTCAACCTTCAGGAAATTCTTTTATATGGATGTTGAAATTAGTGAGAAGTAGGTGTGACCTTGGGAACTGTGAATTTTCATCTTGCACTGTTGGTTATTTTGTATTTCACAGGCTCTGGGGGAGTTCCTCATAACTGCCTGGCTCGTTCCGTTCTATGGCAGTGAAGTTCCCTTCCCACTCTGCTGATACTGTCTCCTCTGCCCCTTACTTTTTGTGCTGGTGTTCATTCTTCTTTGTTAAATTGTTGGGTTTTGTTTGTTTGTTTTAAAGATTTGTTTATTTATAGTGTTTTGCTTGCACATACATCTGCAGGCCCAGAAGAGGGCACCAGATCTCATTATAGATGGTTGTGAGCCACCATGTGGTTGCTGGGAATTGAACTCAGGATCTTTGGAAGATCAGGCAGTGCTCTTAACCGCTGAGCCATCTCTCTAGCCCCTCTTTGTTGAGTTATAGGTACCTTTTATATCATGTTCCTTTCCTTGACCATTGGTGGTTCTCAGTTGGGAGTGTACAGTTGTGCCTCCACGTCTCCAGAGGAGCTTCTGAATATAGCCAAGCCTGGACTTCTGAGTCCACACCCTGCCCTGGGCCCTTGCCAGAAGCCATTTCTAAGTCTCTTTGTGTGAAACTTCCTCTCTTTTCTATCTCCCTGCATGAGCCCCCAGTGTACCTACATACACATATACCCTGCCCTTTGCATATATCTACTGTTCTTGATGCATGCTGTGGTTAGTCACATGGAAAGTGGCCTTAACTCACTGTTCACACTACTATGAATATGTAGTATTTTGAGTATTTTTAATATGTAAATATTTATTACACTGGGTCTTGAGTCTGTTTGGGTCTTTCATCCCATAAAACTATTGAACATATTCTTTACCTTATGCTGTGGTAATGGTTTTCTGTCTGTTTTGTCTTGTGTAACTATTAAAATGTAAAGGTTAGGGCTGGAGAGATGGCTCAGAGGTTAAGAGCACTGGCTGCTCTTCCAAAGGTCCTGAGTTCAAGTCCCAGCAACCACATGGTGCCTCACAACCACCTATCATAGATCTGATGCCCTCTTCTGGCTTGCTGCCACATATGCAGGCAGAATGCTGTATAAATAATAAATGAATAAATCACTTTTTTTTTTTTTTTGGTTTTTTTTTTTTTGGTTTTTTGAGACAGGGTTTCTCTGTGTAGCCTTGGCCATCCTGGACTCACTTTGTAGACCAGGCTGGCCTCGAACTCACAGCAATCCGCCTGCCTCTGCCTCCCGAGTGCTGGGATTAAAGGCGTGCGCCACCACGCCCGGCTATGAATAAATCACTTTTAAATTTAAAGGTTAATGTTAAAAATTATTGAAATGTATAATTAAAATGGGGATATGTATATGTTTATTATGTAGTTACTATACCTCAGAAAAACTGAAATTTTAACTTTAGAAAAATTAATGGTTATACCTGCAAAAATACGAGCATTAACATTGAAGTGGTAGAGCCAGGAATAGTAGCCCACACCTTTAATCCCAGCACACAGGGAGGCAGAAGCAAGTAGATCTCTGTGAGTTTGAGGCCAGCCTGGTCTACAAAACAAGTCCAGGACAGCCAAGGCTACATAGTGAAACCCTATCTTGGGAAAAACAAAACAAAATGGTGAAGTGGTAAAAATTATATCTGGTATTTATTTTTTCAGGGTGTACTTCCTAATGAAATATTTACCGTATTGTCCAGCATTCCTAAGGCTGAAAAGTTTGCCAAATTCTGGGTGTGCAAAGCAAAGTTACTGGCAAGTAAAGGCACCTTTGATGCTGTTGGACTGTACGAAGAGGCCATTAAAACTGGAGCAGCAGTGAGTATCTGTCTGGGATGGTTGGCTTAAAATTCTCTTTCGTGTGTTATCTTTGTTGTTTGCAATAAGATGTTCAATAATGCACTGTTAAGCTTCCATTCATAGGGGTAAAGAGAGTAAGAGGGTAAATATGGTCAAGGTGTATTGTGTGCACATGTGGCAGGGTCACAATTAACACAAACTAGCAGCCAGACGCGGTGGCACTTGCCTGTAATCCCAGCCCCAGTCCCTGAGGAGGCAGATGCGGGCAAATCTCTGAGTTCTAGGCCAGCCTGGTCTACCCTTACTTTACTTCATGAGGCAATCACCGAATCTGAAGTAGAATGTATTCTTGGTTATTTTTTGTTTTGGGGGGGTTGTTTGTTTGTTTGTTTGTTTGTTTTTCAAGACAAACTATGTAGCCTTGGCTGTCCTAGAACTCGCTCTATGGACCAGGCTGACCTGGACCTCACAGAGATTCACCTGCCTCTGTATCCCAAGTGCTGAGATTAAAGGCGTGGCCACCACCACTCAGCGATAGAATATATTCTCTATCGATGCATCAGTTGAATTACTTCTTAGAAAGTAAAGTTACATCTATACAGGTAGAATTTTGAGGGTTTTTTTTTTTTTTGGTGGTTTTTTTTTCTTTGTTTTTTTTTGTTTATGTTGTTTTGTTTGCCAAGTACTCATGTCTCGCCTCACACTAATTGTAGAAATACACAGTTTGTTTGGGAAGTAATGACAGGAAGTTAAATATAGCATCAGGATGCAGTAGTCAGAAATAACTTAGTGCATTCAGTTCAGTCCATCACTAACCCACCTATATAGTTAGTTTTATATCTTTGAGCCAGAATCTTTACGTAGGAATACATCTTTAATGATATAAGTTAATAGGAAAAGAGAATTTTATTTACAAAATTTTTGTTTTCTTTTTTGTTTTGTTTTGTTTTTTCAAAACAGGGTTTCTCTGTGTATCCCTAGCTTCCCTGGAACTCTCTTTGTAGACCAGGCTAGCCTCAAATTCACAGAGATTCCCTCTTCCTCTGCTTCTCAAGTTCTGGGAATTAAAGGCATATGCCACCACACCCTGCTTTACAGAAATTTATTGTAAGACACTTTGAACACATCTCTTCAAAGAAATTGGATATGCCAGTGTTTCTTTGATTTGATTTTTAGGTTTTCTTTTCTTTTCTTTTCTTTTTTCTAAGACAGAGTTTCTCTGTGTAGCCCTGGCTGTCCTGGAACTGACTCTGTAGACCAGGCCTGCCTTGAACTCAGAGAGATCCACCTGCCTCTGCCTCCCAAATGTTGGGATTAAAAGTGTACACCACCACTACCTGGCCAGTTTTTGCCTCATGAATCTTTTAAAACCGAATCAGCTTAAGTGTGTTTATCATTGAATATGGGATTTAAAAAGAAAACATTTTTATTGTAGAAAGTTTATTAGATGCTAAGTAAAAGTCCTTAGCTCAGTGTTTTCATTAATGCTTTTAACACCAATTATTTATTTTGTTGCCTCCAGCCAATACAAGAACTGTGCGAGGTTCTGAACATTCTGCAAGATCCAAGCAGAAGCACAGAAGGTATGGTTAACTTTGCATTTTAACTCTCACATGCTCTCGAGATAGGCAAGTAAAAATCGCTGTGGAACATGTAGGTGACCTAAGGAATGAGTCCTGTGAGACACCTCCCATCTCTTGGTCTCCATGGCCTGGCCTTTGTGCTGTAGCCATCCACTGCCTTACTTCTGAAATTACATGTTTGCCCAATGCTGAGCTAAGGTTCGTGTGTTCAGCAGCCTGGACCATGTGTCCTGCTTTCCTGGAGTCCTCCATGGAAAACAAAAGGAAGAGACACCGTAGTTTAAGTGAAGTGTTTAATCATCGTAAGTATCTCAGTTAGGGTTTTGTTGTGAAGAGACACCATGGCCACAGCAACCCTTATAAAGGAAAACATCTCATCAAGGCTGGCTTACATTTTCAGAGGTTTAGTCCATTATCGTCATGGTGGGAAACGTGGCAATACACGGGCAGACACTGTGCTAGAGAGGGAGCTGAGAGTTCTGCATATTGACCTGAAGCCAGCAGAAGGAGACTGTCCCACTGGGTGTGACGGGCATATATGGCCTCAAAGCCCACCTCCACAGTGACATACTTCTTCCCAATAGTGCCACTCCTGATGGCCAAATACTCAAGCACGGGAGTCTGTGGGGCCACACCTATTCAACCACCACACTTATCTAAACCATGTTCTCTCATGGCCTCTCCCTTACTTAGCTGTCACTGCCACTATTCAGAACCTTTGAAGAATGTGTCTATGGGAGTAATTATGCCAAACTCAGTGGCATATAATAAATGTTCATGTGAGTAGAAAGGGAAAATGTGCTATATCTTTACAAGATAAAATAGGCTACTATTACCCTAGATATCAAATATTTTTCCTTTAAGGATAGATTTAAGGTAGCCATGGTGCCTCATGCCTGCAGTCCTGGCTGAGGATTCCTCAAATTCAAGGCCAGCCTGGACTATAAAGTAAGACTTTGGAGGGGGGGTGGTGGTTGGTTTGGTTTGGTTTGGTTTGGTTTGGTTTGGTTTGGTTTTTTTGAGACAAGTCTTCTCTGTGTAGCCTTGACTGTCCTGGACTCACTTTGTAGACCAGGCTGGCCTTGAACTCACAGAGATCCACCTTCGTCTGCCTCCTGAGTACTGGGACTAAAGGTGTGCGCCACCTTGCCTGGCTGTCAAAGTAAGACCTTTTGAAAAAGGGGGGTGAGGGAGAGGAGGAGAAGAGGAGATTTAACTAAGCACCATGAAATCATATAGAAAACCAGCTGAGTAGCTAGTACTTTGGGGAACAGAGTAGAATATTCTAAGGTAGGCTGAGAGAGCGAGCCTGAACCTCAGAGACTCGCCACATAGATGTGTGGCGTAAAGGGGAAGTGGAAGTCACACCTCTGTGTTTGTTGGCTCCATTGACCTCTCTGAGTCTCAGCCTCTAGACCCACTGGCTGCCCACCTCCGTCTGGTTTACTTGACATTTTGTTATTGAGCTGTCATAAAAGTGTTACTGTGACTTTTTTGGGTTTTTTTTTTTTTTTTTTTTTTTTTTTGAGACAGGGTTTCTCTGTGTAGCCTTGGCTGTCCTGGACTCACTTTGTAGACCAGGCTGGCCTCGAACTCACAAAGATCCGCCTGCTTCTGCCTCCCAAGTGCTGGGATTAAAGGCATGCGCCACCACTGCCCAGCTTATTAATTCACAACCTAACGTAATACTCAGGTAGTCACCTCTGGGACATGAGGGGATTAAGAGATTGAGTCAATTAATTCTAATAATGTCAAGAAAATTGATCCACAGTGTGGTAAGAGGATGGATGGTGAGTGACTAGTTTCAGAGAGTTCTCATGAGAGCGAATAAGAGCTCAGAATGTGGTCAGTGCTATAAGGAACAAGGATCCATCTTCAATTGGCCAAAAGGCCCGGAGGGTGTCTGAGGCTGCCTCGTGGGATGGCCAGGGTTACAGGGCATTGCAGTGGAACTTACAGGAAAGGGCCCTAGGAGGAATTAGAAGGCACTGACAGGATATGGTCAATATACATTTTATAAATGTAGAAGTATTTCAAAGCATAAAAATACTATTTTTTAAAATGCAGCTAGGGAAATAAAATATAAATGCCACTTGGAGTCCTAGCTCTTTATTTACTATGTGGAGTCCAGGAGGGTCACTGGGAAGTCACTGTATAAACTGCCTTCTTGTTTACTGACTTTTAGTTTAATTGTAAATTGCTTACCTCTTACTTCTCTTCCTGGCCTGTGTGAGCAGTGGCCACCCCTGACTCATTAGCTGCTGAAACTAATACCGCATCCATGGAAGAGCTGACCAAGAAGGAGGTGTCTGGGCAGCCATGCCCTTCTCTAAAGGAAAAGGAGCAGGTTACAGCAGCACCACAGATGCCCACAGCAGAGTGGGATAATGCTGGCATCAAACTACAGGTCGCCCCAGTCCCTAGGTAAGCAAACTCCAGGCAGCTGTGCACGTGGACCTAACTCAGTGCAGTTCTCGGGTTTGTTTGTTTGTTTGTTTGTTTGTTTGTTTGCACACGTGCCCAGAGAAGCAGTAGTTTAGATACCGCTGCTTCACACCCAGGGCCCCACAGCGTGGTGGAAGGAGTAGGTCAGTGATCAGTCTTGAGCTCTCATGAGGCTGAGAAAGGTCAGGATCGGTGCTGAAAGGAGCTCCGGGATCCATCCTCAGTCAGCAAAGATGCCCAGATCCCTGGCTTCAGGAAGGGCTGAGGGTAAGTGCAGGGTAGAACCTGTCAGGCAAGTTGGGGTCTTTTTTTCTGCATACACACCCTCCCTCCTCCCACCCTAAGAAGACATGACCACACTGACATCAGGGCTGCAGTCTGCAGGGTTAGTGGATCCACACGCCCCTGCATCCAGCCCCCCCCCTCCATGTTCCTCTGTCCCACCAGCCTGACACAGAAAAGAGCTTTTTGGTGGTTGGTCTGGTGCTTCTCTGTATTGAAATGCTAAAACTGGCCCTCAAGATCTGGTTACAGTCCAGATGAGTGCATTCCAGCTGAGCGATGTTGTTTAAAAAAAAAATGTGTATATATATACATAAGCTAATGCAGCCACTGGTTTTGTAAATTTAAGGTCAGTCGTTCATGGAAAGGCCCCCGAATGCATTGGCATGTTTGCAGGGAAGATGCACAGTTGTTCTGGTTTCAATACATGGTTTGGTCCAGCATCTTAACAGATTTTGAGTAATTTACAGTCAACATGAAAAGGAATCTTGGAAGTCGTTAGTGCAGTCAAGCTTGGTGTGAAGCCCAGTTTCCTCACAACCTGTAAACGTTTATGAAATGAATAAATAGCAACTGTAAAGCAGTTGACATCACATAAAAACTATTTCCACCCTGCGTTCATGGCATCCTACTGCCATGGACCTCCTGAGCATCAGGGGAAAGCCATGTAGGTTGAGAACTCCTGTGAGGCTCACACTGAAGAGCCAGTTATGCTTTATGCCGCGCCACCGCGGTACCAAGTCGAGGGCAAGGGACTGCGGATTTAACTCATACACACACACACACACACACACACACACACACACACACACACACACACACACACACACTAACACAGCGGGTCCTTCGTGCTAAGAGAGCAGCAGCCGCAGCAGCAGCCGCGGCAACGGTTTATTCCCAGAGTCCCAAAGAGCCTTTTTTTTTTTTTTTTTTTTTTTTTTTTTTTTGGTATATTTAAGGTTTACTTACAGAACAGCACTTCAAATGTCAATCAACAAATGCTCACATTTTCTTATATAAGCAACACAAAGTGGTAGTCAACCAAAAGGCCCTAAAGGCAGCCAAACAGGAATCCTCCTCCCAGGTGAAATCCTTCAAGAGGTAATCGCACACAGGAGGAAAAGTCTCGAGGAAGGGAGGGGCGTGTTCTCAGAGCAGTATACAGGACTAGCTAACCAAGATAAACACAGACGTGGAAGCTGCCAGAAACAGGACATGAAACAGCGAGACAGGCAGGCAGCCCAGTCGGGCCTGGTTCCTACATATTATGAAGTAAGAAACAAAATAAAGGCAGGCCGTGTTTGCGGCCGTGAAGCTCTTGAGCACATCCTTTGGTCTCTTTCAGAATATGCGGTGTGCCGGAAGTACAGAGCATGAAGCTCATCACCCCCGTGAGGCGCTCCGCCCGGATCGAGCGAGCTGTGGCCCGCTACCCAGAGATGCTGCAGGACCACGACCTTGTCGTGACCTCTCTTAACGAGCTGCTGGAAGTGGAGAGAACGGAGTGCTTTGTCTTCCGTGAAAATGAGGCTTTGCCTGTGACACTGGGTTTTGAAATCCTTGAATCATGATCTTTTGATGTTTGGGGTTTGTTTTGGTTTTTGTTTGGTTTTTTGGTTTGTTTTTGGGTTTTGTTTAGTTGTTTGTTTGTCTTTGGGTTTTTTTGAGACAGAGTTGCTCTGTGTAACAGCTCTAGTTGTCCTGGCACTCTCTCTGTAGACCAGGCTGGCCTCAAACTCACAGAGATCCGCCTGCCTCTGCCTCCCAAGTGCTGGGATTAAAAACATGCACCACCACCACCTGGCTTGTTTTAATATTTTTAATGAGGTTTCTTGCAAAAGATAAATGCTCTCATCAAGATGCCCTGAAATAAATGTACACTGAGTCACCATGATGCAGGTGACAGACTCTTGGGTCTGAGGAAGGAATGCGTTGGGTATCCTCAGATCGTAAATCCCCATGAGAACATTTTTGCTTCATGTGTTTAGTTATATACTTTGTGATAGTTTTACAGCACACATAAATTTCAGAATATCAAATATTAGTTTCTCTCAAATGTAGAATAAAAAAAAAAAAAGCTGATCTGCTATAACCCTACTGTAGTTATTTTTCGTACCCGAAGGTTGCTGCTGTGGTATGACTGACATTCCCTTTCAGCATCCACGTTACCCCGAGAGCAGGTTCCTAGAGTGGGGAGAGCTGAGCTTTGAAAGCAGCTCACCAGGCTGCACGGTCAGACTGCGCACATTACAGAGACGGTTAGGCCAGCCAAGCAGCTCACTGGGCTGCACAGTCAGGCTGCACACATTACAGAGAGGTTTTAGGCCAGCCACGCCTCACTCAGCTCCCAGGCGATATTTGCCTTCCGTCGCAGTGACTCTGGGTGGGTTTCCTCCTGTGAAGTCCAGTCCAGAGCTGGAGTGGCCAGCCAGGTTTTATTATGTACAATCCTCCTTCTGCACTTATTCAGGGATGCTGGCTGCATCCATTTATTCCTCGGCCGGGGGATTCTGGCCTGAAGAGGCAAGTGACCCCAGAGACTGTGGCAGGCGCTTTTCCTTCTCCTCGGGAAACTGCTTAGAAAGGAAACCAGAGTTGTTTTGTAAATATAATATATAGAAAAGCCTAGTGAGCACATTTTAAATTTCAGCTTTGTTACTGTTATTACTGACTAATATCTACAATAAAAACATTAAGAAGTTGTTCATTCCTGCTTGTTTCACTTCAATGTCATGTGATGGCTTTAGCAAGAGATGTAAGGGTTTCTCTGGGGAGACACTGATGGACACCCCAAGAGCCTGGTGGGGCACATTCGTAGCCCTGATAAAGGCTCTAACCCTGAGCCTCGTGAAGAACTGATTTTTTTTTTTTTTTTTTTTCCTGTGAGAGGAGCAGATCCAGCTCTGAAGACCAGGCTTGTAACACTGAGATTCATAAAACTGACCTAGGAAGCCTTAGTGCCAGAGACCTAGCCCTGGTGAGGAATAGATGTCATCCCGCCAGCATGCAGGAGTGCACACAGTCAGCTCAGAGGGTTGCTTAGTGACCACAAGACTTGGAGAAGCATTCGAATCAGGGTTAGGCTAGAGTCCGAAGCCAAAGCCTCCAGCGAGGAAGGAACTTGTTTCACAGCTTCAGCCATCACAGTCCCTCAGGATGGGGCCTGCAGTGCCACCCTCAGCTCGAATGGCTCACTTGCCTGTGCCCTCTACTCCTGGAGCCTGAGAATCGTTTGATTCAGCACCATCTTCACCGTTTGCTGCCGGAGCAGTTTTGTCTTCACCAGTTCCTTGCAGGATGTCTGGCAGTCCCTCCCTGACACCAACACAATGTGGGCTGAACTGTCAGAGAGTCTGATAATGCCTCACCTCAGAACTAATTGGAGGGTTTCAAAGCCCAGGCTAAACAGCCTTCTGGTCATGAAAACAATTGAGGCTGCTCTGGCTGCAGAAAACCACCTTACTTCTAAGGCACTTGCTACCTATTTCTTTCATTATTGTTGGGGTTTGTTTTGTTTTTCAAGACAGGGGTTCTCTTTGTAGCCCTGGCTGTTCTGGACTTGATTTTTAGACCAGGCTAGCCTCAAACTCACAGAGATCCACCTGCCTCTGCCTGCCCTAGTGCTGGGATTACACTGCTTTAGATATTTCTTAAAGCTCTCATTTGCTCAATGGATGTTTCCTTAGAGAGGAGGAAGACAGGAGGCAAGCCTTAACCACCTGGGAGGCAAGCCTACAGGGAACTGTAATAGAAATGTGAGCCTTTGTGTGGATGCAGCTGATAGGGTTTAGTTTAGGGATGGCTTTTTAGAGGGAATTACTATAAAGTATCTTAAGAGCTAAGGAAGACTGTGTCATCAATCACCGTACAGAATGACTGAGCTAGAAGATGGGGAGCATGGGGGGGGGGTGCTTACCAGCCCTTGATGCCAAGGAACTCTGCCAAACCTTTCACATACTAGAAAAGACTGAACATCTTCTCAGAAAAGCTCCATCAGCTTAGAGTCGCCTTTACCACCACCACTCTAAATGGTTTAAGAGGAATGGACTCTACCAGGGGTGTACGTGTGACTCACGCCTGAACAATAGGATCCCAGCATCACCAGAGCCAGGACCACTGACTGGAGGAAGGGGTTCATGCCTCAGTCAGAACCTAAGATACGCTTCCCACTCATTTGGGAAGAGACATCCTGATGGAGTATAGTGCGATCTAAGGTCTAAGGTTGGGCATCTCATCTACTGTGTAGACGAAACCTGGGAAATAGTCCCAACACAAAATAAATGAGATCACATTACATCAGTACGCAGATACGGCTAATGCTATGGGTGGAGTTGGCCTGAACCTGGCTTTCAGTTTAATGAGCTAATAAAGTCCCCTTTTTCTTAAGTTTATTTTGTTAGGTCTCATCGGTTGCTAATGAAAAAATCCTGAATACATACATATATACATATGTATACATGTATACACACACACGTATATGTACACAACTTTATCACTGGACAGAAACCTGATTCAGTGCTTGCTCCCACATATCCACTCACTATATCTCTCACTAACTGTGACATAAATAGGAAAACAACAGCTAGATAATGTGAAGGTTTGAATAAGAAAGGCCTAGGTTGAAGAGATGGCTCAGCGGTTAAGAGCACTGACTGCTTTTCCCCGAGGACCCAGGTTCAATTCCCAGCCACAGGGTGGCTCCCAGCCATCTATAACTCCAGTTCCAGGGGATCCAATGCCCTTTTCTGGCCTTTGTGGGTATATACAGGCAAAACACCCATACACATAAGAGTAAATAAATCTTTTTTTTAAAGGGGGGGCGCTTATATATTTGAATGTTTGTTCCACAGTTGATGGAACTGTTTGGGAAGGATTAGGAGGTGTGGCCTTGTTGGAGGAGGTGTGTCCCTGGGGGTGGGCTTTGAGGCTTCAAAGCCAATGCCATCCTCATTTAGTCTCTCTGCCTCATGTGAGCTCTCAGCGGCTGCTTCCAGCCTCCTGCCTGCCTGTTGCCATGTCCTCCACCGTGATGATCATGGGCTCACCCTCTGAAACTGTCAGCCATTATTTGATGTCGTCTTCTGTAAGTTGCCTTGGTCAGGGTGTTTTGTCACAGCGATAGAAAAGTGACTAAGACAGACAGTAAGGGACAAGGTGGGATCCATCTCCGAGCCCTCTGGCTCCATGTCCAGAGCTTTTGACTCCTAGCTAACACAGAGGAGTGAGAGAGGGTGGCGGTGGGGAAACAGCAACTCCCGAGAAAGTCTGAACTGTTCCCAGTTTAGCAAGAGAGAGCCACCTGGGCTGAGAGGACAACTCAGTGTGAACACACTTGCTGCATAAATATAAGAGCCTGCTTTCAGATCCCCAACATCTACACAAAGGATGTGCATAGTCGTAAGTGCACCTGTAACCAACCCCAGAGCTGCGTGGAGCAGAGACAGCAGGATCTCGGTCTGGGACTTGCTGGCTGCCAAGGAGACAGTCTAAAAGGCAGAGAGTGACAATGCAGGACACTCAAGGGCCTCTGCATATGTATAACACACTCTCACATGCACGTGCGCACACACACACACACACACCAAACAAAAAGAGGATAAGAGTAGAAACGGGCACTGATGGAGAAATTGCTGTCATTTCTTCTGTGAGCACAGTGGCTAGGCCACTCACTTACCCAAAGAGGTTTCTGCTCTCTTTTATTTCCTGCTGCTGGAAGAAATGAGATGTCGAATATCTCTAAAGTATTTATTTTTTAAATAAAGCCTGCGCTGTATGAATTAAAGTACTGGCTCAGCTGCTGGGACTAGTCCTCCTGAATGGATACAGGGCTTTCACGTCAGTAGGCCCAGTGAAGGTGTGGGTTACTCAGGGCCAGATCCATTTTGGGACTCTGCCATCCCTACCTGGGAGCCTGATGGAAATAGCCAAAGTCAGGTCACAGCCAGCTCTAGGCACGGGAGAAAGCGATCACACGATCCTACTCATCTTCAAAGAAAGCGTGGGAATGTCTATTAGATCTATGTATGTATGAGCTAGGTGCAGTGGCACACGCCTGTAATCCCAGCACTCAGGAAGTCGGAGGCAGGCAGATCTCTGTGAGTTCGAGAACAGCCTGGTCTACAAAGTGAGTTCAGGATAGCCAAGGCTACACAGAGAAACCTTGCCTCCAAAAACAAAAAAACAAAATCCCCAAAAAGGATGTATGTATGTATGTATGTATGTATGTATGTGTGTATGTATGTGAGAGGTGACTGCCAGTGTCTGCCACATGATTAATGTCATATATCTCTAAAGTATAGATAAATGAGATACATTTTAAAAATAAAGCCTGTACCATATGAGCAGCCTTCAAGTCAAGGTGTCTGTCCTACTCTACCTTGCCCCCAGACAAGTTCCTGATGGCAGAGCCCTAAGTCAAAGCTTCACAGCCTGTTCCCACTTCCTCTTCCTTACTTCACTTCCTGCACCCCATCCCCTGCAGTTCTCCAAGGTAACACCCAAGTAATAACTCCTCGTTCAATACAGGATTGCTGCAGACACCATGAAGACGGTGAGCCAAAATGGCCTGGCCCTAGGGATCTGAGTGGGGACATAATCAGAGTCACAAATACATGTTTATGTCCCCAAAAGTGCTGTCTATGGTCAGGAGCTGGTCTAGTAGAAGGTCTTAAAACCTGAAGCAGGGACAGGAATAACTAAGAAGAGTCACGGGTGCTTCGGGCGTGGGAAAATGGTACAAAGGTCCTTTGGCCACCTCTCCTCTCTTTTCCTCCTCTTCTTCCTGTTCCTCTCCCCTTTCTCTCCTCCCTCCCTGAGCACCTTGGGTGTTTTGATGGTTTATCCCTCTGCCTCTACCCAGAAAAGAAACCCTGTTGAGGTTTCATAATGTTTTCTTTATAATTTTATATATTCCAGGACCTTTCCAGAGAAGTGTGGGCCTTAAGGGATTAAAAAATCTAACTGAAGAAATACCGCTAGCCCCTCAGGAATGAATCCATGCAAAGACACAAAGCCAGTAGCACGTAGCCTGTACCTGAAAAGCCGGGCTCTGGGTTCCAGAAAGAGCTTCGTGGAGGCCTTCACAGTGCCACACCTGGGTGTTTCTGAAATACACAGGAGGTGGCTGAAGTGAACTGCCTGAGTGCCTGGCCTGTGCCCTTGGCCACCCTCCTTCTAAATGCTCGTACTTCTGCCCCAGAGAGTGAAGCTGGGGACAATCATTATCAGGCCTGTCCCTTCAAGGATTCACTCTGTCATCTCCAATAGGCATGGCCAGTCTGAGCCACCACTGGAGGACAGCCATCTCCGCAAAGACAAAAAACTCACCAGTGAGAAGGAGCTAAAGTCAGGACTCAGGACACCAGGGCTCCTATCAAAATAAGCCAGGCATAGGGATGACTTGTGTTCCGATGCATGTGTGAATCTTCTGTCACAGTGACCCAGGATGACAGGACGGTGGTGAATGAGACAGCTCACTGTAGCCTAATGAGATAATCCAGCAGGGCAAGTTCTAGAAATTTTGGAACACTCAAAGTTCACAGGAATACTATTTTTAAAAGGCATATTTAGAAATAAAATTATATGTGAACATGATGCAACCCGGGAAGAGCATGTTAAAATATTTCCACTTCCATTTGTTGCACACATGTTCAAAAGGCTCAACGGCCATCAAGGATGCTTTCTAAGGTAATAGCAGCACTACCTCTTCCCCTCCTCAAAGAACTCTCCGGCTCCAAATTGTTTCATTGAGAGTTTTCAATGTGGCCAGATGTGGTAATCCCAGCACTCAGGAGGCAGAGACAATTTCTTTGAGTTCAAAGCCAACCTGATCTACAGTACAAATTCCAGAATAGCCAAGGGCTACATAGAGAAACCCTGTCTCAAACAAACAAACAAAAAACCAAGCAATAAGAGTTTTTCATGCTTTTGTCTTTTCCTTTCTCATACATTTCCAGTTATCTAAAAAACATCTCAGCTGGGCGCAGTGGCGCACGCCTTTAACCCCAGCACTCTGAGAGGCACAGGCAGGTAGATCTCTGTGAGTTTGAAGCCAGCCTGGTCTACAAAGCAAGTCCAGGATGGCCAAGGCATACAGAGAAATCCTGCCTCAAAACAACCAATAAATAAATAAATATCTCAAGCAGGTTATAAGCTTTGCTACCAGCCCATGTCCAGGACAGAGTCACCAGCGAAAAGCTGTGCAAAGCACAGGTTGGAGATGCTGACTGCCCTGGGTGTCCCTGAGCAGGACTGCTTTACAGTTTCTTTCCCTTCCTGTTTTATCAGCAGGAGGCGTTCAGCACACAACACACACACTGCATCTGCTCACTCAGCACACAGCACACACACTGCATCTGCTCACTCTGCACACAGCACACACACTGCGTCTGCTCACTCTGCACACAGCACACACACTGCATCTGCTCACTCTGCACACAGCACACACACACTGCATCTGCTCACACCCAGTGGAAGAGGACTTGATAGGGGATTTTTAGTAAGCAAGCCCCAAAAGTAGCAGGGTGGAAATGAGGTCCCCTACGACAGCAGGAGCAGCCTTGCTGAGACATCAAAGGATCACATTCTTCTTGGTTTCTAAAGGCTCCCTCAGGAAAGCATATGCCCCGCCCTCTCATCCAGACCGGAGTGGGTGAGTTTCGATGATGGGCCAACCAACAGTTTTCTGGAAAAATTGATTACAGGGCACCAGCAGTTAGCTATTGATCAGATCCTGTGGCCCTGAGAAACCTAATATCCCTAATTTTGAAAGCAAAATCCAAAGACAAGCTGATTTTTTAAGAAAATATTCTCCTAATTAAAAAAATCAATATAATTCTCTAATCAAAATCAAATGGGAAAATTAAAAATGAAAGCAATTTGTAATTGTATATTTCCACATAACTACAAATTACTGCACTTGAAAACAAAAGGTCTCTGTGAATTTCCCAATGCCTCTGTGTTGGCCACTACCATTCTACCCCATAATAGCCACAAGCCACAAAGTTTCCAAGATCTGCTGCAGAAAGCAAAGCCCACAAGACCCCAGTCACGTGCCTTCTGACTACAGGAGAGGAAGTAGGAGGCAGGGTCCAGGCTAGCCTGTTATTACTCCACAACCAACTCTTGAGGCATCTGTTGGGATGAACATGGGTGGAGATGAACCCCCAAGGCCTCTGTCATATGCACAGTCTCCCCATCCATAGTGCCAGGTTCTTGCCCGCATATTCTATAGAAGGAGCCCACAGGAGTGTACAGAGCAAAAGGTTCTGGCAGCTCCATTTCCTCAAAGTCCCCAGGCCATTTCTTTCGATATTTGCCCTTGTCACTTGGACCTGTCTTTCTCTCCCCTGCCTTGTGTCTACTTAGCAGCACAGGCGGTTGTGCCTGGGACTCCCAGCCTTGCCAAGAACGCTCTCCAACAGCCTGTTGAAGAGAAACAACACAGTGGAGGCAACATAGCATCTCCTTGCAGCCCTGGGTTGAAACTCCACCTCTGCGCTCTACTAGCTGTGTAACCGAAAATGACTTTGATTCTGAGCTATCACTTCAGCGATGGTGGCGGTGGGGGTGAAACTTAGATGGACTGCATTAAATAGAACCTGTGAAAAGCTCCTCCACACTGCATGAGACAGAGAATACTCCGTACTCCGTCTCCTCTTGGACATCTGGGACATGTGAGAAAGGCAGAAAAACAGGGGTCAGGGAAACCCCCAAACCTATTCAGGAGTCCAGATCCTTAACCCAGATTCCTATCTTACAGAGTAAAATAGGGAGGTTCATTGGGTGGACCAGCAAGCTCCAGGAAGCCACTTACGGCTTGTCCTGCATGGACCCTTGCCCGTGTGATCACAGCTATCCTTACTTCCCTGAGCTTAACGTAGAAGCATTCGCCGCCTTTCTGGAATCATCTCCTGCTTTAATCCCAGAAGCCCAGGCAAGCTTGCCAAGGCCTGCAAGCCTTCCCTCACTGCAGGGAAGGAGTGGGACAGCAGGAGCTCACGCTAAAGCAGGAGTGAGGCGTGAGGAAGGATGTCAGCAGCAGTAGCAGCAACAGCAGCAGCAGCAGCTTCTCTGTACAAACCTAACTCTTCATTCTTGTTCTGGTTTTTGTTGTTGGTGGTGGTGGTTTGTTTTTTTGTTTTTTGTTTTTTTGTTTTGTTTTAGTTTTTTGGTTTTTTGGTTTGGTTTGGTTTTGGTTTTTCGAGACAGGGTTTCTCTGTGTAACCTTGGCTGTCCTGGACTCACTTTGTAGACCAGGCTGGCCTCGAACCCAAAGAGATCTGCCTGCCTCTGCCTCCCAAGTGCTGGGATTAAAGGCATGGGCCACCACACCCAGCCTCTTCTGTTTATTTTTAAGAGCTGTGAGCAATCATCTGAAGGATTGTGACCCCCCTCCCTCAGTGTCTAGAAGTCGGTTAATGGGCATAAAGTCCTTGCAGAGTCCTGAAGGGGTGGGAACCAGTGAGTCTGTCTTCTGTGGAGAGTAAGAGCCACTTACTCGGGGAGATGTACAGAGACTCACCAGCTCAGGGGCTGCCTGAAATAGCAAGCTGCGTGGGAAATGAAGGAGTTGGGCAGGTGGTGTGGTATAGAGGTCCTTGTAGTGCACCGGCTGGCTGGAGAAGAGCGTCTGAGGTAGCCACAGTGGAAGGCTGCCCATGGTGCTGTAACATAGGTCCAACTCCGCAGCCGCCCTCTGGCCAGAGGGAAACAGGATGAATCCAGATGCCAGCCCACCTCCTCCTGCACCACCTCTGGCACTGAGCATGCACCCAGAGGGTGACCCCTTGATGGGGACAAGCCAGCCAATCCTACCTGTATCCAAACTGTCTGGGGACTGAGCCTCATGCCCACCTGCAGGAAAGGAGCTTCCTCTTTTAAGACCACAGGTTGCACACAAGTAGTCTGGGTATTTGGGATTGGTTAACTGCTTGGTTGGTTGGTTCGTTGGTTGACTTGTTTTTTTGTGTGTTTGTTTTGAGACAGGATGCAAATTGTGATGTGACCCAGGCTAGCTTAGAACTTGCAAGTCTCCTGCCTCAGCACTCCAAGTGATAGGATTCCAGTGCTCATCTTATAAGGTTTTATTTTTAGTGCTAGGCTAACACACAGGGTCTCATGCACCCTAGACCAGCACGCTGTGTGGAGTTTTAGAGACAGGATATCGCTCCACATTGCCCAGGCTCTGCTCCTGCCTGGCTCAAAATAGTGATCAGCTATGTCTGAGCACAGCAAGGGGACTAGGCAAGACCCACATCTGCATCCCTACAGATGCTGCCCTGGAGGGTCCCCGGCTCTTCTCCCAATCCTATGTTCAGACTACAGAGAGCTGGCTCCAACCAGTTTTCACGTCTCTAGACCTCAGCCTCCTCATCTGTAAAAACATGAGACCCTGCCCGCCTACCTGACCAAACTCAGATGGCTAGTCAGATTCTAGTCACCATAAGCTTTATAAGGCTCTACCAAGGTCCTTCGTAACTGGATCAGCTGAGCCGAGGACTGTCAGGCTGTCCTATAAACCCTCCAACACGAATGGTCTGTAGCAATCTCCCAGCTTCACTGCTCAAATATGCCACAGACAAATGTTTTTTCTTCTTCCCCCCCCCCAAGACCCATCAGGCCACTGACTCAGAATCCCACCTTCTCAGCCTCCTTCTCCCGTGACCCCAGACATCCATCATAGATAGCTAAGTCCATGAGCATGAGGCTCAGTCCAGCAGACTGGCATGCCTGGGGAGTGCTCACTGGAGCATGCTGTCATTTAGAATAATAACCAGCAGATGGCGCTGCAGGACAAGGTCAGAAGGCACTTGGGCAAAGCTGAGGCAACCCAAGCAGTTGGTTGCAAATTGAGACAAATTATATCTAGAGACTGGGAAGGCTCGCTCACCTCCTTTCTGGTCTACCGCTCCTCAGTCACTACATAGCACTTACCTGCATCTTCTTCTTGGTGGAGTTGATGGCCTTCCACATTTCTGCTCCAAAAATTGCAGCCTGATCCAGGAGAGGAGTGTAACCTCCCTCAGCACCTGCACGCAGCAGCCGTGTGGGGAGAGGACACTGCATAAGAGGGGTGGGAGCCGGAGCGGAGAGGATGAGGAGGTGAGGCGGATACCCAAAGGCTGTGTGTGCACCTGTGTGAGAGGACAGGCCCCTTAGTCTGTGCCTAGTGGCTTAGGAGGAAGGGCTTAAGGGAGGCACAGAGTGAGCATGACCTCTTAGGGAGTCCAGTGGGGTCACCAGGAAAGTCTGATCCAAAACCCTAGCCCCTTGGCATCTATGTGACATCAGCCCAGTCTTACTGCCAGGACCCCAGCCCTCATCCTCCACCTGGACCACCCTCAGGAATGTCAGCAGATCTGGCAGGTCAGTGTGTAGCCCCCCAGTTGCACCGGCTACAGGGACCGGAGACAGCAAGGGTGAGTAACAGCCTTGGGTTACCCTCTGTTCCTAATGGCTTTTGTCTGTCAGCACCCCCCAAACCGGAGGGTTCTGGTCCCCTAGCCACAGCCTCCATCCATCACCCCCTTAGGTCAGGTAAGACTAAGAGCAGAGCACGGGCTGTGTGCAACAGGTGACAGTCAGGTGGCCAGCCTTCCAAAAGTCACAAGGCGATGACTCAAATCCAACAGCGCTAACAGCACACCTGAAATGGTTTGAACTCCAAAGCATGCAAGCCCTGATCTCTCATGGCTGAGGAAGTGTGACTTTCACACACCAAATCCTCAGAGCAGGTGGGAAAAGAGGAGAGAAAGCCCACTCTGGGAATCACTCGGGGACCTCAAGTTAGAAAATGGGGACTTTAGTGCCAGCTTGACTCCTGTCACCGGTGTGATTTTGGACAAACTTCTTTTCATATATAATTTACTTATTTTTTTATTTTATGCACATCGGTGTTTTGCCTGCATGTATGTCTGTGTGAGGGGGTCAAATCTGGGAGTGGTAGACAATTGTAAGCTGCTATGTGGGTGTTGGGAATTGAACCCAGGTCCTCTGGAAGAACAGTCAGTGCTCTTAACCACTGAGCCATCTCTTTAGGCCTGGTCAAACTTCTTAACCTTTCTAGGTCTCTGCCTCGTTTTGTAGAAAAATAGATCTTCTTCCATAAATCTCATGGTAGATGACACTTCCCTCCAGAAGACAGAAACAGAGGCCCTCCTGGCTCACCTTCCCTTCCACCCAGACGCTCAGCTCCCAGGACCACACAGGAACTCCCAGGACAGCAAAGACACCAGCTCTGCCACTTCTTAAATTCGGCAATGGCCCCAAAGATGTAGTCCCCCACTGGCAACACACACACACACACACACACACACACACACACACACACACACACACACACACACTGACATACTCCGAGAAGCTCACATATCATGTCTAATGCGTCAGCAAAGAAAGATGAATGCTTGCTCACCGTTCTGCCCTGGGGTGGGAGCTAGCAGGTGTTGGTAGTATAGAGGAAGTAGCTGAGGCAGGTACCTCCAGAGTAAACAGCACAAGGCTGGTGGTGGGGGCCTCTGTAGGTAGTCACATGGAGCTTCCCAGAGTCCTGGAGGGGCAGAGGGAGGCCTAGGCCAAGAGAACCATGTCACCATTGCTCGAGAGGGCAGGGTGGGGGTGGGGGTGTCTATGTGGCAGGGTTACTATGGCAGTGGAGGTGGGGGTGGCTGGACTACTATTGCAATGATGGAGAAAGGACATCACCAGGCCTAAAGCTGTCTCCTAGATCCATGTCTCCAGGGACAGGCAAGCCAGAAGAGCCAGAAACAGCTGAGGGAAAAGTAAAATCTAAGGTCAGGAAGCCTCCCCTCCATGAGACATCAGCAACTGCCATTACAGTGTTGACTTGCTTGAGGACTGTCCCTCTTACACACACACACACACACACACACACACACACACACACACACACACACACACATACACACACACACACACACCCCGCACGGCTTTTGTTTGTCTACCACAACCAGGCCAAAACAGAACCTCTAGATGCTAAGAGAGGCCTTGGCCTGTGGGATAGGGTGCAGGAACGTGGAAGTATACAAAAGCATACACAGCCCAAGAAGTATGACCTCTTGGCTGCTGTCTGCCCCTTGCCCACCTAATGAGTGTAGTGAGACATCCCTGGTCCAAGGAACCAGGAAGTCTTTATCCTCAGCATCCCCAGCCAGGCCAGGCAGTAAATAATCAATGATGATTGTATGGGCTGGGGGTGGGGGTACCTTCATGCAAACTCTCAACCAAGCCTCACAGTGAAGAGCCCCAGGGACATGGACCAAGACCATAGTAACCACCCAGCCAGCAATACTTGATCATACCCAGAGCTCCAGAGCTCAAGGAATGTCCTTTGATCTCAGCCCACCCAAGTCCTCCCCAAATATCTTACTGTTTCTTAATAGGCCTTTGAGGAGGAGGAGGAGGACATAAGTGGTCCTGCCCCGCCCACTCAGAGACTCCAGAGAGGCCCACCCATGGGATTCTCATACCTTTTCCTCAGAGAAAACTTGGACTAGGAGAGGCTGGCCCTCCTGCCCTTTCCACATACACACCCATGCACCCCAACTCCTCAAACCCAAGAGACAGCAAACAGGTACATTGTGGTGGCCTGGTGGGGACAAGGCAGGGATCAAGGGTCAGAGCTAGGCTAGGCCATAGGGCATCTAGCCTCTGCCTTTACTTCATCATCCCGTATTCTGGGCCCTTGGGCACAAGATGGTAGGAAAATTGGGGTTGAAAGGCCAAGAAATAAGAACCTAAGATGCTGGGTGCTGGGGGTAAAAGGCTTTTGTTCTTCCCTTCCAGTGTCTCAGTGTCCCCCGGGGCCATAAAGAAAACCAGGGCCTCATCCCTCTGTGTACACACATCAGTATAGCTGTAGTCATGTTGGCAGCCAAAACCACTTTCCCAACCTCATTCATCTTCCACATCTATGGGGATTCATGCCTGGAGCAAAGGAGTGATTTCCCAACCTCCCAGGGATGTGCTGGCAGGTCCTTCATGGCTTCCAAGCCCTGGGTTCCATAGTAGAGAGCCAGAGGTCTGTGCAAACCTTGAGGGAGATGAGCACGGAAGGGGCTGCCTGCGACCCAGGGAACAGGGATAAACCAGTCAGAATCTATGATCTGTGGCCATGCGTATCCTTCTTCGTGTGTTTCTTCAAGTGCCCTCTGGAGTATTTTCTTTGAGATAGGCCTGCAGGAAAGAACAGCTGTGCCCTTACGTGTATAACGTCTATAAGAACTGGAGGTCTGGAGGTTATTACTCAGGGGCATCAAGAATAGACAGATGAGGGATCCTGGGATTCCAGGCACTCACTGACAGGTAGACACGGCATCAGTCACATCTTGGAAGAGGCTTCAGAACGGCACTAAAGAGGTCCCCGTGATGACAGCCAGTGTCACACTGAAACAGGTGACAAGGGACAGTGGAAACTGACGAGGAGTGCCAGAACGCCCGCCAGCCCTGAAGCCTGCACCAGAGTGGGATAGCCTGGGCTTATGCCCCAGATGTCTGGAGAAGGAAGTCACCCTGTGCTGAGAGCCACTCTCAGGGCGGGGGAGGGGGTCAGCGAGGTTGCAGGCCACCCTCAGGCCTCCTTCCTGTGCTCCAAGAGCCCCTCCAGCCCTGCATGAGGATCCTCTGCCCCTTGGTGGGGCCTTCACCTTCGGATTTGGTCCCTGGACAGTAGCCTCCTATTTGTCACCCCAGGCCAGGTAAGACAGGACACTCTTGGTGTTATGGGACAGCTGGAGAGGAAGTCCCCCTCTCCCCCCACCGACAGACATAGAGGTAGGTTCCTGGACAGTCAACAGTCCACCAGGCCACAGCCAGGCCCCTGAGGGCCATCTCCCCACCCCCAACTCTGGCCCTCCCCTGGCAAGTTGACAACATGGAAGGAAGGAAAGTTGATCCGCTAAGTGAATTTGCTTGGGGTGCCTGGGAGCGGGGGGAGAGAACAGAAACGCACATGCGCGCGGCTCACACACCACACACACACACACACACACACACACACCATATCCTCACAGAGCATCTATAGACTTTGGCCATTCTCCCCCCCACACTACCCGCCTATCCTGTCCAGCTGGCACTTGTTTTGTGGTGTCTGTACAGCCGTAGCCATGCCAGTCTTCTCTCCCCCACCTCGCCCCCGCCCCCGCCCCCAAGTCCCTCCTTCCTCTAGCTGCCTCCCCTTTGTCTCGCCTCCCACCCTCTACCTCTTGACCCTTACTCTGAAAGGAAGGTGAAGCTGTGACTATCCAGCAGCAGGTTTCCATGGCAGCCCTTATTCAGCAGGTTCCCACCGAGTGAGACCAACACCAGCCCTCCCTTCCACGACACAGACCTCCTGCACCTGATAAGGAAGACGGGGTCACAGGTGTGTTGTAGGAACTCACAGGGTACCCGAAGCACACCAGCTATTCCAGCAGCAGCATGCACACAAGCATCTCATGGGCTGCAGAAGGGCCAAGCTGACCCAGGCTGGTAAGTGCCTGGCTACCTGTCCCTTGATCCTCCCCGTCCCCAAATGCACTCCACTCCAGCCCTCTCTACCAGCCAGAGTATAATCTATGTTGCAGCTTAAGCAACAAATCTTCCCCAGAGCCACGGTGCAGTTGACAAAAATCCTGGGGAGAGGAGAGTGGTCGGATCCCCTACAGACACCTCCAAACCCCAGAATTCAAGGGCCAGCAGGGAGGAGAGAATGCTCTTGTAACTGCAAAAGTAACGGAGAGGAAAGCCAACCTATGGCCTCAGCTGGGTCCAGTGTTCCCCCACACGCATTCCGGTGGGTGTGACTTCACATGTCTTAGTGTGGAGAGTAGGTGAGTATGTGTGAGTATGTCTATAGGCGTACAGAACGGCCGTGTGTGCCTGCACTCGCACGTTCGCGTGGGAATGGGAACACGTGGCAATCTATGCATGCAAGGGTACAGAGCAGGTGCATGTGTTGGAGCATAAGTGTATGTGTGTGCGCGCATGCAAGCCGCATGGGTAAGTGTGTCTGAGGACACTTGTGCGCATGCAGAGTGGGTGCTGATGTCGGTATGTTCGTTGAGAGTGAACAGGTTAGGTATGTGTATCTAACCATGTGTAGAAGGGAGCAGAATGGGTAAAGAATGGGTGCATGTGTCTGAGCATACGTGTGAGTGTGCAGAATTAGTTTGCATGTCTGTGTTTGCATGTGAGCGTGCATTGTAGGTGTATGTGTACCAGTGAGTGCACACAATCAGTGGCTCACAATCTCCTTGCTTGGAAACCTGTTAGGAGCACTAATCTTTGGAGTGAGAGAGAGGTGTGATTGCCAGGGTAGGGGGTTGTCAGTTTCTTGATGGGGTCACTTCCCCCAAGCTCAGAAGTGTGCTTGTCACAGCTGGGTAGCACGTGTCACTAGTGTAAAAGGCAAAGATTCTTTGGGAGAAATCGGGATTCCCTACCAACATCTCCTGTCAGTGTCTTCACTGGCAAGTCACTGCCATCATAGAAAAGCTCATGCCCGGCCTTGTACTGAGAAGATTCATTGTGTATTACTGTGACATGTGGGACATTGACAGGCTGGGCCACCCCCATCCCAAATGCCCACTTCACTTCTGGTGACAGTCATGCATCAGGCCTTGAGAGGAAACCAGGCTCTCCAGGTCCTGGCTGGGCTCCCTGATGGGCCCCTGGGGCTCATCCGTACAGGCCATGACCCAGAATGAAGCCCTTTCCCCAGTCGCCTGCACATTAACCATGTGGCCATACTGTTTCCGTGTCCCTCGGCAATCTGGGACTCTCTGACATAGCTGGCCCCACCTTGTGTTCACACCACTGCTGGCCTCCCCTAAGGGAGGAGCCAACAAA
This sequence comes from Acomys russatus, assembly GCF_903995435.1. Lineage (NCBI taxonomy): Eukaryota > Metazoa > Chordata > Mammalia > Rodentia > Muridae > Acomys > Acomys russatus. The sequence goes on along the minus strand of NC_067140.1, from coordinate 65,193,930 downwards.
GATGGCTCTGCTATCTCCTCCCTTGCTCAGGACGCAGGACAGTAAAACTCAAGGAAAAACTACTAATCTACCCCAGGCCATTTGCAGGATTTAGGCAGCCAAGGACCTCCTAAACTGAGGCAGTTTGGAAATCAAGCAAACATTGGAGTTACAAGGTGGGGACTCTGTGCTTTAACTATAAACAATAAAACTATAAAAGAGTCTTTTGTAAATACCTAAAGAACTTGGGCTCTTCTTTATACACAAGTCTAGTATTGGTTAATAAATTTCCCAGCTCAGGAACATTAAAGGAGAAATTGCTAGAGGGTGAGGAAAACAAAATCGTAGATTCTGAGGACAGAAAAAACAGAGCAAGGGGACCACCTGGTGTGGAAAGTAGACAGCCCTGATGCCCCACTCCACCGCCCACTGCTCTTACAACAAAACTGCCACTTTCATCAGGAAGCAGGGGCCACGTCTTCCGGGAAGACTTAGATGACAGGCCTGGAGTCCTTAAAAGGAAGACAAGTGAGGGACTGGAAAGATGCCCAAGTGGTTAAGTGCACTGACGACCCTTCCAGATGGCTCAGGTTCAATTCCCACAACACATATGCATGGCGGCTCACAACATCTGCAACGCCAAGGCAATAGCAGTAGCACACCTAGTAACGGCTCTCGAATTGGACTAGCGGCCTGCTCAACAAAACCATGTCTGCTACTGAAAACCTAGCCAACAACCCAGGGCCAGTGAAGTCATGACTCTTTTTTTTTTGGGGGGGAGGGGGATTTTGGTTTTGTTGTTGTTGTTGGTTTTGGTTTTGGTTTTGTTTTTGTTTTTGTTTTTGTTTTTTTGTTTTTTCCGAAACAGGGTTTCTCTGTGTATGTAGCCTTGGCTGTCCTGAGCTCATTTTGTAGACCAGGCTGGTCTCGAACTCACAGCAATCCACCTGCCTCTGCCTCTCTGAGTGCTTGGATTAAAGGCGTGCGCCATCACGCCTGGCATGAAGTCATGACTCTTGAAGGAGAGCCTCCAAGCACATTTTTCTAAACCAGCATAAACCCTAACGCCATACTGAATAGTTGTCCTTGTGCCCACAGGGTTAGTGTGGCCCTCACCCCTCATCAAGGACACTTCTCTTTGCAACAGATAAGAGACCACTGCAGAAAACCACAGCCAATCAAATGTCAGAGCATCCCTGTCCCAATGGACACATCTACAATACAATACAACACCTGCACCTGAGGTTCAGGAAACCCTCTGGAAGATGGGGAGAAAAGACTGTAAGAGCCAGAGAATATGGAGTTTGCTGGGAGACTGTGTCTCCTGGAGTTGTCAGAGAAGATACACCCATAGAATCTTCTCCAAGATGACTGACGAAACAGGAGCTGAGAACAGGGACAACTATAGGCATGCCAACATAGGAGGGGGGACCGCAAGGCCTCAACCCTACCCAAAGAACCAAGGAGGAGGGCTCAGGGGGAGAGAAATGGTTTTCCCCGGGGAAGAGCACACCAACTGGACATCCAGTACCAAGTGGTCAGCCCTGAAAACATGCAAACAAACAGCAGGACCCAGACTGAGTGGATTATGTTTAGAAATGTATATGTGTGTGCATAAGGACATATGGACGTTACAAACATCCATTAAAAAAGAAGCTGTGAATTTGAAAGAGATGAAGAAAGGGTATGTGGGAAGGCTTAGAGGGAGAAAGGGGAAGTGGAAAATGATGTTATATCATAAAAAAAAAAAAAAAAAAAAAAAAAAAAAAAACCCAAAACAAGAACAAAGACATCACAACTTGAGCAGAACTTGAGTCTGTCTGGAACTCCCCTTGTGTCTGAGGGCAAGAACACCATTATCCGCTGATGCTCAGGCAGGGTGTGGCTTCAGTGTTTTGCAGGTCACTTCTCTATTTACACATCCCATCGATTAGCCACACTGCTACTCGGAACGGGTACCCATTTGTGGGTACCAGGTGATCTGCGCTGGGTGGTTGGAAGACTTGTGTTGAAGACTATTGACTGATATGTCCCTACTGTGTCTTCAGCTGTTCCTATCTTCAGACATGGCTGTTTGTCTTGACTACAGAACCTCTCGAATAACTGAAGAGTTAGTAGGGAGGACCACCACTGTCATCACGAGGCCCTACTTGGCCTTGACCTTGAGCTTTGACTACAAATGCAGGGACTACACTCCAAGTCACTTCAGGAATAGATCTTGTTGTGTAATAGGCCTTGTAACTACCCTGGGCTGGGGGGGGGGGGGTGCGGCACCATTTGCAGGATTTAAAGGTGATCAGCCATAACACAGTGCTAGGACAACCTTTGCCAGTCTTACAGAGCTAAGGAGTGGCAGAGCAGAGCTAGGTCCAGACCCCTGGGCACCAATGTCTTTATTCTAAATGACTAGGCAACATCTCCCCTGCCCAGTGACCTCACAAAAGTCCTTTGACTTTTCTACATCCTAAAAGATCAAGGAAAGCTGGGGGAAGGTTCTAGCTTACAAGAGGCTAAGGGACTATGACAAGCAAATTGCAACTAAATCCTACTGCAGGGACACAGCACAGTGCTGAAGACATTGTTAGATCTACAAATACAGTTGCAGTAAGCACACTAGATTAAAGCAAAGTGCTGCCTTGATGTAAACTTAAGCTACAGATGGCTTTACTGCCGTAATATAAGAAAATATCCCCAGTCTTGGGAAATACTGGCTGAAGGGTTTAGGATAAATGTCACAAGGCAGTCAGTAACCTTCAAACATTTAAGAAAAAGCAATCAAGCATTTATACATAGCTACATACAAACATGGAGACGAACAGGGTCGAGGACAGTGGGAAAACACATGGAACAAAATGTCAGCGATAGAAGCCCTGGAGGTGACTCAGTAGGCAAAAGGGCAGGATTGCCATCAGGGGCCCAACCAACTCCCGCAAGTTTTTTCTGACCTACACATATACACTATGGAGTGTGTGTGCATGCATATGCACACACATACCACAAAACAAATAAATAAATATAATAAAATTAAAGAGTTTTTCATGTTAGCAATAGATCAATCTTGGCTTTTTTAAGGTATGTATAAAGTCATTATCTGTATAGCTCTCATTTTATAACTTTTCACAAACTTCAAATTATTTCCAAACTAAAAATGTATAGCCACACACCCTTGCATTCTCAGCGCTACTCTGGAGCTCTTCCCCTCTTTCCCATCTTCTGAGCTCCCTCCCCGCTTAGTTACTCTGCCCTGCCCGTGCAGGAAGTGGAAACAGGAGCAAGCTGCTCAAGGTCCCCTTGAATCTTTTACTAGAAGTGAACTATAAATGCCTGTCTCCATTCGTCTGTTTAAGAAGTGTCCAAGCTGGGGCTGGAAAGATGGCTCAGCAGTTAGGAGTCCTGATCGTCCTTCCAAACGGCCCAGCTTTGATTCCCAGCATCCCCAGGGTAGTTTACAACCAGCTCTAGTAACTCTAGTCCCAGGCAATCCAAAGCCCTCTTCTGGCCTCTGCAGGCAATTCAGACACATGGTACATACACATACATACAGGCCAAACACCCATACATATAAAATAAAGGGTTTAAAAAAAAAAAAAAAAACAAGTGTCAAGGTTGGGACTGGAGTGATGACTCAGCCAGGCATAGCCAGGCAAGGTGGCTCACACCTGTAATCTCAGCACTGTGGGAGGCAGAGGCAGGCGGATCTCTGTGAGTTCGAGGCCAGCCTGGTCTACAAAGTGAGTCCAGGACAGGCAAGGCTACAGAGAAACCCTGTCTCCAAAACCAACAACAACAAAACCAGGCACAGTGGTACATGTCTATAGCTGCAGCCCTGCAGTTCAAGAGGGCAGCACAGAGACCAGAGGATCCCTGAGGCTTGCTGGTCAGCTAGTCTAGCCAATCTGTAAGTTCCATATTTGGTGAGAAACCATGCTTGAATAGCAAAGGGGAAGGCTGGGTGTGGCGGCACAAGCCTTTAACTCCAGCACTCAGGAGACTGAGGCCAGTGGTTCCAGGACAGCCAAGGCTGCATAGACAGACCCTGCCGGAGAAGAAGAAGAAGAAGAAGAAGAAGAAGAAGAAGAAGAAGAAGAAGAAGAAGAAGAAGAAGAAGAAGAGGAGGAAGAGGAGGAGGAGGAGGAGGAGGAGGAGGAGGAGGGAAAGAAGAAGAAAGAAAGAAAGAAAGAAAGAAAGAAAGAAAGAAAGAAAGAAAGAAAGAAAACCAGAAATAGAGGAAGATACTTGGTACTGACCCTGGGCCTCCATGTATCAGCCCACACATATGCACACATACACAAGTGTACAATACATACACAAATACACATGTGTCCAAGTCAGGCCTGCAATGGCTTTGTGCTTCTAGATGCCTGCAATCAGACAGGTCAATAGGGCAGGCAAGTATCTTACCTTCTGCATCACCCTAGATTACAGTAGTCTAGCTAGGACAGATTTGGCAACATGGGAGCCATGCCCCAGGGCTGAAGGGAGGGGCCTTCTATCCTTTTTAACTTGGAAAACCCCTCTGGTGGTGACTGGGAGCACCCTCTAGACTCAGTTGCTAGGATTTAGTCACACACAAGGAGACTGAGACGGGGCCACAGGCTGTATATGGGGATATCTTTCTAACCGAGAAGTAAAGAAAATAGGGTTTGCATTTTCACATACTCAATAATCAACCAGTGGTAGCAGGTAGGAAGGAAGTGGGCATTAGGAGACAGCAAAGGATGGGGTGAGGCAACGGCCAGGCTAACAGAGCCTAGCTGGGGTTGTGGCCTCAGCTGCCTTCTTCACTTGGATATGGTGCATTGCCAATGGGCATACTTTGGGAAGGGACCTTGACTAGACTGTGGCTGGGAGGGTAAACTCCATTCACTGGAGAGGGTGTGGAACACTAAGTCCCAGAAATAGCTCTGCCCTTCCCAGGACAAAGGCTACTCCCCTCCTTGGGTGGGGATCATAAAGGGAGAATTTTCAGAGGAGAGATTAGGGAATTCCCAAGAGCAATGTTGCTTCCATCACAACAGTGGAAGCTGCTGGGAGTTTGTGATGTGAGTGTAGGTACAGACATGGGTGGGGGCACTTGTGGGTATGAGGGTGTGTGGGAGTGTGGATCTGTGCGCATGTGAGAATATGGGGGGCAGGATGGGAAGAGGATGTGCTGGCCACTACCCCCTCAGCTCAGGCTGGAACCACTGGGATGGGGGTGGGGGGAACTACAGTTATTGGGAGAGTTGGGAAGGGAGCCCAAAATTAACTTGCCAGCCACACAGCCCATCCTGACTGTCAAAGAAAAGCACAGCTTTGCTGCTGGGGAAGCCAGAAGCCAAGGGCTTTCCACTGTACTGTACCATCAAAGCAGGGCTCTTCGCTGGGCATGTTGGCACATACTCCTAGCACTTTGGAGGTGGTGGCGGCAGGAGGCTTAGTAGTTCAAGGTCATCTTCCAGTTACACAGCAAATTTGAGGTTAAACCTAGACTACACGAGAGACTGTGTCAAAGAAAGAAAAGAAGGTCAAGGCCCTTTGGGGCTCCTCCTTTAGTTGAAATTGACCACCGAGGAGGTGCCACTGCTAACCCCTTCTGGAAAACCAGAGGGGCCACAGCTCAGCAGCTGGACAGCTCTGTCAAGAGCCTGAGAGTCAGAACGGGGCGGGGGGGGGGGGGGGGGGGGGGGGGGGAGGGCACAAGAGGCTCAAGGGACAGTTATGTCTCTTGCTTGAGAGATGTGTGAGGCCCATGTGTAGGCTCTAAGCAGACGAGGGAGGGGTAGCAGGGGGGGGGGGCGGGGGGGGGGGTGGGGTGGTTGTTGATTAAAGATAGCCCGAGGCAAGGCCAGGGCCTGAGGAAAGGTACCCCAAGCCACAGCAAACATGCTCAATTCTATTGAGATCTAGCCAGTGGATAACTTGAGTGCCAAAGCGAGGGACCTCTCCCACGAGGATCCCCAACTTTCCTAACTACAACCTGCAAAACCTGGGAGCCAGGCTGTAGATGGGGAACCTATGGTAGAGACCTTGACTGGTGAGTGTGGTCCTGGGTGTGATTTCCCGAATTTCACAAAACAAAAACAACCCGGGAGTGGGGGTGGGGGGCTGGGGACATGAAGATACATAGGCTGGGACCCAAGTCACACAAATACAAGGCCAGAGCAAAAGGACTCAAGAGTGCACAGAAACTGCTCAGGAGTCTGAGGTACTGCATGTGTCCTTTGCTTCCTACACAGAGGTCACTGCAGTGAGACAGAATCATTGAGGAGCTGTCTGCCTTGCCAGGCCTGCGCTAGGAGCTGAGTCAAAACTCTGAGTCACATGTTACCTGTCTGTCCTCTTTCTGTCCACAGTCTAAGAATCATTAGGGAGATAGGACAGCATGCCTTAATAGACAGCAGTGAACAGGAAGGGCTTCCGGGATCAACAGTGAACCAGGTGGGCATGCATGGGCAGCCTCTGCTGTGCTCCCCTGAGACAGAAGAGGTAATTCTCTATCAATCCCTGACTTCTGGAGAAGCCACGCCCTCATGGGTGTCACAAGATGGGGTTGGGGGGTTGTTCTGTTGGCTGCTGTCTTGGGGGTTTTGGCCTCAACCTCCCTAGATTCCTTCTCCAGACTCTGCACATCCTGATTAGCTCAAGGACTCTCTGGCTGGCGGTTCATCCACGGGGACCATCGTGCAGGCACCTCACAGCTGCCTGGGCAGCTCATGAACTGGAAAGACACAGGCCAGGACAGATGTGGGAGCCGCTGGATGTCACCCCTAATCTGGAGCCGCTGTCAGCTATGCCTCAGAAGTCCACGTTGTCTAAGTGTGAGAGTAATATGATTTTACTGTCTGTATGTAATCACACTCTTGGCGGGACCCAGGGCAGCAGCCACTGTAGTCAGTGGATGAATACTCACCACCCCCCCTCACTATGTGAATATAGAAAGGCAACAAAACAAAACAACCCTCTCCTCCCTCACGTAGGTGGTGGCCCATCAGAGCTTGCCGCTGAATGAGCCTGGAAACCTCTCCGGATTGGGTTCTAAGAACTGCGATGAGGGATCTTGCATCAGCATCCGTGACAGCTAGGGTGAAAGGAAGAGACCGGAGGCACCAGATCTGAGAACTGAGGAGCCTGGGAATAACAAGAGAGGAGTGGAGACAGGAAAGAATCTCCCAGAGGAAGCTCTGGGGGAGCAGGCAGGAAGCCAGGAGAAAAACTAGAGAAACACTGGGCAGAGCCCCAGAGCGAGAGTGGGGGCGGGAGGGGGGCGGGAAACCCGGCAGGAGAGCCAAGTGGAGGACTCAGATGTGACTGTTAGCGGTGGGACTCTGTGCTGGGACCGGGCAAGTTTTGAAGGGAAGCAGATGACAAAAACAGTTAAGTGGGCTCATGGAAGCCTCCCTGGCTGGAATCTCTGCCAAGAGAGAGAAGCCAGGCTCTCGGAAAACAGCCAAGAGGCTGAAGGAAGGACAATTCCAAATCCAAGTGTTTGAAGAGGTGCCTGAGAGCCGGCTCGGTGGGTGCTCAGAGGACCTGAGGACACAAGTTCAGTACTCAGGGCCCATGGTGGGTGGCTCGCCTGCCTGTACCGCCAGCTTCAGGCGATCTGAATAAGAAGCATCACTGCCCTCGGGGAGCCGGGTGTGGTAGCATGTGCCTTTAATCCCAGCACCACTCGGGAGGTAGAGGCAGGCGGCTCACTGTGAGTTCCAGGCCAGCCTGGTCTACAAAGCAAGTCTAGGTCAGCCAAGGCTACACAGAGAAAACCCTGTCTCGAAAAACAAGAAGAAGAAGAATGAGAAGAATGAAAAGAAGAAGAAGAAGAAGAAGAAGAAGAAGAAGAAGAAGAAGAAGAAGAAGAAGAAGAAGAAGAAGAAGAGTCACTGCCCTCTACACACAAGGGCCTGTGTTGGGGCCAGCTGGCCATGCAGCTCCCTTGCCCCACCAGATGTTTCCTCCAGGAGGTTTTTTTGGTGGCCATGCCAAGCAACTTCTGAGAAGTCCCTTCCGCTTCCCCCACCTGGTCAGCAACTACTCCAAGGCCTGAATGTATGCGACACAGGACACACCACACAGGACACACCAGGAAGGTCGAAAACTACAGGTTCATGAGTTATTCTCGGTCTCGTGTGGTGCTGATGTTTACTTCATGAGCCTCCACTTTCTCTTCGATAAAACAGGCTAAATTAAATTTTCAAGAAGATGTGTTGTTAGAGAGGCAGGAGGGTGGCAGCCCCACCCCGGGGGAGGAGAGTTGACAAGTTTCTCAAATTCACAGGAAGCTAAAGGCAGGCAGCAGCACAGTGGCGCCTGCCTGTCACAGCCTCAAAGGACCTGCAAGCTCTCCTCCAGCCTCTGGCAGCCCACACTAAGCTCTGAGTGAGCGGAGATTCTAGGTCGGCGGGGAGAGTGACCTAATTAAACACACAAGCTTATTCTTAGACCAGGAGGCCCAGTTAAGGCCCCTGGGTGGCTCAGCCCAGAGGCACAGGCCTAGAGGTGACCCCACAAGACTTTTAAATGGCACTCGCTTGTTTGTGGTGGTTTGCAGTACTACACTGTAAAGCAGAGAAGACACTGTTAGCCCCAGAAACCCTCTGGTTGGACTTGGGTTTTGTTTTGTTTTCTTTTCTTCCCATTTTTGTTGTTTGTTTGTTTTCAAGTTTTGTTTTAGTTTAGAGAAAGCACCCTTTCCCCCTTTTAATTATTTATATATAAATATATATACATATATATATATATATTATTTATTTATTTATTTTTGAGACAAGGTTTTTCTGTGTAGCCCAAAGGCTGTCCTGCACCTTACTTCGTAGACCAGGCTGTCCTCGAACTCACAGAGATCTGTCTGCCTTTGCTGGGATTATGAGTCTGAATCACCAGTCCTGGCAAAATCCCCTGGTCGTTTTATACATGTTTATGTATTTGACAGCTGAGAGGAAATACTTGTTCACATAATGTAAGTTTAAAAAACAAGAAAATTAGGCCAGGCACACGCCTTTAATCCGAGCACTAGGGAGGCAGAGGCAGGTGGATCGCTGTGAGTTCGAGGCCAGCCTGGTCTACAAAGCGAGTCCAGGACAGCCAGACCTACACAGAAAACCCTTCCTCAAAAAACCAAAAAAAAAGAAAAAGAAAAGAAAATTATAAGTTGCATGATCCCTAACCTGCATGTAAGTTTCGCCTGTCAAGTCTGTAATTTCTTGTCATGTTTTATCTCGTTATAGGAACATCTTCCCTGTGTCATTACCCATCCAGCTAATTCACTTCACGTGTGTGAGTGAAGACACGTGCTTACCACAGCACGCGTGCTCCCATCTCTCCATAGGCTGCTGGAATTACAGACACGTGCTACCATACCTGGCTCCCTTATAGGGGCTCTAGAAGTGCAAACTGGGGGCTCACACTTGTATGGCAATCGCTTTACATACCAGGCCATCTCCCCAGTCCCAGTAACTTGATTTTTAATGACTTCAAATTTCTATCACACAAACTAATCCATACATATTTCCCTGTGCTGGGGCATCTAGTTTTATTTGGTTTTGATTTTTTTTTTTCTTCAAATAACTCAGTAGTGAATTTCGTCATTCTTGAGCTAGATTTTAAACTTTAAAAGTTACTTAGGGCTCTTGTTACACGTTGCAGAATGACTTCCTAATTGTTCCCAGCACCTGACACATCACCACCATAAAGTCAGGGGAGTCACAGGGCAGGTGACATGTCCTGAATCAGTCAGGGGTGTCACAGTGCAGGTGACATGTCCTGAATCCTGTGATAGCAGCCAGAACTTTTACCAGCTAGTGGTAGATCCAGACCAAACTGGATCAAACACAGAGGCCACCGTGTGACGGGTGACTTCATCCTTGATCCGTGCAGGACGTATGACCAGCCTTGCCCAGTACCCCTTCCCAGCCTTAGTCAGCTCTCACAAGGTGAGGCTGCAGCAACAATCTCAGAATTTGCGGAGATTGCTACAAGTAAGATTTCATGCCCAGTTACTTAAGATGTGAGTCAGCAATGACTTTTGTTTTCTTGTGTGAGGCTCAAGTTGAAGGAATAGACCAGCCCCTACCTAGTTCCAGCCTCAAGGACATGGGTTAATGGCATAAAGTAGAAAAACACTTTGGCCCTTCAGGTTTGATTGGGGTGTGGCACGCATTACTCCACTCTTCTTATTGTCCCCAAGAAATCATGTGGTCGGCCAAACCTGCTTGCTGCCTATGAGAGGAAAGAACTCACGTTTTCCTCAGGAAGGTGCTGCAGCTCACATTGAGGTGGAAAGATTTGGAATGACCTCACGGAGGGGTCAATGACAGCTGGGCAGATCACAGTCTCCACAGAGAGGGGCAGTCAGCCCTTCATCACATCCTGGTACTAGATCTGACATCGGGGATGCTGGCCACCAGCATCTCTCTTCTGTCTAGAAAATGCCTCACCCTGTATATCTTCTCCGGTGAGGGTGTTACTCCGGTGTCCCTCTGTGCAAATGAAATAAAACACCCAAGCCGGAGATGCTGTGCACACCTGTAATTCCAACCTTTGAGAGGCTGATGCAATGAGGGCACGAAAGACAGAAATTCACGCCTGTGTGTGTGTGTGTGTGTGTGTGTGTGTGTGTGTATGTGTGTGTGTGTATGTGTATGTGTGTGTATGTGTGTGTATGTGTGTGTGTATGTGTGTGTATGTGTGTGCATGTGTATGTATGTGTGTGTATGTGTGTGTGTATGTGTGTGTGTGTGTGTATGTGTGTGTGTGTGTGTGTGTATGTGTGTGTGTGTGTGTGTGTGTATATGTGTGTGTATGTGTGTGTATGTGTGTGTGTGTGTGTGTGTGTTTGTGTGTGTGTTAAGGATAGAATATTTCCCAAGAGACTAAAACAATAACTCGGTATTTTGGGGCACCAGAGCTAAGTTACAGAAGGAGGGAGAGGGGGTTGCTTTCCATCCTGCCCCCTATTTTCTAGCTTGTGTTTGTGTTACATCCTCCCTCCTCCCAATTCCCTTTTAACTTAAATGTTTTGCTTGGCCTTTCTCTCTGACTCGTGTTCTCATGTGGCCTTCTTGTCTGTTCTTTCTTCCTTCAGTGATCCTCCACTGGAACATGCCCTGACTCCTAGACCTAGCGCTTGAGAGAGCAGAGTTTCCAGAAGCCACTGGACAAGGCAGGAACAAACAGCAACAACTACAAAGCAAAAGCCAAGAGTTCACACTTCAATAGAGGAGGCCCCTGGAGTGAACACCAAGTAATCACTCGCTACCTCTGGATAAGCCCTAAGTGGGGTGAGATGCAGAGATTAGGCTAAACTCAGGCATGAGTCAGGAGTCCCACCCTGACAAGGAGGAACAGAGATGGGGGGGCGGATAATGGGGAGAACAAGAGAGAGCACAGCAACATGGCAAAGGCAGTCAGGGCTGGCTGAAGTTTAAGGCCAGTGGTCCCCCAAAGTCAGGACCATCTACAAACAGATGCCTACTGTATCATTGCATACAGAGTCCCCTCCTCTGTCACCCACACGTCCTACTCCTGTTCCCAGCCTTTAGTGGATCCACTCTGCCCTTCAATGACTGTGTGAGTAGTTCCCTTTGCAAAAACTGAAAGGTCAGATATTTGCCATCTGGACGCCAAGAACAGAGACTGTACCAATGAGAACAGGCACAGAAGTCAGAGGTAGCGTGAGAAAAGTCCCCAGGGAGAGAGTGGGACCCCTGAAGAGCTCTGAAGATTGCTAGAAAGGGTTAGATTTGAAATTCAGACAAACAGGTGTCTAAATAAGCTACAGCTTGATTTGGATTCAGACCTCCAAAGATCCATGTATCAGTCACCAGCCTGTACATTAATCAGGAAATGGTGGGACTCTTAAGATATGTAAGACTCAGACCTCCAGAGAGATCTCTAGTCTATACCCAGGGTCCCCAGAGAGAAACGGAGTCCGATGTCGATGCAATACACACAGGAATTTTATTGAGTCAATACGCACCGAGGTCTGACAAGCTCTTTCAAGCTGCCAACCTCCAAAAGCAGGCACAAGTGCTTTTTATATCTTTTTGCAAAAGCAGAATTTAGCAGGCTAGCTGGGAGGGGTAAGTACATTCCAGGGGTAGGGGTAGTGGAATATTTTTAGATACAGCTGGACCCTCAGCACAGGCTGGCTGGCCTTGAGTCAAGCTGGACGCTACAAGGGGGCCAAACAGCTACAGGACACACATAGTGATTTGATATTAATACCTTGGTTCAATATCAATATTGCTTCCTGGCCCCTCCAGATATGGTCTAACGAGAAAGATTCTAGTCAGTGGGGCCATGTCCTTTAAGAGGACACCGGCACTCCAGATGTTTTCCTCTTCCTCTCTTTGGAGGGGTGACTGAAAGGTGAATAATTTTGCTTCTCCATGAACTTCCTGCCATGATGTCTCACTTTGCAACAAACCCAAAAGCAATGGAGCCAACCAGCCATGGGATGACACCTCCAAACTGTGAGCCAAAAATACACCTTTCTTCTCTGTCAATTTTGTCTCAGGAATTTTGTTATAGTGGCAGAAAACTGACTGACACAGTAAGGCCTGGAGCCCACAGTGGTCTGCAGGGCATGAGCACAGGTATGCGAACAGAATAGCCTCGCGTAGATGCTAGAATGGATGGGCCACCCCGTGGGGATTGTTAGAAGAAGCCCACATGCTCGGAACCCTCCCGCCAACTCTGATTAAGGAAATGTGCATTTGCAGAAGACACTGTCACTGAGGCAGACTAGAGCACTTTGCTGGGCTTCTTGATTAAACTCTTGGTACAAGAGAGGGGTTCAAGGCTGGGTGTGGTGGCGCACACCTTTAATGCCAGCACTCGGGAGGCAGAGGCAGGTGCATCGTTTTGAGTTTGAGGCCAGCCTGGTCTCCAAAGCAAGTCCAGGACAGCCAAGACTACACAGAGAGATCCTGTCTAGAAAAAACAATAAAAATAAAAAACAAGAGACATGTTCAGATGGACTAGTATGAATTCCTAGGTTCCCTCAGATCTGGAGGTGAACATGACATTCTCAGGGTCCCACAGAACACAAAGAAAACATGATTAAGCCGTACAATGACATGCATTGTAAGCCAAGTCACGAGTGTTGACACACCTGTAACCCCAGCACTCAAGAGGCTGAAGCAGAAAGATTTGTGGGACCAAGGCTAGCCTGGACTAAATGACAAGATCCTGTCTTAAAAAAATAAATAACTAAAGTGTGTGTGCCAATTATAGTGGCTTATAATTTTTTAAAAACTGTTGGTGCATACCTGTAATTCTAGCAGTTGGGTATTGAGGCAGGAGGATTGTTGTGAGTTCGAAGTCATTTTGGGCACATAGTGAGTTCCAGGCCAGCTGGACTATGGTATCAGATGTTATCTATGTGTGGGTGAGTAAATAAATAAATAAAGTGAATGAACACTTTAAAAATGAAGACAAGCCAGGCATGGTGGCGTACGCCTTTAATGCCAGCACTCCAGAGGCAGAGGCAGGCGGATCTCTGTGAGTTCAAGGCCAGCCAGCAAGTCCAGGACAGCCAGGACTACAAGAGAAACCCTGTCTCAAAACAAAACAAAACAAAACAAAACAAAACAAAAACCTAAATAAATAAAACAAAGAAATGAAGACAAAAGGCATGTTACAAGCTGCAGTGTAGGGGGCTGCATCTTAGGTCACAGAGGAAGCTTCCTAAAATATGCAGTTTCTAAAAGAAGACCAATAAACAAAGACAAATGAGCAAGTAGCTCTCGAGCGCAGAGCAACACCGTCAAACTCATCCAGGAATTGCAAATTAAAGCTACAGACACCAATTTTCACCTATGAGGTTGGTAAGAATCTGAACTCGTGGAGAGCAACAGCCGGATGCTACATGAGAGGGTGGGGCCTTCCACACCATCTCTGGAGAGGTGTAAATTGGCACAGTCCCCTCAGGAAGGCAACTTGGCGGCATCAATCCAAACTGAGAGAAAACCTCTTCACGCACACGACTGGCTTGCATATATCCAGAACAGGCAGCTAGACACAGAGACGCAAGGCTGCAGCGTCTACAGCAGCAGGAAAAGTCATATATGCTGGCAGATACCCTGAGACCCTTCCATGATGGAACACCTTATGCGCATGTATGTACCACGATAATTAGGAAAACACAAGGGCAACGACTGAGGGGGAGGAGGAACCAAAAGATGCGGCTTTCTGGTACAAGAGATGGGGAGTCCCAGAGACCTGCTGTGCAGCATGGCACCCTAAGTTCACATCACATTGTACTATCTGCTCCAAAGTGGGAGAGGCGAGGCCTGGCACAGTGGCACTCACATTAATCTCAGTATTTAGGAGGCAAGAAGATTGCCAGGAATTAAAGATCAGCCTGGTGTGTATAGGATGTTCCATCTGGGCTAGCCTGGGCTGAAAAGTTCGTGTCAGCAGAGAAGGAGGAAGAGAAGCAGCCCGTGGGGGTGACAGCTAAGTTTATGGCACCCCATATGCCTGTCTTTAACTCGTTCAGGTGTACACAGGAAATACATACAGCTTTTGTAAGAGTCAGTCATACGCCATTTGTTTTTTTTTTTTATTAATTTATTCTTGTTACATCTCAATGTTTATCCCATCCCTTGTATCCTCCCATTCCTCCCCCCCCCCCATTTTCCCATTATTCCCCTCCCCTATGACTGTTCCTGAGGGGGATTACCTCCCCCTGTATATGCTCACAGGGTATCAAGTCTCTTCTTGGCTACCTGCTGTCCTTCCTCTGAGTGCCACCAGGTCTCCCCCTCCAGGGGACATGGTCAAATGTGAGGCACCAGAGTACGTGAGAAAGTCATATCCCACTCTCCACTCAACTGTGGAGAATATTCTGACCATTGGCTAGATCTGGGAAGGGGTTTAAAGTTTCCCTCCTGGATTGTCCTTGGCTGGTCATACGCCATTTGTAATAAGAGTGGAGTAGCCTTTCCTCTATCACGGAGAAAATGTTTCCAAGATATGCCAATAGCCGGGAAAGGGGGCACCCTGAAGAACAAACAGGGGGTTTTGAAAAGAAGGGGGTGAGAGTCCGTGTTTGGGTCGGCTCGTGCTTGTATAAAGAAAACTGCTGGGAGAATACGTAAGAAGCTAAACACCTGACCTCAGAAAACAGAAAAGATAGTGGGAAAGGGAACAAGTAAATAAGGCATAAAGGGTTTTTTCCACAATACCCTGGCTCCTGTTTTGCAATTGTGAGCCATGTCCTATATTACCTGTTCATAAAAGTAAATGAGAAAAACTGTGGGTAATTATCATATAAGAAGAGGTAATCATAACCAAAACCAAAATTATACCCCGAGCCCACAATTACACCCTAGGATAAAAGATGTGCCTTAAATTTTATGTTGACACTTGGGTGTGTACTATTTTTTCTCTAAGTTAATCTCTCTGTAGTTCTCTCTCTCTCTCTCTCTCTCTCTCTCTCTCTCTCTCTCTCTCTCTCTCTCTCTCTCTCCCTCCCTCCCTCTCCCTCTCTGCCCATATTAATTCTATATTAAAACATTCAATAAACTCCAACTTTGCTTCAAGAAAACAAAGGAAAATTTTGTGTTGGCAAGATATAAAATCATGCATAACATTTTTTTAAAAATTTCAGCCAGGCACAGTGGCACACACCTGTAGTTTCAGCAGTTGGGAGGTAAGGGCAGGCAGATCTCTGTGAGTTTGAGACCAGGTTGAGCTACAAATCGAGTCCATGACAGCCAAGGATACAGAGAAACCCTGTCTGGAAAAACCAAAAACCAAAACCAAAACAACAACAGCAAAAAGCAATTTGTCATAGAAACATGCTACATAAACCTAAATTATCAAACTAGAGAATTGGTGCACATCTTTTTCCCTTTCTTTCTTTCTTTCTTTCTTTCTTTCTTTCTTTCTTTCTTTCTGTGTAGCCTTAGCTGTCCTGGACTCACTTTGTAGACCAGGATACATCTTATTTTTTATAATTGAGTTTGTTTTGAGATACGGTTTTACACTGTAGCCCAGGCTAGCCTTTAATGTGTGACAATCCCCCTCCTGAGGTCTCAGATCACAAGCACGCGCCACCACTCCAGTGAACATTTTATTATTTTTGTTCTGCTGTTATAGAAAAACTGCTCTGTACAAAACCCAGCCAGCTTTCTGCGCAGCTGCAGGATCAGCCTAGAAGCATTGCAGACACCAAGTTCAGCAAAAGCTTTGCTCGAGGCTAACCAGGAACCAAGTAGGTTTCCAAAGCCAGCTAGACAGAACTTCTTTTGGTTGGTCTGTCTTGGGTTTTGTTGTTGTTGTTGTGTTTTTGTTTTGTTTTTTGTTTGTTTTGTTTCTTTGCTTGCTTATTTGAGGCAGGATCCCACTATAGAACCTTGACTATGCTGGAACTCGTTGTGCATACAGGGCAGGCCTTGAACTCACAGAGATCTGCCTGTCTCTGCCTCCTATGTATATGGACTAAAGAGTGCTCCACCATGCCCAGCAAGACAGGATGTCTTAAGTTAGACATCCTCTGGAGGATGAGCAGATCCCTCTGAGGCTAGCCCATTTCACCCAGTTGCCCATTACCTATTTTCCCACCAGATTGCTGCATTTAGAAGAAGCTGATGTTTAGAGTCTTTCCCCTCTAAGCAGACTAAAGAGCTGCCTCAAGCACTTGTTGTGGGGTGGGATAGGGTGTTGGCTGCCTCGTTTCCATGGAAACACAGAGAGGAATGTAAGGACCTAGAGGTGAGTATAGGGACTGCCTGGGGAGTTGGAGGAGCAGTAGGGATTGTGAGCACTCCATTCCTATCCTGCCCACCCCAGTTTCCCTTCCGGTCACAGGCAGGCAGTCTCTCCTTTGTCCAATTCATATGCTAAAGTGCTTATCCTCCAAGTTGCACTTGATATTTTCCAGACAAAGCAGAAGAGACTGTCACAAATAGAATAAAAGTGTGCTGAGTGATGTGGTGTGTTAACACCTCCACGCTTAGGCTCACACCTGTTTCTGCCTTGCCCTTGTTGGTCTCCCTGACTTTGTCAGCCCCTTCATTCTCACTCCTCCAGTCACACTGCCTATGCCAGCTTCCTCTCTTCTTCTTCTTCTTCTTCTTCTTCTTCTTCTTCTTCTTCTTCTTCTTCTTCTTCTTCTTCTTTTCTATTTTCTTTTATTTTGTGTGTATGGTTTTTCAAGACAGGGTTTCTCTGTGTAGCCTTAGCTGTCCTGGACTCGATATGTAGACCAGGCTGGCCTTGAACTCACAGAGATCCACCTATCTCTGCCTCCCAAGTGCCAGGATTAAAGGCGTGCCCCACCTCGCCCGGCTTCTCTCTTCTTTTGTTTCCCCAAACCCCATCTTTTTCTCTTCCACACTGACCACCAGAGGTGGGTCATATTCAAGCTGATGAAAAATGTGCAGGCAGGAGGCCCCTCTAGGACCCACCCAGTCCCTCTTCTCTCCTGTCTGTGGATGCCCCGTTATGGCTTCAGGTGCAAAAGAGACTTAGGCTGGGAAGTTGGAAACCCATCAGAGACAGAGAGTGTTTAGAGGGTAAACAGGCTCAATACTTACGTCATCTCAAATGCATAGGCTAAAATGCTTACCCTCTGCTTGGTTGTGACAGAGGCAGAGGCGAGGCCCTTATGGGATGAGGCCATGAGGTAGAGGCCCCTGGAATTGGAACTTGCCCTCATAATACCCCTGGAGAGCTACCATTTGAGGATATTACCTATAGACCAGAAAGTGGTTTGCTCTCGCATTGCTCAGTCCCTAGAAAGTGCAGAGGAAATTTTTACTGTTCACAAGCTACCCAGTTGATATTTTGTTAACACGACAAGCCAACCAAAGGCTGAACACGGTAATGCACACCTCTGATCCCAGCATTCAGGAGACAGAGGTAAACAGATCTCTGTGAGTTTGAGGCTAGCCTGGTCTACATAGTGAGCTGCAAGACAGCCAGCAAGACCCCCATCTCAAAATTAAACTTAAAAACTAGCATTAAAACACCACCTACAGCAACCAAACATCTCAGACAGACAAGAGTGCTTGAGGCAGGCACACAGAGACTGTTCTTTTGTCTCTGAACCCAGAGGCTTATCACAGACGTCAGTCCAAAGACAGGCCCGGCTTCTGTCTCAGCTCTGTCTGAAGAGGCCAGCCCAGACAAAGCCTCTGTTATCTGCTGTTGTCCTCATTAAGACTCAAGCCTCAGAACCAGGTCAGAGAGGGGCAAACACATATCTTCTATTGGAGAAAACAGCAGCAGGGACTGACCTCACTCGCACCGACAGTTGTTCAAAGCTCCTCATCAAGATCCCTACAAGGTAAAGAACGTGAGGGATTGGCATGTGCTGCGTAGATGAGAGAGACAGCGTCAAGGAAGATGAAATGCCTTGTATACTACCCAGCCTCTCAAATCCAGTTTCTGACTTGTCTTTCTTTATTTTGAAGCATGCCCTTTCTGTGTTTGCTCTTTGTTCTCTCTCTCTCTCTCTCTCTCTCTCTCTCTCTCTCTCTCTCTCTCTCTCTTTGTGTGTGTGTCTGTGTGTGTGTCTGTGTGTGTGTCTATGAGTGTGTGAATGTGTATGTGTGTGTGCCCACACATGTTGGGGTGGAAAGCTTACCTGTGTATGCTCATGTGGAGGCTAGAGGTCCTCAGGTGTCGTCCTCTCTCACTCCCCACCTTATTTCTGAGACTGGGTGTGTCTCTCCACTAACTTGGACATTGTCATTTCAGCTGCACAGTATAGCCAGCGAGCCCTCAAGTCCTACCAGTCTCTGCCAGGCCCATTGTCCAGGGTTAAAGACACATACTGACTGCCATGCTCAGATTTTACATGGCTGCTGGGACCAGAGCTCTGCCCCTGCGCTTGCTCAGCAAACTCTCTACCAGCTGAGCAGCGACCCAGCCCTCTTTACTGGGTCCTTTTTTTTTTTCTATTTTATTTTATGCACATGAGTATTTTGCCTTCATGTGTGTTTATGCACTACATGCATGCAGTGTCCACAGAAGCCAAATGAAGGTGTCAGATCCCCAGGAACTGGAGTTATAAATGCTTGTGAGCCAGTATATGGGTGCTAGGAGCTTAACTGGGTCCTCTCCAAAAACAGCCAATGCTCTTAACACGAGCCATCTCTCCAGTTCTCTTTCAAGCCTTAGGAAGAAACAGAAAAATGACAGTATCTGGGTTTTAATAGGTTCACAGTAGGAATATTTTCATTTTCTCAATGGATCTAAAGATCCTGTAGTAACATAGTCAAGCTAAAGGGAAGAACGTTCTGGAATGTTTAAATCCCAGTAGCTCAGTGTTCATCAGCTAAGCCCTCAGACCCACAGAACCACAGATGCTGCGGCCTCTCTCCCACACTTTACCATTCGCACCTAGCTGCCCAGAATAACCAGGAACAGAAGTCAACAGAACCAGGGGAAAATTGACACAGTGCCTAGAGGTCAATGAATCCAGTGTCTACAGTGGATGAGACCCCGAGAGTCGGGGCACTGGAGAAGGAAGAAGCAAAGAAAGGCACCAGAAGTGGCCCACAGCAGCTGAGGTAGAGAGAAGCAAACCCGGCAGGGCTGGGGAGGGGGCTCCCGCGGCTGCCTTTGCTGCCCTCTCTACTACTGCACAGCCAGTGGTCACATCCCAGCTTGCCAGGTTTTATCGAGATGAGCTCTGCACACCTCAGTGGGGAATCACCCACTCACTGTCTGGGAGCCTGCGTGGTGAGTCAGCCCGGGCGACTTTTCTCTACTTCCAGCCTCTCTCCACACAGCAGCAGTCGAAAGTCTAGAATGGAGTCCAAAGGCCGTGGCTTGCATGAAGCACGTGTCCTTACACTTGGCCTTTGAGGAATGCTTCCTCCCAAACTGCGTCTGACCTCGAACTGGAGATTCATTAGAAGGAAGCAGAGTTGTCACATCCAGAGCAAGGCATGAACGCTAGGAGGTCAGACGACCAAAAGTCTCTTTCAGTCCAAAAGTGGAAGGACTGACCTGGGTATGTTTCCCTCAAGAGAATAACTTAAATACCCAGTGAGTTTTAGGATGGCTAAGGAGACGTTATACCACGTTGTCCAGTGAGTCCCAGGCACTTCGTCTAACAAAGCCATTTTTAGGGGCTGCGCAGTCTTGCAGGTTCCAGGGACTGACTGCTTCCAGGCCTGTGGAAGAGAGACATGTGAAGCACTGTGTCCACGGTGACTGGATTGTACCAGTTTCCTCTGCAGACCTCCTGCCAAGCCTTACCCGGGTTTCTACACCCACCCACTAGGCATATGGAGACTTGGCTAGAGACAGCTTCTAGGAAGCCCGCTTGGCCCAGCAGGACTTCACACCAAAGGTGCTAAGGACGAGGATTCCTCTGCTACTGGTTAAGCAAGTCCTTAATGACACAGGCACATGGGTGTAGCCCTGGTTGGGTTCATGGGGACTGACAGAGGCCTAGTGTCCTGCAGAAGTTGTTTTCAAGAGAGCACTGGGCTTGGAGCTAGAAAGATGGCTCAGTAGCTAGGAGCATCTATATTTTTCTTCCAGAGGACCCCAGTTGAGTTCAAAGTTTACAACCATGTGAAACTGCATCTCCAAGGGATCCAAGGCCCTTTTCTGGCTTCCGTTGATACCTGTACTCAGGTACACACATACGCACACCTATGCATAGTTAAACATAAAATAAAATATTTTTTTAAAAAATGAAATCACTTTCATCAATGTGTGGGGAAGAGGGTCCTGAGGTCCCCTCCCTGAGGCCGTAGATATACCTCATGGTAATGAGTGATGGGAAACGATTGATATTTCTCAGTGGTGTAATATCTCTCTCTCTCTCTCTCTCTCTCTCTCTCTCTCTCTCTCTCTCTCTCACACACACACACACACACACACACACACACACACACACCACACACACACACACGACATGAAAGTAGGAGGGAGAGGCCACTGGGAGAAAGAAAGGAAAAGGCAATAAGGGAAATAAAATAAAAATATACTACATATGTCTCTCTAGATATAGACATGAAATTGTGAAAGAAGAAATATTTTTAAAAGAGAAATAACAGGTCATTCACTACTTAACACCAATGTGCATAAGGCCGAGCTCTGCCTGTATGAGAGTAGAATGGACCCTTGTCTGCACTCCAGAACAGGTACCAGGTGTCATGCAGTGTAACATTTCTCAGGTGAGACAGGCATGAGTGTCGTGGTCTGTTCTCCCGTGTGTGTAGCAGGGTATGATCCTTAAACTCTGAGCATCTGCCTTCACAGCACATCTGAGAAAGAGAGGCCTTCTCACAGCCCAAGGTGAGGACAAAGGCCCTAGAGTAAATACAGAGGAAGAGACGAAACTGATGTTTGGAGCTTTGGGGGGAGGGTGCGCTATGGTTAACGTAAGCAATTTCTATCCTCTTGGGTCCCTAAATTCTGCACCCCTATGTTAAGGGAGCCCCCCTCCTTAGAGGGCAGATTTTCCTTCACAATACAAACCGAAACAACAGAGACTCGAGTTCCCAGCTCCTCTATAGGAAGATATAGACCAGGGATCCACCAATCAGATAAACTCATGCAGCATTTGACTGAGATGTTAGTGGCATGACGCCCTCTGTAAAAATCCTTTCATGGGAGCCGGTGAGGTGGCTCTGTGGGCAAAGACATTTGCTGCCAAACAGCAAAAGTCCCATTGGATGTCTCAAGGGAATAAGGCAGAAAATGACAGAACGGGACACCAGAGATCGTCCTCTACAGTGTGCACATGTGTAACCATACACACATAAATCACACACAAGACAAATAAATAGATAAATCCAGGTATCACGGATAAGGGAGACTGCTCTGTCGCTATGTAACATGGAAACAACATGGTTTTATTTTTAGTTTGCTGCTGCTGTTATTATTATTATTATTATTATTATTATTATTATTATTATTATTATTATTATTATCATTATTATCATCATCATTATTATTATTACAACATGTGTATTAGTGCTTTGCCAGCCTGCATGTATGAGCACATCCCTCAGAGTGCAAAAGAGGGTGTTGGAGCCCCTGGAACTGGAGTCACAACAGAAGTTGTGAACCACCATGTGGGTGTTGGAGATTAAACCCAGAACCTATGGACAAGCACCAGTGCTATTAGCCACTGAGCCATCTCTCCAGCCACTTTTTTTTTTTTTTTTTTTTAATTTTTTGAAAGATCTCCTGGAGCTGGCATTACAGGTGGTCATGAGCTTCCAGCTGTAGGTTCTGGGAACTGAATTTGGGGACCTCTGGGAAAGCAGTCCATGCTCTTGACCTCTAAGCCATCTCTCCAATCCCCAGGTTGTATTCACGGTCCCATTGGACCTTGTATATGCCAGGAAGAGGCTCACCAACCTGCTCACAGAGGGGCCTCCTAGGAAAAGAGTTTTATATGTCTTTGTTTTTGTTTTTGTTTTTCAAGACTGGGTTTCTCTATGTAGCCTTGACTGTCCTGGACTCACTTTTTAGACCAGGCTGGCCTCGAACTCACAGCAATCTGCCTGCCTCTGCCTCCCGAGTGCTGGGATTAAAGGCATGTGCCACCACCACCCAGCTTTCTTTGATGTTTTAAAACCATAGTTATGTATTATTTTTAAATGCTTTGACATTAAAAAATAAAAGGCAATGTATTAGTCTGCAACTATATCAATGCCTACATAACAGGAAAGATAAAGTATGCATTCTAGGAAAAACAGTGGGCCCTTTAGTGGGCAGGTGGTGAGGGGTTGGCAGGCTTTTAATATTTAAGTCAATTTGCAGAGCTGACAGGACTGTGTATACTTTTTGTTTTTATTTTTTAGTTAGAACATCTTCGTGTTACTTCATATTATGTGTGCAGTAACGGGCCTTTCAAACATATTAAATAAGCAGCAGAGGGCCAGATCTACTGTTAATTAGGCCCAAGGTAAGACCCAGAGAGGGTGAGAAGCTTAGCTTATCAGGAGGAGCTGGGAGGTAGAAGGTGAGCGTGGCCCATCTATAGACCTCAGGTGGCTCCAAAGGTCGCTGCTGTTGGGCTGAAAAGACCATATTTGCAGCTCAAACATGAAAATCATTAAAAAGTATGGTATGCCTATACAATGGCATATTAATTACTCATCAATAAACAGGAATTATTACAGATATCCATAGGTACATACAAAATCTCACAGACATTTTGTTAAAGACCCAGGCACAATTGCCTACTCTAATTTCCATGAATTCTAGAAAAGGCAAAACCATGACAAAGGAGAGAAAGAGCAGGGGACGTTGGCTGCAGAGCGGCCAGAAGGAATGTGGAAGATGACAGATCTTGAACTTTACCAGTTAAAATTTATTTAACTTTATTATGATGATATTTACCTTGGTCTACACATTTATTGAATCTTCTCATATACTGAAACGGGTGCATTTTACTACATGCAGAATCTATGGCACCCAGAGCTGTAACCTTAAGCCACTTTTCACCTTTTCCAGATTAATAAAAAACACCTTCTGTTTCTTTGCTCATTGCGAAAAATAGACCCCCCCTTTTTTTTGGTCATATGTGGTCCCCTTTCCTCTTTTAGGGGTTTTTTGGTTTTGGTTTTTTGGGGGGGGGCTTGGGGGCTTTTTGTTTTGTTTTGTTTTTCTGGAGACAGGGTTTCTCTGTGTAGCCTTGGCTGTCCTGGACTCACTTTGTAGACCAGGCTGGTCTCGATCTCACAGCGATCCACCTGCCTCTGCCTCCCGAGTGCTGGGATTAAAGGCGTGTGCCACCACTGCCTAGCTCCCCTTCCCATTTTTTAATGATAAGGGCTCATTCTGCAGCCCAGCTGGCCTCAAACTCGGGACCCTTCTTTGCCTCCTAGGTGCTGGGGTTACAGGGGTACACCACAGTGCTTGCTCTTTCCTTTCCTCTTTCTCTTCCTCTTTTTGTTTCTTCCCCTCTCCGTCTCCCCTCCCTCAAGGTACCACAAGGCTTTGCTTGCAGCCTTGCCTGATCTGACCTCACTATATAACTCAAGCTGGCCTGGAACTTCCACCTCTTGTCTCCCCAGCCCTGGGAGCCCTGGTCTTGTCAGTGTGTCACCAGGCCTGGGCTGTGTTCCTTTTTTTGAGTAACATTCCTAGTCATGCATTTCCTTTGCCCGTTTTTATTGTGATCTCTTTTGCTTCTCTTAGTTATTTCTGCAAGCTCTTTGCATGTTGCGAACATGAATGCCTTGCTTCCTGTGTTACAGGTCCTGTTTTGTATGTGGGCTGGCTCATCAGTGCTCTTGCGTGGTTGTGAGTTAACTGTGCTAAGAGTGCCTTCACTACTTCTGCTCTGAATGCTTGTAAAAGTCCTTATCACTGGGATAAACGTTTCCTTCTAGAACTTTTTTGAGATGGTAAAGAGCCCACTGGCTGATTTTTTTTTTTCAAATCCTGACTTCAAATTGTCCTTAGTAAGGAGAAGCCAATCCCTCTGAGAATCACCAACTCAGGCTTTGCCCACTTTCTTCATACAGTGAATTATCGTATACAATAGCACTTAGGTCCAGGTCTTAATATATTGCTCTCTTCCAGGAAGATGGGCTAGCAGTCTTCTACTATTTTCAGTATTGCAGTTGTATATTCATTTTTTAATAATTTCTGGGGTTTTTTTTTTTTTAGCCTCCTTTTCCTCTCCTCCTCCCTTCTTCTTCCTCCTCCCCTTCCTCTTCCCCTTCCTCTTCCCCTTCCTCTTCCCTTCCTCTTCCCCTTCCTCTTCCTCCTCCTCCTTCTTTTTTTAATCCTCCAAAGAAGAGAATCTTATTGAACAAGCAGGCAGAAATGGAACAAGAGAGATCCTAGGAGAATCCGCGAGATGGGATCACCAGGACAGCACCTTAAAGGCAAGGCAGAGCTGCTTGGGGTGTCGCCCCTGCCCCCCACATCCCCGCAGGCCCGCAGCTGCCTGGGCCTGATAGGTGATGAAAAGGCGGCAGATAGGCTCATGGGCGGGGACCCAGAGGGAAGGAGCTAAAGAAAGCAAAAGCAGGGTAGGAGGCAGAGTTTTGACCTGCTGGCACTAAGTGGGGATGGGGAAGGATGGAGGCGGGACAGGGGTGCTGTTCACAAAGTAAATATAGTTCTGCTGCCCTCACCCCCAGGTGTGCTGATTACAGGGGGTTAACCATGAGGAGCCTGGAGTAGGTGAGAGAGTCCTATCTGCCTGGCTGGCTGCTGGATCCCCCCTCCTCTTTCATTACACACACACACACACACACACACACACACACACACACACACACACACACACACACACACACCCCTGAAGCCTCCCTCACCTCTAAGAAGAAGTGTCCTGCCTCTGCCAGCGGATGTGGGCATGAGTGGGGCCAGCTAGGGCTGCGTGGCCAGGAGCCCACAGTCTAAGTGTGCTGCCTGCGCACAGGACGCTGGCTTTCATGGCTCTCTCCCCAAACATCAGGGATTTCTGTCTCTCTCTTCCAAGCTACTCTAGTCAGTTGCTGGACACCCCTCAGGGCTGTTTCAGGACTGCTTCAACAGAGAAGCAGCAGCCAAGCTGGCCTGGACCATTAGCCATCTTAAAGAGGCCAGGGCAAGCCCACAGCGAGCCTTTTCCCAGGAGCTTAGCCAGCTCCTTGCCTTGGTTCCTTGACAAAGGCTTGGACCAGTGCTCCCTGGCTGTAAACCTGAGACTGCATGCTCCCCACTCGCAAACAACCCCAGCAAAAGTCCCCACATTCACCTTGACTAGACTAGAGTTTTTCACCTGTTTTGACTGGCTTCAGGCTGGGATCACTTATGTGTCCCCCATGGGAAAGGGGGAAAGGGTAGACACCAGGGCACCCCCATGTGTGTGCTGCCCCTGTACTGATGGAATGCAAAGGGAAAGAAGCTCAAAGTACTTGTCCCACTGAAGCTACTACAGCCAACATCGTCAGATTCATTACGGCTTTAACATTTCTTAGCTGGGAGTGGTGGTGCACGCCTGTGATCCCTGCACTGAGGAGGCAGAGGCAGGCACATATCTGTGAGTTTGAGGCCAGCCTGGTCTACAAAGGGAGTCCAGGACAGCCAAAGCTACACAGAGAAGCCCTGTCTGGAAAAACAAAACAAAATCAACAACAACAAAAAAATTCTTGCCAACCCCAGGACCCAAAAACTCTATGAGCCCAGCCAGAGTAAAGCTAAACAGCATAGGAAATATGTTAGCTCTTGCTGTGTGCCCTGGCTTGTCCCACAAGAAAAGGCACAAACAAAACTCTATGTGACAAAGGTCATGAAGTAGTGTTTTGTCTGGGAAACAATCTGATGTTATGACAGCCACAAAGGCCTTGATGCCCTCCAACTGGCATGCCTCTGCCCATGCCCCTCACCCTATGCCCTCCCCCACTCTATACCTTCCCCCCTCCCCCTATGCCCGCCCCCATCCCACCACTGAGAGTCTCCAGTGCGCTTAGACAGAAAGGAGCACAGAGGCAGCCATCACTTGGTGTGTCCGCCAGCTCAGGGCTCAGCAGTACCAGGAACAACCTTCCTATCTCTGCAAAACATGCCTCCTCCCCACTGGCCTGGCATTTTCTGATCACCCCCACCTCATCAAGTAACCCAGTGCCTCCTACCCATGAACTCTGCTCTGTTTAGCAGAACATGTCAGAAAGCCAAGGTGGAGATACTTGGCCTGTGACGCTCCTGTGTCTCAGCCCCTGTAGACCGCACTGGGAAAGCCCACACTGCATGCTGGCCACTCAGTAACATTAACGCTGTCTTTAGTGGTGTTCGCGAATCGGGCTGCCTTTTTGTTTTGTTTTGTTTTGTTTTGTTGTTTTTGAGACAGGTTTTCTCTGTGTAGCCTTGGCTGTCCTGGACTCCCTTTGTAGACCAGGCTGGCCTCAAACTCACAGAGATCTGCTTGCCTCTGCCTCCCAAGTGCTGGGATTAAAGGCATGCGCCACCATGGCAGGGCAAATCAGGCTGTCTTTAGTCTAACATTACACCTTGGCTCAGTTTTGGACACTTTATGTATTTCCTTGTCTGTTTGTTTATGATGGGAAGAGGCATGTGCCAAAGCATCTCTGTGCCACAGGACTGCTTGTAGGAGTCAGGTCTCTCCTTCTACCATGTAGATCCCGGGCCAGTACTTCCATCATCAGTTTTGGCGACAGGCCCCTTCAACCCACTGAACCCTCTTGCCAACACTAGGCTGCTCACTTTATAGGAAATATCAATAATAATTTGAGACCTCAGCAACCAAATACCAAAATAGCAAAAATAAAAATAAAAATAAATAAATAAATAAAACCCTGTGCCTCTTTTTCCTTCTCCTTTAAATCATACACTTTATTGGTTTTTTAAAGCCCCGCCCCCAAAGGCACAGCCCCAAGCTTCATGTGGAGGCTGCTTTCTCTGCACACACTGAAGCCTTGGGGGTATTCTTCGAGGCACCCAGATCTCCTGAGGCAAGAGGAGAATAATTTTTTTTTTTAGAAGAATTGTGAAAGCACACACCAAGTTGTTTTGGTGGTCTCTAAACAATTTCTCTACATCTTTAAGTTTTGTCTTTTGTGACGTGATGCCCATGAGTGACGTGGAATGCACGTGGAGGTCAAAGGACAGCTTGCACGCATCCCTTCTTTCTTTCCACCATATGGTTCCTGGGGTCAAACCTAGGTTGCCAGGCTTGGCATTTCTTAATAACCTCTGAACACGCCCACCTAGGAAGAAGCAATCTGATAGCCAATGCCCCGTCACCCTCAGGCTGGTGTGCCAGGTGATGTCTGCTTCCTCCACTCCTGGAGGACATGTTTACTCTTGTGCAGACTGTGACCTCAAATGGCTTTCTCGATCTCTACAGTGCCTTAATCTTCTCCTCAGGAAGGTAGAACTTCCCAACTGTGTTCTTATGAACAGTAAATGAGATAAAAAACAAGTGGGGGGGGGGGTCAATTGGTGCCACTTCTGACTAGTTTGTGCCATCTTAATTATCATCTGATTTCCCTTTGGCCAAACTCATTTACAATTTATATAACATAGGAAATCTAAATTGTACTTATCTATTTCATAATTACATATTTAATTATAAATTAAGTATGCACTTCAAGCAAAGGCCAGAGCAGAATATGAGCAAATGAAAACAGGTCGGCAATTCCCAAGGTGCTGTTTGCATAGCACAAGGAACATAAAAGTCATGAGAGTTGGATTAGGTACTTCAGCCTCAAAATACACATATTTTAGCCCAGTGCTGTGGTGCACGGTAATCCCAGCACTCAGGGAGGCAGAGGCAGGTGGATCTCTGTGAGTTCGAGGCCAGCCTGGTCTACAAAGTGAGTCCAAGACAGCCAAAGCTACACAGAGAAACCCTGTCTCAAAAGAGAGGTGGCGGGGGGGGGGGGGGGGAAGGTGAGGAAAGAGAGACAGAGACAGAGACTCATATTTTGTGGTATCTACAAAGGATAAAAACATCTTCACTTCAATTTGCTAGAGCCCTAGCATTGCATACAAAACATAATAGTTAAACCAAGCACTGTATTTTCTCCTGCTTGTGGAGGATCTCACATGGGGCTGGAAGACCAATTTCCAAGATGGCTGACTCCCATGGCAGGCAAGTGGGAGGTAGCTGGTCTCCCACAATGCACCAGTTTGGGGAGCAGTCAGATTTTTTGTGGGGAGGGGGACAGGGCCTCTCTACACAGCCCTAGCTGTTCTAGAACTCACTCTGTAGACCAGGTTGGCCTCAAACTCACCTGCCTCTGCTTCCCAGGTGCTGGGATTAAAGGTGTACACTACATGCCCTGCAGCAGTCAGAATTCCTTGGCAGCCATTACCTTTCCCACAGAGGAAGTGGTCTGAGAGATAGGTAGATGGTTCTAGCATCCTTTGGCAGGAGCCTGGAAATGACAGTCGCTCCTGACAAGGCCCAGGCAGCAAGGCAGTTGAAGGCCCTTAGAGAAGAACAGCCCAGGTCACACAACTGTGGAGAGAGAGTCAAAGAATCCACAGCCAATCTCCAGCTGTCAGTTAACCCTTCGTACACCAGCCTTGCACGCTGGTGCTGTAAACAAGCAGTTCCCACTCTGCCCTGCTCTTTCCATCCTCATCCTCTCTTCCTCCTGCATCCCTTCCTAACGCCTGGATGTTGGCCCATCTCTCACACTTGCTGATACTCAGCTTTAGGGACAGTCTGAGAACCTCTTCCATGCTTCCATGACTTCATGCACAAGAGCTTCGAAAGCTAGCAGACCTGGGTCACGTCTAACAGACTTTATTTTATGTAATCTAATACTAGTTACTTGAGTTTATCTGAAATGAAAAAGATACCTGGTAGGACTGATACGTTTAAGGGGAAAAAAAAAACAAAAAACAAAAAAAAACCAAGTCTGACAATATCAAATGTTAGCCAAGGTGAGGGTATCTATCACCTGGCTTAGTCAGCCAGTATCTAAAACTAAAACTAAAGACTGTAAAATGTTCAACTCTACCCTTGGCTAGGAACACCCAAGGAAACCATTATAGAAAGCTAACAAATGGCTGCAGAAGTCATACCTAGCATGCTCAAGGCCCTGGGTTCTTTCTATCCCCTGCATCCCACCCCCAAAAGGATGCTAAGAGAATCAATCGCTCTTTCCCCCAGAGATTGAACCCAGAGCCTCCCACATGCTAGGCAAGTGCTCTACCATCTATCTAGACCCTCAGACAAGAAGCACTCTTTTGAATTGCCCAAAATCTGAACTCACCAGCCTGTTGATGAGAACAGATAACAAACTGGCCCTGAGTGGCCAAAGCTACACATATTAACAGGGGAAAATTTCACTGCCATGTCAAACAAAAAGAAAACAATGTGTATGAGAGTACATAAAATGTAAAATCATTTGCATATGACCTAAAAACATGCAAAATGGGGTTTTACCTTCCTTAAGGATGTGTGCTTGTGTGTAGTTAAAAACAGGAATATGCCACACCCCTTTAATCCCAGCAGTCGGGAGGCAGAGGCAGGTGGATCGCTAATGAGTTCGAGGCCAGCCTGGTCCAGAAAGCGAGTCTGGGACAGTCAAGGCCACACAGAGAAAACCTGTCTTGAAAAACAAAATAAAACAAAACAGAAAAACAAAAACAAAAAGAAAGAAAGAAAGAAAGAAAAACACAAAAAACAAAAACAGGAAGAAAACACCCAAGTTGTGAACTCTCAAGCTGGGAATGTGTTTGTCATTTTATCATCTTACAACTGTGCAACTTTTAAAAATTGCTTATTATCAGTGTGTGTGGGACGTGCAGGTGAGGTGCACATGTCATAGCACATGTGTGGAAAGCAGAGGACAACCATGGAGACTCTGCTCTCTCCTTCCTCCTTTACTTGAGTTCCAGGGTTCAAACTCTAGTCAAGCACCTTCACCCACTAAGGTATATCATTGGCCCTATAACCTTTGAGTTTTTAGCTATGCAACTTTGAAAAAGAATACAAATTCCAAAAATAAATAAATAAATAAAATTGAAAATTTGAAAAAAAACCCACAAATTCCTAAGTTGATAGGCTGCCAGGTGTTTGATAGGTATTTTTGTTTGTTCCTCTCACGCAATGATTCCATTGCACTTTGCAACCCCATGTAGGTTTGGGTAAAATGTTGAGCAGCAAGATACAAACATAATCTTACGGAACTGGTGAAATAAGGCCAGGTACGGTGGCACACACCTTTAATTGCCAGCACTCAGGAGGCAGAGGCAGGCAGATCTCTGTGAGTTTGAGGCCAGCCTGGTCTACAAATCAAGTCCGGGATGGCCAGGGCTGTTACACAGAGATACCCTGTCTCAAAAAGCCCAACATAAATAAATAAATAAAATAAAATAAGAAAATGGTGAAATAAATGTTTCTAGTGTGTGGAACCAATGTATTCATTATTTCATTTAATTCTTTATTATTGTTAGGGTTTGTATTTGGGTGCTGGAGACTGACCCTGAGCCTCTGACATGCTAAGCACATGCTTCATGACTTAGTTATATCCAAGTTTGACTTATTACTTCCTTATACCTTTTTATGGACAAATACTTGACAAGTTGTGTTTTATCTTTTGGGTGGTTTTTCTTTTTTGTTTTTCTTTTTTTAAGACAGGGTTTCTCTGTGTATCCCTGGCTGTCCTGGACTTGCTTTGTAGACCAGGCTGGCCTTGAACTCACAGTGATCCGCCTGCCTCTGCCTCCCAAGTGCTGGGATTAAAAGCATGGGCCACCATGCCCGACTGGGTTTTTGTTTTACTCTGTTAGGTTTTGCTCTTTTGAGACAGGATCTCACTCTGTGGCCGATGCTGGCCAGGAATTCACAAAAACCCTCCTGGCTCCTTCTTTCTGGTTCCAGGATTGCAGGGCTGAGCTCTGACTACCATATTCAGTATTGTAGCACAGGCCTCAATGGACAGCAGCACCTACTTAGCCCTTGTATTTCCTGAACTACCCCTCACTCCGTCCTTAAGACCAAGAGCACGTTCCCACTTCCACAGAGCTCATACAAGCTTAAAATTGGGGTCCTGAAAAGTTCTTAAGGCCAATTACCTGGACCCGAACCAAGGGAGCTGCAATAAATGTTGAGAGGTAAATCAAATCTGTTACTATGTCAGTGGTCACACACGAACAGTAGATGGCTTTTTTCTACATGCTGATTTAACAACGAGTCATGCCAACATCCATTCCTGGTTCCATTCACGCAGCCATACTCAGTGGACTCTAACCAGAGTCCTGGTGTGCTCCGTCTAGGCTGCTTGCCTCAGGAGTCTCAGCCCTGCAAGAATACTGAGTCCCCGCTGGATAGTTAAACATCTCGACACCTAGGCTTCACCTATGTGGAACCATAGGGTCCCTGGAAAAGACCAATAGCTAAGCATCAAGTCCAGTGCCCAGTCTGGCCTGAGAACCACGGAATTGTTCTGTCCTCTCCAGAGAATGAAGGCCCTAATTAAAGGAGGCCAACTGTGAGCTCAAGCTGTCATTTCTTCTCATTGCTGGAGTTTCTACAATTCAAGTTCATCAAGGATTCGAATACCATGAAGAGACTGCAAGCTTAGGAATGCCACAGAAAACCCCCGGGGTTGACACCTGTGTCTCTGTTCCCCCCAAATCCAAATCCACCCCACACGGAAACCATGTCCCAGGGCGGAGTGTGAGGGAGACAATGAAGCTCCTCCCCACAGTGAACGTCACCTACTAATTGTGCCAGGAATGAGAAAAATAGGAACCCAACCACAAAGTCACCTTAGTGATTTTGTGATCCAAGCAAGATGCACCCACAGACAGTAAAGCCACTTGGTACAGGATGGTCATGTGATGATGTCCGAGCATCACTCCTCAGCAGCGTGCCATTGCACAGAGCAAGACATGCGTTGAAGAGGGACAATGCCAGCGGGTACCAGCTGCGTGTGCTGGGGAGCTGTGGCCGCTCAGCTTCAAGAGCCCAGCCTTCTGTGCTCTGCTGATGGTCTTGGGACTCTGCCTGGATTTTGCCAGTGGCTGCAGGTTTGCTCTGACTTTAGAGGCCTTTGAGGACTGGAGAGATGAAAAGGAACTTCCTCTGGGTCTGCTTTCTCTTCTGCAAAGGTGACCTTTCCTTTCTTCACCCATCGGTTTTCTATCACATGTTCAGTTCCACTCTCACAGAGTGAGCTGGTCCTCACTGCACTTGACCTCACCAGCCACTAGCACTCTGTTCTCAACAATCTTTCCCCGCCCCCTCCGCAAAACTCACCTATAAGACTCTTCCACAAATGACATAGTACACAAATTTAGGCAATGACCAGTCTTGGAGGCACAAAGCTTCTCCTGTTGGCAACTCTATCCTTTCCTTTCATCCTCCTGCCTTCTTACTGCTGCTTCTGTGATGCCTTGGACTCCTGCTCACTGTGCTGTCTCAGTTACCCAGTTAGCACTTTATACCTACTTACCATTATTTGGGAGTGGGGCATGGAGCGATGGTTCAGTGGGTGAAGTGCTCCCATGCAAGCGAGGGAACCAGAGTTCAAATCTCTAGCACCCAAGTAAATGTCAGAGAAGCATAGGAGCCCATCTGTAAATCTAGCCCACCAAGGTAGAGACAGGAGATCCCAGACAAAATGAAAAGCTTTGTGTAGAGCTGAGAGAAGCTGTC